>NW_027266308.1:61213231-62578231 GCF_022045235.1 Haliotis cracherodii | reverse complement strand
GCCGACCGAGGAGGCCAGGAAGCAGATACAGCCATGTGAGATGAAGAACAGCACCGTTCGGTATCCCAGGAGATACGACACGCTCACGAGGGAGTACGTCAGAAACACTGGCTTACGAAGCTGGAAATAAAAACAACGTAACAATGACATATAGACCGGGAGATATGACACGCTCACAAGGGAGTACGTCAGAAACACTGGCTTTCAAAGCTGGAAATAAAAACAATGTAACAATGACATATAGACCGGGAGATACAACACTCTCACGAGGGAGTACGTCAGAAACACTGGCTTTCAAAGCTGGAAATAAAAACAATGTAACAATGACATATAGACCGGGAGATACAACACTCTCGCGAGGGAGTACGTCAGAAACACTGGCTTTCGAAGCTGGAAATAAAAACAAAGTAACAATGACATGTAGACCGGGAGATATGACACGCTCACGAGGAGAATGTCAGAAAGTTGGAAATAACAAAAGAAACTAAGTGTGTTTCACAATATATATTGTATATCAAAGAAAAGAAAGAATTCAGACAGGAAGGTGCTTGTAAATCCATACTTTTTAACTGTGACATTCTTAAAATGTATCCATTTTGCATGTTATCTGATCAGACAGTGCCAACTTACATGAAGGAATCGTCTCTCCACAATCCGAGCAATGATGATATGGCCGACACCCCAAGGTAGGAGGTTCCAGAAATAACCTGACCAAAAATTCCATTCGTAATTTGAAATGTCCTGAAAAATATATTACACATCATAAAACACCAAATACATTGTCAGTTTCATTACAACCTAGTGCAACATTCTTTGGGATAATTTTGATTAAATGAGTTTTGTTTTAAGTTTGTTTGACTGTTGTTTAACAACGCACTCAGAAATCTCAATAAACTTAGATCTTAGATCTCACTACTGAATAACAAAAATCTGAGGTAATTCCATTACGGGTCATGTCACAACCTTTCATCTGACCAATCAGAGCATCACTGAGTGTAGATGAGGAAAGTGACAGTTGGAACGTGTTTTCTAATCATGCAACCTCTAAGGTTAACACGAGGTATTCTGTACGACAGTAACATCCTGTACGACTGATCAAAATAATCATCTCTCTCCAGCTTCAGTGGGATAAACATTTAAAATGGATGAGACATTGCACACTGTTGCACAGCCTATTCTTTTGTTCAGTATTCAAATTTTGAATCGAGAACTTTGTCAAAATATATTTCAAGCGAGGTCTCAAATGGAAGTCGCTTTCTGATTGGCTAATGTTGACTTCCTGTGAGGCATTTCATTGGTCGGTCAAAGATCAGGCAAGGGACCAATTCTAACCAGGAATCCCAATGGCGTACAACCAGCATAGGTTGCTAGGGACCAATTCTAACCAGGAATCCCAATGGCGTACAACCAGCATAGGTTGCTAGGGACCAATTCTGACCAGGAATCCCAATGGGGTACAACCAGCATAGGTTGCTAGGGAACAATTCTAACCAGGAATCCCCAGGGGGTACAACAAGCATAGGTTGCTAGGGACAAAATTCTAACCAGGAATCCCCATTGGATACAACCAGCATAGGTTGCTAGGGACCAATTCTAACCAGGAATCCCCATCGGGTACAACCAAAACAGCTTGCTGGGACCATTTGGTACAACCAGCATCGGTGTCTGGGGGCCAATTCTATCCCAAATTATCCATCAGGCTTTTGTTTTACGACCTTACGACCTAAGTCTATTACTGTACAGAAATGACATGGTATGGTACCTTCTTCTGGCCCAGAAATGACCAGCCATCAATGAAGTCGTCTTCGGTCAATGACCACAGATAGCCTGCAACAGACACAGGTAAGTATACATTTATTTACCACACCTCACCACTAACCCCTGTGTTTTGTGTAATTGGTCATGCTTTCTTGGGCTTGTCTTCATCTGTGGGTACTTCAAGATTATGTGCACATGTTCCTTTTACGTTTTACAGTAATATATCATTAATTTATGTAAAATTGTGATACAGTCATCAGAGTGTGAGATTATATTTATTTTGACTAGTTGACACATCCATGTTTTGACTTTGATAAATTTATGTGACCACATTTATGTGGGACTAACTACATGCATGGTGTACTGGGGACCAATACTGACCTGGATCTTCACGGGAGTGGCACTTACTACAAGCATGGTGTACTGGGGACCAATACTGACCTGGATCTTCACAGGGGAGGCACTAACTACAAGCATGGTGTACTGGGGACCAATACTGACCTGGATCTTCACAGGGGAGGCACTAACTACAAGCATGGTATACTGGGGACCAATACTGACCTGGATCTTCACAGGGGAGGCACTAACTACAAGCATGGTGTACTGGGGACCAATACTGACCTGGATCTTCACAGGGGAGGCACTAACTACAAGCATGGTATACTGGGGACCAATACTGACCTGGATCTTCACAGGGGAGGCACTAACTACAAGCATGGTTTACTGGGGACCAATACTGACCTGGATCTTCACAGGGGAGGCACTAACTACAAGCATGGTATACTGGGGACCAATACTGACCTGGATCTTCACAGGGGAGGCACTAACTACAAGCATGGTGTACTGGGGACCAATACTGACCTGGATCTTCACAGGGGAGGCACTAACTACAAGCATGGTGTACTGGGGACCAATACTGACCTGGATCTTCACAGGGGAGGCACTAACTACAAGCATGGTATACTGGGGACCAATACTGACCTGGATCTTCATGGGGGAGGCACTAACTACAAGCATGGTGTACTGGGGACCAATACTGACCTGGATCTTCATGGGGGAGGCACTAACTACAAGCATGGTGTACTGGAGACCAATACTGACCTGGATCTTCACGGGAGTGGCACTAACTACAAGCATGGTGTACTGGGGACCAATACTGACCTGGATCTTCACGGGGGAGGCACTCACTACAAGCATGGTGTACTGGGGACCAATACTGACCTGTCTCTACACCGGGGTGGCACTAACTACAAGCATGGTGTACTGGGGACCAATACTGACCTGGATCTTCACGGGGGAGGCACTAACTACAAGCATGGTGTACTGGGGACCAATACTGACCTGTCTCTACACCGGGGTGGCACTAACTACAAGCATGGTGTACTGGGGACCAATACTGACCTGGATCTTCATGGGGGTGGCACTAACTACATGCATGGTTTACTGGAGATCAATACTGACACAGGTCTTCATGGGAGAGGCACTAACTACAAGCATGATGTACTGGGGACCAATACTGACCTGGATTTTCACGGGGGAGGCACTCACTACAAGCATGGTGTACTGGGGACCAATACTGGCCTGGATTTTCACGGGGGTGGCACTAACTACAAGCATGGTGTACTGGGGACCAATACTTATCTGGATCTTCACAGGGGAGGCACAACATGAGTCGAAAAAGGTTTAAAATTCCATGACATGGATGATAAATAGAATCTTAACCTTTGATATAAAAAATATCAACACAAGTCGAAAAGGATTTTAAGTTACATAAAATTATGATAAATAGAATCTTACCCTTTGATGTCAAATATATCGGCAAGTATAAATTTTCATCGACACGTCTTGATATCAAAAGACACGCAAGTGAGAATCTCTGTATAGCCTCTCTTCATGTGACCTACTTACTCTGAGATGCTTCAAACAGCTTGTATGTGACATACAATATGCTGCCGATTCCAGTGATCCAGTAGAAGATGGATTCTGGTAGAGGAAGTCGTCCATGTAGTCTTTGGATGCCACCGCCGCCGGAGGCTGGACATGTGTGAGGGAAGAAGCCTGACGCGGAAGTCTTCAACACCATCGTGAATATCTGAAGGGAAGTATTGCATTGTCTCTGTTAGCGGAAACATCTATGGGGAACAACTCACTTCCCTCCCAAAAAATAATGTCATCCACTTCACGACGTCATCAATTTGCGAGTGCATGTTCGAATCTCAAATAATCTCACATGATACCTACATAAGGCTTGTCGACCAATGCCTTTGCAGCCAGATCACAGGAACGTGCCAAATTTCACGGGATTGTAAACAAAGAAGCGGGGGAGATAACTTCAATTATAGAAATGCAGGTTGACCATGAGTCTACCATTATGATTGATATCATTATAGGCATGAAAAGGGTAAAAGATAGCAAAGAATAAGAATACTGTTTTTTTTAAGGTAACCACAGTTTAGTGCACTGATATCGATGATAACTACCTTAAATGAGTTATCAAATAGAAATTACAGTCAAGTCTCGTTAATCCGACACTCGTTAATCCGACACTCGGCTTTATCCGACACAAATGATGGGAACCGATTGATTCAGTGCTATTTAGTCCCGTTAATCCGACATTCTCGCACTCCGACTCCGACACACCTAATTTGCAACGAAATCACGAAAACACTCATTAATCAGTCTCGTTAATCCGACACAGTGGTCAGCGTAATCCGTGGTCATCTGACCGCGAGTACACAACCCCGTGTTTTGACACGCACTGGCTGCAGAGATTAACTTAACAATTAACAGGAAAAGCTATTCAAACCTGTATGTACAAAGCTATACAAATGTAGTTTACAAATTGAAGCCAGATAAATGTGCATGAAGCCAGTTTAAAATACGAACAGGTATATAAAACATGGTCGACTCACCATGGTCGACTGGTATGTAAACAAGAAAGCATGGATGACTTCATTATTATTCAAAGCCTGGTTACTGATCTTGGATCGGCAAATGCGATTGGAGCAACGCCACGTGGTATTGCTGTTGGACAACGCCCCATCCCATGCTACTGTCGACATAACTAATGTGAAATGTCACTTTTTGCCTCCAAACACCACATCGCACATTCAGCCACTAGATGCCGGGATCATAAAGAATTTTAAGCTTTATTATAAGAAACAGCAAATGAAATTACACCTCGACAATGTTGATGCTGAAGAACCACAAGCCCTAGACGCCAAGCGAGCAGGGGACTTTGAGAAATGTGCCTTCAAAATGTTAGAAACAGAAAACACTGACAGACTATTTTAAGTAGATGAAACAAGTTGTTAAGACAGTAGCACTTGCATTTACACGAGGAAACGTGTGTCGTTGATCATGTGATAAATTCAGTGAGTAATGACTCTATTGTTATGTATAATTGGGAAAATTATTATTATTTTTGCACAGTCATTAATTATAAATTAAGGAATGAATGAATAAACAACATAACAATATTAATATTTCGTTTTTAATGATTGTATTACAAGGTACACACGGTTATTATCTATCGTGAAGACGTCCGATTTTCGATCACAAATCACTTAATTTCGTTAATCCGACATACTCGTTAATCCGACACAATCATGTGCAACCAACGATGTCGGATTAACGAGACTTGACTGTACTATGTTTTTTGGTAATTACTGCTTAAATTGGCAGAGATGTTATTTAAAGTAATTTGTGTACCACTACCAAAATAGCCAATTGAAATGAGAAATGAATATTGTTTGTGTAAACATATATTGTTATGGAATATATGAAATGAAAACATTCCTACATTGATAGGTACAATCATAGATGCTAAATACATACTCACCGAGAAAAGAAACTAAAATACCATACATGTGATTTAAACAATATCTATTTCCAAGAAAAAGGAATGTGATCGGTGAACAGCTTTAACCGATTTAAAGACCTCGTCCTACAAAGGATATATATATGTACCAAACATCTTGGTTAACAATGGTTAATATATGAAGAATTACTCATATTCAAGGGATATATTACATTGGTTCAATGCACAAACGAACATACTGTAATGGTGTGTGAGTCAACGCTCATGAACGTATAACATGTGACATTATAGATCAATGACTCGAGATGCACCATTTGTCTTGTGCAGGATTAGCGTGTAAAGTTTGGAAATCACATGCAGCATATTGTAATATAAAGATCCTCTGCAGTAACACTTAACTGATCGTTAATTTTGTGAGTAAGTGGTACACGTTGGAAACCATCTCTTCTTAACATACATGGTTCGCTTTACGCTTCTTGGGTTAGCGTTTCTTTTGGCGCTGAGTCTAGATGCCAGGACAAGGATTAGAGGTTGGGCCTGGGTGAATCGGCAGTCCTAGCAAGTCTGATTAACATGGTTAAAGTCATTCACACCTAACTTTATGGCTGCTAAATCAAATGTCATGATGTACATCAAGCTAATGTTCCATCTGGAACAAATATTGCCATTGTAAATGTTGTAAAAGTTGGTAGTTGGGACCAATTATCAGTCTCTGAGCAGGTCCTGATATATCCGTGACTGGTTAACCCAATTGCATGGAGATAATGTCTTATTTCACACCTGGCACTAATTACATCTAAACCAAGCAGAAACTAGGAACTATCATTGTCACTTACATCAGGATGTATCTGATTAACCTCAGAACACATTAAATTACTGATTATGAAAACGTAACCTTTAGATTAATTCTCCAAAGTATGTGTCATTGTAGTGTAGTCAATCTGCCTGATCTATATCACGTGCTGAAACAATACAATAAGACAAAATGGAAAGATTTGGCAAATGAACTGTCTAGTTAATATGTCTCTATTTTTTTTATACAAGACGTGCTACTCCATGTATAACTCTGTAATGTCATATACTGAATTGAATAAAAAATATTTTTAAAAAAAACAAAAAACAGTTGTAAGTCAGCTGCCTACACTATTGCACACATGTTGATTTATAATGCAGTCACTACATCAATAAACCTGAATGGCAGTAATTTATATGGGATTGGTACATGCAAGCCATATGGTAATTAAAAAAGGGCATGGCACAATATCCCCAACCTTTGTTTGGTATTTCCCTATGCCTTTTACATCCAGACTACATTGAGATTTCAAAGCAGTTATTACCATATGTGGTACAAAGTTAACATCATCAAAATTATAATATTTCACCAAAATAACATAGAAAGTTGCTACTGTTTGTGTGTGCCCCAGCCTCGTCAATACTGGCCATGACATTAGACAAAAAATCCCCATTCTTTTCTTGTGTTCATGACTTCTGTAATAACATACTTATCCAGTGTGGAACAAACACTGAAATTGTGTAATTGTTTTTTGTTTGTTTGTTTGTTTGTTTCTTGCACTCAACAATATACAAGACGGCTGTCTGTAAATATATTTAAATATTCAAGTCTGGCCTAGCCTACGTAATGTAGGGTCATGTCTTGACTGTTGGACCCCATCACGGGATTCCTGTCTGGACCAGACAATCCAGTGATTGACATCATGAGCACCGATCCACGCAATTGGGGTACGATGACATCCAAGCAACCAAATCACAGAGCCCGACCGCCCGATCCTTTTAGTCGCCTCTCTATACAATACATACGTATATTCCTACCCGGAATCTCACGAAATTAACGCGTATTTCAAATTGTATCGATCTTATTTACTTATTGAAGAACGTATGTATGTCATCTTACCTTTTCGTCTGAAAAAGCCAAGGGCTTGCACTTCGTGGGTCGACAGTATGGGACGGGTGGGTGTGGCAGTGTGTGTGTGGCCACACGTTAGTTGCACTCGGTCAACAAAGCTCTTGTCCGAAACGGAACAACATATCGTATGTCACTTATGACAGCGTAAGTAGTTGTGCCACGCATGGATATCCGATTACATACCACATGTGTGCGTGGCACCAGGGGTAGGCTCGTCGACCAATGCCATTGCAGCCAGATCGCAGGGACGTGCCAAATTTCGCGGGGATTGTAAACAAGGAAGTAGGGGAGATAACTTTCAATTACAGAAACGCATGCTGACCACAATTTATTGTCTCTCAGCGAATATGATAAAAAACATTTAATGGGTATCAAGTACATTTGTATTTCAGTAATTCATATGCAATGCTGCATACACTCTGATAAAACTATAGAACGATATAACAATAGCCCAATAGATATAAAAGAAATGAATAAGTTGTATTTCCTGTAAACTTACACAGAAACTTACAGAATTGTTGTTGTTGTTTTATCTCATTTAAAACTATATTTCCACAAAAATAAAAAGTAAATTGCAAATGGAAGCCAGAGCAATCCTTAATTTCAGGGCTGAGGCAATCTAGACTTGAGTTTAACTCCTTTTTAACGTTTAGGGCTAAATATTTTATTGATTTTAAATTTGAAAAAAAAATATATATGTCAACGTGGAAATATTGGCCAAGCGTACCAGATATTTTTTTCATGGCATCCAGCGTCATGCTCTACGGCATCCTGAATACCTCAGGGTCAACATCTGGCGTACTAAAAGGTGGTTGGCTGGCACCCTCAATAATAGTTTTGTATTTTTTTCAATATTTGTCTTACAACTAGCGACACCAAAAATATCTCTTTAAATAATGTTTAGTCACTTTAAAGTTGCTGTCCTCGTAGCTGACGGTATACAACAAAAGTAATTCGATCTGGACTAAGTAAATCAGTTCAGCTGCTATATGGTTATCATAGGCAGCGTTACGCCCGAGTCTGTAACAAGCAGAACAAGGCCGGATGCACCATCATTTAAGTAGATGTCAATTAGGTAATGATATAAATGATTTTGAAGTGGCCAGTGTAATGAATTATTGCAGTTAATGCACTAGAATCTGATCTTCAGAAGATTCAGATCTTCAGATTACAGCTTAAGACTGACCCACAGGAGCAGGTGGCTGTGTGTGTTTTGGGGCTGGGTGGGGTTTTGAGCTAAATTTATTACCCACGTGGTGAAGATACAGGTGGTAAGATACTAAATCCGTACGTCACACGTGTGTCGTACAAGGTTGACCTTGTTTTATTCGTTTTGATTGGATAACCGTGACCTCTGTCAACAATGCCCATATTTGGTCATATATCAATATTCATGCACAACCAGATTTTGCAACCGGTTTCAGTTTGGTCTGTCAAGGAACGAAAGTTGTTATGTATTTACACTTAAATATATATTTAACGTGGGTAATAAATAAAATACCACACTCATTCTCGTTAGATACCATTTTTACGAAACTCGTGAACTTTCTATGGTATCTGACCTCGCTTTCGCTCGGTCAGATACCATAGAAAGTCCACACGTTTCGTAAAAATGGTATCTAACGAGAATGAGTGTAGTATTCTCTATATATGTAGCCGTCCAGTCGTGAGCCGAACATTTTGAGTAAGCACCCGTTACACAATCAAAAACTTCGATGAAAAAACTTGGACAAAGTTTTTGATAGTGTGAAATCTCCGTGGAAACGCGGAAAATCGCGTTTTTTTCTAAAAGCTAGTCCTAGGACAAATTCAAAGTTTTTCAAATGTATTCAAATGTTACTAACATACTGTCTAAAACTTTGACAAAGTTTTTGAAAGGCTTTGATAGAATAGAAAGAGATCCTACTTCTTATCACACTTTGATGGACTTCGAAGTCATTTAGACCATCAGAATGGAAGAAACCCCCAGTCTTGTGTTCTGCCTTTGAATGTTGGGCCTCATGTTTTCAAGAAGAAACCTGAACGTTCCCCTGTCCATTCTTAGTTGACCTAGTAGCTTTTAGCAATATTCCAGCAATGGGCTTCATACATTGTTCCCATGGGGAGAATCGAACCCGGGTCTTCGGCGTGACGAGCGAAAGCTTTAACCATGCACTAGGCTACCCAACCGCCCCCTTTTAGCCATAGACACTGGGATACTCTCAATTCCATTCTTGGAGAAGGGTATATTAAGCACTAAGCTGATGCCTCCTCTGTAGCCATTCCTGGAACTGTTTATTTCTTTGCCTACCCGGACGCAGGCTGCTCAACATGACAATAGCGCACAATACACAAAATACACATGACAACAGTGAAACATTCTTCCTCTGCAGCATCCATCTTGGCAAGATAATTCATGCCGAAACTTTAATGAGTGAAAACTGCATAATTTTGACCAAGATTTTTTTTCCTTTTTCGCAATCACCTAGTATCAGCACTATTTAATAGTGATTCATAAACACAGCTCATGATATAGTCGGAATCGTACAATCGACACTGCTTTTAGCCGCCGCTTTTAGCAATAGGTTTCAGGTTTCCTATTGAACGCTCAGGAATATTTACATAAAATGGTTTGCATTGCTGACGTGTGAAGAAAGTTAATTTCCAATGTGACGTACCGGGGCACGTGTTATTTTAGGTCTTCCTTTTCGTATGGCTCGATGACTATCATCAATGTGTACAGCTTGCCGTGGGTTCATAGGAGAAAGCTTTCTCTCTGGCCAAGGTGGGCACTTCGTCACAAGAGAGGCGGGTGCTCTCACCAGTCGGCGAGCAACGACGGCTTTCGGTACACTGCCAGACAATATGTGTCTCGTTCTTCCTGCTCCAGATCGCCTCCGTGGTCTAATGGTAGAGCGTCCGCCCGGAGAGCGGAAGTTCCGGGGTTCGATCCCCGACCGCGTCATACCAAAAGACGTTACTAGATAGTACTTGTTGTTACCCTGTCTGGCGCTCGGCATTAAGGGGCTAAAACAAGGACTGGTCGGCTTGGAGTCAGTATGCTGTGTCTGAGTGGGGTATTCATGTTAAACTGCGGCATGGTATCTCAGTGTGCTAGCACTATAAATCGGCATCAGTCCGGACTAGTACAAGCAGCCACACAAACACACACACACGTCGCTATATAAGTGCAATAATCTTGGACGCGACGTTTAACCCCATTTCACCTCACCTCACCTTCCTGGACCTGGGTCGGTTGATACTGTTGTCTCGAGATACCAGTGCCGAACGGCGCTGCCATCGGTTGCAGACATTGCACAGGAGACTTTGTCGCTGACGTAGAGGGCGACAACACTCAAGGCACGGGTACTCTACAGTTCTGCGTTTTAGTGATGTATTCGGGCTTTCTTGTTGTTGTTGTTGCATTAAGAGGTCGCCATCTACCTTAGCAAATACGTCTGACCTGTCCCTCTTTGGGACTCATGTGTGTGAGCTAGTAGGGTACATAAAGTATTGAAATTTTAGTATTGATAAAATTTCTGTTTGCATTGATAAGATTTCTATTTTCGTACATTGATATGATTATATATTTCTGTCTTTGGCTTTTTATATACGTCGTTCGAGTAGCTGTCCATCTCTCAGAAATAGAGTAACTTTGGCCTTCGCTGTTGCATGTCTTGGCTTCAGAAGATCTACGACAGACAGCGGATCTAACTGCAGTTCTTGTTTTAACCGAGCCCGGGCTGGGGCATGGTCCTGACATTCCAGTAACACGTGAGCAATGGATTCAAGTTGATTGCAAGATCGGCATACCTTGTCATAGTGCGTTATGTAATCGAGTCTGGGGCGTGAGATGGCAAGTTCATCTTTCCTTTCATTTGAGTATGAGTTTGGCTTTTGTTGGATCTTGGGTTGAATTTTGTATAGCCATCTGCCGATCTTACTTGCGCCCCACTGGGCTTGCCATCTTTGGGCTATAGAGGCTTTGAGTTTGCTTTTTATCTCTAGGCCGCTTTGTCTAGAGCTAGCTTCACCAGTGTGTCTGCTTTTTCATTTCCATGAATACCTATGTGAGAGGAGATCCAACACAGCTCTTTTTATCAGCGGGATACTAAAAGTGGATTGCAGAATATTATAACGAAACGTGGATACCTAGGCAGATGTCAATTGTCCACAAACGTAGAGTTTTGCCCCATTAAATCAAAATGCATCGCCACCAATGTAATAAACTGAAATTTTGACTACATACCGAGAGTCCTCGTAGAAAAGCGAGTGTCTTGACTGTGTGTTTTCTTTGATGAGAAGGTTTCTCTTCGACCTTAGCGTGTAGGGTTGTGATGTCCTGCGCAGGAAATGACAGTGTTTTGACTACTATTCTTTCATTAATTAACGTGTTGGGCATCCCTAATTAACCTTTACTATTTCATGTTAAACCAACACAGAATGTTATCTGGAAGTGGATATTCGCGAATGTCAAAGGGCTGACACGATACGTGTTAATAACAGTCAAAACACTTCTTAAGTGACTAAACATACTTTGCCTCTATAGAATAGTATTATATCTACCTACATGCCACTTTAGTGTCTCATAATGCGGTAGATAAAGAAAAAACGGTGCTCAATGTGAAGTCCTTTTCCCGCTACATTCTTTATCAGAAGTGATTGGTCTGTGTTCGGTCCGACTTGGACTGGGCTGTCAAAATCAACTTAAGACTCACAGATGTATCTTGAAATGTGTTTACATCTACAGACTAGTATTATATCTACCTATAGACCACTTTATTATGTCACAGTATATCGAATTTAAAGAAAACTGGCTCGTTAAAGTGAAGCACTTTTACTGTATTTTCTCAAGGAAATCTCTGTCACACGTTTGCCCCGACTTGGCCCAGGCTCTCAAAATCAACTTAAGCCTAACAGATATATCTTCAAATGTGTTTCCATCTATAGACTAGAATCATATCTACCCAAATACCACTTTATAGTGTCACAGTACATCGCATTTAAATAAAATACGATGCTCAAAGTGAAGCCCTTTTCCTTCTACATTCTCAACATAGCCTGTATTAGAAGTGTTTGGTTTGTTGGGTCGGGCTTCCCGGGCTGTCACAATCAACGTTAACCTCACAGATGTATTATCAAATATGTTTACATCTATGGACTAGTGTTATATCTACCTATATACCACTTTATAATGCCATAGTACAACGCATTTAAAGAAAACTGGCTCGTTAAAGTGAAGCACTTTTACTGTATTTTCTCAAGAAAATCTCTGTCACAAGTGTTTGCCGCGACTTAGCCCAGGCTATCAAAATCAACTTAAACCTCACAGATATATCTTCAAATGGATTCACATCCATAGACTGTTGTTGTTGTTGTTGTTGCATTAAGTGTTCAAGAGGTCGCCTTCTGCCTTAGCAATTTCGGCTGACCTGTCCCTCTTTTGGACTCCTGTGTGTGAGTAGGGTACACATATCTATTGTGAGTTTGGTATTCACATAATTTCGGTTTTTTGTATTGATATGATTTCTATTTTCGTATATTGACATAATTTCATTTTTATCTTTGGCTGCTCTGTTTATATATGTCGTTCGAGAAGCTGTTCATCTCTCAGAAACAGAGTTAGTTTGGCATTCTTGGCTTTAGGAGATCTACGACAGATAGCGGATCTAACTGCAATTCTTGTTTTAACCGAGCCGGGCTGGGGCGTGGTCTTGACATTCCAGTAACAAGTGAGCAATGGATTCAAGTTGATTGCAAGATCGGCATACCTTCTCATAGTGCGTTATGTAATCGAGTCTGAGGCGTGAGATGGCAAGTTCATCTTTCCTTTCCTTTGAGTATGAGTTTGGCTTTTGTTGGATCTTGGGTTGAATTTTGTATAGCCATCTGCCGATCTTACATGCGTCTCACTGGGCTTGCCATCTTTGGGCTATAGAGACCTTGAGTTTGCTTTTTATCTCTAGTTTACTGATGGGAATAGGCTGTATCTCCGCTTCATCTGGAGCTAGCTTCGCCAGTGTGTCTGCTTGTTCATTTCCATGAATACCTATTTGAGAGGGAACCCAACACAGCTCAACCTGTCCTATAGTTTTGTATATTCGGTATAGAATATTATTGACTGCATTAGGCCTGGAGTTTGTGTTCCTGCCGCTGATGGCTTGAAGTGCACTTAGCGAGTCTGATAGGACGACTGCCTTTGCTTCCGGAAGTTCCGGTATGAGTTTGAGTGCATGATGAATTGCCTCCAATTCAGCAATGAACACTGACTGACCATCAGACAGGCGAACCGAATGTGCTTGGTGTTTGGGGCTGTGGATATGGATCCCGGAACTGGCACTGTTGTTGATAGGATTCTTGAATCCATCAGTATATATATGGGCCCAACTGTCCCAGGTAGTTTGTATTTTAGTGATAGCTACTGATCGTAGTAGGGTTGGGTTTTCTTTTTCAGTGACAAGTCGTTGAAAACACCGGTGACAGAGGTTTTCTTGAGATAATACAGTGGTTTGTGATTGCTCATTAATGTCATCATGTGTGCATTTTGCAATAATATGTAGGTATGCTCGTCGGAAATGGGGTAATTAGCCAATATAACTTTGGCCCGTCTTGGCCCGGACAGACCTTTGGGCAATCCCATGATGAACTCCCTCCAGTGACCATCAGGCAGGCGAACCGAATGTGGTTGTGTTTTCGAGATATGGATATGGATCCCGTAACCAGCAGTGTTCTGTTCACTGAATTGTTTTCACGCACGGATGCATGGACATTAAATGATAAATTACTATTTATATGTTTTCTTTACCACTGAACTGGGCCCAGTCACCCCAGTTAGTTTGAATGTTAGTGATAGCTACTGATCGTAGTACGGTTGGGTTTTCTTGTTTAGTGACTTCTGATGTTAAAGCAGTGACACCTTTGGGAGTTTTTAAAGTCCTCGGAGGGTGTAACCCTTTGTATAGTGACTTTGTGGTGGCTGAATGCCATCATAATTGTGACTTCGGATGCGTTCACGGAGTAATATCACAGATGGCTTTAGTGAGGGATTTTTCCGAGCTTAGGCTCCATCTCGGGTGTTTTTGTTTGCCATAGCTTTCTCACCAAAGGATTTGTCCCCAGAACGATAATATTGCCCGCTCTCTTCTTAGTTTCAATAAAAAAACTTGTCATCGACAGACAGTATGATAATGCTGGTGATGGTACGCAATTAAGCCATCATTAAAAAGAAACAAATATACTACTTTTAAAAACTGTGGTTGGAATAAACGTACTTTCAGGATGTGGTCTTTCATATTCTCTCAGGGAAAACACCTTTCACTAAACACATTGTGTGCACTTTTATAACAGAGAGTGAGACTCACGCATGTCGGAAACCATCAAGATATGTGGCAGATTGTAGTGTGACCCACGGTCACTATTGTTCTCTGTACACAAGTAGTGAGTGACCTTTCAGGTAATCAATACATGTAGGTCATATCGCACATTTCATACGTTAATCAACGGGTACACTTTATGGCAGTGTTTCCATTACTTAACACGGGCTCAAGTCGTCCGAGGCGCTGCAATTAACCGTGAAAAGAACTATGCATTATATTTAGGCACGCAAATAGCTTTGATCTTGGGTTCGAATCCTGGTTCGCACTGAGTTATTATAACCCTGAAAGGGCGCACCTTCCCGAGGCAAGGGAGTTAACTGACGATAAAAGTCCAGTTTTCACCCTTGCCAAACTAGGCTGGATTTATGGCTTGACTAACGAGTCTGTGCATATGTAGCAGGGCGTGGAGTCATCCCACAGATGACATCCTTACCAGCCAGCTTGCTGACGGGGTTAACCTCTATGGTCAAGTGGACAAGGCGTCCGACCTCGGATCAGAAGGTCCGTGGTTCGAATCCCAACACGGGACTCGGAAATTTAATGGCCGCTTCATTGGCGCCCAACGTCCGGCTGAGCACGTTCGTATTAAATTTGAGCAAGATAAGCCTCAGTACCCTACAATGCGGCCCGGACGTGCCTTCTGTTGACGGGGGAGTATGTAGCAGGGCGTGGAGTCATCCCACAGATGACATCCTTTCCTTGTCAGCTTGCTGACGGGGTTAACCGACCTCGGATCAGGAGGTCCGTTGTTCGAATCCCATCACGGACTCGGAAATTGTATGGCCGCTACACATAGTCCAATCAAAATCGCGTAACGAAATCGACATCCGGTTCGTAAACTGCTGTGCAGATTTCGGTCGATTTGCAAAGCATGTGTACCGACAACTTATATTTTCAAAATCTTGTCATGTATATAATCAAGATACTCATGTGATTTGATGCACTTCGCGAAGTAAGCCACGCTTTATAACAATATTGATCTTGATTATCGATCACATTGTCTTCCCTGGGCGCTGCAATTTTGCAAGTGATACGAGAGGTGGAATCTGATTGGTCAATAGGAGGGGACAAATAAAGGCCATAAACTTGTAATAGCCACTGGTGGTTTTGAATTTAGAAATATGTTGGAGATAAAGTCGGGGTATATTCGTGAACCCTGCTCACTTTTTGTCTTGTTTTTATACGTTGGACACCACTGTAGCTTGTTGGCTTCACCTTAGTGGTAACCAGAAGCACTTTGTGCGTTCCTCCCACATCAAGCTAACAAGCTAATATATAACTCAAACACCATTCTCACTCAATACCCATCTCACTCATACATTCACTATACAACAACCGGTGTCATCTGTGGAGGCCACAATGATTCGCGAGTCTTGGCTTCGTTGCTTCCAACAAAGTTTTTGTCGTGCCTGAGAAACGTGTATAAATACATTAAAAGCAATGACACATTGATTTTCAATTAATATCGGTTTATCTCGAATATCAAAACTGCAGCTTCCTCTTGCACCTAATTAACCCAAAGAAACTGAACCCAAATTAACCTCGTGAAAACGGCACCAAATAAACCCAGCAAAAATGGCATGAAATCAAAATAGCAGAAACTGTACCTTATAAAACCACTACAGATAACTCCTTTACACCCGGGTATACAATTACCATATTAGACGTAATAAGCGCCCCACTCTAATAAGCGCACACAGCGATATTTGCTAATATATTGGCTAGTGAACAATCTCAATTAGCACCCCTTCCGATTGATCAATGTACACAAGACTTATGTGTCGTGTATAATACGCACATACTTTTCAATTGTATCATTTCGGGCTGTCGGCGTAAACCACGAAATTTACGATCTTTCAATTCTGTTTTTTTCTCACTAAAATTTAACAAATAAGAGCCCCCTTTTTCTAATTTTGAGAGCGCTCATATACGGTATACATCAATGGCCATACGAAAAGGATCTAATGTATATCTTACCATTCATCATATTTTCAGGAACCAGTATGCTTTGTCCAGACTGATTATTTTCAAACCTGGAACATTTCTGAGTGCTCGAATAATGCTGACTGCCGCTTTTAACAACATTCACTCACAAATAAGAAATAGCATCTGATTGAATAAATTCATTTATTCAGAAAGAAACTAAACAAGCAATCGCATAGACATCACGACTGTCTGGCTCAACAGTCAATAAAGCACAACATATCCTTCACTATACATCTCTACACCCAGGGAGATGGTGCTACCTAAATCCCATGATGTAAGCCATCAAGACCCAATGCTAGTATCTCACAATATATTATTGTGAGATCTTACACATACACACAAATTTCAAGTATTCCTATTGTCAAATTATAATGTATAATAAATATAATTTATTAATAAATTACTTTCTAAAATCAACAAAATTAGTGATTTGTTTATTTGGAATGGCAATATGATATCTCATGATTGTATAATTACCTATACTCTATACTAATGTTTTTCAGACTGATGTTCAGATCTTCAACTTGAAAACAATTGAGTTTCATCAATGAAACAACAAAACACAACAGACTTAATGACATACATTTCACTTGATAATGATAATATCAATAATAATGATGAATTATTTAAGTTGCATAATATCAAAGAAATGATCAATCTCATTAAAATCAGATCTTAGTTCTTTGTTTAGCAGTAACAAGAACTAAGGTCTGGTTTTAATGAGATTGAGAAATGATTTAATTAAAGTAAAACAATCCCAATGGAGAGAAACAGCACCATAACACATGTTACACTACAGATAAGGATAGTGAACATATATCGCATGTAGAGATAATGTCATAAGAGATAAGAGTTCATAAGCAAATCAGAAATGACAAAAACAACACAAACACGACAAGCCTTCCAAACATCTTGTATTGAGGCCAAATTAGGGTGAGGGCAAGGGCAAGAAGAGGTCAATACCAAAGAGTAGGGGGAAGAGAAGAAAGAAAACAAGAGTGTCATGACACTGTAGCTCACCTGGATATGCAGTCAACAGCCACATAATAAAGGTTGCTGTCAGCGTTGCTAATCAAACATTTTCTGCATAAATATTGAGGACCAGAGTATTGTCAAATAAAACAGCAGTAACTAAATTTTGCCAATGTTACTAAATTTGCAAGAATGAACAAAATATTGATAAACATTTTTGCAATACACAACAGTTAATGTACTTTACACAACATAGCAACTCTAAGACCTAACTTCAGTGGAGAATCATGTTTCTAATGCAATGCAATTTTGCTTATCTAATTGTTGCACAAAATACAGTGTTTGTATGTTGAGCCCCACTACCGACTAGTTACATACCAAATTTCATTACATTTGGACCACAAATGACTGAGTAATGGCCATAAATGGCTGACATGGCGACCATATTGGAAATCAGATTTACACATACTACAATAATGACAATAATGCCACAAGACAGTTTTGGACTTATAGACTCGGACGTTATGTAGCACAGGCTGAATTCATCTGGGCTAACATGGAAGCATTATGTTAAAGGAATAAATAATAAATTGAATTTAATCACAGACCTTTTTTTGCATATTACAGTTCTTCTGATAAAACATAAGCTAATGACAAAAGACATTCTAAGCATTGTAACTAATCTGACAGAAGCTCTATCATACTGCTTGTGACTGACGAATAAACATCTTGTTTCAAGGTAATGCAATATTTGTGAATTACCAAACACTTTTGTAATAAAACAACAATTTTACAAAGACAATATTGAATGAGACAGTACTTCCATGCAGTGAAAACACCCCTTGGAATGCCAATATGTGTCATAAAACAGTGCAATAGTGCGTAAGAAGTAGACATAAAACAACAATAAAACAAGGAAATAGTTCACAAAAGTGCGGTCAACAAATAAAACAATCAAGTCTGCACTGACACATCTTCCTGAGGCAAGTGTTTTAACTGACTGTAAAAGTCCAGTTTCCACCCTTGCTGAACTAGGCTGGTATTTCTGGGCTCGATCGTAGTGCCACCAGTGGCTATTACGAGTTAAGTACCTTCTATGTTCTTCATACTGACCAATCAGATTCCATCTCTCATATCGCTTGCATTTGCTTAAAAAAAATGGCGGCACCCAGTCAAGACAATCTGTTGATAATCAAGGTCTAAATTGTAATAAAACGGGTCTAACCCCGCGAAGTGCATCAAATCACGTAAGCACCTAGATTAAAAGAATAAAAGAATATCTGTTGACACCCAGTTGGCGGTACTAAAGCTTTGCAAATCCTGCAGTCGACCTAAATCTGCACGTTGAAATCCATTTTCATTACGAACCAGACGTCTAGTTTTGTTATGCGATTTTTATTGGACTATCCATAGATTCGTTCGTCCAGCCAAAATGTAACTCCATAATTGCAGCCTAGTTCGGCAAGGGTGGAAACTGGACTTTTATAGCCAGTTAACTCCCTTGCCTCAGGAAGTTGTCACTGACATAATACACCTGTGGTTTTATCAACATCCAATGATTCAGTGAATAAAACTGGGCATTTGAGACTCTGGAACATCACAATCTCTATACACAAAGATCTAAAGACATCCAATTACAGGTCACGTCAGAACAGCCTTTTGCAAACTTGACCAATGAAATGACTAACAGGAAGTCAACATTAGCCAATCAGAAATCAGTTTTCTCTAACTTTACGCACTAGTTTCAAACTGGAGACTTCTATTTATGATTACACTTTGAAAAATATTGATTCCAAATTTGAAAACTGTACAAAAGAAAATTATGAAAGTCTAATAGATGGTGGAGATTGTATGGCAGGCTATGGAAAGTCTCTTCCATTTTGAATGTTTATCCCATTGAAGCGAGAGATAGATGATGATTTTTCTGGTACCTGTCGTTCACAATGCCTCTTGTCAACCTTTGGAGGTTGCATGATCAGAAAGCAGCTTCAGACTTTCACTATTGTGATCTCTTAAGCGATGCTCCGATTAGTCAACTGAAAGGTCGTTCTAACACGACCCGTAATGGGATGCTCTCAGGTCATTGTGTAGGGGTAGCAAGCTCAAAGAAAAATATTTTAATGAAATTGCGTAGATCTGATTCTAAATTATTAAACACTCCAATCATACATGTCATAAAAACAGATATGTTTGATATAGGAATAAATGCTGATTGGTTGGTCAAAATTACATTTTTAAAATCATATCAAAGTTACAGGTAATTATAGATGATACTATTATATGCCGGAAGGTAGTAAGATCAATAGATAACAATAAATAACCAAATTTACTGCATATCTCAAATATGGTTGTTGTTTCGACTGGATATATGAGAGCAAATTATAAAGACTACCGTTGAAACCAAAATAGTCCAATGTGAGATTAACAAACCCATAGAAGTCATTGCTTCATAGAAAAGGAATAAACATGTATACAATCAATACAACATAAGTTATGTTATTGTGCACATCAAACAGTCACATGTCGTGCACATCAAATAGTGCATGTCAATTGTGCAGTGATACATGCAGAAGACAAACCATGTTGGAAATTGTATCAGAATTCTGTAAGACACCATGGCCTGATAGTTTCAGATGTTGGAAAAGTGACGAAGACACCAGGCTGCAAGGATGGATGGGGAACAAGATGCACACCATCACATTAGCTCACATTAATACAGTGAATATTTCAAATGTTTCAATCTTCAAAATCAGCAATTGTCTTCAAGCAACTAGTACAATTTTGGCCTCAGTACCACTGTCAGAATAACAATCAGAGAACATTCATCTTTGTTTCAAAAGGAAGAGTTCAGAGTCAACCTCACTATTTATAATATCAGCTACAATAATAAATCAGATCTGTTGTCATGTCTGTTTCTTCCTCACAAAGAAAACATATACGTATATAAAAAAACAGGCATAAAAATACCACAGCAGTGATAAACATGGAGCCGCTATAGAATACATTTGGCACTATTTCATTCAAGGATCCAGGGGCTAAGGACAAAGCGAGGGTAACTTTCCCTAATTCAAATTCTAAGGATCAAAGAGGAAATCGTAAATATGTATTCCTATACTACCTTGAGATCTAGTTTTTATAATATGTGGTGAACAGTCTCTATAATCGCACCAGAAAGTCAATACTATATGCTCAACAACTAATTAACTACATACACTGAGTACTTATTTCATTCATTTTCTTCTAACTTGCTGGGATAATGATTCAAGATCTGGGAAGATGACTTTACACATTAAAACGATAAAATAATCATTTGTTTACGGCATACTGATTTCACACATTTCCTAAAATTAGTAAGAAATACAGTTTTTTCCTTATTATCCACACTCAAGTTTGTCTTATACACTGCGAACTGAGAAAGAAACTTAGCTATGGCAAATGTACATCAACAATGACAGACTGTGAAGTGAGTATTACTGTCACATTACAATAGTGTCAAGTACCGTATTAGACGTAATATGCGCCCCGCTTTAATAAGCGCCCATGGCGATATTTGCTAATATAATGGCACAATGAACAATCCCAATTAGCACCCCTTGCGATTGATCAATGTACAAAAGACTTATTTATTCGTGTATAATATGCACTCATGTGTTATATGCACCCTTAATTATGGGCAATTAAAATCTTGAAAAATATATCTGTCTTACATAAACATTTCAGGCTGTCAGCATGAACCACAAAATTTATGACCTTTCAACTCTGTTTTTTTTCACCAAAATAATATTCTAATAAGAGTCCCCTATTTCTAATTTTGAGAGCGCCTGGGCACTTATTATGTCGAATATGGTATGTCAACAATCATAACTGGAAAAGTAAATATATGTGAGCTGTGATATGTATAGGGCACAAACACTAACACTACATATGTAGATCACTTTTGGCAGGACCCAAAGTCGGAAGCAAAACAAATGAATACTTTTTTGGGGTAAAGCAGAAATATATATTTGTCATGATTTGGCAAGGGCAAATAAATGAAAACTTTATATATATGTAGATCTCTTTTGGCAAGACCAGTGGGAAGCAAAATAACTTGGGGTAAAACATATATTACAAGTCAGTATCAAATGCTCGTATGGTAAAATATTCCACATATCATTGTGTAACTCTGGTTTGTTACGGAGGTGAGCGTTAGAATGAGTATTTGGGTGTGTGAGTGAGTTTTAGAATGAGTGTTTGTGTGAGTGAGTGAGTTAAAATGAGTATTTGGGTGAGTGAGTGTTAGAATGAGTATTTGGGTGAGTGAGTGAGTGTTAGAATGAGTGTTTGGATGAGTGAGTGAGTGAGTGAGTGAGTGTTTCGGTAAGTGAGTGTTTCGGTGAGTGAGTGTTAGAATGAGTATTTGGGTGAGTGAGTGTTAGAATGAGTGTTTTGGTGAGTGAGTGAGTGAGTGTTTCGGTAAGTGAGTGTTTCGGGGAATGAGTGTTAGAATGAGTATTTGGGTGAGTGAGTGGGTGTTAGAATGTGTATTTGGGTGAGTGATAGAATGAGTTTTAGAATGAGTGTTTGGGTGAGTGAGTGAGTGAGTGATAGAATGAGTGTTTGGATGAGTGAGTGAGTGTTAGAATGATCATTTGGGTGAGTGAGTGAGTGTTAAAATGAGTGTTTGGGTGAGTGTGTGAGTGAGTGTTAGAATGAGTATTTGAGTGAGTGAGTGAGTGATAGAATGAGTTTTAGAATGAGTGTTTGGATGAGGGAGGGAGTGTTAGAATGAGTGTTTGGATGAATGATTGAGTGTCAGAATGAGTGTTTGGATGAATGAGTGTTAGAATGAGTGTTGGAGAGAGTATTTGAGTGAGTGAGTAAGTAAGTAAATAATCAAATCTACACCAGAAAATCCAGGGATTGACATGAGCATCGATCCACACAATTAGGATACAATGACATGTAATCAGACAAGTCCAACAAGCACAGGATGCTTGTCCCATGATAGAATTGAAATACAGCGAGTAACAGCTGGACTGCTTCCAGCTTTATAACCCCATTCACAGCTTAATCCTGTACAATGAAACTAAAGCTGTTCCAGGATAGGCAAGTCTCGTATATCAACAAACAAATGCAATCATTATATACATATTTCTAAGTCCAAGTTGTGTGAATACACTATGAGAATATATTACTGGTATATCTGCCCCTCATATTTTGTTTGTTGTTTAACGTCTAATGTAATAATTCTAAAAATCAAATAATTTGGTGTACAAGTTGATGTGGCGTCCCTGTATATATATATATACTACTCAAAAGAAGTTAAGGACTACCTGATTCCTTCCTATTACTATACTTAATCTGGCATGGCATGAGAGAGCAGTACATGTACCGCTACATAACCCTCAGATCATGCTTGGAGAACAACGTTGGCAAGAAATCAGGTCATAATGCTGTTGGCATAAATATTTTGATTGCATAATATACCCTTCAAAATAAAGTTTTGGCAAAAAAATTGACACACAGTACACAAAGACAGCTATGTCCTCATAATGGCAGCAGAAACAATGTCAAATATGACAACAATGGATGCCGTAAAAGAACGACAATATAGGAGGGTTTCACTGATCCGGGTGAAACCAGTGATGGAGCGAGAGTGAGTTTGATTTAATGCCGCTTTTGACAGTATTCCAGTTATATCGGGGCCTGTCAGATTACTGTGAGAGGAAAGTGATGCAGGTCTCGGATACTTACCACTTTGGTGAAACCCACAAGCACAGGAATTAATGAGACTGTGTTTCCTTGCATTAATTCACGATGTATTGTAGGCTAGGTTTTGGCACTTGTATTAATTTGGTAACAGTCATTATTGTCATGACTTGCAGCATACATAGTGTTGTTAATTACAAACTACTGTACAGAGTCTGTGGAGGATATCAGCCTAGAATGTGTTCTTGGATGTCCAGTCATCCAGCCACTAGCCCTTTAAAACATTATTTAGTCAAGGGATCCCGCACTGGTGGTAATTTTAGCTCTGTAGCAACAATAGGAACTTCAAAGACTCAACATTTTGTAACATGGTGAAACACTTAATCATGCTGTCACGGTTCAACTAGAAACTCGAGAACCATGATGCTGTTCTGTGGTTTAGATGCGGATCCAGAATCTTGTTACAGGGAGAGTGCACGTAAGTGACAAAGTCACAGTGTGACTTGACCAAGGGTGCAGTCAACATGCACCCTGCTCCACCCCCCCCGGCCCACCCCACCCCGGGATCCACTACTGTGGATGGTCAGGAAATGGTTTAATGTTGCATATCTCATAAAGCTCAGTAAGGCCTCAAAGTTAAGCTATTCACTGAGAAGCACCTCTCAATAAATACTACAATTCAACAGCATTCTGGAGATGGGTTTTTCTTCCATTCATTAGTTGCTGTCATTTTCTTAATCAAAGCATCTTCCCCACTCCCCAAGTCCCCTTTCTCCCTGCATAAGCCTACATTATGTTCCTGTCCTTTTCTCTCCTCCCAGCGTGTCTGCGGTCCGCATCTGGCTTTTGGCGCTGGCAGACTCATGAGGTGTGCTGCTTGGCCTTGAGTGCGTCCCATCTCTCTATCTCCATGGCGTTCTGGATGTTCACATAGATCACCCCGTACATAATCAGCCGCGTCTCCATGGAGGCTGCAGATGGAGAACCGGTTATCATATGTACAGTGAGACAGGTTTTACAGCATTACCATGAGGTAATATTGTATGTATTGCCTGCTTTAATCTACTCACCATGAGGTAATATTGTACATACTGCCTTCTTTAATCTACTCACCATGTGGTAATATTGTATGTATTGCCTGCTTTAATCTACTCACCATGAGGTAATATTGTTTGTATTGCCTGCTTTAATCTACTCAACATGAGGTAATATTGTACATACTGCCTTCTTTAATCTACTCACCATGAGGTAATATTGTACATACTGCCTTCTTTAATCTACTCACCATGTGGTAATATTGTACATACTGCCTTCTTTAATCTACTCACCATGTGGTAATATTGTACATACTGCCTTCTTTAATCTACTCACCATGTGGTAATATTGTACATACTGCCTTCTTTAATCTACTCACCATGTGGTAATATTGTACATACTGCCTGCTTTAATCTGCTCACCATGTGGTAATATTGTACATACTGCCTGCTTTAATCTGCTCACCATGTGGTACTATTGTACATATTGCCTGCTTTAATCTAGTCACCATGTGGTAATATTGTACATACTGCTTTAATCTAGTCACCATGTGGTAATATTGTACATACTGCTTTAATCTACTCACCATGTGGTACTATTGTATATACTGCCTGCTTTAATCTACTCACTATGTGGTAATATCATACATACTGCCTGCTTTAATCTAGTCACCATGTGGTACTATTGTACATACTGCCTGCTTTAATCTACTCACTATGTGGTAATATCATACATACTGCCTGCTTTAATCTACTCACCATGTGGTAATATTGTATATACTGCCTGCTTTAATCTACTCACCATGTGGTAATATTGTACATACTGCCTGCTTTAATCTACTCACTATGTGGTAATATCATACATACTGCCTGCTTTAATCTACTCACCATGTGGTAATATTGTATATACTGCCCGGTTTATTCTACTCACCATGTAATAATGTTGTATGTATTGCATGCTTTAATTAACTCACCATGTTGAAATATTGCATGTATTGCCAGTTTTAATCCTATCACCATGGGGTAATATTGTACATACTGCTTTAATCTACTCACCATGTGGTAATATTGTACATACTGCCTGCTTTGATCTACTCACCATGTGGTAATATTGTACATACTGCCTGCTTTAATCTATTCACCATGTGGTAATATTGTACGTATTGCCCGATTTAATCTACTCACCATCGGGTAATATTGCACGAATTGCCAGGTTTAATCTACTCACCATGTGGTAATATTGTAAGTATTGCCCAGTTTAATCTACTCACCGTGTCTTGATATTGCACGTATTGCCAGGTTTAATCTACTCACCATGGAGTAATATTGTACGTTTTGCCTGCTTTAATCTACTCACCATGTGGTAATATTGTAATACTGCTTTAATCTACTCACCATGTGGTATTTTGTACATACTCCCTCCTTTAATCTACTCACCATGTGGTAATATTGTACATACTGCCTGCTTTAATCTATTCACCATGTGGTAATAATGTACTTATTACCTAGTTTAATCTACTCACCATCTGGTAATATTGTACGCATTGCCTGCTTTAATCTACTCACCATGTGGTAATATTGTACATACTGCCTGCTTTGATCTATTCACCATGTGGTAATAATGTACTTATTACCTAGTTTAATCTACTCACCATCGGGTAATATTGTACGCATTGCCTGCTTTAATCTACTCACCATGTGGTAATATTGCACATATTGCCAGGTTTAATCTACTCAGCATGTGGTATTTTGTACATACTCCCTCCTTTAATCTACTCACCATGTGGTAATATTGTACGTATTGCCCAGTTCTAATCTACTCACCATGGGGTAATATTGTACATACATCTTGCTTTATTCTACTCATCATGTGGTAATATAGCAAGTATTACCAGGTTTAATCTACTCACCATTGGGTAATATTGTATATACTGCCTGCTTTAATCTACTCACCATGTGGTAATATTGTACATATTGCCCGGTTTAATCTACTCACCATGGGGTAATATTGTACATACATCTTGCTTTAATCTACTCACCATGTGATAATATAGCAAGTATTACCAGGTTTAATCTACTCACCATGGGGTAATATTGTACATACTGCCTGCTTTGATCTACTCACCATGTGGTAATATTGTATGTACTGCCCGGTTTAATCCATTCACCATAGGGTAATATTGTACATACATCCTGCTTTAATCTACTCACCATGTGGTAATTTTGGAAGTATTACCAGGTTTAATCTACCGGTACTCACCATGTGGTAATATTGTACATACTGCCTAGTTTAATCTACTCACCATGTGGTAAAATTGTACGTATTGCCCGGTTTAATCCATTCACCATGGGGTAATATTGTACATACTGCCTGCTTTAATCTACTCACCATGTGTCACAAGTCTCTTGACAAAGATGTCCCCCACTGCTAGGCCGCTGAAGAAGTAAAAGACGGCAAACACCGACATGAGGAAGAGGGGCGTGTAGAGGGCGCAGTGGATCCTCCTCACCATTGCCGGGGACAGGTAGGCATCCTGGGGGTAGGAGGGATCGTCAACATGACACAGGGTGAAGGTACACAGTTCTGCTCCCTACAAACATCCTTCAGTATTTCAATAGACTTCTATTAATTTGGCACCTTTGAATTGAAAGACACAATGATCTGGCTTTCAATCAGAACATGAGAATCAGAATATTACCTCTTGGACAAGTGCGGGCGCCATTGTTGATGGAAACAAGCATCTGAAGCTTTTCACTATGTCTTACTATGTCTCACTATCTCACTATGTCTTACTGCATCTTCCAGAGGCAAGAGAGTTAACTGACTATAAAAGTCCAGTTTCCACCCTTGCCAAACTAGGCTGGTATTATAGAGTTACATTTTGGCTGGACTAACGAGTCTATGCATAGTCCAATCAAAATTGTGCAATGAAATCGAAATCCCGTTCGGAAACTGTAATGCAGATTTTGGTCGATTGCAGGATTTGCAAAGCATGTGCATCGCCAGCTTGTTGTCAACAGATATTTTCCGAATCTTTTCATGTTTTTAATCAAGGTGCTCATGTGATTTGATGCACTTCGTGATGTAAGCCCGTTTTTTCACAATATAGATCTTGATTATCGATCAGATCGTCTTGACTGTGCGCCGCCATTTTGTTTTAAGCAAATGCAAGTGATACGAGAGGTGGACTCTGATTGGTCAAAAGGAGAGGCATAGAAGGGACATAACACGTAATAGTCATTGGTGGCTCTACGATCAAGCTCAGGAATTCCAGCCTAGTTTCGGCAAGGGTGGAAACTGGACTTTAAAAGTCAGTTAACTCTCTTGCCTCAGGAAGATGGTCTTACAGTGTCTTACTATGCAAAATCCCAGTTCGCCCCAATTATGTTTCTAGGTTTGTCAGCACCATACCCGTGCTCGTGGGTTTCACCGAAGTGGTAAATGTCTGAGACATGCAGCACTTCGGGCTTTCCTCCCACATCAAGCTGACACGCCACGATATTACTGGAATACTGTTAATAGCGGCGTTAAACCCAACTCATTTACTATGTCATAAGAGCTCTGAACACAAAAACATACCAGCAGAATCACAGAAACAAGAAGAACTGTTTCCAAAAGACATACGGCAGAGGTTTTTGATGCAACTATGTACTTAAATCATGACCCTCCCCTAATGCTTGTCATATTTTTGGAGGACCCTCCCCATATCCTTGCACATTTTTTTCATGACCTTCCCCGAAAATACAAAATGCAAAAGCACTCTATATCATATTATAAAATGACCATTTTTCATGACCCTACCAAATATGTGTATAATATTTTATGACCCTCCCCTTGAGACTGTCATATTGTTTGGTGACCCTCCATATTCCCTCCGACACCCTACCCCCTATAAGAAATGACCGGTCCCTAATCTAGCACATTTTTTTCGCTTGATTCCATTAACCGAAAAAACATTAGGCCATGCTCACTAAGGGACAACTGTTTCTTGATTTCTTAATTATAGAATGGGCGGGGGTTGTGTTGCATAACTACGCTGAATGTTGTCACTGATTTTGTATTGTTGTCAACCTTTTTTTTGTTAATTTCTACAAAAGCAGTTTGTGCAGATGTTATGGGTCACATTCATTCATAAGATTTGACTTCAAAATTCTTTTGAATTAATGGAGTTTTAAACATAAAAAAAGGTGTGCACACTTTGTATACAGTATGCACATTGGTTTTTGCATTTATACTTCCATAAACACAAAAAATATTGTAGTCAGTTCTTGTCATGATAAGATATGATACCTTTATGCGGGTGTACATGGCAGTTTTCTCGATGTGTCCGCAGATGAGCTCCAGGGAGCAGCCACAGAAGTTGCTCATTGTCCACAGAAGGAGGTACTTCTCCTGGCCGTGCCACACGTAGATGTAGAGGAAGCACATCATGGACGCCAGCAGCCGCATCAGCATCCCGGCTTGGGACCCACCCAGGGGGATGTAGATGTAGCTGCAGATATCAGTTACAGGTTACACTTCCCGAACTTCAAAACTCGGACTTTCAATTCATATGTATGTGGAAGAATTATTCCTTGAGAAAATGCAGAAGGAAATCTGAGTGAACACGATATCACATCACAGCAGTGAGTTGTGATGACATTCAGTCGACCAGGTCAGACATTGTAAACATCCAATCCTCATTTTAGGCAACTCTGATGACAAACATTTGCACTGGGGGGGGGGGGGGGGGGGGGGAACCACAATAACTGTTAAAAAATACAACCTCATTAAAATCAGATCTTAGTTACCAGTAAAGATTAAAGGACATTCCATTATGGGTCACATCAGAACGACCTTTCATCCAAGTTGCTGATTGGCTGATGTCAACTTCTTGTTAATCATTTCATTGGTCGGTCAAAGTTCACAAAAGGTTGTTCTGACATGACCTGTAATGAACTGTCCTTTGTGTAGCGGTTGCAAGCACTAAGATCTCATTCTAATGAGACTGAAAAATATTCATGATGCAATTAAATGACAGGAAAACATATTCTTTGGATATGATATAATTCGTAGCTTCTATAGAGTAATGGTGAAATACTTACTTTCTTAGGAATGTGTATAAACCTCTGTCAAAGTACCTGGAATGAAAGATAGTTCACTGAAGAAAATGTATGAAGAAAATGGTCCGACATAAACCTGAACAGCAGTGATACACAAACCTTTCTCAAATTTTGGGTTGTCAATTGGAGGATGTGCATGAGTGAGTGAATTGGATTTATAGCTGCTTTGGACATTATTTCAGTAATATCGGCATGTCAGCTTAATGTGAGAACAAGGTCACAACTGTCACAGGTTCAAATCCACAAAGACGAGGCCGACAGATCAGCAGATCCTGGCACCCCTAAGGTAAGTAACTCTCCATAATGAATTTCAGTCCCTTAAATCACTGGGCCACCAGTACCAGTAGGAGAAAAATATTATACGACTCCACTTTTGATAGGGATATCTTTATCTTTCCATAAAACAAAAATGATCCTCAAAATATGTCACATGTATGTTTAAATGGAATGACATATCTGATTATCTCTATCAAAAGTTGAGTAGTATATCTATAAAAAAAAATGCGAATCCAATCTAGCACCTATGAGGACATATGTTTTCTGAGTTTGGAATGAGATACTTACTTCCACATGTCGGAGTAGTGGTATATGTGTGATATACACTTCGGCTCCTTGGGTGCATCGATGTCGTCAAGTTTAGCAACTTGTGCTGGCAGGCCGTACAGAACGAGGTAGTTAACCATGAACAGCTGCCCTTCAATGTAGCCAACGCCGAGCAGACACCACAACGACACCTGCTCCATCACCGCCGGCGACCGCAGCAAGGCATCATGGTACAGGAAGTGGTGAGACAGGTCAATGAATGCTGCCCAGAAGAAAACCCGTAGGAAGCTACCCAAGGTCTGGAGTACCCTGTCTGTGTTCCAGCTCGAGGTGGGAGAGGAGATCTGAAAGGGAGGAGTTTTCACTATTTATTCTAAATATGAGCCTACCCCAAATTTTCAATAAAATAACAAGGAACAAAACTGTTCAGATTGAAAGAAATATGGTAGTAATCACATTTGACATTTATTTTGAGGTCTTTTCTGAACAAGAACCAACAATCAGGAGTCTTTATCCTGAACTCTACCAAAATATTTTAGAATCTTGCATTCTGATGTGTCTGCCACAGGTATCAAATATATATCAGACAATGTTCTTGCTGATGGCCGCATTACCACGAAAGGAAATATTTATTCATTGATCAGGTTGGTTTCGAATTAAACTCATAGGTATTGAATCAATCGTGAAAACTGAAAACACACAAAGTTTACCTTCAAAATCAAAGCGTAAATATTTGAGATGCACTGACTGTTTTCAATGCCCAAAGGAATGTTTGCATATTTTCATATAGGAATATTCTATCCACACATGAAATGTTTTTTACTAACGTTTTTTAATTTGTCATCATGACTCTTACTTAGGTTAAATTGACCCTCATCCTTCCATGAATGAGCGATGAAATTGTTTAGGTGTACTAGCAACTTCCGAAGCATGTAACGGATCATTGCAGGTATCATATTGAGAAGGATATGATATGATATTAAAACAGGCTGGTTCTCCTTGCTCTGAGACATCTTTAGATATTCCAAGATAGGATCTTAGATTAATCGTATGGATCCATTTTAAACAGATACCTGTGCTGTATGAAACAAAGACCGGCATATTTTGGGTACTTTTATAGATACATATCTTAAAATTAGCATGCTGACTTTACACTTTAATCAATGATTTGTCTTGTTATCTGACCTCCAAATCCTCTCTCTCTCCCAGCGCATGGGTGGCCCAGTGGTTGCTGTGCAGAGTTACATCCCTTGGGCACGCCAGAAACCTATGATTGTGGGTTCGAATCCTGGTTCGCCCCGGTTATGTTTCTAGGTTTGTCAGCACCATACCCGTGCTCATGGGTTTCACCGAAGTGGTAAACGTCTGAGACCTGCATCATTTCGGGCTTTCCTCCGACACTAAGCTGACACACCGTGAAATAACTGCAATACTGTTAAAAGCAGCGTTAAACTAAACTCACTCACCCACTCCAAATCCTCTTCTCTTACCTGTAGTTTGAATTGGTCGTACGTGAGAAGCGGTCCTGTGAAGAAGATTGGCAGATAGAAAATGTAGAGTAGCAGATCAAGAATAGAGAAGCAGCTATCTTCCTTTGGATTCTGTCGATGAGAGTTACTTGCCCTTGCTTGCACAAATTTGCTGCGTTCCAGACAAAAGCTTGTGTATCGCAGAATGACGAGGGCCAAAACAAAGATGAAGAAGTAGTACCCACTGTCGGTCGGATCCGTTGGAATCGCACATAAACTTTTCTGAAATGTATGAGCAGAGAAAATTCTTATTTTGTGAGAGTGAGTTTAAACCACTAGTAGGGGTATTGTGCTGACAAACCTAAAACTTCATTAGGGTTTATTTGTACCCATGATCATAAGTTGCTGGCATGCCCAAGGGACGCAACTCTGCACAGCAAATTATGGCGCCTTAGACAACTGAATCACCCCTGCAACATCAAAATGATAATTAAATATAGGATTGTGCAAAATAACAATTTCAATATGGCATGACAGCCATGTTAAGCATCACAGGTCCTTTGTTAAAATAGATGTCAAAAATGAAATTCACAAGAAGCACAGAAAGATGGACAGATGGTATGGGCATCACGCCACTAAAAATCCAACTAGTACAAAATCAGTTCAAAATTTAGTATAAAGCTAAACAAATTCCAAGTTGAATGAAACAGCTCAGGACGATACTGACCATCCACGGGGTGAAGCTGCTATAGTTGAGAGTGGACAGCAGCAGGAGACTGACGACCCACACCAGGGGGAAGCTGCCCACCGAGGAGGCCAGGTAGCAGATACAGCCATGTGAGATGAAGAACAGCACCGTCCGGTATCCCAGGAGATACGACACACTCACGAGGGAGTACGTCAGAAACACTGGTTTACGAAGCTGGAAATATACAACAAAGTAACAATGTCATGTAGACTGGGAGATACGACACGCTCACGAGGGAGTACTTCAGAAACACTGGCTTACGAAGCTGGAAATAAAAACAACGTAACAATGTCATGTAGACCAGGAGATACGACACTCTCACTAGGGAGTACGTCAGAAACACTGGCTTACGAAGCTGGAAATAAAAACAAATAACAGACAAGGACAAACAAACAGGACAGCTTGTAAAGCCTCACTTTGGATTTCGGATTCATGAATATGCATATATATCATGTTTCAGCTTTTGATCCCGGCCGGGGATCTTCTTCATGAACACATTCCAGGAATGTAATATATTGGTAAAAAGTAAATATATGTAAAAAGTTAGTTTAACTAACTATTCTACATGAGTTACCTACGTTGCAGAAGTAGGTGTCCACTGTCCGAGCTATGACCACATGACCAATTCCCCACGGCAGAATCTCCCAGAAGTAGCTTGACCAAAAATTCCATTCAAAGTTTGAAATATCCTGTAACAAAACATATCAGTGACTATTTGTTAAATATTAGGAATTCATAAATAATTTGCTTGAACAAAGAATTACATTTATACCAGCGAATAATGATTAAGAAATTAACCTTCTTATAAGGAAGAAACTTCCATCCCTCCACAAAGTCCTCCTTGTTGAGATTAATGAAGAATTCTGAAACATATAGACAAACAGTAGAGATGATGGAGTCCCTTTGATTCGTTATTGAATATCTTGTTGTAAAATCCCATATATCTAAACGCATTGTGTGCACTTAATCCCCACTCTGAATACATTGTGTGCACTTAATCCCCGCTCCGAATACATTGTGTGCACTTAATCCCTGCTCCGAATACATTGTGTGCATTTAATCCCCGCTCCGAATACATTGTGTGCACTTAATCCCCGCTCCGAATACATTGTATGCACTTAATCTCCACTCCGAATACATTGTGTGCACTTAATCCCCGCTCCGAATACATTGTATGCACTTAATCCCCACTCTGAATACATTGTGTGCACTTAATTCCCGCCCCGAATACATTGTGTGCACTTAATCCCCGCTCCGAATACATTGTGTGCACTTAATCCCGCTCCGAATACATTGTGTGCACTTAATCCCCGCTCCGAATACATTGTGTGCATTTAATCCCCGCTCCGAATACATTGTGTGCACTTAATCCCTGCTCTGAATACATTGTGTGCATTTAATTCCCCCCTCTGAATACATTGTGTGCACTTAATCCCACATGCATGTTGTAATAGGTGACAAACGGGATTGGTTGGTCAGACTCACTGACTTGGTTGATGCATTTAATCGTATCCCAATAGCAGAGATTGATACTCACGACGTCAATCACTGGATTGTCTCGGCTTAACTCATTTATTTATTTTTATTGACTGACGTCACACAGCTGGAATACTGTAACCACATTGAATGAATATTGGACGAAGAAATTTGAATATGATACTGTACTATGATTGGTGTGTACTCACTCTGGGACTCCAGGTGCACGATGTAGAAGGTGTAGATGATGCTGCCTACACCGGCCACCCAGTAGAAGATGGACTCGGGGAGAGGTAGGCGGCCATGACACCTCTGATGACTGGGTGACGTTGGGACAGGTCGGAGACAGGAGGCAACAGGCTTCAACCCTTTCATTTCTATCTCCCAGCCTGCAAAACCATCAGTACACAAAGTATCAATAATTAAACCATCTCAAAACTAACACTCATGTGATACAAAAATACAATAAATTATCATCGTCTGGTTATCATAAGTATTCAAATTTTCCAGGTGTGCATTTATTTATTGTCACCAGTGAAAAGACACTGATACTCAGAAACCATTCAAATATTTGATATACCTCCAAATTTGCCAATAACTATGTATGCATAGTTGATAGCCACTGCATACTTAGTTGCGGTAACAGGATCTTAGTCCTGCACCATGACCGAGGAATATATTTATTTTATGGAAAAAAATAATCTAGAAATGCATACAAAAGCAAGTCTAGCCAGCTCAAGCTAGCTCTATAGGGAATTATTTTTTTTATTTTTAGAGTGAAGAAGGATATTGTGTAATATAAGATTTCAGAGACTAAATGTTAGTCTAACGGGATCTCTGTGGTGCTCCATATTAAACGATTTTGACACTGACTTGTCGCTACGCAAAGCTACGGGCCGTCCTATAGTGTTTTTTCTAATAGATGCAAATCTTCAATGCATTTCAAATGCGACAAGTCAGTTTTGAATAGGGAGCATCTCAAAGGTACGGTTAGGGCAGCTCGTGCATGCTGCACTAGAATTTGCTTTCAAATCGATTGGATAAACAATAATTCAAATGCAACCATTTTATCACCAGAGAGTATATTTATGGACCGATATTTGTAAAACAGCTTACATGTGTAACGTGTCCTCAGTCATTTGATATCAACTTCTGGGGTGACATTTCCAAGAACTGGTGGGCGTGGCACATCAGACAGCCGCCAAATATCGGTATGTAAGAATATTCCCGACCCGGAACAATTTGACGAGGTCACATGATACGCTGCTGTTGGGGTCGTGTCACATACACAATTTACTTCCTCAATGTCGCCGCCTGTCAGTGATAACGACCTCATCTCGCGACATCATGTTCACATTACCAAGACATGTGCATGAACGAAAACATAAACATTAAATAAAGGGAAGTAACTCGAACTGATATTGGTTTGATGACCACATTAAAAATTACACGAGTTCTTGACTTTGAGAAAATCAAATCATTGCTTCCCTTTTGGCGAAAAGGGGACCGCCTTCTCATTTTCATGAAAACAGTTTTTGTTTTCTTAATTTGTTAAATAAAGTGATTTCATATTGAGTGCATCCCCACTAGGGCTGGGACGATTCCACATTTACTACCCGGGTACCCACCTCCCTATTACCCGACCCTACCCGGGTACCCACTGTAGATATCTAGAGATAGGTACAGACTTTCCGATTTGGAAAAGTTTGACCGTAGCCCTGGCAAAATGTATTTAGATACACGTGTAAACCAATCTGGTCATGCATACACCATGTGTACACTGAAGTTTACTGCATGAAGTTTTATCTTTATTCAGACATATAAAAGTAAGAAGGAATGGGTGTCTTGTCAGAAAGAAATGGGAACCTTAGTGACTTATAGCGTAACCATAGAGTTTTAGATAATTTTTGTCATTAAACCACTGGTCCGGGTAGTCCTGTGGGTACCCGGGTCCTACTCAGGACCCACCCGACCCGAGTACCCGAGTTACCCGTCCCGGCCCTAATTCCCACCCTTATGCAGGAACTAATTTCTTCATAATTTGTTAAACAAAGCAGAGGCCATATACCTGTATATATGGTATACGGTCTCTGAACGAAGTCATTGATACAGACATAGACACGTTTTTCTCAGCTCTTTGGTGGACAGGGTTTTGTTTCCTCTGTTTGGTGAACAGAGCATTGTTTCCTAAGTTTTGTGAACAGGGCATTGTTTTCTCTGTTCAGTGAACAGGGCATTGTTTCCTCAGTTTGAACAGGGCATTGTTTCCTCAGTTTGGAGGAAAGGGCATTGTTTCCTCAGTTTGGTGAACAGGTCATTGTTTTCTGTCTGGTGAAAGGGCATTGTTCCCTCAGTTGCAGAACAGGGCATTGTTTCCTCTGCTTGGTGATCAGGGCATTGTTTCCTCAGTTTGAACAGGGCATTGTTTCCTCAGTTGGTGAAAAGGCATTGTTTTCTCAGTTCAGTGAACAAGGAAGTGTTTCCTCAGTTTGAACAGGGCATTGTTTCCTCATTTTGGTGAACAGGTCATTGTTTTCTGTCTGGTGAAAGGGCATTGTTCCCTCAGTTGCAGAACAGGGCATTGTTTCCTCTGCTTGGTGATCAGGGCATTGTTTCCTCTGCTTGGTGATCAGGGCATTGTTTCCTCAGTTTGAACAGGGCATTGTTTCCTCAGTTGGTTAAAAGGCATTGTTTCCTATGTTTGGTGAACAGTGCATTGTTTTCTCAGTTCAGTGAACAAGGAAGTGTTTCCTCAGTTTGAACAGGGCATTGTTTCCTCATTTTGGAGGAAAGGACATTGTTTCATCAGTTTGGAGGAAAGGGCATTGTTTCATCAGTTTGGTGAACAGGGCATTGTTTCCTCAGTTTGGTGAACATGGCTTGTTTCCTCAGTTTGAACAGGGCATTGATTCCTCAGTATGGAGGAAAGGGCATTGTTTCCTCAGTTTGGTGAACAGGGCATTGTTTTCTGTCTGGTGAAAGGGCATTGTTTCCTCAGTTGCAGAACAGGGCATTGTTTCCTCAGTTTGGTGAACAGGGCATTGTTTTCTGTCTGGTGAAAGGGCATTGTTTCCTCAGTTGCAGAACAGGGCATTGTTTCCTCTGCTTGGTGATCAGGGCATTGTTTCCTCAGTAGGTGAAAGGGCATTGTTTCCTGTTTGGTGCAGGGCATTGTTTCCTCATTTTGTTGATTAGGGCATTGTTTCCTAAGTTTGGCAAACAGGGCCTTGTTTTCTGTCTGGTGAACAGGGCATTGTTTTCTCTGTTCAGTGAACAGGGCATTGTTTCCTAAGTTTGATGAACAGGGTAGTTTTCTCTATTTGGCATTGCTGTGAAAATATACTGCTCTTGAGTGCTACATATAAGTGAAAAACACAGAAGCATGTCATATTTCAATGACAATTTTATTGGCATGTAACAGCCAAGTCTGACATAAGACAGGCTCCTTCTCTACCCGAGTCAGTTGAATGAGGCCCATAACAACATGTTCCCGCATGTCGTCTGGAGGGCTGTATCTGGGGAAGTCATACAGTATGACCTGTAATACACAAGTGGAATACAATATTCATTGCATCTTACCAAAATTAATCCTTTTTTCACACGGACACATTTGTTTAGATCATACTACTTGATTTAGTCAAATCTGTCCAAAAAATATTCATGATGCCTGATGTTTTTGCAGTATTCCAGCAACATCCCGAGAAATGGGCTTCACATATTGTACTCATGTGGGGAATCAAACCTTGGTCATCTATGTGACAAAGGAATGCTTTAATCACTGGGCTACCCTACCGACCCCTTAAGTGTGATGATGCATCACAGCAACATGCACCAAATCATTTTGGTCTAAGAGTTTCATCATACAGATATTTCTTTACAAGTGAATAACTATAGCTATAGCAAAAATGTTCCTGTCACTTGTGCATGTTGAGTGAGTATGGTTTTACATCGCTTTTAGCAATATTCCAGCAATATAAGGGCAGGGGACACCAGGAATGGGCTTGTATCCATATGTGGAATTGAACCGGGTCTTCAGCGTGATGGGCAAACGCTTAACCCACTGGGCTACCCCAACGCCCCTGTGCATGGTGAGTAATTTACCTCCTGGTACGTGATGTTTTCCTGTGCAGTTAATGTTATCGCTGGCAAATTCAGCTCCAGGATTCACAAAGTCTGTTTGAAAGTAACCTGTCCCTGCAGGTGCCATAATTACAGTTTACCCTAGACACATGTTCAATGTTTGGACTACAAACACAACCAAGGGCAAAACAATCAAAGGAACTCATCTTTCTTTTTTTGTTGTTTTCGCCGCACTCAGCAATATTCCAGCTATGATGGCGGTCTATAAATAAATGAGTCTGGACCAGACAATCCTGTGACTGACATCATGAGCATTGATCCAAGCAAATGGGATACAATGACATGCATCAACCAAGTCAGCGAGCCTGATCACCTGCCTCTCACAACAAACATAGTTGTCTTTTACAACCAGGGTTGCTGAAGACCTATTCTAACATGCATCTTTATGGGTCTGATTGATCTTACAATGACAGAACACTTTGATGCAGGACGCTGGAAATGTCTTTATTTTCATGTCATGAGTTACATGTTTTCACCTGTCTCAACACATGCAATCTGTACAAAGACACCACACAAATATATTTACAGCCATGTTATAAATGGTAAAACATTACAATCACATTTGCCTTGTAATATAACATACAATACATCTTACATCCAGTGTTCTACTCCCTTCTCACAAATACAGCTTAATATACACTTTACAACCAATAATCTAGGACTATTGCATTAATCGGAGTCAGTACCTCTGAGTGGTATTTGTAAGTTGGATATTAAGTAATGGCAAGGCAGCATGGATGACAACCTCCTTATTACAATTGTAGAAACATTCACTTTACGATTGTCCTTAAATCTACATTCAGGGATGAGAATTGATGTTAAAATAAACAAAAAACAAGTGAGAGTTAGCCGAGGGTCAGCGGGACTATACAATTTACGTGTATATGTAATAGCATGTATCAAAGAAGTGACCCTAGACATAACGAAATCCGCGGACAATTCTCATCCCTGTACAGTGAAAAGTCTATACAATTCCCATAATGTCTTGCCGTTACTTAATATACTTCTTGTTCTGTATTTTAAATCAAACACCATATTACACTATAAACATATTACATGATCTTACACCATCCTATTGTACATCTGCCCGAGGCAAGGGAGTTAGCTAACTGTAAAGTGGCTATTACCATTATGTCCCTTATATGTCCCTCATACTGACCAATCAGATTCCACCTCTCATATCACATGCTTTTGCTTTGAACAAAATGCCAGTGCCTAGACAAAACGATCAGATTGATATTTGTGGACACCGAGTTGGTGGTACACATGCTTTACAAATCCTGCAATCGAACCAAAATCTTGCAATTTACGAACCGGATGTCGATTTCGTTACGCGATTTTGACTGGACTATCCATAGACTCGTTAGTCCAGCTAAAATATAACTCCATAATTCCAGCCTAGGTGGGCAAGGGTGGGAACGTGACTGTTACAGTCAGTTAACTCCCTTGCCTTGGGAAGATGCCGGTTGTACAGTGATGTTAGATCATCCTTCAGGATGCATGGAGTCTGATTAACAATGATGTTCCAAGGAAGAAAATAGGTTTCTGGTCTGTGAAAGTAGTACATGCAAGTTCCCCAATTCAAAAATATAAATACAGGTATGTACATATCGTGAAGTACCCAGCAAATATGTACAGCTTTTGATACACTAAGATCCCCATGGTACAAGGAGGTGATTGTGTTGAGACACAGTGTTGAGGTGCAAGGACCAGGGTGTCTTCATAATGCCAGTCCATGCAGAAAGCTTTGGAGAAGAGTAAGTCGGAAGTACTGCAAATGTCACCACAGGTCACCATGCCACCATTGGAGTAAATCTTACATTGTCTGTTTGTATCCTTATCACACACACTCCGGCTCATTTGCGACTTAGCATAACACCACTGCCACAGGCTGATTTGCATATCACGTGACCGGACGTTTCTCTTGTTTGTAACCAAACGCTTATTCTAAACTTAGAACAGACTGGCCTAATGTCTTTTGGTGTGTTTGACATATTGTTTTTCAGAATTATATATATGCTATTACATATACAACAGTGAGGTGCATGACGATTTATCTTTATACATAACAGTTGCGACATCACTAGCTCTCCGTAGGGCTTCGATGACAGCACCAGGAGCCGTACAACCAATGTAAACACACGACAACTACGCAAATGGAAACATCTTTTCACGTTTTAGAATATTTTCTCAATGAAAGTTAATCATTCTATGACATATGTTTATCTAAATGTGTAGACTCATAAAAAATGAAACACATGAAAAACAAATGCAAATATCTTGAAAGGACTGTGTAAGATGTGACCAATCGTCACATCACGCTAGCCTGTGGCAGAGGTACTATGCTGGCCGCTTGAAACTCTGGGTAGGAGTGCGCTTATCACATATATCAATCGATTGAATATAACCCTATATAAGAACAACTTCCAGTACTTGGAAAGTACCTTTGACTTTCAATATAATTATAATAGTATGAGAATGCCAGAGCAAAGTAATTATTTGTTTTACAGAAATCAGCTGAGGACAGGAAGGAAAAAAAGAAAAATATATTTATTTTAAAATAAAAATCAATGACCAAACATGTTACTGCATAGTAGCAGTTACTATACAGGCATGTCTGTAAAACAAATTACCAAATTGGTCTGGCCTCAAATGATCTTTTTTTGGTTAGAGATTATAACCAAACTGTTATCACAGTGCCAACAATTCTTTCTCAAATGAGATATTTGTTTTAATTGCAAAAACATCAAAGTAGAAAAAGATTAATCGTTCCATGTATTTGTCAGAATGTGATCTTGAAACGACAGTTGAACCTGGTGATTCGAATGTCCCATTGTTTACCATGTTATGACCAGCACCTAGGCGAGACAATGATAGAATGAAGAGTTATCTCCCTTCACAACACATATTTTTGAGCTGTCAAGTCTTGAACATGATAGTTTTTTGCTTTGGAGTCAATACATCACTGGGATATGAAATCATGGAGTTGTTTTACCTAAGCCATAAAGACTACAAATATAATGAAGAATACAATTAAAACTGCAAAAATCTTAATCATGAGCCATCGGTTTGAGGTGACGGACTGGAAGTATTTTAATATTTCACTGTGAGCTGCCTCAATGTTCATCTGGGTATCCTCGATATTGGAGTCAATCCTGCAACAAATCATGGACATTAAGTAGTGAAGAAATAAACAAATGACTTATGTGGCATGTTTTGTAATGCTAAAAAAACATGCAGAGCTTGAAAACAGTAGGAAAATGAAACATTTTGTGCAGTTACCATGGTTACTGTCCCCTGAAACTTCATGAAACAATATTACTGGTACATCAACATACCTCATATAGTCAGGAACTAAAAGTGTGATATAAGCGTGTGCAATATTCCAGCTAGATGATTGCGGCCTATACATAATCAAGTCTGGACCAGACAATCCAGTGATTGATAATTTGACACAGTATCACCCAAGTCACAAAGCCTGACCACCCAATTCATTAAGTTGCCTCTATGAACAGCATAGGTTCCGATTCCAACCCAGAATCCCCACGGAGATGTGAGACATAACAATGCAATGTTTCAACTCAAAGCTGACCTTTTACCCATTGCCATGGTATGAAGATCCTGCACTGACTCACCTTGTAACCATTTCCTCTTGTTCCTTGACCATGTGAGCTAGTTGTGTGAATATAGATCCAAGTTCCACTATTGTGGACTCAATGTTCTGCATGGTTTCAGCCCGACTTTGGATGTAGGAATCCTGAAACAGATCAACAAGAATAATGACTTAGAGAGCACAGATGTAGAACATGCAATGCACAATCCTAAGATATACCATTACACACGAACAAGTCCTTCAATATTCACAGGTACCACGTGTGACGTTATGATATGAACCATACAAGCCATGGCGACTCACATGGATAAAACAAGCCATGGTGACCCAGATATGTTATGGTGACTCACAAGGACTATACAAATCATGGTGACTCACATGGACCACACAAGACATGGTGACTCACATGGACCACACAAGTCCTGGAACTCACAAGGACCACACAAGACATGGTAACTCACATGGACCACACAAGACATGGTGACTCACAAGGACCACACAAGTCCTGGTGACTCACAAGGACAACACAAGTCCTGGAACTCACAAGGACCACACAAGACATGGTGACTCACAAGGACCACACAAGACATGGTGACTCACATGGACCACACAAGACATGGTGACTCACAAGGACCACACAAGACATGGTGACTCACAAGGACCACACAAGACATGGTGACTCACATGGACCACACAAGACATGGTGACTCACATGGACCACACAAGACATGGTGACTCACAAGGACCACACAAGACATGGTGACTCACATGGACCACACAAGACATGGTGACTCACATGGACCACACAAGACATGGTGACTCACAAGGACCACACAAGACATGGCGACTCACAAGGACCACACAAGACATGGTGACTCACAAGGACCACACAAGACATGGTGACTCACAAAGAACACACAATTCCTGATAACTCCATGATAACATGGGCTACACTTCATAGTACGAGCCAATCAAGACTCACCTGTTCGTCGATGAGCTGTAGCTGATTCTGATACTGTTGGTTGGACATGCCGTCCATGTTGATGGCCACATCCCCACTGTTGGCCTCATCTTGCAACAACACCGATCCATCTGACACACAAGAAACAAGATCAATAACCTTGAGGAATAAATACCATTGGTACCTAGTGGCTTAAAAGGTGAGGTGAAATGGGGTTTAACGTCGCGTCCAAGATTATGCACGTGTTTGTGCAAGTGCTTGTACTAATCCGTACTGATGCCGATTTTATAGTGCTAGCCCACTAAATACCATGCTGCAGTTGAACATGAATACCTCACTCAGACACAGTATACTGACTCCGAGCTGACCAGTCCTTGTATTAGCCCCTTAAGGCAGAGTAACAACCAGTACCATCTTAAACGCTTTTGGGTATGACACAGGCAGTGATCAAACCCAGGACCTTCCGCTCTCCTGCCAGACGCTCTACCACTAGACCACGAAGCCGTCTCTCGCTTAAAATATGATAGGAGTTAAACTTGGGCCTAATGTATCATCATCCATACAGTGCAAACAATGTAACCATGGCAACTACTGGGTGTTTAAAACAAGTCAACATCTTCACATCTCTCCTGGTTATATGGGATGATGCTGAGCAAACATACTGTTATCAATTGTTACTGTTTTGACCATACTGAATTGTTAAAAGCTTGACCCTTACAACAACTGCCAAGATGACTGTTCCCTGTGTCAAGTGGTGTAGTAAGCTACTTACTGTGTCCATTGAGAGCTGAGGGAGGGAGGGACGAAGACACACCAGACTCTGAAAACTGTTCTCGTCTTGATTTCTGATGTTTCAGATTCTGAAAATAAATAGCAGCCAGAATATTTAAATGTACGCATTTAACACTTCCAGTCACATATATGCTCAATCTATAGAAGATAATAATAGAATTTCAGCAACAGTAAACAACACAACAAACTACTCTATGGATCACACTTTTCAAACTAAACTTGGCGAATGGCACATGTTACATGAAAATAGAAATGTGTGAACTCAATAAATGATTTAATTAAAGTTATTTTCTGAATTATCCAATCAGCGGTACATCATAATATCATATTTACTGAGTGGAAAGTACTTGAAGAGCACTTAAAATAGGCTGTTCCAGAGATGAGCTGTGCTTTTGAAGCTCTTATAAATATATTGTCTAATCTGTACAAGGGCCAAATTGCCTTACATACTGAAACAAACTGTCTGTCAATCAGTGCCACACTGTAATGTAATGTAAAGTAACATATCCCTACCTCTGTTCGTACTTCCAGTACTTGCTTGAAGTCATTGGACATACTTGCAAGTTTGGACTGAAATTAGACATTCAGGTGTAAGGAAAGCCTGGCAGGACACATGAGCCTGAAGAGAGTGTGTCCTAGAGTGTAACAAGCAGCATCAATAATCACGATAATGGACTTACTGACTTGAAACAGTAACAGTTACAACAGATTAGTACTTGCTGGTGAAATGGGGCTTAACGTCGCGTCCAAGATTATTGCACTTATATAGCGACGTGCATGCACGTATGTGTGTGTGTGGCTGCTTGTATTAGTCCGGACTGATGCCGATTTATAGTGCTAGCTCACTGAGATAAATACCATGCGGCTGAACATGAATACCCCACTCAGACACAGTATACTGACACCGAGCGGCCCAATCCTTGTTTTGGCCCCTTAATGCTGAGCGCCAGACAGGGTTACAACAAGTTTCATCTTTTGGTATGATGCGGTCAGGGATCGAACCCCGGACCTTCCACTCCCCGGGCGGACGCTCTACCACTAGACAGTAAATTACAATGTGTTAAAATAATGGATCTGATATCTTCATGGAACATATTGACGAATGAATTTCTTGAAAATACATAGATGTTTTACAGATAGACACATATTCATATTCAATGACTACATATATGTGTTTAGGCATGAATTGTGCGTTTAGCAAAATGAAAGTAACTTGTTCTCTTTATCCTATGCACCTCCACAGATTTATCTAGAATTCCACACTAAGTACCTTGGCAAGCAAAATGGGCAACAATTGTTATTTTGTTCAATACTGAGATATTTAGAAGTTCTTATTTTCTTAAATCCTGAGGTCTTCTAAAACTTATATTAACATTACATTTGATGCAATAATGTAAAACGTAACATTTAAGTCTCTTCTTCATTGGCTCTGTTATCAGTAAAATACAAGTTATCCCAACAAAGCCATAACATTAGGTACAGTACACAGTATAAACATGTAATTTTAACTTCCTAATTTGGTCATTTTTACTGACATTTGCTGCAGACTTGGGGCTGAATATCGGCCTCTGAGCAGGTCAAAATAAATGCCTGACCTTCCTGAGATAAACTAATATATACTGCCATGTCTGACCACACAATCACTACACAAACTGACCTGCAGTGCCACCACCACAGAGTTGGAATGAGATTGTAGATGTTTGCCATTTTGACTTTTCTGAGACCTCACCAGCTGAAACAGAAAACACAATGACAGAATGATACCTCTGCTGAAACCAAACTTTTACCATGTTCACCAGTGAAAAATGCACCATTGAAAACACATGTTCAAGTGAATGTGACAGCTCTACTTCATCAAAACAACAACCCATCAATGTTGAATTTCAAGTTCGTTAGGAAAAAAATGAGTATCAATTATCAAGAGGAGCAGGCTGTTCCCCGACAGGGCCGATAGTGTTGTGCTAGTGTCATTGTTCAGTTGTCACGGGGACCAGCTGTTCCCCATTACTGTGGTTCCCCTCACATACCTCCTGCAGCTGGGCTATCTGCTTGTTGAGGCTGTTGATGTCCTGCTTGATGATGTACGTCAATTCCTGTATCTCCACAGGCTTGTCGTCAAATAACGACTTTCGTTTGGCCACTGTGAAGGAAAACATGTTGTCAACAGGCCTATTACCTGGGTTACCTGACGTAATATAGAGACTATACAGGATAAAAAAACAGATGGGAATAGCTGACTACAAACCTTCAACCATCTCTCACAATGCTGGTCAGACATACTCGCAGTACTGGAAACTTCTCAGAAAATGTAGCCACTGATGCCGACATCATATGCCGACATGTTAAGTAATATAAAAAAGAACGTAGCTACCAGTCTCAGACTAGTTTACTCTATTCCGCATATGTTCTGGGATATTATCCTTATCATCATGAACATTGCTTATACAATCATAAAACAAACAAACATGGAAACATTTACTTACATATTGTCAATTTTTCCAATTTTGCAAATGTGTTTGCCAAATCCCGACCAATTCTCCTGCAGTGACAAAAACAAATTATCATAAACAACTAGTATATAAACATGTAGATGTATCATTGCCCAATAACAACCACCCCACCCCCCACAAATCACCTACTTGTTGCAACAAGAAATAGCAGGAAAAACTAAATTCAGGAAAAATATCAACATGGTGCAGTACAAAATGAGATCAAATTGACACCAATCTCAATCATGATCATATTTCATGTCCTATATTTAACATTGGATCAAAGTAATGTTGCGTGCCATGACTTGTGACTACATTGCTTTGTTTGTTTGTTTGTTTGTTGTTTAACATGTTTAGGGCTGCACTCGGCAATATTCCAGCTATATGACAGAGTCCAGTAAATGGAGTCTGGACCAGACAATCCTGTGGTTGGTACTGTGAGCAACGATCTATGTTGTCGGGTACGAGGACACATGCTCACTGAACCTGATCACCTGTTCCTTTTGGTAGCCTCTCATGAGTGTATTGACCAGCATAGGTTGAGGGGGGTTATATAAGCAATAAGCGCCCAGCTCTAATCAGCACCCACGGCGATATTTGCTATATTGGCTAGTGAACAATCCCAATTAGCACCCCTTCCGATTGATCAATGTACACAAAACTTATTTATTCGCGTATGATATGCACTCGTGTGTTATATGCACCCTTAATTATGGGCAATTAAATTCTGGAAAATATATCTATCACGTATATTATGCACAGATTCTTTTTTTTGCATTATTTCAGGCTGTCAGCATAAATAAACCATGAAATTTACCATCTTTCAACTCTGTTTTTTTTCTCACCAATATTATATTCTAATAAGAGCCCCATATTTCTAATTTTGAGAGCACCCTGGGTGCTTATTACGTCGAATACGGTATCAACAATTCACAAGTTCCTTGTTCCAAAAAGCAATGTCTGGTATACATGATATAAACATCTAAACAAAGTAAAGAAAGACAAGGCGTGGAGTCTGCTAGCGGCTTTTCAGAGGTATCAATACAAACTTCAATATATTATAAAATTACTTTTCAAGACAGTACAAAAGCTAGTAATTTACTTTATATCGTGCATGTACCATCATAGTTAGGATCTAAATTTTATCACAATCATATCAAATCATTGAATTGCTACTGTATTGGTGTGAACATAACTGGGGCAATGAAATGACAAAGAGGGAACACTTGTACCTGAAGACTGAAACACAAAACCATTAAATTCTCCTGAATTTCCAAAATATAAAACTGAGAGTGACTTCATCAGCTACACGAAAACATAACAAACATAATGAAAGACAACCTACTTTGCTATTTGTGTGAACTGACTCCTCTGTCGCAAGTCCCGATTTCTGTGAGACGGACTGATTCCATTTGACTGAAAAAGAAAAAATATATCAGTCAGTGCTTCTTATCGCATTGATTTTGCAGTGAGTGAGTGAGTGAGTGATACTTAGGGCAAAATATCGACCTCTGAGCAGGTCTAGATAAATGCCGGGACGCCATACAGCTCCTGTGGTTTTGGAATCCAGAACCCTTTAATCTTTAACTAGTAACATTGGGGTTTGACAGGGACCCCTTGACTTTTATGCTTGTATCAAACAGTGATCATAACGAAGTAAAGTTATATTCTCGTGGCCTTAACGTTATCCCATGATGGAGTTATCTCCCTTTGTATTCCAAACAATATCACTATGTTGTGTATGTACATAAATTCTAAAAGAGTGAGTGAGTTTGATTTTATGCCGCTTTTAGCAAAATTCCAGCGATAACATGGCGGGGGACACAAGAAATGGGCTTCACACATTGTACCCATGTCAGGAATCGAACCTGGGTCTTCAGCGTCGCGAGCGAACGCTTTAACCACTAGGCTACCAGACTGCCCCATATAAATTCTAAGACATTGATTTAATGATGTGACGTAGGGGGGCAGTTAGTTTTGAGTAACAGTTGAGTGAGGTGTGGTGTGTTCCAGAGGGCTGAACAGATTGTGTCTGTGTGCTATTGCAATGTGTCCGTTTATTTCACTGCAGACTTATCATGCTTATATGTACTATAAATGTACAGATTGTTTCATCCTGTGTTCCCGGTGTAATTCCGACAACTATAACACCATTATGCATATTAGGGCTAGGACGATACACCAACTGTGCAATCCAATACGCATCACGATACCTTCCTCACGATACCTTGCTCATGTTCTGATACATATCGCGATACTTGCATGTGCACTTATCAGTAAATTCACTGATTACAATCACAAAAGTGTGTAGCTGTACCATGAGCAAGGATGATGATACACAACTGCAAAACTGAATACCAACCTGTCTTGACTGCTGCGACTTGACAGCTGACAAAAACTCAGTGGTTCGATCTCGGCATGTCATGTCTGGATCGTGCTGGAATTTTGATGGTGGGCTGGGGGACTGTTGTTTCTCCTGTCCAATGTGGGTGCGAGATGAGTAGCCACTCCGGTCACTCCCTGATTGGTGATTGTCAGATCCGGAGTTGGTGCGGCGGCGCCTTGCTATCATTGAAAATGACTTGACATAACCAAGTCATACAGTAGTGGAGAAAGAAGATGAGTTCCACAGGGACCTGCCAACATAGTAAATAATGACGATGTACATTAAGGGTCACAGGTGGGGCTATTTTCACTACTGCGAGTGTATTGTAATAGTACCCCACACTTTCAATAGTATTGTAATAGTGTTAAAACTACTTTACCAATCAAAAGTACAATACGTTTGGAAAATACCAGCATATTGTGTTTTTCAAAATCATGCTTATCGTCTTGTTAGAAGATTTGACACTAGTGTGAACTCAAAGGGAAATTAAGAAATAAGAAACCTTTTCCTGTGGTTGAAACAGTGAAACTATTTGTGACAGTTTCCTGTATATCATGTATATGATGTGTCTATTAAGCATGCTTTGTGACCATAACAGTGAGTGAGTGAGTTGGGTTTAACATCACATCAAACATATTCTTATGCAATTTTATAAGACATTTTATTGTGTAAAACTACATCTTAATCATGTGTTCGTCGAGGATTATTTAAAAAATGACAATAGGTGAGGTGAGGTGAGGTTTCACGTCACTTTCAAGATTATTGCAATTACTAGTGATGTGCATGTACATGTGTGTGTGTGTGTGTGTGTGTGTGTGTGTGTGTGCGCGTGCGCGTGCGCGTGCTCGTGCGCGTACCAGTCTGGACTAATGCAGATTTTGTAGTGCTCACCCATTGGGGTGCCACAGTTTAAACATGAATACCGCACTCAGACACAGTATACAGATCCACCAGTCTAAGCCAACCAGGCCGTGTTTAAGCCCCTTAATGCCGAGCACCAGCAGGCAGGGTAACAACAAGTACCATCTTTTAACGTCTTTGGGTATGTCATGGCCGGGGATTGAGCCCCTGCCTGACCTTCTACCACTAGACCACAGTGGTCTAATGACATTATCATGATTATAATTATATACACTCACGTGTTTCTGTCTTGTAAATAGCATGTATTGTGGTTACAAGGGTTGTGGCATCACACAGACATTGCAATTACTCAGATGATGGCTTGCTTTCAAGATAAAGTTTGCCTTCATAAGTGAGTGAATGTTTTACAGTTGTTCTTGTGATTAGCGAGAAAACTATGAGTGTTTCTTAAGCATCCATAAACACATAACACAAGGATCTGCTTTGAAGCTATCTCCCTACTTTCAATTGGAGACCTGTTTCCGTCAGAATAACTCGGGCAGGAGAGGTCATGACAGAGAGTCGTCTGCTGCAGAGCTATATATGAGGTAAAACCCTGATGTTCTGAGCTCACTGTTTCGGACCATATGGTAATATTATTATATGAGGATCGCGCTGTACGATCACAAAATCATTATATGCAGCCATTAGAATATCTAATTGTTCACGGATGTAATAATACTCCTCAACCATGACAAATTATATTTATTTATTTTTTAACAACTTAAACAATTATTTCTGTTAAAAAAGTGTACGTGCGTTATACAGTAGATTTTCATAATACTGTTGGATAGATGCCTACGAGAGCTTATTATGAAGGACAGGATCCAGCGAAGTACATTCCCTAATCTTAAGTCTAAGGTATTTAGAGAGTTTAATTCGTGATGTATGGACACTAAGTCGTAAACAAGCCAACAGAAACAATAAAATAGTATACTACATTTCTGATATCCATACCTAAACAACATATAAAACCGTTGTTGAACCTAAGAGCGTGACCAGAATATTCGTTCAAGAGCGAAACCAAGTTTTCTCTTCGCCGAAGAGTTCGGCTTCAAACGTCAAATAGGCATGTCAGAATGGATAGCATACGATCTGTTATCTTTTCTAATTATTGAACGTAGAGTGGGGTTAAATGTGTTACATATTATCCCTACCTTAAAATGTGATCGTGTGTTGTGTAATATCCCTCCTTATTCTGTGATCTGATATTTATCGAGAAAGTTTGTACATCGAAATAACACTATAATCGCCGAGTCCACGAAGCAAACCCTACGTCACTTCCGCAAATCCAATGCGCACTGTGAATTGTATTTGCTTTACAACTAATAATACAAAATTGATGCAAAAACACCGGTCATCTAACAGAATCAATTATTGTGACGAGTTAATCAACTCGCACACACATAAAAGTGTGCATTTTCCCGCTATTATGACACATATGAAATTAATTTGAATATGTTTACACCATAGATGAGGACAGAATGACAACTACTAATATAGAAATAATTATGATTGAGAAGGTGAGATGGGTTTTTAAATGCTTAGAACAGTTAGGTCACAGTGGTTTTACGTCGCTTTGAGCAATATTCCAGCAATATCACGGCGGGGGTTACCAGAAATGGACTTCACACATTGTACCCATGTCGAGAATCAAACCCGAGTCTTCGGCGTGACGAGCGAACGCTTTAACCACTAGGCTACCGACCGTCAAGGCGGCTTTTGTTGCGTCCTCGATTATTCAGTGTAATAATAAATCTTTATCAAAATTTGAATGGAGGTATAACAGGCTGTATACTTCAGTACGGAGTATAATCCTGACAAAGCAAGAATCAATGATGGCGAACCTTAGAACAGCCGATATTGACACCACAATGCTTCGGGTGCAGGCTAAAATGGCACCTCAGCAAAACGTCACCGATTTCTCTGGCAGCGCTTTTGACGAAAATGGTTACTTATTGACGGGCGAAAGCGGCACCTCCATGGGCGGATACAGAGGGGGTCGCGGGGGTGCGCACCCACGCCCAACCCCCTTTTTATTTCGAAAAAAATCTTTATTTCTGTATAAATTACCACCAAAGACAATAAATAGATCTTAATTGTGCACCCCCCACTTGGTTGATGCATGTCATCGTATCCCAATTGTGTGGATCGATGCTCATGATACCAATCACTGGATTGTCTGGTCCAGGCTCGATTATTTACAGACCGCCGTCATATAGCTGGAATACTGCTGAGAGCGGCGTTAAACAACAAGCAAACAAATTACGTGTAATTAATAGCACCGAGTACCGAATACAATAACACCAATCAGTTGAAACAACAATATTAATTGACAGCACAGTACCTCAATTCGGACTCTAAACTGATACCAAAGTTCATGTAACCAATCACCTCTTCTATAACGGGATCTACGCATCTTAAACAGGAAAAAGGAAAGTCTTCTGAAGTCCGGCTAATTTCTCTATAACAGGCTACAGAGGGTCTGGTACCACAAACACGGCTTAAGTCCACAAAGACATCTCAGCGCTAAGGTGATCGTAACTCCCATACTTTAACACTGGCTTACGATAGTCGTAGCACTAAGATCGCTTTGTGGAACGGTGCCCAGGGCACAGTTGTCACATGATACACATAACCCCTATAAGATATAACATATGATTACCCCTATGCTGAGTCCTATGCTTCCTGTGCTCCCATAAATATTTATAGTGAGTGAGTGAGTGAGTGAGTTGGGTTTAACGCCGCTTTTAACAGTATTACAGTTATATCGCGGTGTGTCAGCTTAATGTGGGAGGAAAGCCCGGAGTGATGCAGGTCTAAGACGTTTACCACTTCGGTGAAACCCACGAGCACGGGTGTGGTGCTGACAAACCTAGAAACATAATCGTGGCGAACCGGGATTCAAACCCACAGTCATAGGTTTCTGGCGTGCCCAAGGGACGCAACTCTGCACAGCGAATCGCGGCGCCTCTGAGACGACTGGGCCATCTGTGCCCCCTAAATATCTATAAATATGAATATGAATTGATAAGATGTATACTGCCATGGCGCAGGTTATATTGGAAGTATTTTTCGGGTGATTGTTAGTGGCAGAAAAGACGGCGCTTTCAGATGGCATCATCTCTGCACTGGACCAGTGTGACATTTTAGGAGATACTTTCTCTTGTTGGCTGGGGATTTATGTGTATGGGAGAAATGCATATATTCACGGTCATGTTGCAAAACACCCACGTGAGAGGCGTATGGATCATACGGTCAATGCTCGGTGAAATCCGTGAAGATGCGGGGTAGAATAGATCTTCAGCAACCCATGCTTGTCGTGATCCCAATTGCGTGGATCGATGCTCATGATATCAATCACTGGATTGTCTGGTCCGTACTCGATTATTTACAGACCGCCTTCATATATAGCTGGGATATTGCTGGGTGCGGCGTTAAACAAACAAACAAACAAACAAACAAACAATGCTCGGTGACATGGTCGATAGCGTCTTACGCAGAAGCTTGTATTACGTAATACCCAATTCGTTTTTAATGACTCTATGTTTAGTCGAGTACCCTGTTGAGCTTCCACGTTCGTCAGAGGCCATATATAGGTATACGGTCTCTGCTTTTATTTACGTCCCATGTCCCTTCAATAGAGGGGTAATGTTCAAGTTATCAAATACAACTTAGATATTAAAAAAATGATCAAAAATTTTATTCTATAACTACTCATGAGCTTTGTCGCTTAACATTCGAAAAAAACGTAAAAGGCCTAATCAGGTCTATGATCTCTGGCCTATTTAACCCAAAGTGTTATTTGCGGTGCCTCACGTGTGTTAGTGTATAATATATGTTGTTAAGGAAATAGTTTACGCTTGGGTTATATAAATAGAAATTTCACTCAGCTGAGTTATTTGGGTCCTGCGACTCTGGCGATAACGTTGGAAGAAGAGGTTTGTCTGTCCTCGTTCGGCAGGTCACTGGAAAATTTCACATCATAACCACCAACATTCACGATGCGGCCTGCATTTTCCACTGGGACTGGTAATGCATTTCATGCACTCAACATAACATCATAACATCATAACATCAACAACATGTTGTCATGAATATTCATGCACGCGAGGTCAATGAGACCGCACATGTTTGACAGTTCTAATAATATTATTACACGTGTATTATATTTGTAAAAAAAACATGTTGGAGGAGGACTGGATATATTCGAATGTATTTGCGCCTGTAAAATACATTTGTTATATTTTTAAAAATTAATAACTTTTCTATGGGCTCTTGTTTAAATTGATTTTTTTTCTTCTGTTAACTAGATCTAGCAATCAAAATTTCAGATGACAGGTGTTAGCCAAAACATATATTATCAGAACTAATTGTCTTAATTTTGCAAACAAAATTGTTATTGGCTAGATATATATGTTCATAATTTTTACCAAAACATTATTATAATACTGTTCAGTAAAGTTTGACACAAAGTGAAGGGATATCTTCTGTTACAGATATTGGGGATCAGATCGCGAAAACCCTCCAAGAGCGGATCATGGTGTTTGACGGGGGGATGGGCACCATGATTCAACAGCTTCGTCTGGAGGAGGAAGACTTCAGGGGGGAGGAGTTAGCAAATCACCCAAAGAGTTTGAAGGGGAACAATGACCTTCTGTCCATCACAAAGCCCCAGGCCATCTATCAGATTCATAAGGTTGCTGTCGCTTCCACTACACCTTTGGTGCCAAGTTATTGACATTTTTTTAAATATTTTTTTATTTAATCCAGTATATGATGTTAAGATCTACATATTTTCACGTAAAGTAACATGACACTTAATATTATACTTATTAGCATCTTACTGAGGCAAGGAAGTCAACTGACTGTAAAAGTCCATTTTCCAACCTTGCTGAAGTAGGCTGGAATTCCGGAGTTATAGGTGTAGGTAACATACCTTTGTACAGCAGATTGCGAAGCCCCAGGCCATCTATCGGATGCACAAGGTTGCTGTCACTTCCACTACACCTTCTGTTGCCAAGTTATGGAAACTAAAAAAAATAATGTTGTTTATTCAATTCTGTATATTATGTTACATATTTTTACATAAAGTAGTAACATGACACTCATATTATACTTATTAGGTTTAGGTTACATACCTTTACAGCAGATAGCAAATTATCGTTGGCTAGTCAGGATACAGGCACAATATCATCTGTACAGGTGGTGAAATTAGCAGGCTACGTTTGCCATGCTTATTGAGGTATTCATTAACTTAGCGTGAAGCTAAATCCTTACAGGACATAAGTGGGAATTGCTCATGCTCAAAATAGAGAGACATGTTAACCAGACAGTTTATTTGCCAAATTTTTCCATTTTCTGTCAAACTGTCTCATTGTATTGCCTTTGTGTGCATTTGATTTCTCTGTCTGAAATATAAATCGATTAAAGTCTTCATAAAGTTTTTAAGTAACAGTTTGTTTTTCTGAATACTTGACCTATGTGTATGTTTTGCATGCCGATATGATGTGATTTAACAGTATGTTAGACTTGTGCCCAAATGTAAAAGCATTTTGTAAAATGTTTTGTAAATTTGGCATTTAAAAAACATTCTACTTTGGCCCCAAACTCTTTAACATGCTTACAATCCCAGTATACACGAAGGGGAGATTTCCAGGTTTTTCGTATGTTTGATAGAACCTGGTTATAGTAAAAAATTGTTCCTTTAATTTGGTATTTGGTAGATGCTAGGGTTATTACAGTTTTTGTTTTGAAGATGTTTTTTTTAGAACTGACAGAATTAGAGATTTAATAAAAGTCCTTTCCTCTAATATTCTCAGTCTGCCTTTATAATATTTTCTAATTAATGTGGTTCATTTTATTTTATCCCTTATATCATTTCAGATATATCTGTAAAACATTTTGTTTTGTTCATCAATAAATTCACTTGGAGGGTTTAGAAGAGAAGAAAATATATGTACTAAGGTTGACAGGACCAAGATTTCGACAACAGTAATTCTCCCTATCAGTCTTAAATTTCTTTTCCTCCAATTCCCTAAAATGTGATTAATAATTCCAAATCTCCTTTTTGTATAGATTACCCACAAACTATTCTAGTTAAAATTATTTTTCCCCCCAATATTTCAAAGTCCACTCTGTTCCACTCTAGTTTCAGATCCAGACACAATTTGATGTGACAGTCTGTTATTGAGCCTATCCATATTGCTTTTGTTTTATCAATATTAATTTTTAATCAAGACATTTTATAAAAAGCATTGAGGGTGTCAGCTGTACTCAAACTTTCGTCAGTCTCATCTGGAAATATTTCTCTATCATCAGCATATTGTCCAAGTTAATGTTCCACATAATTCTGTTTGATAATTTTTATCGCATCATTATCACAAATGATTATTCCCAAAATTTCCACAACAAGCAGGAATAAGTAGGGATACATTAGGTCTCCTTGTCTACATCCCCTTTCATGATAGAAGAATGAAGACAGGTGTCCATTTTGTGTGATGCAAGATGAAGCATTATTTATAAGTATGTAAATCCATTTTCTCATATTAGGTCCTAAGCCAAACGTTTCCAGTGTCAACATGGTAAATGTTTTGAAACCGTATCAAAAGCTTTTTCAAAGTCTATAAGTAATAGTAAACCAGGCTTATTTTGTAACTTTGTTTCAAACAAGATATCTTATAGTAGTCGTTTTCACTAATACATCTTTCAGGGATAAAGCCAGTTTGATTTTCATGTATAAGAGTATTAAGTGTGCTTTTAATTCTGTTTGCGTTACATGAACTCAAAACTTTTGTACAATGAATTTAAGAGAGAAATTGGTCATGAGTTTTTTAGTAGTTGTTTGTCTTTAATGCCTATGGGTATACAGGGGTGTGGTGGGCTATTTGTCTAAGGTCTAAGGTGCCGCAGTTTGCTGTGCAAAGTCGTGTCCCTTGGGCACGACAAAAAAACCTATGACTGGTTCAAATCCTTTTTTGCCCTGATAATGTTTGTCACCTGCTGTTATACAGCATTAAACCCAACTCATTCACTCACCTTAAGCCAGGCATGTAGATCGTGCAGTTCAGCACATGCATGATGTTTATGTGGTGAACATGTAAATAGACAATTTGGAAGGGGAAACAATAGTGTTTAGTTTCTTTTTTCATTTAGGTATTAAGCAGATCCTTAAATCAGTTATGAATTATTTTTTTTTATTATCACCTTTGTACATTTTTACTCCTGTCCAAGATGTCCCAAGCGAGAGACTTGTATTCATGTCAGGGGAGATAACTGTGTCAATGCCTTAAGAGTTGATATGCCTTCATAATTGGAGGTTATATGACAAAAATAAAACAAAAACATGCATCTAATAGTGTTAGATTTGAGTCAGTTGATACATAGCTACAAGCCTATGTTATAAAAATGAGGATGTGTTACTAGTTTCCATCAGGTTCTGCTGGTCAGCTGTTACAAATATTCATAAAAATGTTCACCAAAATTATCTGTTTCAGGACTACTTGGAAGCTGGTGCTGACTTTGTAGAAACGAATACATTCAGCGGAACGAGAGTGGCACAGGCAGACTATGGCTTGGAAGAACTGGTAAAGTCACTTGGAGACCTCCAAAGCTTTAGTTGTGTGGTATATGTGTAATGGATTTTGTGTAACCAGTCGATTACTGTGGCAGAAATAATGATTGCACAGGCGCACGGTAAAGGTGGAAGGTGAGGTGAAATGGGGTTTAACGTTGCGTCCAAGATTATTGCACTTATATAGCGACGTGCATGCGTGTGTGTGTGTGTATGGCTGCTTGTACTAGTCCGGACTGATGCCGATTTATAGTGCTAGCTCACTGAGATACCATGCTGCAGTTTAACATGAATACCCCACTCAGACACAGTATACTGACTCTGAGCCGACCAGTCCTTGTTTTAGCCCCTTAATGCCGAGCGCCGGACAGGGTAACAAGTACCATCTTAAAACGTCTTTTGGTATGACGCGGCCGGGGATCAAACTCCGGACCTTCCGCTCTCCGAACTTTAATTTCATTTGGTGAATGAAATTTGTTGCATTATAAATGGAATTATTGTTGTTATGTAATTACATGTATTATTGTTTCCCCCAGGTGTATCGACTGAACTTTGAGTCTGCCAAGCTGGCCCAACGAGCATGTGATGATGTCACAAGAGACACAGGTGGGGTATATTTCTTCAGATGAAATAGAATAAGATGTTCCAACACATGTTTTCCTCTTGAGGCCAAACAGGTTTAGTTTCCACTGATTTTAGTTTGTATGTACATTATTAATATTTGTGTAATAGTGTATGACATGTGTGATACTGTATGATATATGTGTTATAGGTTTGGTTTCTGCTGATGTTTACATTATGTACATTATAATACATGAAAAAATTAATGAACACGTCACTGCAGAGTTATCTCCCTTGATGTGCAAAATATCAAGCTCCTCACAGTGATAGCCTGTTTGCAGAGCTCTCTATACTATCACTGTCACCAATCAAAGCACTCTACTGTGATAAGTGGCCACAACCATGCTTGGAGTTGACTGGCAACCGATGGACCGTTATGTTTATAAACAAGTGATGACTTCTGTGACATCAAATACACTTATCTTAACTAAATACATGTGATACATGTGCGATACTGTATGATACATGTGCCATACTGTATGATACTGTATGATACATGTGTGATTCTGTATGATACATGTGTGATTCTGTATGATATATGTGCAATGCTGTATGACACAAAGAGAATCTCACCCGAGTGTCTTTTGATATCAAATATATCAACACGAGTTGATATAAGTGCCTCGGAGTTTTTCCACTTTTATCAATGTGTGTTGATATATTTGATATCAATTGACATGAGGGTGAGATTTTATTTATCATCCAACATGATTCTTCCAAACTTTTCAGTTTGTAGACAGTAATAAGCAGTGTCTTAAGTGTAAAAAGTACTGCTAACAGCTTCAGTAGCAGAGCCATTAGTGATGTCATTTGATTGTAACGTCATGGTCTGCAATGTAGATATCGCTTGATCTCACATAAGTTTTGGATGATAAATGTGCGATGCTGTATGATACATGTGTGATACTGTATGGTCCTGAATGATACATGTGTGATACTGTATGATACATGTGTGATACTGCATGATATATTTGTGATAGTGTATGATCCTGTATGATACATGTGGCATAGTGTATGATCCTGTATGATACATGTGTGATACTGTATGATACATGTGTGATACTGTATGGTCCTGAATGATACATGTGTGATACTGTATGATACATGTGTGATACTGTATGATGTATGTGTGATAGTGTATGGTCCTGTATGATACATGTGTGATAGTGTATGATCCTGTATGATACATATGGGATACTGTATGATACATGTGTGATACTGCATGATATATTTGTGATAGTGTATGATCCTGTATGATACATGTGTGATAGTGTATGATCCTGTATGATACATGTGTGATAGTGTATGATCCTGTATGGTACATGTGTGATAGTGTATGATCCTGTATGATACAGATGTGATAGTGTATGATCCTGTATGATACATATGTGATAGTGTATGATCCTGTATGATACATATGGGATACTGTATGATACATGTGTGATACTGCATGATATATTTGTGATAGTGTATGATCCTGTATGATACATGTGTGATAGTGTATGATCCTGTATGCTACATGTGTGATAGTGTATGATCCTGTATGATACAGATGTGATAGTGTATGATCCTGTATGATACATATGGGATACTGTATGATACATGTGTGATACTGCATGATATATTTGTGATAGTGTATGATCCTGTATGATACATGTGTGATAGTGTATGATCCTGTATGATACATGTGTGATAGTGTATGATACATGTGTGATAGTGTATGATCCTGTATGATACATGTGTGATAGTGTATGATCCTGTATGATACAGATGTGATAGTGTATGATCCTGTATGATACATATGGGATACTGTATGATACATGTGTGATACTGCATGATATATTTGTGATAGTGTATGATCCTGTATGATACATGTGTGATAGTGTATGATCCTGTATGATACAGATGTGATAGTGTATGATCCTGTATGATACATATGGGATACTGTATGATACATGTGTGATACTGCATGATATATTTGTGATAGTGTATGATCCTGTATGATACATGTGTGATAGTGTATGATACATGTGTGATAGTGTATGATCCTGTATGATACATGTGTGATACTGTATGATCCTGTATGTTACATGTGTGATACTGTATGATACATGTGTTTTGCTGTATGATACATGTGTGATACTGTATGATCCTCTATGATACATGTGTGATGCTGTATGATACATGTGTGATACTGTATGATCCTTTATGATACATATGGGATACTGTATGTTACATGTCTGATACTGTATGATATATGTGTGATAGTGTATAATCCTGTATGATACTTGTTTGATAGTGTATGATCCTGTATGATACATGTGTGATGCTGTATGATGTATGGGTGATGCTGTATGATTTATGTTTTATGATGTATTATACATGTGTGATACTGTATGATATGTTTTATGCTATATGATCCTGTATGTTACATGTGTGATACTGCATGATAGATATGGGATACTGTATGATACATGTGTGATACTGTATGATATATGGGTGATGCTGTATGATTTATGTTTTATGATGTATTATACATGTGTGATACTGTATGATATGTTTTATGCTATATGATCCTGTATGTTACATGTTTAATACTGTATGATACATATGGGATACTGTATGATACATGTGTGATACTGTATGATCCTGTATGTAACATGTGTGATACTGTATGATACATGTGTGATACTGTATGATACATGTGTGATGCTGTATGATATATGGGTGATGCTGTATGATTTATGTTTTATGATGTATTATACATGTGTGATACTGTATGATCCTGTATGTTACATGTGTGATACTGTATGATACATATGGGATACTGTATGATACATGTGTGATAGTGTATGATCCTGTATGATAGTGTATGATCCTGTATGATACATGTGTGATAGTGTATGATACATGTGTGATACTGTATGATCCTGTATGTTACATGTGTGATACTGTATGATCCTGTATGATACATGTGTGATAGTGTATGATCCTGTATGATACATGTGTGATAGTGTATGATACATGTGTGATACTGTATGATCCTGTATGTTACATGTTTAATACTGTATGATACATATGGGATACTGTATGATACATGTGTGATACTGTATGATCCTGTATGATACATGTGTGATAGTGTATGATCCTGTATGATACATGTGTGATAGTGTATGATACATGTGTGGTACTGTATGATCCTGTATGTTACATGTGTGATACTGTATGATACATATGGGATACTGTATGATACATGTGTGATACTGTATGATCCTGTATGTTACATGTGTGATACTGTATGATACATGTATGATGCTGTATGTTACATATGTGATACTGTATGATACATGTGTGATACTGTATGTTACATGTGTGATACGGTATGATACATATGGGATACTGTATGATACATGTGTGATACTGTATGATACATGTGTGATACCGTATGATACATGTGTCATGCTGTATGATATATGGGTGATGCTGTATGATTTATGTTTTATGATGTATTATACATGTGTGATACTGTATGATACATGTGTGATGCTGTATGATATATGGGCGATACTGTATGATATGTTTTATGCTGTATGACCCTGTATGATACATGTGTGATAGTGTATGAACCTGTATGATAATGTATGATCCTGTATGATACATGTGTGATAGTGTATGATACATGTGTGATACGGTATGATACATGTGTGACACTGTATCATATATGTGTGATACTGTATCATATATGAGTGATAGTGTATGATACATGTGTGATACTGTATGATCTTGTATGTTACATGTGTGATACGGTATGATACATGTGTGACACTGTATCATATATATGTGTGATACTGCATGATACTGCATGATACATGTATGATACAAGGCACCTGGTCTTCCTTCAGGTGTACGGAGGTATGTGGCTGGTGCCATGGGCCCCACAAACAGAACACTCTCCATCTCCCCATCGGTGGAGAGGCCAGATTTCAGGAATGTCAGTAAGTAGTCAGCGAGGCAATATCTTCAGGATACAATACCCTCATGCTTGCATGACATTTTGCTTTCAGACCCAAAACGAAAATATCTCATCCTTTAGTTTTAGTTCTCAACACTCTTCTTACTCTTCATAGATTGTAACATTGTTGATGCAAATACCACATTCAAAACATTGGAACTGCGTGTAAATAAGGTTAGTTTGCACTGGAGACCTGTCTGTCATTTTCAAAGACTGAAACAAAAATAAAGCAGAGTTGGACATTTGATACAAAGAGGCCCCATAATATTTTCTCTGTTGATCCCCAAAATCACTCAACAAACCTGCTCTTCTGTTCTCTACAAAGCAAGCAAGCCTTTGTTCATGGTCATAGTTGGGTGCACACGTAGCAACTCAACAAAGCGACTTCAGCGATCTGGCCAGCTCCCAGTTTGCAACAGGTGGTTTATGTTACCCTAACAGGATGTTAGACATAAAATGGTAGTTGCAGACTTTTTGTACGGCCTATATCTTTTTAACTATGCACCCTAGCTTCACCAAACTTTCTACACACATTAACCACAATGAGTACTTGTGCCTTTTGCTAGTTTGAAGATTCTGAACTTTTAATTTTTGCCATTTCCATGGAAACATTAAGAAACTTAAACCTATAGGGTGGGTGTTTTGTACGGCCTATCTTTTTAACTATGCACCCTAGCTTCACCAAACTTGCTACACACATTTACCACAATGAGTACTTGTGCCTTTTTGCTAGTTAGAAGATTCTGAATTTTTTTATTTTTGCTTTTCCATGGAATCATGGTGAAACATAAATTTTGGGTAGAGTTTTTGTACGATCCATGTTTACAGTATTATGTATCCTAGCTTCAGCAAACTTGCTACATTAACCGCTATGATTGTTTTGTATCTTTTATAAGATTCTGAAAGTTTTGACTTTTGCTGTTTTCATGGAAACATGATGGAATTTAGAAATTTTGATGACTGGTTTTGTATAGCTAATATATTTTCAAAAATTGTTTCCACACATGTAGATCATCATAAGTATCTGTGCTTTGTGATAGTTTGAATTTATGAATTCTTTACCTTATCTGTTAAGGCTAGATGGAAATTATCAATTTATTGATTTTCTTATATGATATTGTTCCATTTTTTATGTGTTTTTATATCAACAATTTTTGGTCCTTTTGATAATTCTTCTTATGTAACTCCTCAATCAAATTTTTATTCAAAGGTGTTCATGGTGATCTACTTCCTTGTAGTGAACACCGGTAACATGGGAGATTATGGGGAGGGGGGGGGGGGGGTGGGTCAATTGTCACTGGAACTCAATCTTAGTTTTTAAAACATTGAAGTTAAAATCAGTTAGAAATATGTAATGTTTCATTAATTAACAAACTATTTACTATTTGTTGTTGACCAGCGGGGATAACGGGGGTATGTGAGCTTTGCTCACTTCTTTCTTGTTTTTTTCATGTTACAATCTCTTTAAAAGAAGCAGAACCAGTTTTGTTTTGTGATCCTTCGTTAGCGTTTGACTGCATCTTTTACTTCCAGCCTTCAATGAGCTTGTTGAAGCGTATTCAGAACAAGCACGGGGGCTGCTAGACGGAGGTGCGGACGTGCTGCTGGTTGAAACTATATTCGACACAGCCAATTCCAAGGCAAGGACATTATGAGATACCCTGTGTGTAGATAGAGCCATGGTGAAAATATGTGTATCTACATGTCTTACAAATAGGGTTTGAGCGTTCGCTCTTCACACCAAGGACCCGGGTTCCATTCCCACCAAGGATACAATGTGTGAAGTCCATTTCTGGTGTCCCCCGCCATGATATTGCTGGAATATTTCTAAAGACAGCGTAAAACCGTACCCACCCACTCACTACAAGTGAGTTGTACTTCATGACATGGTTTGAGATATATTGTGTTAACTTACTGCAATGTGCATTTTCTGAATTTCAGGCAGCATTATTTGGTATTGAAGAAATATTTGCAAGTGGCTACAAGAGATGTCCAATATTTGTGAGTAGCTCTTAAAGTACAACTTCTTAGCTACTTGAACTTAATTCAACAGGGGCAGATACACAGTAGTTCTGGTTAGTGAGTAGGCCATTTCAAGAAGGATAAAATGGAGGTTTCCCAATCACAGAAAGAGACAGTCAGTCTATTTTTTTTAATGATGCCAAATAAAATCTTTGGTGATCTGGTGTGGAATTGCAATGGCTCATGCTCATGATGTCAATCAGTGGGTTGTCTGGTCCAGACTTGATTATTTACAGACCACCCTTATATCTCTGTAATATTACTGAGTGCACCAAATTACTCATGTGGGTACTATAGAGTGTTTCAGTGTAATGGTACAGTGTGTGGTTTGATTCTTGACTTGAAGATATCAACCAACAATGACCAGTGTTAAACAAATTATGGTGATGAACATATTGTAAAGATGATGATGTATTGCAGATATCGGGAACTATTGTTGACAAGAGTGGCCGGACTTTGTCTGGACAGACAACTGAGGCCTTTATCATCAGTGTATCTCACTCAGAACCCATGTGGTAGGTCACACATCAATCAGTCTCACACAGCCTTGTATCTCACTCAGAACCCATGTGGTAGGTCAAACATCAATCATTCTCACACAGCCTTGTATCTCACTCAGAACCCATGTGGTAGGTCAAACATCGATCTTTCTCACACAGCCTTGTATCTCACTCCGAACCCATGTGGTAGGTCAAACATCAATCATTCTCACACAGCCTTGTATCTCACTCAGAACCCATGTGGTAGGTCAAACATCAATCATTCTCACACAGCCTTGTATCTCACTCCGAACCCATGTGGTAGGTCAAACATCGATCTTTCTCACACAGCCTTGTATCTCACTCAGAACCCATGTGGTAGGTCAAACATCAATCATTCTCACACAGCCTTGTATCTCACTCAGAACCCATGTGGTAGGTCAAACATCAATCATTCTCACACAGCCTTGCATCTCACTCCGAACCCATGTGGTAGGTCAAACATCAATTATTCTCACACAGCCTTGTATCTCACTCAGAACCCATGTGGTAGGTCAAACATCAATCATTCTCACACAGCCTTGTATCTCGCTCAGAACCCATGTGGTAGGTCAAACATCAATCAGTCTCACACAACCTTGTATCTCGCTCCGAACCCATGTGGTAGGTCAAACATCAATCATTCTCCCACAGCCTTGTATCTCGCTCAGAACCCATGTGGTAGGTCAAACATCAATTATTCTCACACAGCCTTGTATCTCACTCAGAACCCATGTGGTAGGTCAAACATCAATCATTCTCCCACAGCCTTGTATCTCGCTCAGAACCCATGTGGTAGGTCAAACATCAATCATTCTCACACAACCTTGCATCTCGCTCCGAACCCATGTGGTAGGTCAAACATCAATTATTCTCACACAGCCTTGTATCTCACTCAGAACCCATGTGGTAGGTCAAACATCAATCATTCTCACACAGCCTTGTATCTCGCTCAGAACCCATGTGGTAGGTCAAACATCAATCAGTCTCACACAACCTTGTATCTCGCTCCGAACCCATGTGGTAGGTCAAACATCAATCATTCTCCCACAGCCTTGTATCTCGCTCAGAACCCATGTGGTAGGTCAAACATCAATCAGTCTCACACAACCTTGTATCTCGCTCCGAACCCATGTGGTAGGTCAAACATCAATCATTCTCCCACAGCCTTGTATCTCGCTCAGAACCCATGTGGTAGGTCAAACATCAATTATTCTCACACAGCCTTGTATCTCACTCAGAACCCATGTGGTAGGTCAAACATCAATCATTCTCCCACAGCCTTGTATCTCGCTCAGAACCCATGTGGTAGGTCAAACATCAATTATTCTCACACAACCTTGTATCTCGCTCCGAACCCATGTGGTAGGTCAAACATCAATTATTCTCACACAGCCTTGTATCTCACTCAGAACCCATGTGGTAGGTCAAACATCAATCATTCTCCCACAACCTTGTATCTCGCTCAGAACCCATGTGGTAGGTCAAACATCGATCTTTCTCACACAACCTTGTATCTCGCTCAGAACCCATGTGGTAGGTCAAACATCAATCATTCTCCCACAGCCTTGTATCTCGCTCAGAACCCATGTGGTTGGTCAAACATCAATCAGTCTCACACAGCCTTGTATCTCACTCAGAACCCATGTGGTAGGTCAAACATCAATCATTCTCCCACAGCCTTGTATCTCACTCAGAACCCATGTGGTAGGTCAAACATCAATCATTCTCCCACAGCCTTGTATCTCGCTCAGAACCCATGTGGTAGGTCAAACATCAATCAGTCTCACACAGCCTTGTATCTCACTCAGAACCCATGTGTTAGGTCAAACATCAATCATTCTCACACAGCCTTGTATCTCGCTCAGAACCCATGTGGTAGGTCAAACATCAATCAGTCTCACACAGCCTTGTATCTCGCTCAGAACCCATGTGGTAGGTCAAACATCAATGTCTCACACAACCTTGTATCTCACTCCGAACCCATGTGGTAGGTCGAACATCAATGTTTCATACAACCTTGTATCTCACTCAGAACCCATGTGGTTGGTCAAACAATCATTCTCACCCAGCCTACTTTGGTTCAAAGGGTTTTTAAATCCTGTTTCTCTATGTTTTAGGGCAACTGATGCATGTGATGTATGTTACTTGTTTTTTCAGCCTTGGTCTCAACTGTGCTCTTGGTGCGGCAGAAATGCGTCCATTTATTGAGTCTGTCAGCAACAACACAACAGCTTACGTCATCTGTTACCCTAACGCAGGTACATCGCACGTTTTCCAGATTCATGTAGATCTATCTTCTGATATGTCCTGAATACCTGTTGTAGAGTGAATAGCAGAGCAAAATATTTCTTTGTTTCCTCAGTCACTTGCATGAATCTCTGACGTCAATGTACCCGTGCTCGTGGGTTTCACCGAAGTGATACATATCTAAGCTTTCCTCCCACAACAAGCTGACACGCCATGATGTGAATGGAATATTGTTCAAAGTGGAACTAAAACCAACTCACTCACTCTTATGTCAATGATTTTTATATGCCAGTTTAGTTAGCTTCGAAAAGACAACATAAGCTTGTCAACTAGTGTTTCCACACGACCAATATGACAAACTTGTTTGCAGACTCACTTCACAATGTTCACACATCGAACTACTGTTTGTAAAATATATATGTGCAAACTCATCTTTGTCATGGGAAGCCACATTTACTATGATGATGGGTCAACAATTCCTTACTCTGCAGGTCTACCCAACACGTTCGGCGACTACGATGAGACTCCGGAGATGACTGGCAGCCAACTAAAGGTCAGCATGAGACAAACACCATGAACATCAATCTGTGACATGGCATTGTGGGGAGTTTTGTTTCCACTTGGACTGTTGTTTTGCCAGCCCAGTGGGTAAAACCTTGGTTCTTCAGACCGAAGTCTGGGTTCAGTTCCCAATCATCTTCCTGAGGCAGGGGAGTTAACTGACTATGAAAGTCCAGTTTCCACCCTTGCTGCACTAGGCTGGAATTATGGAGTTATATCTTGGCTGGTCCAACCAGTCTATGCATAGTCCAATCAAAATTGCGTAATGAAATCAACATATGGTTTATCAACTGCCATGCAAATTTCTGTCAATTGTAGGATTTGCAAAGCGTGTGTAATGCCAACTCGGTGTCAACAGATATTTTCTAATCTTTTCATGTTTTTTATCAAAGTGCTCACGTGATTCGAAAAACTTGGCTTTGTAAGACCCTGTTTATCACAATATAGATTTTCATTATGGATTAGATCACCTTGACTTGGCGCCGCCATTTTGTTTGAAGCAAATGCAAGTGATATGAGAGGTTGAATATGATTGGTCAATAGGAGAGACATAGAAGGGACATAACTGATAATAGCCACAGGTGGTGCTACAATTAAGCCCAGAAATTCCAGCCTAGTTCGGCAAGGGTGGAAACTGGACTTTTACAGTCCGCTAACTCCCTTGCCTCGGAAAATAGTTTCCAATGTGTGACACCCATGCTTGGCATCCCTCACCATGATATGGCGTGATATCGGAATGCGAAATTGGTGACTCCGAAATCGTTTGTAAAATGTCCAACATCATCATCATGCTATAGCTGGAATCTTGGTGAAATCAATGTTAAATCTTATCCAAATATTTTATGGAATATTGTAGTCAATTATTGGCAATATATTTTTGATTTTTTAGGAAGGTATGAGTAATATAAGTATTCAAATACTTTATTACTTAACTTCTAAAATTATTTCCTGAAAGTCAGTTTGAAAAAGTAACATTTCTGTTTTCCAGGAGTTTGCCAAGGCTGGGATGGTGAACATAGTGGGTGGATGCTGTGGAACCACCCCAGCTCACATCAAGTGAGTCGACACATTAGAGACCCGTGAACATCCGGGGTAGAATAGGCCTTCAGCAACCCATGCTTGTTGTAAGAGGCGACTAACGTGATCGAGTGGCAGGCTTGCTGACTTGGCTGAAGCATGTCCTCGTATTCCAATTGTGTGGAATGATGCTCATGATGTCAGTCACTGGATTATCTGGTCCAGACTTGATTATCTACAGACCGCTGTCATATAGCTGGAATACTGCTGAGTGAGGCGTTAAACAACAAAGAAAGAAAGAAAGACACACTGGAACATACAAGCTTGTATGTAGTTGCCTCATGGTCAAATGATTTCCAACATGCTTAGAATGGATAAGATATATGAGTGAACAACTTCTTTATTATGAAATGGGTTGCGTGGCGTAGTGTAGCGTGGCTTGGCGTGGCGCGCCAAAATTGTTTCTGGAGCATAACTCGTTTGATATTTCTCTACGAAATTTTGCATGTCTATCAGACTCATGCTGAACTGGAACCTTTTGCTATTTATGAATTTTAGAAATTTTTATTTTTTACATTTCCATGGCAACAAGTTGGACTTAGGTTCTATAAGGGTGGTGTTCATTTCCCGAGCGTAACTCAAAAACCGTTGAATACTTTCTTACAAAACTTTGCATGTCTACCAGGCACATACTGAACTGGTGCCTTTTGATATTTAGCACTTTTCGATATATATTTTTTACATTTCCGTGGCAACAAGTTGGACTTAGAAAACAAAAAGGCTAGGGTTCGATTCCCGATGAAATTTTCCACTTGTTGCCTTTTGCCTTTTATGAATTTTAGAAATTTATATTATTGGGCATTATTTCCAGAACTTGACTCATAAACCGTTTAATATTTTCCAATGAAACTGTGTTAAAATGGGCGGGGGATATAGATGACTTCGTCGACTATGCGCTTGTTACAATTAGGAGCTACATTTTGGTGTAGGTTCTAACACTGTTATCAGGCAAGTGATATCTATATATCTTAGCCTTACCTAGTATACCAACTTGTAAATGCCTCGCAAAGAAGTCATTTATACTTTGTTTAAGTAAGCATGTGTTGAAGATTATATCTTCTGTGTGAGGTATTGTATAAGTCCTTGAAGAGTTTGGGTGTTGGGTTTCAGAGCGATTGCTGAAGCTGTGAAGAAGTTTAAGCCGAGGGTCCCCCCCTCCAGTCTCCATGAGGGGTACATGCTGCTCTCAGGTAGAGTTCTTGTTCTTGCCCCTCTTCAAAAATATATTCAACCGCCCTGTGGTCTAGTGGTAGAGCGTCCGCCTGGAGAGCGGAAGGTCCGGGTTCAATCCCCAGCCGTGTCATACCAAAAGATGTTAAATGATGGTACTTGTTGTTACCATCTCGGCATTAAGGGATAAAACAAGGACTGGTCGGCCCGGAGTCAGTATACTGTGTCTGAGGGAGTATTCATGATAAACTGCGGCATGGTATCTCAGTGAGCTAGAACTATAAATCGGCATCAGTCCGGTCGAGTACAAGCAGCCACACACACACGTGCATGCACGTCGCTATATAAGTGCAATAATCTTGGACGCGATGTTAAACCCAATTTCACCTCACCACACCTCAAAAACGTATTCAGTCTATACTTGGCAAGGAGATAATACACAAATCAGGTCGAAAATGACCAGGAATTGCCCTTATACTTTATGTATGTCGGTATAGCCAGCCTTCAAGAAACTGTCCCATCCTGAAACTTCTCAAATGATCAAGCCTGTCATGTTTACGTGTCCGATAACTGTAACTTCCACTTGCTGTCGTTGAGAGCTGTTAAAATCTAGCCATGAAGGGACCTGACAGTTCACTACCACTTCAATCATTTGATCGAGGTTACTTCTTGTTTTGCGGGAGGTGGGTTTCTGGTCTTTGGTTATTTGGGGTTTATTACAAAAAGAAAATAGCAATGATTCTCGATATTAATTTGAAAATTTTGAAGCCAAACATGATGATCATTTCGTTTCAGGTCTTGAGCCATCCCATATCGGCCCCCACACCAACTTTGTGAACATTGGTGAGAGGTGCAATGTCGCTGGGTCAAAGAGGTTCTGTAGGCTGATCAAGAATGGAAACTATGAGGTGAGTCACATGTCTGGAAGAATAGGGGCATAGTTCAGTGTAGGGTGCAACCTGTTTGCTCCTAGTTCAGTGTAGGGTGCAACCTGTTTGCTCATAGTTCAGTGTAAGGTGCAACCTGTTTACTCCTAGTTCAGTGTAGGGTGCAACCTGTTAACTCCTAGATAAGTGTAAGGTGCAACATGTTCACTCCTAGTTCAGTGTAGGGTGCAACCTGTTTACTCCTAGTTCAGGGGAGGGTGCAACCTGTTTGCTTCCAGTTCAGTGTAAGGTGCAACCTGTTAACTCCCAGTTCAGTGTAAGGTGCAACCTGTTTGCTCCTAGTTCAGTGTAAGATGCAACCTGTTTGCTCCTAGTTCAGTGTAAGGTGCAACCTGTTTGCTTCCAGTTCTGTGTAAGGTGCAACTTTGTTTGCTCCTAGTTCAGTGTAAGGTGCAACTTGTTTACTCCTAGTTCAGTGTAAGGTGCAACTTGTTTGCTCCTAGTTCCGTGTAAGGTGCTACCTGTTTGCTCCTAGTTCAGTGTAAGGTGCAACCTGTTTGCTCCTAGTTCAGTGTAAGGTGCAACCTGTTTGCTTCCAGTTCTGTGTAAGGTGCAACTTTGTTTGCTCCTAGTTCAGTGTAAGGTGCAACTTGTTTGCTCCTAGTTCAGTGTAAGGTGCAACCTGTTTACTCCTAGTTCAGTGTAAGGTGCAACCTGTCTACTCCTAGTTCAGTGTAAGGTGCAACCTGTTTACTCCTAGTTCAGTGTAGGGTGCAACCTGTTTACTCCTTTTTTGCTGTAGGGTGCAACCTGTCTACTCCTGAATTGTCATCCTCCAGGCAAATTCAGGTGATATTAAATTATCAGCTATGTGGCTTATTGTCCTTCCGCTAGACCTCTTTGATAATCATGTTGCTGTTGATATAAGAGGAGGTGCTGGCACTTGCAGAGTGCTAACAATGTTTGTGTACCTACCACTTTGTTATGGGTGTGTTGCCAAGCTGCATGTTGAGAATGTGGTTGAGTAACACTGTCTTGCGGCTGACAATGTATGTCTCCCAATCCAGCTATGTTATGTTTTGTGTTGCAGGAAGCACTGCGCGTTGCCAAGCTGCATGTCTTGCGGCTGTGAATGTATGTCTCCCAATCCAGCTATGTTATGTTTTGTGTTGCAGGAAGCACTGCGCGTTGCCAAGCTGCATGTCTTGCGGCTGTGAATGTATGTCTCCCAATCCAGCTATGTTATGTTTTGTGTTGCAGGAAGCACTGAGCGTTGCCAAGCTGCTTGTCTTGCGGCTGACAATGTATGTCTCCCAATCCAGCTATGTTATGTTTTGTGTTGCAGGAAGCACTGAGCGTTGCCAAGCTGCATGTCTTGCGGCTGACAATGTATGTCTCCCAATCCAGCTATGTTATGTTTTGTGTTGCAGGAAGCACTGAGCGTTGCCAAGCTGCATGTCTTGCGGCTGTGAATGTATGTCTCCCAATCCAGCTATGTTATGTTTTGTGTTGCAGGAAGCACTGCGCGTTGCCAAGCTGCTTGTCTTGCGGCTGACAATGTATGTCTCCCAATCCAGCTATGTTATGTTTTGTGTTGCAGGAAGCACTGAGCGTTGCCAAGCTGCATGTCTTGCGGCTGACAATGTATGTCTCCCAATCCAGCTATGTTATGTTTTGTGTTGCAGGAAGCACTGAGCGTTGCCAAGCTGCATGTCTTGCGGCTGTGAATGTATGTCTCCCAATCCAGCTATGTTATGTTTTGTGTTGCAGGAAGCACTGAGCGTTGCCAAGCTTCAGGTGGAGAACGGAGCTCAGATACTGGACATCAACATGGACGAAGGGATGCTGGATGGGGTGGCGGCCATGAAGAAGTTTGTCAATCTCATTTCATCTGAACCTGATATTGCGAAGGTACTGGTCACAGCACTGGGTGGTTGATGATTTGTTTAATCTGTTGATGAGCATCTATCTGTGTTTACATGGATCCCAGAAATACCCCATTTATGATGTTTTTGTGCTGACTGTCGTCACGATATGGCTGCAATATTGCCGATGTGACGTTAAATATTAACTCACTCACTGTGCTGACTGATTTCTGATTTCACAAAATTGGTAAATATCAACAACATATATAAATTTGTGCTTTCCTCCCAGTGTCCCTTGTTATATTATACATGCTATTAGTTGTAGCAGGATCACTCGGGTACATGGGTTTTAAGTCTGCACGTCATGGTATAAAACCTAACTAGGGACACATAAAACCCCATGTACCCGAGTGATCCTGCTACAACAAATTTATCTTACCAACATGCTTTAATATGACATTGTAAAAGAATAAAAACAAATTCAAAATTGACAGAAAACAGCCGTTCAGTTGAGCTGAGGTAAACTTGTGCTATGTCATGTGACTTTCTTTGGCTCGGAAAAAGCGTGCAGGTTTTTTTACGCAGTGGGGTATAAGGGATTTATTCTGCCTCCAATCAGATCTCATCATTCTGACATGGGAGTGTGATAAATGTCTATATGCAGCACTTTTCCACACATCTCTGCTCAAATGCAGTTTATCTGTATTCCCCTATCAGTGAATTGCATGTATTCCAGTATCAGGGTAATCATTCTCAACTCCTTGGGTGCTAGAAGGTTTTTACATCCACTCATAATGAGTACCATATATCGCCGTACATAAAGCAACACCATGTATAAGGCGGACCCCCTTGTACAAGCCTTCAAGATCGATGCTAATTTATATATCCCATCTATAAAGCGAATCGGAATGAAGCACATCACCAGCGCATACACAAACCCTATATATGCAATAAAAACGTGTTTGTCTTCGGCAGAAGAAATTACACTGTGCTTGGTGAACAGAGGCACATTTGAACTAAGTCACTTGCCCAAGGAGACATCTCACATTTTGCCAGAGGGGTTTCGAGTGTATTTACGTATTCATGTTTCCATCATCGGGTTGTCTACCAACAGATTGGTCTTTTGAGAGCACAGGGTGTATGTACTGTACGCTAGGGGTAGTGACAAGACTGTAAAGACCTGTAAACATTGTTGGTCTCAAGGCTGAATAACAACCCGGTCACTAGTGGGATATGATGTCAGTACCTTGTGCTTCCTAGCCTGGTGCTTAAGACCGCTTGCCCCCTCCGCCCCAGTTAAAAGAATTATGTAGTATGGGTGTTATTGTATGCATATCTCACAATACAACACGAATTGTCCAACTTGCTTCATGATATGTATCTTTGCATGGGCAGTGATTATTTTTTCTTTGATTATTTTTTAGAGTAGGCTCATTTATGACACAGGGTGAAAGAAATCAGAAATAAATAAAATAACAAATGTATTGACTAATGAGCTATGATATTGATGACTCCTGTTATGTACACTTCGACAACATTTCTGTACGTTTGGAATGTTGTTGATGCAGGTGCCCCTGTGTATCGACTCATCCAACTTTGCGGTGGTGGAGGCGGGGCTGATGTGCACGCAGGGGAAGTGCATCGTCAACAGCATCAGCCTCAAGGAGGGGGTGGAGGACTTCAAGACAAAGGCCAGGAAGGTCAAGCAGTACGGAGCAGCAGTTGTCGTCATGGCGTTTGATGAACAAGGCCAGGTGGGATATATTAGATACAACTGTTGTTGTCGTGGTGTTTGATGAAGAAGGCCAGGTGGAATATATAAGATACAACTATTGTCATCATGGTGTTTGATGAAGAAGGCCAGGTGGGATATATAGGATACAACTGTTGTCGTCATGGCGTTTGATGAAGAAGGCCAGGTGGGATATATTAGATACAACTGTTGTCATCATGGGATATATAAGCTACAACTGTTTTCACATGGCGTTTGATGAAGAAGGCCAGATGGGATATATTAGATACAACTGTTGTCGTCATGGTGTTTGTTGAAGAAGGCCAGGTTGGATATATAAGATACAACTGTTGTCATCATGGCGTTTGATGAAGAAGGCCAGGTGGGATATATAAGATACAACTGTTGTCGTCATGGCGTTTGATGGGGTGTTTTGCAAGCAGCAAGCATTTTATGGTACAAGAAGTTGTTTTCTAATTATGCATTAAGGACACGGGTTAAGTATTCAGACCCCGGTTGTCTCCTCCTCATTGTTTTATGACTTGGTGCTTACCAATAGTTAGAACATTTTGGAATATTTTATGATAAACAACAGGTTCTCACTTCCTAGTTACCACATCTCTGCTGCGTTGTCTACAGCAGAAAACCGTATTGCCTCATGATAAGGGAAGACCGAAAATAGGAGAAGGATGTACACCATCAACATGGCTGACATGTTCCTCTGTCTTGCAGGCTACTGACTTTCAGAGGAAGGCCGACATCTGCACACGCTCCTACAACATCCTGGTGGACGAAGTGGGCTTCAACCCTAACGACATCATCTTTGATCCCAACATCCTCACCATCGCGACCGGCATTGAAGAGCACAACGAGTACGGCATTGACTTCATAAAGGCCACCCAGATCATCAAGGTCGGTGTACCCATGGAAGTAGGAGATACCGAGTTTTAATTTTATAGAGTTCATTCTGGTTAAAAAGTATATATGTTTGGTTGAATACTTACGAGTGTATTTGATTTTTTTTCAATGTCAATGACAATCGTGATCCAGATTGATGCTTACACTGCCAAATACATGTTGACAAGTGTCCATTTTGGATATATACTACTTAAAAGAAGTTAAGGATTGTCATGGCATGACAGATTAACTATAGCAATGTAAAAGAATAGGGTGGTCCTTAACATTTGAGTGGTATATCTACTGTAAACAGCTTTATTTCTGCGCTGTTAAAATATTGCGAATACCACGCCAAAGACAATACTGCGACGAGATATTTTTGCGAGTTGCCGTGTTGAGATGACCCCTCGCGTACCAAACAATAGACAGCTTCTCTCCGAAGCTAGTTTTTCTGAGTTGGCCGGAAAGTTGACCGGAAGAGATTGCGACCAATTATCAAATACGATAATTGACTCAACTCAGTGTCATGTCATGTGTGGACAAAATTGCAAAGGACACTGACCCAATCAAGCGTAACTTGTAGTTCTGGTTGATGATTTCAACATTTGATGACGTGTTGCAATGAATAAAGTATGTATGTATTATTTACACTTATTTTTGCGTTTTTAATTTTTGCGATTGAGTCTCGTTCGCAAAACTCGCAATAATAAAACGGTCGCAAAAAATTCCCTGTTTACAGTATATATGTTCTCTGTCACTGTGTATGTTATTATATAAGATAGCTATGCGATAAAACACAAAGAATAATGATGGACATAGCGTGGTTTATTTCACAATAAAACTTGGTTCTATCATGACATCATTTCTGGAGATTCGAACATGCGCTAGCAACTAAATTGGAAAACGTTATTTTTGAGAGGGAAGTGTCAAATGAGTTGTTCCCCATAGATGTAGCTGGACAGTGCAGATGAATGCAAAGGCCAAACAATCGCACCCAAAAGTGGGAGAGATATAACAATCGGTATTGGGAGAAAAGGTGCAGATAATTGACGTTAAAATTGTGAGAATACCAAACTTAACACACACACACACACACACACTCCCTATATATAATGGAATTTTAGAGCATTGCCGAGGTCGAATTCCATACAGGGAGTCATCATTATTTAAATATGGGTAAATGTTTTTAAAGCTTGTACGTTTTATTAAAATCTTTAAAAAGTCTGGTTATTTGAGAAAAAAATGAGTGGTCGTTGTTTATTGTACAATAAAACACTGCAGAGAGAATAAACCAATCGTGACTGTGCCCCTAATGATTTATCCTGCCTGCTGTGTGTTATTGTATGATAGATAACAACCACTCGTTTTTTCTTAAATTACACATGGTTGATTGTTTTTTCTATTTTCAGAAAACCCTGCCAGGAGCTCGAGTGAGTGGGGGTGTGTCCAACTTCTCCTTCTCATTCCGAGGCAAAGAGACGATCCGAGAAGCTATGCACAGTGTGTTTCTGTATCATGCTATCAAGGTATGGTTGTTGCCAGTGTTTCTGTATCATGTTATCAAGGTACAGTTGTTGCCAGCGTTTCTGTATCATGCTATCAAGGTACAGTTGTTGCCAGTGTTTCTGTATCATGCTATCAAGGTACAGTTGTTGCCAGTGTTTCTGTATCATGCTATCAAGGTACAGTTGTTGCCAGTGTTTCTGTATCATGCTATCAAGGTACAGTTGTTACCAGTGTTTCTGTATCATGTTATCAAGGTACAGTTGTTGCCAGCGTTTCTGTATCATGCTATCAAGGTACAGTTGTTGCCAGTGTTTCTGTATCATGCTATCAAGGTACAGTTGTTGCCAGTGTTTCTGTATCATGCTATCAAGGTACAGTTGTTACCAGTGTTTCTGTATCATGTTATCAAGGTACAGTTGTTACCAGTGTTTCTGTATCATGCTATCAAGGAACAGTTGTTACCAGTGTTTCTGTATCATGCTATCAAGGAACAGTTGTTACCAGTGTTTCTGTATCATGCTATGAAGGTACAGTTGTTGCCAGTGTTTCTGTATCATGCTATCAAGGTACAGTTGTTACCAGTGTTTCTGTATCATGCTATCAAGGAACAGTTGTTACCAGTGTTTCTGTATCATGCTATGAAGGTACAGTTGTTACCAGTGTTTCTGTATCATGTTATCAAGGTACAGTTGTTACCAGTGTTTCTGTATCATGCTATCAAGGAACAGTTGTTACCAGTGTTTCTGTATCATGCTATGAAGGTACAGTTGTTGCCAGTGTTTCTGTATCATGCTATCAAGGTACAGTTGTTGCCAGTGTTTCTGTATCATGCTATCAAGGTACAGTTGTTACCAGTGTTTCTGTATCATGCTATCAATGTACAGTTGTTGCCAGTGTTTCTGTATCATGCTATGCTATCAAGGTACAGTTGTTACCAGTGTTTCTGTATCATGCTATCAATGTACAGTTGTTGCCAGTATTTCAGTATCATGCTATCAAGGTACGGTTGTTGCCAGTGTTTCTGTATCATGCTATCAAGGTACAGTTGTTACCAGTGTTTCTGTATCATGCTATCAAGGTACGGTTGTTGCCAGTGTTTCTGTATCATGCTATCAAGGTACAGTTGTTACCAGTGTTTCTGTATCATGTTATCAAGGTACAGTTGTTGCCAGTGTTTCTGTATCATGCTATGCTATCAAGGTACAGTTGTTACCAGTGTTTCTGTATCATGCTATCAATGTACAGTTGTTGCCAGTATTTCTGTATCATGCTATCAAGGTACGGTTGTTGCCAGTGTTTCTGTATCATGCTATCAAGGTACAGTTGTTGCCAGTGTTTCTGTATCATGCTATCAAGGTACAGTTGTTGCCAGTGTTTCTGTATCAAGCTATCAAGGAACAGTTGTTACCAGTGTTTCTGTATCATGCTATCAAGGTACGGTTGTTGCCAGTGTTTCTGTATCATGTTATCAAGGTACAGTTGTTGCCAGTGTTTCTGTATCATGCTATGAAGGTACGGTTGTTACCAGTGTTTCTGTATCATGCTATCAAGGTACGGTTGTTGCCAGTGTTTCTGTATCATGCTATCAAGGTACAGTTGTTGCCAGTGTTTCTGTATCATGCTATCAAGGTACAGTTGTTGCCAGTGTTTCTGTATCATGCTATCAAGGTACAGTTGTTGCCAGTGTTTCTGTATCATGCTATCAAGGTACGGTTGTTGTCAGTGTTTCTGTATCATGCTATCAAGGTACAGTTGTTGCCAGTGTTTCTGTATCATGCTATCAAGGTACAGTTGTTACCAGTGTTTCTGTATCATGCTATCAATGTACAGTTGTTGCCAGTGTTTCTGTATCATGCTATGAAGGTACGGTTGTTACCAGTGTTTCTGTATCATGCTATCAAGGTACAGTTGTTACCAGTGTTTCTGTATCATGCTATCAAGGTACAGTTGTTGCCAGTGTTTCTGTATCATGCTATCAAGGTACAGTTGTTACCAGTGTTTCTGTATCATGCTATCAAGGTACGGTTGTTGCCAGTGTTTCTGTATCATGCTATCAATGTACAGTTGTTGCCAGTGTTTCTGTATCATGCTATGAAGGTACGGTTGTTACCAGTGTTTCTGTATCATGCTATCAAGGTACAGTTGTTACCAGTGTTTCTGTATCATGCTATCAAGGTACAGTTGTTGCCAGTGTTTCTGTATCATGCTATCAAGGTACAGTTGTTACCAGTGTTTCTGTATCATGCTATCAAGGTACGGTTGTTGCCAGTGTTTCTGTATCATGCTATCAAGGTACGGTTGTTGCCAGTGTTTCTGTATCATGCTATCAATGTACAGTTGTTGCCAGTGTTTCTGTATCATGCTATGAAGGTACGGTTGTTACCAGTGTTTCTGTATCATGCTATCAAGGTACAGTTGTTACCAGTGTTTCTGTATCATGCTATCAAGGTACAGTTGTTGACAGTGTTTCTGTATCATGCTATCAAGGAACAGTTGTTACCAGTGTTTCTGTATCATGCTATGAAGGTACAGTTGTTGCCAGTGTTTCTGTATCATGCTATCAAGGTACAGTTGTTACCAGTGTTTCTGTATCATGCTATGAAGGTACAGTTGTTGCCAGTGTTTCTGTATCATGCTATGAAGGTACAGTTGTTGCCAGTGTTTCTGTATCATGCTATGAAGGTACAGTTGTTACCAGTGTTTCTGTATCATGCTATCAAGGTACAGTTGTTACCAGTGTTTCTGTATCATGCTATGAAGGTACAGTTGTTGCCAGTGTTTCTGTATCATGCTATCAAGGTACAGTTGTTGCCAGTGTTTCTGTATCATGCTATCAAGGTACGGTTGTTGCCAGTGTTTCTGTATCATGTTATCAAGGTACAGTTGTTGCCAGTGTTTCTGTATCATGCTATGAAGGTACAGTTGTTACCAGTGTTTCTGTATCATGCTATCAAGGTACAGTTGTTACCAGTGTTTCTGTATCATGCTATCAAGGTACGGTTGTTGCCAGTGTTTCTGTATCATGCTATCAATGTACAGTTGTTACCAGTGTTTCTGTATCATGCTATCAAGGTACAGTTGTTACCAGTGTTTCTGTATCATGCTATCAAGGTACAGTTGTTGCCAGTGTTTCTGTATCATGCTATCAAGGTACAGTTGTTACCAGTGTTTCTGTATCAAGCTATCAAGGTACAGTTGTTGCCAGTGTTTCTGTATCATGCTATCAAGGTACGGTTGTTACCAGTGTTTCTGTATCATGCTATCAAGGTACAGTTGTTGCCAGTGTTTCTGTATCATGCTATCAAGGTACAGTTGTTGCCAGCGTTTCTGTATCATGCTATCAAGGTACAGTTGTTACCAGTGTTTCTGTATCAAGCTATCAAGGTACAGTTGTTGCCAGTGTTTCTGTATCATGCTATCAAGGTACAGTTGTTACCAGTGTTTCTGTATCATGCTATCAAGGTACAGTTGTTGCCAGTGTTTCTGTATCATGCTATCAAGGTACATTTGTTACCAGTGTTTCTGTATCAAGCTATCAAGGTACAGTTGTTGCCAGTGTTTCTGTATCATGCTATGAAGGTACAGTTGTTGCCAGTGTTTCTGTATCATGATATCAAGGTACGGTTGTTGCCAGTGTTTCTGTATCATGCTATCAAGGTACAGTTGTTGCCAGTGTTTCTGTATCATGCTATCAAGGTACATTTGTTACCAGTGTTTCTGTATCATGCTATGAAGGTACAGTTGTTGCCAGTGTTTCTGTATCATGCTATCAAGGTACAGTTGTTGCCAGTGTTTCTGTATCATGCTATGAAGGTACAGTTGTTGCCAGTGTTTCTGTATCATGATATCAAGGTACGGTTGTTGCCAGTGTTTCTGTATCATGTTATCAAGGTACAGTTGTTGCCAGTGTTTCTGTATCATGCTATGAAGGTACAGTTGTTACCAGTGTTTCTGTATCATGCTATCAAGGTACAGTTGTTACCAGTGTTTCTGTATCATGCTATCAAGGTACGGTTGTTGTCAGTGTTTCTGTATCATGCTATCAAGGTACGGTTGTTGCCAGTGTTTCTGTATCATGATATCAAGGTACAGTTGTTACCAGTGTTTCTGTATCATGCTATCAAGGTACAGTTGTTGCCAGTGTTTCTGTATCATGCTATCAAGGTACGGTTGTTGCCAGTGTTTCTGTATCATGCTATCAAGGTACTTTTGTTGCCAGTGTTTCTGTATCATGCTATCAAGGTACAGTTGTTACCAGTGTTTCTGTATCATGCTATCAAGGTACAGTTGTTGCCAGTGTTTCTGTATCATGCTATCAAGGTACAGTTGTTACCAGTGTTTCTGTATCATGCTATCAAGGTACGGTTGTTACCAGTGTTTCTGTATCATGCTATCAAGGTACTTTTGTTGCCAGTGTTTCTGTATCATGTTATCAAGGTACAGTTGTTGCCAGTGTTTCTGTATCATGCTATCAAGGTACAGTTGTTGCCAGTGTGACTGACTATGCCATCGTGCCTCATTGGCCTGCAGTGTTGCTCATGTTTTCCGTCACTGGTTGTGCCTGATCCAGACACAGTTATTTTACAGGAAACCGTCATATGGCTGGAATATGTGTGTCTGCAGGGTTAAGCACTCACTTTGTCAGACGCAGCTGTGCTGAGATTCAGTAAAGTTGTGAGGAACTCATACTAAGAGATTCAAAGTATACCATTTCAGATTGTCCACAGTTTGAAAACGTCTAAACATATAAAACAAGAACATAAATAACAAAATAATTAATCTTCTTTGACTATGTAGGAATATTAAAAGTACCATCTCTTTTTCTTTGACGACATTTTCGGTTAGTTATTTCAACATGGACTTTGCCTGTGTTTATTATGATGATTATCGTCCACCACCACGAAGTGGGGCAGTGGATATAGGAACGGAGTTCATCCGTCCTGCTTTCCTTCTGTCTGTCCTTCATTCTTTCCCTCTGTTCATCCCCTTCTCAAAGAGGACACAAGTTTTCTTGGAAACAACTGACTTTCCCATCTTTGTCCGTATAATGTATAGTTTTAGTCAACGAGAACGATATGTATTTTTCCATATTGTTAGGAATGCACGTTAAACCACCTTCGGTCTTTGAGATAGCTTGCATGATGAGATGTGAATCGTATCCTCTAAGGTTATGAAACACAACGGGGATGGGTATTAATGGACTATGGTCGAAGCAAACATCGAGTGGCTACTGAATATCGTCATTACCCCACTGTATGTGATGACGGGTAAGGCACATAATATAACTAAGATAATAAATAGTGGTATCGAATTCGGGGTTTATATCCCGTCAAAACGAAAAAGTGTGATAGTCTCTCCCCTGCCAGAAAACCCGGGTCATATGTTATCTAGACGTCCGGCCGTAAAAATTGTTGGTTTAAATTTGGTTACTGAATTCAATGATATTAAACAGAACTTGAGTGCAATACCTAATATTTCTAAGCTTATTATTGAAGTCTTGTGCGGAGATGCACCGGAAGATGCCTTCGAAATAATACCAGGTCTATCGATTAAATGGCTCAAGAAACAAGAGCGTCGACGTTGCAGTATTATTCATATTGGAGCATCACCCGTTGCAACCCTTGAGGGGGTTCAAATTATTCAAAGTGGTAGTATTTCTCTTACTAAGATATTCATGCCGTATAATATTCTTTTGATAAGGTTGATGTATACTCTCAAAACATTTTAGCAAGACCAATTAAAGACTATTATATGACCGTAATATACACTATGAGTTTATATCCAGCGCTTGATGAGGCATTTGAAAAGATGGATACTGTTGATGGATTTCGATTACATGAAATAAGCGACATAAAACATCGAATAGAGAAGGATACGGAGTTGAGACTTGGATTGTATAAAAAGTATCGCAGAGCCGTGAATGCCCTGGACGGAGTTGACACCGCGCTTGTGACAGCTGGCATGGGACTCGGTGTAGCCGGTGTTGGTTTATTATGGAAATAGCGGCTGGAGTCTCGGGACAGGCAGGAATAATGATAAAATTCATTTCTCGTAGGTTGAAAAAGAAAGCATAAAAACACGATAATATTCGGATAATTGCCGAAGCAAAGTTAAATAGCATTGAGGATCATATTTCGACAGCAATGGTCGATTGTAAGATATCCGAGGATGAGTTTCGTTTAGTGCTGTCGGAACTCACCAAATGCAACGCAGTGAAGCAGGAGATTCGATCCAATTCTCGTAAGACCAGTGGTATTAGCGAAGACGAGAAAAAAAAGTTCATAGAACAGGGGAGACAACAAGCGCGTCAATTATTCCGTGCCAAAACCAAAGAACTGGTTGGAGATTAAAAATAGGTTGCTAGATCACATTTAGAAGAATGCTTACGTAAATATATAATAATGGAAAATTACAAACCAACAAAGGAAGAACTCGAAAAAGCTATTGAAACATTTATGCTCAGGGACAAAATTATCAAATGGAGAGAATAACCACAAGGTATATATTATATGAGTGATATCAAACCAACCAAATACGGTCATCAATTGTTTCTTTCCAATTACCAAGATGAGTATATAGTCTGGTCTCCTAGTAAAATGAACGAAGAACTTAGTAAAAATGTTGAATATCACTTCATTAAAAATAATGGTATACGTATTAGTAAAAATAATAGAGAATATTTTCATTACAATTCAGTTTAATCTCATCATCGTTTTTGTACTAATGGAAGCATTGATTGACTCCAGGTGGTGGTGAGCTAGAGTCAATTTAGTTTAATCTTATGACTATCGTTGAATCGCATAGTCATTTTTGCATAAACAGTTCCCCCTGTAGTGGTGGTATAGGTATATAAATCCAGCTCCAGTGGAAGTGAGCCAGAATCACCATTACCTATACTACTACATGAATGAAAGTTTGCAAGCTTACCTAAGAAATACTTGACAAGACTGTTTGATAATTGGTGCCGTAAATTATGTTTTACAGAGTTATTGCCCTTGCCGCATGCTTTACAACTTAGTGCATGGTGTTTGCAATGAGGACAAGTTTACTCAGAAACTACTCATGTTGCATGAATGAAAGTTTGTTTGATTATCGAAGAGATACAGATACTTGTCAAGACTGTTACTAAGATTTGGTGCCAGAAATTATTTTTTACAGTGTTTTTTATTTTGAGCATACACAGTTGCATCCATGTTATTTTACAAAGTGTACAGTGTTATTGTGCAGTTAACTTATCTAAGAGATACATATCAAGACTGAGTTCAAGAATTGCTGCCATAGATTATTTTTTCCCTTGAAGGGTCTTTTTGTGTGTATTTATTTCACATGTCATCATTTTTCTGATGACATAAAGCGACCCAAGTGCTTATCTCTTCTTAAGACTTGATTGGACTCTTTTTTATAGTTTATATTCACTACTATATGAACAAACAATACTCTAATGTGCCCCATGGTGGGGATAGTGACTACACTGTTTTCTTGTTAATGATATTATTAGGTGTTTGATGAATGGCGTATAGAGGTCGGTATGTATGACAGTTGCTCTGACAATGACTCTCCTCTCTTCCAGGCTGGGATGGACATGGGCATCGTCAACGCCGGCTGTCTACCTGTGTATGACGACATCGACAAGACACTTCTGGAACTTTGTGAAAACCTTCTGTGGAACAAAGACCCAGAGGGCACAGAGAAACTTCTGGTGTTTGCTGAGGTGAGATCCTGAGGGGCGGTAGGGTAGCCAAAGACTAGTCACGCCGAAGACCCGGGTTCGATTCCCGACACGGGTACAATGTGTGAAGCCCATTTCTGGTGTCCCCCGCCGTGATATTGCTGGAATATTGCTAAAAGCGGCGTAAAACCATACTCACTCACTCACGCACTCCTGAGGGTGAAGTGATTCAGAAATATGCTTGAAGTGTTGAAAGTAACAGAAATTTATCCAATATTCAAAACTGAGTGCCCCTGACAGGCATATTGGGAAAAAACCCGTTGAGTTGAGGCGTGTCGGTATGAGAATAATGACTTGTCTTCATTCACATGAAGAAGGAGTACCCTATTTTGTTGAGTATAGTGCACACCCAAAGTATGATGCTCATCCCCCCCCTCTGGGGAATTTAGTATTTTGAAAAAAAATATTTTTTAGAATATTATGCGCAGAAACAAATTACACTGTACCCCTTCAGTGAATTCAAGTAAACAAACTGCTGATAGGGAACTTGGTCAGTACAAATTTGAAATTTGATATAAAAAATCACCAGACAGGTTGATTTACCTTTAAAATTGTATTTTTTGTTCTGCTAGGCATTGATTTACACAAAGAGATTAAGATTACCTAGTTTATTTTTTCATAACCTAAACCAGGGTACGGTCGAGTAGCCTAGTGGTTAAAGCGTTCGCTCGTCACACCGAAGACCCGGGTTAGATTCAGGACATGGATACAATGTGTGAAGCCCATTTCTGGTGTCCCCCGCCGTGATATTGCTGGAATATTGCGAAAAGCAGCGTAAAACCATACTCACTCACTCACTCATAACCTAAACCGGAAGCAGCAATGAGCTGTACACACGTCTTTCTAGGAATCCACCCGTGATTCGGTTAAAACTTAGCCAATGATATAACCTTAAAGAAGTTTGATGCAGCTGTGCCTTTTTGGGAAAAAGTTCACACATTACTCAAGCTTATACTCTGAAATGTAGTGTTTCTCTTAATAAAGAAGTTGACATCCATAAATTATCTTCACTAATAACTTGTCTGCCGCCTTATTGTATATTTGTTGTCAGTGTAAATGCCTTATTGTATGTTTGTTGTCAGTGTAAAGGCCTTATTGTATATTTGTTGTCAGTGTAAAGGCCTTATTGTATATTTGTTGTCAGTGTAAAGGCCTTATTGTATATTTGTTGTCAGTGTAAAGGCCTTATTGTATATTTGTTGTCAGTGTAAAGGCCTTATTGTATATTTGTTGTCAGTCTAAAGGCCTTATTGTATACTTGTTGTCAGTTTAAAGGCCTTATTGTATATTTGTTGTCAGTCTAAAGGCCCTATTGTATATTTGTTGTCAGTCTAAAGGCCCTATTGAATATTTGTTGTCAGTCTATGGGTGCTGGCGCCAAGAAGATTGTCGTGAGTGATGAATGGAGAAGCCTGTCTGTGGAGGAGAGACTGAAGCACTCCCTCGTCAAGGTGGGTGCCACACTGCAGACAACCTGTGGCTAGACAGTTCATGTTGTGTTTGCTGATAGTGTTACATAGTGACATAGAGGGACCTATGACAATGGAACACACTGGATATAGGGGTTATCATAGTGATGGGATGTTATATCATTGGGATATATTGACAATGTGGCTTTTGTCAACAATGGGACATTTTGCCATGGTGACAAGTTGACAGTGTGACTTGTCAACAAACTTACATATCAACAATTTGACATTTTGTCATTGACAATGATGTAAATAATCAACTCATTACATGATAACAACATTTAGATGACACACATATCAACCATGTAGCCCTCCTGCGATACCCATTCTAAACACCTTGTACAACCATGGGAAGCATGTCGCATACATGATACTACCCACGATGCACTGTGACCCATGTGACCTGCTCCTCCTCCACAGGGCATCGACAAGTACGTTGTGGAGGACACGGAGGAGGCTCGGTGCAACAAGGACCTATATCCCCGGCCACTCAACGTCATCGAGAGACCCCTGATGGATGTACGTGCCTGAACTGTGACAGCACTGCTGCATGTCTTTTTTCTATTTTGAAAGTTAACATCAAATTACCTTTTGTTATTGAAACAAAGATATCAACAGTACTTAATTCATGTTGTTACCTGGAATCTACTTTGACCTGCTCAGAGGCCGATATTTGGCCCCAAGTCTGCAGTAAATATCAGTAATTCCCAAACTGGAATCAAATAATTCCCAAATTATGTTAAAATGATAACTAATATTAACGTATTTGAGAATCCCAATTAGCCCCCCTTCCGATTTATCAATGTACAAAAGACTTATTTATTCGTGTATAATATGCACTCGTGTGTTATATGCACCCTTAATTATGGGCAATTAAATTCTGGAAAAATGTATCTGTGGTAAATAAACAGGTCAGACTGTCAGCATAAACTACAAAATTTATCTTTCAACTAAGAGCGCCCTATTTCTAATTTTGAGAGCGCCCTGGGCGCTTATTATATCGAATACGGTATGGCTTTCAGTGGTGACTTGTGTTTCTTGTTTTGTAGTGCATGTGTATGTTTGCAGGGTATGAGTGTGGTGGGGGACCTGTTTGGAGCTGGGAAAATGTTCTTACCTCAGGTCATCAAGTCGGCCCGAGTGATGAAGAAAGCCGTAGCTCACTTGATTCCTTTCATGGAGGAGGAGAGAGCGGCGAATCAGCAGAACTCAGGAGGGGGCGATGATTTAGTGAGTAGTGGATTCAGCGACAGTTGTTGTTGACCCACTTGTGTTTCTGTTCAGTGTTTGAAAAGCCTTGTATTGAGAAAGGGGCCCTGTGACAGTGTTTGAAAGATGGCATTTCCTGAGTTCCCACTTAAAGGGCCAGTATGTCGTCCATTGTTTGCAAACAATAGCCAATAACCCCCTGGCTTATTCCACGAGAGACATTTCTGCTCCTGTGACCACACAGCCGGAGTAGCCTCATCAGCAGGTCAAGTACCGCTTCATTCAGGGGAAAACCCCGTCCTTGTTTCTGCAACATGACTGGCTTCGTATGACCGAGGCATTTATATATTCGAATCTAGGCTTTGATAAACACTGGCTTCTAATCCATTTCAAGCTGGCAATTAGTATTTTGTAACTCATTCATAAGAAAGACACACAAGCTTTCTCTTCAATTTGCCTCTGATAAAAATATGACTGAAGCCCGTTCATTCTGTGCAGCTCCTTGGTAGCCGAGTCCACTGTGAGGAGCTCTAGTGTACTCGTAGAGAATTGAATCGTGCATGAACTAAAGGTGTGATGTCACACGAGGATATTTTTTCAAGCATGATTTAAAAAGACCCAGAACCGAGAGTACTTGCCCTTTAATATAACATACCTTTTGTTGTAGGCAAGTGCATATGTCGGGACGGTTGTGCTGGCCACTGTGAAGGGGGACGTGCACGACATTGGGAAGAACATTGTTGGCGTTGTGCTTGGCTGCAACAATTACAAGTAGGTCCACCCATCGTGCTCGTGATGACTTTGATCAAAATATTCCTTTTTCAAATTGACTCAACGTATTTGCCATTTTTTTCTGAAATGAAAGTGAAATATTGTTCCATTTAAAGAAATATAAAATCTTGAGTATTACATTTGGGACATTGTCCTGAAGCAGGGATGAACCATGTTGCCAACTTTTGTAACTTATCCCTCCACTCCAGTGTGCAATATTCCTTCTTGCTTTGATCATATACCAGTGTAGAACAACAGGGTTTTACCTAACGCACAGTGTGCGTCCAGTACGCACAAGTGAAGAGAATTGATGTTAGAAATATAATACACTGCATCCCGAGGGGAACTCAGTAACTTGATACTACCCTCATATTGCTTGACGATGGGCCATTATCACGCCCGTTGTTAGGTGACGTCATAGGATAGGGATAGGTGATGTCATGTTCAATAGTGATGTCATCTTGTTTGTTCTATGACGTTTCCATATTTGTAAAAGGTGGTCAGTGACATTCGTGTTGATTGCAGTAAATGTTTCAAAACCGATATTGTTGTTTCTTCTTATTTGATGACAAATTCCATCCATTTTAGCTATAATTACGGTAATGTTATTTTCAGGGCATTTTCATTTGCAGAAGCCCTCGGTCTTTTCAACTGCCCTCCTTTGTTGGGCAGTTCGTGGAAGACCTCGGGCTTCTGCAAATGATAATGCCCTGAAAAATAGCGTTACCCTTATATTAAAATTAATTGTTGAGGGTCACCTGGACCCCCACTTCTGTATGTCAAGGTCAAACCCTGGAACAATGTAAAGTAATCACCAGAACACACCCTCCGAGCTTTTTCTTCATTGCCTGTGGTGAACGGGCATGTTTTGCTCCATTCACCATTTATGATTGGGTAAATCTTTGGTTTAATTTGATCGTATCATCCCTAGCGTCTATAATTAGGGTCCCTGGCCGTTATTTATCAATCAAAAGGAATAGTGCATTCTGTTGTGTCATGATAAGTATATAAATTAGGGGAATACTCTGATTTCCTATTACAGCCATCATATTGATATAACAGCCATTTCTTCTTCTTTCAGAGTGATCGACCTGGGTGTGATGACCCCTTGTGAGAAGATTCTAGAGACAGCCATTCAGGAGAAAGCAGGTGAAATTACTTTGTAGTTTGATCCTAATTCCTAGAATAAACACCCAATGTAAATAAGATCAAGATTTCTTCAAAATGTGATACCTCCCTGAATTTGACCATCGCTTTACTTTGTTTTCTAAACAATGTGTTCACTATCATGTCAGGGACTTAATACTTAATATAAGCCCCATGAAGATCCGGGTTAGAACTGGTCTTCACCAACCCATGCTTGTTGTAAGAGGCAGGTTCAGGTGGTGAGGCTTGCTGACTTGCTTGATGCAGACAGCCTACGGGGTCTAATGGTAGAGCGTCCGCCCGGAGAGTGGAAGGTCCGGGGTTCGATCCCCAGGCGCGTCATACCTAAAGATGTTAAAAGATGGTACTTGTTGTTACCCTGTCTGGCGCTCGGCATTAAGGGGCTAAAACAAGGACTGGTCGGCTCGGAGTCAGTATACTGTGTCTGAGTGGGGTATTCATGTTAAACTGCGGCATGGTATCTCAGTGAGCTAGCACTACAAATCGGCATCAGTCCGGACTAGTACCTAAGCAGCCACACAAACACATACACGTGCATGCACATTGCTATATAAGTGGAATAATCTTGGACAGGACGTTAAACCCCATTTCACCACACCTCACCTTGGTTGTTGCGTGTCATAGTTTCCCAAATGTTTATATCGATGATCATGTTGCAATCACTGGATTGACTGGTTTGATTATTTACAGGCCGCCGTCATATAGCTGCAATATTGCTGAGTGCTGCGTTAAACAACAAACAATCAATCATCATACTTATTAAATCTCTTATGTTTCCTGCAGCAAATTTCCTGTCATATGATTGGCTAACATTGATTATGAAGTAAGTTTTAAACAAGTAGGAATTTCAATGATTCAGTAGTTTTGACACAAATAGGACGAACGTGATATCCTTGTCTTTTGGTTTTAAGTGTTGAAATATTCTCGACTCCAGATATAGTGGGGCTGTCTGGTTTGATCACGCCATCACTGGAGGAAATGATTCATGTTGCCAAGGAGATGGACCGCATTGGGATGAAACTTCCTCTTCTGATTGGTGGCGCTACCACATCCAAGTGGGTTCTCTGTTCAAGTGATAACATTGCAGTGTAATGTTTTGTGTCGAGTGACACATTGACTGTTTCAATCTCATTAAAATCAGATCTTAGTTTTCGCTCCGCTAAACAAAGATCTGAGGACATCCCAGTACAGGTCACGTCAGAACGACCTTTCACGAATTTTGACCGACCAATGAAATGACAAGACAAGAAATCGACATTAGCCAATCAGAAGGCAGCTCTCTCGAGCTTTACGACACTAGTTTCAAACTGGCGACTACGCTTCGAAACATATTTTGACGTATTCTCGATTAAAAAAAATTAAAACTGATAACATTCTGGAATGGCTTATATATGGCCTAGATTGTATGGATATAATCATAAAACCCGTAACTGTCGTTCGGAATACCCAATGTTAAATATTTTGTGGTTGCATGAATAGAAAACAGTCACTTGCATGATCTGGTAAGCGACGCTCTGATTGGTTGGATGAAAGGTCTCTCTGACGTGACCCTTAATGGGATGTCCTCAGATCTTTGTTTAGCGATAACGAGAACTAAGATTTGATTTTAATGAGATTGTGACTGTTTCTGACATGTGTTGTAATGCATAGTCCAACTGGTCAACATACATATTTCTTTCATGCATAACATGATGTACAAAGAGGCGGACATAAAACAACACAAAACAATATTATTGCACCACCAATTAATACAACAATTAATAATAGTAGTGTTTAAAGTCATACATGGAAAGAGATTATGTTAATGCAACAGATACCATTAAAAATTATATCTCGACAGGGCTGTATTTGTAGACTTTGATGGAGCTGATAATTATTCCATAAATTCGTCATAAGTAGGATTAACAAAATATTTAGATTGCAGATAGTTTGTCCTTAGTTGTGAATAGGCATCGCATTCAAGCAGAAAATGGTTCTCGTTTTCTCTGTAACTTTGTCCAAAATGTAAGCCTCAGGCACATCGTCAGTTTTCTTGATCAGTATTGCGATGTCATCCAATTTCAATCATAAGATTTTGACAGGAGCATCTGAACTTTGTGAGAGCTTGTCTAAAAATGATCATATCAATTCGATTAAGGTAGGATTCAACATTGAAAACTGACTTGAAAGTAGAATAAACAAATAGTATTGCAATAGAACATGGTAGAATGCCATCTTTGCATGTTGGAATCTTTCACACATTACTTAATTCAGAGAAACAGACCTACGTTACCAACATGTAGCCTGACTGGTTCTGTATGATGATGAGTTTGTGTTAGTATTTGAAATGATATTAAAATGCAACAAGACAATTGGGCGGGTGACCCATAAATGTTGCATGCCCATCTTCAAAGTTACCTGCCTGCATTCAGACATTTTGAATATTGAAAATAAGAGACAAATCACGTCTTGATTCAGTTGAAATAATGCAAACAATTACTTGAGGCTCTACGAGGAGTTATAATATAACAAAAAATGTAAGTAGACTTAAAATTATCTGCCAGACAGTCGGGCAGGTGGAGAAAATTTCATGCAGCCTGACAGAAGCTACAGGCAGACGGGCAGGCAGTTATTTCGGACACTGGTTTGTGTCTTCCAAGGCTGCTTATTCTAATTATGTTTTCACTAATAATATATTGATTTCTTTCAGACAACACACAGCTGTAAAGATTGCCCCTCGCTACAAGCAGCCCACCATCCACGTGTTGGATGCCTCCAAGAGTGTGGTGGTGGTAGGTGTCTGTACAATAACGTCATACTCTTGTATCGGAGATCATTGTTCGTAATCTGTTGGTGTTTCATGACTGAACAACACGGCAGTGACGTACCCAGGTAGTTGAGGCGTTTGTCACGTTGGAGATTTAGTTCTGTTTCTGAAGTTTGGCAAGTATTGTCACAGATTGGGATGTTGTTGGTGGAGACTTTACATGAACATATCTGTGTGTTTCAGTGCTCAGCACTGATGGATGAGACAGCATTTGAAGAATATACTGAAGACATCAGTGAGGAGTACGAGGAGATCCGAACAGAGCACTATGACTCTCTGAAGGTAGGAAGTCATCCGAAAAAAGGGCACTATGACTCTCTGAAGGTGGGAAGTCATTCGAACAGAGCACTATGACTCTCTGAAGGTAGGAAGTCATCCGAACAGAGCACTATGACTCTCTGAAGGTAGGAGGACATATCCGAACAGAGCACTATGACTCTCTGAAGGTGGGAAGTCATCCGAACAGAGCACTATGACTCTCTGAAGGTGTGAAGTCATTCGAACAGAGCACTATGACTCTCTGAAGGTGGGAAGTCATTTGAACAGAGCACTATGACTCTCTGAAGGTGGGAAGTTACCGAACAGAGCACTATGACTCTCTGAAGGTAGGAAGTCATCCGAACAGAGCACTATGACTCTCTGAAGGTGGGAAGTCATCCGAACAGAGCACTATGACTCTCTAAAGGTGGGAAGTCATTCGAACAGAGCACTATGACTCTCCAAAGGTGGGAAGTCATCCGAACAGAGCACTATGACTCTCTGAAGGTGTGAAGTCATTCGAACAGAGCACTATGACTCTCTGAAGGTGGGAAGTCATCCGAACAGAGCACTATGACTCTCTGAAGGTGTGAAGTCATTCGAACAGAGCACTATGACTCTCTGAAGGTGGGAAGTCATTTGAACAAAGCACTATGACTCTCTGAAGGTGGGAAGTTACCGAACAGAGCACTATGTCTCTCTGAAGGTAGGAAGTCATCCGAACAGAGCACTATGACTCTCTGAAGGTGGGAAGTCATCCGAACAGAGCACTATGACTCTCTGAAGGTAGGAAGTCATTTGAACAGAGCACTATGACTCTCTGAAGGTGGGAAGTCATCCGAACGGAGCACTATGACACTCTGAAGGTAGAAAGTCATTCGAACAGAGCACTATGACTCTCTGAAGGTAGGATGCCATGCCAGTGATGAATCTTATGTTTAGACAAGAGTTCATTATTCTCCTTCCTGACTTGTGGTTGGTCTATTGCCAGGAGAGGAGGTTCCTGAAGCTGAGCACGGCCCAGGACAAGGGCATGAACATGGACTGGGTGGCAGACACTAAACCAAGTAAGTCACGGCACCTCTGTAGTGTGGATAGAGAAGTTGGAAACAGCTAAGAATCATGATTTATAAGAATAGAATAGATGTATTAAAGTGAGGCTCATAGAGTCCTCTTGTTTCTCTTTCAAGGGTACAGTCAGCCTTCTAGAAACTGTCCCATCCCAAAACTTCTTGAATGATCATGTCTGTCGTGTTTGTAAACAATTAGGGGAAGTAACTCTATCTTCCACTCACTTGCTGCTACTGACAGCACTCAACAATTTACTAGCATCTCAATTATTAGCTGCAGCTGACAATCACTACAAATAAACTTACAGCAATCTCTACTGCCACATAGTTCCTTCAATTCTATTTGAATGTATTTCAGTTCAGCCAACCTTCTTTGGAGTAAAGAAGTTTGAAGACTATGACTTGTCGCGGTTGCTGCCCTACATCGACTGGAAGCCCTTCTTTGATGTCTGGCAGCTACGAGGCAAATACCCCAACAGAGGATACCCCAAGATCTTCAATGATAAGGACGTTGGTAAGAATATGGCCCTGTTGAAGTCAGACTGTAATCACTAGATTTACTTTACAGAAGGGTGGGGGAGGATAGCCTGGTCACCACACCAACGGCATGGCTTTGATTCCCTACATGGATAATGAGGGTTTTATGTGGATCACCAATATGCTTCTTGTGCAAACAAATGTAGAGAATTGGTGCAGACAATAATATACTGTGTCCCAAGATACAGTCTGGTAACGTGATATGCAAAATAGCCCGTGGCAGTGGTGTAATGTTGTGTCATTATTGTGCCATCATTGTGCCATCATTGTGCCATCATTGTTCCATCATTGTGCCATCATTGTGCCAAAGTGTGCCTTCATAATGTGAACCAAACTACTAATTTTCCACTTTCAACATGTTCACAGCTTGGGCTGATGGATGCAGTTTCTGTGTTTGTGTTCCAGGTGGGGAAGCCAAGAAGGTGTTCGATGAGGCACAGACGATGTTGGAGAAGATTGTGAAGGAGAAGAAGCTCAAAGCCAGGGGAGTGATTGCTTTCTACAGAGCCAACAGTGTCCGGGACGACATTGAGGTGTATGATGACAATGGAGAGAAGATAGAGACGCTGTATGGACTGAGACAACAGGTGACACAATATGGCTGGAACTTACTGCTATAAAGTATAACTTTTTGACCCTGTATCAGTGTAGAATCTAATTGTGACCTATTGTTCCCTGTTGAGATTCTGGGAAAGAATAAACTGATGATGTAGTGGGAGTATTAGTCACAGGAGTGTCAAAATAATACAGGCAAACCTTTCTCACCATTTAGAAACCTATTAAGCAGAAAAACCTCTTATGTAGACCAATTTTGGTCAGTCCCCACGGTGTTCTTTGGCCAAAAACTCAGAATTCTGTGGTCAGTTATTGTCTATTTTGCATCCAATATTTTATGATTGTACACACAATTCTGCAAACTTTTAAGCTTTAGTTTTCTTGAATTTCATAGTTTTGCACCTGTTTGACATATGGCAGGCATTTCTGTGATAAACTTGTCCATGTCTTGAATAAGTAAGAATAAGATTTATTGATGAAGAGCTTCTTTATTACAATTAAGAGTGTCTTTGGGTGTAGGTACCAACACCATTATCAAGCAAGTGCTTGTAGATAATGGTGTTTGTACCTACACCAAAACCTCACTCCTATTTGTAATAAAGAAGTTGTTCATCCATAAATCTTATCCTTACTTAGTACTCCAACTTCTAAATGCCTTATTGAAGTAAATCACTTGTGTAAACATACATATCATTTATAAATTGTTTTTTACTTAAATGTTTACACATTTAAAACCATCTTTCAACTCACATATTAAGATTCACCAGTATATTTGACAAATTCTGTAGCAGGCAAATACAAAATTCTGAGGCTATCCGGGATTTGAAACAACCAACAAAGTGAACTTTAAAAAAACAAACATCATGTTTAAAATGATGAAAGATGATGTGAGAGATTATAACATGTAATCTTGTCGTCTTTGGTGTCATTGATAACCTCATTGTAACAAATAATGAAATACATGTATATTGATATGTTTCTGATATATTAATGTTTGATAATCAGGCCGAGAAAGAGCCCCAGGCGACAGACCCTTACCTGTGTCTTTCTGACTTTGTGGCTCCCAAGACAAGCGGCGTGGAGGACTACATCGGCCTGTTTGCTGTGTCAACAGGCTTCGGCACAACTGAGATGTGTCAGCAGTAGGTGTTACCGTAGCCTTTATTAATAACCATATTTAATCACTGTTCAACATAAATCAGTACCTTTTTGTGCTTATGCAGTTATTAGGTTATAGTTAAAACACAACTCTGAGGTTTTGGTTGAAAATGTAAAACAGCAAGCGAGGAAAAAGCCTAAGGGCTTTTTTACAACTTTGGAACCGTCTAAATGCAAGAAATACCATCAATGAAAAATGAAAGAATAAAAAACGTTGGGATAACAAAAGGAAAACTTCATGCACCATGCACACAACTGAAGTTATAATATGTAACATTGAACACCCTTTTATCTCCTGCCCTGGTTGTTCTGTTGAAACACAGTGGGCTCCAATACTAAACGTGATATGTGAGGTTGCAGGTTCGAATCACGTCATGGAATTTTCATGTGAAAAACGTTTGTGACTTTTAACCAATCAAAAATTATAAATAGATGCATATTAATAGGTTGTTTATACAATTTAAGTTTAAAACCTTCAAACAGGCCTTACAATTCAAAAGTAAGACCTCAGCAGGACTCGCTTGAAAGCACTTGTGGTACCTCTCACAAGGTTACTTTGGGAAAGGCAAAAGTGAGGGAGGCTTATGATAGATTTAATTCTATGCATTGAAAACATAGAGTTCTGACTGCCTGAGGTTTTTGAGCCTGGTATTTCATGTCTTAGAATGAGCTTGACAGTACAGCCTTTGTGTTCTCATCCTGGTAAAAGTGAATTAATAAATAGCAACTGATTCTGTGGCATTGGCTAAACAAGCCTTTTTTTTGCTTTCATGTTTCCATTCCCTTACAATAGAATTGGCGGGGCTTGTGTTGCTTTGTTGTGATGACTGATGTCAGTGATTTTATATCATTGTCTGCAGTTTTGCGTTAATTATTAAATAAGCAGTCTGTCAAGTTATCATTGATGACATATTTAATCATAAGAATTGACTTCAATATGTTTTTGTGTTTCTGGAGTTATATCTATAAAATGACTTTGTTGTAATTCCAAACACAGATTTACACATTATGCACAAGTTTTTAAGTTTATTATTCCATTAACGCCAAAAGAAGTCAGTTCTTAATTGAATTTGAAGCACAGCTACATCGTGTCATTGTTTGTGATCTCCAGGTTCACGGCGCAGTATGATGACTACAGCATCATCATGGCAAAGGCACTTGCAGACAGACTGGCAGAGGTCAGATCATTTTTCATATAAATTGAATCCCAGTTTTTTTAGTTCTGAAATATGATTGAATCCCAGTTTTTGAAGTTCTGAAACATGATTGAATCCCAGTTTTTGAAGTTCTGAAATATGATTGAATCTCAGTTTTTGAAGTTCAGAAACATGATTGAATCTCAGTTTTTGAAGTTTAAATCCCTGTTTTTGAAGTTCTGAAACATGATTGAATTCCAGTTTTTGAAGTTCTGATATATGATTGAATCCCAGTTTTTGAAGTTCTGAAATATGATTGAATCCCAGTTTTGAAGTTCTGAAATATGATTGAATCCCAGTTTTTGAAGTTCTGAAATATGATTTGTTGTAACATCATCCACTGTTCATTGTTGTTGAAATGACAATGGGTTAAATGATGTATAACCTACTAGAAAATCTGTATGATGAATTTCCTCACTCAAGTTCTGGACTCTTTAGGTTTTATTTATTTATTATTCACCTGGCGCAGAGCTCACTCCATTCTTTATAATCCCGAGGCTCACATTCGGTAAACCTACACTTATCCCTGGATCCATTCGCAATCTCAAATTACCACCCTTGATTTTCATTAGCCAATTTGATTTGCTACGCTGCCAGTCAATCATTCTAACAGACCAATCAGAATGCGAGTTACGAACCAGCGTCAATGTTGGGTTGGTGATATCGACAACATAGCAGTCAGTCACATTGATAATGATAAAGTCAGTGCAGAACTGACATGCAAAAAAAGCCTTCAAAATACTTTTTGATGGAAAGCTATGACTTCATGTCACCCCCCTTACCCACTTCCTTTTTTCTTTATCTCAATGTTTGATTGGTCAGTGAAATGTTAAGGAAAATCAAGGGCAGGTAATTTGAGATAAAGAGAACCACGAGAATGGATCCAGGGGTTTGGGTAGGTTTACTGAAGTAGGAGCCATGGAGATACAGAGGATGAGCAGTGCTGACTCAACATGACTGAGAATGAATCCTGAGTTTGATACCTCTGTTTCAGGCCTACGCGGAGGAGATGCATGAGCGTGTACGGAAGGAGTTCTGGGGCTACTGTACTGACGAGAGCATGAGTGCTCAAGATCTTCATAAAATCAAATATCAGGTATACTGACTTTCAGCTTTTGAACATGAACATATTGATGTACCAGGCCTGGTTTGTTGTACTGGACTCAAGCTGATAGTGTTCTCTAGATTATGATGTGTACAATGTCCCTTTTCTTTGAAGTCATTTGTCATGTTAATATCAATGCCCCTCAGGGATGCATGGTCAAGTTGTATGTGTCTCATACACATATGGACAACGATTATGGTCTAGCAGATAGAGCACTTGCCCGGAGAGTGGAAGGAATTTAGCAAGGACTGGTCAACTGTCAATCTCATTAAAATCAGATCTTAGTTCTTGCTATCGCTAAACAAAGATCTGAGGACATCCAATTAGGGGTCACGTCAGAACGACCAATCAAAGCTCCACTTACCAGATCATGAAAGTGACAGTCGGAATGTGTTTTCTAATCATGCAACCTCGAAAAAATTAACACGGCGTATTCCAAAAGACGTTTACGGCCCATACGACTGAATCTAACTGAAATTATCGTCTATCTCTCGCTTCCGTGGGATAAACATTTGAACGTAGGAGGCGTTGCACAGAACGTGGGAAGCACTGTCATACAATCACAACCATATATTAGACATTCCAGAATGTTCGTTTGTTCAATTTTCAAAATTTTAATCGAGAACTGTGTCAACATATTTTTCAAGAGTAGTCTGAAAAGGAAGTCGCCATGCTGAAACGAGAGCCGTAAAGTTTGAGAAAGCTGCTTTTTAATTGGCTGATGTCGACTTCTTGTTAGTTGTTTCAGTGGTTGGTTAAAGTTCGCGAAAGGTTGTTCTGAATTGACCCGTAATGGGATGTCCTCAGATCTTTGTGTAGTGAGTACATAGATGTGATTTTAATGAGATTGGGTCAACTGTATACTGTGTTTTTTACAATTTATTTCAATCAGTTTGATCAGCATTATAAGAAGCTGTGAAGCCATTTTGTAATCACGTGACAACAAACCTTGTAAGGTCATCTGACATAAAAAAAGTTCCATTGACTGGTGGCAGTCGTGTTAATAAGGTACGAGTGACACCTGTCACTTTCATAAGGAGCTAAACAGATTTCACAACAGATTGCCAACAAGGAGTGATTAGCCAACGCCATAAGCTGCAACTCCATGGATATTAACACCAACTCTATTTGCACCTGATTTCCAGGGTATTCGGCCCGCTCCAGGCTACCCGAGCCAGCCTGACCACACAGAGAAGCAGACAATGTGGCGGCTGCTGGACGCGGATTCCGTGGGCATCAAGCTGACCGAGTCGCTAGCCATGGACCCGGCGGCCTCGGTGTCTGGCCTGTACTTCGCCAACCCATGCTCCTCCTACTTCGCTGTGGGCAAGGTGGACAAAGAACAGGTAAGCCGCAGAATACTACTCAGTTCGGATTCATCTGAAATGGATGAGAGTGACAGCAGTTGGTGGAGTGACAGGGGAGTGACGGCAGTTGGAGGAGTGATGGCAGTTGGGGTTGGGGGAGTGACGGCAGTTGGGGGAGTGACGGCAGTTGGAGTGATGGCAGTTGGACTGATGGCAGGTAGGGGAGTGATGGCAGGTGGGGGAGTGACGGCAGGTGGGGGAGTGACGGCAGTTGGAGTGATGGCAGTTGGGGGAGTGATGGCAGGTGGGGGAGTGACGGCAGTTGGGGGAGTGATGGCAGGTGGAGGAGTGATGGCAGTTGGGGGAGTGATGGCAGGTGGGGGAGTGACGGCAGTTGGGGGAGTGATGGCAGTTGGGGGAGTGATGGCAGTTGGGGTTGGGGGAGTAATGGCAGTTGGGGGAGTGATGACAGTTGGGGGAGTGATGGCAGTTGGGGTTGGGGGAGTGATGGCAGTTGGGGGAGTGACGGCAGTTGGAGTGATGGCAGTTGGAGTGATGGCAGGTAGGGGAGTGATGGCAGGTGGGGGAGTGACGGCAGGTGGGGGAGTGACGGCAGGTGGGGGAGTGACGGCAGTTGGGAGAGTGATGGCAGTTGGGGAGTGACGGCAGTTGGGGGAGTGATGGCAGTTGGGGAGTGACGGCAGCTGGAGTGATGGCAGTTGGGGGAGTGATGGCAGTTGGGGGAGTGACGGCAGTTGGGGGAGTGATGGCAGTTGGGGGAGTGACGGCAGTTGGAGTGACAGCAGTTGGAGTGATGGCAGGTGGGGAGTGACGGCAGTTGGGGGAGTGACGGCAGTTGGGGGAGTGATGGCAAGTGGGGGAGTGATGGCAAGTGGGGGAGTGACGGCAGATGGGGGAGTGACGGCAGGTGGGGGAGTGACGGCAGGTGGGGGAGTGACGGCAGTTGGAGTGACGACAGTTGGGGGAGTGACGGCAGTTGGGGGAGTGACGGCAGTTGGGGGAGTTACGGGAGGTGGGGGATTGATGGCAGGTGGGGGAGTGACGGCAGTTGGAGTGACGGCAGTTGGAGTGATGGCAGTTGGGGGAGTGACGGCAGTTGGGGGAGTGACGGCAGTTGGGGGAGTTACGGGAGGTGGGGGATTGATGGCAGGTGGGGAAAGTGACGGCAGTTGGAGTGACGGCAGTTGGAGTGATGGCAGTTGGGGGAGTGATGGCAGTTGGGGGAGTGACGGCAGTTATTGGAGTGACGGCAGTATGTAAACAGTGGTGTCATGGTTCATGTGATGCTGACAATGTCTGTGATGTTTCTTCCTCCAGGTGCAAGACTACGCTGAGAGGAAGAAGACGGATGTGAGAGAAGTGGAGAGATGGCTGGCTCCAGTGCTGGCCTATGAACCAGAATAAACGGGGATTATACAAATAATTTTGTTAAATGAAAGTGATGAGGGTACATCTACCATTAGCATCACAGGTGAACTCTGTCGACTGCAATATTCCAGGAGTAGTAGGGACCACACTTTTCTACATGTCATATTGCCTTTGATCACAACACACAGGGAACATGGACATCGTTGCCTTTGATCACAACACACAGGGAACATGGACATCGTTGACTTTAATCACGACACACAGGGAACATGGACATCGTTGACTTTGATCACAACACACAGGGAACATGGACATCGTTGACTTTGATCAGAACACACAGGGAACATGGACATCGTTGACTTTGATCACAACACACAGGGAACATGGACATCGTTGACTTTAATCACGACACACAGGGAACATGGACATCGTTGACTTTGATCACAACACACAGGGAACATGGACATCGTTGACTTTGATCAGAATACACAGGGAACATGGACATCGTTGACTTTGATCACAACACACAGGGAACATGGACATCGTTGCCTTTAATCACAACACACAGGGAACATGGACATCGTTGACTTTGATCACAACACACAGGGAACATGGACATCGTTGCCTTTAATCACAACACACAGGGAACATGGACATCGTTGACTTTGATCACAAAACACTGGGGACACATCGTTAGAAATTGGCACTAGTCCTGTAGTCCTTATCAAACTGCCCAATAGTTAAGGTATCATAAGGACTAGTAGAAATTTGCCATTTTTAATGGTTTTGCTATATGTTATCATTTTAAGGACAAGTGGACTAATATTGTTAGTTTCTACCTCTGGGACATAGACATGTAGTATGTACATTGAAATACTATTTTGTGCTTATTCAAGATTCAAAATAGGCGTTCTGATAAATGGAATTGGGTGCATCTAGTATAGCTTATGTTGCAGTGTGTAAGTCCATCGATATGGCAATGTCATTTGTTTTACAGTGATCCCTCGATATACCGCTGTCTTCGGGGTCCATTCTGGGAAAGAGCGCTGTACAGATATTCTTTGCTGATGTTCACATTACGTAATGATGGTAGTGAATGGAACAGTGGCGCATTTATTTCACAGTGGCATGGGACATGTAGATCTATGTAACACTGATCGTGGACGATGATACAAAATGCATGAGTAAAAAAATAAAAATAATTTGTGTAAATTAATCAAAGTAGAGTGTATTATTTTACGACTGGATGTTATACATGTAGAATCTAAATAAGTTTTGTTATATTGGGAAGAAAATTAGTCCGATCGCTTTGTAACGAAACTAATGTGCGACCAAGGCTGTGATTGGTTAATAAATAATGACGTGTCAAAGTTATGAAAAACCCGGACACAGCCGGTTCCCTGAATGCACTTTATGTACAATGTACATGGATGTGTGTAACTACACGGTTATTTGAGCAATTTATAAAAAATTTAAAAAACACAAACATAGATTTGAGTGGATGAGAGATATATTTTGTTCTATTATCAATGATAATTATGCACAGGGAAAATGTTGCGTTGAAACACTCATACCATGCAACCGGTGTGTGTACATGAGGTAATGAACGCATTTTTATTTACTAAAAAAAGTCACTGATTTTCATTTGTTTCTGACTGTCTCTGTTCTCAGCTGTGACAGTATGCAGTGAACTTGCATTACGTGAAGTTTTCGTATCTGTCACTTTTTTCTAAGTGCCGCAATAAAAGCTCGGCCCCATTAATGGCATCTCGAACGGAGGGTGCCATTGGCTGTACACTGTTTTCACAGTCACTGTTTTCATCCTCTTCATCATCGATGATTTCGATGGGCATAGCTGCGGCAACCAACTCTTGGTCGTTTAGAAGTTCGGCAATCGACAGGTCGTCGTCGCACGTGTTGCACACCGTGGCCGTCTTTGGGGATACATCGATGCTGTTCTCTTTAGCATAGTCGTGGAACTTTCGTACAGCATCGGTGACATCTTCTTCTTGAAACCCCGGGAAATCTTCATCAACCCCAAGTCCCTTCATCAAGCAGTTGTTGATGGTGGCTGGGGTCACCTTCATCCAGCCTTTGTCTGTGTGACCATCTTCAGGAACGCAACGGGGTCCAATCCTCTTTCCACCAACGCACTCACTCCGATAATGTGCCTTGTATGCTTTTATTATCCCTTGGTCGAGCAGTTGAATAAGGGAGGTTGTGTTTTTCAGCAATATGAATGCCTTTATGAGTCCATCAGCCACTGCAAAGTACTTGCTGAGGGATGGGCGGGGCAGTTATCCAATAGGAGGATGGCTTTCTCCTCCAAGTTCCGTGATTGGAGATGGTCACAGACAGCTGGAACAAACTTGCGAAAAAAACAATTAAAAAAAATCTTGGCTGTCATCCACGCATTTGCAGAGGCGCTGTAGTGTGCGGGCAGTGTTTCTGTTTAAGTGATGAAAGCACCTGGTATTCTGGGCACTGCCGATCACCAAAGGCTTCAACTTGTGAGTCCCAGGCTTGTTGCACGTGAGCAAAACTGTCACCCGTTGCTTGGCGGACTTGAATCCAGTCTGCTTGTCTTCCTTGGTGCCTAGGGTCTTGTCTGGCAACAGCTTGTAGTACAGACCGGTCTCTTCACAGTTGTAGATCTGCTGTAAATCTGTTGTCAATCGTTGTACCCCTCGGACTCAATCACCTCTCTTAGGATGGCGGGAAACGTGTTAGCAGCGTCGTCATCAGCCGATCTCTGCTCCCCGGTCACTGTAAACAACTTAATACCATGTCGTTTTTGGAATCTCCACAACCAGCCTGCGCTGGCCTTGAATGTGTCGCCAGGTCCATGAATATCTAGGGACAGGTTCTGAGCTTGCATTTTCACTATCTCTCCAACTGAACCACGCAAACAGCGCTGCATCCAGTGTAGAGTCAGTTGCCCCTTTATTTCGCTTCTTCTGCAATCCCCCGATCTCCTGGGTCTCAAATGCAAGATCTTGAAGTTTGTTTTCTTCTTTTAGCCATTCACATATGGTCCCTGCTGGAATCCCAGTTGAACGGCTGACGCTAGCTTGTGATTCACCCTCTCTCACCCCCCTCACACGTGTAATTCGACTTGGAATTAAATCTCATCAGTTTATTTGTAAATTTATTTGCTTTAACACGCTTTTAAGGGGAAATTCTTAATGCATTTTTGGAAGCCAAGGTTTACCCCGCGGTGCATACGGAGTAGCGGTACATCGAGGAGTGTTAAGTCGAGGGATCACTGTATTTCTTTGGAAATGTTGGTATTTATCTTAGTATTGGTTTTATTGTCATTGTTGCTTATTTATAGTTGTTGAAGAAATACCTGTGTATACTGTTTATTCTGGGCTATCGGTTGTTGTGTTAGCAGATAAACATTGTGCTTTTGAGTATTATGGAAGCAGTATGATACGGAAGCAGTATGTTACGGAAGCAGTATGTTATGGAAGCAGTATGATACGGAAGCAGTATGTTACGGAAGCAGTATGTTATGGAAGCAGTATGTTACGGGAGCAGTATGTTACAGAAGCTGTATGTTATGGAAGCTGTATGTTATGGAAGCAGTATGTTATGGAAGCACTATGTTATGGAAGCAGTATGTTATGGTAGCAATTTTTTTATGGAAGCAGTAAAGTAATGGAAGCAGTTAATTGTGGAAGCAGTTTGTCACTCTAGCAGTTATGGAAGCAGTTTGATATGAAAGTATATTACAGAAGCAGTATGTTATGAAAAGGGTTTTGTATGAAAGCCGTAGTGTTTTGAGGAAAAAACAACACTAGTCTATGGGGATTGTTTAGGTGCTGGAGTGGGTATTACCATTTATTTCCTGCAGTGTATATCCTGGGCTGATATGGAATAATGACATTCCAATCTCCTTCAAGAATATGTTGTTATGGTTGTAGGGCTACATGGATTAAAAACAAATATGACTCTTTCAAAATGGTAAGGGTATTTATTGTCTCCTGTCTATTGTGTAATAAAACATAAAATCTGATTATTTAAATCTATGTTTACTAGTTGTATATCATGACAGATTCAGGAAAATGCATGTTCAGAATCACCAGATTAAGTTTAGTATATGAAGAGTTGTGACGGGATGTTCAGTAGTGTATGTTATTGTACACTTGGGAAGGGCATGTCCATCTTATATCCTTTGTTTATATGCCGACCTTGAAAAAGTGAAAAACGGAAAGAAAAAATATTTTTGAAGAAACGTTTTGTTCTTCGAAAATTCTGAGTGTGTAACTACATCATGGCCATTTTTACCCACCTCCCGACCAGTATTCTTCACAGAGACATCCATAAACCAAGAAATACAAAAATCTAATTTTTTCTGAAAATAACTGGTAAAATTACAGGAAGATATATTGATTTTAATTTGAAAGATCACAGCAATCAATGCTTATCATTAAGTTCATGTCATGTAGGTTTTGTAGCAAGTATTGGTGCAACATATTGCTGCTTGGCCGTCTTGGTAGTTCAAGGTATACAGTATAAGTTGTAGCAGGGTTACAAGGGGTACATGGGGTTTTATGCGTCCCGCGTTAGGTTTTATGTCACCCATAAAACCCCATGTACCAACATGTTTTAATATGACATTGTAAAAGAAATTGATAGAAAACCGCTGGTCAGTTGAGTGGAGGTTAACTTGTGCTGTGTCACAAGACTTGCACTGACTTGGAAAAAGTGTGCACCTTTTTGCTTTGAAGCGTGATGTAAGGGATTTATTCTGCCTCTCAGAAATCCACGTACAGCCTGACTTGCTTGTTGCGGGGTACAAGAGATTCATTCACCCGCTGAGAAATTTATTTCATTCCGAGGTGGGATAGATAGTATGTTAGCAAGATAACTTTGACCAATCAGATATCCTTGACCAATCAGATCTCCTCATTCCGACATGGAGGTATGATAATGGATTATATCACATGTTACAGAAATCAAGTCCTGACAACATTGTATAACACTGTAGCATGGCTTTGGGCACTTGTCCTGTGAGAAATCTGTTTATTGTCTGGAGTATGTGTGTATCAAGATATAACTACTTAAAACAAGGTATTAACTACTCAGCTTGTGATAGGGATTTAGACATTTCATACTGTCTACATATGTTCCTCACCCATTCTTTCGCTGTTTTGGAGCATCATGGGGAAAATGTAATATCCCTATCAAAAGTTGAGTTGTATAGAAGACACAAAGGTACTGCAAAACAGATCAGAATGCTTGGCTTTGCCTCAAGTTGATTTTAGCTCAGTGTCAGTAGATTTACATCAGGCTAATGTAGTCACCATATCTATGACTTGTCACTTCATCATTCTCATTGGGGGTTCTCGTCAACCATCAATGTGCAGTGTTTTCCATTTGCATAATTAATTTACACTTAGTATTTTTATGTCACAATGACTGATTTGTGTATTATTCTTCATTTCAACTTGGATGCTGATATGGAGTACATCATCACCTTGTACTCGTGTAAATATTTGTCATATTGTAATATTCAGTGAATGTTTTCAGCTGACCTCAATCAGAGGTTTTACTCTGTGTAATAGTAGCTTCAAACATTGTTGCGTTGTGTTCAGACTCGGCCAAAGATAACACCATTTCCCCACGGGGTTGAATCTGTTACCTGTTCTGTTCCAGCTCTTTCTATTCCTACATCTTCTTGTGATCTGACAGGACATTTTCTGTGCCACTCGTGAAGAATATTGCCACTGGATCAGACAAACATATAGTTGAGGAATTTATAGTTTTGTGTGTGTGTGATAGAGTGAGTGAGTGAGTGAGTGAGAGGGGAGGTAGGTTTATACAGTTTTAAAGGAAAGCAATTCTCAAGCATCGTCTAGTGTTTCTGTTTCTATATTATCCTATGGTAGTCTAAGTATGGATGTGGAAGACAATAATTTTTCACACACACACCCCACTTTTTCAATATTATTATTTCACATATATGTACTGTGCAAACTTTCAAATTATTAACCCGAAAAACATGAGGCAATACCTAAGGAATCAACCATGAATACTGAATCTAACCACTGGAGATCTGTAAGCTCCGAGTTGTGCAGCATGAAATCTACCTCAAAATATCACTGTGTGTGTATGAATTCCATTACTGGTGAGAGTGGGAGATTTCTGAATGTTAAGGGCCTGCCTGTAATGTGTTACTGATATTTGTGAAATGCTTTGTTTTGAGTCATACTATGAGTGAGATTGCTTTGGGAGCTGTCCTGAACCATATGTCGTGAGAGCTAATGGCTATACTATTTTGTCACTCTTACAGGCAAATCAGTGCTTTTAGGACAGCAGGTTTAAAAAGTGTACTAATCATGGAATGAACTCTGACCAACACTCGACTGCCCAATCGTAATGTTGAGATAATGTTGAGATAATGTTGAGATAAGAATGGCAGTGTTTCTTACTTTTATTCTATTATTTGACCAGTGTGTGACATTGAGACGGATATTCCCCGCAGGCTCAGCAACTCTGGACGGAATCTGTTGTACAGATATTAAAACAAATCTGTAATGTCATTCTATTGTTGAGCGCTATATTATTTTTAGGGAATGGAGAGTTGCATGTGTTCTCTGCCGCTGCTGCACGTGCTCCGTCACGTGCTGATCTTTACACTGCATGTTTTATGACTCTTTAGAATGTTTGTCAAAGTGTAAGAGTAGAGATGTGTTTGAAGTAGGGGAATATCCTCATAACTCTTCATTCCTTTAAAATAATGGGCCTCTGCTCTATTATTTTAAAGGTATATGGAGAATTACTCGGACATTTCCCTCTACATAATGTATTGCATTTTATTATCTAATTCACAGTATATTTTACACAATAAATACTTGTTTTTCACGGCATTGTGTTCGTTATTATTATACCAACCTCGGTTTACAGTTGATGTGCTCCTCCATCACCCTTGTGTTCACTGCCAAGGCAAGGCAGCCTCTTTTTATTATTGAGGTTCTTTATTCAAGTGTATTGTAGGCCATACACCCATGATACAAACGGAAAATGTACAGTGTAAGTTGGAGGATCACATTTATGTATTTAACAATGATTCTAAGATACATGGCTTTAACTTTAAATAAAGATAGACTTTGTACAGTTGCTCAATGGACAGATGACACTAAAATGTTAAACTTTTGCCTTGTTGCAATTTCATATTTTCTTGGTATAAATTCTGCCCTCAGAATCTGGTAACATGTTATTATTGGAATAAAATGGTACTCATCTTCAACATAATTGTATTTACAAGCTTTGCAAACTTGTTCCACTTTTAGTTCCATTATGTGTCGACCAGATTCGATCTGAAGACGATGGGAACTACACCGTAATCTAGCCAGAGCATGTTGACATTTCTCTTGTGGTAACATAGTAAGATATTTCAAGGCCAAATCTTTGCTTATACAACGAATAGTTATATGATTTTAAGCTTTCTGTAAGAGTTGCATGCCAGTCTTGTTCATAGGAAGATTTTAATCTACATAGAAATTCATTTATAAACATGGGGATATTTTTTTGATTATCCCCGGCCGCGTTGTGGAAGGGGGATATAGGAATGGGTGCTGTCCGTCCGTCCAAATGTTCCGTTTCATTTCCGGAGCAGAACTGAAAAACTGAGAGATATCTTTGCCAAATTTGGCACATAGATAGGTCTAGTGGTGAACTGGTGCCTTTTGATAGTTCGGGATTTTTAAGAATTATTTTTCGAGTTTCCATGGCAACAACTATGACTTAGGCTGAAAATGGTAGTAGTGCTCCTTTCCTGAGCAGATCTTAAACACTGTACAATATTTCTTGCCTTGCACACAACCGACATGTCATACTGGCAGGGAATTTGAGTATTTCATGATTGTTGAGGTGGCCGTGAATATATTGTTCAAAATGTACACCTGTTTCTTTGAGGAAGGAGAATGTCACCTGCGTTATTGTTGATTATGTGTTTGTTGAGTAACACCGCACTCACCAATATTATATGAGGGCAGCCTGTGACAATCGATTCTTGACCAGACAAACAAAAAGCACCCTCAGTCTGGCAATTTTAGGGTAGAAGTTTACACTGGCAAATATGCACTGGATTAAATTCATGAGAGAATTTAAAAGCATGGTCAAAACAAGATCAAACTCTTAAGATATGGCAAATAAAAGGAACATATATGTTAAGCACCGCAACTTACTACACAAGTATGAATTTATTTACATTTTGCGCAAAAGTGGCTGAGTGATGGCCATAATAGGTATTTGAATATGGCTGTCATGGTGACCACATTGAAAATCCGATTTGAACCTCTTGAAAAAATTAGCACATTTCAGCTTCATTGGTCCAGTGGTTTCTGAGATAATGCTTATAATGCACGCCAGACAACCCGACCATGAGAAAAGGCTCACTTGACTATCAGCCAGATGCGCTAAAAATAACTTTCAGACGTTGTTTTGTACAAGAATTTATTTACATTAATTTACTGGTGATGTAGTAATGTTTCATGATATTCTTACAATGACATCTATTCAGTGACACACATATTACTCTCATACATCTGAAGACATAACAATCACTTCATAAATAATGTCTTTACTAACTTCAAGTCATTTTCACAATACCGTATTCGACGTAATAAAAGCCCCGCTCTAATAAGCGCCCATGGCGATATTTGCTAATATATTGGCTAGTGAACAATCCCAATTAGCACCACTTTCGATTGTTAAATGTAAACAAGACTTATTTATTTGTGTATAATACGTGTGTTATATGCATCCTTAATTATGGGAAATTAAAATCTGGAAAAACATATCTGTCGGATATTTACATTTCAGGCTGTCAGCATAAACCACAAATTTTTCGATCTTTCACTTGTTTTTCACTAAAATAATATTCTAATAAGAGCCCCCTATTTCTAATTTTGAGAGCGCCCTGGGCGCTTATTATGTGGAGTACGGCAGTTAAACCCTGATGATCAACATTACTCCATTTTCATTTTCAAAGTTGACAAAGAAATGCATTATTTTTTAAAGTTATGTAATGTTTAGTGACTGATAGGTATTTCAGAAGAGTGAGTGAGTATGGCCTTACACTGCTTTTAGCAATATTCCAGAACTATGTGTGGTGGGAAACACCAGATATGGGCCTCAAACATGCTACCCATGATGGAAATCCATTTACCATTATGCTCCCCACCCCTATTTCAGAAGAAAAACATTACATTCAGATTGATGTAGATAAATGTGGGTCAAGTGGCTCATCACCTGGGAAAATGATAGACTGAAAAGACATGTACAATATATTTCTCGGACATTCAGTGCCGGTTTGGTTTTTTTTTGTAACGTGGCCCAACTGGCAATCTGAGTCACTACTACTTGAGATGTAATTCCATGAATTATTTACAAAGAGGCTTGTCTGGTCCAGTGATCTTTATCTGCATGAAATGTACATGAAGTCTCTTGGTTCTCTGGTTCCTTGAACTTCATCAGAACACAAGAGCTCCAGCTGCCCCAACAGAAGCCATCTCCGACTCCATAACAGCTCATCTTGTCATTACGGCTTTGCAATGCTTGTTGTGTTTCTGGAAAAAACAAAAGGGATAACTATTAAAAGAAAATGTTAAATGGAGAATCGAGAATGATAATTAAAGTATCAATGATCCAACAATGCAAAAGAAATGTTAAGTGTAGTACATCAAACTGCAGGTCACTTCCTACTGGGTCATGAACAAATATAAGGGAACTTAAAAACAAAAACATTTGTTGATGTGTTTATAAATATCATATCAACAAAGCATAGAGTGAAATCTTGGTACCTTTTGAGTTCACTACTTCAACAATGTGTTTCTACTTTACTGTACACACCAAAACCTTGATCCCCCTTAACAACCATAACTGTTGCCTTTTATATCCATAATGATCACCCCTTTATAACCATAACCACTTCATTATAACATGACCCTTTGTAATCATAACTGCTTCCTTTTATATCCATGATCACCCCTTTATAACCATAACCACTTCATAATATAATGACCCTTTGTAAACATGACACCTGCCCCTTTATGATCATAATTGCTTCCTTTTATATCCATGATAATCACCCCTTTATAACCATAACCACTTCATTATAACATGACCCTTTGTAAACAGGATAACTGCTTCTTTATAACCATACCTGAACCACTTTACAACCACAACAGCTCCCTCTTATAATCATAATCGCAACTTTATAACATGTCTCTTTAAAACCATAACTGCTCCCTTTTATAAAAATAATTGCTCCTGAATCATATAATTTAGATAAGAAAACATTAAGTAGGATGGGAATGGCTGCCACTTTGTAATATTGAATACAACATCTTTATTTGTTCATAAATCATAAACCACGGATTGAGGCAAATGGAAGCAAACATTTAATCTCAGAGTGCAGGAAAAGCCGTTTTAGTGGTGAGGAGTTTTTCAGAGCCACGTTAGGTTCAGCTTCAGCCACTTGACTTAGCATCCTCCACCATTTAGCTGTAGGCCAGTTTATCGTGAGAAGGGCCAGTAACTTTTATAAGGAGCAAGCCCTGCTGGCTAAATACAAATTTGTTGTTTAATTTGTGCCGACAGGGGGAGATTTTTGTCCTGCAGTGATGCCAAGCTACTTACGCTGTGAATCCCTTGTTGCCACTGAGCACCACAAACGGGGACTTCTCGGCTTTCTGTTTCTCCTGCAGCAGGGACAGGGTGTTGAGGGGCGTGTCGGTGGAGCTCATCATCTTCATCAGCTGTGAAAAACAAGGAACATTTCCGTACTCCACACATGTCAATAAGACACAATCACCAGCATTCATTTCACTTCCATATATACATAAAGATGCTAGTTACCTTGCTATGATACATGAATATGACAATTTCAAACAAACCAAATCATCTACAGACCAGCCATCTACATTGTATTCAAGAAGGGATTGACAAGAGGAACAAAGTAGAGATACCGTAATAGAAGCAGAAGTGTTTCTCGGACCTGAAGAGGATTTTATGTTCTGGCGGTAAATTTTTCATGATTGAAGTAGAACCACAGGCTCTTGGGTGTGATATTCACTATTATACCACTAGGGTGCTCTATGTCACTGTTTCACTACATCCATTGTGTCGTTATTCTTCTAAGACCCAAAGACGCACAATGCGCTGAGGTCGGACGATTCGATTCGGATGAGAGGCGAATGAGTCTCAGTTTGCGGTTTCTCATCACTGAATTAAGCGCAACCTCTTCATGGCCCTATGTAAGTTAGCCTAACCATTAGACAGAATATTTTGTCTTGTGATCCAGATTAAATCTACACTGGTTTTGAATTCAAGTTACATGATCTAGTAATGTTAAGCTTTGTATAAATCAGGATGGTTAGTGAGTGAGGTTGGTTTACGCTGCTTTGAACAGTGTTTAAGTTATATCACTGAAGTGATGCAGGTCTAAATGTTTGCCACTTTGGTGAAACACACGAGCACGGACTGATGTTGCCTAACCTAGAAACAGAATCACGTGAATCCAGGATTTGAATCCTTGATCACATAGGCTTCTGGCAAGCCTAAGGTATGCAACTCTGCATGTGATGTCTAGTGAGTTTCTAGAGAGGACAGAGCATCATGATTCTAACTGGCAGAGTTTTTTGGCTGTAATATCTCTGATTTGTATCCATGGTAACAGTATCCTCTAATCAGCAAGACACTGACCTGTTCTTCCTCCAGCTTCTTCATCCTCTTCTCCTGCTTCTTCTTCCCGGACCCCTTCCCGTGGAAGCGATGCGACAGCTGCCTGAAGGCTTCCTTGGGGTTGAGACACCGTCCAGACTCGTCCACATACTCCAGCTTCACATCAGGTTTATAGCCGTCCTTGTCACGGAAATCGGAGATCACACCACCGCCGTAACGGTCCCTCTTGCGATACTTCTCATCAAGATCACTAACAATGTGGAAAAGGAATTCAATATCAGTGAAAAAGTAATATCAACCATCATCGTAACTGCACGTCTCTGTGTTTGTGTGAACACTGCAGAAACAATACTGATTAAATATAGACAATTTTGAAGTGACCAGTAATTGAAAGTCCTCAGACCTTTGTTTGGTTGTTTTACGCCGCACTCAGAATATTCCAGCTATATGACAGCTGTCTGTAAATAATCGAGTCTTGACCAGAAAATTCAGTGATTGATATCACGAGCATCGATCCACGCAATTGGGATCAATGACATGCATCAACCAAGTCAGCAAGCCTGACCACCCGATCCCGTTAGTCGCCTAACGACAAGCAAAGTCGCCTTTTATGGCAGCATGGGTTGCTGAAGACCTATTCTACCCCGGAATCTTCACAGGTCCCTCAGATCTTTGTTTAGCGTAAGCAAGAACTGAGAACTGATTTTAATGAGATTGGAAATAAACACAGACCAAATGACATTCAATTATTTTCAGCATTAAAATAATTTGACTTCAGGAAGTTAGAACCACAAGTGTTCCAGCAGGTATTTATCTAGGATTCCAAAGTAATTTGGGATTGATTTATGCATCTTAAAACTGGGATTATTTTAAAGTTCCTTTTTACTTAAATCCTGTGGCCTTTTAACATTGTATATAACATCACATTCAATAGTTTACCACTAAGCATGAAAGCCTATTCTTCTTCATTCGCCCTGATATCAGTGAAACACAAGTCAACCAAATTAGTCATCACGTTAGACATAACTATATCAACATGATTTTGGAACGTTTTAATTCCAATTTTGAAATATTTACTGACATTTGCTGCAGAGTTGGGGAAAAACCCGGACCCATGAGTAGGTCTAAATAAATCACTGACCAGTAATCTGTGTTGCAAACATACTCCGCTACCATATTTGCTCTTGAAAAGGCCAGGAATTTCTCCCCCCCCTACACACTGATACAGCTATATCCCCATACTTACTCGTATCTCTTGTCTTCAATGGAGTAGTACATGGCTCCCAGGTTGCTGTGCTCCGGGGCACTCACATTCTTAATGATCTCCTTCTCCAGGTAACCTGTCCACAGAGCCACACAATGTACACCCAGCAGGGCCTCTCAATAGAGTTGGGGCTTACATCACTTTGAACAGTATTTCTGTTCTGTTACATTGTGTCACCTTAGTGTCGGGGGTAAACTTAAGTGATGCAGGACTTCAACATTTTTCACTTTCACAAGCAGGGCACGGTATTGACAAACCATGGATCTGGGTAAATCTAGTCTTCAAACCCACATCATTCAGCAGGCAATAAAACTTAGAAACTAAGAGGGTGGTTCTTTTGAAAACAACGAAAACATTGACAGGTCCTATGAAACAAGTACAAAATGGATAATAATTACTTTAAAAACACCAGCAATAGTTACAGTTACTCTAAAATACATAAATGCTGCTGTTAACACTGGACAATGACAACATTGCCTTTCAAATATTTTATTTCAAGTTATCATTATTTCTTGGTCAACAGAATTTGTAAACCAATTTTTCTAAAAACTGTGGGCTTGAATAACAATAACACAATAAACATGCACACCTTTCTTCATGGCCAGGGCCAGGGCTGCTCCGACTCCATCAGTCACGATAGGCTCCTCTTCCAGCACTGCCTGTTCTTCTCCCTGTTAATAAACAGGATCAACGAATCATTGCAAGTCTTATGACACCGGCATACAACAGTAAAATCAGTTACTAAGTGATTTCATTTGTTTGTTGTTTAACGCCACACACAAACAATATTCAAGCTATAAATAATCAAGTCTGGACTAGAGTGAGTGAGTGAGTGAGTATGTTTTTACGCCGCTTTTAGCAATATTCCAGCAATATCACGGCGGGGGACACCAGAAATGGGCTTCACACATTGTACCCATGTCGGGAATCGAACCCGGGTCTTCGGCGTGACGAGCGAACGCTTTAACCACTAGGCTACCCGACCGCCCCAGTCTGGACTAGAAAATTCAGTGATCAATATTACAAGCAACCTTCTCCATCAAGTTGCCTCTTACAACCAGCATAGGCTGATGGTAACCTAGTCTATCCCAGAATCCCCAAGAGGAAGTAACTAAATGTGAGGATCTTTATCATTTATCATATACAAGATTCTGAACGTGTCAGACTTATTCTGATCCTGTTTCTCTGACTTACCGTAATATCCACTGGCTGTGTGTCGATGTCGACCTCATTCCAGCCACTGGCAGCCTCCTCGATCTCCTCCTGGCGACGCTTCTGCTCCATCAGTTCAAGTTCAACATCCTAAAACACATTACATCAAAGATAGCTTAGTCAAATTCCAATCAGACAGCCGAAAAACTATCACAAGCTTTCATAATGAATGACACAATGGATGACCATGACCTTCTGTATCATCCAATCACAGTGGAGGACCTTAACCTTCTGTATCATCCAATCACAATGGAGGACCATGACCTTCTATGTCATCCAATCTCAATGGAGGGCCATGACCTTCTATGTCATCCAATCTCAATGGAGGGCCATGACCTTCTATGTCATCCAATCACAATGGAGGACCATGACCTTCTGTGTCATCCAATCACAATGGAGGACCATGACCTTCTATGTCATCCAATCACAATGGAGGACCATGACCTTCTATGTCATCCAATCACAATGGAGGACCATGACCTTCTGTGTTATCCAATCACAATAGATGACCATGACCTTCTGTGTTATCCAATTACAATGGGTGACCATGACTTCTGTGTCATCCAATCACAATGGAGGTATATCACAGTCTGCGACTTTAGCCACTTCTACAAAGCCAGAGTATAGTAAATTTCAGATCAGTCTAATAAGCGTAGCTAATAACAGACCATGTGACAACACTAACATGTGGAAAAAATGATGAGAGTCAAGTTCAGGCCCGAAGACACAAATGTGTTTGGCACTTATTGTAGTTGAGAAAAACAACCAATAGATCTGTTTAGGTTCTAGCAAAACCAATTCCCCAAAGGACTGTTTGTAATAAATAAAAAAAATAAACCAATTTGTTCTTAGCAATAAGGATAAGCAGCTTTTCTTGTGATGTTAAACAAGAGTGAAAAGCAAAGACAGGCCAGCCTAGAACCGAGTGAGATAACATATTAAACTTACCATGATTTCCTCTCTGTCCTCCTCCCGGTTCCCAGACAAACCGTAGGTCGGTATTTCTCCCAGGTTACGACAAAACTCGGATATGGAATTCAGCACAATCTGTGATCCCTGGGCATTCTCGTCTGTTTCTTGATTCTTTAGCGACATGACTCTCTCCACAACCTGAAACAAACCCCATTCCTTTACTGCCATCCATTGTGTGAGTGGGTTACTGCTTCTTACAGTGGTACAAATAAATAGCCTTGCTTCTAAGGCACTGCTGCATCATCAGGAAGTCTGTTTCGTCTTTATTTAAAAAAACTGAAGTTTCTATGGAATGATAAGAAAACATTGTATCTCTCATAGGTTCAATTCAAGGCACCAGTAGCGTGAATTGTGGTTACTGTTATCAGTTCACACACTCGGCAAAATTATTATACACAATGTTGAATGAAATCTTGCATAAAAATAATATAATAGATTACAAACACAATGAGGCAAAGTGATCATGCAAACATGTACACACTGGCTATTGAAGCACAGTTAGAGCACAATAGAGTGCCTGAAGAGTTACCATGGTGACCACCACCAGCCGCTTCAAAATTCATGAAGAGGCAAATTTGTCAGGATTTTTCAGATCAAGGGATACATTTATGTAGGGAGGAATTTTCATGAAATCATCAACTGCAATTCCCAGAATTCTTATCCAAAAAATGCCTTTTCGTAAGCATGCTCAAGTCAGTAAAGAGATTTAACAGTCACAATGAGAAATATTTTAGAGAAAGTATAAGACATGACAAAGGGCAGTAAGCAATTCCCCCAAATGAGACATTATCACAGTACCTGTTCTGAGACACGGGGTGCCTTCTTGAGTTTCAATTTCCTGGCCTTACTGAGAGCTGAGTGCAGCTCATTCTCCACTTCATCATCATCCACGGGCACACCAGTCAGGTCCTCATCTGGGCCCATATCTGCTAAAATACTCCATATATACACCAGTCATATATATACCAGAACAAATATCCTCCAGCTTCTATCATATCAATATCTGACATGAGGACAATCATATCATCACCTGATTAGGGCCAAAACGTAGCCCTGAAACACTGTTTCCAATAAAGAAGTTGTCATTGTCATGCTTACTTCCAACTTCTAAATGCCAATTGGGATTGAGTGGACAGACTCGCTGACTTGTTCGATGCATGTCATCGATCCCAATTGCGTGGATTGATGCTCATGATATCAATCATTGGATTGTCTGGTCCAGACTCGATTATTTACAGACCACTGTCATATAGCTGGAATATTGCTGAGTATGTCATTCACACAAAGTTCAGTCAATTTTCTCTTATTTTTTTAAATAATTCGGGACTAAGTTGCTACAAATAAATATTTAACCTCGAAGCAAAGCGAAATGTTATTTATTGCACTGAAAATAGACACGGGGAAACCCTGATGGTAACAGACAAGCTGACTTCGTTTGAAAACTACACTGATATGAATATCGCCAACAACAAAGATTGATAAGATACTTTATATGCTGGTCCAAAGGGACTGGCAGTCACATGAATTACCAGTCCAAGCCTGATCTTTCCATTAAACAGGAACACTGTCAACAGTATGGCAGATGATGGGGAATATACAATAGAACAGATCCAGCCTTTATGAAAAGTTGGTTGGTTTCTAATGGTCCAGTAGACTGATAGTGTTACAGAAGAGGCACAACATTGTGAACACAATAACTGACCTTCCATATCTTCCTCGGCCTTGATTCTGACAGCACTCAGTACACTTGCATCAAGCGTAATTCGACTACTAGGCGCAGCTTCGGTCTCTGTCTTCACTTCAGGTTCAGTCTTGATGCCGTGACCGTAGTCTATCACATTCGGGTCCCCATGACCATAATCAATGACCTCTGGTGCCTGACCGCCTCCCTCGTCCTGCTCCATGTCCTCAGGGGGCGCCACCACATGACCCCGGCCTCGAGACCTGCAACAAAGGGAAGGTTGGAACTGAGACGCTGCACTACAATTATCATCCCTTTCCATGAACACCATGTCATGACTTTGACCTTTTTGTTGCTTTTTCATTTTGATTCAATGCCCATCTTAAGTTTCACATAAAAGACTCGAAAACAACACACATATGTATCAAATGTATCATAGATGGACTACCTTCGAGTCTAACGCTGATATTGTAATTTGTGCTGTGTATGAAATTGAGTTATCGAGGATGGTTTTGAGCTTCTTTTAGTAACGTACGAGGACAGAAATGCCAACCCGAAATGAAATTTTAGAGTAATCAGTGGAATCAAAAAGACAAATGTCATGCAAAAATGAGAAATGTCAACAGTACTTGTGTCTCTTTGTCTGTAAAGATGGGTCGATAAAATGTGTACAGTGTTTAACCAACCAATCATAGATCTTGAATTACTGAGTAAAGGATATTTCAACATCATTTGAATTGAAAGCATGGCTCTGATTGGTCAGAAGAGTTTCTGTACAATATTAGTTGCCAACCGATCTCAAGAGGTATATTGTGCGTTGATCCCGTGTGTGATCCTACACACTGACATAAAAACTCGGAGCAGACGATGCAAATGAACCTAGCGACTGCCCTTTACCCAGTGCATTCAGATAAATAACTGTTCATTTCAACTCAACGATACTTATTCGAGATATGGAAGTTATCTCCGATGTGTTCTGACCGATTTCCAAGTGGGCTACATGGAAAATAAATTGCCCGCTCCTTAACCAATCAGAAGCAAAGATTTTAATTTAAGGTGAGATAATGCTTCATGTCACCTGTGCATATTTAATGAATAGATAAATAATTTGTTAAAAATATGACAAAAATCGTAATCTGCTGGAGGGCAAGCGTAAAGCATAATTTAGCTCAAAATCTTAACAATTATGCCCAAACTCTAATGGTTGACATCTCCAAGTAATGGCTTTAGATGGCACATAACCAAAGTGCTCACCTTGACCCGTAGTCTTCTCTTTTGACCTGGTCCTCGGCCATAGTGAGCAGGTCATCCGCCTTCAGGGATGTTTTCTTCCTGATCTTCCTCACCTTCTTCTTGACCTTCTTGAACTTGGCAGCCTGAACATAGATTGAAGGTCACTGTTATTACAGGACTTTGTCTTCCACAACAACATACACCTTGATGATGTCATGCATCCACACTGTTGGGGCAATCAGTCAATAATGCCATAACTGCCCAAGTCTAGTCTAGAAGTACAACTTTTGGAGGGAATTTTGCAAGACAGAATGTTGCTTAACGCCACAGTCAGCATAATTCCAGCTATATCACAGTGGCTTGTGAATAGCCAAATCTACGTCAGACAAACCAGTGACCAAAACAATGAGCACCAATCCAAACCATCAGGTCACAATGACACACAATCAACCAAGTCACCAAGCCTAACCACCTGGTTGGATCTTACAACTATTACCGATACATGGGAAAGTGGGGACCTAATTTCCAAAGTGATCTGCACAAAAAATTCCTTAATATAACAAAAAATATATATCATCACTCCTAAAGGGCTCAACATAATATCCAAAAACGAAAATATGCCTTAGATCGTACCTTCCGCTATTGACTTCAATTCAACTAACTTTCATAAATCTTTGTCAAAATCAGAAGTTAACACATAGTAATATAACGATGAGTTTAGCATGTTTAGCAATACGTTCTGAATGAAATGACCATAATAACACATGTTTTGATTGGCTGGTTCAATTACAGTTTTTACGGTCTCATATCCCTGTGGCCATTAGCTTGTCATGCCGTCGTAGAAACAAAAGCAAACGAAACAACAAAGTTTATTGAATTTTACCCTGAAACTATGGAAAACTGTTTCCCCTGAAACTATGGAAAACTGTTTCCCCTGAAACTATGGAAAACTGTTTCCCCTGACACTATGGAAAACTGATGGTCTGAACCTGGCTGCAGATGATGAAGAGGCCAGGAAAGCCACTGATAAGGATGGGTCCATTCAAGAATCAGAGGAATCTGGTGACAGTACTGCAGTCACTGAAATTCTCTTAGTTTTATGTCTTTATTTCAAAAATATTTACATGTCCTGCTTTCATCCCCAATTCTTAGAAAGATAAAGGTCATTGGGCCAGAGTTTTCCAGTTTCTGAAATGAACACTGTCAAACCTCACAGGACTCCCATCCAGACACAGGATGAGAGTCATAGGAGCTGGCTCAAGCTCATCATGATAGCCACGATACAACGATTATTGCATACCTTTGTCAAAAACAAATGTAATTCAGGGCTGAAAGTTTTCTGCTGAAGACAAGCAAGACTTTCTTACCACAGGAATAAAATGTTTTATATTTCCGAGCTTCATATGCAGCATGGAACTACTGTTATAAGAAAGTTGTGCATTTGATACTTACTGCTTCCTCTGCGGTGTAGTATTCACTGGCCAAAGTAAGAGCTGGCATCGATAATGTTTGCTGAAAGAGAAAGAAGGATGATTACCACCTATGCTCCGTTGCTAAATATGGTTAATGGTAATAAGCCAAATTACCACATCTGGGCTCTTCAAACAGTATTATTACAATAGACTTTTCATAAGCCATGATGAAAGTTACTACTTACCCCTTGCTGTCTGAGCTCAGTACGTATCCTCTCCATTTCTCGATCTTCATCTGCATCATACTTGCCACCCGAACCTGCCACCATGCAACAGAGTGAGTAAGTTGGGATAAAGACTTTGTGTGAGTGAGTATGGTTTTACACCACTCTTAGCTCTATTCCAGCAATATCATGGCAGGGGACACGAGAAATGAGCTTCACACATTGTACCTGCGCGGGGAATTGAACCCAGGCCTACAACATGATGAGCCGATGCGTAAACCTCTTGGCTATCCCACCGTACCCAACACGGTTGTGAATAGTATTTCAGCTATATCATGGGTATGGTGCTGACAAACAGAACAATAGTCAGGGTGAATCTGGGATTCCAACCCATTATCATGGGATCCTGGCACATCTAAGGGACATAACTGTGCATCCCACATCAGAACTATCATCATGATCTTCATAGTACCATGAAGAACGTAGAAATACTTCAGTAGTTTATATTTTCTTGCTAGATATTTCTTATAACATTTCAAACAATACCCCAGTGACTAGGTTGTTTGTGTTGATATCATATGATGAGACATGAGATCTGCTGATATGTGCAAAGGTATAGTGAGTGAGTGAGTGAGTTTAGTTTAATGCAGTATTGCAGTTATATCACTGCGTGTCAGCTAAATGTGGGAGGAAAGCCCGAAGTGATGCAGGTCTCAGATGTTTACCCTTTTTGTGAAACCCATGAGCACAGGTACTGTGCTGAGAAACCTAGAAACATAATCAGGGCGAACCAGGATATGAACCCAAAATAGCAGGTTTCTGAAGAGCCAAAGGGACACAACTCTGCACACTGAATTGCAGCGCCTTAAATGACTATCACTGTAATTCAGTGAGTGATAATGGTTTTATGCCGCTTTTAGCAATATTCCAGCAATATCACGGCGGGAACACCAGAAATGGGCTTCACACATTGTACCCATGTCGGGAATTGAACCCGGGTCTTCGGCGTGACGAGCGAATGCTTTAACCACTAGGCTACCCGACCGTCCCCTGTAATTCAGACCTTGACATTAATTCACCTGACAGATACAACCCATAGTTCCTCATAGTTTGTAAGATATTGTCTGTATAACTTTACTAAACAATTGGCACGAAAAGTACTCATGATTTGTTCAGAATGCATAGGCTCCAATCCAAGCCAGAGAAATGAAAAGAGGAAAGAAATAACTAAATATCAATACAAGACTATTTATACCGAACTACACGTACCCAGCGTGAAGGACTTCTTGACCTTTTGATTTCCATCAATATCTTCATCGTACTTGTCAAGGATGTTATTGGGCTTCAGCTGTAACACAAGTTATCACAGTAACAGCAGCACCCACTCATGACAATAACATTATGTAGCATGTTTCCTACATTGGTATATCATGTCCAGTGGAATCCCACTTAGGCTAAAATGAATAATAGTCTTGGTTCACAATCACCGCCCGCATCATCAGAAAGTCAGCCGCACAGTTCCCTTTATTTCCATTTTCAAAAGAAATATCAACAAATCCTGATACTTGAAAACATTGCGATCCAACAAAGCATTCAGTTACTTCCCTTTACAAGCGCATTTCATGTTATGGTAATGTAGGCAATAGGAGTTTGTATGCTTGTTTATGTAGGGGGGTCTTTCCCAGGTTGATGGTACACAACTGTTTATTTGGTTACTCACAAGTTTGAACAAGAAAAAAACCAAAAAAAACACTGCCCGTCCTCACTATATTTTCATAAGTCATTGCCTGAGAACCACTTCTTTTATTTTTTTATACATTATCTGGAACCAACATACCTGAAACCTCAGCTACCAGGTGATATTTACGTGAAAAGGAATAAATACTAAATAAAATGCTTCTTTTATCTGGAAATGCAGTTTCTGGAACTGGACACTGATTGTCATTACCAGCAGTGCAAAATACACACTATTGCCTCAGACTAACCTCACAGCGACCCCGCTTGACACTGATTGTTTGCAATTCATCAACATTAAAGGAGTGAGTATCATGTGATCACCGAGTTATTGATAAGTTATGTCTTGATCACTAGTTTGGCAGTTATTGTCATTTGACATTGAGGTGAGACTATGCATTTAACAAAAAGAGTTTTTATGCTTCAGTAGAATTTGGGTAGGGGAGGTAACTCTGGTCAGTTTCACGGCATGTCAGCTTAATGTGGGAGGAAAGCCAAAGTGATGCAGGTCTCGGACGTTTACCACTTCGGTGAAACCCACGAGCACGGTATTGTGCTGACAAACCTAGAAACATAATTGGGACGAACCGGGATTCAAACCCACAATCATGGGTTTTTGGCGTGCCCAAGGGACGCAACTCTGCACAGCGAATCACGGCGCCTTAGACTACTGGGCCAACCGTGCCCCTTCTCCGGAATACACTTGAGAAAACTCACGTGTCTGGTTAAGCAATGTTTGACTGTACATGGTTATTTCCAACAGAAAATCCCTGACATAATCTGCTCTCTTTGGGTTGTCAAGCATAGTATACAGAAAAAAATGAGAAGAAACTTGGCCTTGCAATACAATTCACTAAACATGCAACATGAGTGTATTTAGGTACTTCCTAAGCAAAAGCAGAAATATCTATCAAGTAGTGTTGTTTCATGTGGTAACTCGTGTTGTGAAGGCGTCTGTGGTCACATGATGTCAAAAGTGATGGACTGCGACTGTTACATCACTACACATAATGTCAACAGTGGTTGCCATGGTTACGGCTATGAAATCAAATTTATGTGTGGATATTTCATAACTAGCTTCAACCATATGGAGGATAAACATACAAGTGCCTTGTGGACGTGTTTGTTGAACATTCAAGTGACTCGGTGCAAGTGTGGGTTGAACATACAAGTGACTCGGTGCAAGTGTGGGTTGAACATACAAGTGACTCGGTGCAAGTGTGGGTTGAACATTCAAGTGACTCGGTGCAAGTGTGGGTTGAACATACAAGTGACTCGGTGCAAGTGTGGGTTGAACATTCAAGTGACTCGGTGCAAGTGTGGGTTGAACATACAAGTGACTCGGTGCAAGTGTGGGTTGAACATACAAGTGACTCGGTGCAAGTGTGGGTTGAACATACAAGTGACTCGGTGCAAGTGTGGGTTGAACATACAAGTGACTCGGTGCAAGTGTGGGTTGAACATACCATGCCATACTCGTCATACTCGGGCTCGTCATACGGCTTGTACTCGGGCTTCTTCTTCTTGTTGTCTACATTCTTCTCAGCAACCTCGTCATCCACCATGTTCACATTGATCAACACATCATCCTCATCCTGATCTAGAATACCTAGGTAGGAGCAAAAAAAAGGAATGTAATCATTGGTAGATTAGGCTAAAAAAATAATAGTCTTGGTTCTCGGGCACCAACCGCATCATCATAAAGTCTGCCGCATGTTTTGTTTTTATATCCATTTAAAAAAAAAATCCTTATGCTTAAACACAATGCACACTAAAAAATTGAAAATGGAAACAAAATCGAAACGTGCAATGAACTTTATGATGATGTGGGCAGTGCCTGAGAACCAAGACTTATATTTTTTTTAGCCTTAACTAAGATAGTCATAATAAATTATACTGTAACCAAATGCGATTTAGTACACTGAAAACCTGATTGACAAAAGTTGTAAGAAACAAGACAGGTATCCGTAAACATAATAAAAGATGAATGAATAAAAAATACAAGTTTACAAACACTAATAAAGAAGAAAAGAGACTTGACTCAAGCTGGTTCACCTGAAATATTGCTGTCGCAGGGTAATGTACTGTGGGTATTTGAAGCAGCTTGTACCATGGTGCCTGATCTGCTTACCTTTATCCTTGAGTGTCAGAATAACGCCACGACCATCAGTGAATTTATCCATCTGATGTTGGACTGTCAGCCCCTGCAGGTCCCGGGCTGTGTAATCCTACAATGGGAAAACCATCATTGATAATGGGAACAAACCAGACTTTAACTGTCATTTCCAGTAGATTTTAGTGTTAATATAGGGGCTTCATTCTCTGAACTACGAGACAGAAATACATTCTTGAAGACTCAAGACTTAATATGGTTTATTTGTTTAACACCAAACTCAGCAATATTCCGGCCATATGACAGTGGTCTGTAAATAATCGTGTCTGGACCAGACAACCAGTAATTGACATCATCGGCATGGGTCTACGCAATTGGGATATGATGACATGTATCAACCACCTCAGCAGCCTGACCACCTGACCCTGTAAGTCACCTCTAAAGACAAGCATAGTCGCCTTGGGTCAGATTTAATATGGTTGTCTGTTATGTAAACATTGCCGTTTGATAACACAATCAGCTTGCTATCTTATGACAAACCATCATTCTGTCATGCTGTACAAATCTATCTTGGACTACCAGTACAGACTTGAGACTTTTCACCAAAGACCCTGGATACTACTTGAAGAGAAACTGTTCCTACCTTCTTCTTGTCCTTGAACTCCTGATCCATGAGGTCACTGATGCCGAACTCCTCGTCCATCTCCTCCAGAAGCTTGGCCTGGATGCACAATAACATGGGGAATGTCAGCATTATCAACAAAGTTTTTTTCCCCATGCTTTGAGCCATAATCAGTCAATATCATAAACTGATATGAGCCTCACACATTTAACATGCCTCTCACATATGTAACATGCCCTCACACATGTAACATGCCCCTCACACATGTAACACGACCCTCAAACATGTAACACGCCTCTCACTCCTGTAACATGCCCCTCACATGTAACATGCCCCTCACACATGTAATATCATGCCCCTCACACAAGTAATATCATGCCCCTCACACATTCTCTGGACTCATGTAACATGCCCATCACTCATGTTACATGAACCTCACACGTGTAACACACCTCTCACACATGCAACATGCCTCACACATGTAACAAGCCCCTCACACATGTAACATGCTCTTCACACATGTAACATGCCCCTCTCACATGTAACATGCCTCACACATGTAACACGACCCTCACAAATGTAACATGCCCCCCACACATGTAACATGCCTCTGACACATGTAACATGCCTCTGACACATGTAACATGCCCCTCACACATGTAACATGCCTCTCACACATGTAACATGCCCCTCACACATGTAACATGCCCCTCACACATGTAACATGCTCTTCACACATGTAACATGCCCCTCTCACATGTAACATGCCTCACACATGTAACACGACCCTCTCACATGTAACATGACTCTTACACATGTAACATGCCTTTCACACGTGCAACATGCCCCTCACACATGTAACATGCCCCTCACAAATGTAACATGCCCCCCACACATGTAACATGCTTGTCACACATGTAACATGCCCCTCATACATGTAACACGCCCCTCACACATGTAACATGCCCCTCATACATGTAACACGCCCCTCACACATGTAACATGCCTCTCACACATGTAACATGCCCTCACACATGTAACACGCCCCTAACACATGTAACATGCCTCTCACACATGTAACATGCCCCTCACACATGTAACACGCCCCTCACACATGTAACACGCCCCTCACACATGTAACATGCCCCTCTCACATGTAACATGCCCCTCTCACATGTAACATGCCTCTCACACATGTAACATGCCCCTCACACATGTAACATGCCCCTCACACATGTAACATTCCTCTCACACATGTAACATGCCCCCCACACATGTAACATGCCCCCCACACATGTAACATGTTAACAAGATCAAGGATATACAGCCTCTACTGCACTTGATGTCATAAACTGTATCATGCTCTGCAGTTAGGTAACAGTGGTGATTATTATCACCATGACATTGTTTTGATGTGTACAATCACGCATTATATGGCGAGTAAAAAGTCACGATGCATCCCCCACTCCTAATGATGACACCAACAGAAGGTACTGTTTATCAGTAGCACTGTAAATATGTGAACAAGTTTAACTGAGTGACTGACTGTATTGATAATAGATTTATTTCATGATGAAGTTACACACCCTCTTTTCGGCCAACACTTTCTCCTTTTCCATTTTCCTGGACCGCTTGACCCACTTAGACATATCATTGGAGTCAGAATCACTGTCAGCAAGTGTCTTCACTTTGCTGAAAAAATCACAAAACAGTATATTTTGAAATAATGACAGTAAAACACGACCATGTTGACACATCAGAACAATATGTTACTCGTATCAATACTGTCAGAAACTGGCACTTGTCCTATAGTCTGAACCTAATTCCTCAGTGACTGAAGCATTCATATTACCAATAGGCCAAGCAGAAGGTTTTCGTCCACATAGGATAAGTACTAATGAGTCAATGAGAATGTATTCTTACTGCTGAAAAGCATACTTTCTAAAAACAGTTACCAATAACTTCATTACAATACCATACTCTGGAACCGACAAAAAATTGTTTGTTTGTTGTTTAACACTGCACCAAGACAATTCAGTGACATGAGCATTGATCTTTGCAATTCGGATTGATGACATGCATCAACCAAGTCAGTGATCCTGACCCCTCGATCCTGTCAGTTGCCTCTTACGACAAGCATGGGTCGCTGAAGACCAATTCTAACTCGGATCTTCACAGGGTCTCTAGGAAAATTACCGAAGCTTCTTGTTCATGAGTCGTTTCTGCTTTAGGACTGCCATTTTCTCCCGAAGAGCTTCTGTCTTCTTCTGCTCCCCCCAGTTGACAGGTGGAGCATGAACATCTTCCTTCTCCTTCGGCTTGTCACCATCCTCGCCACCTGCCGCTGGGAAACAAACCACATAATACAATAATTGTCACCGACTTCAGATCTGGTGGGTTAAAATTTATAGTCTACGTTTACATGTTTTACTGTTACCCATACTTGAAGGATGGAGTGCAATTATTTCTATACAGTTTACATCAGGTTGCAATGGTTTTTGAAACTGATTCTACACTGATCAACATAAACTGACATACCATTACTACTGGATCCTGGAACATCCAAGGGCTTTAACCCAAGCTTTGCCCGAATGCGACTGAAACAGAAAACATGAATCTAACATCCTGGAATTCATATAAAACACTGTAAAATATAATGTGCATATGATTTTATCACATATGCACAGTATCTGATTTAATCATATGCACAGGGGATCATCCTGATCACAGCTTAATGTTGGTGTTCCCTCCTGGTCTTCTATCTATGTGTATATATATTCAGAAGTCATTGAGGCTACCCGTTATTTTCCTTTGTAAAATCTGGAAAGGGAACATGTATTGCCCCAGATTGTTCTTGTTCTTGTTGTTTTATGCCATTCTCCGCAATATTCAAGACAATGGTCTGTAAAAAATTTAGCTTGGACTAGATAATCTAGTGATTGATACCATGAGCATCGATCCAAGCAATTGGGATTTGATGATATGAAAATAGCAAACAACCAAACCACCAAACCTGATGATCCATTCAGTATGTTTAGCCACCTCTTTCAGCAAGTATAGATTGCTGGGGACGTCTATTCTTACCTAGAACACCACCCTCAAACCCCCATGGGTCTATTGCTAGGGACCTCTATTCTTACATAGAACACCACTCTCCAACCCCCATGGGTCTATTGCTGGGGACCTCTATCCTTACATAGAACACCACCCTCCCACCCCCATGGGTCTATTGCTGGGGACCTCTATTCTTACATAGAACACCACTCTCCCACCCCCATGGGTCTATTGCTAGGGACCTCTATTCTTACATAGAACACCACTCTCCCACCCCCATGGGTCTATTGCTAGGGACCTCTATTCTTACATAGAACACCACTCTCCCACCCCCATGGGTCTATTGCTAGGGACCTCTATTCTTACATAGAACACCACCCTCCCACCCCCATGGGTCTATTGCTAGGGACCTCTATTCTTAAATAGAACACCACTCTCCCACCCCCATGGGTCTATTGCTAGGGACCTCTATTCTTACATAGAACACCACTCTCCCACCTCCAAGGGTCTATTGCTGGGGACCTCTATTCTTACATAGAACACCATTCTTACCTAGAACACCACCCTCCCACCACCATGGGTCTATTGCTGGGGACCTCTTTTCTTACCTAGAACACCACCCTCCCACCCTTCCATCCCCATGGATCTATTGCTGGGGACCTCTTTTCTTACCTAGAACACCACCCTCCCACCCTTCCATCCCCATGGATCTATTGCTGGGGACCTCTTTTCTTACCTAGAACACCACCCTCCCACCCTTCCATCCCCATGGATCTATTGCTGGGGACCTCTTTTCTTAACTAGAACACCACTCGCCCATCCCCATGGGTCTATTGCTAAGGACCTCTATTCTTACATAGAACACCACCACCCCCACCCCCATGGGTCTATTGCTAGGGACCTCTATTCTTACCTAGAACACCACCACCCCCACCCCCATGGGTCTATTGCTAGGGACCTCTATTCTTACCTAGAACACCACCCTCCCACCACCATGGGTCTATTGCCGGGGACCTCTATTCTAACCTAGAACACCACCCTCCCACCCTTCCATCCCCATGGGTCTATTGCTGGAGACCTCTTTTCTTACCTAGAACACCACCCTCCCACCCTTCCATCCCCATGGGTCTATTGCTGGGGACCTCTTTTCTTACCTAGAACACCACCCTCCCACCCCATGGGTCTATTGCTGGGGACCTCTATTCTTACATAGAACACCATCCTCCCATCCCCATGGATCTATTGCTGGGGACCTCTTTTCTTACCTAGAACACCACCGTCCCACCCCATGGGTCTATTGCTGGGGACCTCTATTCTTACCTAAAGCACCACCCTCCCTCCCTTCCATCCCCATGGGTCTATTGCTGGGGACCTCTTTTCTTACCTAGAACACCACCCTCCCACCCCCATGGGTCTATTGCTGGGGACCTCTATTTTTACCTAGAACACCATTCTTACCTAGAACACCACCCTCCCACCCCCATGGGTCTATTGCATGAGAGTAACACATAAAACTTACTTTGTTTCCTCAATACTGAGTGATGTTTCCCCACCACCAGAAACTGGTACTTCATGAACTGAAATGAAGCGAATAACAGATATTATAGTTGTATTCTGCCATCATGCACACAAAAGTATGGCTTCATAAACCAAGTTACTCAAATGATTCCAAAGGAGTAAGTTGGGTTCAACACCACTTTGAACAGTATTACAATCACATCAAAAGGGTCTGCAAACATTAAAGGCTAGACCAGACAAAAACAGTGGTTGATGAGCAACGTCCTATGGAGTACTGAAGACCATGATGACAATCATAAACGTAATGTGTTTGTTCTTTGGTTTTTTGTTTGTTTGTTTAACGCTGCACTCGGCAATATTCCAGCTATATGACGGCGGTCTGTAAATAACTGAGTCTGGACCAGACAATCCAGTGATTGATATCATGAGCATCGATCCACGCAATTGGGAGCGATGACATGCATGAACCAAGTTAGCAAGCCTGACCACCTGATCCCGTTAGTCGCCTCTTACGACAAGCATAGTCGCCTCTTACGACAAGCAGAGTCGCCTTTTATGCAAGTATGGGTTACTTAAGACCTAATTCTACCCCGGATCTTCACGGGTCTTGTCCTTTGGTAAACTGGTAATAACTAAAACATGTGCATGTTATATAAGTGCAATAATCTTGAATGTGACATTAACCCAATTTCACCTCACCTATTAGTTTTTGTCCTTTGGTAAACTAGTAATAACGAATAGGTAAGCTGAAATTGGGTTAAACGTCACATTCAAGATTATTGCGCTTACATAGAATGCACATGTAAGTGTGGCTGCATGTAATAGTCCAGATTAATGCTGATTTTATGGTGCAAGCCCACTGAGATACCATGCCGCATGTTAACATCAATACCCCACTCAGACACAGCACCAGCGTCACAGGCCTAGATATTTTAGGGGAGTTGGAAAACAATGAACTGGTGCTACAGATTAAAAACAGCCTACATACAATTATATTTCACTTACTCCTTTGGAGAGAATAAACCTGTCTAACAAGAGACTTATCTAGACCTCCTCAGAGGACGATCTTCAGCCCCAAGCGTGCAGCAAATGTCATCAAAAATTCCCAAATTAAAGGCCTCCCAATAATAACTAATTTTATGCCTTTGTGGAGATAACTTGTTTTTCACTGATAACAAGAGCAATCAATATGAAGAGGCTTAACGCTTTAATAGTTTCATATTATTGCACTGAATACAATCTCAAAATACAATGCTAAAATACCTTTGAATTTAAGACAATAACTTCAAAATAATACCCTCGGTCGGTAGAGTGTTAGGATATATACCTTCTGGAACAACTTGTTCAGCGCCGCGTGGTCTATCCTGCGGTTCCTCCTTTCCTCGTCTTTCTTCTCTGTCCTTTCGTCTGCTGCGCCTTTCCTTCGATCGTGACCGAGATCGACGCTTACGTTTATGCTTGTGTTCCCTTTCCTTATCCCTTTCCTTGTGTTTTTTCGACGACCCCATGATTAAGGTGTCTTTTAGGATTTAGACGTTGATGACAAACACCTACAATAACTCAGAAGTGTTAATGAAACCTTTACACCATACGATTGTTTACTGCGACAATTGCACGTCCACTAAAACCGGAAGTAGCAGATTCGAAGTGAATGTTAATTTCAGCCAATCGCTTTTAACATAACAGTAAGTGCGGTACCGTTGTTTTCAAGGGAGGTTATCCACAATATAGGTGCTTCTGTGGCTTGTAATTTCATCCATCGGGATATAAAGAGAAGGTATATATGCGAGCTTATCTTAAGGTGGCCGGAGAGGTACGAATATGGAGTAACGTGTCATCAACAAAATGATCGGGTTTCTTGCAATTATGTGTAATGGACATTGCCATGAACTTGATGTTTGAATAGTTTTCACGAAAAGTTCGCTTGATTGTTTTCTAGGATCCCTTGTGCCGTTTACAGGAAGCGAATATAATATTTTTAGCAATGCTCGAATGTAGACCAAAACAGCTCCATTCCAAACCAACCTTACCTGGTAATAATTCAAAGATTCCTTGAGATTGAATCATCAATTTTACAAATAAGTGCTTTCAAGTGGATTCAGACATGTCATTGTCAGATGTTGTTTTTGTATGGTGCAGACTTGAAACGTCACAGAGTCAAAACGGCCCCAAACTGCCTGTCGAAAATGGCACTAAATTGGCTAAATCTGCACTGTATATATTAATTTGTATTTGTAAGGAAACAAACATTATTTTACCATTTGCAAGACATTATTGCTGATTTCTCAACATTCAAACCATACTTTTCTATTAATTCATTCAGCATTCCCCGATTCATGATCAGTCATTAATGATTAATTCATCTGATCCATTTATGTTTGTTCCATCTGGGTAGAGGTCCTGCCGGGGCCACAGGTGGCCTAGTCATCAAATTCACTGTGCAGAGTTGCATCCCTTGGGCATGCCAGTGATTGTGAGTCGAATCCCAGTTTGCCCCGATTATGTTTCTGGGTTTGTCAGCACCATACCCATACTCGTGGGTTTCACCAAAGTGGTAAACATCTGAGACCTGCATCACTTTGTTCTTTCCTCCCACATTAAGCTGACACATCGTGATATTACTGGAATACTGTTCAAAGCGGTGTTAAACCCAACCCACTAACTTATTCAAACATCTTCAAGATGTATGCCGACAGTAGGGCCATCAGCTTCCAACTTATTGGATAAGCATTATGAGCACGAATACAGCATTAGAAATTGACACTAGTCCTGTTGTCGTTGCCAAACTGCCCAATAGTTAAGGTATCATAAGGACTAGTAGCAGTAGAAATTGCCTTTTTTAAAGGTTTTACTCTATGTTATTGTAATAAAGACTAGTGGACTAAAAATGTTAGTTTCTACTGCTTTTTTAATAGAAACCCTGCTTAATGTTAATTGATCTACTTAATTGTTAAGTAAACACAAAGTAATTACCTCAAAATACAAATCTCAAGGCTCTCTTTGGTGGTGTGATTACAATATTGTGAAAATATGAAAATATTGACTAATCACTTTCTATTATGTGTGGAATTCCTCCGTTATCCTTTACATAAAATATCTACCCATGAATATAATTCTCATATATTACATTCTTACCATACTTACCTTCTGTATACTTTTTATCTTCCCGAGTCAAGGCATTAACTGACTTGAAGAGTCCTGTTCAACCCTTGTCAAACTAGACTGGAATTTCGTGGCTTGATTGTACCACCACCAGTGGCTGTTACGAGCTATGTCCCTTCTATGATCTCCTATTGTCCAATCAGATTCCACCTCTCATCACCTGCATTTACCAGCCAAGACAATCTGATCAATATAAATAAGCAAGATCTTTATTGTATAAAAATGGGTCTTACCTCAAAGTGAATCAATTTACTTGAGCATCTTGATTAAAAAAATTGAAATGATTTGGAAAATATCTGTTGACACCCAGTTGACGTACATGTGCTGTGCAAATCCTGCAGTTGACTGAAATTTGCAGTTGCCATGTTGTTAATGAAGCAGGTGTCAATTTCATTATGTGGTTTTGAGTGGACTCTTCATAGACTCAGTGTTCCCATTTACCGGCAATTACCAGTTTTTTACCGGTAAAATAAGGCTTGGACCGGCAATTCAGGTGACTGCCAGTCCCTCTAGACCGGCAAATAAAGTACCTTAATAATCTTTGTTGTTGAACAAAACATTGGCAATATTCATATGAGTACATTTTTCCAAAAAATTCAGCTTGTCTGTTACCATCAGGGTTTCCCCTTGTCTATTTATTTGCAAGGAAATAAAATTTTGCTTTGCTTAGAGGTTAAATATCTATTTGAAGTGACTTTGTCTCAAAATATTAAAAAAAAGGAAAAAAATTGTGACTGAAGTTAGTGTGAATGATGTAAAGATCTAATTAAGTTACTTCAGAGATGACATCTTTGCACTGAATATGATGTTGAAAGAATTTAAACGAGGTAATTTTCATACGTTTTTATTATTTGTTGAAAGTTGGGACTGGCAAAAATAAGGGGGGGCTGGTAATTATTAGAGCTGCATGTCCACTAGAACTGGCAGTTTCAAAAGCCAGCAGGAACACTGATAGACTCGTTAGTCCAGCCAGTTAGGCATAATTCCAGTACCGAACAGGACTTATTGTCAGTTACCTCCCTTGCCTCGGGAAGTTTTTATTAAAATCTTTATAGTATAACAATAGCACAGACTGTTACCTGTTGAAAACAGGACTGTATCTACATACAGTTTTTGTCAGTTTGAGAGTCCAAGTCCATTTTGTCACAAAATGCTTTTTCATGTTTCAAAACAACCGAAAATGAGGGTCCTGATAGACTATACAACATAAAATTTGACTCAAATGGGAGACGATGTAGATCAACTCAAATTACTGGAGTATGTTTACTCATCACTGATGGACCATCTGATCCGGGATAGAATAGGTCTTCAGCAACCCATGCTTGCTGTAAAAAGTGATTACGTTTGTCGTACGAGGCGACTAACGACATCGGGTAGTCAGGCTCGCTGACTTGGATGATGCATGTCATCGAATCCCAATTGCATGGATCGATGCTCATGAGATCAGTCGCTTGATTGTCTGGTGCAGACTCGATTATTTACAGACCGCCGCCATATAGGTGGAATATTGCTGATTGTGGCGTAAAACAACAAACAAACAAACAAACAAACAAACCCTCTGATCCAATGAAAGGCCCACATTTTGCAGTCAAGTGGGGCATGGGTCCACACCTTGCAAACAAGTTAAACAACATAAGATTAACATGATGATGAATTCAAATATTTGAGAGATAATTAGTATGATTTGTATGATTAGTGATGTTTAGTATGATTAGTAATGATTAGTAATGATTGAATAGTAACTAATAGTCTGTCATGCAGACGCTGACACAAGTATATCAAACCTAGCCTATGAAAGTCTATAATAGTGGACAAGTCTAGATTACTGCAGTGTCTGAAAATGAAGATAGTCTCTGGGTTCCTTTTAATGATATTATTATAACTATAATTTAACAACTGTTGTTATCTGTGATGGTAAAATATGTTCAATTCAGAGGTTAGATGTGAGTCTAAGGAACTACATGAACTAATACAATATGATCAAGATGTGTTGAGTATCTTTGTGTATGACAGTATTGTGTTATAACAAAATGACTATATTTAATAAGAATCATTTTATTCAATTTTACATGTTTAGTGTATTTATGTGTCATGTTTTTGTGTAGAATGCGTGTGAGCAATGAACTTCAGTGAGGCTTACACTCACACCTGCTCCACGGTGGGGGCCGCAGCCAGGGCAGGAGACCTCATGGCACTTCAACAACTGGTCTGGAATGGTAGGAAGAGTCTAGACTAGCCACTTCAGTTAATTATACAGCATTATATGGTTGTGTAGTATAATACATGAGTTTAATTTATCCATAGTTTAGGTCAGACATTTTACTTTTTGTTGTTAGTTTATGGTGTCACCAACCCTTAGAATATGGAAGATATTTTTCCATTTTTTTTATATTTTTCCATTTTTTATTAACATAATTAATACCAAGCTGGCACATTAGTGAAAAACATAAATCACAAATTGTTTCCATGTCTGACCTAGACATGTGGTAGAAGGTCTGTGACCCGTAAATATTTGCTCAAAGCTTGAGGAAGTTGAGATGCAGCCTAAACAAATACTTCAAGCAGTGGCTGGCTTTCTTCCCATGTAAATGCTATAAAAATGTTAATGTTTTAAACGTTCCTGTTGTATTTAACAAAAAGGTTAACATTTGGACAGTTTGTGCACAATTCTGTTACAATCTTTCCATTGCTTACCATGCTTACTGCTTCAATAGACTAATGAATGAGTGCCAAACCTTTGGTAATAATAATATTTGTTGATTGGTTGCTGTTGGCATAGGAGGGTATCAAGAATAAATTATGAATTTTCGATTTGAAGAAAACTGTTTTTACATGTTGTAGGTAAACATGGTAATTTATTTCAATGTTTGTGTGTAGGTGGGCCTGTTGATGTGCGTGACAACCGTGGGTGGCGTCCAATCCATGAGGCCGCATCCCATGGCCACCCCGGCTGCCTTGAGTTTCTACTGAGACAAGGTTGTAGCATTCACAGCTTTGAATTTATCATGCATTTCTTAATATTGCTAATTTTGTTATCTTTAACTGCCATTTTGGCTTGTGTGAACTAAAGATTCTAGTGTGCCAAGTTGACTGTTATCAGTATCTTGTAAACTTGGAATGGGTCAAATGATCTGATTAAAACTTTAGCATCGTTTAAGCATGTGAATTGCTATCTGATTTAAGATGAGGCTTTTTTTAGAGCCTTGTTGAAAACATCAATTTTTACAATCTTTTAACCATGCATAAATATCTGGTTGAGTGTGTTGATACACAGTTAATCAAAGTTTGATTCCACAAAAGTTTGACTACTTCTTCAATGTTTTCATGAAAAGGTGGATGTCAGCTTATTAAATCTTAAGTTCAAATTGTTTAAAATTTAACCTTTTGCTAACACCAAAAAAATCAGATGAGCTAGTCTTGCAACTCTTGGTAATTCTTTTTACTGACTTATGTTCTTCTTTTTACGGAATTATTTTTTCACTTTAGATGAGACTGATCCAGACTGGGTGTCATTTGCTGAGGAGACTGCTCTGTTGCTAGCAGCACGCCACTGCCACCTGGACTGTGTCCGAGTGCTGCTGTCTTTCCAGGCTGACCCCAACATCGCTACTAATGAGGGCTTCACCCCACTGTGGGAAGGTTATTAACCATATGGACTGTTTCTTCCTGCTTTTATAGAATTTCCATGTCAGTTTTAAATAAGCAATATTTGTATAATGAATGACTCCTTTAGACCCAGCAACAGAAAGTGGGACATTGTTTTGTGCCATGTGCTCACAGATTTCAGGGCTGAATATCCCCCAATGCCTAGTGCTTGTTTTTAATAGCTGACTTAGAATCAGGTGTGACTGATTGTATGTCATGGTAGCCCCATGTGTTATGCTATCATTTGATATCAACTACAGGAGTGACTGGCCCAGTCTTGCTTATTTTGTTATTATTACATATGTCTTGCGTGTGTGATGATACAGCTGGAATATTGCAAAGTGTGGAATATTAACAATCAGTCAGTCACGTAAGTTAAGTGGAGGTTTATTACCCCCTGCCATGAATTGGAACGGGGATATAGGAATGGGTTCTGTCCGTCTGCCGTTCCATCTATTTATCCGTCCGTCCGTCCATCCGTCTTTCTCAAAAAACCATGAGAGATATCTTAACCAAACTTGGCACATTGATAGGTCTAGTTGTGAACCGGTGCCTTTTGATAGTTTGGGATTTTTGAAAAATTTATTTCTGGAGTTTACATGGCAACGACTTTGTCTTAGACTGAAAATGATGGCAGTGCTTCTTTCCGAAGCAGATCTTGAAAACCGTACTATATTTCTTTACCAAACTTGGCACATGAATAGATCTAGTGGTATATGAGTATTTCATGCTTTTTAGATATAATAATGATGATATCTTTTTTGTCCTTAGAAAATCTCTGCAGGATAGAAAAAAGTCTCTTTTTGATATTCCAGCAACCAAAATGGAATGTTATGAGTGCTGTAGATTGTTGATACGTAGAGGAGCTGACACTAACACCAAGATGTACACCAACTACACCCCGATCCACCTGGCTGTAGAGAAGGGACTGGACAACCTCGTCGACTATCTCCTCAATCACGGGGCCAAGCTGGATGTCCTTGCTGACCACCATCTCACACCCATATTCCTGGCAGCTCAGTTTGGTCGCACTGGTAGTCTCCGATGCCTCCTCAAGGCAGCCAAGAGCAAAGGTATGGATATAATCAAAGCCTGAAGTACACATCAGGGATATAACTCTCAACTAGCCCGAGTCAATTTATCTAATTACGAATTAAAAGACGAGTACAATAAAACACTGCAGGCAGAATAAACCATGAGTGGTTATTGGTACTTCAAGTGAGTGAGTGAGTGAGTTGGGTTTAACGTCGCTTTTAACAGTATTCCAGTTATATCGCGGCATGTCAGCTTAATGTGGGAGGAAAGCCCGAAGTGATGCAGGTCTCAGGCGTTTACCACTTCGGTGAAACCCACGAGCACAGGTATGGTGCTGACAAACCTAGAAACATAATCGGGGCGAACCGGGATTCAAACCCACAATCATAGGTTTCTGGAATGCCCAAGGAACGCAACTCTGCACAGTGAATCGCGGCGTCTTAGACAACTGGGCCACCAGTGCCCCCAGGTACTTCAAGATTATATGCAAATGTTCCTATTACGTTTCACAGCAATACATCATTGAATAACGTGACACAGGCAGCAGACCGGCCTGTTTCAACTTTGATATGTGTATGGGACCAGGGTGCAGGGGACCTAATTGCTCAGTGATGGAAGGTCATTGTATTTTCTTCAAGTCCAGATCATGCTGATTCAGAGATAATTCTAGGGGAAGGGGCCTTGTGCTTTTAGCTGCTATATTTGAAAAAAGGCCCACATTTTCAAAGACAATGGGGCATTTTAACATTGTGCTGTATGGGCAAGTGTGGGTGTACCTCTGGAATATTTGAAATTTTCAGATGAAGGGCCCATGTCTGAGAATTCCTGGAGCGATCCCTGCTGATTGTAAGGTGAATGTTGACGTAGTGTGGATTGTGTTGTAGGCCTGCTGGACTTGGTGAATGAAGGTGCGGAAGACAACGCCTCCCCGTTGCTGATCGCGGCACAGGAGGGGCATGAGGAGTGTGTGCAGCTGCTGCTGGAGGCGGGGGCCAACGCCAACATGTCCGTCCGAGACATCAACGCTGTACCCCTTCAGTATGCTGTGTATAAAGGACACATTGGGTAACATAACACATGATGCACGTCAGTAGGATTTAAAGAAATATCGAACTTGTAACCATTAGATCTTGTTTGATGTGATTTGAATCTAGATGTGTGGTGTTTGAAATGAATATCTATATACCAACATAAAATTTGTTTTTGAGAGGATTTGATCACTTTTGAAAGCAGTAGTAAAAATCACTTGAAGCCCACCTAAGGGACTGGGCATTTATTTTAGGGAAGGGGGGAGGGCAGCAAGAATAGTGGGGGGTGGGGTGGTCATGACATTATGACACCGCAAAAGATGGGGGTCAGCCAGCTAAATGTATGGATGGCATGAAAAAAAGAAATTTTTCAAGTAAAATGTTTTAAGTTTGTACGCTATTTAGGGACTGGACATTTAATATAGGGAAGGGGAGCCATGGAAAATTGTTACATGCTCTTTTACTATTATTGGAGGGAGGGGGGTGAAAAGTGTTAGATAAGGGGAGGGGGATCTGCAGAATATGACCAATCTCACTGCACCCCCGCCCCCCTCCCTCTATTATAATTTACCAGTCCCTAGACATCCTTTGATGAAAGTTTTCTCTTCATGATCATACACCATGTTTCAGCTGTGTGAAGCGGTTGCTGCCGGTGACGCAGCTGCATGTGTTCCGAGAGACGTACTCCGACATGCACCCTCTCCTCCTTGCTCTCAAGTTGAGTAATACCCTCATCCTGGAGACACTCCTCACCTCGGGGTTTGATCCGTCTCTGTCCCTCTCCCTGGATGCAGACCAACTTACCGAGCTGTCGCCATTGGCAACAGACATAGCATCCGCCACACATGGATCCGTTCTGTGTCACGTGAAGGATGACTGGCCACTAGACGGGGTCAGCTTGTTGTTAAAAGCAGGACTGAGTCCTAATTCACAAACTAAAAAAGACCTGCCTCCATTACTAGTCATGTTGTGGAACAAGAACTTCCAGTTCTACAGACTTCTTCTGGAACACGGCGCCAACCCCAACATTTACCATGATAATATTGTAGGCAATATTGCAATGCTGTTGGCCTTGCGGAATGATATCCACAAGGCGGAGACGGACAAGTGTTCATATGAGTGCCCCACCCACCTGCAGTACCTGTGGCCACTACTTGTTGCAGGGGGTGAAGCTGTGTCTCTGTTTGCCTCCCCCTCTGTAGACAGTGACATGGAGACGGGGGACCGCATCAGCCTTCTCCATCTACTCAAGACACAGGACAGGAAGAGTTCCCTGCCTATTGTCGGCTTCCTGCTCTTCTTCTGCCATTTTGTGGACATTTCCAGTGATGTGTGTGATTTGTTTGATCCTGAAGATGCCAAAACGTTGCAGAGGATATCAGGTAGATAGATTGTGATGTTAGCAGGGTAGTGTAGATGTAAGTGTAGCAGGGCGTGGAGTCATCCCACAGATGGCATCCTTGCCTTGTCAGCTTGCTGACGGGGTTAACCTCTTTGGTCATGTGGACATGGCGTCTGACCTCGGATCAGAAGGTCCGTGGTTCGAATCCCATTTTATGGCCGCTACATTTGCGCCCAACGCGGGGCTGGTACGTTCATATTAAATTTTAGCAAAATAAGCCTCAGTACCCTACTATGTGGCCTGTGACGTGCCTTCTGTTGACGGGGGAGTATGTAGCAGGGGACGTGGAGTCATCCCACAGATGACATCCTTACCTTGTCAGATTGCTGACGGGGTTAACCTCTTTTACCCTGGGGGAAGTTTTACTCTAGAGAATAGTATCCTACCTTAGTGCCACACTGGTATGGGTTCAAATTCACTAGGGAGAGTCATCCTGACACTAGAGAATTTCATCCCCGGGATAAAATATAGGGTAGGATAATTTTCACTCATACATAAACACTACTGATACATTGTGCTACTCTCTGTAGGGCTGGGACAAGTACAAATTTACTACCTGGGTACCCGACCCCCTATTACCCGACTCGACCAGAGTACCGGCTGTAGGTTACAAGTTAATAGTCAGAAGAAAACGTGACTTGTTGTAAAACCATGGACTTTAACTGTATCACGTGACTACCCACAGGTCTTATCACCCATCCGACCCGACTACCCGACTACCCGAGTTAACTGTCCCAGCTCTACTACTCTGAACAGTTACATTACTATTTATAAAGAGTTGTATAGAGCAAATAATGTCTTTATTCAAATTCAAATTCTGAAGGGGCGGTCGGGTAGCCTAGTGGTTAAAGCGTTCGCTCCGAAGACCTGGGTTCGATTCCCAACATGGGTACAATGTGTGAAGCCCATTTCTGGTGTCCCCCTCTGTGATATTGCTGGAATATTGCTAAAAGCAGTGTAAAAACCATACTCATTCACTCAAATTGTGAAAGTTTCTAGAGTAATCATGGTAGGTTAATAGTGACACAGAGATGCCAGCCATGGCACAAGAGTTATGATTTTGAGCCTAAAAATGATGCTATTTTGATTATGTACCCTGAAATTATGATATTTTTCATGAACTAGTTACATGCATAAAAAAACACAGACAGCAAATTGTATTCTACAGCAGGACCATGCTGACCAATGAGAGCCATGCTTTCAATTCTCATAGTATTAAAATATCCATTACACAGTGATAGGAGGTCTCTTATTCGTTGTTATGTTAAAACACACTCAAGCGATTTTATCGATTGATTTTTGCATGATTTGATCGATCTTTGTGGGTGCAGACAGAACTATTTGCATGTACACCGATATTACTTCAGAACTTGAAACACCACATTGCCTGTCTGAAAAACAGCTAATCAGTATGAATGTTTGGAGTTTTGACCACATCTCGTCACACACTTCGGAGATTTTCAAAGGTGACGGCCATTCTAAAAAAGTTAACGTTACTCTTTTTCATATGAAGTTATTCTTGTCGACCTCACTGATTACGCCAAAGCTTCAGTTAGGGTTGGCGTCACTGATGACAGATGTTTCCTTGTCAATGTCAACCCACATTGAATCATGTTGAATTGGAGGTCTCATTTCCAATCTGTATGCATGGTATAGATCCATTCCTGGCTTCTCATAAATGTCTACAATCTGCATTAATCTGGGCTTTAACATGGTTAGGTGGACATTCTGTGACAAGCGCACTCACTCACTCACTCACTCACTCACTCACTCACTCACTCTTTCACTCACTCACTCACTCACTCACTCACTCACTCACTCACTCACTCACTCACTCACTCACTTGATTAGGAGAGCAATCTCATTAAAATCAGATCTTAGTGCTCACTACAACTAAACCAAAATCAAGGTCCAAATGTCTTTTCTAATCATGGAACCTTGAAATGGTTAACATGGGCTATTCCAAAGGGCAGTTAAGAGCTGAACGACTGATTTCGTCATTGTCATCATCTATCTTCCTTCAGTTGTATAAACTTTGAAATGGAAGAGACTTTTTCCATAGCATACTGCTATACAATCTGGGCCATCTACTAGGCTTTTCAGAATTTTCTTTTGTACAGTTTACAAATTTTGAATCAAGAACTTGGTCCAAATATTTTTCAAAGTATAGTCTGGAATGTAAATCTAGTGCTGTAAGCATTGATAAAGCTGCTTTTTGATTGGCTAATGTCAACTTCCTGTGACAGTGTTCGTCATTTCATTAGTCAGTCATAGGTTGTTCTCGTGACCTGTAATGGGATATCCTCAGATCTTTGTGTAGCGGTCTTGAGCACTAAGATCTGATTTGAATAAGATTGAATTATATATGATGATTGATATTTTGATTTCATGAAGGGTCTCTGTATCTCAATGATGTTTTTTTATGGACAAATACAAAGATTCCTGTTTCTGTTCCAGCTTCCACAAAAAGCCTTGCTCACATTTGTCGTCGGAAAATAGTTCTAGAATTGGCCTCGTGCGGGAAATTCAACAAGAAAACCCTTGAGTCCATTCCACTGCCCTCCACAATCAAGGAATACCTTCGCTTCACAGAGTTCGGATCTCTGGGACACTTTGTGCTAGATCTACAGTCAAATCAACTTAGCAATGAAACTTTTCAATAGTAGTGAGGTCACTTGATAGAAATTGCACTAAAAAGTTACTGTGTTATTTTGTTATAAGTAAAAGAGGCAATATTCAAAATATGAAAACAAAACCCAGGAAACTTTCAAGTTTGGACAGCAAGGGAGGAAAGTGCTGATTCGGAGTATTGCTGCCCAGAATGCCATGTTACTTCTACATGTTCTTGCAATTGTGTCACATTTGTTTCATCGCCCTCTGCTCATCCTCATCCTTGACACATAAGTTGTATGAAGAGTTATTTGATTGGTATCCTGCTCCTTGATATTACTCCTCCCCAGAACAGTCAGTCTAGTGGCTGATCCCAGGAAAATGTGGCTGACCATAGGGCATTTAGCTGATCCCATGACAATTGGCTGATCCCCGGACAATCGGCTGATCCCCGGACAATCCGCTGATCCCTAGGACAATTGACTGATCCCCCGGACAATCGGCTCATCCCAGGACAATCGGCTCATCCCAGGACAATCGGCTGATCCCTGGACAATTGGCTGATCCCAGGATAATTGGCTGATCCCCCTGGACAATCGGCTCCTCCCAGGACAATCGGCTGATCCTCCAGGACAGTTGACTGCTCCACACGTGTCAGACCACTCGGGAAGGTCAGCCAAGGATACTAGAAAATAACGAATACACATGGAAGCGACCCAACATAGTTTACAATACATTGGATAAAGTATTTCACCATTTTGACCAGACAAACATGGGAACATTAAGATATTGTATTCAATCTCTTGAAATCTATACTGCCGATGGCAGCCTTCACTGAGTTCTTATTTAAACAAATATAGGATTAGATCTTATTTATATACAGAGGGAAAACACTTAATATCCAGGATATCATCCATGTTAACATCCAGGATATCATCCATGTTAACATCACATGATATCATCCATGTTAGCATCACATGATATCATCCATGTTAACATCACATGATATCCATGTTAGCATCACAGGGTATCATACATGTAAACGTCACATGATATCCATGTTAGCATCAATGATATCATCCATGTTAACATCACATGATATCATTCATGTTAACATCTATGATATCCATGTTAACATCCCATGATATCATCTATTTTAACATCACATGATATCATCCATGTTAACCTCCAGGATATCATCCATGTTAACATCCATGATATCCATTTTAATATTGCATGATATTCATGTTAATATTGCATGATATCATTCATATTATGACTACTTGCCAACAATGACATTGCACTTTGTTAGAATTATTACCAGTTTTGTTGTGTCATTTCCAACTGACCCCATGAAATGTTAATCATGTCAAATGAGTTAATAACATCGCTTCAACATATTGTATATTTTTTTTAAGATACGTATGAAATTCAGAATGTTTTGTATGTTTATAAAGTTACAAGTTGATCTACGTCATGTATACTACTAGACATTTGAGGGATATTCTGAGTGTAAGATGGGGGATACATCTTGTTGAATGTTAGGAGATGTCGGCATATGAATAGGATGTAGTTGGGCCCTGGAACTGACGCCTGTTTAGCTTCTTTTCAAATGTGTTTGTTTGTTTAACATCACTCTCAGTAATATTCCAACTATGACAGCAGTCTGTAAATGATCGAGTATGGACCAGACTATCCAGTGATTGATATTATGAGCTTCGATACATGGAGTTGGGATACGATGACATGCATCAACAAAGTAGGTGAGCCGGACCGCCCGATCCCGTTGGTCGCCTCTTACAACAAGCATTCTTGCCTTTTACAGCAAGCAGAAGACCTATTCTAACCCAGATCTTCACGGGAAACAAAAGTATACATGGAGCATGCATTCTAAGTTTTAGAAGATTTCCGCAATATCGCAATAGGCAATACACAACGGGTGTAAGTGTCGAGACACTGAATGCAGAGCTCCAGATAAGCTTTTGGTGTTGTGGGTATTTTACCCATGCATTTTAAAATTATTGGGTATCAGTAATTCTATCTGGGTATTCAAATTTCTGTTACCCACTAGTTTTAACACATGTGGGTATTTAAGTTAAATATTTAAAAACACTATTCATCTAGTCCCTGCAAACTGGTGTCGTGTGGGTTCGAGAGCTTTATAGGACTCAAAAATACCATGATACTTCCACAAGAAAGTGTGATGGCATATGATCATGATGTAACTGTCTTCGTGGAGTTTGGCAAGGTTGACAGAATGCCCGTTTATAATTTCAAAATATGTTGCTGATTTGCTAATCGAATACACAGGGTTATTTCACAATATTTTGATGATACGCACAAGTTTTATTTTTGTAATGTATCCTTAATGTTCGTTGCGTATTTGATACGCTTGGATTTTATTTTACTGCGTATTTCTGCATTTCTGATGCGTATTTTACACAGATACACAGCTTATCTGGAGCTCTGTGAATGGTAAGAAGTTAATTTTTGTTATGTACAAGCTTTGTTTCTCACCCAAAACAACAACAATCTGTATCCTAAGTTCACTCAAATGCGTGAGTCTGAACAATACTACTCAACTCTCATGAAATCAGACTAAGCATCTTGCCCAGATCTCATCCTCGTACAACACATCCCCAAACAAACACCCAGGTGTCTCCCTGCCTGGTCACACAGAATATCCCTATCAAATGTTGAGTAGTATCTATCAGAGTCCAAGGTGTGCGAGTGGTTTACTGTGTCATTAGTTGCTCTGCTTATCATCAAAGTAAACAAGTGGGCAACCTACAATGGTGTAATTATGCCATTATGACTGTGAGGTCATTGTGACTGTGAGGTCATTGTGACTGTGAGGTCATTATGAAGCATTATGCATGGGTGAGATTCACATTCAGTCAGCCAATGTTTGTTTTCTTCTGTAACTTTGGCATCCCACATGCTTTGATAAGTCATCTGAAGCCTTTCAGCATCACCAGCTAAAACATGAGATCAGAGAATCAATGATAGTGTGTACTTGTGGTGCCAGCGATACAAATTGGCACTAGTCCTATAGTGCTTGCCAAACTGCCCAATAGTTATGGTATCATAACTAGAAGAAATTTGCCCTTTTTAAGGGTTTTGCTATATGTCATCATTATAAGGACTAGTGGACTAAAAAATGTTAGTTTCTAACCCTGGCTGTGCTAGCCTCCACATGGTGCATGCTCAAAGTGCTACAGTTAAACAATAACAAAATAGAAACGTAAAGTTGTACCGGTATGTGGCACAGTGCCCTCGAACAGCTTCTCCACCTACATACCTGCCTCATGCAAGTCATATGCTTTATGAAAAAGATGTTTTTTGAGCTGTGATTTGAAAGAATCTTAAGTTTAAGAAAGTCTGATGTGATCAGGAAGATTATTCCACAGACGAGGGCCGATCATGATGATTACAAGATAATATTGCTTCATAAAATTGCTGCATCCAATTTAGATCATTTAGATCATTGTTTCAACCAGTGCCTGAAGCATGCATGGATCTGTATTTTTTTTAGGTGTACAACCACAACTCAATGGCATGTTTATGATGGTTTGTGTAGGTCTGGCCCACCTTCCACAAAGCGATCGTAGCGATAATGTGATCGTAACTCCCATACTTAAACATAGACTTAAGATCATCGTAGTGCTAAGGTGATCACAACTCCTATACTTTAACATAGACCTGCGATGATCGTAGTGCTGAGGTGATCATAACTCCCATACTTAAACCTACACTTACCGTAATCGTAGTGCTAAAGTGATCGTAAGTCCCATACTTTAACATAGACTTAAAATCATCGTAGCGCTAAAGTGATCATAAGTCCCATACTTAAAAAAGACTTAAAATCATCATAGCGCTAAAGTGATCGTAAGTCCCATACTTTAACATAGACTTAACATCATCGTAGCACTAAAGTGATCGCAACTCCCATACTTTAACATAGACCTACGATGATCGTAGTGTTAAGATGATCATAACTCCCATACTTTAACATAGGCTTTCCATCATCGTAGGGCTAAGGTGATTATGATTCCCATACTTTAACATAGACTTACGATCATTATAGCACTAAGGTGATCATAACACCCTTACTTTAACATACATTTACTATCATTGAGTGCTAAGATGACTTTGTGGAAGGGGCCCTGGTCTGGCCCTGGACTGGCCCTGGACTCACGCAACACAGCGGAAGCTGGGCAAGGGAGATAATCAGGCTGCCCATTTCCCGTCCTTGCAGTGTCTGACCAGTGTCCTATGACCAGCTTTAACTTTTACTCATTGTACAGAGGTGGGCATTTTGACAATGATGAGGACTTATGGCTAAACCAGAGCAAAATCATTTTGCAACAACATTTAAAACATATCAAGTAGGAAGTTAGAAAATCATACAAAATTAAGGACCAAATGTTTTAGCTGTAATTTTGGTATATCCTATTTGCCAGATTTCTGTTTTCCCAGATTGAGTCAATCATTTTGAAGTGATCACACAAAATAGACAAAAAGACTGAATCAGTGTATAAATTCCCAAAATTTTCATTAAGACAACCGGACTAACAACTTTGCAAATTTACCAGATCAGATAAAATGTTGCCAGTCCAGAATTTTCTCGAATAACAAACAAAAGTGAATACAGGGTAAACATAAGAACAATACTGTTTAATGTCAGTTCTTAGAAAATAGCAATAAACTGGTGGATTGTCAACTTGGTAACATTAACTTTCGACCATAAGGCGTGCAACTTTTCAAAAATGACCGTCCGTCAGCAAAATAGACCATCTCAGGAGTCGGGAAGGGGGGTATTTTAAACCCTGACTGAATAAGTTAAACTGGAAATATAAGTAGCAGCACAAAAGTAAATATCAGAGGTAACATGGATCATGATAGCAACATGACATAGGCATACTTAATAGCATGTGGGTAATTGTGAAAAGTCTCTGGGACACGTGGGTAATTGTGAAAAGTCTCTGGGACATGTGGGTAATTGTGAAATGTCTCTGGATCATGTGGGTAATTGTGAAAAGTCTCTGGGTCATGTGGGTAGTTGTGAAAAGTCTCTGGGACATGTGGGTAATTGTGAAAAGTCTCTGGGTCATGTGGGTAATTGTGAAATGTGTCTGGGTCATGTGGGTAATTGTGAAAAGTCTCTGGGTCATGTGGGTAGTTGTGAAAAGTCTCTGGGACATGTGGGTAATTGTGAAAAGTCTCTGGGTCATGTGGGTAATTGTGAAAAGTCTCTGGGACATGTGGATAATTGTGAGAAGTCTCTGGGACATGTGGGTAGTTGGGAAAAGTCTCTGGGACATGTGGGTAACTGTGAAAAGTCTCTGGGACATGAGGGTTAATTGTGAAAAGTCTCTGGGTCATTGAATGGAAAGTACATGCATTTCTATTTTTTATACAATTGTTTATGACTTGTCATATTTGGTGTCGTAGTACTTAAAGTTACCAGTATGTTGTATTATATATTATGTGACAGTTCTATTGTTGCAGAAAACATGTACATGATCCCTTTGTGTATTGTATTATCCATGAAGTTGTATTGAGGATTGTATTGGCTGTCTCTTGGAACAGAAGCTGTATCATATGAGCTTGTAATTATTGGGCCAGGACAACAAGGAGCTTTAACTAGTCGCCTTGTTACCAAGACATTTGGGGAAATTAACTATTCGACTAGTGCCAGGATAATTAGGAACTTGGACTAGTCCCCTCATTACGAAGACAGTTGGGGAAATTAACTAGTCGACTAGTGCCAGGACAGTAAGGAACTTTTACTAGTACCCTCGTTACCAAAACAGTTGGGGAAATTAACTAGTCGACTAGTGCAAGGACAACTCGGAACTTGAACTAGTCCCCTTGTTACCAAGACAGTTGGGGAAATTAACTAGTCGATTAACTAACTGACATGAAGACATAGATCTATGATGATCCTGCTATGACTGATATGATTTTGTGGGTCAGATAACACTCACACTGACTTCTGGGCTCATCTTTTTATTTAAGGATGGGATCTTGATTGGGAATTATTAAAGTCTTTGGATATAAGACATCTGTTTCAGTTGGTAATGTCACACTAAAGTAACTCATCAGATGAGCTGAATGCAATGTATGCAAAAAGAAACCTGGTTTCGTAGAAAATCTGTTGTTTATCATTTTGATTTTTTACTCATAGTCAGTGTGTATGAGGGGTGGGTGGGTGAATACCAAACAGTCATATATAATTTTGCCTGTCAATATTTGCTTTGATCCGCTGATGATGGATTGGTCGACTCTTCGTCCTTTCCCTGTTGTACATACTCACATTTCTTGTAAAGTTGACTTTGAAAAAGGTATAGTTACAGTGATGCATTGATTGATTGAACGGAACTTGAATAACTCAACAGTTAAGGACAGTGTAATCAACACTTTGCTCATTATCAGCTTAGCACTCTGGTCTAATATCAGCCCTCTGGTCCAATATCAACGCTCTGGTCCAATATCAGCCCTCTGGTGCAATATTGGCACTCTGGTCTAATATCAGCCCTCTGGTTCAATATCAACACTCTGGTCCAATATCAGCCCTCTGGTGCAATATTGGCACTCTGGTTTCATATTGGCACTGGTCCAATATCAGCCCTCTGGTGCAATATCAACACTCTGGTCCAATATCAGCCCTGTTGTGCAATATTGGCACTCTGGTATGATATCAGCACTCTGGTCCAATATCAGCCCTCTGGTGCAATATTGGCACTCTGGTCTAATATCAGCCCTCTGGTCTAATATCAGCTCTCTGGTCCAATATTGGCACTCTGGTTTCATACTGGCACTGGTCCAATATTGGCACTGAATTAGAGATAACTCACTATATCATCATCCATGGACCCTACCACTAGAACTTCTACAACACATTTATTATTTCCAGATTCTCTTATCACAAATTGTCAAATGATGGTCGCATTATCGATGACTTAATATCTCTCTTCAAGAATGTATTTCAGCTGAATGAAAGACAGACACTAAGAATGACGTGTACCACTTTCTGGATTCATGTGACACCTCAAGGAGATGTTTCTTCTTGGTTGTCATGCTTCAGGATGGTTTAACCCTACAGTTCTATTCCTTATAGATAACAGTGCTTCTGTCCTGTGGCAGTCAAGATGGCAAGCAGCCCACTCAGACTAATTCATTACCATATTGCAAGTAACAGGTGGTTCCTTGGGAATGAAATTCCGAATGAACTCAAGAGACAGTTTTCACCTGGAGGTATAGACAATGCTTCAAAATTTTCTTAATTGTGATATACCGCCATGTACATAATTATCTACCATGAATGAGACAGATTTGTTGTATCTGTATTATCAGCCCCCTGAAACAGTCTGCTTAAAAGTTTTGTTGGAATTTGACCTCTGCTGCGGAGCCGCTTCCAGAGAATGTTCTTATGTCTACCACAAAAGAAGCTTATTGATATTTAGAGATTTTCCCTCCACAGCCATGGGGAATTCTTTTGGCACATGTCATGAAGGTCAAAGGTCAAGGTCATGGCATTAAAAAAATCCACAAAAACGTTTGTGGTTACACTTTGGCTAAAGGTCTTCATGCATTTATTATTAAACTTGGTATATACCTGGATTGGGTACTGCTTTGAAAAGGTTTTGGTGACGATGAGTCAATGGTCTAGGTCTGCATGTAGGTTGTTTCATGCAGAATCGTTACATCATTGTCAAATTCTGCAGCATGGTTACTTCTAAAATGTTCAGTTTCCATCTTTACCGAAATAGGCTTGAATTTTGTGGCTTGATCGTAGCGTCTCCAGTGCTATTGCGAGTTATTTCCCTTCTAAGCGCCCAATCGCGACGATCTGATCAATGATCAAAATGTTTATTGTAATAAAACGGGTTGAGCAAGTTGATTCCTTATGTTGACAAAACTATCATTCTGATGACTCCCAGTTGACTGTACACATGCTTTGTAAATCCTGCAACAGACTGAAATCTATACGGCAGTCGCCAGTTTTTTACGAACCGGATGTTCTACAGACATGGCATTGGATATTTACATGTCTTAGGAAATCCGAAAATGGCAATTGTTAATGTCAAAGGTCAAGGTCACCTTTGAGGTAATTGGCAAAAGGATTTAAATGCTTTTTTTACCTTGAATACAGTCCAAAGATTATTGACATTTGTGGATATGCAGACATGAATTTGGTACTTGCAGTCAGAAGGTCTACGTCACCAGATAGAAGAATCTTACTCAAAAGTTTGTGGTTACACTTCCCGAAGTCAATCACTGGATTGTATGGTCCAGACTCGATATGACCGCAGTCATATAGCTGGAATATTGCAGAGTACGGCCTTAAACAACTAACAAACAAAATATTGGGGAAAGGTGCCGACTTTTCCAAGTGGTGTTCAACAAACATTTCAGTTAGTTAATGCACAGTCAGAGATAAAAGAAACATTTTAAGTTTGTATATACATTATCAAGGATGAGGACTTGCTTTGAAATGGTTTTGTACAAAGGTCAAGGTCAGGTTTTTGTAAGGTATGGTTATGTCGTCAGTTTCTGAGGCATTGGTACCCATTCAGCCACGAAACAATATTTGTGTGTATATTTACAAATCCTAAAACATGAAGTGTTGCTGCCATGTCTATCAAAGTTTAAGGTCATCTTTGATGTTACTGTGAAACATGGTTCTACCATTCAACGTCCCCCATGGGGATTTCAGGTTAGAATAGGTCACTAGCAACTAAAAGGATCGGGGAATTCGGGCTGAGTGGCTTGGTTGATAACAAGTCACCATACGCCTTCCGACGCAGATCATTGATCTTAACATCAGCCGGAGTTGAGACTTGATTATTTACAGGCCACTGTCATTTAGCTGGAATATTGCTGAGTGTTGCAGCAACAAACAAACATTCATTGCCTGTTAATGTTGCACTTGGATTTGTTCAATGCTGAGACAAGGTAATTGTTGGATCTTAGATCCAAGGTCAGCGTCTGGAAGTATTGGTTTTGGACCTAGCACATGGTGGTGTTTTTTTAGACATTAGGAGCTTTGAAGAAGAAATGGTGAAGGGGTTGATTCTCTTTGTGCAAGTACTTGCAAACACCTGTAGTTCAAGCCTGCAGTCACAAAAGTCTGTGTTACTTGGTTTCAGTATTATTCTAATGCTTGTTTTATCAAATCAGAAAACCACATTCTCATCTAATAAACCTATCCTGATGTGATTAATAAAATGCATTATTGATATAATTCTTTAACATTGTTTTGTCAAATGGAGTGGGAAGTCCGATTATGGGGAGGTTCCCAATAGGGCAATGTTATTTACAATGTCATTCTACATTGATGTTGCTCTCTCATTCAAATAGGGGCGGTGGGGTAGTCTAGTGGTTAAAGGGTTCGCTTGTCACGCCGAAGGCCCCGGTTCATTTTTCACATTTACAATGTGTGGTGTCCCCTGCCGTGATATTGCTTGAATATTGCTAAACGCGGGATAAAACCACACTGGCTCACTCACTCACTCAAATATGAGATAGCATTATATTTTTTGAACCGTCATATAGCTGGAATATTGCTGAGTGCGACGTTAAACAAGTAAACAAAATATTTTTTTAAAATCAGTCAGTTCATATTTGTAACATGGTACGAGAATGACAGTAAAGTGTCTAATATTTACAGTGGTTTACACTAAAAGTTGAAATATACTCACCGACAAAAGAAACGCAAATACCATACATGTTGGTTAATATATGAAGAATTACTCAAGAGATAATACATTGGGTTGACTCCCAGACGAACATACTAGTATGTTGAGTGAATCGACACCCATGAACATCTTAGATCCATGAGTCGAGATGCACGATGTGTCTCCTACAGGATTAGGGTGAAAAGTTTGGAAATCAACTAGCAGCATATCATGATCACAATAAAGACACTCTGTGGTAACACTTGACTGATTGTTAGTTTTGTCATTAAGTGGTACACACTGGAAACATCGCTTCTAAACGCACATACTTCTCTGTGTGTTTCTGTGGTTCTTTTGGCGGTGAGTATATCATGAATGTTCTGATGGTTGAGTTCATCACCATGAGTATTACTGTTCTATTACATCAACGACATCATAAGACACTTATTATCAAACTGGGATGGTTGCATTTGGGAAATCAAGGCAAAATGAATAGAAGCCTGTGTCACACCATGTAATATATATGGTGCATATCAAGCTGTCGTAACTAAACAATCAATTTTTTATGTTCAATGAAATACATTCTAGCCTGTGATTTGTTTCTTCACTGTCAAACTCGCAATGAGATATTGAATAAATATTACATATATCATTACGGATGTTAAGATTATTTTTATTTCATCATGTTTTGTTCTATTTTGAACCTCAAGTTTTAGATACCATTATTGTTAATCTAGGGGCACGACTGGGCCACGGTGCCACAATTAGCTGTCCAGAGTTGTGTCCCTTGGGCATGCTAGAAACCGACGACTGTGGGTTCGAATCCCAGTCCACCCTGGTTGTTCGCTCGCTAAGCTTTCATTCTACACCGCACGTCACGTGAAGATCCCGGTTAGAATAGGTCTTCAGCAAACCATGCTTGCGGCAAAAGGCGACTATGCTTGTCGTAAGAGGCGACTAACGGGATCGGGTGGTCAGGATCGCTGACGTGGTTGATGCATGTCATCGTGTCCCAATTGCGTGGATCGATGCTCATGATATCAATCAATGGATTGTCTGATCCAGACGCGATTATTTACAGACTGCCGTCATATAGCTGGAATGTTCTTGAGTGCGGCGTTATACAACAATCAACACCAACTCTAGTAGGGCTGGGACGGGTGAATCGGGTACTCGGGTCGGGTGAGTACTGAGAAGGACCCGGGTACCCACAGAACTACCCGGATCCGTGGTTGGTCGTGTGATATATGTTTAATGACAAAAAATGATCTTGAACTCTATGATTACACTACAAGTCACAAATCTTCGCATTCTTTTCTGACCATGTTCCCAGACTTTTACATGTTTGAATAAAGATAAATTTTCAACTTCAGTGTATGCATGACCAGATAGATTTATACGTGTATCTAAATACATTTTGTCCAGGGCTACAGTCAAACTATTCCCAATCGGACATAATGTACCTATCTTTTGAGACCTACGGTGGGTACCCGGGTAGGGTAGGGTAATAGAGGGGTGGGTACCCGGGTAGTAGATCTGGACTCGTCCCAGCCCTAAACTCTAGATAGATCAGTTATAGCTTTGGAAGAACTGTTCCTGTCATTTGCCACACACAGTCGGTTAAATGCAGACTTTGTAGCTCCATCTTTCAGGAAGATGATGATGTTTAAGTGTTGTAGGCCATTCAGCACTCAGTTATAAACAGATAAAGGTTTGGAACCAGCTGAAACTATTACAGGAAGCAGAAAATTTTCGTTCTTCATCTTATGTCTTTGCAAAGAAGGATTTGATGCAAATACTTGTAGATGTGTCCAAAATGTTAGTGCTTTTTGTTGTCGTAAGAACTGTATCGTGAAGACTTCAGAAACACAATTTCTTGCAGATATATTCAGAAGAACGTAACGCAAAATGGCTGATACAAATATAATGTTTTTGAATGTTAATACTGAAGACAGGCACATATAAACAGTTTCTATTTATTTTTGCAGTAAAGAAGTGACAGTTATGTCACGATTATAAGTAATTTCAGTCATTTAAATACTCAATATTTAAATACGCTATATTTTGATAAGCTTGTTTTCACATATGCCCGACTTGACAAGCCTGTCATAGATACCCTGAACAAAACGATGAAAAGAAAACCTATATGCAAGTGTGTAATAGTTTAGCAAGTCTATTGTCTTCAGCTACGTCAAACAAACTCCTTGCTTTAAGATAGATTTCTTGTATTATTTTCATATGAGAGACTCGAGTTAAGTCTACGTCCTGGCGTTTAAACAGGCACATGTAGCTGACCCATATGACGCAACCATCGGCTATGTAACGTATGTAACGCTATTCTCACGATTTGCCAGTACCTGACAATATAAACAACGTTAAATCCTTGAAGAGTTCATAGAAGATTAGCATAGTTTAGACAGAGACCATATACCGATATGGTCTCTGGTTTAGACTTGAAGTTTCCTGTCTCAAATGTTTGATTTTGTGATTTGAAAGTATTTTTTCACTTGAAAAATGGTTAGTGTTTATAAATAGAGAATACTACACTCAATCTCGTTAGATACCATTTCACGAAACGACTGGACTTTCTATGGTATCTGATACGTTAAATATGTATTTAAGTGTAAATACAAAACAACTTTCGTTCGTTATCAGAACAAACTGAATGTGTGTAAATGTCTCTCGCTTCATGAGATTACTTCAGTTCTGCCTTGTAGTTGTGAAATAGAATGACGTCTCATGATTTTTTATGAATGAAAAAGGTAGTTCCGATGTGACAGGTCACGGCTATCCAATCAAAACGAATAAAACGAGGTCAACCTTGTACGACACACGTTTGACGTGAATTAGTATCTTACCACCTGCATCTTCACCACGTGCGTAATATGACTAGCATTATCAGTATTGATAGTTGTAACCTTGAAGGAGTAAGGACCGCTGACTTCTATGATACTTATAAATTGTTATTTTATGATAGAATATTCCCTAAACATGGAATACTAGACTTCATGGGGGTCTTCAGTTAAACAGGCTTTGGTTGACTTATGAAATGTCAGGGTATTTTTAATTATGCAATTGTCCACAGAAAATATATATTTTACCATCAGTGTGTATTGAAGAAAACACAAATGATAACACTGTTGAAATCATTTTATATTATGACGTGTCAAACGTCTCAGACGTTTACCACTTCGGTGAAACCCACGAGAACGGGTCTAGTGCTGACAAACCTAGAAACATGATCGGGACGAACCGAGATTAGAAGCCACGATCATATGTCTTTGGTTTACAATGAACGTACCACGTGCCCCAAATCACTTATCATCAAATTTAGAATGCATTTATTTTATCTCGCACATGCCAGTAATTTGATTGGACGGCTATTTTAGCGTCGTGTCATTCCATTGGTAATATTTCGGACTTGCGTGAACGACACTGACACTGTGAGTAAGTAAGGTTTTACGCCACTTTTAACAACTTTTTAAGCAAAATCGGGGCGGTCGGGTAGCCTAGTGGTTAAAGCGTTCGCTCGTAACGCCGAAGACCCGGGTTCGATTCCCGACATGGGTACAATGTGTAAAGTCCATTTCTGGTGTCCCCCGCCGTGATATTGCTGGAATATTGCTAAAAGCGGCGTAAAACCATTATCACTCACTCACTTAAGGGAAGTCATGTTACAGCACGTCATAACTGCTTCCCATATCAAACTGGGGAATCGACTTCCGACTTTCGCCTAAACCTTACGCTCTGCAGTTAGTTTAATAACCTAAAACGTTGCAATGTTTGCTGTAAGCCACACGGACCCTTGAATAGTCAACACTGAGATTTGAAGGCTAACGGTACTCTCTGGTATGATACATTTCACATTATGTATTACGTCTTTGTAGATCCGGTTAGAAAATAGGTCAATAGTAAAAGGCGACTGAGCTTGTAAGAGGCGACTAGTGGGATCGGGTGGTCAGCCTTGCTGACTTGGTTGAAGCATGTCATTGGATCCCAATTGCGTGGATCGATGCGCATGATGCCAATCACTGGATTTTATCTGGTCCAGACTCGATTATTTTACAGACCGCCGTTATATAGCTGGATTATTGCTGAGCGCGGCTTTAAGCAACAAACAAACAAACATCCTGAGAAAAAAATGACCCAATTCAGATTTGTCAGTATCCTATTCAATTTCACCTGATACATTCGTCATTTAGAAAGGAGAGTCAATATTGTCAACTGATGAATCAAATACTGTATCTCGATTCTCGAGGCAGATGGGAACTCGTGAGGGTTGGAATGGCAACAATCAAGGCACACGTTTGAACAGCTGTGCTCCTTTGAAATCTACACTACTTTCAATTTCATAAACGGGGTAGGATTATAAATCGCAGAGACCAACTTTTAAGGTCATTCCTTGTGAACAATTGTTGATTGCTCTAAGGTCATATCAGTCTTTTGGCGACACATTTCGTCAGGAGAAGTCATCTATAAAACCATCAATACCACAGTCATGACAGGTATAGCTTTAGAATTAGATCTTCACTAATAAATCTTCTTTAAGGTAACGAAACACCCATTTTAAGCTGCCTGTTTGACATTTTGTATATCATTTTCTTCAGCTTAACGTATTTCCACAATGAATTCAATATGATATTGTTACAATAGTGACAAGTGGTCTTCAACTACTTTGGGAAGTGTTTTTGTTATATCATGTCAAATGTACATTCATTGCTTTAGGACCGCCTCCGTGGTCTAGTGGTAGAGCGTCCTCCCGAAGAGCGGAAGGTCCGGGCTTCGATCCCTGGTCGCGTCATACCAAAAGACGTTAAAAGATGGTACTTGTTGTTACCCTGTCTGGCGCTCGGCATTAAGGGTCTAAAACAAGGACTTGTCGGCTCAGTATACCGCTTCTGAGTGGGGTATTCATGTTAAACTGCGGCATGGTATCTCAGTGAGCTAGCACTATAAATCCACATCAGTCCGGACTAGTACAAGCAGCCACACACACACACGTGCACGCTCGTCGCTATTTTAGTGCAATAATCTTGGACGCGACGTTAAGCCCAATTTCACCTCACCTCATTGCTTTAGAAAATGTTAAAGATAAAATTCATTCCGTCTCAGGGTCAGCACGGGTTAAAAACATTTAAGTAAAGACAACATAAAATATTTAGGCAGTCATAACGGGCATAACCGATATGATTACATGAGTTACAGCCATCACATAATATATTTGCAAGCAGTATACCTAACAATTGTTTCTAGTAGAGAGACAGTCCATTAGGACATATTCACCATATTCAGCACGAAAATTAAGGACATGTTGGATGACAATAAGTTCATGTCCAAGAATATGAACCGATCTGAACTGCTGATGCCAACAAGACACCATACATAATTTGAGTTGATAATACTGACATCACACAATAACAATAGGTCAGTGTCATGGCATTTGCATTAATCAACAATGATGCAGCACGCTAAAGGTGGCATTAACATGCTTATATCGAACCATAAACATGATCAATATATATATAAATAATGAGTGTGTATGTATGTATGTGTGTGTGTGTGTGTGTGTGTGTGTGTGTGTGTGTGTGTGTGTGTGTGTGTGTGTGTGTGTGTGTGTGTATATACTCACACATACACACACACACACACACATATATATATATATATATACACTCACACATACACACTCACACACATATATATATATATATATATATATATATATATATATATATATATATATTACATCATTTACATTTTGGCTGCATTTTTAATAGAACAACAAACCAAAATGTTAAGCACAGTAGTATGAAACCTGACCAACATGCAACACGTGTACTGATTTTCGTGAACATATATTCAGGTTACATTTAAAAATGGCAAAGCATACCACCAAGTGTTGACCATTCACTTTTCAGATCATAATATATTATATATTATATATTATATATACCAGACGTTACCCTCACATGTTTATCACAAATATATTTTGCTCAAGGTCACCTGAGGTCGTTCGAGTATTCATCAGCGTCATTTCACATTTCCACATAGACTGTCAGCAATGTAACTGCAAATATTTATCACAATATGTTTTCCGACCAATGATAATAGTTTTTCAATATTTTCCAAAAGGAAAATTCACAATAATACAATCAATCTTCTTTTCATTACACACGCATACCGCGATGGACGTCCGATCACTCGGTCATCATGCAACTGATAATCTCGAGTGAAGTGTACCATCTCGTGTCACATGTCACACACACTACATCAATCAGGGTCACTGGCCATATCACGACAATAGCCTACAAGTCATTGCTCAGGTCAGGTGAGCCAAGATTGGTCATAATCAACTCGAGTGATACTGGACGAACATGGAGTCAACACCGCTACTTGAAAACAAGGACAAAGAAGACAAGTCAACACTTGGAAATCTACTCAAGGCTAACGTTCTGTTTCTTGTTTTCCATTTGGCAATCAATATCCGTAATCCACTTTTAACACAATATCTTTACAAGAGGTACTCCGATGCGGCGTTCGACAGCAGCACAGGGAGTGCCAACGCTCCAAATCAAACCTGTTATATCAACAAGTCGGATCCAGGATATATGTTACAGGAAATGGTTCAAGAACAAACCTCAAACTTTCAAACAATATTGACTGTCATTGGAAGTTGCGGAGCAGTGGTCAGCTGTATGTTCCTAGGGGCATATTCTGATTTTCTTGGACGACGATTTCTCTTCATAGTACCTTTAGTTGGAGAGGTTCTAAAGTTTTGGTTGTTGACTGTTGTTATTTACTGGAATCTAGATCTGAGATACCTGTACATTGGCGAGGTGTTTGAAGGTATTTCAGGGGGATACAATGGTGTGATTCTAGCTAGTTATGCCTACACGGCTGACAACACACCACCTAAGAACTCCCGAACAATAGGGATCGCTGTGATAGACTTCACTACCTACCTAGCTGCTGCAGCTTCCCAGGTCATCACCGGATACTTCATCAAAGACCTGGGCTATCTCTACCCTTCAATTACCACTGCCTCACTCATGTTTCTCTCCCTTCTCGTTGTCCTCGTCATTCTTCCAGAAACTATCAGCACAGACAGAAGATCCAAATACCCAACCCCATTAAAAGCAGTGAAAAATGTCTTTGGATTCTACTTTTCGAAAGATTTTGGATCAAAGAGAAGCCTTTTCTGGCTCGCACTTGCATCCTATTTCATATTATATTTCAGTCAGCGTGGTGTGACTTTTGTAGAATATCTTTTCCAACTCAACCTGCCTTTCTGTTGGGGCCCAGAACTCATTGGCTATTTCAATATGGCACTGTCCCTTTCAAGGCAACTACTAGGGATTCCAGTCATCAAACTCCTCCATCTGTGCACCTCCGACCCCGAGATATGTATCATAACATCTATCATACAGGCGGGAGCCTATGTCCTCAACGGCCTGGCAAATACTGACGTCATGCTTTTCTCATGTAAGTCAACACTGCAGTAAATAGCATAAAGTTAAAAAAAAATGCTACAAAAAATCTTACAAAGTTTCTGACAAACGTGTGAATTACGAACAGATACGTTGTCATTGATATATCATTCTACATATTCAGAACACAAAGTAATTAATTAACCTTTGCTTTTGTTTAAAGAGTTTTGTTTGTTGCAGTTGTGTTGCCCAATGGTATAGCAGGCCCTTTGTTGCCGGCACTGCGGGCTATGATGTCGAGGATAGCCCCTGCAGAAATGCAGGGTGAGTATGCAGACAGTTGTAGATATAGCTGTACATGGTCAGACTTGTCATCGAAATATATCCATCTTCCCGCAGTCCTTTGTGTTCTTCAAAGAAAATCTTCTCATCGACGTTATCGTCTGGTGAAAACAGGAAGATAGCAAGAAAGAAGCCATGATATCAACATTAAAATGCATATTACAACACAACACAGAGACAAAGAGTGGGGCATCGTGAATGGCCTACGGTTATGATAAAGTGGACAGTGGCAAATACATTTAATACACGTTAAAGCCCTTTCCATAATAGTCAGAGTCCATTTTTATCTCATAAGCATTTTTCAAAGTTTCAAAGTGAGTGAGTGAGTGAGTTTGGTTTAACGCCGCTTTTAATAGTATTCCAGTTATATCGCGGCGTGTCAGCTTGATGTGGGAGGAAGGCCCGAAGTGATGCAGGTCTCAGACGTTTATCACTTCGGTGAAACCCACGAGCACGGGTATGGTGCTGACAAACCTAGAAACATAATCGGGGCGAACCAGGATTCGAACCCACAATCATAGGTTTCTGGCGTGCCCAAGGGACGCAACTCTGCACAGCGAATCGCGGCTGCTTAGACAACTGGGCCTCCCGTGTCAGTCAGTATCAAACACTGATGACACTAGGTGTTCACGAAAAGGCGAACGTATCCGGTCTCACTGTTGGTATTCGTCAGCAACACATTGCTTTTGGACATAATTTTGGTCACTGATATGTCAAATTTGGATATGCTTTTGAAACATTATTTCTATTCCATTTATACAAACCATGCATTGCCAGCATTGTAAATTCTTTCCATAGAGAGGTATCTTCAGTTGATTATAAAGAAAATCAAGAAACCTCTTCCTATTCTAGAGCATTAAAATTCTACATGCCATTTTAACATTTGTATCACAATTAGGGTGATGTGTATGTTATTAACAAAACTATGCGTTTTAAGTTATCACAATTACTTAATCTTCTTGCAACCATGTGTGGATCCTGTTGATCGTGACTACATGCACAATGCAGGTTGAAATGTCTGTAACAATAACCCTGCAAACAGTTTTCTGTAAGAGAAACTGTATTGATATATATAAGGGTAATTACACAGTGTGCAACTCGTGAAGACCCAGTGTAGAATAGGTCTTCAGCAACCCATTTTTGTCGTAAGAGGCGACTAACGGGATCGGGTGGTCACGCTCGCTGACGTGGTTGGTACATGTCATCGTATCCCAATTGCGTGGATCGATGCTCACGATGTCAATGACTGGATTATCTGATTATTTATAGACCGCCGTCATATACATGTAGATGGAATATTGCTGAGTGCGGCGTTAAACAACAAACAAACAAAAACAAAGTGCGCATGTAGAATCTCCTTTTTTGTTCGAGTTATCAGAATGTTTGATTTATTTATTTGTTTCAACATGTGCAACGTTCTTGGGAAAGAAACTGTAAACTACAACTCGACATTGAGGTGAATCATTTCAAACATTGAACTGAAACTAGATCTTTGATTCATCAGGTGGTTGCTGTGTCCAAATGCATGTTGGGGGCACGGATGGCCCAGTCGTCTAAGGCGCCGCAATTAGCTGTGCAGAGTTGCGTCCCTTGGGCACACCAGAAACCTATGATTGGGGGTTCGAATCCCGGTTCGCCCCGATTATTTCTCTAGGTTTGTCAGCACGATACCCGTGCTCGTGGGTTTCCCCGAAGTGGTAAAAGTCTAAGACATGCATCACTTTCCTCCCACATTAAGCTGACACGCCGTGATATAACTGGAATACTGTTAAAAGCGGCGTTAAACCCAACTCACACACTCCAAATGCACATACATGCAGTACAACGTTGAACATTGTTTTCAGGATCACTGTTTGCCGGTATTGGACTTGTGAACATCATCTCAGAAGGGTTTGGGGTAACCGTTTTCAACGAGTTGTATGATGTCACTGTGGAGATACTCCGTGGTTTCGCCTTCTTCGTCTGTGCGGGATTCCAACTGGTGTCTGCAGTTATCATAGTGTGAGTGCATGTCCGGGTGGGGTGTTTAAATATCCAGGATTTTGTTTGTTTTTTGTTTGTTGTTTAACGTCGCACTCAGCAATATTCAAGCTATATGACGGCGGTCTGTAAATATTCGTGTCTGGACTAGAAAATCAAGTGACTGACAACATGAGGATCGATACACGCAATTGAGATCGGAGCGATGCATCAACCAAGTCAGCGATCCTGACCACCCGATCCCGTTAGTCGCCTATTTACGACAAGCATAGTCGCATTTTACGACAAGTCCATAGCAAGCCGGAGATCCTCGTTGACACGGGACACCCTGAACGCAGTTGATCGTGAACAGTTTGGGTTTGTTGGTTTAAGCAGACACGCCGTGATCTAACTTGCATACTGTTAAAAGCGGCGTTAAACCCAACTCACTCACTCACTCACTATGGCTGTGCGTGGCTCTACCGCGTGTGGCACGTGCAAACTATAGGATGAGTTTTTGTTTTAAGTTTTACAGACCTAAACGTGTCTTGTCTTTGTGTAAATACAAGGTATTAACATTGATATTTCATGACCCCCTACTGTTTTTTACGAGTAGGTTTTTACACTTACCCATTGAACAGATTGTATATTTGTTACACTGACGTTTGCAATTAAAATATATTTGGTCGAGAGAAGAATGGTTAGTATGAATGTTCATCTCGCTTACAGACAGTATCAGTGCATTAAAGGAAACAGCTGTGATGTTTACCAAATAAATATTGTGTTACAGATTTTTCCTCTGTAAATCCCGCCGCATCGTTGACCCAGATACCTCCACCGTTGTTGTCATCACCGTGAACGACTGAGAGCCAGGCCCCATGACAAGCCTGGGCCGACGTGGTGTCCCTGGTTGATGATTTTGACTGTGGAATGTGGAAGATACCGACGCGGGTCTTCTGAATTGAACCTGGCTGTTCTATAGCGCGGAAACCCTCCTTTCGGCCCATAAATGTCGTCAGCGTTTCCTTATGTTAATAACAGGTTTGATTTGTAAATCCATACGGATTTATTATATTTTCATTGTGGTTTGGTTGTAGTGAGGTGAGATCAAATAGAGTTTACGTCGCGTCAATGATTATTGCACTAACATAGCGACGTGTGTGTGTGTGTGTGCATGTGTGCGTGCGTGCGTGCGTGCGTGCGTGCGTGCGTGCGTGCGTGCGTGCGTGCGTGCGTGTGGCTCCTTGTACTAGTCCGGACTAATGACGACTTTATAGTGCTAGCTCACTGAAATACCATAACGCAGTTTAACATAAAAATCACATTCCGAGCCGACCAGTCCTTGTTTTAGCCCCTTAATGCCGAGCGCCAGGCAGGATAACAACAAGAACCATCTTTTAACGTCTTTTGGTATGCCGCGGCCGGGGATCGAACCACGAACCTTCCGCTCTCCGGGGATGCTCCGCCACTAGACCACGGAGGCGGTCAGTTTGGTTGTAGAGTGAGTGGGAAGGTTGTGGGACGTGATAAGGCAAACATGACTGTATGTGTGCACGCATCGTGTGAAATATGAAACAAACAAAATTGTCATAAATAATTTTGATAGAGGTAACGCGGAGCACGGATTTATCATGCAATGACGGACTTCGTGACAATCGGAAGAGTCGCGTTTAGGTTCAGTTCTGTAATTAACATAACTCTTTAGCTTTCGTGAGGCACGGGTGGCCCAGCCGTCTAAGGCGCCGTGATTCGCTGTGCAGAGTTGCGTCCCTTGGGCACGCCAGAAACCTATGATTGTTGGTTGGAATCCCAGTTCGCCCCGATTATCTTTCTAGGTTTGTCAGCACCATACCCGTGCTCGTGGGTTTCACCGAAGTGGTAAACCTCTGAGACCTGCATCACTTCGGGCTCCCCTCCCACATTAAGCTGACACGCCGTGGTATAACTGTAATACTGTTAAAAGCGGCCTTAAACCCAACTCACTCACTCACTTTAGCTTTCCTTCAAACGTCAGCACCTCACCGAGAATCTCAGACCTACAACACTCGCTCGCTTGCACCACTTGTATCTACAAGGCAAGAGAGCGATTGAATACTGATCGATGTTTCAAAGTATCTTTGCAATTTGAAAGCAAATTTAGAATGCACAGCTAAATTCTTTGTCAACCATTCCAAATACTGCTTGTTCGGTCTAATAAATTGTAAATCTTGAACAAGTCACAGATTTATATGAATGACAACTTGTTCAATTGTGACCTCTCATTGGTGACTTTAGCGAGACTAAGGTCATCCAATCAAAATATATTAAACGACAGTCAACCCTGAACGATACGACAGTCAACCCTGAGGTACGAAAATATTCAACCTCCACTATTATACACTGTTATACACATGCTCCTTTGTAGCTAACATATGTTAATTGTTGTCATCAATGTTACATGTAATCAACTATCACTGAGTTCACTCAACGCTGTTATTTTCTTACATCAACAGACAGAAACAAAAGTGAACCATGCTGATGAGGTGAATTCCAAACATTGGGATCAGGAATAAGACCCATAAACAAAAGGTTGGCAATACCAACAAGTTTAATTCATCACATCTATCCACCCTCAGGATTGCCTGAAACATCTACCAGTACACATTTTCCCAAGGCAAGGGAGTTACCTGACTATAAAAGTCCAGTTTGTGGAAACTAGACTTTTATGGTCAGTTAACGCCCTTGTCTCGGAAGATGCCCAGCAGAGTGCAATTTGTACTATATATTAGATGATGAAGATAGTATTACTGCTGTCAATATATGGTGTTTCTACCACGATGTTTTAAAAAGATATCCTTCTATATGTCGTAGGAGTGGATTCTTTAGTAAAAGTGCAGCACAGCATATAAAGCCTCCGTACGTGAAGTTGGCATTTTAAAGTGACAGTGACTGGGCTGTTCTGACGGAGAGGACACCCTCAACTAGTACTTCACCTAAGTCTGTAATATATATCATCATTGTACAGCATATGCTTCTGAAATGACAGCTTGAGGCTTGCCATGTTGAATAAAATGAGCACGTTCACATCAATGGTATACACGTTCACAGGATATATTGGGGATAACTACCGAAGAATATGAATACTAATAAAAACATTTTATTAATGACATCTATATTTACACTCAAACCTGTATCGAAGACAAAATGCGATTGAACATATTATTAATTTATCTGTTATATAGTTTAGAGGTTTATCAATATTCTTTCCTATCAAAAAACGACTGTACGCTATTTTCAAAATGAACTATCGGAATAACATTACCACCACAAGGTTGGAAGAAAGTAGGAAGGTTTGAACGTGGAAGTGGGTTTTAGTTGTTGCTTACGACCAGTAAGTTGTACTGGGGACGTGAATGACGTGACTATCCCCGCGAGAAATATCTCAGCACAAAAACACTCACTTGCGCCAGTATTCACGGGATGGTCTGTCTGCTCCATATTCGAAACTTCAAAAGCCGCATTGAAATTACTGCTATATTGTAAAATGCGGTATTCAACATTCACTCACTAACTGATCATATTTGTAGCGCAAGCGCAATAAACATAGTTTGTCCATTACTCTTCCCGACCTTTTTCACTTTGATATCTGTATCTATCATACACGTCACTTTGTGTAGCCACACAGCTGAAGCACAGATTACAGACAAAACGATAACCCATGGTCATTACCTCCACAGAGGACCCGTGAAGGTCCGGGGTGGAATAGGTCATGCCCATGCTTGCCGTAAAAGGCAACTATGCTTGTCGTGTGAGGCGACTAACGGGATCGGGTGGTCAGGCTCGCTGACTTGGTTGAAGCATGTCATCGATCCCATTGCGTGGATCGATGCTCATGATATCAGTCACTGGATTGTCTGGTCCAGACTCGATTATAGTGTTTGTTTGCTGTATAACGTCGCACTCAGCAATATTCCAGCTATATGAGGGCCGTCATAATCGATTCTCGACCTGACAATTTCAGTGATTGACATCATGAGCATCGACCGGAGCAATACGAATACGATGACATACATCAACCCGATCTCGTTAGTCGCCTCTTACGACAAGCATTGTCGCCTTTTACGACAGGCATTGTCGACTCTTACGACAAGCATAGACGCCTCTCACGACAAGCATAGTTGCCTCTTACGACAAGCATAGTCGCCTTTTACAAGCATAGTCGCCTCTTACGACAAGCATTGTCGCTTCTTACGACAAGCATTGTCGCCTCTCACGACAAGCATTCTCCTCTCACGACAAGCATAGTCGCCTTTTACAAGCATAGTCGCCTCTTACGACAAGCATTGTCGCTTCTTACGACAAGCATTGTCGCCTCTCACGACAAGCATTCTCCTCTCACGACAAGCATAGTCGCCTCCTACGACAAGCATTGTGGCCCCTTACGACAAGCATAGTCGCCTCTCACGACAAGCATAGTCGCCTCTCACGACAAGCATAGTCATAGTCACACGCTGCAAATTTCCCTCCTCGCATACACCCTACTCTGTCACACATACACCCTACTCTGTCACACATACACCCTACTCTGTCACACATACACCCTACTCTGTCACACATACACCCTACTCTGTCACACATACACCCTACTCTGTCACACATACACCCTACTCTGTCACACGGCGCATATTTCCCTCCCTCACATACACCCTACTCTGTCACACAGACACCCTTCCCTCTCACACGGCGCATATTTCCCTCCCTCACATACACCCTACTCTGTCACACATACACCCTTCCCTCTCACACGGCGCATATTTCCCTCCCTCACATACACCCTACTCTGTCACACATACACCCTAATCTGTCACACATACACCCTACTCTGTCACACAGACACCCTTCCCTCTCACACGGCGCATATTTCCCTCCCTCACATACACCCTACTCTGTCACACAGACACCCTTCCCTCTCACACGGCGCATATTTCCCTCCCTCACATACACCCTACTCTGTCACACATACACCCTACTCTGTCACACATACACCCTACTCTGTCACACATACACCCTACTCTGTCACACAGACACCCTTCCCTCTCACACGGCGCATATTTCCCTCCCTCACATACACCCTACTCTGTCACACATACACCCTTCCCTCTCACACGGCGCATATTTCCCTCCCTCACATACACCCTACTCTGTCACACATACACCCTACTCTGTCACACATACACCCTAATCTGTCACACATACACCCTACTCTGTCACACATACACCCTACTCTGTCACACATACACCCTACTCTGTCACACATACACCCTACTCTGTCACACATACACCCTACTCTGTCACACAGACACCCTACTCTGTCACACATACACCCTACTCTGTCACACATACACCCTTCCCTCTCATACGGCGCATATTTCCCTCCCTCACATACACCCTACTCTGTCACACAGACACCCTTCCCTCTCACACGGCGCATATTTCCCTCCCTCACATACACCCTACTCTGTCACACATACACCCTTCCCTCTCACACGGCGCATATTTCCCTCCCTCACATACACCCTACTCTGTCACACATACACCCTAATCTGTCACACATACACCCTACTCTGTCACACATACACCCTAATCTGTCACACATACACCCTACTCTGTCACACATACACCCTACTCTGTCACACATACACCCTTCCCTCTCACACGGCGCATATTTCCCTCCCTCACATACACCCTACTCTGTCACACAGACACCCTTCCCTCTCACACGGCGCATATTTCCCTCCCTCACATACACCCTACTCTGTCACACAGACACCCTTCCCTCTCACACGGCGCATATTTCCCTCCCTCACATACACCCTACTCTGTCACACATACACCCTTCCCTCTCACACGGCGCATATTTCCCTCCCTCACATACACCCTACTCTGTCACGCATACACCCTTCCCTCTCACACGGCGCACATTTCACACATCTACATCTACGGTCGGGTAGCCTATAGCTAGTGGTTAAAGCATTCGCTCGTCACGCCGAAGACCCGGGGACGATTCCTGACATGGGTACTATGTGTGAAGCCCATTTCCGGGGTAGGGTGTATGAGAGAGGGCGATAAGTGTATGTGTGAGAGGGTAGGGCGTATGAGACAGGACGATACGTGTATGTGTGAGAGGGGTAGGGCGTATGAGACAGGACGATGCGTGTATGTGTGAGAAGGTAGGGTGTATGAGACAGGACGATACTTGTATGTGTGAGAGGGTAGGGTGCATGAGACAGGACGATACTTGTATGTGTGAGAGGGTAGGGCGTATGAGACAGGACGATAAGTGTATGTGTGAGAGGGTAGGGTGTATGAGACAGGACGATACGTGTATGTGTGAGAGGGTAGGGTGTATGAGACAGGACGATAAGTGTATGTGTGAGAGGGTAGGGCGTATGAGAGAGGGCGATAAGTGTATGTGTGAGAGGGTAGGGCGTATGAGACAGGACGATACGTGTATGTGTGAGAGGGTAGGGCGTATGAGACAGGACGATACGTGTATGTGTGAGAGGGTAGGGCGTATGAGACAGGACGATACGTGTATGTGTGAGAGGGTAGGGTGTATGAGACAGGACGATACGTGTATGTGTGAGAGGGTAGGGCGTATGAGACAGGACGATACGTGTATGTGTGAGAGGGTAGGGTGTATGAGACAGGACGATACGTGTATGTGTGAGAGGGTAGGGCGTATGAGACAGGACGATACGTGTATGTGTGAGAGGGTAGAGAGAGTATGAGAAACAATGTCTCCGAGGGTTTACAATCTCTAGTAATCTCGAGGAGACATGGTTTGTCCAACTTATAAACCGACTCATCGCATAGACAACGTTTTTAGTTAAATAACTGTAATAAAAACTCTCAAATGTATAACCTGTATCGGAGATGAAATATCGCCTGCAGTCGCGAACTCGGTTCAATGAAACTGGTGACCTCAGCACGTGGGTTTCGTAACGGTGCAAAATCTGCACGTGTGTCTCGCAATGGCACGAAATCTGCCCGTGCGTCTCCTAGGCTGTTCGTAGTTTTTGTTCTATCAAGAGTTTACAATGATTGTAAGCCTTCCTGCGAGGTGTTACAATCGTTGTAATACCTACTGCGAGGTGTTACAATCGCTGTAATACCTCCTGCGAGGTGTTACAATCATTGTAATAACTCCTACAAGGTGTAACCACAATTTCAAAAACTCCATATCGAGTTACACAAACAGCCAGGAGTTTTATAAGTCGTTATCAAATATCTTGCTTCTGTTAAAAGACGGACTGGCTATAAGTTTCCTGAGTCTTTCTTCCTCATTAGTTCTGACCAATTTAACATCAACACACTTCTTTAGATTCTCAATAGTTTTACCAAATACTGAGTTATTCATGAGCTTATATAGGTTCTTTTCAAAATCGCTGGCAGCCATCTTTCTTAAATCTGTGTATAGGGCTCCATTCAAGGGCTTTAATCAAACTTTAGAACTCTGTGTATTTTCTTTAGTTTCATACCTAACGAAAGATATAAATGGATATTTCTGTAGTGAACTATATATTTTGTATTATCCATCAAATTTGGTACGAGTTTTTCTACGTTAGACAACCTAGTATTACCCATCAGGGAGTGTTGATATTCCGACATCCAATCTTTATTCACCATTAATCTTTGGGGAGCTAGTGGATAACTCTTATGGTCTTTGTGCAACGAATTTGGATATACCAAGTCAACTTCTGGTATGTATCCTTTATCGGAATCTGTGGGGATATCATTCACATCAATCCACTCAAAACCACCCGTGGGTAAAGGTTGACTCATAGCCCACCCGTACAAATTATTGCATCGAGATATAATATATGCGTATCAGGTTTACTTGGATCATATCCTTCCACTAATTTATTATTAGCCTTAGAATACCTTTTCGCCACCATCGATATACCACCTGTTAATCCTTTCTCAATAAACAAGTGCATATCGTAAACCGTGAGTAGTTTTAGTTTTACACTGGTCTTCTTCAACAATGCATCCCACGATAGTCCGGGACTGGAATAATACCATGCCGGATCCAAGCCGTATTGTTTTAGACATGTCTTTCTAAATATCTCGAATATATCGGCGAGTAACAGTACAGATCGTGATAATCGCCTAAATTCTTACAACCTAATTTATCCCAGACCGTCAGAGTGTGTTCATAATCGGCATCGGTTATTTTAGATTTTGTTAAGTTACTATAAAATGATTCAATGGGTGGTAATTTAGTTTCATCGAATCTAGACCAATCATCCATATATTTGTAAGATTTTACACCTTTTCATAACAACAAATGACGTGTTAACCGATCAGTATATTGATTTGTTATTGCAAAGTCATTGGGATTGTTCGCATTAGCTAAATTGTCCAGGGAAGATAACAGAAACTGTACGGAGTCTATGAATCTAAGCCCATTACTTTGCTTTATTCTAACTTTCCCATCCTTGTCCGTATAATGTATAGTTTTAGTCAACGAGAATGATATGTATTTTTCCATTTTATTAGGAATGCATGTTAAGCCACTGTCGGTCGTTGAGATAGCTTGAATGATGAGATGAGAATCATATCCTCTAAGGTTGAAACACAACAGGGATGGGTATTGTTTGAGAATTAATTTTTAGTTTCAAGTTACACTCGTTATGCACGGGTCCCCAATAATTACCCGTGACGTGGCAATGATCTCTTACAGAATCCCCATTCAGGGGTTTATTACAAACATGACAACTCTTTGACTTCTTATAGTCCATACAATCATCCCTCGTCATACACTTGGGTTTCCTACGTGATAAATTTTCCCTGATTATTCTTTCTTCGTTTTGTAGATAGTCTACGAACTTTCCCGCTGCATCGGGACCTCTGTAAATCACGGGCGGGTTTGTTTTCCATCATACCTTACAACTATATATCCAAACCCACATGGAATATGTTCTTGAGTTTTCTACATAAAACTATCTTGATTGCTTCGGTCGGTATTTTCTATAGGTTTGATAAGTGCTTCGAAGTCAGCGTAAATTACATACGGTACTGGCATTTGATTACAATAATGTTCAAATTTTGATATAGTTTTTCCCTCTTTAGGCTTATCAATCCTGATAGCAATCTGTCCAACACCTCTACAGTCTTCTTTATGTGCTTCTAATAGATCTTGTCTGCTGTACCCATGCTGGCATCTTTCCCGAAATATTTCTTTTTCTTATGTTTTTTTTTTATCGTATAATAGTCTGCTTAAACTCATTATCCATGTATAACGATATTTACTATTTTTTTCGATCAGAAATAAATTGATTCTCGGGATATGTTCTGGGCGGAGCTTATCCTTTATGAGGATGTCCAAAAACATTTATAGCTAAATTATTTTGCTTTTCCACTTTATCAATTTGTGAGATTGGTGTAGGTTCGTCTATACCATCGAAGTTGAGTCCATCGTTTTGAGGATAGCTAGAAGGTCTATTTGCAATTTTAGAATCTGCGGGGAACGATGCAGATCTTATCATCATTCTGAAACAGTCATTGCCTTTATTCTTTACATTATTTATGGCTTTTTTCTTCGTATAATACGGGGGTTAATCTATATAAGATCCACCTTTGAAAGGCATATAATTTGCTATCTCTAAATATAAACTATCGATTTTATCCACACCCACACCCGAACCTCTATTAGTCCAGCATTCTAAAGTTTCTTGTATCTTCTGCATTGATGTATCCAATGATGTGTTTATAGTATCGGATTCGGTTATAACTTCTTGATTGCCTCGGAAATAAGGGACGGTATATTCAGTGCTATCGTCTGCATTACTTTTACTCAATGACATTTTAACCGTCAGCTGTGGGTACAAATTTAAACTCATTATTATCAACAACAGTGGGTTTATCAACATCGTCAACTGATATATTATTATCTAGTAAAGCGATCAATTCAGCTTTTCTCATTCGAGAATAACCTCTCAGCCCACTTTTTTTTCACTTGAGCTTTGAGTTCTCTAACAGTCTGGGGTTTGTTGTATTCCAAACCGAGTAAATCAATCAATACAGCTTTTCTCATTCGAGAATAACCATGTAGACCACGTTGTTTTTCCAAAGCCTTCAACTCTCTCACAAAACCATTGTGGTTTAATGGTATATGCAAAATGAGTCAAATCTCTAAATGGTTGTTTTTCATAGATCTAAATACGTATTCACCCCAACGTATTCCTCTCGTTGATGTAATCTCTATCCCTATCCCACATACAGAACATATGTATTTTATATTTCCCTGTCTGATGTAATAAGAATGGATCTCACAGTAAACACCCACACAACAGCGGCTGCATTGAATCGGCTTCCCCATGAGTGTAAATCTGCACAGATTCATCGTTATACATCTATCATATCATTTGTCTAAATGCAAATCACATATCCACTGATGAGTCATAGTTGTCATCGCTATTTATAGATTAGCAGTCAGGGTTATTATTAATGGCTGATACGCAATAGATCATGGATTATGCGTAGTTATTGTGAAGTTAATAATAGCAATGACTGATAACCCAAACACTATAAACGCTATCTCGCGGTCTTTCTGAGCCTCTGACGGTGTATAAAACTGACTTATTGTTGGTCTCTGTATTGGATCAAGTTTTTTTCCATTAAACAAGGAAGTATTCGTGTATTGCAGATTCAACATCCTTAAATGTTTGAATTCATTGCCCCTCTTTACGCAGTTCATCATGAATAAAATCTAATCTTAACATCCTATTTCGAGCCCATCCTATTTCGAGACTGGGCTGTTTTGAGTTGTTCTAATGCTTTATTTTGTCTTTTACACTCCTCTCCTCTCATACTAGAAAATAAAAAAATACTCCCGAAAAAACTAAAGCATTAACAATAGCTCCACCGACCATCTGTTGCCATATTCAAATGTTTTATATGAATATAAAATATTCAAATGTTCAATAATATAAAATATTCAAATGTTTAATTACTTCATTATGTCTTCTTGGATAAGTCCTTGTATGATAAGCATATCTTTTGTAGCCATTGCCAATCCTATATGAAGAATCATCATACCGATATCATAACCATTAAAATCTAGCTTGGGTGGTGTGGCTTTAGTAATCATTTTAGCCATACGGGCATAGCCAATGGCCAAGCCGCTGACCACCCCTGAATGATACGTTGCATTGACCAACATTTTACCATCTGTAACTGTAGTCATTGCTTTTATAACATTATATAACTCTAATTGAACTTGTTGTTGTGATTGTGCAATCGGGGTTGACGTTTTCTCTTCTCCGATCTAATAAGACTATACTGCTGCTATAGCAACAACCCCAAGTACATAGGGAGACCAAGTTTTAATCGGACGACTATGTTCAATATTTGAATTGTGTATTAGTTTTGACTTTCTCGCTACTGCACCCTTCCTACCAGCTGCAACTTTTCGAGGATTCTCAATTTTTTCAGTGGTATAATTTTCCCCAAAATATTGGGAACATTTTCCACCAGCTACCAAAGTCGTGAGTCTTTCTTTATGTTTATCTAAAGATTTATCTGTATGTTGATCTGCATGTTGATAAGGTTCTTTTGAGCATTTGTTCGATAAGTTTGTCGCATTCCATAATGTTATACCTAAGGAGATATTTAAGTGAAACATAATAAAATATGACATATCCAATACAGCCCAAAATAATGAACTGTTGCAAAAGAATGAGGATTTCAAACCACATTATTACATAATAACCGCTAAGGTTCAATTTATCGTATTTTTGCTATTTTTGCTTTATTATTGCTATATTTACTATATTTTTGCTTAGCAGTTGCTATATTTTTGCTCAGCATTTGCTATATTTTTGCTTAGCAGTTGTTATATTTGGTATATTTTTGCTAAGCAATTCTATAAGCAGCTGGTTGATCGGTTTTTAATACGAGTTTACAATGCTTGATTTCCGGTTACAGTTTTCTGACTTGATCTCGTTCGAGCTTGGTATAAATAACATCATTTTCGTGTAGACATTTCTCAAATGAATCTCGGTCTTTGCAATGAAACAGGGCTACCCTTTTGGTCTGCTCTCTGAGATCTTTCAGGACAGAGTTGTATTTTTGAGTAAGTACCCACACGCTATGCTTCATATGCCTGACCGGAGAATGCTAAATATGAAAGCATATCTTTCTTTTTGGTAAGTTCTTTACTCGTACTGCAGTCGTGACATACTCATAAACAGTTTTGTAAACGATCGCCTGGATCAACTCTGTGCACCCATGGATCATTCATTACCCAATCTCTCGATAGGTATGCTTTATTAACGCTTATAGTCAGGCACAGAATAATAATATGGTCCAATACATCATGATAATGACTAGAAAAAAAATCTAGAACAAAAACTGTTTTCCACAACACGTTTGCCCGCAGATGATAGCACAGTGCGGTTCTTTAGATAAAAGATTATTAATAGATCACTTGCACGAATCTTCCATTCTGTATATTAAGTTGCGCGTCCATAATCACGTACAAATATATGTTTATTTTACCAGCCGCTTCCTGGAGCTTCGTTATTTGCATAGTAACAACCTCACTAGCATTTTCTATTCTCTGCCCACTACCGTGTAGTTGGTCATTGTCTGTGGTTCGCATGTCAAGCCATCGTGCATACTTCGTGGTAAGGAATTCAGCCATCAATACATCCCCGAGAGACAGATCTTTCATGACTGCGTTAATTTCTGGGCTTTGTTTTATAGAAGGGAGTTTTTTTAATCTCATCTCACTGACTATATAGTTGATTAGGCACACCCTCGATAGTCAATTCTACTTTTGTAATATTGGGGTTGTAGAACTTCTCTGTATCTCTTGCAAATGCATCAGAGGGGTCCTCGAACAACATTAAAATAACGATCTCGCGGGGATGTTGAGATTGATATTCCATGTCATATCTTTTTTGTTCCTGGTGATCTTTGATGTCGAAGCACGCGATTGTACAAAATGGCTAAACTTCCGTTATACTGGTTACGAATTTGTCTTGCTAATTCAGGATCTGTTATCATGTCTTACTCTAGTGAGATATTGTCAATAGAATAGCTAGTACCATCTTCAGCGGCTTTGATTACTCTCCTGTAGTCATTAAAAGTGAGTTTGTATTCTAACCTATCACCTAGGGATGCTTGATAAAAGGGCATGTGACTATCTAGTAATTCAAAGTCTAGCGGGAATATGGAATCAGTTAACTAATGCATCAGCAATAGCCTTATCTCCTACGACGGTATTATTGCCACTATCAGCACCCACACGCAGTCTCAATGTGTTCTGATTACAAATACCTTGGTATTGTAAGTTTTCCCGTTCTTTAGACATTCTCAAGAGATCCATGTAACAGAAATATACATTGCTGTTGTCAATACTCAAAACTTCATTGCCACTAATTTTAGTTGCGATTTTCTTAACAATTGCACGACCTATGTTCTGACTGAGCTCTCTGCTAGCGTCGGTAGAATTCAAACTAATTGTAAATGATAGTCGGTCAGTTCCCGGAACTAACACATCATGAGCTCCGAGATTAGGAAAGCTAACCAGAAGTGTTTGATGCTGATCAATGGTATTCGGGTTATTAGTTATAGTTACAGACTTGCGAATTGCTTTGACCTAATGGATCCTGAAGTGTACGTTGTGGGTTTCACTTGCATCCGTATCGCATGTGAAGACATTGTTATATTGAAATTATGTAACCTTATGTTTCATATAAAAATGGATGATTTGAATCTAGAGATTTTTTATAATCCAAGTACAGTCGAAAAGGGTACTGATGAAACCAGCTTTATGAATCTTAACGATGAACTTTTGCAATCAACCGTGAGTGATTAGTACGATGCCTTAAAAGATAGTCCTATTGGTAGTGACTATTCAAAGTTTACGATAGATAGTAAAGGAATACTGTGACTGCGTGGCTCTCTGGATATTGACCTTATGAATTCTCGTACTCATAAGACCCTAGCCTTGTCTACGATAGCCAGTAAATACGGCATCAACACTGTTCGTAATGAATTAGGTTTTGTAGACTACTCATGAGAAAAAAATTCTGCAAAGACTACTAAGGCTCTTAAGACTGTGCGTACTAAACTCGGCAACATAGATACAGATAATTTGGAAGAAAGCTCGAAGCTGGCCTCAGCCAGACTCGGAGAAGCCTTGGATACCTACTAAGATAATTCCACGTTACAGGTATCATCCTCCGAGTATAGTATTAGGGAATTATGAGGCCTTGACAAGGCAGTGCAAACTATGCGGGGAGAACTCATCAATAATATAGCCAAGCTATCTGAACTCGACAAGCATATAGATCAAGAGAAAAGAAAACTTGAATTCAGTAGATGCCGCGTTGCAGAAGATTGCATAACTTAGAAATGAAAGATCGGCCCGCCTCGAAGCGGCTTCCAGTAATAAAAAGGCACTTCGTTCACAAATAAGTCGAATTCGAGAAACTGTCGATCAAGTCCTCAACGATGATACTATCCTGACTGAAACATTGTTCAGAGAACAGTGGATAACCATTGCCAGTATTTTAACAGCATTGGGATTTATTATATCGACTTTGACTCTCGCGTTAACCGGTGGTACAGGCAGTACAGGAGGTGACGCACCGCCTAGTGATAGGGGTGGTGTAAAAGAGTGGATAAAAAAGTATTTAAAGGCATTAGGTTCAGCACTGGGAAAGCTCGCTGATAAAGCCGTGTCTGCACTTCCCGGTATAATAGGGAGTATTGTTTCCTGGCGCTTGAACTTATTAGCAAAACCCACCACTTGGCTTAGTCAAAACTTGTGGGCACTGATCGTAGCAATTGCCGGGCTGTTGTACGTATCAGCTAAAGACTATTTAAGCAAATCATAAGTAAACCAGCCGCGACTCCACCAACTCCTCCGCTGTTTTTCATCAATATGTTGTTGATTTTTAGCTGCAATATGTGGTGACACTTGTGGTTGTGCGTCAGTAGATGGCTGTTGTGGTGTCTGTGGCTTGACTTTTCCCGTTTCCCCTTTGGTTGTTTGCATTATTAATTCGGTGTTAATATCTGAATTTATACCTGGTTTTTGTTGATCGGTAGCAATAACAATTCTATTATTATAACCTATCACTTGATCAATCTTAAGTTCCATATTACTCGGAGACATGTATAGGCCCGGCGCATAAACGTAGTCTACTTTGGATTGAGCGTACTGTAATACATCTTGATAACGCTTTATAGAAGATTGTCTGTTAAGGGATGAATTAATAGCATCCTCTACATTTGCGACAAACTGTTTTTGCGCATCGAACGCTGTCCCAGAACCAATTATTCCCGTTCGTGTTTGCGATTGTGCACCAAGAATTGCCCATACATTAGTTCTTATTGATTCATTAACCCCTGGGCTAGTAAAATTATTTTCTGTTTTATCATTAAGAAATTCATTCCAAGCGTTTGCGGTATCATTTAGTTGCACAAATTTTGTAACAATATAAGCTTAACCACCCTTAAAACTCATAAGATCTCCTCTCCAATCGTTACTCGAGAGTTCCCAGCCATGATTAAGATTATGCATTCTTACAAAAAGATTGTTTTTCTGTAACAACTTAAATGGATTGAATGGTTGATGAATTTTTTAAACTAAATCATCACTTTCTTCTTTAACAGTTCTTTGTCCACTGTTTGGAACACCTAGACCATTGTTAAGTCCTTTAATACACCAATCGTTACTCGTAGAAACATTAAATTTGTTACAAATACGTTCGAAGGGCCTCTTATCGTATTGATTATTTGTGGAATTCCATGCTCGATCCTGTTGTAATGGGGCACTAATTTCTTTAAGAATACGTCTAATCTGATAGTACACGTGAAATGATAAAACAGACTTATTCAGTTCAAATCCTGGAGCATAAAGAGATACACCACATCCTGTTGTTTTACACCATATGGCAAAGTTTAACTGGTTCTGCCAAAATTACATTGGATTGTGGAACCAATCGTGCACCATTTTATCGCTAGTTGCAGTGACCCTGTATTTTTCAAAGAAATCAGGGAATTAACCAAAAAAATTAGCACCAGAGGCACTTACTGAAATCGATTGATTAGTAATGTAAGCTGATTTCATATTTAAGTTATGATATATTATCTTTGTATATTTAATATGTATGTTACACTCCCAGGAATAACAAATGGTCAACTGCTTCATACTATCGATAACTCGGCTGATGTAACGTATTACCCGTAGTGGACCAATATAAATGCTGCGAGAGAAAATAATTGGTTTTTAATAGGTGAATTAAGTATTGATCACACTATCATTGTTATACCTGATGGGTATTACAGTATGTTCACTCAATGATGAAATATTTTAGCCTAATGGAATTAGTCTCACACAAAATGAGTCTAATGGGATGCTGAAATTAAGCGCTGGAGAAGAGAAAGTACTACTTGTCCATCGCTTAGCAGAAACACTTGGATTTGAAGGCAGAACGGGAATAATACCTGCCAACAATGTAGTGCATGGAATTAAATTGCCCCATTTAGTTCCCTATAAAGACTTGTGCATCCATCTTGATCAGATCAGTACAACGGATAATTTTCAACTCGAAAGTCCTTCAACTCTGCTAAGAGCTATTCCAGTCAAAGATGAAAAATACAATAGCAGTAGAATGGAATCTTTCTCATCATTGCAATATAAAAGATTAAAGTGGGTTATTATTTCAGACCTCAAAACTTCTGTATTAGATGTAAAAAATCAACCTGTACATGTACATATAGGATACTTCAGTGTAACACTCTATATCATAAATAATGATTGATTTCATATTTAAGTTATGATATAGTATCTTTGTATATTTAATATGTATGGTACACTCCCAGGAATAATAAATGGTCAGTCTATTCAACTGCTTCATACTATCGATAACTTGGCTGGTCAGCTTGAAGTCTCTCTATGCGATGTAACGTTTTACCTGCGCTGGACCAATATAAGTGCTGCGAGTTATTACCAGGTGGAATAGATGTTCATAACATTTACATTATACCTGATGGGTATTACAGCGTATGCTCACTCAATGATGAATTTTTTAAGCCTTTGGGATTTAGTCTCACACAAAATAAGTCGAATGGGACGCTGATTTTAAACTCTGAAGAAAAGAGTTTAATGCTTGGCCTGAACGTAGTAAATACAGTTGGACTTGTAAACTCCAGAGGGAGAATAATGATAATAACACAACCCAGCGAAACATGGCATGGAACTAAATTACCCGAGTTAGTTCCCTATAAAGACTTGTGCATCCATCTTGATCACATCAGTTCAACGGATAATATTCAACTTGAAAGTCCTTCAACTCTGCTAAGGGCTATTCCAGTCAAAGATGAAAAATACAAAAGCGGTAGAATGGAATCTTTCTCATCATTACAATATAAAAAGTTAAAAGGGGGTATTATTTCAGACCTCAAATTTCTGTATTAGATGTAGAAAATCAATCTGTACATATAGGATACTTGAGTGTAACACTCCATATTGTAAATAATGGTTGATTCATCAGGCCCTGGAACACTCAGACAATGTAATACAATTGCATTTTCCGATCTTGGATACACAGAAGGATTCGGTAAACCCGGTATCGATGGCAAGTTATACGCTTTACACTGACAAGATAATGTATACAAGCGGAAAGAAGTTGCATTCACAGGTAATCTAGGAGATTTAAGTGATGTTGACGTTAGTAGACTCAATAAAAACACTTCATACAATCTTCTTACTCGCAACGATGATAATAAATGGACTAGGATCGAAGCAAAAATCGAGTGGCTACTGAATATGGCCATTACCCCACCAAATGTGATGATTGGTAAGGGACATCAATTAAAAAATGTTAGTTTAAATTTGGTTACTGAATTCAATTATATTACAGATAACTTGAGTGCAATACCTAATCCCTCTACGCTTATCATTGAAGTCTTGTTTGGAGATGTACCGGTAGATGCCTTTGAAATATTACCAGATCTATCAATTAAATGGCTCAAGCAACATGAGCGTCGACGTTGTAGTATTATTTATATGGGAGCATCAACCGTCTCAACCCTTGAGGGTGTCCAAATTATTAAAGGTGATAGCATTTCTCCTACTAAGATATTTGTGCCGTATAATATACATTTAATAAGGTTGATGTATACTCTCAAAACATTGAAGCAAGAACAATTAAAGACTATTATATGATATAATAATATACACTATGACTTTATATCCAGCGCTCGATGAAGCGCCTGAAAAGATGGATACTGTTGATGGATTTCGATTACATCAAATAAGCGACATAAAACATCGAATAGAGAAGGAGAGGGAATTTAGACTTGGATTGTATAAAAAGTACCGCAGAGCTGTGAATGCTCTCGACGGAGTTGACACTGTGCTTGTAACGGCTGGCATGGGACTTGGTGTAGCATGTGTTGGTTTATTATCAACTATAATCTCCGCGCCTATCGTACTTGGCATGGAAATAACAGTCGGAGTCTTAAGGAGTGGCAGGAATAGCGATAAAATTTATTTATTATAAGTTGCAAAAGAAAGCATTAAAACATGATAATATTCGGATACTCACCGAAGCAAAGTTGAACAGCATTGAGGATCATATTTCAACAGCACTGGCTGATTGAAAGATTAAGTTTCGTTTAGTGTGGTCAGAACTCACCAATGAAGCAGGAGATTCGATCAAATTGTGGTATTAGCGAAGACGAGAATTTTTTTTTCATAGAACAGGGGAGACAACAAGTATATCAATTATTCCGTGCCAAAACCAAAGAATTGGTTGGAAATTAAAAATAGATTGCTTCCTATCGTTGGATAGCACCGCATAAAAAATCATACATTCATTTAAACGAATGCTTACATAAATATATAATAATGGAGAATTACAAACCAACAAAGGAAGAACTCGAAAAAGCTATCGAAGCATTTATGCTCCAGGGCAAAATTATCAAATGGAGAGAATTACCACAAGGTATATATTATATCAATGATGTCAAACCAACCAAATACGGTCATCAATTGTTTCTTCAAATTAACAAGAGGAGTATATAGTCTGGTCTCCTAGTTAAATGACCGAAGAACTTAGTAAAAATGTTGAATATCACTTTGTTAAAAATAATGGTATGCATATGAGTAAAAATAATAGAGAATATTTTCATTACAATTTTATTTAGTCTCATGACGATCATTGAATCGCATCATCATTTTTCATAAAAAATTCCCTCTGTAGTAGCTCCAGTGAGGTTGCGGCAGAACCCCCATTACCTATACTACTCCATGGGCATGACGTTTCGGTACATCTGTAAATAAAGCGACAAAACCCTTTCCATATCCAATAGAAATCTATGCGTAAAGCAGAGTTGATTGTACGATTCGGACTATATCATGAGCATGTGTTTATGAATCACTATGAAAAAGGTATGATACCAGGTGTTCGCAAAAAGGTGAGCGTATCCTGCCCCTACGGTGGCACCCGTCACAAACACAAGAAAAGGCAATCGTTTCAGGTGAAGTCAATTGTTCACCTGAAAAAAACACGGGAGCATGTGGTACAAGTCAAAATAGGGAATTGTAACAGACATCATTTTTGTCACTGATAAGTTAGATATTTCACTTACAATTGTTTATTAACTGACATATGTTTGTGTATTCAAAGACCCTAAATCAAAGACCCCATTAATGTAACATACACAGTGCAGAATAGAGCATATTATTGGTGAAATTAACATTCGACATTCCGAATAATATTATCATTGCCTTAATTGTCTTGTATAATGATAATCATCATCATTACTATCACTCTACGGTCTCGGTTACCTATACACGAGGCGACTTAATGGATTGGGTGGTCAGGCGAGGTGTTGTGTTTGATAGTTTATATTATCGTATCCATTGGCGAAACTACCATTGCAGAAAGGCAGTTGCTTACACCTATGCAAATCGGCAATGGTGTGTATTTAATGTAAGAGCTGATGAAATGGTACAAATATACTGTTCGACAAATACTGTAGATCTGCGGTACAACATGGATCGACTCTCAAATGTTGATATTGATATCAGCATGCCTGCTGAAGTCAAAGGGAGGTAAACCGTATATCATCGCTGGAGCCTAATCTGCTGCACCAGTGGATTAAAAAAGCAGTGCTTGATTTCATTAAGCAAACTGGTATATATAACATAATCTGAACATGCTATCATTCAGTGTAACTGTTCTGTAATAAGATCGAGCATCTGTATTTAATAGACTAAAATTCAGCAATAAAGAAAAGTTTTATTTCCACTAGATAAAAATGTCAGTGTCCATGTAGGAATGATTTAGAAAGTGTCCTAGATCCGACATCACACCTCCGAGTCCACAACTGGCTTTTCTAGGGCAGTGTGACAACGTGCTCCCTCTCGTCCTGGTCGTTAATGATGACAGCCTCCGTTTTGATCTTGCGCAGTATACCTGGCGCCATGCAGTAAAACACCCTGTAACAGTATTGCTATACGTTAACGTTTGTCACACTGTCAAGCAATGCAACACCCTGTGACAGTATTGTTATACGTCAAGATTTGTCAAGCAATGCCACACACTGTAACAGTTTAGTTATACTTTCAAGCAATCAACATGTTTCACACTTTCATGCAATATACCCCACGGTAATAGGCACCACAAGCACAGAAAGAACTTCTTGGAAAAGGAAGCGTGCAGGTTCTGATCTCAAGTGTAACTGTAACAGGATAGTGCCCTCTGTTTCGTTTCGTACAAGTGATATTTTTATGAAACGATGTCACAAAATGAAACAGTGCTTACAATGCATTAATGTTTATTATTATTCATACACACACCCTCTGGATCAACGTCAGAAAGTTTAATAATGTTTGTACATGTACTAAGTAAGTATGATGTTTGTACTTACACAAGTATGATGGCTGTCAGGACATGTGTTCCACCACACGTGAAATAGACGAAACCGCGCATCGTCTCCACGGTTGCATCATACACTGCTCCGTAAACTGCCAGCCCCGTCGTACTCGACACAACTTCCGCCACAGTCAGTCCCGCAAACAAAGAACCTGAACGAATGAAACTTATATCAGTGTATGGCATAACTCCAGTATCAACCGATTGGTTATCAATAGTATTATCCTGATTCTCAAATCAGGAGCCACAAATACCAATCACAACAACACAAGAGTGTATGACAGAACTCCAGTATCAACCGATTGGTCATCAATAATATTATCCCGATTCTCAAATCAGAAGCCACAAATACCAATCACAACAAACACAAGTAGGGTGATTGTGAATAATAGAAATATAATAAGTAAATACTCACACAACTTCAACAAGGTCGATAAAGAAATTGAAATAATTACGAATGATACATAGTTCTACACAGGTGAGGAATATCTTAAAAATTCAAACAGTCAAGTTTCCCTTTATGTCGAGCACTATTCCAGAAGCCTTTGTTGTCTACATTTCACAACTAATGACGTACCAAGGGTCAGGGTTGCAACATTCAAAACCTTAGTAAAGATTTAAAAAAGTTTTATGGCAGACACGTGGAGGACATTTCCAAATTGACACAACAGTGATTATACTCATGTTCGATGTTCGATTTGGAATTGTAACATTATTATGTTCCCGTGTTTCTTTCAGGTTAACATTTGACTGGCCTTTGCATGTGTTTCTGAGGGTGCCAACGGTTGGGCAGGAACACATGGTATCATCACTTTTTCATAGTGATTCACAGTCACATGCTCCTGAAATCCTCGGAATTAAACCATAGATACTACAATATCAGTGTGCACTGGATAAAGCCAGGCTTTGTTTGTTTTTAACGTCGCACTCAGCAAATTCCAGCTTTATGACGGTGGTCTGTCAATAAGCGAATCTGGATCAGACAATCCAGTGATTGACATCATGAACGTCGAACTACACATTTGGGATACGATGACATGTATCAACCAAGTCAACGAACCTGACCACCCGATCCCTTCAGTCGCCCCGGCAATGATAAAGCCAGGAGCTATCTAAATCACATAAGCTATCACAACGTTAATGAAAAATGATGAGCACTGTGTAGTGTAATTTACGTAGAATGGGGGCGGTCGGGTAGCCTAGTGGTTAAAGCGTTCGCTCGTCAGGCCGAAGACCCGGGTTCGATTCCCGACATGGGTGCAATGTGCGAAGCCCATTTGTGGTGTCCCCCGCCGTGATATTGCTGGAATATTGCTAAAAGCGGCGTAAAACCGAACTCACTCACTCACTTACGTGGTTTGGTATTACACTTTCTCCAATAATAATACACCGGAAAAAAGATTTCCTGTGTTTTGTAACCACTCGGGATCATTACGCAATGATTTAGGCAATCTGATTGGCTGGCTGAGAGTAGAGAGCTGTGTCATCGCGTTTTGATTGGCTGTCTAAAAATAATTGACTGCACTTATTTCGGATTGGGGATACCCGAGGTCGTTTTAGTACAGGAAATCCCCAGCCAGTGTACGAGATTCAGTTGCAGAATGAGAAGACGGTAACCGAAACATATTTTATAGTTACATTAAATAAATCAAGGCTTAAAATAAACACCTTAAATAATTTGAATTAAAAGACATAATCAATTTTAATGCATTAAACGATTAACCTTTGCCGGAAAAATATAAATACATATATCTAGGTACTTAAACTAAATATTTGTCAGCACCATACCCGTGCTCGTGGGTTTCACCGAAGTGGTAAACGTCTGAGACCTGCATCACTTCGGGCTTTCCTCCCACATTAAGCTGACACGCCGCGATATAACTGGAATACTGTTAAAAGCGGCGTTAAACCAAACTCACTCACTCACTCACACTTAAACTAAATACATTCAAGTTTAAATGTAGTTATGTTTTTTGTTTTGTTTTTAAAAAATGAGTTTCTTAATTGGCCTGAAATAGTATGTTTAGATAATTGAAGTCTTCAAGTTAAAAAACCAACCAAACAAACAAATAATTACAGGCAAAAATGAATGAATTATACTGATCTGGATAAACTCCAACTGTTGAAAGGGGAAACAACTGCGGTGGTTGCAAAACATCTTGGTCGTGAGATGTTCAGTCCGGCAAAGGTTGGTCGTTTAATGCATTCAAATTGATTGTATCTTTTAATTCAAATTATTTAAGGTGTTTATTTTCTTAAAATATGAAATATAAGCCTCGAATATTTTAATATAACTATAGAATATGTTTTTGACGGTGGGTTTCACAAACGATCGATCTGCTCTAGATCAACACTTCGAAACAACGTGACATTTCCTATGTGGTTGATGGTTATTTTTTTTAAATATCGCTATTTTATCAGTATTCTTACAAGAATTAATTAACTGTTTCATAAGTTGTTTTATTTATCTTGAAAAAGCCCAGTAAAGAATCTACCGGAATGGCTTCCCTGGTCCTGTAATATCGAAGCGGCATCTCGCTTCGGTTACCGTCTTCTCATTCTACAACTTAATCTTGTACACTGGGAAGCCTAAATTCTCTGATACATCTCCACATATCACATACCTTCCTCCACGATAAATTTTCTCTTGGTCAACCTTCTTTCGGAGATGGAAACATCGTCAATACGGTATTGTTTTGACAGCTGGGGATTTCCGGTACTAAGACGACCTCGGGTATCCCCGATCCAAAAAAAGTGCCGTCAATTATTTATAAGACAGCCAATCAAAACGTGAAGACACTGCTCTCCACTCTCAGCCAGTCAATCAGATTGCGTAAATGAAAATAAACCACTACGAATAAACCATTGCTGGCGATTGGAGATCAAGCCCTGTTATGGGAGAAAACACAAAAAGCAACATACCAGCCATATTATGGCGCATCATGTACACTTTAGCCATGAAGGGAATGGTGAGTCCTTACCCTGAATGTCTGCTGGGGCCATCCTGGACACAATCCCCCTGATAACTGGCAACAAGGGAGCGGCTAGTCCTGCCAGAACGGTTTCTGTAAGGCACAAGGACACACGCATTAGGGCTGGGACGAGTCCAAATTTACTACCTGGGTACCCACCCCACTATTACCCGACCCTACCTAGGTACCCGCTCTAGGTCTCAAGAGATACAAATGTCCCAATGGAATAGTTTAACCATAGCCCTGGCAAAATGTATTTAGATACACGTTTAAAACGATCTGGTCATGCATACACTGAAGTTGACTGAAGTTTTATCTCTATTCACATTTATATAGTCAGAAAGGACTTCGAACTATTTTTGCCATTAAACAATATATCACGTGACAAACCACCGGTCCGGGTAGTCGTGTTGGTATCACACAGGAACCACACAGGAACCACCCTACCTGAGAACCCGAGTTACCCGTCCTAGCCCTAACACGCATACAGAGAAAATGAGGGCAGGTGTAGGGTGCTTTCCATGAAGCTATCACTCACACTTAACATCATTTAATGAAACTTAAAGTCATGTTTAAAGTAACACAAGTGTAAGGAAGAACTATACAGTTATGCATAAATGGTATTTGTAACAATGTAAAAGGATTCCATACTATGTTAACGGAGATGTTCTAAGGCATCACGCGATGACATTAACATAACCATTACACCTGAACATTTCAAGACACATTGACCACTTATTCTGTCATATGACTGCGTTTGTTGTTTGTTTTTTAACACCGCACTATCACGGCGATGTGTAAATAATCGAGTTTGGACCAAACAATCCAGTTACTGACGTCATGAGCATCGATTCATGTAATTGGGATCGATGACATGCATCAACCAAGTCAGCGAGCCTGAAACCCCGATCCTGTTAGTCGCCACTTACTACAAGCATAAACGCCTTTTACGGCAAGCATGGTATGATGAAGACCTATTCTAACGCGGTTCACATGATTGTGTGTCACCTGAATGTTAACAGCTTTGCTGAAAGCAACTAGCACTAATAAGTTGCTGGAACTTAAATACACAGAGTACTCACGTGCATATATCATGTAATCAGTGTAGGCGAGGCCGTGAAGAACGTTGGATCCCCCATTCACCAGTGCCGTCAAAATGGCGATCATCTCGTCCCCTGTGCACTTGTGAAACAGCTTGATCACACCAACAGTCAGGAACTGATACAGTAGCATGGCCGCCATATTGACGTAGCCAATCATCTCTGGCCCCCAGCAAAACGGTTGATTAAGAAGCAGCATATAATCTATGTATCCGGTGCCAGAAATACCTGCATATGTGATGAAGAACGCTATGAACGCTATCCAAAACAATGACCTCTTCCTGCCAAAATCTTTGGAGAAATAGAATCCAAATACGTTCTTAATAGCTTTGATTGGTGCAATGCAAGGCAATTGTTTCTTTTCAAGAGGAACGGTCTCAGGAAGTATAACAATAACGAAGAAGACTGTGAGAAATACAAGAGCTGCTGTCACAAAGGATGGCCATACAAAGCCCGTATATTGGATAAAGTATCCAGTTCCGGCTTGAGAAAGAGCAGCAGCGAAGTATGATGTAAAGTCTACAGCAGCCATTCCAATCGTCCGGGATGCTTTAGGTGGTGTGTTGTCCGCGGTATACACATAGCTGGCCAGACTTACACCACTATATCCAGCCGTGATTCCGGCGATGGCCTCTCCAATATACATGTATCGCAGGTCCATGTCCCAGCACATGACAGCTGTACTCAGCGCATTGCGAATACCTTCGCCCATCAATGGAATCACAAACAGTATCCGTCGGCCGATAAAATCAGAGTACGAACCAAGCAGTATGCAGCTTATGATACGCATCGGTGTGCTGATGTAGCCAAACATTACCGTTATGTTGTTACTCATTTCTTCAGCTTGAACATGAATCAGGTATGCAGGATCTGATTTGTTGACAAGACATTTTGATGTTACGTTGTTGGAGGAAGTATCTGTCCCATTGTCCACTAGCTCGCTTAAGTAACGCTGATATAGATACTGAGAGAGAACAGGATCCCTCATAGAAACAGCCAATTGAAAGGTCAGGAACACGAGATTGGCCTTGAGGAGATTTCCCAACTTGGATCTGTCTTCTGACTCTTTCCTAACATTTAGCAGCGGCGTTGACTCCATACTGACAGCAGGCAAGGTTATTCACAACACCCACCACTTCACTGTGTGGGAAATTACCATAGGTTATCGTTTTGTCTGTAATCACACATGTGGCTACAGAGTTACGTGTATGCGAGATACAGTTATCAGAGTTACTAGGTCGGGATGAGTGATGGACAAACTATGCTTTTAAGCTCGCAATCAGTCTTGAGTGAGCTAGTGAGCGAATGTTGAACAATGCACTTTACAATATTGCGGTTATGTCAATGCAGCTTGTGAGGATTCGAATCTGGACCAGACAGACCATCGAGTCAGTATTGGCACAAATGAGGTTTTCTGTGCTAAGGTATTCCTCCCATGGACTTCAGTACATTACAACTTACTGGCCGTAAACAACAACTGTGTGGATGCAGTTTATGTCCTGGTTGTCCCGTGACCCGATGGCTTGTATTTTTGCACATGCAACCTACGGCCGTGCCCCGTGAGGACTATATTATTTACAGATTGTCCGGATATAATGGTAATATTGCTGACGTTAAACAACTCATTCAATCACTTCACTTCAGTTTAAGAGATGATAAACGATGGATGGTGGTAAGGTGCATAAGATGTAAAATAATGAAAAATGGAGATTGCACGAACGATGGAACCTTTGTATTATTGCAAGCGTACATAATGGTGATCGCTCCTCCTTTAATATTTGGTACATATGAAAGGTAAGCCGACCCTCATACACTACTTGGCTCCTATACACACATACACATACAAACGCTCCACACTGCATCGCATAACACTACAACACACACACACACACACACCACACCACACCACACCACACCACACCACATCACACGTACAAACACACACATCACACGTACAAACACACACATTACACGTACAAACACACACACCAGACATACATACACACAACGAACAAACAAACCCACACACCACACCACACGTACGAACCCATACATACCAGACATACATACACACATCGGACAAACAAACACACACACTCACAAACCAAACATACAAACACACCACACCACACGTTCAAACACACAGACAAGAGGGGGAGGAGGGAGGAGGAAGAGCAGGAGGGAGGAGGGGAGGGAGGGAGGAGGAGGAGGGAGGCGGGGGAGGAGGAAGGAGGAGGAGGAGGTGGGTTCTTTGTTTTGGTTTGAGGGTAGTCAAAGCAATCAATGAAAGCGTTCTTTCGGAAGAGATGGGTGGCCCTGAAAAGGGCCGTTGGAAAACAAACCGGAAACTGGAAACGGCAGGAACTGTAGGAAAACTGGAACACTGGAACGCTGGAAACTGGAAACGATTGGAAACTTGAAAAACAGTGGAACAGCATGTGCCAAGCGTTAGTCACTTTGCTCAGATGATCTATCTTCTTTTTCTTCTTCCTCCTCTTCCTCGGACTGATGTCGTTGCCGACGCTTAGGACAGTGGTTTATTGAGGGTCTTCTATCCCGTTTTCTTTTGCCTAGACGTGGTGTGACGTCTGCATGGAGTTGTGCGATGCATTCTTAGGACACGGACCTCGATATGCATGGCTTCTATGAGATGAAGCACTTGTGTCACTGATGGCGACATGGACGGCGCTGCTGAAGTCTTCAATCGACTGGGTTCTGGGCAAACTGCATCGAAATGGCCCACGACTTGGCAGTTGTAACATGGGCCCTGGGGAGTCTTCTTTTGACTGGGTTCTGGACAATCTGCAGGGAAATGACCCACAACTTGAGAGTTGTAACATGGGCCCTGGGGTGTCTTCTGCTTATCTTCACTGCTTGTCTTTGGACAGACATAGTGGCAGTGACCTTGAGTGTGGCACGCGGTACATGTCACTTCAGGGCAGTACAGGTAACTATGACTGTCGGTCTGGCACTTCATACAGTTGTATTGAGACGACATGGTTGATTTCACAGAATGCAGTATGTGTGAGTGGGTTCGCTCTTGTTTTATTTGAAAGGGACTGACACCCTGCTTCCTGATTGGTCCAACATGCAGCCCCCCTGATTGGTCCGTTCCGGCGCCTGGTCTGCACTTCGGTTTTCCAAAACGGACCGACCCTTGTGTTTCTTTTTTTTAATTTTTCGTTCACTTCTCCATCAGGACAAAACACACACAATTATTCTCTGGGGACTTTGGCGTGCATCAGATGTTCTTTCCAGGGTTTGTCTGTAGCTTCCCATTGGCAGAGTGTCACACCGCAGCAATAACAGATAACACGGTCACCTCGTCGTTGATAGAAATAGCCAGCCATGGCCATGTCATAAAGGGTCTGGGTCATCTGTTTAGGCCACGTTTGAAAAAACCTCAGAGCTTCTTAAAATGAATCATAGTTAGGATGAGAAGGATGACACAAAGTGTAAGAAGGAGAAGGTCCCTCCAGAATGTCACTGAGTCGCCATGTGTCGTCCATTAAGAGTGTGTGTTTTCTCACTTGTTCTCTTGCCTATCTCTTGCTCATCACCTCTACAAAGGGATCCATGTGAACCGTCCTGATGGCGTTCTGTCGGAAGTCAGCGCATCCACGTCTCAAAATGTCGACATCACTCTGACAGTAGGCTAAGAGTTCTTCTTGCAAGTCAAACAAGGCTCCTTCTTGAACTTTCTTGGTATGCCACTGGAGGAAGGCAGTGAGTTCCGCGGGAGACATGCCATCGGGATCGTACATGACGGCTGGTGGATAGGGACCTCTGTAGGTCTGGTTGGAAAATAAGTGTGGAAAATACCCTCCACCGCCAACAGGCTGGGTGCGTCCACCTCCATGGCATCCTCCCCCTTTCCCTCCTCCTTGGGTGATGAACGTCGTTGATGTTTTGTAGGGCGATAGCCTGATAGGGTTCCATCCTGTTTTCTTTTCCCTAGTCGTGTCTGTCTGTCTGTCTGCATGCATGCATGCATGCATGCATGTATGTATGTGTACACGAGTGTCATCACGTTTGCTCGTAGACACGAGTAAAACACCACCTATGTCTATCGATCTCTCTCCTTATCCATCTCAATATGATAAATAATCATATTGATAAACGTCTGTTTGAAGACACGTGTGACATCACGTTTTGCATGAAGACACGTGACACCACGTTTGCATAGAGACACAATGTACATCACGTTTGCATGGAAACACGAATGGTAGTATGCATGTAGGCATACACGTGTGCTAACACCTCGGTGTGGATGAACGAGTGACAACGTCATAATCATATGGATAACGTCTGTTTGTAGTTACGTGTGACATCACATTTGCATGAAGACACAAAGTACATCACGTAGGCATTCCCAAATCACGCAAATGTCTGTCCATGACGGTCCATCTTTAGATTTCAGACGACCGTCTACCTAAAAACATGACTACCCGAAAGAATAGGATCGAAATCTGACCAATCAGAGGCTTGGGTTGTGGACCAATCAGAGGCCGCGCTCAGCCTGTGCTGGCCTCTGATTGGTCAAACCGGGGTTGTGCTTTCTCTCCATGGTAAAACCCATTTCCTATGGAAAAGAAACACAAGGGTCGGTCCAGTTTGGAAAACCAAGGTGCAGGCCAGGCACCGGAATGGACCAATCGTTTCGCTGCGTGTTGGATCAATCAGGAAGCAGGATGTCAGTGCCTCTCCTATAGAACAAGAGCGAAACCACACACACACACACACACATACACACTGCATGCTATGAGATCATCATCACATCGAGAATGGCAACCACCTCAGGAAATTGGGACTTGGAGTTGCCGCTGTGCAAAGAATGTCAACGAAACATGGAGACAGAAGCAGTACCAGCATTGCTATCTCCATGGCAGTGTAGCCTCTGCCATGGCTGTCTGCCTGTGTATGCGCATGGAACGAGGGCACGTGATGGCACATTCCAGTGTGTCTATTGTCACACCGTCCTGAAGGACACTTACGTGAGGTGTTTAAGCCACACAAGTAAGTGTCCTGTCAGGAGATAGATAACAAGCCATCCGTACCTTTGCACCACTGCGTGTATGTGGGTGAGGGAGTAATCTTCTTTTTCTTCTCCAAAACGGCCATTTTCAGGGCCACCCATCTCTCCCGAAAGAACGCCATCACTTTGACTACCCTCAAACCAAAACAAAGAACCCACCTCCTCCTCCTCCCTTACCCTCCTCCCTCCTCCCTCCTCCCTCCACCCCCACCACAACTACTTTTTTACAGAAAGAAAACAATGAAAGAGGAAGATTTTACGTGCGCTTCTGTAAATTCTTTTTCATTTACGAGCTCTTTTTATGTCCTCCTCCTCCCCGAAACCGGACGTGACGTCCTCTTGGAAGTGCCGCCATGCGCACGCATGACCCACAATGCACCCTCTCGCGCATGCGCAGAACCACTTCCGATTCTGGAGTGCTGCTACCAACTACTAACACACACAAACACACACACACACCAAACATACAAACACACCACACCACACGTACAACACACACACACACACACACACACACACACACACACACACACACACACACACACACACACACACACACACACACACACACACACACACACACACACCAGACATACATACACACACCGCACAAACACACGCATTCACACACACTTACTTTTAGAGACAATCTTGTTTGTCTGTCAAGGCTGTCTATAGATGCTACTCATGATATCAGGTTGTCTGCAGGGACAATGGCAGACAATGACGGTGTCTACATCCGTAGGGAATGTCTTATACGGGTTCCCTACCTAATTCTGGAAAAAAGTTCATTTTGGGTTTTCTTCTTGACTTCAATGTTTTACCTTTGTTTATCCAACAAACCAGGTTCTTGTCACGTTTATACTTTCAACTTGTTACATTGTGGTGGTGAAACGTTAGTCCTGCACCATGACTGTGGAATATATTTATTTTATGAAAAAAAAAACAATCTAGAAACGCATACAAAAGCAAGTTAGCCAGCTCTGGATAGCTCTATTCCACAGTCTATGAAATCAGCATAGGGAATTAAAAAAAAATTAGAGTCAAGAAGGATATTGTGTAATATAAGATTTCAAGACTAATGTTAGTCTATGTGAACGTGTGAATGGTGTGATAGAAAAGAACGTGAAATGGTTTTCTAGCTATGAAAGAATATGAATTCTGTGGCACACTGATGATACAACCCAGGTAACAGCTGAAAGTGAAGTGCTAGTTGCAGGTGTCATTTCCTTCAGAACAGTCACTAACTCTAAATGTTTAAAATGCCAACATAACATCAGGGTGGGAGGTATTTAATACCGCCACGTAGACATCTACTCACGTTATGATTGTACCGTGAAGGTCTTCAGCAACCCATGCTTGCCGTAAAAGGCGACGATAATTGTCGTAAGAGGCGACTAACCGGATCGGGTGGTCAGGCTGACTGACTTGGTTGACGCATGTCATCGTATTCCAATTGCGTGGATCTATGCTCATGATGTCAATCACTGAAATAGTCCTGATTATTTACAAACCCCGTCATATAGCTGGAATATTGCCTGAGTGCGGCGTAAAACAACAAACAAACAAAACATTATGATAACTGCAGACACCAGTTGGAATCCCGCACAGATGAAGGAGGCGAAACCACGGAGTATCTCCAAAGTGGCATCATACAACTCGTTGAAAACGGCTACCTCAAACCCTTCTCAGATGATGTTCACTAGTCCAATGTACACTCTTCAAAAAGAAAAAAACCCGCACAGTTAGATTTTTAGTAAATTTATTGTCGATATATTTAATTAATATCATAGATATAAATATGAAATTTTGGATTTCGATAGTCACATGTTGTCGTTATGCAAAGGCATTGAAAACTGTTTATTGTCATGTCACATAAGGCCACAAGGTAGCGCTGAACTTATTATATCGTGTGACCGCCCAGGGCTGTGTGCGGTGGGGCGTTGTCCTGTTGAAACAGCTCCCTCTGGCGGTCAATGTTTGGAAGAAGATGAGGTTGAAGAATTTGATTCATGTAGCGATTGGCTGTCAAATTTCCCGGAACCACAACCAAGTCAGATCTCGTGGTGTAGGGTATGGACCACCTCACTATTACACTACCGCCACCGAATTTGTCAAATTCACGTACACAATGTGGGGAAAAACGCTCATTTCGATGACGATAAACACGTTGTCTTCCATCTCGCCGTGAAGAAATCGTGATTCATCGCTAAACCACAGTCGCCTCCAGTTTATCAAATTCCAAGGCTGTAAAGTATGGCACCAACACAAGCGTCGCTGTCGATGGATCTGTTGCAAAACAGGGACGATAACTGGTCTTCTTGGTCGGATTCCAGCCTCGCGAAGATGGTTCCTGATAGTCTTGTCCCATACCCTCCTCAAACCAGGAATGCGTCCTGCAGTCTCCGTAGCTGTGGCATTGCGATGACGTAGGTGGAACAGTCGAATGTAGCGATCCTGTACAGGGGTGGTAACTCTTGGTCGGTCGGTTCTCGGACGGTCTGCAATGGAATTGAACTGTGTGTATCGGTCCCAAAAGCGGCAAATGGTGCTGTACTGGACGTTGACAACAGAAGACTGCGTTCCCCTCTTTGGATACGTCGTATGGCGATGTTCCGATCGGCAGCGCTGAGCCTCAGCATTTTCGAACTTGAAAAATGTTGACAATTGAATCACACATTATTGGCTCAAGCTAGCCTGTTTATAGCCATTACCAAGAGTTACGAATGCCAGAACTTGCACCTGCATTTTGCTTTACGGTTTTCCTCCATGACATTTTTTAACAAAGGTGAAAACATACCGTTTAAGACATTGCAAATCGACAATGGCTGCGTTTTGACGCACCGTTTGTCGAATATCAGGCCACGAACATTTTCAAAAACATATATTCAATTTATATACCGGTTTAATGTGTAGTCAGGTTCAATGAACTACATACTACCTGTGCGTTTCTTTTTTTTTGAAGAGTGTACATGCATTTGGTGAGTTGAGGTGAGGTGAAATGGGGTTTAACGCTTCCAAGATTATTGCACTTATATAGCGACGTGCATGCACTTGTGTGGCTACTTGTACTAGTCCGAACTGATGCCGATTTATAGTGCTAGCCCACTGAGATACTATTGTTATTAACAGTTTCTTTCCTTTCTTCTAATCGGTGCACATTTTTATACAAATGAATAAAGAAAACATTTTGATTTCTTGAATTTTAAAGAAAGAGATTGTACATCCACACTGGTATCTTATTTCCCTTGAATATATATATATATATATATATATATATATATATATATATATATATATATATATATATATATATATATATATATATATATCATTAAAATCAAATTTTTGTTCTCGCTATCGCTAAACAAAGATCTGAGGACATCCCATTACGGGTCACGTCAGAACGACCTTTCATCCGACCAATCAGAGCGTCGCTTGCCAGTTCGTGAAAGTGTCAGTCGGAATGTGTTTTCTGATCATGCAACCTCGAAAACGTTAACACGGGCGAACGACTGATTCCGTCAAAATTATCGTCTTTCTCTCGCTTCCGTGGGATAATCATTTGAACGGAGGAGGCCTTGCACAGTACGTGGAAAGCACTGCCATAAAATCTCAACCATATATTAGACATTCTTGAATGTTCGTTTGTTCAGTTTCCAAAATTTTAATCGAGAACTGTGTCCAACTGTGTAAAGCTCGAGAAAGCTGCTTTATAATTGGCTGATGTCGACTTCTTGTTAGTCATTTCAAAGTTCGCGAAAGGTTGTTGTGACGTGACTCGTAATGGGATGTCCTCAGATCTTTGTTTAGTGGCAGCGAGAATTTAGATCTGATTTGAATGAGATTGATATATATCATGTGTTTCAGTTTGCAGGGTTACTGTTATAGACCTTCCAAACTGCATTAATGAAGGTTATCACGAACAATAGCGTCTACACATGGTGGCTATAAGATGCAAATATATGACATTGCTTTTAATACATGGTTTGTATACAAGGAAATAAAAAACAACAACACATCCACATTTGACTTATCAGTGACTAAAATGATATCCAATGAAATGTGTGTGTGGCGAGTGTCATTTCGTGAACAACTGGTATCATCTCTGTTTGAAACTTACTGATAAGTTCATACTATCTCCGCTAGACATAAAGGGTTGGTTGTTGGTTGGTTTGTTGTTTTACGCCGCACTCCGCAATATTCCAGCTATATGACGGCGGTCTGTAAATATTCGAGTCTGGACCAGACAATTAAGTGATTAATATCATGAGCATCGATCCACACAATTGGGATCGATGACATGCATCAACAAAAACAGCGAGCCTGACCGACCGATCCCGTTAGTTGCCTTTTACGACAAGCATAGTCGCCCTTTCCGGCAAGCATGGGTTGCTGAAGACCTATTCTACCCCGGATCTTCATGGAATATTGGAAGTTGACGTCATACTTCTTGTCATACTGTATTGTCCCAATCATATCGTATGTTATCTGAAAGCTATTTAATCTGTTATCATCACATTGAATTTAAAGAATTATTCTAATGTGCATAGCCATACACGAGGGTTCAGCTGAAATCGAATGATGTCTATCATGGCCAGGTGCCTCTAAGTAGGGCTGGACCACCTCCGTGGAAAGAACGTGGTTTTAGTCTTGCTGTGTCAGCAACATACAGGTCACCAATGTGTTTCGCTGATCTGGAACGTCTTACAACTCATTCATCACTCACACCCGTATTAAACAGACGTGATCAAACGACATTTTTCATATCAGAGGATTTGTGTAATCATGTCAGCAAGATGTGTTTATGTTGGTCTGTGTGTGCACCATTCTGTACTATGGTCCTCAATTACAAAGTGCGCCAATTGTGGCATGTAAAGTGTGATACAATGTCTCGCGCGACATGTCAAGTACTTGATGATACGGATAACGACCGTTGGGTTCAAGGAACAGTGTTTACATCATCAACGAACAGGGTTGACAGTTTGAAACCATGTCAAATAGCCTTGACCTGTTCTTGTATAAGGATTAAAGGAGATACGTAGGTCTCAGTTACCACTGTTAGAAACAATGTAATGTCCTTTATTGTTTAACGTCGCACTCGGTATTCACGTCATGTCCGCTCACGTGTGCGTCACAGCAGAAAAAGTATGTGACTAAGATACGTGTTCATGCATTTCCCTGTTCCTGCAGCTAAATTCCCGAAGTGATTTTGACGCACAGACAATACATATAAATATCATAACTGAATACACTGTTCATGTAATTTATTATCTATCAATAAATTCTGTAAACATGTAAATCTGTTTTGGTCACCCTCTCCCTCATTGGTCTGTTTCAGCAAAGACGTCACTCTTAGAAACATCCTCGTCACGCCGAAGACCCGGGTTCGATTCCTGACATGGGTACAATGAGTGAAGTCCATTTCTGGTGTCCCCCAACGTGATAATGCTGGAATATTGCTAAAAGCGGCGTAAAACCTCACTCACCCCTCTTCATTGTCCGTGGTAACATTGAAAACACAATTGTCAAGAAAGTAACCCAAATGTGATGTTTAACATGTGTTATGTTGATATGTACGGGCGATGAGATGTATGGACATTGGTGCCAGTAAAGCAAATGCTAGTGGCAGTATGCTGCAGTGTTTCTATTTGTGCGGTAGTCCTAGAATTGCCCTGTGGGTGCTTAAAATGATGCATTCTTGTGTATATTATGTTTTACGTCGCCAAAATCATCGGTGTCATGATTACATGCCGAATTATTCCCCGGCGTCGACAATCACCTGGTACCCTGGTACCCCCCTCTCTGATTCCTCACAATAATCACTAAATCGTTTCCTGTCCATATTCCTTCATCCCTCCACCGTCACTTCCACCCTCACCCCCCAATCTTGTCTCGCTCATATTCCTTCCATATATCAACACCATGTACAACATCTTTTAGAATGTTAATATAATACACAAGCTTTTAAATATGTACCTGTATTTAAATAATGACGACTCCCTGAATACAGGGTGGTTAAGTTTGGTACCTCCCAAATATTCTCAGGTATCGGAAGACATTCAACACAAAATACATTGACCTCAAAACATTGTTCTCACGGCGCTACCCATGACTGTTTCTCAGTGATGTTGGCGGACATGGCCATGGGGTACATCCTCCGTTGCTTAAAGGTTGTACTGGAAGCTCCGTCCCCATAGTTGTAACTGTACAGACACAAGGCATTCCTTGAACTGGAACAAGTAGAGTCATTCTGGAATAAGAAAAAAATATTAGAATCAAGTCGGTACGGGTCTATGATGTCAAGAGTTACTATTCAATTCATATTTCGCTATATTTCCACAGAACACGGCGGCACGGGTGGCCCAGTCGTCTAAGGCGCTGCGATTTGTTGTGCAGAGTTGCGTCCCATGGCCATGCCAGAAACCTATGAGTGTGGATTCGAATACCGGTTCGCCCGGATTATGTTTCTAGGTTTGTCAGCGCCATACCTGTGCTTGTGGGTTTCACCGAAGTGGTAAACGTGTGAGACCTGGATCACTTCGGGCTTTCCTCCCACATTAAGTTGACACGCCGTGATATTACTGGAATACTTTTAAAAGCGGTGTTAAACCCAGCTCACTCACTCACTCCACACAACACAGGGGCATGCTCAAAGCGCTCCATTATTACCCTGGTCAATGGATCAGTGTGCACTAGATTTTCATTCTCAGCTCCCCAGGGAGTATACAACAACCCAGCTGCCAGTGTTTAACATGTTACAAATTCAATTAACAAGATAGCGTTTGTGTAAATCATTCGAAATGCATTCAACGTTTCGTCTCAAACCATCGGGTATTTTTACTTCTAAACTTTCGAATCTTCTTCTGCTGCTGTGGATGTGCTTGGTGTGGGTTCCTTGTTGTCCTGTATGTTGATGATCTCCGTCTGTTGCATGTACCCCATCTTGCCGAGCACAGCGAACCCACTGCAACCAGAATTGACGATCATCACTCTGTTACTTCTTTTTTGACATTTTATTTTTCTAGTATATTATTCTTTTATTCAAAGAAATTCATTCAGTTCAGCTTGGTATTTTAAATTTTTAACTTATGTTCTTTTTTTACTACATTTCTGGTATTTTTGTTTTTTTCCTGGTTAAAAATCCGTGTCAGAATGCTCAGGGTATCTTCCTGATTTTAAAGTTACTTCCTATCATTCAATACCGTATGTTCTCCCAAGACAGACATGTTGAAAGGATTCAAAGGAAATCATTGAAGATTTAAAAGGAATTGCAAAGGATTTATTATGGGAGTGGAAAGTCCACAGTATTTGTAAGTTTTTATTTTGTCATTTGTAAGTTCTATATTTATTTTCACTTTTTATTGTTTTGTTTGTTTGTTTACATTTTAACTTATGATTGTTATTGTTTATTCATTTTAGCTTGTACCGGTTTAACTGTGTACAGAATATGGAATAAATTATTTACCACACACAACAGCTATAACTACATACATGGAAACCCTTCACCGGGAACTCGTTCAGAACAACGTAATCAGTCGTTGAAGTTGAACGCTGCTTTTAAAGAATTTGCGCCATTAAATGACAGGGGTAATAAGGAGTATACCTCACACAAGGTATCCATGTGTGGAATCAAACCCATGCCGATGAGCGAATGCTTTAGCCACAGGTCTACCCCATCGCCCCTTGTTTACGGATTTAGAAGGGAGCAGTTGTATATATTTGTCCCTTTGTATATACATGCATGTAAAGAGTAGGGATCACGGGTGGCCCAGTCGTCTAAAGCGCCGCGATTCGCCATGCAGAGTAGCGTCCCTTGGGTACGCCAGAAACCTATGATTGTGAGTTCGTATCCCAGTTCGCCCCGCTTATATTTCTAGGTTTGTCTGCACCATACCCGTAGTGGTAAACGTCTGAGACCCGCATCACTTCAGGTTTTCCTCCCACATTAAGCTGACACGCCGTGATATAACTGTAATACTGTTTAAAACGGCGTTAAACCCAACCCACTCACTCACTCACTCACGCAACAGTAACCGTCGAAAAGCGGGGCTTCAAGACAATTGGGGTTTCTTGATATGTTAATACATATCTTCCATGAAATGATGTACTTATACAGCAGAGGAAATGCTTCTACATACATCAGACAGATGGTGGCCGTGCACTGAAGTCCCGCAGAAACAAGGTAGGTAACTCCCTTAAAGATGTCCAACGTATACTTGTAGATCTCGCTAAACATGGGCGTCCCAGTTATCGAGGTAATGATGTTGGTAATGTATAGGCTTGAGAACACAGCACCTGAAAAGTTTGTTTGTTTGTTCGTTATTTAACACCGCACTCAGCAATATTCCAGTTTTATTATGGCGCTATGTAAGTAATCGAGTCTGGGCCAGACAATCAGGTTATTGACATCATGAACATCGATCCAAGCAACTGGGATACGATGACATGCATCAACCAAGTCAGCGAGCCTGAACACCCGATCCCGCCTCTTTCGACAAGCATAGACGCCTTTTACGGCAAGCATGGATTGCCCGGATCTTCACGGGTCGCACCTGAAAAGAATTACTCTCAAATATATAGCATGTTCTTTGCCAACAATATTTGAAAACGCATGCTTAGAATGGTCTTCAATTTGCCAAAAAAAAGATACAAACCTTGTCGATCAGCCCCCGCCATGCTTGATACCATGGATTTAATTATTGTTGAAACTGACAAATCAAATGCCGATATGAAGGCCACTGAAATAAACAAATATGATATATTGTCAAAAAGAATGATAAAGTAAAATGTCCTCGCTGTATTAAATGTGATAAAGACAAGTAATGGCCCTGTTCTCCCAACGGAGTGGCCAATAGTTTGTCATGCTCACCTCCATACATCATGAAGTTGTCATAGGCAAATGCCTTCAAAACAATTCCTCCTGTGTAGGCGATGTTGCTCCAAATGGCGATGAACCGATCGTTGAAGCAGCATTGAAACAGCTTCAAGAGAGGGAGTTTTATTACCTCAGCGAATATGGAGGATGCCGTGCTATAGTACCCCATCATCTCTGGGCCCCAACAGAAAGGGTAGTTCATCTCCCATAGTGTACCAATGTTGCCAGTCTTTTCTGCAATTTCGTGGAGGAAATATGCAACCAATGCCAAAGAAAACATTACTCGCAGTTTGACTGTACCTTCGAAAAAGTAAAAGCTAAACACGTTCCGCACAGCTTTAAGGGGAGTAAGAATTTTTTTCTCCTCGAGTTTCTTCTTCCGTAGTTTGGATGCGGCGGCTACCTTTCTCTTCCCGGGGAGGATGAATACAACAGCCAGTATGTTGAGCAGTAGGATGGCTGCTGCAGTGAGGGAAGGAAGGACGAATCCTTGAAGTTGTATGTAGTAGCCCACGCCGGTGGACAACGCGGCCCCCGTCAGTGACTCGGTAACGGCTGTCACAAGAAGAGCAACGGTTCTAGACCCTTCAGGTGGCGTGTTGTCGGCAACGAATGTGCTGCATGCAATGGCGAAAATTTCGGCTGCGCAAACGCCAGTTAGGACTGCTGTTAGAAAAAATATTCTGATGTCCAGAGACCATTGTATGGTTATTGTCACTAGAATACAATCTATCAAATATCCTATCAAGGGCACCAGGAACAGCATCTTTCTTCCAAAATAATCCGAGTAGGCACCGAATAGAATGGTGCTGACTAGGGAAAACGCACAGCTGACCAAGGAAAAGTACATGTTCATCTCAGATGCAAGTTTTTGTGCTTCTTTTTGAAGAGAGTACTCGCTGTTGCTATTAGAGTCGCTCGCATTACTGGAGGGTTTATAGCACTGAGTGTCGTTCAAGGTACTTGAATTGTGCCCTGACGGTAGTGTGCTGTTACCTAGCACTTCATCCAGGATTCGTCGATAAAGGTATTGTGAATATACAGGAGCGTGCATGTGGTTAGCAATGGTCCAGATGATCTGAATAATGTTCAGCAACACCAAATTCATTACCTGTACCTTGGCAGTGACCTTGCCTTTGTTCGCCTCTTTGTCCAGGAAAACCTCATCCTCACCTCCACCGCTCCTTTGCCTATTGAGGATCCTACAGATCTCATCTGGGTCTATCGCAGTCCTTTCATCAAGGCTTGTTTGGGGTCTTCGGCGTTTCCAGCTCTGAGTCCATCCATCATCACTATCATCTGATTCTGCCGATTGTCGGAGCGGTGGTGCCGACTTTGCTCTGACTCTAACATAGATATCCTTGACATCCCTTGCTCCTACACTGGCGATGCTATTGTCCCAGGATATCTGTCTACGATTGAGTGGATCGCAGTCTTCTGTGGACTCGGAGAATTGGATTTTACCGCCAGGAGTCCTTTCTAGATCTCTTCCCAGTAGGGGTGTCCTCTCGCCCATCTTTGCTGCTGCTGATGTGGGTATGTGTTACATCTACTACAGATGTGTTGTTCTGTTTATGTCAGGTATCATATAGCTGATATGATATGTCATATACGTCACCTGTCTAATGACCTCTCCGTGTGTGTAACTGATCCCATTATCTCTTGTTAGCCATGGTTAAAGACTTCCAGCCGAAGAACATTTGCATCATGGTAAACGTGAATTATAAAATGACATATTTTGTGCCAGCTATTACACGACTCATGTCTTCATGATAATTGCAACTTTGATTTTGAAGGAAGTGTAAGCTTTGTCCTGAAACAATACCTTGCCGGTCATGCGATAGGTCAGACCAGTGGTAATCTGAAGTTGGTCATATGTCATATAACCCACTAACTGACTTTGCTCCTTCCTGATTTACTCGGGATTTAATAGGTCATGGGTGGGTGTTGACAAGTTGTGTGCCACAGATAAGTTCGTGTGCCGGCAGCCAAAGGTTTTTAATCAGGTGAATCAAGCTACAACTATGTGACACCAAGCGATGGCGCCTCAACGACCCGCTGATAGAACTTGGCAGTACTCTTCTCAAATAAAATAGAAACGTTTTATACCAATAGTACTCAAAGAAAACGAATACGTGAAATATGTACATGTTTATAGTATTTCCATCGCAAAAGCATATCCGAGTGTCATGATATCATATCATAAACAAATAATTCAATGACAGTATTGATAACATCACACTGTGTCAATCTATATTTTGGCTCATTTTCACAGTCAAATGTTAAGACTTAAGCAATATCCCAGCTACATTGACGATGGCCTGTAAATACTGATCCAGGTAATCCAGTGACTGAAAGTACGAGCAACGATTCTGATCAGCCGATCCTGACTACCCTATCACTTCCTTATATGGTCCTCAAGACAATAACAGCACACTGCGACCTTGGATTCCCCACACATCCCATGGATCCGAAACGCCGCAAATCCCTGAATTGTGTTTCTCAGCTGCCAGAGGGGCGATGAGGTTTCATCGTCATCACAGGCGTCTCCGCCCTGATGGATTATTGCTAAAGGAGGCGTTAAACCACTTATTGAAACCCGCTGATCTTGGGTTCGAATCCCAGGTTGTGCCATCAGCATATCCAAGCTCGCTGAGATGAACAGTGGTTTGTTTGTTTGTTTGTTGTTTTACGCCGCACTCAGTACTATTGCGGTATGTAAATAATCGAGTATGGAACTGACAATCCAGAGATTGCCATCATTGCAATTGGGATGCGATGACATGCATCAACCAAATCAGCAAGCCTGACCACCCGATCTCCTTAGTCGCCTCTTACGACAATCATGGTCGCCTTTTACAGTCTATGACATATGTTAAGCTAACACGCCACAATAGGAACCATTCTGGAACCATATATATAAAGGAAGTGTGAGGTTTGATGAGTGATTGGATGAATTCATGCATGGCTTGTGATCAGTTGTACGATAGAGATCCGAGGGCAACCTCATCACACGTAATCACACCTGGTCGTCGTCCTCCGTTGGGGTCGTGCTCTTCGGCTCCGTCTGGTTGTCATGGATACTGATGTGTTCCACCTTAGTGTGGTATCCCATCCGACTCAGAACAGCATATATTCTGCAATAAAGATGAGTCAATAAGTATGATTTTAAGGCCACTGTATGATTTCAAATTCACAGCGAAAGAGCCCGATTCGCATACGACTGAGGTAGGCATGGGAACCAGAGTAGGGAGCAAAGGCTTCAACTACTTTGCCAATAATGTGGATGGAGATGGCATGACATGTCCATCCTGACTCCAACTGATAGGGTACCATACCGAATATTCTTCAGAATCATACTCTTGTTCATGGGTTTCACCAAGGGTGTACCTCTTAGATCTGCATCACTTTGGGATTTCCTCCCACATTGTGCTGACACGTCAGGATATAACTGACTGAAATGTTGCTGGTCAAACCTCACTGACGGAAACAAATTTCCATTTGAAAATAATAGTCGGTGCCTGTTCAAGTCCACAATACTTACACAATCATGATGGTGGCAACAGCTTGAAATCCTCCCACGACCAGATAGGACACACCCTTGAATATGTTTAAAGTGTACTGGTAGATTTCACTGAAGACAGGCGTCCCTACCAGACTGCAGATAATGTCAATAATGGATAGACTTCCAAATAAAGCACCTGTTGGAAGACAATGACGTCATTTAGGCATTATTTATACACAGAAGGCTTGGGAAGAGGGGATATATGTCCAATCGAATGAAATAATTTATGAAGCGGTCCAAAAACTAGCTTGAATATTTTACAAGTGTTAGTTCAATGCAAAGTATATTGTCAAGTATGGTTATACAGGTTGTCATAAGGAAACAAATGTCATTACATTCCTAAGCGTAACATCACGTGCGAAAACTCATCAGCGTTATTCTAACATGTGATGAAACAATTTACATGTAACCCAGAAAAGTGATCAACCAATCCAAATGATCAACCAATCTAGCGTTAAGGTGGCATGTGATCAACCAATCTAGCGTCACACTGACTAGTGATCTAAATACCTAGTTTGCCCTAGCGTGTGATAAAATATCCAAGTTTTACCTTGACGGTCAGGACCGGCCATTGCTGACATGATAGACTGGATTGCGGAGATTAGAGCTACATCAAAGGATCCGACGGCTGCAACTGAAAAGTAACTAACATTTAATAAACATCCTATTATATGCGATTACTGTCAAATGTGCGCATATAGTTTTGCAATAGAAACTATACAATACACATCAGTCGGAGAACTAACTCGAAGAATTTGCAAAAGTTATTTGTCAGTTCCAATTCAGAAAATACAAATGTTTATTAAAAAATGTTAGTCCCTATTCCCTATTTTGATTTGTACTATATGTTCCGTGTTTCTTTTAGGTGAACAGTTGACGTGCCTTTGCATGTGTTTGTGCCAGGTGCCACCGGGGCAGGATACACTCACCTTTTCGCGAACACCTGGTATCATTACAATTTGATAGTAATTCATAAACACATGCTCATGATATAGTCGGAATCGTACAATCGACTTTCTACGGGATTATTATTGGATATGGAAAGGGTTTTGTCGCTTTATTTCACTTTGGATCACATGCTCCAGTTTGGTCCTCAATCTATGAAAGTGCCAAAGAACTCACTACTTTATACCTCGAAGAATGTACACACAATTGCATTTAGTATGTGTACATTAATGTGTACTCTGACAGCCACACAACAACAACCTGTATCACGGAATAAAATAGTTCCTCAAAAGGAGAGGTGACATGAGCGTATGTATGCCAAATTTACTACATTTTAACATCTTTTGTAGTTGACTGACAACAAATGGATTTCTTTGTTCTTCACTATTATGAGTCGCAGCGAGGGTATTCGTGAACGAGCATGCAGTCAGACTTTCTTTCCTAATAAAAAAATAACTCGCACAAGTACACGTAACAATCACGTTCCAAAACACAGTCAATAAGAACCTTTAATATCAGATTGTACATCTGATTTTTAATAGCCATAAACATCGGTCGATCAAATTACACTTCACTTCCCAAGCTAAACAAACCGAGTCTGTTCGAATGTTCGGGAATCTATAAGGAGTCTGGAAAGCTAGATAAATCCAAGAAATGTGCTCCTTACCCCCGTACATCAAGAAGTTGTTGGTAGCAAATGCCTTCAGAATATTGGCTCCAACTACGGCGAGGTTGCTCCAGATGGCGATGAGCACGTCGTTGAAGCAGCACTGATACAGCTTCAGAAGAGGGATTTTTATCAGTTGAGAAAAGATGGAGGCTCCGGTCCCATAGTAACCCATCATCTCCGGACTCCAACATAAAGGCCAGGTCATCTCCCATAACGTACCGATGCTACCAGTTTTCGCTGCAATTTTGTGAAAAGCCATTGCCAACAAAAGAATTGAGTACATTATTCTAGTTTTCACAGTACCTTCGGTAAAGTAAAAACCGAAAACATTTTTTATGGCTCCTAACGGAGTAAGTAACTTCCTCTCCTTCTTCTTCTGTTTCCTCAACACTGAAGACGATGGCGTCTTTTTACTTTCTGGCAGGATGACCACAACAGCCAACACTGCTAGCAGGAGAATTGCGATCGCAGTAACACTTGGGAGGAAATAGCCTTCAAGTTGTATGTAGTACCCAACACCAGTAGACAAGGCTGCATTGGTTAAAGTCTGTGTTATTCCCATCACAACTAAGCCAGTGGTCCGCGAACCCTCAGGGGGCGTATTGTCAGCGATGTAAGCCAAGCATGCAATAGTGAATATTTCATAACTACAAATTGAGCCTATTACAGAGCCTATGAATAAAATGTAAAAGCTTAATGACCAATGAATGATGGCGGTTGTCAGGGCAAAATTGAGTAGCATGCCAATCATTGGAATTAAAAACAACACTTTTCGACCAAAGTAATCCGAATAGGCACTAAAGAGGACAGTACTCACAAGACTAATAGGACATCCTGTGACTGTAAATCTTATGCTCCATGTCGTCTGGAGCTGTTCGGCCTTTTCTTGTAGGGAGTTTGTCCCGTTTGAACCTGAAGCGTTGAGTGATGGTTTTTCACAGTAGGATGCCTCGTAGCTCGAATTATTGCCGTCAGAGGAACGCGACATATTCCCAAACACTTCTTCTTCCAACCTATGGAAGAAATACTGACTCCATGCCGGACTGTGGATATGGATGGCTATAGACCAGATGATAAGGATGATGTTCATAAGAATCAGGTTTATAACCTGAGTCTTGGAAGAATCCTCCTTCCTATTGGTGTCTTTGTTGAGGAACTCCTCATCCTCACTGTTCCTACTCTTCTGCCTGTTGAGGGCCCAGCCTACCCAATCATCGTCATTCATCTCCTCTTGGTCGCCTATGCTTGTCTTAGGTCTATGTCTCTGTGCAGACGTTGTGTCTTCATCGTCATTAACAATGAGGGTTCGTCTCAAAGGTGGAGCAGACTTTGGTCTTGCGTTCACCCTCACTTCAACATCAGCAATGATATTGCCTTTGAATTCAGTATCAGTGGACGCCCTGATCAAAAGGGGATCACCCTCCCCATCCTGTAGGATACCCCTTACATCAGGCCTATTTGCAGACCCATCAAGAAGTGGCGTTCTTTCATCCATTGTTATGGAAGAAACAGTTCAAGTCAGAATCATTATTGCAACGTATCTTGTGCAGCTAGCCCCTGGACAGTACTCATGAGTCATTCATCCTAAATGCCAGCATTATCTTACCCTCACTCTAATCAGTTTTATCACTGTAACATGTGAGATAACCAAAGGTTAAAAAAGGGGCTTTCTATGTCACCAACGTCACATGTTAGATCATCTGAGTCGAAGATAATGTAAGCACACGTAAATTGTTCTCACATATGATACATCATATTAGTTTTGTCAATGTTGGCTTCATATATTCGTCTGTAATGATGAATGAGTCATTGTTGAGCCGTATCACGACAGTCTCTAAATACTCCAGTCTGGACCAACTTAATTAATACTCTACAGTTGATGTAAAATAAGTTGTATTTAGGATTTACACATTTTAGTAAAGTGCAAACTCTGGCACATTTTGGGGGTTTGAGTCACATCAGAATAAAAAGGCACCTAATAGACAGCACTTAAAGTCACCGACCCAACACTTTCAGCCACCGAACTTTCTAATGAATTGAAACCCACCACTGTCGTCCAGATAGCGTACTTGTCTTCCCTTCTGAGAAGTGTAACTTGGCTAGGATCCCATGAGTAGGTTTGGTCGCTGCCATTGAGTCTTAGCAATAAGGTGCCTCACTCTGAGAGTGTGGGTTCGAATCCTGGATGGGACTCAATCCGAAGAAGTACTCGAATTTGTATTTTACGAGGAAGGTGTAATCTAAATATAACATATGTTACATCTGACCACTTTCTTATGCTAATGGTTGCCATGATATATATATATATATATATATATATATATATATGAGCTGTCTCAGGAACTTTTGTTGTTGAGTATATATACAGTATACTCAACAACAAAAGTTCCTGTGACACCAATATTTTAGTGTATTTTTCAAACAAGTAAAGTTTGGTTTTCAATAGTGTAGTACATGTATAGAATCAAGTCACAAAAACGCAACTGCTACAGAAAAGCATGCATTCCATGCAAAAGTTGACTTTTATGCAAGTCCCATACATTTCACTACCAAAGAATGGGTATAAAAACATGTGCGTTAATGGGATTCCATATGCATTGTTTAGCATCGTGCTGAAAACAACCACTCAGAAAAACAACAAAATTACGCAAATATTCAACATTACGAAATGCCACGCCTGTCCAAAAATGAGCGTCTGCGAGCCATTGGTATGCTTGAAGCAGGATCAAGTCAACGTTATGTTGCAAGACAATTTAACGTCCACAGAAACACCATTTGGTGTTTATGGCAACGTTGGCAACAGACGAATGCAGTCAGAGACCATCCTCGGAGTGGCAGGCCACGCGTAACCAATAATCGACAAGACAACTGGATTCGAACAACACACCTACGGAATCGATTCCAGCCAGCAACAGTGACTGGAAGAAGCATCCCTGGCCTTTGACGAATATCTTCACAAACCGTACGTCGTCGCCTCAGATGTGCAGGGATTGTCGCCAGAAGACCCGCCAGACGTCCCATTTTGACAGGAAACCACCGTCAAGCACGTCTACAGTGGTGCAGACAGCGTCTACGCTGGACGGCCATGCAGTGGGGACTAGTTCTATTCACTGACGAGTCTCGTTTTCACCTCAGCCACAGCGATGGACGGATTCGAGTGTACCGACGTCGAGGTGAACGTTATGTCAATCATTGTTTCATGGAAGAAGGTCGATTCGGGGGCGGCAGCGTTATGGCATGGGATGGGATTACAGCAAGACAGAGGACCCGTTTGAAAGTGGTAGAGGGAAATCTCAATGGACAGCGCTACCGAGACGAGATCATCAGCCCTGTTGTTCTACCGTTTTTGCGTCGTCATGGCCCAGGCATTACCTTTCAACATGACAACGCCCGCCCGGAGGAGGGGGAGGGGGGAGGGGGGAGAGGGAGGAGAGGGAGGGGAGAGGGAGGGGAGAGGGAGGAGGGGGGGAATGGAGGAGGGGGGAGGGGGGAGGGGGGAGGGGGGAGGGGGGAGGGGGGGAATGGAGGAGGGGGAGGAGGGAGGGGGGGAGGAGGGAGGAGGGAGGGGGGGAGGAGGGAGGAGGAGGAGGAGGGAGGACATACGAAGCGCTCGTAAATGAGAAAGAATTAACAGAAGCGCACGTAAAATCCTCAGCTTTCTTTTCCGCTGCTGCCGTTGTTGTTGTTCCTCCATGTAGTCTAACATTCGAATTTCTGACTGAGGACGTCCACAGATCGCTGACCAATGCACACGGCAGTTGTACGACTTGACCAAATGTGGTAAGACTTTCAAATAGTGTCTGGTCCCATGCTGTGTAAAGTATCGCCACATTTTATTTTTCAGAGTCCTTTGAAACCGTTCCACTACGGCTGCTATCGTTTCAGGATTTTGACTGGTGTAGAAATGAATGCTATGCTTCGTCATGAGAGCCTGGAAAGGGCGGTTGACAAATTCTCTGACATTGTCTGTTCGCAATTGAGCAGGGAGTCTGCTCTTGTCCTTCAGGTGTTGCACCCATGCCATCTTTGAAAACACATCGATCACGCACAGCAGATATTTGAATCCTTGGTTGTCGTCTTGAAAGGCAATCATGTCACTCAAGTCTGCTTGCCACAATTCATCGACGCCTCCTACACGATAGTGGTCTCTCGGAAAGGAGCGTCTGGCTGGTTTGTGCAAGGTGTAGGTACTTTGCGTACCACCGCTTGATTTGACTTTGCGATGGCATGGTTTTCTTCTTGCTTTTACTGGTTTTTGCATCTTGAGCGTGGATGCGTGCTGCTTTCCACAAAAGGTCGCCAGCCTCCAAAATTTGCCGGATGTTTAGGATGAAAGTAGGTTTTTTCCAACCAGGCCGTCCAAAGGGAAGTAGGAAATCCTTTGTTTTGTTTCTCTTCAGCAGCAGAGGGAAGAATGCGCTGTCGCGTCTTGGTCTGTCGCTTCATTTCTTCCAGACTGATGCCACTAGGTACATGAATGACCTTTTTATTGAGAGGGGAGAGATATTTTTTTCTTATGTGGTGCTAAAGGGTATCCATGAACCTCGCCTGTTGATGAATCTGTCCTGTTTGGTATCAGACGGAGGTGGGGTCATCAACCATGGGGTTGGCATCTCATCTTTTTCTTCTTCCGCTTGTGGATCCACCTGTCGCGGAGGAGGTGGGGATGGCATCTCATCTTCTTACGCCTGTGGATCCAGCTGCCACCGCATCCTTCTTCTTCTCTCTTTGTGACTTTGCGGGGAGAACTTGGGAAGGGGGAACTGGGTATTGGGTATTGGATGTTTTTGGTGTGGCGTGAGGATGGTGTTGCTGCTGCTGCTGCTACTGCATCCATTGCCATCGTTGAGGATTTCCAATCCAATTTGGCCAAATGGTGACTCAAAATGGTCCAACCTGCAAGCCCCTCTTTGGTTTTCCGGTGACGCACTAAATCGTTGATCAAGTCCACCATGTGTGTGCCAGGGATGGGTTTCCCTTCCACGGTCAGGGTTCCCTCTAGAGTCCAACTCAAGTCGGGATTTTTTTAAAACTTGTCATCAAATTCATGGGTTTACTGGACATGGCTTTAGTGACACTCATGTTGGTGGTGGTGTCACTTTGGGTTATAGTGGTTTGATGGTATTGTTGTTGTTGTTGTGCTGTTGGCGCTGCAACTCTAGCATGCGTTGCAACAGTTGGTTGTATTCGTGTTCTCGCATGTGAAAAGGCTGCTGTGACCTCTGCATCAACGCGTCCATCTCTTCCAAATTTTGGAGACGTTTCTTTTCAATGTGTCTTCAGGCACCAACACCATCTTGTGTGTGTACTTCATGGTGGCACACCACATACTGATCCCAACCTTCCTGGTGTCAGACCATTTATTACTTTTCTCCAAACAAAGAGGCTAGGGCAGAACCAATAAGAGGAATGAGTCCCCCTAATAATCCTCCTCCATGTTGAAGTTTCTTGCTTAGAGGTACTTGTTTTTTTATGAGCGTTTTCAAGACTTTACCGTGTCATTGCAAGTTTTGAATGGCTTTGCGCATTGCTGGAGCGGCAGCACACAAATGACACAGAGCGTGTTTCTGTTTCCTGAGGCATCTCATAGGTTCAGCACATACACGATGGGCATCTCGGATCTCGAAAACAGGCGGGCGCGTACTCGATGGTCTTGCAACGTGTTGGGTTTCAAGTCCAAGAACAGGTAAGCGTGAGGCCCTCGGGTGGCATCTTCATAGGCTTCACGCAGAAAAGTAACTTTGCCTGGAAACACCTGGCGAGCCAGACTGTCGATCTGCGATGCATCTCTCGGATTTTTAAAGAGGACCATGTAGTGAGCATTCAGACTTATGGTACGATGTTGCGGCGATTAGGCAAACAAGTTCTGAGTGAGGTACAGCACGGATGTGTTTCGGTGATGACTTTTCTTGGTGAACCATCTCAGCACTTCCATTTCTTTCGTATTGTTGCCCAGCAAATCATCGATGACGAGTCAGTGTGGGGCCACCCCTTTTTCGGGCAAGGCACGATCCGAACTCAAGAGCGATCCCTAAGTGATCTTCCATCTCTTCCAACTCATGATGAAGCGGTTGCCATTTGCTGTACACCCACACGATGAGATGGGGTGGTGTATCCAATACCTCAGGGCAATGCATCTGCTCCATACATGATTTCACAAATGAACTTTTTCCTGATCCTGTGGGTCCTGCAATGAACAACGTAAAAGGATGGTGTAGGGTCAAAGGGGAAGTCATCATCCTCATCACATGACGTCATCCAGTGTTCTGGCTGACTGACACACGGCAGCGGCGGTGACGGTGCTGGTGGAGGAGAGTATCTTCCCGGAGGAGAAAAGTTTTCCTGTCGGGGTTGCAGAGGTTTATGGAACAGTCTCCTATGTCTCTCCATATTATCATGTCTAGTGAACTGTTTCCCACAGTCTGAACACCATGTGGACCTTCAAGGCAACTGATCTTTCAAGCATGGCCTTTCTCTTTTATCTATTTTTTCTTTACTTTTTCTTTTCTGTTTGACACACACACACACACACACACACACACACACACACACACACACACACACACACACACACACACACACACACTCACTGTGCGGGTCTCTGATGGGTCGAACAGTGGGTTGTGCGTTCTCTCCAATGACCCATACAATTTCCTATGGAAAAGAAACACAACGGTCTGTCCAGTTTGGAAAACCGGGGCTCAGACCAGGCGCTGGAACGGACCCATCAGCGCACTGCGTGGTCGACCAATCAGGAAGCAGGGTTTCAGTGCCTTTCCTATAAAAAGAGAGAAGTCACGCACACCGTCACAGTCATAGCACTAAAGGAGAGATCAACGATGTCGTCTTGATACAGCTGTATGAAGTGCCAGACCAACAGTCAGCAATGTCCGTGGATGTCTAAAGGGTCTATTCGTGGACAATAGTGGCCTACCCACCTGGTGAATCGGAGACGATCCTATCGCAGAGCCCACGCTGGTTTAAGAACAAGTCTGAGGCTATTGCAGCATTTCAACAAGCAACAAGCTATACAACGGGGAGTTGACGTCCTCGACTGTTGGGGTTGTCCGTATTATTATCCAGTATCGAGATCAAAGAAAGGTCGTATTTTCATCTAGTATCGAGATCAAGGAAAAGTAATGTAACAACGATGGAATACACACCCCTTACAACATGGATATAGCACGTTGTGTGGCGTGTACTGTCTCTACATGCTGACATATCGCGTGCGTGGGTGGACATTTAATCAAGTGTTTGATACGTTGGACTGGAAGGACACCGCCAAGAATGATGCCACGGTATTAGCATGGTTTCATACCAAGGTGTCTACCTCTGTTCCTGTGGATGAGATGCCAGCCTTTCGACTGAGTGTCCAGACGCATACCCTACAGCAAAAGAACCGACCTTTCTGCCCTTATTGACCTGACACTTGTTCACTGAACCTACGAGCACCTGACTTTCAACGTTCCTGTTTGAGGAGTGTACATACGTTCACTGCGTGGTAGAAATGTACATACGTTCACACCCCCAAGTGACAAAGTTCCTTTTCACTGTGTTTTAGGAGTGTACATACGTTTACACCTTAGTGGTAAAAAAAACAAAAAACGTTCATGTTCACAAAAATCACAGGGACGCCCCTATTCCTGTGGCTTTTGTTTTGTTGTGTTGGTTCATGTGAGCGGGGGATTAAAAAGTTGAAAAAAAGAAGAAGTGTTGTGTTGTCTTTTTTAGGATGGGAATCGACATGCACACCCCAGAGAGAAAAAAACAACAAACAAGATCGACATCTGACCGCTTCCTGCATTCCTACACCACGTCCATGTCTGTGCATGTTGATTCACCTTTAGAATTCAGGCGTCCGTTCCACAACATGATCGTAGCGCTGAGGTGATCGCCACTCACATACTTTAACTTAGACGAACGACTGTCATTGTGCTACAATACGATCGCCTTGTGGAACGAGACCTTGCCCCTTGCAAGATGCAAGATCCTTCGGGGATGTGACGTCAACCTAGCAACACAAGTTGCTCGGTCATAGACTGTGTATAATCCGTCTCAGTGATCTATCATCTCCACACGCAATCGACACACACCCTCCTGCCTCCTCCCTCCCTCCCTCCTTTTTATCACATATTTGTATGACAAATTGTGTTAATTTGCAAAAGGTTACGATAAAAGTAAGTGAAATATCAAAATATTGAAAAACAGACTCCATGTCCCTCATCGTACTGAGCACATAGGATAGTTTCTCTCTTAAGATACTCAAGATAGTAATGTTTTTATTATTCTTGGTTGTAAGCACAATACTCGTGCTCGCGGATTTTACCAAAGTGGAGGTCTAACAAAAAACATCCACGTTCAGCTGACACATCAAACTGAAATAACCCAACTTTCTAATGTGCCAGGAGTGTGAACGTCATTTCAAGAACAGATTGTCGTGAAAAACGTAAAAATGTCAAATGAGTCGTTCATACACTTATGAAAGTCAGTTTCGCGGTCATGTGACCGGCCACTCGTCTAATAAAAGTATGTATGTGCCGTGTAAATTTAACATTAAACATTATATGAGGTTATACCTGGTAGCCTATCAACGATCTGCTACCGCTTAACAAAGATCTGAGGATATCCCATTACGGGTCACGCCAAAGCGACCTTTCATCTGACCAATCAGAGCGTCGCTTATCAGATCATGAAAGTGACAGTATGATTTTACATCGTGCAACCTCGAAAAAACCAACATATCGTGTATTCCGAACGACAGTTATGAGCTTAATGGCTATATTCATACAATCTAGACCATCTATTAGCCATTCCAGAATTTTCTTTTCTTCAGTTTTTATTTTTATGCTTTTAAATGAATGTCAAAATATGTTTCGAAGCATAGTCGCCAGTTTAAAACTTGTGTCGTAAAGCTGCCTTCTGATTGGCTAATGTCGACGTCAGTCATTCAATTGGTCGGTCAAAGTTCGCAAAAGGTCGGTCTGTCGTGACCCGTAATGAGATGTCCTCAGATCTTTGTTTGGCGGTAGCGAGAACTAAGATCTGATTTAAATGAGATTGGGTCTAGGTGCATAGCTGTGTAATTTCACAATGTATCTTGTCCAATGTCGTACAATTTTGCATTGCGTTGGAGAAACTATCCAGGAAATATGTTTACGTCCATTATTTTCTCAATTGAGGGGCAGTCTGTTGTCAAGTCAGACAAGAGTGAGTGAGTTTGTTTTTACGGCGGTTTTAGCAATATTCCAGCAATGGGCTTCACGCATTGTACCCATGTCAGGATTCGAACCCGGGTCTTAGGCGTGACGAGCGAATGCTTTAACCACTAGGCTACCCGACCACCCCTAGGCAGGCAAGAAGAAACCTACCTGGACAGCATGAGCATCGTTCAACGGCGTATGATAACATACAATCACAAGACATGCCATGTGGTTACCAAGAATAACAACAGCTCATTTTAGGACGAGCATAAGGTACAATATGATACTCTCATTGAGATTAAAAACTACCAAGTATCTACAGTGAATCAGACAGAGACAAGCCAGATATAAGGTAGCATCAAATCTCACACGATCTATTTAGCCAATAAAATATGTTTAAGATTAATATCAATTTTCGCTTGTTGCACAGTAAAAACGTTGTCATTAATTGACGAAACGTGACAAAATATTTCTTGTTATTTATTCTTTGTTTACGTTACCGTGTATCGAATAACGTAGAACGTTGTTTGTTTGTTTCATGTTGTTTAACACCGCACTCAGCATTATTCGAACTATATGACTGTGGTCTGAAAATAATTGCGCGTGAACCAAACAATTTAGTGATTGACATCATGAGCATCGACCCACGCAATTGGGATACGATGACATGTATCAACCAAGTCAGCGAGCCAGACCATCCGATCCCGTTAGTCGCCTCTTATGACAAGCATAGTCGCCTTTTACAACATCCATGGATTGCTGAAGACCTATTTTACCCTGGATCTTCACGGGTCTAGAATAAGGTAACGACACGTCATTTTGATGTGTTTCAAATAGCAGTAACTATAGGTTACTGTCGCGTGTGTAACAATACGTCTCAATAAATATAATATAGGAAAAGCCACTGTGACGTCAGTGTTTTGATCACGTGACGCACTGAGAACCTCCGGTAGGCAGAAGGTAAACATAAACACGAGAGAACCACACAATGTCCACCAGTTGCAGTTTGTACTCCAAGCGAGCAACACCTCTCCAAGCCTCCCAAAGCCAACGCACAGCACCGCTGATAGCAAGCCCAGGGAGAACTTCAAAGGTAATTATATAACCACTCACCCATCCATTCACAACAACCTATACCTCCTAAACAACGCTCAAACCCAAGCCCAAACCTAAAACTACACTCACAAAGCCCACCTAACCAAAGACAAACACTTCAAATCAAAACACAAGCCCTCTAATTAATCTCTTAAAGCTTAAAACAACTCACAAACCCTAAACAACCAAAAAACACCCAAACACTACTCACCCCTTCCAAAACACTCCATCCACAACCCCACAAATACCACAACTCACACACACACATCCTATACAATCTCAATCCCAACATGGCAGACCAAAGACAAATCGAGATAAGCGAAATCTCTGACATTACATCCCCTACACCTGCGGAGGCGCACAACACCTCCGACAGGGCAACACCCTCACTCATCCCCACAGGCTACGGCGATCAAGACCCTCAAGCCTCCTACATGGAAACTCAACCCAGCACCCCACCTCCCCAAGCATGCAACTCAAAAAAAACGCAAACTAGACGCATCGGCATCACCTACCTCACACACCCTCTCACCCGCAGCCCTCATCACCACGTGGGCCCTCTACTTTTTTTCGGCCACCCCCTCAGTACAACTAGCTCCAACACTAACCATAAATAAAATAGGCATGTGGCTAAGGCAACAAAAAATCAACTACTTAAACATCAAACGTAGCTTCAAAGGATATCAGATAATCTTCCCAAATCAGGACTCCTACATAGCAGCAACTAAAATTAAACAAATATTCCAATTCACCGTAAATAGCTCTAAACCTAACTGGCAAATATACACTAGGGGAGTTATTCGACTGCACCCAAGGGAAACCGACGAGGACCTCGATATATACGCCCAAGAAGCTAACACTATCCATACCCAACCACAAATAACTAGCCTCCGCAGGATTTAAACAGAAACGGGAAAACCCTCCCCACACCTATTGTAATAATAAACTTAAAAAAAACAACTAAACACCCTGAAGCCCTCAAACATATCACTTTCGGCGCTAACCATAACTTAGAGGTCAAACCATACATCAAGCAAGTAAAGCAATGTTCTAATTGCCTACAATATAATCACACCGCTAATCAATGTACTTTCAAAAAAAGCTAAATGCAAAAACTGTGCCCAAACGGACTGCCCAGGCATATGCACACCCTGGTGCATCCATTGCAAATCCATAAAACACTCATCACTCTCCAACCAATGCCCCCACAGACTATCACTCACCCAACAGGCCAACAAACATATAGACATAAACACGGCCAAAATCTAAACCAAAAAACCCACACTGCAAGCATACAAACCAATACTACCAACACCACCCCCAAACAGCAACACTCACGCATGCACAACAGTATACCCAGGCTCCGCATGGGACCAAAATCAGCAAGACGCGTACATCGCAAACGAAACAAACAACCCACACATCCCACAAATCCACACACCCACCCTCCCCGCCTCTCTCCCTCTTACCACATCTACACCCGCAAGCAAAACCCAACGCACAACGACCACCACACAACCAGCCTCAACACAAGCCATCACTCCCACAAGGGCAACAACACCCCAAACCCTACAGGCACCCCCCGAACATCCAGTCAACAGGGAAACTACAGAAACCACTCAGACTCTCACACCCAAACCCAGCATGCAACCCACCACCGAAGAGAGTGACCAAACTAAAGATAATTTAACAGAAGAGGACGAGTACACATCCTCATAGGAAATATACGATCTAACCTTGGCAGCCCCTAAAACCAAAAGCCATAGAAAAACACTCAACCAAAACGAAGCAAGCAAAAAACTAAACAACTTAGTCCTCCTACTAGCAAAGTCTGATGTGGGACGTCCACCCAGTACATCTAGGCAGCGACCACTTTCCCATAAATATAACCCTAGGAAATCTAAAAATACCAAATCAAACCCCTAAACAGGAACCTAAATTTCAGTACAAAAACGCCAACTGGGACAAATTCCAAGAATTATGCAACCAAGCTAATCTAAACGACTTAGAAACAAAAGACCCCGAAACATTCTGTCAAAACCTAACTAACTTCATAATCAACGCAGCCAAATCCGCAATCCCCTTCAAATCATCCAACCCAGGAAAACCCACCGACCCTTGGTGGAATGAGGAAATAGAGCTAACTAGACTAAAACGCAAATCGGCCTTCAACAGAGCTAAACGAGACCCCTCTCATCTCAAAACAGCCCATGAACTTAACCACCAAGTCCAAAACCTAGTTAAAACTGCTAAAACCAAAACCTGGAAACAATTCTGTGAGGAGCTAAACCACCACACCGACGCTAGGAAGGTGTGGCGCAAAATTCATGCCATCAGAGGCATCAAACGGCACAAAAAAAAGCCCCAATATAAACAACTCAACTAACCCCACCCAAAAGGCAAACAACCTAGCCAAACACTTCTCTAAAGTTAGTAGCAACAGTAACTTCAGCAAGAAATTCCAAGATAAACTGAAAAAAGAAACCAAATTCTCCAAAGAAAACAGACAAGACAACCTAGAAATAAACCAGCCTTACACCCTAGAAGAACCTAATCACGCACTAAACAATAGAAAAAAAGGAACAGCCCCTGGCCTAGACCTACCAAACTACTCCAAACTTTACTTAAACTATACAACCTAGTCTACCTAAACGGACAGGTCCCTTCCTCGTGGAAGGAAGCTCTAGTAATCCCAATACCTAAACCAAATAAACCAGCAGATCAGGCTAACTCCTATAGGCCCATCTCCCTAACCTCAAATCTCTGCAAAATAATGGAACTTATGACTAAAAATAGGCTACAGCACTACCTAAACAAACCAAATTCTTAGGACTCATTTTCGATCAACACCTCACGTGTAGGCTCATGTCCAAAACCTAAAAACTAAATGCAGCAAAGACCTTAACACACTAAGATGTCTCACCGGCTCTAACTGGGGAGCCTCCAAAGATACCCTCCTCTCACTCTATACAGCACTAATTAGATCAAAACTAGACTACGGCTGCGCCATATACAATACCCTAAACAACTCTCTATCTAAAAAACTTGACTCAATACAATACCAAGCCCTTACACTAATTACACGCACCCAACATGGCACCTCCTACACCTCACTTCAGGCACTTACAGGGGAAATGCCACTAAATCTACGCAGGGAACATCTAAGCCTTAATTTCTGGGCCGCGTCCCAAACAAACCCTCTCATCCAAAACTTAATTAACCAAAATATTAGCCCAAGAAACCAAGCTCTAGCTCGCAAACACCCCTTACTCACCCCAATATCCCAAAGAATAACTAACTACCTCAATGAACACCAAACTCAAAATCTTAAACAAAACTGCAAAAAATCAAATATCTTCACCCCTAAACTTAAAATACCCAAAATAGACACAACGCTAGCAAACCAAATAAATAAACAAACCGACCCACACATAGCTAAAACCACCACACTCGCATACATACACGAAAATTGGCCAAATTGGTGTCACATATACACTGACGGGTCTTCAGACCCGATCTCCAACCACACAGGCTTCGGAGTCCATACCACACAACCAGTTATATCCACACAATCTTACCGACTCCCTAACAACCAATCTATATTCACGGCCGAACTTATGGGCATGGCCTCAGCCCTGCATAACCAACAATCTAAAAACAACAATAAAATCCTAATTCTCACCGACTCCCTTAGTGGACTACAAGCCCTCCAAAACAAAAATACCAAAAAACGACCTAAATTAATAAACCAAATACTTAAAAGCTCCAACGACCTAACAAAAGCAGGCAAACAAATAACCTTTTTGTGGATCCCCGCCCACGTAGTAATTTACGGCAACGAAAGCGCCGATAAAGCAGCTAAATTATCTCTCAAAATACCAGAAAGAAGCCTAAACCTACACATCTCAAAATCAGAAATTAAAAGTGTTAACAAACAAAAAAATAACCAAAAAATGGCATAATCAATATCAAAACACAAATAGCCAAATCAAAAAAGTGCTCAGAAAACCACTAGCCAAACCTAAAATCCTACACCCCTAAAAAAAATTGACAGATCAATTACAAAACTCCAAACAGGACACTCTAACATAAATAACCACCTAAAAAACTTAAAAGGCACACCACAGGCAACTGCCCCCACTGCAAACAACCAGAAACCACAGAACACGCACTCATCCACTGCACCCACTACAAAACACACAGAACCACACTACAAACCACCCTCAATCTAAATAAGGTTCCTACTCTAGATGAAATACTAAACCCTCAAAATAAACTAGAAAACTTCAAGGCCCTAGACGTATTCCTAATCAAAACAGACCTAATTAAGCGCATCTAAAAACTAATTAATCTACCAATCCAAAATCCAATAAACATACAAACACCCACCTCACCCGGCTCCCTTAGTTCCCTCCTCCACCCACCTCGGCATTTATTCCAAAAATTCAATATAATTAAGCAACCCTTAAAAGCCCCCTCTTGGGTTGCACACACCACTTTCACCCTTTTCGGAATACACTAAATGGTCTGGCCAGGCCCGTGTGCGAAATACGCTACAGTCGGAAAGCGCACGTTAAATCTTCTATATCAGTCAGTCAAACAATGTCTACACATTTGATCATTGACTTTGGATACGTAACAACACTTCCCGATTTCATTTTTGCTTTTGATGCTCATTATTACGACAAGATGGTCATTTCTTGTGTAGTGGTGGGTTGCGCGAATCGATTTAAGAAAGGTTCAGGCGTGAAATTTCATCGTATACCGACTGAAACTGGCAGACGACAGAAGTGGTTACAAGCAATCAATCGAAAACACTGGTCGCCGGAACACAGCGGGGATCGTGTATGCGGGGATCATTTCATATCAGGTATAAGACTGATTAATACTCAACCTATATCAATACAGTTGAAATGTTCGACGAAAGTTACCTTAGTAAATAACCGTGTAAATGACAATTGTCTTGTTTTCGATCACCAACGTTAAATTGTTGCATCCTCATAATGTTATTAGTTATCAATTACCTAATATATTTATCCAATAAATTACATTATTCATATATTAATATATATATATTAATTCATATAAAAATATTATTTATTAATTTGAATTTGTTACATATTAACTATTTTATAAAAAGCCTCAATTTCCATAAATTTATTTAAGTCATCCGAAAAGTTCCAATTTTCATCTTAATTCTTTATAATGCCAGGTTATTGTCTAATTAATTGTGTGTCCCATTTCACATTGTTTTCATTTTTGTACATAGGTTCTGCAAGCTCTGAACTCAATAATCCTGACTATGTCCCAAATCTGAATATGGGATATCATTCCACATCCCTGACCACCCCTGAGGCAAAAAGGGAAAGATTTCACCGAGCCCAAAGGCGGGTTGACGACAGAGTGCAAAAGGAGATTGACCTTCCCCAAAAAGAAGATGCTTCCTCCATTCTCCTCGAACTGTCATTGAACACTGCGACCATGAATCGCACACCAGAAAGGCAGGAGGAAAGAGAAAATGGACCCTCAACAATTTCAGGTATACCTTGTATTCACGCTTTTGCCTCTATTTTCTGATTTTAGTAAATTAGTTATTTTTATTGTATAATGGGACAAAACTAGTCTTCAAGAAAAACACCTTTAATTTGATAAATTTGATGTGGAGAGTATTGATTCATAATCCAGATTACATACTTAAGACCGATACTGAAAATCTGAAATGTTTTTCGAACAGGAAAATAATACAAAAACAGCAAGTGACATACATTGCATTAGGTCCATGGCGCTTTCTTTTTGCAAACCAACAACAAACAAAAGATGTAAGAATGCATATATTTTATATTCCCTTCAACACATTGTCAAACAAGACAATGCATGATTATAAAAATAATCCCTCACATCCTGTTTCCTTACTTACACATTGTCACTCAATGTCACTGGTCTACTCAGGAATTGGTCACTAATCTGCCACATCTGCCAGTCTTACATCTTAGATAAACACTACTCCATCCTTCCTCATCAGCTACAACAACACATGTATCTACAGTTTAAAACTCTTTAAATGACACTGAGTTACCATTTCATCACAACAGTTCCTACTTGTGAAATCACACATGCAGATGTAGCTTTGATCTCTTGTTATCTCATCAATAGGGCATCGCAAAACTTTCTAGACAGTTAGACTTTGATAGACACTTGCAATATTTTCAAGGTGCAAAACAATCCAGGTTTCAAGTATGTCACTTCAACAGTTACCTCATACAAATAATTTTTCTATTGACAGATATCCATGACACATGTCTACAAAAGATCCTTAGACTTCAAACAGAAAATAAGCAACTGCTTGAAGAAGTGGGAACACTACAGAAAGAGTTGAGAGATACCAGAGAAAAGCTTGAGCAGAATAAGTTTGGAGATTCCATTCTTGCAGGTGAGAAGAAAGATGTGAGGACTGTTTTCTACACTGGCGTTCCTGGTTCAGTTCTGCACGTCTGTGTTACCTACATCGATGCAACTCCGACCTGCCAGTGTTCTGATGCTTGTCTTGATGAAGCTAAGATTAGGATGAGTCAATCAGGACTTGGCCTACAGATTTAGTGTTTCGAAACAGCATGTGAGTGATCTGTTGAACAATGCCCTGCCGCCATTAGCACAGAAGCTGACCTGTTTCATTCTCAGGCCTGTTTCATTCACTGGCCTGAGAAAGAAGACGTTGTTAAGTATATGCCCAAGGTCATTAAGAACTGTTAAGAAACAATGCAGAGTGATTATTGACTGTTTTGAAGTTTTTATTGAGAGACCCGGTAATTTTACAGCTCGGGCTATGACCTGGTCAAACTACAAAAGTCACAACACTGTCAAGGTTCTTATAGGCATATGTCCAAATGGATCAATAACGTTTGTGTCAAGAGCATTTGGTGGCAGGGTATCTGACAAGGTCATCACACAACGATCTGGATTTTTGCAACTATTGGAACATGGGGATTTGGTTTTAGCCGACCGTGGATTTCTGATAGCTGGTGATCTGTCTGCACGTGGAGCGCAGCTCGCTATTCCAGCATTTACGAAAGGGAAGGCACAACTTAGCCCCAAAGAGATTGAAACTGGACGATTGTCAAGAGTGAGGATACATGTCGAGAGGGCCATTGAAAGACTGAAAAACTATAAAATTCTAAGTACAACAATGAAGATCAACATGGTGCCTCATGCTGATAATATAATCACCATCTGCAGTGCCATCACCAATCTACTTCCTCCACTTGTGGAATGAGATCACTGATCAGTCATACTGATGAAGTTGTAACCATGGTAACAATGTATCATTTATGACTAATGCTAGTTTGTGAATTACATGATGGTCACAGTTCATAGTTTAAAGGTGACTATGCTTGTCATAAAAGACGACTAACGGGATCGGGTGATCAGGCTCGCTGACTTTGTTGATACATGTCATAGATCCCAATTTTCTTGGATCGATGCTCATGATATCAATCACTGGATTGTCTGGTCCAGACTCGATTATTTACAGACCACCATCATATAGCTGGAATATTGCTGAGTGTGGCGTTAAACAACCAACCAACCAACCAACCATCATTGTTTAAATGTACCAGAGAAGAAATACATCACCGATTTAGTCACACTTTTTCGTGGTATTTGTTTGTTTGTTGTTAAATGCACTCAACAATATTCAAGCGGCCTTTGAATAATTGAGTCTGGACCAGACAATCCAGTGACTGACATCACGAGCATTAATCCATAATACATGCAATTTGGATACAATGACATTCATCGACCAAGTCAACCACCTTTTAAGGCACACATGGGTTGCTGAAGACATATTCTACCCTGGATCATCATGGGCCTTGACACACTGTAATATTGTCATTTGTAGAAAAATACAAATTATTACAATGATTGTAATACATTAATGCAATCACAACAAGTTACTTTGTTTTCTTATCCATACATAACAATTATTCAGTTAGTTACAGACTTAAGTGCCAAAAGAACGTAACATCATGACAATCGGTACATCTGGTACATACAAGAGCAAGATTTATTAATTCTTCGATCGCAGTTAGCATGTTTAGCATTAACTTAATAGCTGTCAAATGAAAGTATAACTTTTTGAGGACATGAGCTGTACAAACGATTTCAAAGACAAAGAGTAGTAATTAGGATGAATGTGTTCATTCTTAGGTGCAATCATACATGTTGGAGTATCCATGATACCATTTTGACCAATCAGCCCATCACACAGCTTGGGCAAAGCCAAGTTCCTTTTGGTTTTCTGCGAATGCTGAGACATGGATAGTGAAACCAAGTGTATGAACAGTTCGCACCCTCACACATTATCATGAGTCCATACTCTTCCTGCTGACACAAACACCAAACATTGTTTTCAGCATGTTCAGCTTCCTCGTTGTCACACTCAGTATTTGGTCTTGCTTTCTCAATTTTCCGTGAAATGATTTCTGGCAGAACATGTTTCAAAAAGAAATATTCACAGTTGGTGACCAGCTTGGAACAGAAACTACTGTCTCGAGGTATTCTTGCAATAACCATGTCCACATTTGAAAACACAACAAAGTCACAATAAGTCACATTGTGAAAATACATTTGCAGTTGCACTTGGGTGTAATATTTATGTCCCGTCTTCAACATTAAGTCACCATTCAAACAGAATCTCTTATCTGTGGTGATATCGGTGTCTCGGTGTTTGTAAGGGCATTTGATTTCAATGCAGCCTTTCCCACAACAATCACAAAATACAGTTCCATCACTGGAAGCGCCAATACATGGCTTACTGGCACAGATTAAGACGCCAGCACGCCGACATTTGAAGTTGACATGCTGTCTTGATTGATGCTTTGAGTAGCAGATACGGGCCTTGTCCTCATTGTCTATGCCCCAAGCAACCGCCTTGATCTTTGTGAGGTCTCGAGAGCTGTAACCCATAATCCTTTTAATGGTGTTTGTGGGGTCAGTGGTGTCCTTCATAACAAGGATGTCATGAGCTTTGGTCCCAGTGATCCGGCCTTTCCTGTGTTCATACACAGTTTCTTGTCACCTCTTCAAGATTTTGTATATGGGCAGGCTCACAGTTATAATCATTCCATTTCTTTTCACAAATTGAAACCAAATCTTCGTCAGTTGCCAAATCATGACATAAACTTGTAAGCGAAGGTGGGAATGACTCCATGTCCTCATCTTCATCAGCACTGTCAGTTTCCTCTTCATCCAGTGGGGGTATGGTCTTGAAAAAAACAGCATCAGGGCAGATATCTTTCAGTGACCGGAGGACATCCAAATCAGGAAGTGGCGCCCGACATGTATGTCATATACAAATGAAATAGTGATGAAATGAAATAAAATAGTGATCTTAATTATACAAGAAATTTATATATACATGTATATAACATCTCTGTTAACCTTTTATTGAGTTTAATATTTTAATACATATTCAAATTGTACACACCTCTTTCCTGTAAGCCGAATTCCACTTGCATGCATCACTTGTGCATGCCTTTGATGTGAGACCAGCTCTCACTCACAGATCTACCTTAAACAGCAGTGCTGCCATATGCCTGCAAACCTCCCCTAGTCTGAAAAAAATTACTGAAGTATAAACATGGGACATGTTCTTCTCTATCATATTTGCCAAAACAAATCTTATTGTTATATCATAAGACACAGATAAAATCACAAATTCTAAAATTCAGTTAAAATTACAATCTTCAACATAATTTCGTGTGATTTATTTTTAATATTAAATAGATATATACATACCCTGCCATACATGTGCAATGTGCACAGTACACTGTTCCATTTGCCTTATCGACGCAGACCCATGGTTGATGTGGTTTATCACGGAGGCGCTGAGATGGGATAACCTTCGTTCTCATCAAACACAAAGGTGATTTGTCATCGACGTTGTGATACTGTATGGGAAAAACGTGTCCACTTTCCACATGTTCATATGCCTTCAGTGACTTATAGGCTCTCAGGATTCGTGGGTAAACTGACCAGGAGTGTCGATCAGATAGAAATAGATATCGGTGAAACTTATCCCTGGCCATGTTGTCGGATCATCAACCCAGCCATTTCTCAAACAATACGGGTCAGGCAAAGTACACGTGCCCTGGCGATACTTCAGCTTAGTCTCGTATCGCTTGCGAGCCTCGATGGGCATACTAAGTACATAATCCGACCATTGTTTGCTTTCCACGCTACACCGCTTCGCATTGTTATCGTCAGCCATTGTTGTGGTTTCTGCCTACCAGTGCCTGAGGGAGCGTAGGTCGTGACGTCACTTCCGTAAACATATGGCTTTTCCTATACAATCTAAAATAATATTGAAAGCCATCCACTTTCAAGGACTGCACCGATTTCAGTTTATCGTGTTTGACTATTAACGAGAGCAACGGACAATCGCTTGGTATGCACATTATCTGACATTACTGCATGGATTGGTACAAAGGAGCTCCTTTGTCTCGGAATTTACTCGGCTCATCACAATCCCATCTATCTATCTCGGTCAACATTGGGAACATCCATATTGCAGCTGGAATAAGTCTCACAAGTCCTAGTGACAATCACGTTCCACATCACACACTGGTGGAAGTCGTGACCATTCAATACAATAGTGCGGGATATATGATTATAATTTCATTTCGTGGTCTGATATTTGGAGTTCACACACCTGTGAACGGAAAAAAAAGTTCACACGATGTGAACAATTTTTTGTGAAATTGATCTGTGAACATTTGCCAAAACTACTTTCCGGGTTTTCCCCGAATTCTCAATCAGTGTTTACGATGAACTCGTTTTTCTATTTTCTTTTTAAACCCTGCATTTATCAGCAGTATAATTAATTTAGTATTTTTGCCTGGTTTTGTAACATTTCATCTGACTTATAAGTACATAAATGCTTTGGTTCTGGTGTTTGATGTCATCTAGCTGCTACATGAAACAAAATGGATTGTCCTTACGGTGATTTGGATATGGAATGGCTATCTTTCAATACTAATAACGCAAATAAAGAAAATAAATTCTCTAAAATTACTGAGGTGAACGAAATTGATATATTGACTTTGATGCCTTGTTTTCGGAAATGACAGGAATCTAGCAAAAATGAAAACAATGTAGTACCCTACTCAGATGTGGCCGCTGACATAGAGAAAACGCGACTGCTCCTGATCAATCCCAAACTAAAACCGATTCACTATTGTATCGGGCAAAAAATCTAGGATTTTGAGAAACTTTAAAACATAAACATAAATTTTAAAAACAAAAAACAAAAAAACCAACTTGCCTACCTGTTTTACCGATTGGTCATCGGAGACGAGAAAATATTCGTAGACGGAATCAGAAATCTACTATTACGTTTTCTGAGCTTGCCGACAGTCTCCATGCAATCTAGGTCGTGGAGTGGCGGCACATGAGGAGTGACGGGGCACAGAAATGAAGCTGGTAATACAGTAGGTCCTCTCAGGTGACAAGAAACACCAGCTAAGCAAAGTATTACAGCACACGCGACAAATCCCAAACTCCAAATATAGCACACCCTAACGTTGAAAATTAACACAAAACACGCAAGTTTCAGAGCATTCGGTTCAATCCCCACAAAACCAACAGCAGGGGACATTGTTTCAACACGACAATGCCAGGCCCCATCCTGCAAGACTGACTCGGAACTTTCTAAACCAGCAGAACGTTGACGTTTTGCCCTGGCCTGCCCACTCACCCGATATGAATCCTATTGAACATCTGTGGCACCATCTTGACAGACAGATTAGAGCACGCCATCAGCCTCCCGTCAACAGACAAGAATTGCAGCAGGCCCTGAGAGACGAGTGGCAACGGATTCCAGTCCACGTCATCAGAAGACTGACGTCATCGATCAGGCGGCGTATCACAGCATGCATTGGGGCAGCTGGACGTCATACACGCTATTGAAGGAAACTGTGTCGACAATGAACTTGTAGAGTGTCTGACAAATGTTTTGGTGACATTTCAGACAACTTTTGAAAATGAAATGTCCTACTCCACCATTGTTTACCTTGAGCTTACATTACCTGTGATTGCACAATTTCATTCAAACTGTGGTTGATCAATCATTTGTTACCCCTCACCTATATTATATTATAATTCACAACAAAACCTCTTCTTGTTTTGGTTTTTTATTGATCATGGAACTCGACCTATACTTTCTTTTCCCGCCCTGTTTATTTATTGTCTAACTTGAAAATTAGAATCTTTACGCACTTTAGGATTTTAGTGGTAGACGATTAGTGACGTAAGCAAACCGCGCTCACACAATTATTTTCAGTATGATGATAGGTCGGCTCGCGTTAAGATATGAAAAAATGAATAACCATCACATACTACGAATGAACATGTAAAAACACATAAACGTAATATAATCGATTCTTTTTAATGTTCAAATGTAATTTGTCATCATAGTTTTTTGAATGAAAGTCGAAAATGTATTGGTGAAACATAATAATAATATAAATATATCATAAAACATTACCAATATTTGTTACAAAAAGAATCTAACATGAACGGTCTCCAAAAGCTAGAAAAAACGTTAAAAAGCAGCTAATTGTCCACAATACGCAAACAGTAAGTCATCTGCGAACTTGTACAAACACTATTTACAAGTCGTGAACTGATCGTAACATACGGCAATGGTGTGTATTTCGTGTAAGAGCTGATGAAATGGTACAAATATACTGTTCAACAAATACTGTAGATCTGCGGTACAACATGGATCGACTCTCAAATGTTGATATTGATATCAGCATGCCTGCTGAAGTCAAAGGGAGGTAAACCGTATATCATCGCTGGAGCCTGATCTGCTGCACCAGTCGATTCAAAAAGCAGTGCTTGATTTCATTAAGCAAACTGGTATATATAACATAATCTGAACATGCTATCATTCAGTGTAACTGTTCTGTAATAAGATCGAGCATCTGTATCTAATAAACTAAAATTCAGTACCAAAGAAAAGTTTTATTTCCACAAGATAAAAATTTCAGTGTCCATGTAGGAATGATTTAGAAAGTGTCCTAGATCCGACATTTCACCTCCGAGTCCACAACTGGCTTCTGGGGCGGTGTGACAACGTGATCCCTCTCGTCCTGGTAGTTAATGATGACAGCCTCCGTTTTGATCTGGCGCAGTATACCTGGCGCCACGCAGTAAAACACCCTGTAACAGTATTGCTAAACGTCAACATTTTGTCAAGCAATACAACACCCTGTAACAGTATTGCTATACGTTAAAATTTGTCACACTTTCAAGCAATGCAACACCCGGTAACAGTATTGCTATACGTTAACTTTTGTCAAGCAATAAAACGCCCTGTAACAGTATTGTTATACGTCAACATTTGTCAAGCAATGCAACACCCTGTAACAGTATTGCTATACGTTAACATTTGTCACACTGTCAAGCAATGCAACACCCTGTGACAGTATTGCTATTCGTTAACTTTTGTCAAGCAATGCAACACCCTGTAACAGTATTGTTATACGTCAAGATTTGTCAAGCAATGCAACACCTTGTAACAGTACTACTATACGTTAAGATGGGACACACTGTCAAGCAATGCAGACCCCTGTAACAGTATTGCTCTGCGTTAACATTTTTCAAGCAATAAAACGCCCTTTAATAGTAGTGTTATACGTCAAGATTTGTCAAGCAATGCAACACCCTGTAACAGTATTGCTATACGTTAACATTTGTCAGAGTGTCAAGCTATGCAGCACCCTGTAACAGTATTGCTATACGTTAAGACTTTCAAGCAATCAACATGTTTCACACTTTCATGCAATATACCCCACTGTAATAGGCACCACAAGCACGGAAAGAACTTCTTGGAAAAGGAGGCGTGCAGGTTCTGATCTCAAGTGTAACTGTTACAGGATAGTGCCCTCTGTTTCGTTTCGTACAAGTGATATTTTTATGAAACGATGTCACCAAATGAAATAGTGCTTACAATGCATTAATGTTTATTACCATGAAAGGGGGATGCGCGTCCATACACACACCCTCTGGATCAACGTCAGAGAGTTTAATAATGTTTGTACATGTACTAAGTAAGTATAATGTTATAAAGTGTATAATGTACTGACACAAGTATGATGGCTGTCAGGACACGTGTTCCACCACACGTGAAATAGACGAAACCGCGCATCGTCTCTACGGTTGCATCATACACCGCTCCGTAAATTGCCAGCCCCGTCGTACTCGCCACCACTCCCGCCACAGTCAGTCCCGCAAACAAAGAACCTGGACGAATGAAACTTATATCAATGTATGACATAACTCCAGTATCAACCGATTGGTCATCAATAGTATTATTCCGATTCTCAAATCGGGAGCAACAAATACCAATCACAACAAACACAAGAAGGGTGATTGTGAATATTAGAAATATGATAAGTAAATACTCAGACAACTTCAACAAGGTCGATAAGGAAATTGAAATAATTATGAATGATATACAGTAAACTACGGTTATAACGAACTCAAAGGGACCACTTATTTTAGTTCGTTATAACCGTAGTTCTTTATCAGCATATATACAACAAATGGCCGGACTAAAAAATAAGTTTGTTATATCAGACAGTTCGTTATAGGCGTGTTCGTCATAACCGTAGTTGAGGAATAACTTAAACATTCAAACAGTCAACTTTCCCTTTATGTCGAGCACTATTCCAGCAGCCTTTGTTGTCTACATTTCACAACTGTTGACGTACCAAGGATCAGGGTTGCAAAATTCAAAACCTTAGTAAAAATTTCAAAAAGTTTTTTGGCAGACACGTGGATGACATTTCCAAATTTGACACAACAATGATTATACTCATGTTCGATGCAATTCCATATCTGGAATTGTAACATAATTATGTTCCCGTGTTTCTTTCAGGTGAACATTTGACTTGCCTTTGCATGTGTTTCTGAGGGTGCCAACGATGGGACAGGGACACATGGTATCATCACTTTTTCATAGTGATTCACAATCACAAGCTCCTGAAGTACTCGGGATTAAACGACGGATACTACAATATCAGTGTGCACTGGATAAAGCCAGGCTTTGTTTATTTGTTTTTAACGTCGCGCTCAGCAATATTCCAGCTTTATGACAGTGGTCTGTAAATAAGCGAATCTTGATCAGACAATCCAGTGATTGACATCATGAACGTCGAACTACACATTTGGGATACGATGACATGCATCAACCAAGTCGGCGAACCTGACCACTCGATCCCTTCAGTCGCCCCGGCAATGATAAACCCAGGAGCTATCTAAATCACATAAGCTATCACAACGTTAATGAAAAATGATGAGCACTGTATAGTGAAATTTACGTAGCATGGGGGCGATCGGGTAGCCTAGTGGTTAAAGCGTTCGCTCGTCAGGCCGAAGACCCGGGTTCGATTCCCCACATGTGTGAAGCCCATTTGTGGTGTCCCCCGCCGTGATATTGCTGGAATATTGCTAAAAGCGGCGTAAAACCATACTCACTGACTCACTTACGTAGTATGGTATTACACCACAAAAAGCAATATTCCAGCAATATTATGTACACTTTAGCCATGAAGGGAATGGTGAGTCCTTACCCTGAATGTCTGCTGGGGCCATCCTGGACACAATCCCCCTGAGAACTGGCGACAAGGGAGCGGCTAGTGCTGCCAGAACAGTTTCTGTAAGGCACAAGGACACACGCATTAGGGCTGGAACGAGTCCAAATTTACTACCCGGGTACCCACCCCACTATTACCCGACCCTACCTAAGTACCCGCTGTAGGTCTCAAGAGATGGGTACAAATGTCCCAATGGAACAGTTTAACCATAGCCCTGGCAAAATGTATTTAGATACACGTTTAAAACGATCTGGTCATGCATACACTGAAGTTGACTGAAGTTTTATCTCTATTCACATTTATAAAGTCAGAAAGGAATGCGAATAATTTTTGCCACTAAACAATATATCATGTGACTAACCACGGGTCCGGGTAGTCGTGTGGATATCCGGGTCCTACACAGGAACCACCCGACCCGAGTTACCCGTCCCAGCCCTAACAGCATACAGAAAAAAATAGGGCAGTTGTAGGGTGCTTTCCACGAAGCTATCACTCACGCTTTACTCGCTTTGGGAGAAACATCATTTAATGAAACTTCAGGTCATGTTTAAAGTAGCACGAGTATAAGGCAGAACTATACAGCTATGTATAAATGGTATTTGTAACAATGTAAAAGGATTCCATACTATGTTTTTAACAGAATCGGAATGAGATGTTCTAAGGCATCACGCGATGACATCAACATAACCATTACACCTGAACATTTCAAGACACATTGACCACTTATTCGGTCAATGGAACTGCGTTTGTTGTTTGTTGTTTAACACCGCACACAGCAATATTCCAGCTATATGACGGCGATCTGTAAATAATCGAGTTTGGACCAAACAATCCAGTGACTGACGTCATGAGCATCGATTCATGTAATTGGGATCGATGACATGAGTAGTTATAGCCCGTACCCTGGTAACCAAGCCAGCAGGAGTTATCTCCCCTAAAGGAAAGACCGCCATCTTGGATTGGCAAAGAGGGGCATGCTTGCGCATCCAAGATGGCACTTCCGTTTCCGGGAGGGCGTGCGCATGCCTTCAAGATGCCGTCACATCCGGTTCCGGAGAGGCGTGCACCTCCAAGAGGGCGCCACATCCGGTTCCGGGGAGGAGGAGGATAGAGAAGTACTCGTAAAATCCTCCACTTCAATATTAAAATAAGCGCACGTAAAATCCTGTACTTCCATTAAAAATGCGCAAAAAAAAGTAGGTGGTGGGGGAGGGAGGAGGAGGGAGGAGGAGGGAGGGAAGGGAGGAGGGAGGGAAGGAGGAGGAGGGAGGGAAGGAGGGAGGGAGGAGGAAGAGGAGGGAGGGAGGGAGGGAGGGAGGAGGGAGGGAGGGAGGAGGAGGAGGGGGAGAGGGAGGGAGGAGGAAGAAGAGGAGGGAGGGGGAGAGGGAGTGAGGGAGGGGAGGGGGAGTGAGGGAGGGGAGGGGGAGTGAGGGAGGAGGAGGGAGGGGAGGGAGGGAGGGAGGGGGAGTGAGGGGGGGAGGAGGAGGAGGGAGAGGGAGGAGGTGTAGGAGGATGAGTTTTGTTGTGGTTGGTAGGCAAAGCAATGATGAAAGCGTTCTTTAGGGAGAGTGGGGTCCTCCTCCTCCTCCTCCTCCTCCTCCTCCTCCCTCCCTCCCCTCCCTCCCTCCCTCCCTCCCTCCCTCCTCCTCCTCCTCCTCCCTCCCTCCCTCCTCCCTCCCTCCCTCCCTCCTCCTCCCTCCCTCCTCCTCCTCCTCCTCCTCCCTCCTTCCTCCCTCCTTCCTCCCTCCTTCCTTCCTCCCTCCTTCCTCCCTCCCTCCTTCTCCTCCCTCCCTCCCTCCTTCTCCTCCCTCCCTCCTTCTCCTCCCTCCTTCTCCTCCTCCTCCCTCCTCCTCCCTCCCCCCCTCCACAACTACCACCACCAACAACAACACCAACACCAACACCAACACCACCTCCTTTTTTTGCGCTTTTTTAATGGAAGTGGGGGATTTTTCGTGCGCTTCTTTTAATTTGAAGTGGAGTATTTTACTAGCGCTTCTTATGTCCTCCTACTCCCCGGGACCGGATGTGGCACCCTCTTGGAGGCGCACGCCTCCCCGGAACCGGACGTGACGCCACCTTAAAGGCATGCGCACGCCCTCCCGGAATCGGCCGTGACGCCATCTTGGAAGCGCACGCATGACCCAACATGCCCCTCTTCGCCAATCCAAGATGACGGCACTTCCGGTAGGGGAAATTACTCCTGCTTGCTTACCAGGGTACGGGCTATAATTACTGACATGCATCAACCAAGTCAGCGAGCCTGACCACCCAATTCCGTTAGTTGCCTCTTACGACAAGCATAATCGCCTTTTACGGCAAGCATGGTATGCTGAAGACCTCTTCGAACGCGGTTCTCCACGGGTTCACACTGCGTGTCACCTGAATGTTAACAGCTTTGCTGAAAGCAACTAGCACTAATACGTTACTGGAACTTAAAAACACAGAGTACTCACGTGCATATATCATGTAATCAGTGTAGGCGAGGCCGTGAAGAACGTCGGATCCCCTTCTCACCAGTGCCGTCAAAATGGCGATCATCTCGTCCCCTGTGCACATGTGAAACAGCTTGATCACACCAACAGTCAGGAACTGATACAGTAGCATAGCCGCCATATTGACGTAGCCAATCATCTCTGGCCCCCAGCAAAACGGTTGATTAAGAAGCAGCATATAATCTATGGATCCGGTGCCAGAATTACCTACATAGGTGATGAAGAACGCTATGAACGCTATCCAAAACAATGACCTCTTCCTGCCAAAATCTTTGGAGAAATAGAATCCAAATACGTTCTTAATAGCTTTAGTTGGTGCAATGCAAGGCGACTGTTTCTTTTCAAGAGGAACGGTCTCAGGAAGTATAACAATAACGAAGAAGACTGTGAGAAATACAAGAGCTGCTGTCACAAAGGATGGCCATGCAAAGCCCATATATTGGATAAAGTATCCAGTTCCGGCTTGAGAAAGAGCAGCAGCGAAGTATGTAGTAAAGTCAACAGCAGCCATTCCAATCGTCCTGGATGCTTTAGGTGGTGCGTTGTCCGCGGTATACACATAGCTGGCCAGACTTACACCATTATATCCGGCCGTGATTCCGGTGATGGCTTCTCCAATATACATGTATCGCAGGTCCATGTCCCAGCACATGACAGCTGTACACAGCGCATTGCGAATACCTTCGCCCATCAATGGAATCACAAACAGTATCCGTCGCCCGATATAATCAGAGTACGAACCAAGCAGTATGCAGCTTATGATACACATCGGTGTGCTGATGTAGCCAAATATTACCGTTATGTTGTTGCTCATTTCTTCAGCTTGAACATGGATCACGTATGCAGGATCTGATTTGTTGACAAGACATTTTGACGTTACGTTGTTGGAGGAAGTATCTGTCCCATTGTCCACTAGCTCGCTTAAATAACGCTGATATAGATACTGGGTGAGAACAGGATTCCTCATATTAACAGACAAGTGATAGGTCAGGAACACTATGTTAGCCTTGAGGAGATTTCCCAACTTGGATCTATCTTCTGACTCTTTCCTAAGATGAAGCAGCGGCGTTGACTCCATACTGACAGCAGGCAAGGTTATTCACCCAACCAACCACTTCTCTGTGTGGGAAATGACCATAGGTTATCGTTTTGTCTGTTATCTGTGCGTGTATGGATAGATACAGATATCAAAGTTACTAGGTCGGGATGAGTAATGGACAACTATGCTTATACGCTCGCAATCAGTCGTGAGTGAGCTAGTGAGTGAACGTTGACCAACGCACTTTACAATATTGCGGTTATGTTAATGCAGCTTGTTAGGATTCGAATCTGGACCAGACAGACCATCTAGTCAGTAGTGGTGCAAATGAGGTTTTCTGCGCTAAGGTATTCCTCCATGGACTTCAGTACAGTACAACTTACTGGTGGTAAGCAACAACTGTGTGGTCCATGTGGATGCAGTTTATGTCCTGGTTGTCACGTGACCCGATGGATTGTATTATTGCACATGCAACCTACGGCCGTGTCCCGTGAGGACTATATTATTTCCAGACTGCCCGGATATAACGGTAATATTGCTGACGTTAAACAACTCTCACTCATTCAATCACTTAACTCCAGTTTTAGAGATCGTAAACGATGGATGGTGGTTTAGTGCATAAAACATACACACACCAAACATACACACACCAAAAATAAACACACACCACACCACAAGTACAAACACACACGCCAGACATATATACACACGCCGCACAAACACCCACACCACACGCACATAAGCACACGCGCACGCACACACGCACGCACACACGCACACACACACACACACACACACACACACACACACACACACACACACACACACACACACACACACCGCACACACACACACACACCGCACGCACGCGCGCGCACACACACACCGCACAAACAAACAAACACACTCACACTTACTCACACAAACACACACTTACTTTTAGAGACAAGCTTGTTTGTCTGTCACAGCTGTCCACTGATGCTACTCATGATATCAGGTTGCTGCAGGGACAATGGCCGACAATGGCGGACAATGGCGGTGTCTACATCCGTAGGGAACATCTTATGCGGGCTCCTTACCTATTTCTGGAAATAGTTCTGCTCATTTTGGGTTTTCTTCTTTCTTACCTTTGTTTATCCAACGAACCAGGGTTCTTGTCACGTTTATACTTTCAACTTGTTACATTGTGGTGGTAACGTTAGTCCTGCACCATGACTGTGGAATATATTTATTTTATGAGAAAAACAACAATCTAGAAACGCATACGAAAGCAAGTCTAGTCAGCTCTGGCTAGCTCTATTCCACAGTCTATGAAATCAGCATTAACATTTCTTTTTAAAATGTTAGTCAAGAAGGATATTGTGTAATATAAGATTTCAAAGACTAAATGTAAGTCTATGTGAATTGTGTGATAGAAAAGAACGTGAAATGGTTTTCTATCTATGAAAGAATACGAATAAACTATATATAACAGCTTCAAAAAATATATTATTTTAATACCGCCACCTAGACATGTACTCACATTATGATTGACCCGGGGAGGTCTTCAGCAACCCATGCTTGCCGTAAAAGGCGACTATGATTGTTGTAAGAGGCGACCAACGGGATCGGGTGGTCAGGCTGGCTGACTTGGTTAATGCATGTCATCGTATTCCAATTTCGTGGATCTATGCTCATGATGTCAATCACTGAAATTGACTCAATTATTTACAGACCTCGTCATATAGCTGGAACAGAAAAAACATTTTGATAACTGCAGACACCAGTTGGAATCCCGCACAGACGAAGAAACCACGGAGTATCTCCAAAGTGGCATCACACAACTCGTTGAAAACGGCTACCTCAAACCCTTCTCAGATGATGTTCACTAGTCCAATGTACATTCTTAAAGAAAAAGAAACGCACAGTTAGATTTTTAGTAAATTTATTGTAGATATATTTAATTTAATATCATAGATACAAATATGAAATTTTGGATTTCGATAGTCACATGTTGTCGTTATACAAAGGCATTGAAAACTGTTCATTGTCATGTCACATAAGGTCACAAGGTAGCGCTGAACTCTTTATCTCGTGTGACCGCCCCGGGCTGTGTGCGGTGGGGCGTTGTCCTATTGAAACAGCTCCCTCTGGCGGTCAATGTTTGGAAGAAGGGGAGGTTGAAGAATTTGATTCATGTAGCGATTTGCTGTCAAATTTCCCTGAACCACAACCAAGTCAGATCTCGTGGTGTAGGATATGGCCCACCACACCTTGACACTACTGTCACCGAATTTGTCGAATTCACGTACACAATGTGGGGAAAAACGCTCATTTCGATGACGATAAACACGTTGTCTTCCATCTCGCCGGTGAAGAAGAAATCTTGATTCATCGCTGAACCACACTCGTCTCCAGTTTCTCAAATTCCAAGGCTGTAAAATATGGCACCAACACAAGCGTCGCTGTCGATGGATCTGTTGCAAAACAGTCACATAACTGGTCTTCTTGGTCGGATTGAAGCCTCGCAAAGATGGTTCCTGATAGTCTTGTCCCATACCCTCCTCAAACCAGGAATGCGTCCTGCAGTCTCCGTGGCTGTGGCATTGCCATGACGTAGGTGGAACAGTCGAATGTAGCGATCCTGTACAGGGGTGGTAACTCTTGGTCGGCCGGTTCTCGGACGGTCTGCAATGGTATTGAACTGTGTGTATCGGTCCCAAAAGCGGCAAATGGTGCTGTAGTGGACGTTGACAAACGAAGACTGCGATTCCCCTCTTTGGATACGTCGTATGGCGATGTTCCGATCGGCAGCGCTGAATCTCGGCATTTTCGAACTTGAAAAATGTTGACAATTGAATGACAAATTATTGGCTCATGCTAGCCTGTTTATAGCCATTACCAAGAGTTACGAATGCCATAACTTGCACGTGCATTTTGCTTTACTGTTAACCTCCATGACATTTTTTAACACAGGTGAAAACAATGCCGTTTAAGACATTGAAAATCGACAATGGCAGCATTTTGACGCACCGTTTGTCGAATATCAGGCCACCAACATTCTCAAAAAACATATATCCAATTTATATAACGGATGTTTTGTGTAGTCAGGTTCAATGAACTACATACTACCTGTGCGTTTCTTTTTTTGACGAGTGTACATGCATTTGGTGAGTTGAGGTGAGGTGAAATGGGGTTTAACGTCGCGTCGAAGATTATTGCACTTATACAGCGACGTGCATGCACGTGTGTGGTCGTTCTGACGTGACTCGTAATGGGATGTCCTCAGATCTTTGTTTAGTGGCAGCGAGAACATAGATCTGATTTGAATGAGATTGATATATATCATGTGTTTCAGTTTGCAGGGTTACTGTTACAGACCTTCCAAGCTGCATTAATGAAGGTTATCACGAACAATAGCGTCTACACATGGTGGATATAAGATCAGAGTAATTGTGAGAATTTAAAACCAATAGTTCAGTTAATCACATACTGCATCATCACCTCAAGTTGATAATAATGTTAAAATTAAAATGGTATGTAGACTTAAATTTTAATACTCTGGAATAGGAAGTGTTTATTTTTCTTGTTTTCTTTAAATCAATTGAAGGTGACATTGCTGTTAATACATGGTTTGTATACAAGGAAATAAAAAAACACATCCACATTTGACTTATCAGTGACTAAAATGATGTCCAATGAAATGTGTGTGTGGCGAGTGTCATTTCGTGAACACCTTGTATCATCTCTGTTTGAAACTTACTGATAAGTTCATACTATCTCCGCTAGACATAAAGGGAAAGACGACTATTGGAAGTTGACGTCATACTTCTTGTCATACTGTCTTGTCATAATCATATCGTATGTTATCTGAAAGCTATTTAATCTGTTATCATCACATTGAACTTAAAGAATTATTCTAATGTGCATAGCCATACACGAGGGTTCAGCAGAAATCGAATGATGTCTATCATGGCCAGGTGCCTCTAAATAGGGCTGGACCACCTCCGTGAAAGAACGTGGTTTTAGTCTTGCTGTGTCAGCAACATACAGGTCACCAATGTGTTTCGCTGATCTGGAACGTCTTATAGCTTCATCACTCACAGCGTTCCTGTCACTTCAAGCCTACACTATGTGATATAACTGAAATTCTTTTCAGAGTAGCGCTAACCCAACTCATGCACGACAATGAGAATCAGGGTTGAATGAAGACATGGGTTATGTGGCATACCTGTCTTACCATGAGGAAACTAATGTGGGCGTGGCATACCTGTCTTATCATGAGGAAACGTATGCATTTACTTTATCGAGTTGCCTCTGTTTGCATTATGCATAACATTCAATAAATCAGTCTGGATGACTTCCTTTTGCACTGACGTCTCTTATGTCAATTTGTGTACAAATAGGGTTTATCCGCGTGCTTGTGTCAAAGATTAGGACAACACCATAAACCCATAAACAAAACACACGGCACAATTTAGAAGGTGGATCAATTCAATACAAACACGGGGCATAATAAAGCATTTGAAATCTTTGTTTATTACAGTAAACTACGTTTATAACGAACAAGCTTATGACGAACATATTTTTTGGTCCCGTCCATTTGCTGTGTATATGCATATAACGAACTGCGGTTATTACGAACTAAAATTAGTGGTCCCTTTGAGTTCGTTATAACCGTAGTTTACTGTATTTAGGAAATATGCTGATCAAGTCTAATGACTATGACCTTTATTAAACAGGACGTGACCAAGCGACATTTTTCATATCAGAGGATTTGTGTTATCACGTCAGCAAAATGTTTTTTATGTTAGCCACTGTGTGCCCCATTCTGCACTTTGGTCCTCAATTACCAAGTGAATCAATTGTGGCATGTCAAGTGTGATACAGTGTCTCGCGAGTCATGTCAAGAACTTGATAATACGGATAACGACCATCGAGTTCAAGGAACAGTGTTTACATCATCAACGAAAAGTGTTGACCGTTTGAAACCATGTCAAATAGCCTAGTCATGTTCTTGTATAAGGATTAAAGTGAGTGAGTGAGTTGGGTTTAACGCCGCTTTTAACAGTATTACAGTTATATCACGGGCGTGTCAGCTTAATGTGGGAGGAAAGCCTGAAGTGATGCAGTTCGGTGAAACCCTCGAGCAAGGGTATGGTGCTGACAACCTAGAAACATAATCGGGGGAACCGGGATTCGAACCCACAATCATAGGTTTCTGGCGTGCCCAAGGGACGCAACTCTGCACAGCGAAATCGCGGCGCCTTAGACGACTGGGCCACCCGTGCCCCCTAAGGATTAGAGGAGATACTTTGACTATAAAGAAGTTACTCAGTTACCACTGTTACTATACAATATAATGTCCTATATTGTTTAACGTCGCACTCGGTATTCACGTCATTCACGCCGTGATATTGCTGGAATATGCTAAAAGCGGCATAAAACATCACTCACTCACTCCCCTTCATTGTCCGTGGTAACATTGAAAACATGATTGTCAGGAATGGCACCTAAATGTGATGTTTAACATGTGTTATGTTGATAAGTACGGGCGATGAGATGTATGGACATTGGTGCCAGTAAAGCAAATGCTAGTGACAAGTATGCTGCAGTGTTTCTATTTGTGCGGTAGTCCTAGAATCGCCCTGTGGTTGCTTAAAAGGATGCATTCTTGTATATACTATGTTTTACGTCGTCAAACTCATCGTGGTCATAACATACCGACTTATTCCCCCGACGTCGACAATCAACCTGGTACCTCCCATTCCTCACAATAATACCTAAATCGTTTCCTGTCCCTATTCCTTCATCCCTCCACCGTCACTTCCACCCTCACTACCACCCTCAACCCCCAATTTTGTCTCGCTCATATTCTTCAATATATCAACACTATGTACAACATCTTTAAGAATGATAATAAAATACACAAGCTATAAAATATGTACCCGTATTTAAATAATGACGACCCTCTGAATACAGGGAGATAAAGTTTGGTGCTTCCCAGATATTCTTACTATTTTCGATTATCTGTTCCTTTTCTCGCAATATCGATAGTCATATCTGTCCCACTTTTGGATGACACCATTGCGTTTCTTTGAGTTGCCTTGCTTCATCTGTGCGGAACAATTCACAATACACTTCCCTCTCCAAAATTACGTCGTCAAACTTACGACGTCATGAAGTTGCGAGCGCATGTTAGAATCTCCAGAAAGGACGTCATGACAATGTTTTATCATGAAATATACCACATTGTTCTTCATTGTCCTTTTCGATTTATCGCGTAGCTGTCTTATATTGGGCTATCAATGTCCAGTTACAACTTTTTAGTGCAAGTTATAATCGGAAGACATTCAACACAAAATACATTGACCTCAAAACATTGTTCTCACGGCGCTGCCCATGACTCATTCTCAGGGATGTTGGCGGACATGGCCATGGGGTACATCCTCCGTTGCTTAAATGTTGTACTGGAAGCTCCGTTCCCATAGTTTTAACTGTACAGACACAAGGCATTCCTTGAACTGGAACAAGTAGAGTCATTCTGGAATAAAGAAAAAATATTAGAATCAAGTCGGTACGGGTCTATGATGTCAAGAGTTACTTTTCAGTTCATATTTCGCTGTATTTCCATACAACTCGGGGGCACGGGTGGCCCAGTCGTTGCGATTCGCTGTGCAGATTTGCGTCCCTTGGGCACGCCAGAAGCCTATGATTGTGGGTTCGAATCCGGTTGGCCCCGATTATGTTTCTAGGTTTGTCAGCATCATACCAATGCTCGTGGTTTTCACCACTTAAGTGGTAAACATCTGAGACCTGCATCAATTCGGGCTTTCCTCCCACATTAATCTGACACGCCGTGATATTACTGGAATACTTTTAAAAGCGGCGTTAAACCCAGCTCACTCACTCACTCCACACAACACAGGGGCATGCTCAAAGCGCTACATTTTTATTACCCTGGTCAATGGATCAGTGTGCACTCGATTTTCATTCTCAGCTCCCCAGGGAGTATACAACCCATGCTGCCTATGTTTAACATGTTACAAAAAAATATTGACAAGACAGCGTTTGTGTAAATCATTTGAAATGCATTTAACGTTTCGTCTCAAACCAACGGGTATTTTTACCTCTAAACTTTCGAATCTTCTTCTGCTGCTGTGGATGTGCTTGGTGTGGGCTCCTTGTTGTCCTGTATGTTGATGATCTCCGTCTGTTGCATGTACCCCATCTTGCCGAGCACAGCGAACCCACTGCAACCAGAATTGACGATCATCACTCTGTTACTTCTACAGTAAACTACGGTTATAACGAACTCAAAGGGACTACTAATTTTAGTTCGTTATAACCGTAGTTCGTTATAAGCATATATACAGCATAACTACAGCATATAGTCGGGACTAAAAAGTTAGTTCGTTATATCCGTTAGTTCGTTATAAGCGTGTTCGTTATAACCGTAGTTCACTGTACTTTAACATTTTATTTTTCTGGTATATTATTCTTTTATTCAAAGAAATTCATTCAGTTCAGCTTGGTATTTTAAATATTTAACTTTTGTTCCTTTTTACGACATTTTTGGTATTTTTGTTTTTTTCCTGGTTAAAAAAATCCGTGTCAGAATGCTCAGAGTATCTTCCTGATTTTATAGTTACTTTCTGTCATTCAATTCCGCATGTTCTTCCAAGACAGACATGTTGAAAGGATTCAAAGGAAATCATTGAACATTTAAAAGGAATCGCTAAGGATTTATTATGGGAGTGGAATGTCCACAGTATTTGTAAGTTTTTATTTTGTTATTTATATATTTCAAAATTTAGTTTTACTTTTTATTGTTTTGTTTGTTTGTTTACATTTTACTTATGACTGTTATTGTTTATTTATTTTAGCTTGTACCGGTTTAACTGTGTACAGAATATGGAATAAATTATTTACGACACACAACAGCTGTTACCACATACATGGAAACCCTTCACCGGGAACTCGTTCAGAACAACGTAATCAGTCGTTGAAGTTGAACGCTGCTTTTAAAGAATTTGCGCCATTAAATGACAGGGGTAATAAGGAGTATACCTCACACAAGGTATCCATGTGTGGAATCAAACCCATGCCGATGAGCGAATGCTTTAGCCACAGGTCTACCCCATCGCCCCTTGTTTACGGATTTAGAAGGGAGCTTTTTATATATATTTGTCCCTTTGTATATACATGCATGTAAAGAGTAGGGATCACGGGTGGCCCAGTCGTCTAAAGCCCCGCGATTCGCCATGCAGAGTAGCGTCCCTTGGGCACGCCCGAAACCTAGAATTGTGAGTTCGTATCCCAGTTCGCCCCGATTATATTTCTAGGTTTGTCTGCACCATACCCGTAGTGGTAAACGTCTGAGACCCGCATCACTTCAGGTTTTCCTCCCACATTAAGCTGACACGCCGTGATATAACTGTAATACTGTTAAAAGCGGCGTTAAACTCAATTCACTCACTCACTCACTCACTCACTCACTCACGCAACAGTACCCGTCGAAAAGCGGGGGTTCTAGACTATTGGGGTTTCTTGATATGTTAATACATATCTTCCATGAAATGATGTACTTATACAGCAGAGGAAATGCTTCTACATACATCAGACAGATGGTGGCCGTACACTGAAGTCCCGCAGAAACAAGGTAGGTAACTCCCTTAAAGATGTCCAACGTATACTTGTAGATCTCGCTAAACATGGGCGTCCCAGTTATCGAGGTAATGATGTTGGCAATGGCTAAGCTTGAGAACACAGCACCTGAAAAAGTTGTTTGTTTGTTCGTTATTTAACACCGCAATATTCCAGTTTTATTACGGCGCTATGTAAGATATCGAATCTGGACCAGACAATCCAGTCATTGACATCATGAACATCGATCCAAGCAACTGGGATACGATAACATGCATCAACCAAGTCAGCGAGCCTGACCACCCGATCCCGCCTCTTTCGACAAGCATAGTCGCCTTTTACGGCAAGCATGGGTTGCTGAAAACCTATTCTACCCTGGATCTTCACGGGTCGCACCTGAAAGGAATTAAGCTCAAATATATTGCATGTTCTTTGCCAACCATATTTGAAAACGCATGCTTAGAATGGTCTTCAACTGGCCAAAAAGAGATACATACCTTGTCGATCAGCCCCGGCCATGCTCGATACCATGGATTTAATTATCGTCGAAACTGACAAATCAAATGCCGATATGAAGGCCACTGAAATAAACAAATATGATATATTGTCAAAAAGAATGATAAAGTAACATGTCCTTGCTGTAATAAATGTTATTTTCAACGTCAACAATAATGTGTCCGTTGCTTTGTCATGAAACAGTGTGTGAATGAGCTAGGTTAAATGCCGCTTTTAACAGTATTCCAGTTATATCGCGGTGTGTCAGCTTAATATGGGAGGAAAGCCCGAAGTGATGCAGGTCTCAGACGTTTACCACTTAGGTGAAACCCACGAGCACGGGTATGGTGCTGACAAACCCAGAAACAAAATCCGTGCGAACCGGGATTCGAACCCACAATCATAGGTTTTCTGGCGTGCCCGAGGGACGCAACTCTACACAGCGAATCTGGGCGCCTTAGACGACTGGACCACCCGTGTCTCTGTGATGAAAGAGAGGTGTACCCCTTATATACTTGATTACTTTCAGTAGGTTTTTGTTTCGTGTGTGTGTGTGTGTGTGTTTGTGTGTTTGTGTGTGTGTGTGTGTGCGTGTGTGTGTGTGTGTGTGTGTGTGTGTGTGTGTGTGTGTGTGTGTGTGTGTGTGTGTGTGTTGTGTGTGTGTGTTGTTCTTTGTTTTTGTTGGGGTTTGTTTTGTTTTTTTGTTTTTTTTGGGGGGGTGGGGGTGGGGGGGGGGGGGGGGGGGGGGGGGGTAGCGACATTGTGCCCAATTCAGTTTAGGTCTGGATGTCGTGGTATGTGTTCTATGGAACTTACACATTGTATCTATGTTATTAGGTAAACAATTAACTCTTAGATGGTATAATGTGACTTAACTGTCAAAAAAATTATATATGAACATGTTTCAACTTTGCTAAAACCCTATAAAGGCAAGTAATAACCCTGTTCTCCCAACGGAGTGGCCGATAGTTTGTCATGCTCACCTCCATACATCATGAAGTTGTCATAGGCAAATGCCTTCAAAACAATTCCTCCTGTGTAGGCGATGTTGCTCCAAATGGCGATGAACCGATCGTTGAAGCAGCATTGAAACAGCTTCAAGAGAGGGAGTTTTATAACCTCAGCGAATATGGAGGATGCCGTGCTATAGTACCCCATCATCTCTGGGCTCCAACAGAAAGGGTAGTTCATCTCCCATAGTGTACCAATGTTGCCAGTTTTTCCTGCAATTTCGTGGAGGAAATATGCAACCAATGCCAATGAAAACATTACTCGCAGTTTGACTGTACCTTCGAAAAAGTAAAAGCTGAACACGTTCCGCACAGCTTTAAGAGGAGTAAGAATTTTTCTCTCCTCGAGTTTCTTCTTCCGTAGTTTGGATGCGGCGGCTACCTTTCTCTTCCCCGGTAGGATGAAAACAACAGCCAGTATGTTGAGCAGTAGGATGGCTGCTGCAGTGAGGGAAGGAAGGACGAATCCTTGAAGTTGTATGTAGTAGCCCACGCCGGTGGACAATGTGGCCCCCGTCAGTGACTCGGTAATGGCTGTCACAAGAAGAGCAACGGTTCGAGACCCTTCAGGTGGCGTGTTGTCAGCAACGAATGCGCTGCATGCAATGGCGAAAATCTCAGATGTGCAAACGCCAGTTAGAACTGCTGTAAGAAAAAATATTCTGATGTCCAGAGACCATTGTATGGTTATTGTCACTAGAATATAATCTATCAAATGTCCTATCAAGGGCAGCAGGAACAGCATCTTTCTTCCAAAATAATCCGAGTAGGCACCGAATAGAATGGTGCTGACTAGGGAAAACGCACAGCCGACCAAGGAAAAGTACATGTTCATCTGAGATGCAAGTTTTTGTGCTTCTTCTTGAAGAGAGTACCCGCTGTTGCTATTAGAGTCGTTCTCATTACTGGAGGGTCTATAGCACTCAGTGGCGTTTAAGGTACTTGAATTGTGCCCTGACGGTAGTGTGCTGTTACCTAGCACTTCATCCAGGATTCGTCGATAAAGGTATTGTGAATATACAGGAGCGTGCATGTGGTTAGCAATGGTCCAGATGATCTGAATAATGTTCAGCAACACCAAATTCATTACCTGTACCTTGGCAGTGACCTTGCCTTTGTTCGCCTCTTTGTCCAGGAAAACCTCATCCTCACTTCCACCGCTCCTTTGTCTATTGAGGATTCTACAGATCTCATCTGGGTCTATCGCAGTCCTTTCATCAAGGCTTGTTTGGGGTCTTCGGCGTTTCCAGCTCTGAGTCCATCCATCATCACTATCATCTGATTCTGCCGAATGTCGGAGCGGTGGTGCCGACTTTGGTCTGACTCTAACATAGACATCCTTGACATCCCTTGCTCCTACACTGGCGATGCTATCGTCCCAGGATATCTGTCTACGACTGAGTGGATCGCAGTCTTCTGTGGACTCGGAGAATTGGATTTTACCGCCAGGAGTCCTTTCTAGATCTCTTCCCAGTAGGGGTGTCCTCTCGCCCATCTTTGCTGCTGCTGATGTGGGTATGTGTTACATCTACTACAGATGTGTTGTTCTGTTTATGTCAGGTATCATATAGCTGATATGATATGTCATATACGTCACATGTCCAGTGATCTCTCCGTGTGTGTAACTGACCGCGTTATCTCTTGTTAACCATGGTTAAAGACTTCAAGTCGAAGAACATTTGCATCATGGTAAACGTGAAATATAAAATCACATATTTTGTGCCACCTATTACACGACTCGTGTTTTCATGATAATTTAAACTTTGATTTTGAAGGAAGTGTAAGCTTTGTCCTGAAATAATACCTTGCCGGTCATGCGATTGGTCAGACCAATGATAATCTGAGGTTGGTCATATGACATCTCGAGCCAAGCAAATTTATGAGTTTCCTCATGATAAGACAGGTATTGTGACACATAACCCACTTCAGGTATGACTTTACTCCTTCCTTGATTCACTCAAAGATAATAGGTCATGTGAGTGGGTGTTGACAAGTTGTGTGACACAAATACGTTCGGGTGCTGGCAGCCAAAGGTTTTTAATCAGGTGAATCTTAAGGATCCTTGTGCACGACCACTACAAAAGTATGTCATCTGCAGCTCGTTATATGTCAAGATATATGTAGAGATAACTTTCAATTTCAAGGTTGAAAACCCGGAACTGATGACTCATTCGGTATTTGTGTAACCCATTACTATTTATGCCTAGTGGTAAATGAATTATTGTTCAAAAGGGCGTGAAACCTTATTCACTTGGACCTTCTGAAAATATGTTCACTGAATGAAAAGAATTAGGGACAGACCATTTTAAATCCATAGTGTTTGTGCGTGCGTGCGTGCACGTGTTTGTGCGTGTGCGTGCGTATGTGCTCATGATTGGGCATGTGTGTACGTGTGCATTCTCCAGTATTCTCTGGATCAATCGGTTTCAGTGAAGAAATCCAATACCCCCCACCGCCCACCCACCATCCACCTACCATCAAACCACCATCCACCCACCCACACGCCCACCATCCACCCACCCGCCCACTGTCCACCCACCATCCACCCACAGACCATCAAACCACCAACCACCCGCCCACCCACCGACCATCAAACCACAACCCACCCGCCCACCATCCACCCACCATCAAACCACCATCAAACCACTAAGGATTACCAAATGGTTTGTCCCGAGTAGGTGAAATGAACTCTTTTCTGCCAAGTGGGGAAAGCCGAGCCGCAAAACCCTTGCTAAATTCTTTCACTGAGGTTCCTTGTAACAAATGAAAATAAACGAAGGAAAAGTAGATAATATTTATGGTTAAATATAAACGTTAGATAACCACGTTCCAAGTAGTGATAATACAGAGATAACATATGTGGTGTCGAGCTAAAATTATGTGATACCAAGCGACGGCGCCTCAACGACCCGCTGATAGGCCTTGGCAGTATTCTTCTCAAATAAAATAGAAACGTTTGATACCAATATTACTCAAAGAAAACAAATACGTGAAATATGTACATGTATATAGTATTTCCACCGCAAAATCATATCCGAGTGTCATAAAATCATATCATAAACAAATAATTCAATGACAGTATTGATCACACTGTGTCAATCTATATTTTGGCTCATGTTCACAGTCAAATGTTAAGAGTTAAGCAATACCCCAGCTACATTGACGATGCCTGTAAATACTGATCCAGGTAATCCAGTGACTGAAAGTACGAGCAACGATTCTGATCAGCGGATCCTGATTATCCGATCACTTCCTTATATTATTGCTAAAGGAGGCGTTTAACTACTTATTTAGACCCGCTGATCTTGGGTTCAAATCCCAGATTGTGCCATCATCATATCCAAGCTCGCTGAGATGAACAGTGGTTTGTTTGTTTGTTGTTTTACGCCGCACTCAGCAATATTCCAGCTGTATGACTGCGGTCTGTAAATAATCGACTCTGGAACAGACAATCCAGAGATTGCCATCATGAGGATCGATCAATGAAATTGGGATGCGATGACATTCATCAACCAAGTCAGCGAGCCTGACCACCCGATCCCCTTAGTCGCCTCTTACGACAATCATGGTCGCCTTTTACAGCAAGCATGGGTACAGTCTACGACATATATTAAGCTAACACGCCACAATAGGAACCATTCCCCAGTTTGGCAGCAGAGTTGTGATGAAGTCAGTTAACTTCCGGAATAAGGAATAAATATATATCTATATAAGGAAGTCTGTGAGTCTGTGAGGTTTGATGACTGATTAGATGAATGGCTTGTCATCAGGTGTACGAAAGAGATCCGAGGGCAACCTCATCACACGTCATCACACCTGGTCGTCGTCCTCCGTTGGGGTCGTGCTCTTCGGCTCCGTCTGGTTGTCATGGATACTGATGTGTTCCACCTTAGTGTGGTATCCCATCCGACTCAGAACAGCATATATTCTGCAATAAAGATGAGTCAATAAGTATGATTTTAAGGCCACTGTTAGCAATAAACTATTAAATTCACGGCGAACGAGCCCGATTCGCATTGGACTGAGGCAGGCATGGGAACCAGAGTAGGGAGCAAAGGCTTCAACTACTTTGCCAATAATGTTGATGGAGATGGCATGACATGTCCATCCTGAATCTAACTGATAGGGTACCATACCGAATAATATTCTTCAGAATCATACTCTTGTTCATGGGTTTCACCAAGGGTGTACCTCTTAGATCGGCATCGCTTTGGGATTTCCTCCCACATTGTGCTGACACGTCAGGGTATAACTGACTGAAATGTTGCTGGTCAAACCTCACTGACGGAAACGAATTTCCATTTGAAAATAATAGTCGGTGCCTGTTCAAGTCCACAATACTTACACAATCATGATGGTGGCAACAGCTTGAAATCCTGCCACGACCAGATAGGACACACCCTTGAATATGTTTAAAGTGTACTGGTAGATTTCACTGAAGACAGGCGTCCCTACCAGACTGCAGATAATGTCAATAATGGATAGACTTCCAAATAAAGCACCTGTTGGAAGACAATGACGTCATTTAGGTGAGGTGAGGTGAAATGGGGTTTAACGTCGCGTCCAAGATTATTGCACTTATATAGCGAAGTGCATGCACGTGTGTGTATGTGGCTGCTTGTACTAGTCCGGACTGATGTCGATTTATAGTCCTAGCACACTGAGATACCTTGCCGCAGTTTAACATGAATACCCCAGTCCGAGCCGACCAGTCCTTGTTTTAGCAACTTAATGCCGAGCGCCAGACAGGGTAACAACAAGTACCATCTTTTAACGTCTTTTGGTATGACGCGGCTGGGGATCGAAACCCGGACCTTCCGCTCTCCGGGCGGACGTTCTACCATTAGACCACGGAGGCGGTCCGTCATTTAGGCATTATTTATACACTGAAGGTTTGGGAAGAGGGGAAATATGAAATAATTTATGAAGCGGTCCAAAACTAGCTTAAATATTTCACAAGTGTTAGTTCAATGCAAAGTATATTGTCAAGTACGGTTATACAGGTTGTCGTAAGGAAACAAATGTCATAACGTTCCTAAGCGTGACATCACGTGGGAAAACTCATCAGTGTTATTCTAACATGTGATAAAACAATTTACGTGTAGCCCAGACAAGTGATCAACCAATCCAAATGATCAACCAATCTAGCCTTACCCTGGCATGTGATCAACCAATCTAGCGCCACACTGACGTGTGATCTAAATACCTAGTTTGCCCTGGCGTGTGATAAAATATCCAAGTTTTACCTTGACGGTCAGGACCGGCCATTGCTGACATGATAGACTGGATTGCGGAGATTAGAGCTACATCAAAAGATCCGACGGCTGCAACTGAAAAGTAACTAACATTTAATAAACATCCTATTATATGAGATTACTGTCAAATGTGCGCATATAGTTTTGCAATGGAAACTATACAATACACATCAGACGGAGAACTCACTCGAAGAATTTAACGAAGTTTTTCGTCAGTTCACATTCAGGAAATACAAATGTTTATTAAAAAATGTTAGTCCCTTTTCCCCTAATTTGATTTGTACTATATGTTCCCGTGTTTCTTTTAGGTGAACAGTTGACGTGCCTTTGCATGTGTTTGTAACAGGTGCCACCGGGGCAGGATACGCTCACCTTTTCGCGGACACCTGGTATCATTACTATTTGATAGTGATTCATAAACTCATGCTCATGATATAGTCGGAATCGTGCAATCGAGGACTTTGCTTTATACAGAAATTATTATTGGATATGGAAGGGGTTTTGTCGCTTTATTTCACTTTGGATCACATGCTAAAGTTTGGTCCTCAATCTATGAAAGTGCCAATTAACTCACTATTTTGTACCTCGAAGAATGTACACACAATTGTATTTAGTATGTGTACATTAATGTGTACTCTGACAGCCACACAACAACAACCTGTATCGCGGAATAAAATAGTTCCTCAAAAGGAGAGGTGACATGAGCGTATGTATGCCCAATTTGCAAGTGGATTTCTTTGTTCTTCACTATTATGAGTCGCAGCGAGGGTATTCGTGGACGAGCATGCAGTCAGACTTTCTTTCCTTATAAAAAAATAACTCGCACAAGTACACGTGACAATCACGTTCCAAAACACAGTCAATAAGAACCTTAAATATCAGATTGTACACCTGATTTTTAATAACCATGAAAATCGGTCGATCAAATAACACTTCACTTCTCAAGCTAAACCGAGTCTGTTCGAATGTTCGGGAATCTATAAGGAGTCTGGAAAGCTAGATAAATCCAAGAAATGTGCTGCTTACCCCCGTACATCAAGAAGTTGTTGGTAGCAAATGCCTTCAGAATATTGGCTCCAACTACGGCGAGGTTGCTCCAGATGGCGATGAGCACGTCGTTGAAGCAGCACTGATACAGCTTCAGAAGAGGGATTTTTATCAGTTGAGAAAAGATGGAGGCTCCGGTCCCATAGTAACCCATCATCTCCGGACTCCAACATAAAGGCCAGGTCATCTCCCATAACGAACCGATGCTACCAGTTTTCGATGCAATTTTGTGAAAAGCCATTGCCAACAAAAGAATTGAGTACATTATTCTAGTTTTCACAGTACCTTCGGTAAAGTAAAAACCGAAAACATTTTTTATGGCTCCTAACGGAGTAAGTAACTTCCTCTCCTTCTTCTTCTGTTTCCTCAACACTGAAGACGATGGCGTCTTTTTACTTTCTGGCAGGATGACCACAACAGCCAACACTGCAAGCAGCACAATTGCGATCGAAGTCACACATGGGAGGAAATAGCCTTCAAGTTGTATGTAGTACCCAACACCAGTCGACAAGGCTGCATTGGTCAAAGTCTGTGTTATTCCCATTACAACTAAGCCAGTGGTCCGCGAACCCTCAGGGGGCGTATTGTCAGCGATGTAAGCCAAGCATGCAATAGTGAATATTTCATAACTACAAATTGAGCCTATTACAGAGCCTATGAATAAAATGTAAAAGCTTAATGACCAATGAATGACGGCGGTTGTCAGGGCAAAATTGAGTAGCGTGCCAATCATTGGAATTAAAAACAACACTTTTCGACCAAAGTAATCCGAATAGGCACTAAAGATGACCGTACTCACAAGACTAATAGGACATCCTGTGACTGTAAATCTTATGCTCCATGTCGTCTGGAGCTGTTCGGCCTTTTCTTGTAAGGAGTTTGTCCCGTTTGAACCTGAAGCGTTGAGTGATGGTTTTTCACAGTAGGATGCCTCGTAGCTCGAATTATTGCCGTCAGAGGAACGCGACGTATTCCCAAACACTTCTTCTTCCAACCTATGGAAGAAATACTGACTCCATGCCGGACCGTGGATATGGATGGCTATATACCAGATGATAAGGATGATGTTCATAAGAATCAGGTTTACAACCTGAGTCTTGGAAGAATCCTCCTTGCTATTGGTGTCTTTGTTGAGGAACTCCTCATCCTCACTGTTCCTACTCTTCTGCCTGTTGAGGGCCCAGCCTACCCAATCATCGTCATTCATCTCCTCTTGGTCGCCTAGGCTTGTCTTAGGTCTATGTCTCTGTGCAGACGTTGTGTCTTCATCGTCATTAACAATGAGGATTCGTCTCAAAGGTGGAGCAGACTTTGGTCTTGCGTTCACCCTCACTTCAACATCAGCAATGATATTGCCTTTGAATTCAGTATCAGTGTACGCCCTGATCAAAAGGGGATCACCCTCCCCATCCTGTAGGATACCCCTTACATCAGGCCTATTTGCAGACCCATCAAGAAGTGGCGTTCTTTCATCCATTGTTATGGAAGAAACAGTTCAAGTCAGAATCATTATTGCAACGTATCTTGTGCAGCTAGCCCCTGGACAGTCCTCATGAGTCATTCATTCTAAATGCCAGCATTATCTTACCCTCACTCTAATCAGTTTTATCACTGTAACATGTGAGATAACCAAAGGTTAAAAAAGGGGCTTTCTATGTCACCAACGTCACATGTTAGATCATCTGAGTCGAAGATAATGTAAGCACACGTAAATTGTTCTCACATATGATACATCATATTAGTTTTGTCAATGTTGGCTTCATATATTCGTCTGTAATGATGAATGAGTCATTGTTGAGCCGTATCACGACAGTCTCTAAATACTCCAGTCTGGAAAACTTAATTAATACTCTACAGTTGATGTAAAATAAGTTGTATTTAGGATTTACACGTTTTAGTAAAGTGCAAACTCTGGCACATTTTGGGGGTTTGAGTCACATCAGAATAAAAAGGCACCTAATCGACAGCACTTAAAGTCACCGACCCAACACTTTCAGCCACCGAACCTTCCACTGAATTGAAACCCACCACTGTCGTCCAGATAGCGTACTTGTCTTCCCTTCTGAGAAGTGTAACTTGGCTAGGATCCCATGAGTAGGTTTGGTCGCTGTCATTGAGTCTTAGCAATAAGGTGCCTCACTCTGAGAGTGTGGGTTCGAATCCTGGATGGGACTCAATCCGAAGAAGTACTCGAATTTGTATTTTACGAGGAAGGTGTAATCTTAATATAACATATGTTACATCTGACCACATATATATATATAGCCATGATATATATATATATATATATATATATATATATATATATATATATATATATATATATATATTTATATATGAGCTGTCTCAGGAACTTTTGTTGTTGAGTATATATACAGTATACTCAACAACAAAAGTTCCTGTGACACCAATATTTTAGTGTATTTTTCAAACAAGTAAAGTTTGGTTTTCAATAGTGTAGTACATGTATAGAATCAAGTCACAAAAACGCAACTGCTACAGAAAAGCATGCATTCCATGCAAAAGTTGACTTTTATGCAAGTCCCATACATTTCACTACCAAAGAATGGGTATAAAAACATGTGCGTTAATGGGATTCCATATGCATTGTTTAGCATCGTACTGAAGCAACCACTCAGAAAAACAACAAAATTACGCAAATATTCAACATTACGAAATGCCACGCCTGTCCAAAAATGAGCGTCTGCGAGCCATTGGTATGCTTGAAGCAGGATCAAGTCAACGTTATGTTGCAAGACAATTTAACGTCCACAGAAACACCATTTGGTGTTTATGGCAACGTTGGCAACAGACGAATGCAGTCAGAGACCATCCTCGGAGTGGCAGGCCACGCGTAATCGATTCGATTCCAGCCAGCAACAGTGACTGCAAGAAGCATCCCTGGCCTTTGACGAATATCTTCACAAACTGTACGTCGTCGCCTCAGATGTGCAGGGATTGTCGCCAGAAGACCCGCCAGACGTCCCATTTTGACAGGAAACCACCGTCAAGCACGTCTACAGTGGTGCAGACAGCGTCTACGCTGGACGGCCATGCAGTGGGGACTAGTTCTATTCACTGACGAGTCTCGTTTTCACCTCAGCCACAGCGATGGACGGATTCGAGTGTACCGAAGTCGAGGTGAACGTTATGTCAATCATTGTTTCATGGAAGAAGGTCGATTCGGGGGCGGCAGCGTTATGGTATGGGATGGGATTACAGCAAGACAGAGGACCCGTTTGATAGTGGTAGAGGGAAATCTCAATGGACAGCGCTACCGAGACGAGATCATCAGCCCTGTTGTTCTACCGTTTTTGCGTCGTCATGGCTCAGGCATTACCTTTCAACATGACAACGCCCGCCCGGAGGAGGGAGGAGAGGGAGGAGGAGGGAGGAGGAGGGGGAGGGAGGAGGAGGAGGAGGGGGAGGGAGGGGGAGGGAGGAGGAGGGAGAGGGAGGAGGAGGAGGGAGGACATACGAAGCGCTCGTAAATGAGAAAGAATTAACAGAAGCGCACGTAAAATCCTCAGCTTTCTTTTCCGCTGCTGCCGTTGTTGTTGTTCCTCCATGTAGTCTAACATTCGAATTTCTGACTGAGGATCTCCTGGGAGGACGTCCACAGATCGCTGACCAATGCACACGGCAGTTGTACGACTTGACCAACTGGGGTAAGACTTTCAAATAGTGTCTGGTCCCATGCTGTGTAAAGTATCGCCACATTTTATTTTTCAGAGTCCTTTGAAACCGTTCCACTACGGCTGCTATCGTTTCAGGATTTTGACTGGTGTAGAAATGAATGCTATGCTTCGTCATGAGAGCCTGGAAAGGGCGGCTGACAAATTCTCTGACTTTGTCTGTTCGCAATTGAGCAGGGAGTCTGCTCTTGTCCTTCAGGTGTTGCACCCATGCCATCTTTGAAAACACATCGATCATGCACAGCAGATATTTGAATCCTTGGTTGTCGTCTTGAAAGGCAATCATGTCACTCAAGTCTGCTTGCCACAATTCATCGACGCCTCCTACACGATAGTGGTCTCTCGGAAAGGAGCGTCTGGCTGGTTTGTGCAAGGTGTAGGTACTTTGGGTACCACCGCTTGATTTGACTTTGCGATGGCATGGTTTTCTTCTTGCTTTTACTGGTTCTTGCATCTTGAGCGTGGATGCGTGCTGCTTTCCACAAAGGTCGCCAGCCTCCAAAATTTGCCGGATGTTTAGGATGAAAGTAGGTTTTTTCCAACCAGGCCGTCCAAAGGGAAGTAGGAAATCCTTTGTTTTGTTTCTCTTCAGCAGCAGAGGGAAGAATGCGCTGTCGCGTCTTGGTCTGTCGCTTCATTTCTTCCAGACTGATGCCACTAGGTACATGAATGACCTTTTTATAGAGAGGGGAGAGATATTTTTTTCTTATGTGGTGCTAAAGGGTATCCATGAACCTCGCCTGTTGATGAATCTGTCCTGTTTGGTATCAGACGGAGGTGGGGTCATAAACCATGGGGTTGGCATCTCATCTTTTTCTTCTTCCGCTTGTGGATCCAGCTGTCGCGAAGGAGGTGGGGATGGCATCTCATCTTCTTCTTCTTCTTCCGCCTGTGGATCCAGCTGCCACCGCGTCCTTCTTCTTCTCTCTTTGTGACTTTGCGGGGAGAACTTGGGAAGGGGGAACGGGGTATTGGGTGTTTTTGGTGTGGCGTGAGGATGGTGTTGCTGCTGCTGCTGCTTCTGCATCCATTGCCATCATTGAGGATTTCCAATCCAATTTGGCCAAATGGTGACTCAAAATGGTCCAACCTGCAAGCCCCTCTTTGGTTTTCCAGTGACGCACTAAATCGTTGATCAAGTCCACCATGTGTGTGCCAGGGATGGGTTTCCCTTCCACGGTCAGGGTTCCCTCTAGAGTCCAACTCAAGTCGGGATTGTTTTGAAAACTTGTCATCAAATTCATGGCTTAACTGGACGTGGCTTTAGGGACACTCATGACCACTTCGTTGATCACTTGTTGAGGAGGGACAGGTCTTCCTGTGGTGACCATCATTGATGGTGATGGCGGTGTTGGTGGTGGTGTCACTTTGGGTTGTAGTGGTTTGATGGTATTGTTGTTGTTGTTGTTGTGCTGTTGGCGCTGCAACTCTAGCATGCATTGCAACAGTTGGTTGTATTCTTGTTCCCGCATGTGAAAAGGCTGCTGTGACCTCTGCATCAACGCGTCCATCTCTTCCAAATTTTGGAGACGTTTCTTTGCAATGTGTCTTCAGGCACCAACACCATCTTGCGTGTGTACTTCATGGTGGCACACCACTCACTGATCCCAACCTTCCTGGTGTCAGACCATTTATTACTTTTTTTTTTATGAGCGTTTTCAAGACTTTACCGTGTCATTGCAAGTTTTGACGTTGAGTCGTGGTCATGGGAATATTGCCTGCATACAAGTTCACCACACATTAAAAAAAGGCACGGATGAGATGGTAGGAGCATGTTTGAGAATGGCTTTGCGCATCGCTGGAGCGGCAGCACACAAATGACACAGAGCGTGTTTCTGTTTCCTGAGGTACCGAGACATCTCTACATCTCATAGGTTCAGCACATACACGATGGGCATCTCGGATCTCGAAAACAGGCGGGCGCGTACTCGATGGTCTTGCAACGTGTTGGGTTTCAAGTCCAAGAACAGGTAAGTGTGAGGCCCTCGGGTGGCGTCTTCATAGGTTTCACGCAGAAAAGTAACTTTGCCTTGAAACACCTGGCGAGCCAGACTGTCGATCTGCGATGCATCTCTCGGATTTTTAAAGAGGACCATGTAGTGAGCATTCAGACTTATGGTACGATGTTGCGGCGATTGGGCAAACAAGTTCTGATTGAGGTACAGCACGGATGTGTTTCGGTGATGACTTTTCTTGGTGAACCATCTCAGCACTTCCATTACTTTCGTATTGTTGCCCAGCAAATCGATGACGAGTCAGTGCGGGGACACCCCTTTTTCGGGCAAGGCACGATCCGCTTCTTTCATGCTCTGCACAAACTCAAGAGCGATCACTAAGTGATCTTCCATCTCTTCCAACTCATGATGAAGCGGTTGCCATTCGCTGTACACCCACACGATGCGATGGGGTGGTGTATCCAACACCTTGGGGTGATGCATCTGCTCCATACATGATTTCACAAATGAACTTTTTCCTGATTCTGTGGGTCCCGCAATGAACACCGTAAAAGTATGGTGTAGGGTCAAAGGGGAAGTCATCATCCTCATCACATGACGTCATCCTGTGTTCTGGCTGACTGACACACGGCAGCGGCGGTGACGGTGCTGGTGGAGGAGAGTATCTTCCTGGAGGAGAAGTGTTTTCCTGTCATGGTCGCAGATGTTTATGGAACCGTCTCCTATGTCTCTCCATATTATCATGTCTAGTGAACTGTTTCCCACAGTCTGAACACCATGTGGACTCCATGAAGTCCTTCAAGGCAACTGATCTTTCAAGCATGGCCTTTCTCTTTTATCTATTTTTTCTTTACTTTTTCTTTTCTGTTTGGGTCGAACTGTGGGTTGTGCTTTCTCTCCCATGACCCATACAATTTCCTATGGAAAAGAAACACAACGGTCTGTCCAGTTTGGAAAACCGGGGCTCAGACCAGGCGCTGGAACCGACCCATCAGCGTGCTGCGTGGTCGACCAATCAGGAAGCAGGGTTTCAGTGCCTTTCCTATAAAAAGAGCGAAGCCACGCACACCGTCACAGTCCTAGCACTAAAAGAGAGATCAACGATGTCGTCTCGACACAGATGTATGAAGTGCCAGACCAACAGTCAGCAATGTCCGTGGATGACTAAAGGTCTATTCGTGGACAATAGTGGCCTACCCACCTGGTGAATCGGAGACGATCCTATCGCAGAGCCCGCGCTGGTTTAAGAACAAGTCTGAGGCTATTGCAGCATTTCAACAAGCTATACAACGCGGAGTTGACGTCCTTGACTGTTGGGGTGGTCCGTATTATTATCCAGTATCGAGATCAAAGAAAGGTTGTATTTTCATCTAGTATCGAGATCAAGGAAAAGTAATGTAACAACGATGGATTACACCACCCTTACAACATGGATATAGCACGTTGTGTCTCTACATGCTGACCTATCGCGTGCGTGGGTGGACATTTAATCAAGTGTTAGATACGTTTGACTGGAAGGACACCGCCAAGAATGATACCAAGGTATTAGCATGGTTTCATACCAAGGTGTCTACCTCTGTTCCTGTGGATGAGATGCCAGCCTTTCGACTGAGTGTCCAGACGCATACCCTACATCAAAAGAACCGACCTTTCTGCCCTTATTGACCTGACACTTGTTCACTGAACCTACGAGCACCTGACTCTCAACGTTCCTGTTTGAGGAGTGTACATACGTTCACTGCGTGGTAGAAATGTACATACGTTCACACCCCCAAGTGACAAAGTTCCTTTTCACTGTGTTTTAGGAGTGTACATACGTTCACAACTTAGTGGTAAAAAAAGAAAAAAAAAGTTCATGTTCACAAAAATCACAGGGACGCCCCTATTCCTGTGGCTTTTGTTTTGTTGTGTTGGTTCATGTGAGCGGGAGATTAAAACGTTGGAAAAAAAAGAAGTGTTGTGTTGTCTTTTTTTGGATGGGAATCGACATGCACACCCCGGAGAGAAAAAAACAACAAACAAGATCGACATCTGACCGCTTCCTGCATTCCTACACCACGTCCATGTCTGTGTATGTTGATTCACCTTTAGAATTCAGGCGTCCGTTCCACAACATGATCGTAGCGCTGAGGTGATCGCCACTCACATACTTTAACTTAGACGAACGACTGTCATTGTGCTACAATACGATCGCCTTGTGGAACGAGACCTTGCCCCTCAAAGTTTACAAACACGTCATAATACCCGCAAGATGCAAGATCCTTCGGAGATGTGACGTCAACCTAGCAACACAAGTTGCTCGGTCATCGACTGTGTATAATCCGTCTCAGTGATCTATCATCTCCACACGCAATCGACACACACCCTGCCACACCCTCCCCCTCCTGCCTCCTCCCTCCTCCCTCCTCCCTCCCTCCTCCCTCCCTCCTCCTCCATCCCTCCCTCCTTTTTATCACATATTTGTATGACAAATTGTGTTAATTTGCAAAAGGTTACGATAAAAGTAAGTGAAATATCAAAATATTGAAAAACAGACTCCATGTCCCTCATCGTACTGAGCACATAGAGATAAGTAATGATAAGTAAAGATAGTAATGTTTTTATTATTCTTGGTTGTAAGCACAATACTAGTGCTCGCGGATTTTACCAAAGTGAAGGTCTAACAAAAAACATCCACGTTCAGCTGACACATCGAACTGAAATAACCCAACTTTCTAATGTGCCAGGAGTTTGAACGTCATTTCAAGAACAGATTGTCGTGAAAAACGTAAAAATGTCAAATGAGTCGTTCATACACTTATGAAAGTCAGTTTCGCGGTCATGTGACCGGCCACCCGTATGTGCCATGTAAATTTAACATTTAAACATTATATGAGGTTATACCTGGTAGCCTATCAACAATCTGATATCGAAAGAAATTTCCTGACGCGTTTCCAGTCAATCTCATTAAAATCAGATCTTAGTTCTCGCTACCGCTAAACAAAGATCTGAGGATATCCCATTACGGGTCATGCCAAAACGACCTTTCATCTGACCAATCAGAGCGTCGCTTATCAGATCATGAAAGTGACAGTATGATTTTAGATCGTGCAACCTCAAAAAAACAAACATACCCTGTAATCCGAACGACAGTTATGAGCTTAATGGCTGTATTCATACAATCTAGGCCATCTTTTAGCCATTCCAGAATTTTTTTTCTTCAGTTTTTAATTTTATGCTTTTAAATGAACGTCAAAATATGTTTCGAAGCATAGTCGCCAGTTTAAAACTCATGTCGTAAAGCTGCCTTCTGATTGGCTAATGTCGACGTCATTCATTCAATTGGTCGGTCAAAGTTCGCAAAAGGTCGGTCTGGCGTGACACGTAATGACATGTCCTCAGATCTTTGTTTGGCGGGTAGCGAGAACTAAGATCTGATTTTAATGAGATTGGGTCTAGGTGCATAGCTGTGTAATTTCACAATGTATCTCGTCTAATGTCGTACAATTTTGCATTGCGTTGGAGAAACTATCCAGGAAATATGTTTACATCCATCATTTTCTCAACTGAGGGGCAGTCTGTTGTCAAGTCAGGCAAGAGTGAGTGAGTGAGTGAGTGAGTGAGTTTGATTTTACGGCGCTTTTAGCAATATTCCAGCAATATCACGGCGGGGTACACCAGAAATGGGCTTCACGCATTGTACCCATGTCAGGATTCGAACCCGGGTCTTAGGTGTGACGAGCGAACGCTTTAACCACTAGGCTACCCGACCGCCCCTAGGCAGGCAAGAAGAAACCTACCTGGACAGCATGAGCATCGTTCCATGGCGTACGATAACATACAATCACAAGACATGCCATGTGGTTACCAAGAATAACAACAGCTCATTTTAGGACGAACATAAGGTACAATATGATACTCTCATTGAGATTAAAAACTACCAAGTATCTACAGTGAATCAGACAGAGACAAGCCAGATATAAGGTAGCATCAAATCTCACACGATCTATTTAGCCAATAAAATATGTTTAAGATTAATATCAATTTTCGCTTGTTGCACAGTAAAAACGTTGTCATTAATTGACGCAACGTGACAAAATATTTCTTGTTGAGCATTTATTCTTTGTTTACGTTACCGTGTATCGAATAACGTAGGACGTTGTTTGTTTGTTTCATGTTGTTTAACACCGCACTCAGCATTATTCGAACTATATGACTGTGGTCTGAAAATAATCGCTCGTGAACCAAACAATCTAGTTATTGACATCATGAGCATCGACCCATGCAATTGGGATACGATGACATGTATCAACCAAGTCAGCGAGCCAGACCATCCGATCACGTTAGTCGCCTCTTACAACAAGCATAGTCGCCTTTTACAACATCCATGGGTAGCTGAAGACCTATTCTACCCTGGATCTTCACGGGTCTAGAATAAGGTAACGACACATCATTTTGATGTGTTTCAAATAGCAGTAACTATAGGTTACTGTCGCATGTGTAACAATACGTCTCAATAAATATAATATACAATCTAAAATAATATTGAAAGCCATCCACTTTCAAGGACTGCACGGATTTCAGTTTATCGTGTTTGACTATTAACGAGAGCAACAGACAATCGCTTGGTATGCACATTAGCTGACATTACTGCATGCATTGATACAAAGGAGCTCCTTTGTCTCGGAATTTACTCGGCTCATCACAATCCCATCTACCTATCTCGGTCAACATTGGGAACATCCATATTGCAGCTGGAATAAGTCTCACAAGTCCACGTGACAATCACAGTCCACAGCACACACTGGTGGAAGTCGTGACCATTCAATACAATAGTGCGGGATATATGATTATAATTTCATTTCGTGGTCTGATATTTGGAGTTCACACACCTGTGAACGGAAAAAAAAGTTCACACGATGTGAACAATTTTTTGTGAAATTGATCGTGTGAACATTTGCCAAAACTACTTTCCGGGTTTTCCCCGAATTCTGGATCAGTGTTTACGATGAACTCGATGCATTTATCAGCAGTATAATTAATTTAGTATTTTTGCCTGGTCTTGTAACATTTCATCTGACTTATAAGTACATAAATGCTTGGTTCTGGTGTTTGATGTCATCTAGCTGCTACATGAAACAAAATGGATTGTCCATACGGTGATTTAGATATGGAATGGCTATCTTTCAATACTAATAACGCAAATAAAGAGAATAAATTCTCTAAAATTACTGAGGTGAACGAAATTGATATATTAACTTTGATGCCTTGTTTTCGGAAATGACAGGAATCTAGCAAAAATGAAAACAATGTAGTACCCTACTCAGATGTGGCCGCTGACATAGAGAAAACGCGACTGCTCCTGATCAATCTCAAACTAAAACCGATTCACTATTGTATCGGGCAAAAAATCTAGGATTTTGAGAAACTATAAAACATAAATTTTAAAAACAAAAAACAAAAAAAACAACTTGCCTACCTGTTTTACCGATTGGTCATCGGAGACGAGAAAATATTCGTAGACGGAATCAGAAATCTACTATTACGGTTTCTGAGCTTGCCGACAGTCTCCGTGCAATCTAGGTCGTGGAGTGGCGGCACATGAGGAGTGACGGAGCACAGAAATGAAGCTGGTAATACAGTAGGTCCTCTCAGGTGACCAGAAACACCAGCTAAGCAAAGTATTACAGCACACGCGACAAATCCCAAACTCCAAATATAACACACCCTAACGTTGAAAATTAACACAAAACACGCAAGTTTCAGAGCATTCGGTTCAATCCCCACAAAACCAACAGCAGGGGACATTGTTTCAACACGACAATGCCAGGCCCCATCCTGCAAGACTGATAATGATTTATGCATTTTTAATGACGGTTCAACCACTTATCTACATCCAGCAACTGGTACTTACTCTTGTCTGGATTTATCAGTTGTAGATTCTAACTTACTAAGTGAATTTGAATGCTCAGTCCACGATGACCTCTGTGGAAGTGACCATTTTCCAACCATTTTAGAATCTGTGACTCCATCTGATGTTCCCCCATCTTCACGTTGGAATTTTACTAAAGCCAACTGGGCATTATATGAAGTCCTTTGTTCTAACAAACTAAACCCTGACGTATTTCTTGATGTTCCCGACTCTATACGACTGTTCTCCGATGAACTCACTAAAATAGCTGATGAATGTATTCGGAAGTCCTCCTCAAATCCCCACATACGTAAACCATGGTTCAACATTGATTGCGAACAAGCTAGGAAGGCACGGAAAAAGGCTGAAAAATATTTTCGACGCCATCCAATGGTCCATAATCTCAATAAATTTAAAATTGTAAATGCTAAAACCCGGCGCACTTTCAAACAAAACAAACGTCAATCTTGGCAAAATTATGTATCCAAGATAAATTCATGGACGCCAATGTCCAAGGTATGGAGCTTGATTCAGAAAATAAAAGGTAAGGGTTCTAAGTCAAGCATCCACCATCTCAAAGATGAGGATCAATTATTAACTGATACATCAGATATTGCAAATAAACTTGGTGAAACTCTGGCTCAACATTCTTCCTCGTCTAATTATGTCCCTCAATTTCAAAAATTCAAAAAGCTGCAGGAAAAGAAACCTTTACCTTTTAATTCAGATAACGGGGAAGATTACAATGAAGTCTTTTCCATTCATGAGCTCAATACAGCACTTGGACAGGCTCATGACACTGCTGCAGGAACTGATACTATCTATCATCAACTGTTAAAACATTTACCGCAATCCTGTTTAGAAACCCTTTTGATATTATTTGATAAAATCTGGACGTCAGGAGAATTTCCTTCTTCGTGGCGTGAAGCTATCATTGTTCCAATACCTAAACATGGACGTGACCATACAGTTCCTTCCAATTATCGACCCATTTCATTGACTAGCTGCGTTTGCAAAACCATGGAACGCATGGTCAATAATAGATTAACATGGTACTTGGAATCCAATAACTTAATCACAAATATTCAATGTGGCTTCCGTAAAAATCGCAGTACCATTGACCATTTAGTTCGATTGGAGTCATTCGTTAAGAATGCCCTTATAAACAAACAACATGCAGTGTCTATCTTTTTCGATCTAGAAAAAGCATATGACACTACATGGAAATACGGTATTTTAAAAGATTTACATGATTTTGGATTGCGAGGCCGTTTGCCTCAATTTATATCCAAGTTTTTAACTGACAGGCAATTTCAAGTCCGCGTGGGTTCAACCCTGTCTGATCATTATAATCAGGATCAGGGTGTCCCACAAGGCATTATTTGGCTGTCACTTTGTTTAGTATTAAAATCAACAGTTTAGCAAAGGTTTTAAACGATTCAATTGATGGATCGTTGTTTGTGGATGACTTTAATGTTTCTTGCCGTGGTAGGAACATGCATACGATTGAGAGGCAAATGCAACTCTGTTTAAATAAAATCCAAAAATGGTGTTTAGAAAATGGCTTTAAATTTTCCAAATCTAAAACTAACTGTATTCACTTTTGCAGAAAATATAAACCTCACAAAGACCCTGAACTAATATTAGATAACACCCCCACTAAAGTTGTAAAAGAAGCGAAGTTTTTGGGTATAATTTTTGATCATCATTTAACCTTTTTACCTCATATCAAATACTTAAAGAACAAATGTCTGAAAGCCCTAGATTTGTTAAAAGTTGTCTCTAATTCCAAGTGGGGAGGGGATCAGAAAACCCTCCTTCAACTGTACAGAGCACTTATTCGCTCTAAACTTGATTATGGCTCCATCATCTATGGTGGATCTTGCAAAAGTAATCTTAAACTTTTGGATTCTATCCACCATCAATGTCTGAGACTCTGTCTTGGATCTTTCCGAACTTCTCCTATTAACAGTTTGTACGTTGAGGCTGACGAACCATCCCTCAAACAACGCCGAATTAAATTATCCTTACAACATGTCACTAAATTACGCTCTAATAACTCAAATCCAGCATATGACTGTGTTTTTCACCCCCTTTATGAAAATCTCTATAATAAAAAATCATCGGTTCTTCCCCTACTTGGAATAAGACTTCAAATCTGATATTTCAGCTGCTCAAATTAATCTTGACGATATAGCCCCCACGCAGCTTTTGTCTTCTCCACCTTGGCAGTTATTAAAGCCAGAGGTGGATCTGACATTAACTAAATTAAAGAAATCGGAAACAAATCCACTTATTTATCAACAAAAATACAATGAATTAAGAAACACATATAATACTTACAAATCTATATTTACTGATGGATCCAAGGATAGTGGCGCTGTTGCCAGCGCCACTGTCATTGGATCCAGGACTATCTCCTCCAGATTACCCGATAATAGTTCTATTTTCACAGCAGAGGCCAATGCCATTTTAACAGCTTTACAGTATATCAGTAAACAGTCAAAATATAAGAAATTTATCATATTTTCCGATTCTCTTTCTTGCCTGCAGGCTATCCATAACGTATCCTGTCAACATCCACTTTTAATCAAAATTATTGAATTATTTAATGAACTTGCTACTGGCCAATCCGACATCGTCTTTTGTTGGTTGCCCAGTCATGTGGGCATCAAAGGCAACTCAATTGCTGATGCTGCTGCTAAAGCAGCACTCAACAAATCTGTGACACCACTTCTTATCCCATACACTGATTTTAAACCTGTAATCAGATCTTATATTTGTGATCTTATGCAAAAGAAGTGGGAATCCCAAGTCGGTATCAATAAATTACATGTAATTAAACCAAATATTGGTTATACCTACTTGGGCTGTCTGTCCAGATTTGAAGAGGTCATTATGCGACGATGTCGTATTGGCCATAGCAGGTATACACACGAATATATTTTAAAAGGTGAGGATCCTCCATTTTGTATCCCTTGTGATGAGAGAATCACGGTCAAGCATGTCCTGCTTGACTGTATTGATTTTGCCATCACAAGGGATAAATATTTCAGTGCAACTTCAATAATGGATCTTTTTAATAATGTTTCGTCCCATTTAATAATTAACTTTTTAAAAGAAATAGAACTTGTACATAAATTTTGATAAACGTGTTTTGTAATTAATAAATGATCTTTTAATACTGGTCGAATAAATTGGATAACTAAGATTGTCAGTGGCTGTACTTCGAAGGGGGTTGAAGTAGTGTAAAATGATTGTCGCCCGGAGATGGTACGCATTCACAGTGTATTTATTACTACTATGGTTTTAATTGCTGATTATATGTTCTTTTAATTCGGCTAAATTGACAATAATCGCCAACCACTGAAGGGATGGTGTAAATCCTGCTGGGGTCCATGCAGGTAGCAAAAGTACTGTAAGTCCCCATGGACCCTAGCGTGGTGATCTACCTTCAGTTGTTGGTGATCTATAGCCTGTTTTTAAAATGTAATGTATATGTGTAGTGCTATTGATTTTATTATTACATACTAGTTTTAAATTTTATTGCTGTGATACGTCTAGTTGTTTTACTGTCCCTCGTTGGCAGGTTTTTACATACGTTTCATTATATGTATTATATTTAAATTTTGATAGTCACGATATGGCTGAAATATTGCCGATGTGACTTAAATTTTAACTCACTCACTCACTCCTGCAAGACTGACTCGGAACTTTCTAAACCAGCAGAACGTTGACGTTTTGCCCTGGCCTGCCCACTCACCCGATATGAATCCTATTGAACATCTGTGGGACCATCTTGACAGACAGATTAGAGCACGCCATCAGCCTCCCGTCAACAGACAAGAATTGCACCAGGCCCTGAGAGACGAGTGGCAGCGGATTCCAGTCCACGTCATCAGAAGACTGACGTCATCGATGAGGCGGCGTATCACAGCATGCATTGGGGCAGCTGGACGTCATACACGCTATTGAAGGAAACTGTGTCGACAATGAACTTGTAGAGTGTCTGACAATTTTTTGGTGACATTTCAGACAACTTTTGAAAATGAAATTTCCTACTCCACCATTGTTTACCTTGAGCTTACATTACCTGTGATTGCACAATTTCATTCAAACTGTGGTTGATCAATCATTTGTTACCCCTCACCTATATTATATTATAATTCGCAACAAAACCTCTTCTTGTTTTGTTTTTTTATCGATCATGGAACTCGACCTATACTTTCTTTTCCCGCCCTGTTTATTTATTGTCTAACTTGAAAATTAGAATCTTTACGCACTTTAGGATTTTAGTGGTAGACGATTTGTGACGTAAGCAAACCGCGCTCACACAATTATTTTCAGTATGATGATAGGTCGGCTCGCGTTAAGATATGAAAAAATGAATAACCATCACATACTACGAATGAACATGTAAAAACACATAAAAGTAATATAATCGATTCTTTTTAATGTTCAAATGTAATTTGTCATCATAGTTTTTTGAATGAAAGTCGAAAATGTATTGGTGAAACATAATAATAATATAAATATATCATAAAACATTACCAATATTTGTTACAAAAAGAATCTAACATGAACGGTCCCCAAAAGCTAGAAAAAACGTTAAAAAGCAGCTAATTGTCCACAATACGCAAACAGCAAGTCATCTGCGAACTTGTACAAACGCTATTTACAAGTCGTGAACTGATCGTAACATACGGCAATGGTGTGTATTTCGTGTAAGAGCTGATGAAATGGTACAAATATACTGTTCGACAAATACTGTAGATCTGCGGTACAACATGGATCGACTCTCAAATGTTGATATTGATATCAGCATGCCTGCTGAAGTCAAAGGGAGGTAAACCGTATATCATCGCTGGAGCCTAATCTGCTGCACCAGTCGATTCAAAAAGCAGTGCTTAATTTCATTAAGCAAACTGGTATATATAACATAATCTGAACATGCTATCATTCAGTGTAACTGTTCTGTAATAAGATCGAGCATCTGTATCTAATAAACTAAAATTTAGTACCAAAGAAAAGTTTTATTTCCACAAGATAAAAATGTCAGTGTCCATGTAGGAATGATTTAGAAAGTGTCCTAGATCCGACATTTCACCTCCGAGTCCACAACTGGCTTCTGGGGCGGTGTGACAACGTGATCCCTCTCGTCCTGGTCGTTAATGATGACAGCCTCCGTTTTGATCTGGCGCAGTATACCTGGTGCCACGCAGTAAAACACCCTGTAACAGTATTGCTAAACGTCAACATTTGTCACACTTTCAAGCAATGCAACACCCGGTAACAGTATTGCTAAACGTCAACATTTGTCACACTTTCAAGCAATGCAACACCCGGTAACAGTATTGCTATACGTTAACTTTTGTCAAGCAATAAAACGCCCTGTAACAGTATTGTTATACGTCAAGATTTGTCAAGCAATGCAACACCCTGTAACAGTATTGCTATACGTTAACATTTGTCACACTGTCAAGCAATGCAACACCCTGTGACAATATTGCTATACGTTAACTTTTGTCAAGCAATGCAACACCCTGTAACAGTATTGTTATACGTCAAGATTTGTCAAGCAATGCAACACCTTGTAACAGTACTGCTATACGTTAAGATGGGACACACTGTCAAGCAATGCAGAACCCTGTAACAGTATTGCTCTGCATTAACATTTGTCAAGCAATAAAACGCCCTTTAATAGTAGTGTTATACGTCAAGATTTGTCAAGCAATGCAACACCCTGTAACAGTATTGCTATACGTTAACATTTGTCAGAGTGTCAAGCTATGCAGCACCCTGTAACAGTATTGCTATACGTTAACACTTTCAAGCAATCAACATGTTTCACACTTTCATGCAATATACCCCACTGTAATAGGCACCCCAAGCATGGAAAGAACTTCTTGGAAAAGGAGGCGTGCAGGTTCTGATCTCAAGTGTAACTGTTACAGGATAGTGCCCTCTGTTTCGTTTCGTACAAGTGATATTTTTATGAAACTGTGTCACAAAATGAAATAGTGCTTACAATGCATTAATGTTTATTATCATGAAAGGGGGATGCGCGTCCATACACACACCCTCTGGATCAACGTCAGAGAGTTTAATAATGTTTGTACTTGTACTAAGTAAGTATAATGTTATAATGTGTATAATGTACTAACACAAGTATGATGGCTGTCAGGACACGTGTTCCACCACACGTGAAATAGACGAAACCGCGCATCGTCTCCACGGTTGCATCATACACCGCTCCGTAAATTGCCAGCCCCGTCGTACTCGCCACCACTCCCGCCACAGTCAGTCCCGCAAACAAAGAACCTGAACGAATGAAACTTATATCAGTGTATGACATAACTCCAGTATCAACCGATTGGTCATCAATAGTATTATCCTGATTCTCAAATCGGGAGCAACAAATACCACTCACAACAAACACAAGAAGGGTGATTGTGAATATTAGAAATATGATAAGTAAATACTCACACAACTTCAACAAGGTCGATAATGAAATTGAAATAATTATGAATGATATACAGTAAACTACGGTTATAACGAACTCAAAGGGACCACTTATTTTAGTTCGTTATAACCGTAGTTCTTTATAAGCATATATACAGCATATATACAACAAATGGCCGGACTAAAAAATAAGTTTGTTATATCAGACAGTTCGTTATAAGCGTGTTCGTCATAACCGTAGTTGAGGAATAACTTAAACATTCAAACAGTCAAGTTTCCCTTTATGTCGAGCACTATTACAGAAGCCTTTGTTGTCTACATTTCACAACTGTTGACGTACCAAGGATCAGGGTTGCAACATTCAAAACCTTAGTAAAGATTTCAAAAAGTTTTTTGGCAGACACGTGGATGACATTTCCAAATTTGACACAACAATGATTATACTCATGTTCGATGCAATTCCATATTTGGAATTGTAACATAATTATGTTCCCGTGTTTCTTTCAGGTGAACATTTGACTTGCCTTTGCATGTGTTTCTGAGGGTGCCAACGGTGGGACAGGAACACATGGTATCATCACTTTTTCATTGTGATTCACAATCACAAGCTCCTGAAATACTCGGGATTAAACGACGGATACTACAATATCACTGTGCACTGGATAAAGCCAGGATTTGTTTGTTTGTTTTTAACGTCGCACTCAGCAATATTCCAGCTTTATGGCAGTGGTCTGTAAATAAGCGAATCTTGATCAGACAATCCAGTGATTGACATCATGAACGTCGAACTACACATTTGGGATACGATGACATGCATCAACCAAGTCGGCGAACCTGACCACTCGATCCCTTCAGTCGCCCCGGCAATGATAAACCCAGGAGCTATCTAAATCACATAAGCTATCACAACGTTAATGAAAAATGATGAGCACTGTATAGTGAAATTTACGTAGTATGGGGGCGATCGGGTAACCTAGTGGTTAAAGCGTTCGCTCGTCAGGCCGAAGACCCGGTTTCGATTCCCCACATGGGTACAATGTGTGAAGCCCATTTGTGGTGTCCCCCGCCGTGATATTGCTGGAATATTGCTAAAAGCGGCGTAAAACCATACTCACTGACTCACTTACGTAGTATGGTATTACACCGCAATTTCCAGCCATATTATGGCGCATCATGTACACTTTAGCCATGAAGGGAATGGTGAGTCCTTACCCTGAATGTCTGCTGGGGCCATCCTGGACACAATCCCCCTGAGAACTGGCGACAAGGGAGCGGCTAGTGCTGCCAGAACAGTTTCTGTAAGGCACAAGGACACACGCATTAGGGCTGGAACGAGTCCAAATTTACTACCCGGGTACCCACCCCACTATTACCCGACCCTACCTAAGTACCCGCTGTAGGTCTCAAGAGATGGGTACAAATGTCCCAATGGAACAGTTTAACCATATCCCTGGCAAAATGTATTTAGATACACGTTTAAAACGATCTGGTCATACATACACTGAAGTTGACTGAAGTTTTATCTCTGTTCACATTTATAAAGTCAGAAAGGAATGCGAATAATTTTTGCCACTAAACAATATATCACGTGACTAACCACGGGTCCGGGTAGTCGTGTGGATATCCGGGTCCTACACAGGAACCACCCGACCCGAGTTACCCGTCCCAGCCCTAACAGCATACAGAAAAAAATAGGGCAGTTGTAGGGTGCTTTCCACGAAGCTATCACTCACGCTCGCTTTGGGAGAAACATCATTTAATGAAACTTAAGGTCATGTTTAAAGTAGCACGAGTGTAAGGAAGAACTATACAGCTATGTATAAATGGTATTTGTAACAATGTAAAAGGATTCCATACTATGTTTTTAACAGAATCGGAATGAGACGTTCTAAGGCATCACGCGATGACATCAACATAACCATTACACCTGAACATTTCAAGACACATTGACCACTTATTCGGTCAATGGAACTGCGTTTGTTGTTTGTTGTTTAACACCGCACACAGCAATATTCCAGCTATATGACGGCGATCTGTAAATAATCGAGTTTGGACCAAACAATCCAGTGACTGACGTCATGAGCATCGATTCATGTAATTGGGATCGATGACATGAGTAGTTATAGCCCGTACCCTGGTAACCAAGCCAGCAGGAGTTATCTCCCCTACCGGAAAGACCGCCATCTTGGATTGGCAAAGAGGGGCATGCTGGGTCATGCTTGCGCATCCAAGATGGCACGTCCGTTTCCGGGAGGGCGTGCGCGTGCCTTCAAGATGCCGTCACGTCCGGTTCCGGAGAGGCGTGCGCCACATCCGGTTCCGGGGAGGAGGAGGACATGAGAAGTACTCGTAAAATCCTCCACTTCAATATTAAAATAAGCGCAAGTAAAATCCTGTACTTCCATTAAAAAAGCGCAAAAAAAAGGAGGTGGTGAGGGAGGGAGGGAGGAGGAGGGAGGGAGGAGGAAGAGGAGGGTGGGAGGGGAGAGGGAGGGGGAGGGAGGGAGGAGGAGGGAGGGGGAGGGAGGGGGAGGGAGGGAGGGGGAGGGAGGAGGAGGGAGGGGGAGGGGGAGGGGGAGGGGGAGGAGGAGGATGAGGAGGAGGAGGAGGAGGAGGGGAGGGAGGAGGAAGAAGAGGAGGGAGGGGAGAGGGAGTTAGGGAGGAGGAGGAGGAGGAGGAGGAGGGGGAGGGAGGGGAGGGAGGGGAGGGAGGGAGGGGGGAGGAGAGGGAGGAGGTGGAGGAGGATGAGTTTTGTTGTGGTTGGTAGGCAAAGCAATGATGAAAGTGTTCTTTAGGGAGAGTGGGCCCTCCTCCTCCTCCTCCCTCCCTCCCTCCCTCCCTCCCTCCTCCTCCTCCTCCCTTTCCTCCCTCCCCTCCTTCTCCTCCTCCTCCCTCCTCCTCCTGCTCCTCCCTCCCTCCCTCCCTCCCTCCCTCCTTTTCCTCCTCCTCCCAACCTCCTCCTCCCTACCTCCTCCTCCCTCCCCCCTCCACAACTACCACCACCACCACCACCACCAACACCACCACCACCACCACCACCACCTCCTTTTTTTGCGCTATTTTAATGGAAGTGGAGGATTTTTCGTGCGCTTCTTTTAATTTGAAGTGGAGTATTTTACTAGCGCTTCTGATGTCCTCCTACTCCCCAGGACCGGATGTGGCGCCCTCTTGGAGGCGCACGCCTCCCCGGAACCGGACGTGACGCCATCTTAAAGGCATGCGCACGCCCTCCCGGAATCGGCCGTGACGCCATCTTGGAAGCGCACGCATGACCCAGCATGCCCCTCTTCGCCAATCCAAGATGACGGCACTTCCGGTAGGGGAAATTACTCCTGCTTGCTTACCAGGGTACGGGCTATACCTACTGACATGCATCAACCAAGTCAGCGAGCCTGACCACCCAATCCCGTTAGTTGCCTCTGCCTCTTACGACAAGCATAATCACCTTTTACGGCAAGCATGGTATGCTGAAGACCTCTTTGAACGCGGTTCTCCACGGGTTCACATGACTGCGTGTCACCTGAATGTTAACAGCTTTGCTGAAAGCAACTAGCACTAATACGTTGCTGGAACTTAAAAACACAGAGTACTCACGTGCATATATCATGTAATCAGTGTAGGCGAGGCCGTGAAGAACGTCGGATCCCCCTCTCACCAGTGCCGTCAAAATGGCGATCATCTCGTCCCCTGTGCACATGTGAAACAGCTTGATCACACCAACAGTCAGGAACTGATACAGTAGCATAGCCGCCATATTGACGTAGCCAATCATCTCTGGCCCCCAGCAAAACGGTTGATTAAGAAGCAGCATATAATCTATGGATCCGGTGCCAGAATTACCTACATATGTTATGAAGAACGCTATGAACGCTATCCAAAACAATGACCTCTTCCTGCCAAAATCTTTGGAGAAATAGAATCCAAATACGTTCTTAATAGCTTTAGTTGGTGCAATGCAAGGCGACTGTTTCTTTTCAAGAGGAACGGTCTCAGGAAGTATAACAATAACGAAGAAGACTGTGAGAAATACAAGAGCTGCTGTCACAAAGGATGGCCATGCAAAGCCCATATATTGGATAAAGTATCCAGTTCCGGCTTGAGAAAGAGCAGCAGCGAAGTATGTAGTAAAGTCAACAGCAGCCATTCCAATCGTCCTGGATGCTTTAGGTGGTGTGTTGTCCGCGGTATATACATAGCTGGCCAGACTTACACCATTATATCCGCCCGTGATTCCGGTGATGGCTTCTCCAATATACATGTATCGCAGGTCCATGTCCCAGCACATGACAGCTGTACACAGCGCATTGCGAATACCTTCGCCCATCAATGGAATCACAAACAGTATCCGTCGCCCGATATAATCGGAGTACGAACCAAGCAGTATGCAGCTTATGATACACATCGGTGTGCTGATGTAGCCAAACATTACCGTTATGTTGTTGCTCATTTCTTCAGCTTGAACATGAATCAGGTATGCAGGATCTGATTTGTTGACAAGACATTTTGACGTTACGTTGTTGGAGGAAGTATCTGTCCCATTGTCCACTAGCTCGCTTAAATAACGCTGATATAGATACTGGGTGAGAACAGGACTCCTCATATTAACAGACAAGTGATAGGTCAGGAACACTATGTTAGCCTTGAGGAGATTTCCCAACTTGGATCTGTCTTCTGACTCTTTCCTAAGATGAAGCAGCGGCGTTGACTCCATACTGACAGCAGGCAAGGTTATTCACACAACCAACCACTTCTCTGTGTGGGAAATGACCATAGGTTATCGTTTTGTCTGTAATCTGTGCCTACACAGTTACGTGTATGGATAGATACAGATATCAAAGTTACTAGGTCGGGATGAGTAATGGACAACTATGCTTATACGCTCGCAATCAGTCGTGAGTGAGCTAGTGAGTGAACGTTGAACAACGCACTTTACTATATTGCGGTTATGTTAATGCAGCTTGTGAGGATTCGAATCTGGACCAGACAGACCATTTAGTCAGTAGTGGCGCAAATGAGGTTTTCTGCGCTAAGGTATTCCTCCCATGGACTTCAGTACAGTACAACTTACTGGTGGTAAGCAACAACTGTGTGGTCCATGTGGATGCAGTTTATGTCCTGGTTGTCACGTGACCCGATGGATTGTATTATTGCACATGCAACCTACGGCCGTGCCCCGTGAGGACTATATTATTTCCAGACTGCCCGGATATAACGGTAATATTGCTGACGTTAAACAACTCTCACTCATTCAATCACTTAACTCCAGTTTTAGAGATCGTAAACGATGGATGGTGGTTTAGTGCATAAAACATACACACACCCAAACATACACACACCAAAAATAAACACACACCACACCACAAGTACAAACACACACGCCAGACATATATACACACGCCGCACAAACACCCACACCACACGCACATAAGCACACGCGCACGCACACACGCACGCACACACACACACACACACACACACACACACACACACACACACACACACACACACACACACACACACACCGCACACACACACACCGCACGCACGCACGCACGCACGCACGCGCGCGCACACACACACCGCACAAACAAACAAACACACTCACACTTACTCACACAAACACACACTTACTTTTAGAGACAAGCTTGTTTGTCTGTCACAGCTGTCCACTGATGCTACTCATGATATCAGGTTGCTGCAGGGACAATGGCCGACAATGGCGGACAATGGCGGTGTCTACATCCGTAGGGAACGTCTTATGCGGGCTCCTTACCCATTTCTGGAAATAGTTCTGCTCATTTTGGGTTTTCTTCTTTCTTACCTTTGTTTATCCAACGAACCAGGTTCTTGTCACGTTTATACTTTCAACTTGTTACATTGTGGCGGTAACGTTAGTCCTGCACCATGACTGTGGAATATATTTATTTTATGAGAAAAACAACAATCTAGAAACGCATACGAAAGCAAGTCTAGTCAGCTCTGGCTAGCTCTATTCCACAGTCTATGAAATCAGCATTAACATTTCTTTTTAAAATGTTAGTCAAGAAGGATATTGTGTAATATAAGATTTCAAAGACTAAATGTAAGTCTATGTGAATTGTGTGATAGAAAAGAACGTGAAATGGTTTTCTATCTTTGAAAGAATATGAATAAACTATATATAACAGCTTCAAAAAATATATTTTTTTAATACCGCCACCTAGACATGTACTCACATCATGATTGACCCGTGGAGGTCTTCAGCAACCCATGCTTGCCGTAAAAGGCGACTATGATTGTTGTAAGAGGCGACCAACGGGATCGGGTGGTCAGGCTGGCTGACTTGGTTAATGCATGTCATCGTATTCCAATTTCGTGGATCTGTGCTCATGATGTCAATCACTGAAATTGACTCAATTATTAACAGACCTCGTCATATAGCTGGAACAGAAAAAACATTTTGATAACTGCAGACACCAGTTGGAATCCCGCACAGACGAAGAAGGCGAAACCACGGAGTATCTCCAAAGTGGCATCATACAACTCGTTGAAAACGGCTACCTCAAACCCTTCTCAGATGATGTTCACTAGTCCAATGTACATTCTTAAAGAAAAAGAAACGCACAGTTAGATTTTTAGTAAATTTATTGTAGATATATTTAATTTAATATCATAGATACAAATATGAAATTTTGGATTTCGATAGTCACATGTTGTCGTTATGCAAAGGCATTGGAAACTGTTCATTGTCATGTCACATAAGGCCACAAGGTAGCGCTGAACTCTTTATCTCGTGTGACCGCCCCGAGCTGTGTGCGGTGGGGCGTTGTCCTGTTGAAACAGCTCCCTCTGGCGGTCAATGTTTGGAAGAAGGGGAGGTTGATTCATGTAGCGATTTGCTGTCAAATTTCCCTGAACCACAACCAAGTCAGATCTCGTGGTGTAGGATATGGCCCACCACACCTTGACACTACTGTCACCGAATTTGTCGAATTCACGTACACAATGTGGGGAAAAACGCTCATTTCGATGACGATAAACACGTTGTCTTCCATCTCGCCGGTGAAGAAGAAATCTTGATTCATCGCTGAACCACACTCGTCTCCAGTTTCTCAAATTCCAAGGCTGTAAAATATGGCACCAACACAAGCATCGCTGTCGATGGATCTGTTGCAAAACAGTCACATAACTGGTCTTCTTGGTCGGATTGAAGCCTCGCAAAGATGGTTCCTGATAGTCTTGTCCCATACCCTCCTCAAACCAGGAATGCGTCCTGCAGTCTCCGTGGCTGTGGCATTGCCATGACGTATGTGGAACAGTCGAATGTAGCGATCCTGTACAGGGGTGGTAACTCTTGGTCGGCCGGTTCTCTGACGGTCTGCAATGGTATTGAACTGTGTGTATCGGTCACAAAGGCGGCAAATGGTGCTGTAGTGGACGTTGACAAACGAAGACTGCGATTCCCCTCTTTGGATACGTCGTATGGCGATGTTCCGATCGGCACCGCTGAATCTCGTCATTTTCGAACTTGAAAAATGTTGACAATTGAATGACAAATTATTGGCTCATGCTAGCCTGTTTATAGCCATTACCACAAGTTACGAATGCCATAACTTGCACGTGCATTTTGCTTTACTGTTTAACCTCCATGACATTTTTTAACACAGGTGAAAACAATGCCGCTTAAGACATTGAAAATCGACAAGGGCAGCGTTTTGACGCACCGTTTGTCGAATATCAGGCCACCAACATTTTCAAAAAAACATATATCCAATTTATATAACGGATGTTTTGTGTAGTCAGGTTCAACGAACTACATACTACCTGTGCGTTTCTTTTTTTGACGAGTGTACATGCATTTGGTGAGTTGAGGTGAGGTGAAATGGGGTTTTAACGTCGCTTCCAAGATTATTGCACTTATATAGCGACGTGCATGCACGTGTGTGGTCGTTCTGACGTGACTCGTAATGGGATGTCCTCAGATCTTTGTTTAGTGGCAGCGAGAATTTAGATCTGATTTGAATGAGATTGATATATATCATGTGTTTCAGTTGGCAGGGTTACTGTTACAGACCTTCCAAACTGCATTAATGAAGGTTATCACGAACAATAGGGTCTACACATGGTGGATATAAGATCAGAGTAATTGTGAGAATTTAAAACCAATAGTTCAGTTAATCACATACTGCATCATCACCTCAAGTTGATAATAATGTTAAAATTAAAATGGCATGTAGACTTAAATTTTAATACTCTGGAATAGGAAGTGTTTATTTTTCTTGTTGTCTTTAAATCAATTGAAGGCGACATTGCTGTTAATACATGGTTTGTATACAAGGAAATAAAAAAACACAACCACATTTGACTTATCAGTGACTAAAATGATGTCCAATGAAATGTGTGTGTGGCGAGTGTCATTTCGTGAACACCTTTTATCATCTCTGTTTGAAACTTACTGATAAGTTCATACTATCTCCGCTAGACATAAAGGGAAAGACGACTATTGGAAGTTGACGTCATACTTCTTGTCATACTGTCTTGTCACAATCATATCGTATGTTATCTGAAAGCTATTTAATCTGTTATCATCACATTGAACTTAAAGAATTATTCTAATGTGCATAGCCATACACGAGGGTTCAGCTGAAATCGAATGATGTCTATCATGGCCAGGTGCCTCTAAATAGGGCTGGACCACCTCCGTGGATAGAACGTGGTTTTAGTCTTGCTGTGTCAGCAACATACAGGTCACCAATGTGTTTCGCTGATCTGGAACGTCTTACACTCACAGCGTTCCTGCCACTTCAAGCCTACACTACGTGATAGAACTGAAATTCTTTTCAGAGTAGCGCTAACCCAACTCATGCACGACAATGAGAATCAGGGTTGAATGAAGACATGGGTTATGTGGCATACCTGTCTTACCATGAGGAAACTTATGTGGGCGTGGCATACCAGTCTTATCATGAGGAAACGTATGCATTTACTTTATCGAGTTGCCTCTGTTTGCATTATGCATAGCATTCAATAAATCAGTCTGGATGACTTCCTTTTGCACTGACGTCTCTTATGTCAATTTGTGTACAAATAGGTTTATCCGCGTGCTTGTGTCAAAGATTAGGACAACACCATAAACCCATAAACAAACACACGGCACAATTTAGAAGGCGGATCAATTCAATACAAACACGGGGCATTATAAAGCATTTGAAATCTTTGTTTATTACAGTAAACTACGTTTATAACAAACAAGCTTATGACGAACATATTTTTTGGTCCCGGCCATTTGCTGTATATATGCATATAACGAACTGCGGTTATTACGAACTAAAATTAGTGGTCCCTTTGAGTTCGTTATAACCGTAGTTTACTGTATTTAGGAAATATGCTGATCAAGTCTAATGACTATGACATTTATTAAACAGACGTGACCAAGCGACATTTTTCATATCAGAGGATTTGTGTTATCACGTCAGCAAAATGTTTTTATGTTAGCCACTGTGTGCCCCATTCTGCACTTTGGTCCTCAATTACCAAGTGCATCAATTGTGGCATGTCAAGTGTGATACAGTGTCTCGCGAGTCATGTCAAGAACTTGATAATACGGATAACGACCATCGAGTTCAAGGAACAGTGTTTACATCATCAACGAACAGTGTTGACCGTTTGAAACCATGTCAAATAGCCTAGACATGTTCTTGTATAAGGATTAAAGTGAGTGAGTGAGTTGGGTTTAACGCCGCTTTTAACAGTATTACAGTTATATAACGGCGTGTCAGCTTAATGTGGGAGGAAAGCCCGAAGTGATGCAGGTCTCAGACGTCTACCAGTTTGGTGAAACCCACGAGCACGGGTATGGTGTTGACAAACCCAGAAACATAATCGCAGGGGAACCGGGATTCGAACCCACAATCATAGGTTTCTGGCGTGCCCAAGGGACGCAACTCTGCACAGCGAATCGCGGTGCCTTAGACGACTGGGCCACCCGTGCCCCCTAAGATTAGAGGAGATACTTTGACCTCAGTTACCACTGTTAGTATACAATATAATGTCCTATATTGTTTAACGTCGCACTCGGTATTCACGTCATGACTAAGATACGTGTCATGCATTTCCTTGTTCCTGCAGCTAAATTCCCTAAGTGATTTTGACGCACAGACAATACATATCAATATCACAACTAAATACACTGTTCATGTCATTTATCATCTTTCAATAAAGTGTGTAAACTTGTAAATCTGTTTTGGTCACCCTCTCCCTCATTGGCCTGTGTCGGTAAAGACGTCACTCTTAGAAACACATGAATACAAAAGAAAATAGAACCCCTGTACAGACACGTTCATGTAACAAAAAATATCGAAGCTTCTGCCCATTTCTGCTGTCCCCCGCCGCGATATTGCTGGAATATTGCTAAAAGCGGCATAAAACCTCACTCACTCACTCCCCTTCATTTTGCGTGGTAACATTGAAAACATGATTGTCAGGAATGGCACCTAAATGTGATGTTTAACATGTGTTATGTTGATATGTACGGGCGATGAGATGTATGGACATTGGTGCCAGTAAAGCAAATGCTAGTGACAGTATGCTGCAGTGTTTCTATTTGTGCGGTAGTCCTAGAATCGCCCTGTGGTTGCTAAAAAGGATGCATTCTTGTATATACTATGTTTTACGTCGTCAAACTCATCGTGGTCATAACATACCGACTTATTCCCCAACGTCGACAACCAACCTGGTACCTCCCATTCCTCACAATAATACCTAAATCGTTTCCTGTCCCTATTCCTTCATCCCTCCACCGTCACTTCCACCCTCAAACCCCAATATCGTCTTGCTCATATTCCTTCATCCATCCACCGTCCCCCCTGATCACTTCCACCCTCAAACCCCAATTTTGTTCTTGCTCATATTCCTTCATCCATCCACCGTCCCCCCTCACTACCACCCTCAACCCCCAATCTTGACTTGCTCATATTCCTTCAATATATCAACACTATGTACAACATCTTTAAGAATGTTAATAAAATACACAAGCTTTAAAACATGTACCCGTATTTAAAAAATGACGACCCTCTGAATACAGGGGGATTAAGTTTGGTGCTTCCGTGAAATTCTCACAATTTTCGATTATCTGTTCCTTTTCTCGCAATATCGATTGTCATATCTCTCCCACTTTTGGATGCGATCATTGCGTTTCTTTGTGTTGCCTTGCTTCATCTATGCGGAACAATTCACAATACACTTCCCTCTCCAAAATTACGTCGTCAAACTTACGACGTCATGAAGTTGCGAGCGCATGTTAGAATCTCCAGAAAGGACGTCATGACAATGTTTTATCATGAAATATACCACATTGTTCTTCATGGTCCTTTTCGATTTATCGCGTAGCTGTCTTATATTGGGCTATCAATGTCCAGTTACAACTTTTTAGTGCAAGTTATAATCGGAAGACATTCAACACAAAATACATTGACCTCAAAACATTGTTCTCACGGCGCTGCCCATGACTCATTCTCAGGGATGTTGGCGGACATGGCCATGGGGTTCATCCTCCGTTGCTTAAATGTTGTACTGGAAGCTCCGTTCCCATAGTTTTAACTGTACAGACACAAGGCATTCCTTGAACTGGAACAAGTAGAGTCATTCTGGAATAAAGAAAAAATATTAGAATCAAGTCGGTACGGGTCTATGATGTCAAGAGTTACTTTTCAGTTCATATTTCGCTGTATTTCCATACAACTCGGGGGCACGGGTGGCCCAGTCGTTGCGATTCGCTGTGCAGATTTGCGTCCCTTGGGCACGCCAGAAGCCTATGATTGTGGGTTCGAATCCGGTTGGCCCCGATTATGTTTCTAGGTTTGTCAGCATCATACCAATGCTCGTGGTTTTCACCACTTAAGTGGTAAACATCTGAGACCTGCATCACTTCGGGCTTTCCTCCCACATTAATCTGACACGCCGTGATATTACTGGAATACTTTTAAAAGCGGCGTTAAACCCAGCTCACTCACTCACTCCACACAACACAGGGGCATGCTCAAAGCGCTACATTTTTATTACCCTGGTCAATGGATCAGTGTGCACTCGATTTTCATTCTCAGCTCCCCAGGGAGTATACAACCCATGCTGCCTGTGTTTAACATGTTACAAAAAAATATTGACAAGACAGCGTTTGTGTAAATCATTTGAAATGCATTTAACGTTTCGTCTCAAACCAACGGGTATTTTTACCTCTAAACTTTCGAATCTTCTTCTGCTGCTGTGGATGTGCTTGGTGTGGGCTCCTTGTTGTCCTGTATGTTGATGATCTCCGTCTGTTGCATGTACCCCATCTTGCCGAGCACAGCGAACCCACTGCAACCAGAATTGACGATCATCACTCTGTTACTTCTACAGTAAACTACGGTTATAACGAACTCAAAGGGACTACTAATTTTAGTTCGTTATAACCGTAGTTCGTTATAAGCATATATACAGCATAACTACAGCATATAGTCGGGACTAAAAAGTTAGTTCGTTATATCCGTTAGTTCGTTATAAGCGTGTTCGTTATAACCGTAGTTCACTGTACTTTAACTTTTTATTTTTCTGGTATATTATTCTTTTATTCAAAGAAATTCATTCAGTTCAGCTTGGTATTTTAAATATTTAACTTTTGTTCCTTTTTACGACATTTTTGGTATTTTTGTTTTTTTCCTGGTTAAAAAAATCCGTGTCAGAATGCTCAGAGTATCTTCCTGATTTTATAGTTACTTTCTGTCATTCAATTCCGCATGTTCTTCCAAGACAGACATGTTGAAAGGATTCAAAGGAAATCATTGAACATTTAAAAGGAATCGCTAAGGATTTATTATGGGAGTGGAATGTCCACAGTATTTGTAAGTTTTTATTTTGTTATTTATATATTTCAAAATTTAGTTTTACTTTTTATTGTTTTGTTTGTTTGTTTACATTTTACTTATGACTGTTATTGTTTATTTATTTTAGCTTGTACCGGTTTAACTGTGTACAGAATATGGAATAAATTATTTACGACACACAACAGCTGTTACCACATACATGGAAACCCTTCACCGGGAACTCGTTCAGAACAACGTAATCAGTCGTTGAAGTTGAACGCTGCTTTTAAAGAATTTGCGCCATTAAATGACAGGGGTAATAAGGAGTATACCTCACACAAGGTATCCATGTGTGGAATCAAACCCATGCCGATGAGCGAATGCTTTAGCCACAGGTCTACCCCATCGCCCCTTGTTTACGGATTTAAAAGGGAGCAGTTGTATATATTTGTCCCTTTGTATATACATGCATGTAAAGAGTAGGGATCACGGGTGGCCCAGTCGTCTAAAGCCCCGCGATTCGCCATGCAGAGTAGCGTCCCTTGGGCACGCCCGAAACCTATAATTGTGAGTTCGTATCCCAGTTCGCCCCGATTATATTTCTAGGTTTGTCTGCACCATACCCGTAGTGGTAAACGTCTGAGACCCGCATCACTTCAGGTTTTCCTCCCACATTAAGCTGACACGCCGTGATATAACTGTAATACTGTTAAAAGCGGCGTTAAACTCAATTCACTCACTCACTCACGCAACAGTACCCGTCGAAAAGCGGGGGTTCTAGACTATTGGGGTTTCTTGATATGTTAATACATATCTTCCATGAAATGATGTACTTATACAGCAGAGGAAATGCTTCTACATACATCAGACAGATGGTGGCCGTACACTGAAGTCCCGCAGAAACAAGGTAGGTAACTCCCTTAAAGATGTCCAACGTATACTTGTAGATCTCGCTAAACATGGGCGTCCCAGTTATCGAGGTAATGATGTTGGCAATGGCTAAGCTTGAGAACACAGCACCTGAAAAAGTTGTTTGTTTGTTCGTTATTTAACACCGCAATATTCCAGTTTTATTACGGCGCTATGTAAGATATCGAATCTGGACCAGACAATCCAGTCATTGACATCATGAACATCGATCCAAGCAACTGGGATACGATAACATGCATCAACCAAGTCAGCGAGCCTGACCACCCGATCCCGCCTCTTTCGACAAGCATAGTCGCCTTTTACGGCAAGCATGGGTTGCTGAAAACCTATTCTACCCTGGATCTTCACGGGTCGCACCTGAAAGGAATTAAGCTCAAATATATTGCATGTTCTTTGCCAACCATATTTGAAAACGCATGCTTAGAATGGTCTTCAACTGGCCAAAAAGAGATACATACCTTGTCGATCAGCCCCGGCCATGCTCGATACCATGGATTTAATTATCGTCGAAACTGACAAATCAAATGCCGATATGAAGGCCACTGAAATAAACAAATATGATATATTGTCAAAAAGAATGATAAAGTAACATGTCCTTGCTGTAATAAATGTTATTTTCAACGTCAACAATAATGTGTCCGTTGCTTTGTCATGAAACAGTGTGTGAATGAGCTAGGTTAAATGCCGCTTTTAACAGTATTCCAGTTATATCGCGGTGTGTCAGCTTAATATGGGAGGAAAGCCCGAAGTGATGCAGGTCTCAGACGTTTACCACTTAGGTGAAACCCACGAGCACGGGTATGGTGCTGACAAACCCAGAAACAAAATCCGTGCGAACCGGGATTCGAACCCACAATCATAGGTTTTCTGGCGTGCCCGAGGGACGCAACTCTACACAGCGAATCTGGGCGCCTTAGACGACTGGACCACCCGTGTCTCTGTGATGAAAGAGAGGTGTACCCCTTATATACTTGATTACTTTCAGTAGGTTTTTGTTTTGTGTGTGTGTGTGTGTGTGTGTGTGTGTGTGTGTGTTTGTGTGTGTGTGTGTGTGTGTGTGTGTGTGTGTGTGTGTGTGTGTGTGTGTGTGTGTGTGTGTGTGTGTGTGTGTGTGTGTGTTTGTGTGTGTGTGTTGTTCTTTGTTTTTGTTGGGGTTTGTTTGTTTTTTTGTTTTTTTTGGGGGGGGGTGGGGGTGGGGGGGGGGGGGGGGGGTGGGGGTAGCGACATTGTGCCCAATTCAGTTTAGGTCTGGATGTCGTGGTATGTGTTCTATGGAACTTACACATTGTATCTATGTTATTAGGTAAACAATTAACTCTTAGATGGTATAATGTGACTTAACTGTCAAAAAAATTATATATGAACATGTTTCAACTTTGCTAAAACCCTATAAAGGCAAGTAATAACCCTGTTCTCCCAACGGAGTGGCCGATAGTTTGTCATGCTCACCTCCATACATCATGAAGTTGTCATAGGCAAATGCCTTCAAAACAATTCCTCCTGTGTAGGCGATGTTGCTCCAAATGGCGATGAACCGATCGTTGAAGCAGCATTGAAACAGCTTCAAGAGAGGGAGTTTTATAACCTCAGCGAATATGGAGGATGCCGTGCTATAGTACCCCATCATCTCTGGGCTCCAACAGAAAGGGTAGTTCATCTCCCATAGTGTACCAATGTTGCCAGTTTTTCCTGCAATTTCGTGGAGGAAATATGCAACCAATGCCAATGAAAACATTACTCGCAGTTTGACTGTACCTTCGAAAAAGTAAAAGCTGAACACGTTCCGCACAGCTTTAAGAGGAGTAAGAATTTTTCTCTCCTCGAGTTTCTTCTTCCGTAGTTTGGATGCGGCGGCTACCTTTCTCTTCCCCGGTAGGATGAAAACAACAGCCAGTATGTTGAGCAGTAGGATGGCTGCTGCAGTGAGGGAAGGAAGGACGAATCCTTGAAGTTGTATGTAGTAGCCCACGCCGGTGGACAATGTGGCCCCCGTCAGTGACTCGGTAATGGCTGTCACAAGAAGAGCAACGGTTCGAGACCCTTCAGGTGGCGTGTTGTCAGCAACGAATGCGCTGCATGCAATGGCGAAAATCTCAGATGTGCAAACGCCAGTTAGAACTGCTGTAAGAAAAAATATTCTGATGTCCAGAGACCATTGTATGGTTATTGTCACTAGAATATAATCTATCAAATGTCCTATCAAGGGCAGCAGGAACAGCATCTTTCTTCCAAAATAATCCGAGTAGGCACCGAATAGAATGGTGCTGACTAGGGAAAACGCACAGCCGACCAAGGAAAAGTACATGTTCATCTGAGATGCAAGTTTTTGTGCTTCTTCTTGAAGAGAGTACCCGCTGTTGCTATTAGAGTCGTTCTCATTACTGGAGGGTCTATAGCACTCAGTGGCGTTTAAGGTACTTGAATTGTGCCCTGACGGTAGTGTGCTGTTACCTAGCACTTCATCCAGGATTCGTCGATAAAGGTATTGTGAATATACAGGAGCGTGCATGTGGTTAGCAATGGTCCAGATGATCTGAATAATGTTCAGCAACACCAAATTCATTACCTGTACCTTGGCAGTGACCTTGCCTTTGTTCGCCTCTTTGTCCAGGAAAACCTCATCCTCACTTCCACCGCTCTTTTGTCTATTGAGGATCCTACAGATCTCATCTGGGTCTATCGCAGTCCTTTCATCAAGGCTTGTTTGGGGTCTTCGGCGTTTCCAGCTCTGAGTCCATCCATCATCACTATCATCTGATTCTGCCGAATGTCGGAGCGGTGGTGCCGACTTTGGTCTGACTCTAACATAGACATCCTTGACATCCCTTGCTCCTACACTGGCGATGCTATCGTCCCAGGATATCTGTCTACGACTGAGTGGATTGCAGTCTTCTGTGGACTCGGAGAATTGGATTTTACCGCCAGGAGTCCTTTCTAGATCTCTTCCCAGTAGGGGTGTCCTCTCGCCCATCTTTGCTGCTGCTGATGTGGGTATGTGTTACATCTACTACAGATGTGTTGTTCTGTTTATGTCAGGTATCATATAGCTGATATGATATGTCATATACGTCACATGTCCAGTGATCTCTCCGTGTGTGTAACTGACCGCGTTATCTCTTGTTAACCATGGTTAAAGACTTCAAGTCGAAGAACATTTGCATCATGGTAAACGTGAAATATAAAATCACATATTTTGTGCCACCTATTACACGACTCGTGTTTTCATGATAATTTAAACTTTGATTTTGAAGGAAGTGTAAGCTTTGTCCTGAAATAATACCTTGCCGGTCATGCGATTGGTCAGACCAATGATAATCTGAGGTTGGTCATATGACATCTCGAGCCAAGCAAATTTATGAGTTTCCTCATGATAAGACAGGTATTGTGACACATAACCCACTTCAGGTATGACTTTACTCCTTCCTTGATTCACTCAAAGATAATAGGTCATGTGAGTGGGTGTTGACAAGTTGTGTGACACAAATACGTTCGGGTGCTGGCAGCCAAAGGTTTTTAATCAGGTGAATCTTAAGGATCCTTGTGCACGACCACTACAAAAGTATGTCATCTGCAGCTCGTTATATGTCAAGATATATGTAGAGATAACTTTCAATTTCAAGGTTGAAAACCCGGAACTGATGACTCATTCGGTATTTGTGTAACCCATTACTATTTATGCCTAGTGGTAAATGAATTATTGTTCAAAAGGGCGTGAAACCTTATTCACTTGGACCTTCTGAAAATATGTTCACTGAATGAAAAGAATTAGGGACAGACCATTTTAAATCCATAGTGTTTGTGCGTGCGTGCGTGCGTGCACGTGTTTGTGCGTGTGCGTGCGTATGTGCTCATGATTGGGCATGTGTGTACGTGTGCATTCTCCAGTATTCTCTGGATCAATCGGTTTCAGTGAAGAAATCCAATACCCCCCACCGCCCACCCACCATCCACCTACCATCAAACCACCATCCACCCACCCACACGCCCACCATCCACCCACCCGCCCACTGTCCACCCACCATCCACCCACAGACCATCAAACCACCAACCACCCGCCCACCCACCGACCATCAAACCACAACCCACCCGCCCACCATCCACCCACCATCAAACCACCATCAAACCACTAAGGATTACCAAATGGTTTGTCCCGAGTAGGTGAAATGAACTCTTTTCTGCCAAGTGGGGAAAGCCGAGCCGCAAAACCCTTGCTAAATTCTTTCACTGAGGTTCCTTGTAACAAAAGAAAATAAACGAAGGAAAAGTAGATAATATTTATGGTTAAATATAAAGGTTAGATAACCACGTTCCAAGTAGTGATAATACAGAGATAACATATGTGGTGTCGAGCTAAAATTATGTGATACAAAGCGACGGCGCCTCAACGACCCGCTGATAGGCCTTGGCAGTATTCTTCTCAAGTATAATAGAAACGTTTGATACCAATATTACTCAAAGAAAACGAATACGTGAAATATGTACATGTATATAGTATTTCCATCGCAAAAGCATATCCGAGTGTCATAAAATCATATCATAAACAAATAATTCAATGACAGTATTGATCACACTGTGTCAATCTATATTTTGGCAAATGTTAAGAGTTAAGCAATACCCCAGCTATATTGACGATGGCCTGTAAATACTGATCCAGGTAATCCAGTGACTGAAAGTACGAGCAACGATTCTGATCAGCGGATCCTGATTATCCGATCACTTCCTTATATTATTGCTAAAGGAGGCGTTAAACTACTTATTTAGACCCGCTGATCTTGGGTTCAAATCCCAGATTGTGCCATCATCATATCCAAGCTCGCTGAGATGAACAGTGGTTTGTTTGTTTGTTGTTTTACGCCGCACTCAGCAATATTCCAGCTGTATGACTGCGGTCTGTAAATAATCGACTCTGGAACAGACAATCCAGAGATTGCCATCATGAGGATCGATCAATGAAATTGGGATGCGATGACATTCATCAACCAAGTCAGCGAGCCTGACCACCCGATCCCCTTAGTCGCCTCTTACGACAATCATGATCGCCTTTTACAGCAAGCATGGGTACAGTCTACGACATATGTTAAGCTAACACGCCACAATAGGAACAATTCCCCAGTTTGGCAGCAGAGTTGTGATGAAGTCAGTTAACTTCCGGAATAAGGAATAAATATATATATATATAAGGAAGTCTGTGAGTCTGTGAGGTTTGATGAGTGATTAAATGAATTCATGCATGGCTTGTCATCAGGTGTACGATAGAGATCCGAGGGCAACCTCATCACACGTCATCACACCTGGTCGTCATCCTCCGTTGGGGTCGTGCTCTTCGGCTCCGTCTGGTTGTCATGGATACTGATGTGTTCCACCTTAGTGTGGTATCCCATCCGACTCAGAACAGCATATATTCTGCAATAAAGATAAGTATAAAGTCAATAAGTATGATTTTAAGGCCACTGTTAGCAATAAACTATTAAATTCACGGCGAACGAGCCCGATTCGCATTGGACTGAGGCAGGCATGGGAACCAGAGTAGGGAGCAAAGGCTTCAACTACTTTGCCAATAATGTTGATGGAGATGGCATGACATGTCCATCCTGATTCCAACTGATAGGGTACCATACCGAATAATATTCTTCAGAATCATACTCTTGTTCATGGGTTTCACCAAGGGTGTACCTCTTAGATCTGCATCACTTTGGGATTTCCTCCCACATTGTGCTGACACGTCAGGGTATAACTGACTGAAATGTTGCTGGTCAAACCTCACTGACGGAAACGAATTTCCATTTGAAAATAATAGTCCGTGCCTGTTCAAGTCCACAATACTTACACAATCATGATGGTGGCAACAGCTTGAAATCCTGCCACGACCAGATAGGACACACCCTTGAATATGTTTAAAGTGTACTGGTAGATTTCACTGAAGACAGGCGTCCCTACCAGACTGCAGATAATGTCAATAATGGATAGACTTCCAAATAAAGCACCTGTTGGAAGACAATGACGTCATTTAGGTGAGGTGAGGTGAAATGGGGTTTAACGTCGCGTCCAAGATTATTGCACTTATATAGCGATGTGCATGCACGTGTGTGTGTGGCTGCTTGTACTAGTCCGGACTGATGTCGATTTATAGTCCTAGCACACTGAGATACCATGCCGCAGTTTAACATGAATACCCCAGTCCGAGCCGACCAGTCCTTGTTTTAGCAACTTAATGCCGAGCGCCAGACAGGGTAACTACAAGTACCATCTTTTAACGTCTTTTGGTATGACGCAGCTGGGGATCGAAACCCGGACCTTCCGCTCTCCGGGCGGACGCTCTACCATTAGACCACGGAGGCGGTCCGTCATTTAGGTATTATTTATACACAGAAGGTTTGGGAAGAGGGGAAATATGAAATAATTTATGAAGCGGTCCAAAACTAGCTTAACTATTTCACAAGTGTTAGTTCAATGCAAAGTATATTGTCAAGTACGGTTATACAGGTTGTCGTAAGGAAACAAATGTCATAACGTTCCTAAGCGTGACATCACGTGGGAAAACTCATCAGTGTTATTCTAACATGTGATAAAACAATTTACGTGTAGCCCAGACAAGTGATCAACCAATCCAAATGATCAACCAATCTAGCCTTACCCTGGCATGTGATCAACCAATCTAGCGCCACACTGACGTGTGATCTAAATACCTAGTTTGCCCTGGCGTGTGATAAAATATCCAAGTTTTACCTTGACGGTCAGGACCGGCCATTGCTGACATGATAGACTGGATTGCGGAGATTAGAGCTACATCAAAAGATCCGACGGCTGCAACTGAAAAGTAACTAACATTTAATAAACATCCTATTATATGAGATTACTGTCAAATGTGCGCATATAGTTTTGCAATGGAAACTATACAATACACATCAGACGGAGAACTCACTCGAAGAATTTAACGAAGTTTTTCGTCAGTTCACATTCAGGAAATACAAATGTTTATTAAAAAATGTTAGTCCCTTTTCCCCTAATTTGATTTGTACTATATGTTCCCGTGTTTCTTTTAGGTGAACAGTTGACGTGCCTTTGCATGTGTTTGTAACAGGTGCCACCGGGGCAGGATACGCTCACCTTTTCGCGGACACCTGGTATCATTACTGTTTGATAGTGATTCATAAACACATGCTCATGATATAGTCGGAATCGTGCAATCGAGGACTTTGTTTTATACAGAAATTATTATTGGATATGGAAGGGGTTTTGTCGCTTTATTTCACTTTGGATCACATGCTAAAGTTTGGTCCTCAATCTATGAAAGTGCCAATTAACTCACTATTTTGTACCTCGAAGAATGTACACACAATTGTATTTAGTATGTGTACATTAATGTGTACTCTGACAGCCACACAACAACAACCTGTATCGCGGAAAAAAATAGTTCCTCAAAAGGAGAGGTGACATGAGCGTATGTATGCCCAATTTGCAAGTGGATTTCTTTGTTCTTCACTATTATGAGTCGCAGCGAGGGTATTCGTGGACGAGCATGCAGTCAGACTTTCTTTCCTTATAAAAAAATAACTCGCACAAGTACACGTGACAATCACGTTCCAAAACACAGTCAATAAGAACCTTAAATATCAGATTGTACACCTGATTTTTAATAACCATGAAAATCGGTCGATCAAATAACACTTCACTTCTCAAGCTAAACCGAGTCTGTTCGAATGATCGGGAATCTATAAGGAGTCTGGAAAGCTAGTTAAATCCAAGAAATGTGCTGCTTACCCCCGTACATCAAGAAGTTGTTGGTAGCAAATGCCTTCAGAATATTGGCTCCAACTACGGCGAGGTTGCTCCAGATGGCGATGAGCACGTCGTTGAAGCAGCACTGATACAGCTTCAGAAGAGGGATTTTTATCAGTTGAGAAAAGATGGAGGCTCCGGTCCCATAGTAACCCATCATCTCCGGACTCCAACATAAAGGCCAGGTCATCTCCCATAACGTACCGATGCTACCAGTTTTCGATGCAATTTTGTGAAAAGCCATTGCCAACAAAAGAATTGAGTACATTATTCTAGTTTTCACAGTACCTTCGGTAAAGTAAAAACCGAAAACATTTTTTATGGCTCCTAACGGAGTAAGTAACTTCCTCTCCTTCTTCTTCTGTTTCCTCAACACTGAAGACGATGGCGTCTTTTTAGTTTCTGGCAGGATGACCACAACAGCCAACACTGCTAGCAGCACAATTGCGATCGAAGTCACACATGGGAGGAAATAGCCTTCAAGTTGTATGTAGTACCCAACACCAGTGGACAAGGCTGCATTGGTCAAAGTCTGTGTTATTCCCATTACAACTAATCCAGTGGTCCGTGAACCCTCAGGGGACGTATTGTCAGCGATGTAAGCCAAGCATGCAATAGTGAATACTTCATAACTACAAATCGAGCCTATTACAGAGCCTATGAATAAAATGTAAAAGCTTAATGACCAATGAATGACGGCGGTTGTCAGGGCAAAATTGAGTAGCGTGCCAATCATTGGAATTAAAAACAACACTTTTCGACCAAAGTAATCGGAATAGGCACTAAAGATGACCGTACTCACAAGACTAATAGGACATCCTGTGACTGTAAATCTTATGCTCCATGTCGTCTGGAGCTGTTCGGCCTTTTCTTGTAAGGAGTTTGTCCCGTTTGAATCTGAAGCGTTGAGTGATGGGTTTTCACAGTAAGATGCGTCGTAGCTCGAATTGTTGCCGTCAGAAGAACGCGACGTATTCCCAAACACTTCTTCTTCCAACCTATGGAAGAAATACTGACTCCATGCCGGACCGTGGATATGGATGGCTATATACCAGATGATAAGGATGATGTTCATAAGAATCAGGTTTACAACCTGAGTCTTGGGAGAATCCTCCTTCCTATTGGTGTCTTTGTTGAGGAACTCCTCATCCTCATTGTTCCTACTCTTCTGCCTGTTGAGGGCCCAGCCTACCCAATCATCGTCATCCATCTCCTCTTGGTCGCCTAGGCTTGTCTTAGGTCTATGTCTCTGTGCAGACGTTGTGTCTTCATCGTCATTAACAATGAGGATTCGTCTCAAAGGTGGAGCAGACTTTGGTCTTGCGTTCACCCTCACTTCAACATCAGCAATGATATTGCCTTTGAATTCAGTATCAGTGTACGCCCTGATCAAAAGGGGATCACCCTCCCCATCCTGTAGGATACCCCTTACATCAGGCCTATTTGCAGACCCATCAAGAAGTGGCGTTCTTTCATCCATTGTTATGGAAGAAACAGTTCAAGTCAGAATCATTATTGCAACGTATCTTGTGCAGCTAGCCCCTGGACAGTCCTCATGAGTCATTCATCCTAAATGCCAGCATTATCTTACCCTCACTCTAATCAGTTTTATCACTGTAACATGTGAGATAACCAAAGGTTAAAAAAGGGGCTTTCTATGTCACCAACGTCACATGTTAGATCATCTGAGTCGAAGATAATGTAAGCACACGTAAATTGTTCTCACATATGATACATCATATTAGTTTTGTCAATGTTGGCTTCATATATTCGTCTGTAATGATGAATGAGTCATTGTTGAGCCGTATCACGACAGTCTCTAAATACTCCAGTCTGGAAAACTGAATTAATAATCTACAGTTGATGTAAAATAAGTTGTATTTAGGATTTACACGTTTTAGTAAAGTGCAAACTCTGGCACATGTTGGGGGTTTGAGTCACATCAGAATAAAAAGGCACCTAATCGACAGCACTTAAAGTCACCGACCCAACACTTTCAGCCACCGAACCTTCCACTGAATTGAAACCCACCACTGTCGTCCAGATAGCGTACTTGTCTTCCCTTCTGAGAAGTGTAACTTGGCTAGGATCCCATGAGTAGGTTTGGTCGCTGTCATTGAGTCTTAGCAATAAGGTGCCTCACTCTGAGAGTGTGGGTTCGAATCCTGGATGGGACTCAATCCGAAGAAGTACTCGAATTTGTATTTTACGAGGAAGGTGTAATCTTAATATAACATATGTTACATCTGACCACATATATATATATAGCCATGATATATATATATATATATATATATATATATATATATATATATACGAGCTGTCTCAGGAACTTTTGTTGTTGAGTATATATACAGTATACTCAACAACAAAAGTTCCTGTGACACCAATATTTTAGTGTATTTTTCAAACAAGTAAAGTTTGGTTTTCAATAGTGTAGTACATGTATAGAATCAAGTCACAAAAACGCAACTGCTACAGAAAAGCATGCATTCCATGCAAAAGTTGACTTTTATGCAAGTCCCATACATTTCACTACCAAAGAATGGGTATAAAAACATGTGCGTTAATGGGATTCCATATGCATTGTTTAGCATCGTACTGAAAACAACCACTCAGAAAAACAACAAAATTACGCAAATATTCAACATTACGAAATGCCACGCCTGTCCAAAAATGAGCGTCTGCGAGCCATTGGTATGCTTGAAGCAGGATCAAGTCAACGTTATGTTGCAAGACAATTTAACGTCCACAGAAACACCATTTGGTGTTTATGGCAACGTTGGCAACAGACGAATGCAGTCAGAGACCATCCTCGGAGTGGCAGGCCACGCGTAATCGATTCGATTCCAGCCAGCAACAGTGACTGCAAGAAGCATCCCTGGCCTTTGACGAATATCTTCACAAACTGTACGTCGTCGCCTCAGATGTGCAGGGATTGTCGCCAGAAGACCCGCCAGACGTCCCATTTTGACAGGAAACCACCGTCAAGCACGTCTACAGTGGTGCAGACAGCGTCTACGCTGGACGGCCATGCAGTGGGGACTAGTTCTATTCACTGACGAGTCTCGTTTTCACCTCAGCCACAGCGATGGACGGATTCGAGTGTACCGACGTCGAGGTGAACGTTATGTCAATCATTGTTTCATGGAAGAAGGTCGATTCGGGTGCGGCAGCGTTATGGTATGGGATGGGATTACAGCAAGACAGAGGACCCGTTTGATAGTGGTAGAGGGAAATCTCAATGGACAGCGCTACCGAGACGAGATCATCAGCCCTGTTGTTCTACCGTTTTTGCGTCGTCATGGCCCAGGCATTACCTTTCAACATGACAACGCCCGCCCGGAGGAGGGAGGAGAGGGAGGAGGAGGGAGGAGGAGGAGGGGGAGGGAGGAGGAGGGGGAGGGAGGAGGAGGGGGAGGGAGGAGGAGGGGGGGGGGGAGGGAGGAGGAGGAGGAGGGAGGACATACGAAGCGCTCGTAAATGAGAAAGAATTAACAGAAGCGCACGTAAAATCCTCAGCTTTCTTTTCCGCTGCTGCCGTTGTTGTTGTTCCTCCATGTAGTCTAACATTCGAATTTCTGACTGAGGATCTCCTGGGAGGACGTCCACAGATCGCTGACCAATGCACACGGCAGTTGTACGACTTGACCAACTGGGGTAAGACTTTCAAATAGTGTCTGGTCCCATGCTGTGTAAAGTATCGCCACATTTTATTTTTCAGAGTCCTTTGAAACCGTTCCACTACGGCTGCTATCGTTTCAGGATTTTGACTGGTGTAGAAATGAATGCTATGCTTCGTCATGAGAGCCTGGAAAGGGCGGCTGACAAATTCTCTGACTTTGTCTGTTCGCAATTGAGCAGGGAGTCTGCTCTTGTCCTTCAGGTGTTGCACCCATGCCATCTTTGAAAACACATCGATCATGCACAGCAGATATTTGAATCCTTGGTTGTCGTCTTGAAAGGCAATCATGTCACTCAAGTCTGCTTGCCACAATTCATCGACGCCTCCTACACGATAGTGGTCTCTCGGAAAGGAGCGTCTGGCTGGTTTGTGCAAGGTGTAGGTACTTTGGGTACCACCGCTTGATTTGACTTTGCGATGGCATGGTTTTCTTCTTGCTTTTACTGGTTCTTGCATCTTGAGCGTGGATGCGTGCTGCTTTCCACAAAGGTCGCCAGCCTCCAAAATTTGCCGGATGTTTAGGATGAAAGTAGGTTTTTTCCAACCAGGCCGTCCAAAGGGAAGTAGGAAATCCTTTGTTTTGTTTCTCTTCAGCAGCAGAGGGAAGAATGCGCTGTCGCGTCTTGGTCTGTTGCTTCATTTCTTCCAGACTGATGCCACTAGGTACATGAATGACCTTTTTATAGAGAGGGGAGAGATATTTTTTTCTTATGTGGTGCTAAAGGGTATCCATGAACCTCGCCTGTTGATGAATCTGTCCTGTTTGGTATCAGACGGAGGTGGGGTCATAAACCATGGGGTTGGCATCTCATCTTTTTCTTCTTCCGCTTGTGGATCCAGCTGTCGAGAAGGAGGTGGGGATGGCATCTCATCTTCTTCTTCTTCTTCCGCCTGTGGATCCAGCTGCCACCGCGTCCTTCTTCTTCTCTCTTTGTGACTTTGCGGGGAGAACTTGGGAAGGGGGAACGGGGTATTGGGTGTTTTTGGTGTGGCGTGAGGATGGTGTTGCTGCTGCTGCTGCTTCTGCATCCATTGCCATCGTTGAGGATTTCCAATCCAATTTGGCCAAATGGTGACTCAAAATGGTCCAACCTGCAAGCCCCTCTTTGGTTTTCCAGTGACGCACTAAATCGTTGATCAAGTCCACCATGTGTGTGCCAGGGATGGGTTTCCCTTCCACGGTCAGGGTTCCCTCTAGAGTCCAACTCAAGTCGGGATTGTTTTGAAAACTTGTCATCAAATTCATGGCTTAACTGGACGTGGCTTTAGGGACACTCATGACCACTTCGTTGATCACTTGTTGAGGAGGGACAGGTCTTCCTGTGGTGACCATCATTGATGGTGATGGCGGTGTTGGTGGTGGTGTCACTTTGGGTTGTAGTGGTTTGATGGTATTGTTGTTGTTGTTGTTGTGCTGTTGGCGCTGCAACTCTAGCATGCATTGCAACAGTTGGTTGTATTCTTGTTCCCGCATGTGAAAAGGCTGCTGTGACCTCTGCATCAACGCGTCCATCTCTTCCAAATTTTGGAGACGTTTCTTTGCAATGTGTCTTCAGGCACCAACACCATCTTGCGTGTGTACTTCATGGTGGCACACCACTCACTGATCCCAACCTTCCTGGTGTCAGACCATTTATTACTTTTTTTTTATGAGCGTTTTCAAGACTTTACCGTGTCATTGCAAGTTTTGACGTTGAGTCGTGGTCATGGGAATATTGCCTGCATACAAGTTCACCACACATTAAAAAAAGGCACGGATGAGATGGTAGGAGCATGTTTGAGAATGGCTTTGCGCATCGCTGGAGCGGCAGCACACAAATGACACAGAGCGTGTTTCTGTTTCCTGAGGTACCGAGACATCTCTACATCTCATAGGTTCAGCACATACACGATGGGCATCTCGGATCTCGAAAACAGGCGGACGCGTACTCGATGGTCTTGCAACGTGTTGGGTTTCAAGTCCAAGAACAGGTAAGTGTGAGGCCCTCGGGTGGCGTCTTCATAGGTTTCACGCAGAAAAGTAACTTTGCCTTGAAACACCTGGCGAGCCAGACTGTCGATCTGCGATGCATCTCTCGGATTTTTAAAGAGGACCATGTAGTGAGCATTCAGACTTATGGTACGATGTTGCGGCGATTGGGCAAACAAGTTCTGATTGAGGTACAGCACGGATGTGTTTCGGTGATGACTTTTCTTGGTGAACCATCTCAGCACTTCCATTACTTTCGTATTGTTGCCCAGCAAATCGATGACGAGTCAGTGCGGGGACACCCCTTTTTCGGGCAAGGCACGATCCGCTTCTTTCATGCTCTGCACAAACTCAAGAGCGATCACTAAGTGATCTTCCATCTCTTCCAACTCATGATGAAGCGGTTGCCATTCGCTGTACACCCACACGATGCGATGGGGTGGTGTATCCAACACCTCGGGGTGATGCATCTGCTCCATACATGATTTCACAAATGAACTTTTTCCTGATTCTGTGGGTCCCGCAATGAACACCGTAAAAGTATGGTGTAGGGTCAAAGGGGAAGTCATCATCCTCATCACATGACGTCATCCTGTGTTCTGGCTGACTGACACACGGCAGCGGCGGTGACGGTGCTGGTGGAGGAGAGTATCTTCCTGGAGGAGAAGTGTTTTCCTGTCATGGTCGCAGATGTTTATGGAATCGTCTCCTATGTCTCTCCATATTATCATGTCTAGTGAACTGTTTCCCACAGTCTGAACACCATGTGGACTCCATGAAGTCCTTCAAGGCAACTGATCTTTCAAGCATGGCCTTTCTCTTTTATCTATTTTTTCTTTACTTTTTCTTTTCTGTTTGGGTCGAACTGTGGGTTGTGCTTTCTCTCCCATGACCCATACAATTTCCTATGGAAAAGAAACACAACGGTCTGTCCAGTTTCGAAAACCGGGGCTCAGACCAGGCGCTGGAACCGACCCATCAGCGTGCTGCGTGGTCGACCAATCAGGAAGCAGGGTTTCAGTGCCTTTCCAATAAAAAGAGCGAAGCCACGCACACCGTCACAGTCCTAGCACTAAAAGAGAGATCAACGATGTCGTCTCGACACAGATGTATGAAGTGCCAGACCAACAGTCAGCAATGTCCGTGGATGACTAAAGGTCTATTCGTGGACAATAGTGGCCTACCCACCTGGTGAATCGGAGACGATCCTATCGCAGAGCCCACGCTGGTTTAAGAACAAGTCTGAGGCTATTGCAGCATTTCAACAAGCTATACAACGCGGAGTTGACGTCCTTGACTGTTGGGGTGGTCCGTATTATTATCCAGTATCGAGATCAAAGAAAGGTTGTATTTTCATCTAGTATCGAGATCAAGGAAAAGTAATGTAACAACGATGGATTACACCACCCTTACAACATGGATATAGCACGTTGTGTCTCTACATGCTGACCTATCGCGTGCGTGGGTGGACATTTAATCAAGTGTTAGATACGTTTGACTGGAAGGACACCGCCAAGAATGATGCCAAGGTATTAGCATGGTTTCATACCAAGGTGTCTACCTCTGTTCCTGTGGATGAGATGCCAGCCTTTCGACTGAGTGTCCAGACGCATACCCTACATCAAAAGAACCGACCTTTCTGCCCTTATTGACCTGACACTTGTTCACTGAACCTACGAGCACCTGACTCTCAACGTTCCTGTTTGAGGAGTGTACATACGTTCACTGCGTGGTAGAAATGTACATACGTTCACACCCCCAAGTGACAAAGTTCCTTTTCACTGTGTTTTAGGAGTGTACATACGTTCACAACTTAGTGGTAAAAAAAGAAAAAAAAAGTTCATGTTCACAAAAATCACAGGGACGCCCCTATTCCTGTGGCTTTTGTTTTGTTGTGTTGGTTCATGTGAACGGGAGATTAAAACGTTGGAAAAAAAAGAAGTGTTGTGTTGTCTTTTTTTGGATGGGAATCGACATGCACACCCCGGAGAGAAAAAAACAACAAACAAGATCGACATCTGACCGCTTCCTGCATTCCTACACCACGTCCATGTCTGTGTATGTTGATTCACCTTTAGAATTCAGGCGTCCGTTCCACAACATGATCGTAGCGCTGAGGTGATCGCCACTCACATACTTTAACTTAGACGAACGACTGTCATTGTGCTACAATACGATCGCCTTGTGGAACGAGACCTTGCCCCTCAAAGTTTACAAACACGTCATAATACCCGCAAGATGCAAGATCCTTCGGAGATGTGACGTCAACCTAGCAACACAAGTTGCTCGGTCATCGACTGTGTATAATCCGTCTCAGTGATCTATCATCTCCACACGCAATCGACACACACCCTGCCACACCCTCCCCCTCCTGCCTCCTCCCTCCTCCCTCCTCCCTCCCTCCTCCCTCCTCCCTCCCTCCTCCTCCATCCCTCCCTCCTTTTTATCACATATTTGTATGACAAATTGTGTTAATTTGCAAAAGGTTACGATAAAAGTAAGTGAAATATCAAAATATTGAAAAACAGACTCCATGTCCCTCATCGTACTGAGCACATAGAGATAAGTAATGATAAGTAAAGATAGTAATGTTTTTATTATTCTTGGTTGTAAGCACAATACTAGTGCTCGCGGATTTTACCAAAGTGAAGGTCTAACAAAAAACATCCACGTTCAGCTGACACATCGAACTGAAATAACCCAACTTTCTAATGTGCCAGGAGTTTGAACGTCATTTCAAGAACAGATTGTCGTGAAAAACGTAAAAATGTCAAATGAGTCGTTCATACACTTATGAAAGTCAGTTTCGCGGTCATGTGACCGGCCACCCGTATGTGCCATGTAAATTTAACATTTAAACATTATATGAGGTTATACCTGGTAGCCTATCAACAATCTGATATCGAAAGAAATTTCCTGACGCGTTTCCAGTCAATCTCATTAAAATCAGATCTTAGTTCTCGCTACCGCTAAACAAAGATCTGAGGATATCCCATTACGGTTCATGCCAAAACGACCTTTCATCTGACCAATCAGAGCGTCGCTTATCAGATCATGAAAGTGACAGTATGATTTTAGATCGTGCAACCTCAAAAAAACAAACATACCCTGTAATCCGAACGACAGTTATGAGCTTAATGGCTGTATTCATACAATCTAGGCCATCTTTTAGCCATTCCAGAATTTTTTTTCTTCAGTTTTTAATTTTATGCTTTTAAATGAACGTCAAAATATGTTTCGAAGCATAGTCGCCAGTTTAAAACTCATGTCGTAAAGCTGCCTTCTGATTGGCTAATGTCGACGTCATTCATTCAATTGGTCGGTCAAAGTTCGCAAAAGGTCGGTCTGGCGTGACACGTAATGACATGTCCTCAGATCTTTGTTTGGCGGTAGCGAGAACTAAGATCTGATTTTAATGAGATTGGGTCTAGGTGCATAGCTGTGTAATTTCACAATGTATCTCGTCTAATGTCGTACAATTTTGCATTGCGTTGGAGAAACTATCCAGGAAATATGTTTACATCCATCATTTTCTCAACTGAGGGGCAGTCTGTTGTCAAGTCAGGCAAGAGTGAGTGAGTGAGTGAGTGAGTGAGTTTGATTTTACGGCGCTTTTAGCAATATTCCAGCAATATCACGGCGGGGTACACCAGAAATGGGCTTCACGCATTGTACCCATGTCAGGATTCGAACCCGGGTCTTAGGTGTGACGAGCGAACGCTTTAACCACTAGGCTACCCGACCGCCCCTAGGCAGGCAAGAAGAAACCTACCTGGACAGCATGAGCATCGTTCCATGGCGTACGATAACATACAATCACAAGACATGCCATGTGGTTACCAAGAATAACAACAGCTCATTTTAGGACGAACATAAGGTACAATATGATACTCTCATTGAGATTAAAAACTACCAAGTATCTACAGTGAATCAGACAGAGACAAGCCAGATATAAGGTAGCATCAAATCTCACACGATCTATTTAGCCAATAAAATATGTTTAAGATTAATATCAATTTTCGCTTGTTGCACAGTAAAAACGTTGTCATTAATTGACGCAACGTGACAAAATATTTCTTGTTGAGCATTTATTCTTTGTTTACGTTACCGTGTATCGAATAACGTAGGACGTTGTTTGTTTGTTTCATGTTGTTTAACACCGCACTCAGCATTATTCGAACTATATGACTGTGGTCTGAAAATAATCGCTCGTGAACCAAACAATCTAGTGATTGACATCATGAGCATCGACCCATGCAATTGGGATACGATGACATGTATCAACCAAGTCAGCGAGCCAGACCATCCGATCCCGTTAGTCGCCTCTTACAACAAGCATAGTCGCCTTTTACAACATCCATGGGTAGCTGAAGACCTATTCTACCCTGGATCTTCACGGGTCTAGAATAAGGTAACGACACATCATTTTGATGTGTTTCAAATAGCAGTAACTATAGGTTACTGTCGCATGTGTAACAATACGTCTCAATAAATATAATATACAATCTAAAATAATATTGAAAGCCATCCACTTTCAAGGACTGCACGGATTTCAGTTTATCGTGTTTGACTATTAACGAGAGCAACAGACAATCGCTTGGTATGCACATTAGCTGACATTACTGCATGGATTGGTACAAAGGAGCTCCTTTGTCTCGGAATTTACTCGGCTCATCACAATCCCATCTACCTATCTCGGTCAACATTGGGAACATCCATATTGCAGCTGGAATAAGTCTCACAAGTCCACGTGACAATCACGTTCCACAGCACACACTGGTGGAAGTCGTGACCATTCAATACAATAGTGCGGGATATATGATTATAATTTCATTTCGTGGTCTGATATTTGGAGTTCACACACCTGTGAACGGAAAAAAAAGTTCACACGATGTGAACAATTTTTTGTGAAATTGATGTGTGAACATTTGCCAAAACTACTTTCCGGGTTTTCCCCGAATTCTCGATCAGTGTTTACGATGAACTCGATGCATTTATCAGCAGTATAATTAATTTAGTATTTTTGCCTGGTCTTGTAACATTTCATCTGACTTATAAGTACATAAATGCTTGGTTCTGGTGTTTGATGTCATCTAGCTGCTACATGAAACAAAATGGATTGTCCATACGGTGATTTAGATATGGAATGGCTATCTTTCAATACTAATAACGCAAATAAAGAGAATAAATTCTCTAAAATTACTGAGGTGAACGAAATTGATATATTAACTTTGATGCCTTGTTTTCGGAAATGACAGGAATCTAGCAAAAATGAAAACAATGTAGTACCCTACTCAGATGTGGCCGCTGACATAGAGAAAACGCGACTGCTCCTGATCAATCTCAAACTAAAACCGATTCACTATTGTATCGGGCAAAAAATCTAGGATTTTGAGAAACTATAAAACATAAATTTTAAAAACAAAAAACAAAAAAAACAACTTGCCTACCTGTTTTACCGATTGGTCATCGGAGACGAGAAAATATTCGTAGACGGAATCAGAAATCTACTATTACGGTTTCTGAGCTTGCCGACAGTCTCCGTGCAATCTAGGTCGTGGAGTGGCGGCACATGAGGAGTGACGGAGCACAGAAATGAAGCTGGTAATACAGTAGGTCCTCTCAGGTGACAAGAAACACCAGCTAAGCAAAGTATTACAGCACACGCGACAAATCCCAAACTCCAAATATAACACACCCTAACGTTGAAAATTAACACAAAACACGCAAGTTTCAGAGCATTCGGTTCAATCCCCACAAAACCAACAGCAGGGGACATTGTTTCAACACGACAATGCCAGGCCCCATCCTGCAAGACTGATAATGATTTATGCATTTTTAATGACGGTTCAACCACTTATCTACATCCAGCAACTGGTACTTACTCTTGTCTGGATTTATCAGTTGTAGATTCTAACTTACTAAGTGAATTTGAATGCTCAGTCCACGATGACCTCTGTGGAAGTGACCATTTTCCAACCATTTTAGAATCTGTGACTCCATCTGATGTTCCCCCATCTTCACGTTGGAATTTTACTAAAGCCAACTGGGCATTATATGAAGTCCTTTGTTCTAACAAACTAAACCCTGACGTATTTCTTGATGTTCCCGACTCTATACGACTGTTCTCCGATGAACTCACTAAAATAGCTGATGAATGTATTCGGAAGTCCTCCTCAAATCCCCACATACGTAAACCATGGTTCAACATTGATTGCGAACAAGCTAGGAAGGCACGGAAAAAGGCTGAAAAATATTTTCGACGCCATCCAATGGTCCATAATCTCAATAAATTTAAAATTGTAAATGCTAAAACCCGGCGCACTTTCAAACAAAACAAACGTCAATCTTGGCAAAATTATGTATCCAAGATAAATTCATGGACGCCAATGTCCAAGGTATGGAGCTTGATTCAGAAAATAAAAGGTAAGGGTTCTAAGTCAAGCATCCACCATCTCAAAGATGAGGATCAATTATTAACTGATACATCAGATATTGCAAATAAACTTGGTGAAACTCTGGCTCAACATTCTTCCTCGTCTAATTATGTCCCTCAATTTCAAAAATTCAAAAAGCTGCAGGAAAAGAAACCTTTACCTTTTAATTCAGATAACGGGGAAGATTACAATGAAGTCTTTTCCATTCATGAGCTCAATACAGCACTTGGACAGGCTCATGACACTGCTGCAGGAACTGATACTATCTATCATCAACTGTTAAAACATTTACCGCAATCCTGTTTAGAAACCCTTTTGATATTATTTGATAAAATCTGGACGTCAGGAGAATTTCCTTCTTCGTGGCGTGAAGCTATCATTGTTCCAATACCTAAACATGGACGTGACCATACAGTTCCTTCCAATTATCGACCCATTTCATTGACTAGCTGCGTTTGCAAAACCATGGAACGCATGGTCAATAATAGATTAACATGGTACTTGGAATCCAATAACTTAATCACAAATATTCAATGTGGCTTCCGTAAAAATCGCAGTACCATTGACCATTTAGTTCGATTGGAGTCATTCGTTAAGAATGCCCTTATAAACAAACAACATGCAGTGTCTATCTTTTTCGATCTAGAAAAAGCATATGACACTACATGGAAATACGGTATTTTAAAAGATTTACATGATTTTGGATTGCGAGGCCGTTTGCCTCAATTTATATCCAAGTTTTTAACTGACAGGCAATTTCAAGTCCGCGTGGGTTCAACCCTGTCTGATCATTATAATCAGGATCAGGGTGTCCCACAAGGCAGTATTTTGTCTGTCACTTTGTTTAGTATTAAAATCAACAGTTTAGCAAAGGTTTTAAACGATTCAATTGATGGATCGTTGTTTGTGGATGACTTTAATGTTTCTTGCCGTGGTAGGAACATGCATACGATTGAGAGGCAAATGCAACTCTGTTTAAATAAAATCCAAAAATGGTGTTTAGAAAATGGCTTTAAATTTTCCAAATCTAAAACTAACTGTAGATAACACCCCCACTAAAGTTGTAAAAGAAGCGAAGTTTTTGGGTATAATTTTTGATCATCATTTAACCTTTTTACCTCATATCAAATACTTAAAGAACAAATGTCTGAAAGCCCTAGATTTGTTAAAAGTTGTCTCTAATTCCAAGTGGGGAGGGGATCAGAAAACCCTCCTTCAACTGTACAGAGCACTTATTCGCTCTAAACTTGATTATGGCTCCATCATCTATGGTGGATCCTGCAAAAGTAATCTTAAACTTTTGGATTCTATCCACCATCAATGTCTGAGACTCTGTCTTGGATCTTTCCGAACTTCTCCTATTAACAGTTTGTACGTTGAGGCTGACGAACCATCCCTCAAACAACGCCGAATTAAATTATCCTTACAACATGTCACTAAATTACGCTCTAATAACTCAAATCCAGCATATGACTGTGTTTTTCACCCCCTTTATGAAAATCTCTATAATAAAAAATCATCGGTTCTTCCCCTACTTGGAATAAGACTTCAAATCTGATATTTCAGCTGCTCAAATTAATCTTGACGATATAGCCCCCACGCAGCTTTTGTCTTCTCCACCTTGGCAGTTATTAAAGCCAGAGGTGGATCGGACATTAACTAAATTAAAGAAATCGGAAACAAATCCACTTATTTATCAACAAAAATACAATGAATTAAGAAACACATATAATACTTACAAATCTATATTTACTGATGGATCCAAGGATAGTGGCGCTGTTGCCAGCGCCACTGTCATTGGATCCAGGACTATCTCCTCCAGATTACCCGATAATAGTTCTATTTTCACAGCAGAGGCCAATGCCATTTTAACAGCTTTACAGTATATCAGTAAACAGTCAAAATATAAGAAATTTATCATATTTTCCGATTCTCTTTCTTGCCTGCAGGCTATCCATAACGTATCCTGTCAACATCCACTTTTAATCAAAATTATTGAATTATTTAATGAACTTGCTACTGGCCAATCCGACATCGTCTTTTGTTGGTTGCCCAGTCATGTGGGCATCAAAGGCAACTCAATTGCTGATGCTGATGCTAAAGCAGCACTCAACAAATCTGTGACACCACTTCTTATCCCATACACTGATTTTAAACCTGTAATCAGATCTTATATTTGTGATCTTATGCAAAAGAAGTGGGAATCCCAAGTCGGTATCAATAAATTACATGTAATTAAACCAAATATTGGTTATACCTACTTGGGCTGTCTGTCCAGATTTGAAGAGGTCATTATGCGACGATGTCGTATTGGCCATAGCAGGTATACACACGAATATATTTTAAAAGGTGAGGATCCTCCATTTTGTATCCCTTGTGATGAGAGAATCACGGTCAAGCATGTCCTGCTTGACTGTATTGATTTTGCCATCACAAGGGATAAATATTTCAGTGCAACTTCAATAATGGATCTTTTTAATAATGTTTCGTCCCATTTAATAATTAACTTTTTAAAAGAAATAGAACTTGTACATAAATTTTGATAAACGTGTTTTGTAATTAATAAATGATCTTTTAATACTGGTCGAATAAATTGGATAACTAAGATTTTCAGTGGCTGTACTTCGAAGGGGGTTGAAGTAGTGTAAAATGATTGTCGCCCGGAGATGGTACGCATTCACAGTGTATTTATTACTACTATGGTTTTAATTGCTGATTATATGTTCTTTTAATTCGGCTAAATTGACAATAATCGCCAACCACTGAAGGGATGGTGTAAATCCTGCTGGGGTCCATGCAGGTAGCAAAAGTACTGTAAGTCCCCATGGACCCTAGCGTGGTGATCTACCTTCAGTTGTTGGTGATCTATAGCCTGTTTTTAAAATGTAATGTATATGTGTAGTGCTATTGATTTTATTATTACATACTAGTTTTAAATTTTATTGCTGTGATACGTCTAGTTGTTTTACTGTCCCTCGTTGGCAGGTTTTTACATACGTTTCATTATATGTATTATATTTAAATTTTGATAGTCACGATATGGCTGAAATATTGCCGATGTGACTTAAATTTTAACTCGCTCACTCACTCCTGCAAGACTGACTCGGAACCTTCTAAACCAGCAGAACGTTGACGTTTTGCCCTGGCCTGCCCACTCACCCGATATGAATCCTATTGAACATCTGTGGGACCATCTTGACAGACAGATTAGAGCACGCCATCAGCCTCCCGTCAACAGACAAGAATTGCACCAGGCCCTGAGAGACGAGTGGCAACGGATTCCAGTCCACGTCATCAGAAGACTGACGTCATTGATGAGGCGGCGTATCACAGCATGCATTGGGGCAGCTGGACGTCATACACGCTATTGAAGGAAACTGTGTCGACAATGAACTTGAAGAGTGTCTGACAATTTTTTGGTGACATTTCATACAACTTTTGAAAATGAAATTTCCTACTCCACCATTGTTTACCTTGAGCTTACATTACCTGTGATGGCACAATTTCATTCAAACTGTGGTTGATCAATCATTTGTTACCCCTCGCCTATATTATATTATAATTCACAACAAAACCTCTTCTTGTTTTGTTTTTTTATCGATCATGGAACTCGACCTATACTTTCTTTTCCCGCCCTGTTTATTTATTGTCTAACTTGAAAATTAGAATCTTTACGCACTTTAGGATTTTAGTGGTAGACGATTTGTGGCGTAAGCAAACCGCGCTCACACAATTATTTTCAGTATGATGATAGGTCGGCTCGCGTTAAGATATGAAAAAATGAATAACCATCACATACTACGAATGAACATGTAAAAACACATAAAAGTAATATAATCGATTCTTTTTAATGTTCAAATGTAATTTGTCATCATAGTTTTTTGAATGAAAGTCGAAAATGTATTGGTGAAACATAATAATAATATAAATATATCATAAAACATTACCAATATTTGTTACAAAAAGAATCTAACATGAACGGTCCCCAAAAGCTAGAAAAAACGTTAAAAAGCAGCTAATTGTCCACAATACGCAAACAGCAAGTCATCTGCGAACTTGTACAAACGCTATTTACAAGTCGTGAACTGATCGTAACATACGGCAATGGTGTGTATTTCGTGTAAGAGCTGATGAAATGGTACAAATATACTGTTCGACAAATACTGTAGATCTGCGGTACAACATGGATCGACTCTCAAATGTTGATATTGATATCAGCATGCCTGCTGAAGTCAAAGGGAGGTAAACCGTATATCATCGCTGGAGCCTAATCTGCTGCACCAGTCGATTCAAAAAGCAGTGCTTGATCTCAGTAAGCAAACTGGTATATATAACATAATCTGAACATGCTATCATTCAGTGTAACTGTTCTGTAATAAGATCGAGCATCTGTATCTAATAAACTAAAATTCAGTACCAAAGAAAAGTTTTATTTCCACAAGATAAAAATTTCAGTGTCCATGTAGGAATGATTTAGAAAGTGTCCTAGATCCGACATTTCACCTCCGAGTCCACAACTGGCTTCTGGGGCAGTGTGACAACGTGATCCCTCTCGTCCTGGTCGTTAATGATGACAGCCTCCGTTTTGATCTGGCGCAGTATACCTGGCGCCACGCAGTAAAACACCCTGTAACAGTATTGCTATACGTTAACATTTGTCACACTGTCAAGCAATGCAACACCCGGTAACAGTATTGCTATACGTTAACTTTTGTCAAGCAATAAAACGCCCTGTAACAGTATTGTTATACGTCAACATTTGTCATGCAATGCAACACCCTGTAACAGTATTGCTATACGTTAACATTTGTCACACTTTCAAGCAATGCAACACCCGGTAACAGTATTGCTATACGTTAACTTTTGTCAAGCAATAAAACGCCCTGTAACAGTATTGTTATACGTCAACATTTGTCATGCAATGCAACACCCTGTAACAGTATTGCTATACGTTAACATTTGTCACACTGTCAAGCAATGCAACACCCTGTGACAGTATTGCTATACGTTAACTTTTGTCAAGCAATGCAACACCCTGTAACAGTAGTGTTATACGTCAAGATTTGTCAAGCAATGCAACACCTTGTAACAGTATTGCTATACGTTAACATTTGTCAGAGTGTCAAGCTATTCAGCACCCTCTAACAGTATTGCTATACGTTAACACTTTCAAGCAATCAACATGTTTCACACTTTCATGCAATATACCCCACTGAAATAGGCATCCCAAGCATGGAAAGAACTTCTTGGAAAAGGAGGCGTGCAGGTTCTGATCTCAAGTGTAACTGTTACAGGATAGTGCCCTCTGTTTCTTTTCCTTACAAGTGATATTTTTATGAAACTGTGTCACAAAATGAAATAGTGCTTACAATGCATTAATGTTTATTATTATGAAAGGGGGATGCGCGTCCATACACACAACCTCTGGATCAACGTCAGAGAGTTTAATAATGTTTGTACATGTACTAAGTAAGTATAATGTTATAAAGTGTATAATGTACTAACACAAGTATGATGGCTGTCAGGACACGTGTTCCACCACACGTGAAATAGACGAAACCGCGCATCGTCTCCACGGTTGCATCATACACCGCTCCGTAAATTGCCAGCCCCGTCGTACTCGCCACCACTCCCGCCACAGTCAGTCCCGCAAACAAAGAACCTGGACGAATGAAACTTATATCAGTGTAACACATAACTCCAGTATCAACCGATTGGTTATCAATAGTATTATCCTGATTCTCAAATCAGGAGCCACAAATACCAATCACAACAAACACAAGAGTGTAAGACATAACTCCAGTATCAACCGATTGGTCATCAATAGTATTATTCCGATTCTCAAATCGGGAGCAACAAATACCAATCACAACAAACACAAGAAGGGTGATTGTGAATATTAGAAATATGATAAGTAAATACTCACACAACTTCAACAAGGTCGATAATGAAATTGAAATAATTATGAATGATACACAGTAAACTACGGTTATAACGAACTCAAAGGGACCACTTATTTTAGTTCGTTATAACCGTAGTTCTTTATAAGCATATATACAGCATATATACAACAAATGGCCGGACTAAAAAATAAGTTTGTTATATCATACAGTTCGTTATAAGCGTGTTCGTCATAACCGTAGTTGAGGAATAACTTAAACATTCAAACAGTCAAGTTTCCCTTTTATGTCGAGCACTATTCCAGCAGCCTTTGTTGTCTACATTTCACAACTGTTGACGTACCAAGGATCAGGGTTGCAACATTCAAAACCTTAGTAAAAATTTCAAAAAGTTTTTTGGCAGACACGTGGATGACATTTCCAAATTTGACACATCAATGATTATACTTATGTTCGATGCAATTCCATATTTGGAATTGTAACATAATTATGTTCCCGTGTTTCTTTCAGGTGAACATTTGACTTGCCTTTGCATGTGTTTCTGAGGGTGCCAACGATGGGACAGGAACACATGGTATCATCACTTTTTCATAGTGATTCACAATCACAAGCTCCTGAAGTACTCGGGATTAAACGACGGATACTACAATATCACTGTGCACTGGATAAAGCCAGGCTTTGTCTGTTTGTTTTTAACGTCGCGCTCAGCAATATTCCAGCTTTATGACGGTGGTCTGTAAATAAGCGAATCTTGATCAGACAATCCAGTGATTGACATCATGAACGTCGAACTACCCATTTGGGATACGATGACATGCATCAACCAAGTCGGCGAACCTGACCACTCGATCCCTTCAGTCGCCCCGGCAATGATAAAGCCAGGACCTATCTAAATCACATAAGCTATCACAACGTTAATGAAAAATGATGAGCACTGTATAGTGAAATTTACGTAGCATGGGGGCGATCGGGTAGCCTAGTGGTTAAAGCGTTCGCTCGTCAGGCCGAAGACCCGGGTTCGATTCCCCACATGGGTACAATGTGTGAAGCCCATTTGTGGTGTCCCCCGCCGTGATATTGCTGGAATATTGCTAAAAGCGGTGTAAAACCATACTCACTGACTCACTTACGTAGTATGGTATTACACCACAAAAAGCAATATTCCAACCATATTATGGCGCATCATGTACACTTTAGCCATGAAGGGAATGGTGAGTCCTTACCCTGAATGTCTGCTGGGGCCATCCTGGACACAATCCCCCTGAGAACTGGCGACAAGGGAGCGGCTACTGCTGCCAGAACAGTTTCTGTAAGGCACAAGGACACACGCATTAGGGCTGGAACGAGTCCAAATTTACTACCCGGGTACCCACCCCACTATTACCCGACCCTACCTAAGTACCCGCTGTAGGTCTGAAGTAATGGGTACAAATGTCCCAATGGAACAGTTTAACCATAGCCCTGGCAAAATGTATTTAGATACACGTTTAAAACGATCTGGTCATGCATACACTGAAGTTGACTGAAGTTTTATCTCTGTTCACATTTATAAAGTCAGAAAGGAATGCGAATAATTTTTGCCACTAAACAATATATCACGTGACTAACCACGGGTCCGTGTAGTCGTGTGGATATCCGGGTCCTACACAGGAACCACCCGACCCGAGTTACCCGTCCCAGCCCTAACAGGATACAAAAAAAAAAATAGGGCAGTTGTAGGGTGCTTTCCACGAAGCTATCACTCACGCTTTACTCGCTTTGGGAGAAACATCATTTAATGAAACTTCAGGTCATGTTTAAAGTAGCACGAGTATAAGGAAGAACTATACAGCTATGTATAAATGGTATTTGTAACAATGTAAAAAGATTCCATACTATGTTTTTAACAAAATCGGAATGAGATGTTCTAAGGCATCACGGATGACATCAACATAACCATTACACCTGAACATTTCAAGACACATTGACCACTTATTCGGTCAATGGAACTGCGTTTGTTGTTTGTTGTTTAACACCGCACACAGCAATATTCCAGCTATATGACGGCGATCTGTAAATAATCGAGTTTGGACCAAACAATCCAGTGACTGACGTCATGAGCATCGATTCATGTAATTGGGATCGATGACATGAGTAGTTATAGCCCGTACCCTGGTAACCAAGCCAGCAGGAGTTATCTCCCCTACCGGAAAGACCGCCATCTTGGATTGGCAAGAGGGGCATGCTGGGTCATGCTTGCGCATCCAAGATGGCACGTCCGTTTCCGGGAGGGCGTGCGCATGCCTTCAAGATGCCGTCACGTCCGGTTCCGGAGAGGCGTGCGCCACATCCGGTTCCGGGGAGGAGGAGGACATGAGAAGTACTCGTAAAATCCTCCACTTCAATATTAAAATAAGCGCAAGTAAAATCCTGTACTTCCATTAAAAAAGCGCAAAAAAAAGGAGGTGGTGAGGGAGGGAGGGAGGAGGAGGGAGGGAGGAGGAAGAGGAGGGAGGGAGGGGAGAGAGAGGGAGGGAGGAGGGAGGGAGGAGGGAGGGAGGAGGAGGGAGGAGGAGGGAGGGGGAGGGAGGGAGGAGGAGGGAGGGGGAGGGAGGGGGAGGGAGGGAGGAGGAGGAGGGGGAGAGGGAGGAGAAGGAGGAGGAGGAGGAGGAGGGAGGGAGGAGGAAGAAGAGGAGGGAGGGGAGAGGGAGTGAGGGAGGAGGAGAAGGAGGAGGAGGGGGAGGGAGGGGAGGGAGGGAGGAGGGAGGGGGGGAGGAGGAGGAGGAGTTAGAGGAGGATGAGTTTTGTTGTGGTTGGTAGGCAAAGCAATGATGAAAGTGTTCTTTAGGGAGAGTGGGCCCCTCCTCCTCCTCCTCCCTCCCCTCCCTCCCTCCCTCCCTCCCTCCTCCTCCTCCTCCCTTTCCTCCCTCTCTCCTTCTCCTCCTCCCCCTCCTCCTCCTGCTCCTCCTCCTCCCTCCTCCCTCCCTCCCTCCCTCCTTTTCCTCCTCCTCCCTCCCTCCTCCTCCCTCCCCCCCTCCACAACTACCACCACCACCACCACCACCACCTCCTTTTTTTGCGCTATTCTAATGGAAGTGGAGGATTTTTCGTGCGCTTCTTTTAATTTGAAGTGGAGTATTTTACTAGCGCTTCTGATGTCCTCCTACTCCCCAGGGCCGGATGTGGCGCCCTCTTGGAGGCGCACGCCTCCCCGGAACCGGACGTGACGCCCTCCCGGAATCGGCCATGACGCCATCTTGGAAGCGCACGCATGACCCAGCATGCCCCTCTTCGCCAATCCAAGATGACGGCACTTCCGGTAGGGGAAAATTACTCCTGCTTGCTTACCAGGGTACGGGCTATACCTACTGACATGCATCAACCAAGTCAGCGAGCCTGACCACCCAATCCCGTTAGTTGCCTCTTACGACAAGCATAATCACCTTTTACGGCAAGCATGGTATGCTGAAGACCTCTTTAAACGCGGTTCTCCACGGGTTCACATGACTACGTGTCACCTGAATGTTAACAGCTTTGCTGAAAGCAACTAGCACTAATACGTTGCTGGAACTTAAAAACACAGAGTACTCACGTGCATATATCATGTAATCAGTGTAGGCGAGGCCGTGAAGAACGTCGGATCCCCCTCTCACCAGTGCCGACAAAATGGCGATCATCTCGTCCCCTGTGCACATGTGAAACAGCTTGATCACACCAACAGTCAGGAACTGATACAGTAGCATAGCCGCCATATTGACGTAGCCAATCATCTCTGGCCCCCAGCAAAACGGTTGATTAAGAAGCAGCATATAATCTATGGATCCGGTGCCAGAATTACCTACATATGTGATGAAGAACGCTATGAACGCTATCCAAAACAATGACCTCTTCCTGCCAAAATCTTTGGAGAAATAGAATCCAAATACGTTCTTAATAGCTTTAGTTGGTGCAATGCAAGGCGACTGTTTCTTTTCAAGAGGAACGGTCTCAGGAAGTATAACAATAACGAAGAAGACTGTGAGAAATACAAGAGCTGCTGTCACAAAGGATGGCCATGCAAAGCCCATATATTGGATAAAGTATCCAGTTCCGGCTTGAGAAAGAGCAGCAGCGAAGTATGTAGTAAAGTCAACAGCAGCCATTCCAATCGTCCTGGATGCTTTAGGTGGTGTGTTGTCCGCGGTATATACATAGCTGGCCAGACTTACACCATTATATCCGCCCGTGATTCCGGTGATGGCTTCTCCAATATACATGTATCGCAGGTCCATGTCCCAGCACATGACAGCTGTACACAGCGCATTGCGAATACCTTCGCCCATCAATGGAATCACAAACAGTATTCGTCGCCCGATATAATCGGAGTGCGAACCAAGCAGTATGCAGCTTATGATACACATCGGTGTGCTGATGTAGCCAAACATTACCGTTATGTTGTTGCTCATTTCTTCAGCTTGAACATGAATCAGGTATGCAGGATCTGATTTGTTGACAAGACATTTTGACGTTACGTTGTTGGAGGAAGTATCTGTCCCATTGTCCACTAGCTCGCTTAAATAACGCTGATATAGATACTGGGTGAGAACAGGACTCCTCATATTAACAGACAAGTGATAGGTCAGGAACACTATGTTAGCCTTGAGGAGATTTCCCAACTTGGATCTGTCTTCTGACTCTTTCCTAAGATGAAGCAGCGGCGTTGACTCCATACTGACAGCAGGCAAGGTTATTCACACAACCAACCACTTCTCTGTGTGGGAAATGACCATAGGTTATCGTTTTGTCTGTAATCTGTGCCTACACAGTTACGTGTATGGATAGATACAGATATCAAAGTTACTAGGTCGGGATGAGTAATGGACAACTATGCTTATACGCTCGCAATCATTCGTGAGTGAGCTAGTGAGTGAACGTTGAACAACGCACTTTACAATATTGCGGTTATGTTAATGCAGCTTGTGAGGATTCGAATCTGGACCAGACAGACCATCTAGTCAGTATTGGCACAAATGAGGTTTTCTGCGCTAAGGTATTCCTCCCATGGACTTCAGTACAGTACAACTTACTGGTGGTAAGCAACAACTGTGTGGTCCATGTGGATGCAGTTTATGTCCTGGTTGTCACGTGACCCGATGGATTGTATTATTGCACATGCAACCTACGGCCGTGCCCCGTGAGGACTATATTATTTACAGATTGTCCGGATATAACGGTAATATTGCTGACGTTAAACAACTCTCACTCATTCAATCACTTAACTCAAGTTTTAGAGATCGTAAACGATGGATGGTGATTTAGTGCATAAAACATACACACACCAAACATACACACACCAAAAATAAACACACACCACACCACAAGTACAAACACACACGCCAGACATACATACACACGCCGCACAAACACCCACACCACACGCACATACACACACGCGCACGCACGCACGCACGCACGCACGCACGCACGCACGCACGCACGCACGCACGCACGCACACACACACACACACACACACACACCGCACACACACACACACCGCACGCACGCGCGTGCACACACACACCGCAAAAACAAAGAAACACACTCACACTTACTCACACACACACACACTTACTTTTAGAGGCAAGCTTGTTTGTCTGTCACAGCTGTCCACTGATGCTACTTATGATATCAGGTTGCTGCAGGGACAATGGCCGACAATGGCGGACAATGGCCGTGTCTACATCCGTAGGGAACGTCTTATGCGGGCTCCTTACCTAATTCTGGAAATAGTTCTGCTCATTTTGGGTTTTCTTCTTTCTTCTTACCTTTGTTTATCCAACGAACCAGGTTCTTGTCACGTTTATACTTTCAACTTGTTACATTGTGGTGGTAACGTTAGTCCTGCACCATGACTGTGGAATATATTTATTTTATGAGAAAAACAACAATCTAGAAACGCATACGAAAGCAAGTCTAGTCAGCTCTGGCTAGCTCTATTCCACAGTCTATGAAATCAGCATTAACATTTTTTTTTAAAATGTTAGTCAAGAAGGATTTTGTGTAATATAAGATTTCAAAGACTTAATGTAAGTCTATGTGAATTGTGTGATAGAAAAGAACGTGACATGGTTTTCTATCTATGAAAGAATATGAATAAACTATATATAACAGCTTCAAAATATATATTATTTTAATACCGCCACCTAGACATGCACTCACATTATGATTGACCCGTGGAGGTCTTCAGCAACCCATGCTTGCCGTAAAAGGCGACTATGACTGTTGTAAGAGGGCGACCAACGGGATCGGGTGGTCAGGCTGGCTGACTTGGTTAATGCATGTCATCGTATTCCAATTTCGTGGATCTGTGCTCATGATGTCAATCACTGAAATTGACTCAATTATTTACAGACCTCGTCATATAGCTGGAACAGAAAAAAACATTATGATAATTGCAGACACCAGTTGGAATCCCGCACAGACGAAGAAGGCGAAACCACGGAGTATCTCCATAGTGGCAGTTAGATTTTTAGTAAATTTATTGTAGATATTTAATTTAATATCATAGATACAAATATGAAATTTTGGATTTCGATAGTCACATGTTGTCGTTATACAAAGGCATTGGAAACTGTTCATTGTCATGTCACATAAGGTCACAAGGTAGCGCTGAACTCTTTATCTCGTGTGACCGTCCCGGGCTGTGTGCGGTGGGGCGTTGTCCTGTTGAAACAGCTCCCTCTGGCGGTCAATGTTTGGAAGAAGGGGAGGTTGAAGAATTTGATTCATGTAGCGATTTGCTGTCAAATTTCCCTGAACCACAACCAAGTCAGATCTCGTGGTGTAGGATAAGGCCCACCACACCTTGACACTACTGTCACCGAATTTGTCGAATTCACGTACACAATGTGGGGAAAAACGCTCATTTCGATGACGATAAACACGTTGTCTTCCATCTCGCCGGTGAAGAAGAAATCTTGATTCATCGCTGAACCACACTCGTCTCCAGTTTCTCAAATTCCAAGGCTGTAAAATATGGCACCAACACAAGCGTCGCTGTCGATGGATCAGTTGCAAAACAGTCACATAACTGGTCTTCTTGGTCGGATTGAAGCCTCGCAAAGATGGTTCCTGATAGTCTTGTCCCATACCCTCCTCAAACCAGGAATGCGTCCTGCAGTCTCCGTGGCTGCGGCATTGCCATAACGTAGGTGGAACAGTCGAATGTAGCGATCCTGTACAGGGGTGGTAACTCTTGGTCGGTCGGTTCTCGGACGGTCTGCAATGGAATTGAACTGTGTGTATCGGTCCCAAAAGCGGCAAATGGTGCTGTAGTGGACGTTGACAAACGAAGACTGCGATTCCCCTTTTTGGATACGTCGTATGGCGATGTTCCGATCGGCAGCGCTGAATCTCGGCATTTTCGAACTTGAAAAATGTTGACAATTGAATCACAAATTATTGGCTCATGCTAGCCTGTTTATAGCCATTACCAAGAGTTACGAATGCCATAACTTGCACGTGCATTTTGCTTTACTGTTTAACCTCCATGACATTTTTTAACACAGGTGAAAACAATGTCGTTTAAGACATTGAAAATCGACAAGGGCAGCGTTTTGACGCACCGTTTGTCGAATATCAGGCCACCAACATTTTCAAAAAACATATATCCAATTTATATAACGGATGTTTTGTGTAGTCAGGTTCAACGAACTACATACTACCTGTGCGTTTCTTTTTTTGACGAGTGTACATGCATTTGGTGAGTTGAGGTGAGGTGAAATGGGGTTTAACGTCGCGTCGAAGATTATTGCACTTATATAGCGACGTGCATGCACGTGTGTGGTCGTTCTGACGTGACTCGTAATGGTATGTCCTCAGATCTATGTTTAGTGGCAGCGAGAACATAGATCTGATTTGAATGAGATTGATATATATCATGTGTTTCAGTTTGCAGGGTTACTGTTACAGACCTTCCAAACTGCATTAATGAAGGTTATCACGAACAATAGGGTCTACACATGGTGGCTATAAGATCAGAGTAATTGTGAGAATTTAAAACCAATAGTTCAGTTAATCACATACTGCATCATCACCTCAAGTTGATAATAATGTTAAAATTAAAATGGTATGTAGACTTAAATTTTAATACTCTGGAATAGGAAGTGTTTATTTTTCTTGTTTTCTTTAAATCAATTGAAGGTGACATTGCTGTTAATACATGGTTTGTATACAAGGAAATAAAAAAACACATCCGCATTTGACTTATCAGTGACTAAAATGATGTCCAATGAAATGTGTGTGTGGCGAGTGTCATTTCGTGAAAACCTGGTTTCATCTCTGTTTGAAACTTACTGATAAGTTCATACTATCTCCGTTAGACATAAAGGGAAAGACGACTATTGGAAGTTGACGTCATACTTCTTGTCATACTGTCTTGTCCCAATCATATCGTATGTTATCTGAAAGCTATTTAATCTGTTATCATCACATTGAACTTAAAGAATTATGCTAATGTGCATAGCCATACACGAGGGTTCAGCTGAAATCGAATGATGTCTATCATGGCCAGGTGCCTCTAAATAGGGCTGGACCACCTCCTGGATAGAACGTGGTTTTAGTCTTGCTGTGTCAGCAACATACAGGTCAGCAATGTGTTTCGCTTATCTGGAACGTCTTACAACTTCATCACTCACAGCGTTCCTGCCACTTCAAGCCTACACTACGTGATAGAACTGAAATTCTTTTCAGAGTAGCGCTAACCCAACTCATGCACGACAATGAGAATCAGGGTTGAATGAAGACATGGGTTATGTTGCATACCTGTCTTACCATGAGGAAACTTATGTGGGCGTGGCATACCTGTCTTATCATGAGGAAACGTATGCATTTACTTTATCGAGTTGCCTCTGTTTGCATTATGCATAGCATTCAATAAATCAGTCTGGATGACTTCCTTTTGCACTGACGTCTCTTATGTCAATTTGTGTACAAATAGGTTTATCCGCGTGCTTGTGTCAAAGATTAGGACAACACCATAAACCCATAAACAAACACACGGCACAATTTAGAAGGCGGATCAATTCAATACAAACACGGGGCATTATAAAGCATTTGAAATCTTTGTTTATTACAGTAAACTACGTTTATAACAAACAAGCTTATGACGAACATATTTTTTGGTCCCGGCCATTTGCTGTATATATGCATATAACGAACTGCGGTTATTACGAACTAAAATTAGTGGTCCCTTTGAGTTCGTTATAACCGTAGTTTACTGTATTTAGGAAATATGCTGATCAAGTCTAATGACTATGACATTTATTAAACAGACGTGACCAAGCGACATTTTTCATATCAGAGGATTTGTGTTATCACGTCAGCAAAATGTTTTTATGTTAGCCACTGTGTGCCCCATTCTGCACTTTGGTCCTCAATTACCAAGTGCATCAATTGTGGCATGTCAAGTGTGATACAGTGTCTCGCGAGTCATGTCAAGAACTTGATAATACGGATAACGACCATCGAGTTCAAGGAACAGTGTTTACATCATCAACGAACAGTGTTGACCGTTTGAAACCATGTCAAATAGCCTAGACATGTTCTTGTATAAGGATTAAAGTGAGTGAGTGAGTTGGGTTTAACGCCGCTTTTAACAGTATTACAGTTATATAACGGCGTGTCAGCTTAATGTGGGAGGAAAGCCCGAAGTGATGCAGGTCTCAGACGTCTACCAGTTTGGTGAAACCCACGAGCACGGGTATGGTGTTGACAAACCCAGAAACATAATCGCAGGGGAACCGGGATTCGAACCCACAATCATAGGTTTCTGGCGTGCCCAAGGGACGCAACTCTGCACAGCGAATCGCGGTGCCTTAGACGACTGGGCCACCCGTGCCCCCTAAGATTAGAGGAGATACTTTGACCTCAGTTACCACTGTTAGTATACAATATAATGTCCTATATTGTTTAACGTCGCACTCGGTATTCACGTCATGACTAAGATACGTGTCATGCATTTCCTTGTTCCTGCAGCTAAATTCCCTAAGTGATTTTGACGCACAGACAATACATATCAATATCACAACTAAATACACTGTTCATGTCATTTATCATCTTTCAATAAAGTGTGTAAACTTGTAAATCTGTTTTGGTCACCCTCTCCCTCATTGGCCTGTGTCGGTAAAGACGTCACTCTTAGAAACACATGAATACAAAAGAAAATAGAACCCCTGTACAGACACGTTCATGTAACAAAAAATATCGAAGCTTCTGTCGCATCCTTTCATTGTCGGGCTGGTGCGGTAGCCTGGTGGTTAAAGCGTTCGCTCGTCACGCCGAAGCCCCGGTTTCGATTCCCGACATGGGTACAATGTGTGAAGCCCATTTCTGCTGTCCCCCGCCGCGATATTGCTGGAATATTGCTAAAAGCGGCATAAAACCTCACTCACTCACTCCCCTTCATTTTGCGTGGTAACATTGAAAACATGATTGTCAGGAATGGCACCTAAATGTGATGTTTAACATGTGTTATGTTGATATGTACGGGCGATGAGATGTATGGACATTGGTGCCAGTAAAGCAAATGCTAGTGACAGTATGCTGCAGTGTTTCTATTTGTGCGGTAGTCCTAGAATCGCCCTGTGGTTGCTAAAAAGGATGCATTCTTGTATATACTATGTTTTACGTCGTCAAACTCATCGTGGTCATAACATACCGACTTATTCCCCAACGTCGACAACCAACCTGGTACCTCCCATTCCTCACAATAATACCTAAATCGTTTCCTGTCCCTATTCCTTCATCCCTCCACCGTCACTTCCACCCTCAAACCCCAATATCGTCTTGCTCATATTCCTTCATCCATCCACCGTCCCCCCTGATCACTTCCACCCTCAAACCCCAATTTTGTTCTTGCTCATATTCCTTCATCCATCCACCGTCCCCCCTCACTACCACCCTCAACCCCCAATCTTGACTTGCTCATATTCCTTCAATATATCAACACTATGTACAACATCTTTAAGAATGTTAATAAAATACACAAGCTTTAAAACATGTACCCGTATTTAAAAAATGACGACCCTCTGAATACAGGGGGATTAAGTTTGGTGCTTCCGTGAAATTCTCACAATTTTCGATTATCTGTTCCTTTTCTCGCAATATCGATTGTCATATCTCTCCCACTTTTGGATGCGATCATTGCGTTTCTTTGTGTTGCCTTGCTTCATCTATGCGGAACAATTCACAATACACTTCCCTCTCCAAAATTACGTCGTCAAACTTACGACGTCATGAAGTTGCGAGCGCATGTTAGAATCTCCAGAAAGGACGTCATGACAATGTTTTATCATGAAATATACCACATTGTTCTTCATGGTCCTTTTCGATTTATCGCGTAGCTGTCTTATATTGGGCTATCAATGTCCAGTTACAACTTTTTAGTGCAAGTTATAATCGGAAGACATTCAACACAAAATACATTGACCTCAAAACATTGTTCTCACGGCGCTGCCCATGACTCATTCTCAGGGATGTTGGCGGACATGGCCATGGGGTTCATCCTCCGTTGCTTAAATGTTGTACTGGAAGCTCCGTTCCCATAGTTTTAACTGTACAGACACAAGGCATTCCTTGAACTGGAACAAGTAGAGTCATTCTGGAATAAAGAAAAAATATTAGAATCAAGTCGGTACGGGTCTATGATGTCAAGAGTTACTTTTCAGTTCATATTTCGCTGTATTTCCATACAACTCGGGGGCACGGGTGGCCCAGTCGTTGCGATTCGCTGTGCAGATTTGCGTCCCTTGGGCACGCCAGAAGCCTATGATTGTGGGTTCGAATCCGGTTGGCCCCGATTATGTTTCTAGGTTTGTCAGCATCATACCAATGCTCGTGGTTTTCACCACTTAAGTGGTAAACATCTGAGACCTGCATCACTTCGGGCTTTCCTCCCACATTAATCTGACACGCCGTGATATTACTGGAATACTTTTAAAAGCGGCGTTAAACCCAGCTCACTCACTCACTCCACACAACACAGGGGCATGCTCAAAGCGCTACATTTTTATTACCCTGGTCAATGGATCAGTGTGCACTCGATTTTCATTCTCAGCTCCCCAGGGAGTATACAACCCATGCTGCCTGTGTTTAACATGTTACAAAAAAATATTGACAAGACAGCGTTTGTGTAAATCATTTGAAATGCATTTAACGTTTCGTCTCAAACCAACGGGTATTTTTACCTCTAAACTTTCGAATCTTCTTCTGCTGCTGTGGATGTGCTTGGTGTGGGCTCCTTGTTGTCCTGTATGTTGATGATCTCCGTCTGTTGCATGTACCCCATCTTGCCGAGCACAGCGAACCCACTGCAACCAGAATTGACGATCATCACTCTGTTACTTCTACAGTAAACTACGGTTATAACGAACTCAAAGGGACTACTAATTTTAGTTCGTTATAACCGTAGTTCGTTATAAGCATATATACAGCATAACTACAGCATATAGTCGGGACTAAAAAGTTAGTTCGTTATATCCGTTAGTTCGTTATAAGCGTGTTCGTTATAACCGTAGTTCACTGTACTTTAACATTTTATTTTTCTGGTATATTATTCTTTTATTCAAAGAAATTCATTCAGTTCAGCTTGGTATTTTAAATATTTAACTTTTGTTCCTTTTTACGACATTTTTGGTATTTTTGTTTTTTTCCTGGTTAAAAAAATCCGTGTCAGAATGCTCAGAGTATCTTCCTGATTTTATAGTTACTTTCTGTCATTCAATTCCGCATGTTCTTCCAAGACAGACATGTTGAAAGGATTCAAAGGAAATCATTGAACATTTAAAAGGAATCGCTAAGGATTTATTATGGGAGTGGAATGTCCACAGTATTTGTAAGTTTTTATTTTGTTATTTATTTATTTCAAAATTTAGTTTTACTTTTTATTGTTTTGTTTGTTTGTTTACATTTTACTTATGACTGTTATTGTTTATTTATTTTAGCTTGTACCGGTTTAACTGTGTACAGAATATGGAATAAATTATTTACGACACACAACAGCTGTTACCACATACATGGAAACCCTTCACCGGGAACTCGTTCAGAACAATGTAATCAGTCGTTGAAGCTGAACGCTGCTTTTAAAGAATTTGCGCCATTAAATGACAGGGGTAATAAGGAGTATACTTCACACAAGGTATCCATGTGTGGAATCAAACCCATGCCGATGAGCGAACGCTTTAGCCACAGGTCTACCCTATCGCCCCTTGTTTACAGATTTAGAATGGAGTATTTGTATATATTTGTCCCTTTGTATATACATGCATGTAAACATTCACGCAAGAGTAGGGATCACGGGTGGCCCAGTCGTCTAAAGCGCCGTGTTTCGCTGTGCAGAGTTGCGTCTCTTGGGCACGCCAGAAACCTATGATTGTGGGTTCGAATCCCGGTTCCCCCCGATTATGTTTCTAGGTTTGTCAGCACCATACCCGTGCTCCAGGGTTTCACCGTAGTGGTAGACGTCTGAGACCCGCATCACTTCAGGCTTTCCTCCCACATTGAGCTGACACGCCGCGATATAACTGTAATACTGTTAAAAACGGCGTTAAACCCAATTCACTCACTCACTCACTCACTCACTCACGCAACAGTACCCGTCGAAAAGCGGGGCTTCTAGACTATTGGGGTTTCTTGATATGTTAATACATATCTTCCATGATATGATGTACTTATACAGCAGAGGAAATGCTTCTACATACATCAGACAGATGGTGGCCGTGCACTGAAGTCCCGCAGAAACAAGGTAGGTAACTCCCTTAAAGATGTCCAACGTATACTTGTAGATCTCGCTAAACATGGGCGTCCCAGTTATCGAGGTAATGATGTTGGCAATGGCTAAGCTTGAGAACACAGCACCTGAAAAAGTTTGTTTGTTTGTTCGTTATTTAACACCGCAATATTCCAGTTTTATTACGGCGCTATGTAAGATATCGAATCTGGACCAGACAATCCAGTCATTGACATCATGAACATCGATCCAAGCAACTGGGATACGATGACATGCATCAACCAAGTCAACGAGCCTGACCACCCGATCCCGCCTCTTTCGACAAGCATAGTCGCCTTTTGCGGCAAGCATGGGTTGGTGAAAACCTATTCTATCCCGGATCTTCAAGGGTCGCACCTGAAAGGAATTAAGCTCAAATATATTGCATGTTCTTTGCCAACCATATTTGAAAACGCATGCTTAGAATGGTCTTCAACTGGCCAAAAAGAGATACATACCTTGTCGATCAGCCCCGGCCATGCTCGATACCATGGATTTAATTATCGTCGAAACTGACAAATCAAATGCCGAAATGAAGGCCACTGAAATAAACAAATATAATATATTGTCAAAAAGAATGATAAAGTAAAATGTCCTTGCTGTAATAGATGTTATTTTCAGTGTCAACAATAATGTGTCCGTTGCTTTGTCATGAAACAGTGTGTGAATGAGCTAGGTTAAATGCCGCTTTTAACAGTATTCCAGTTATATCGCGGTGTGTCAGCTTAATGTGGGAGGAAAGCCCGAAGTGATGCAGGTCTCAGACGTTTACCACTTCGGTGAAAACCACGAACACGGGTATGGTGCTGACAAACCCAGAAACAAAATCCGTGCGAACCGGGATTCGAACCCACAATCATAGGTTTTCTGGTGTGCCCGAGGTACGCAACTCTACACAGCGAATCTGGGCGCCTTAGACGACTGGACCACCCGTGTCTCTGTGATGAAAGAGAGGTGTACCCCTTATATACTTGATTACTTTCAGTAGGTTTTTGTTTTGTGTGTGTGTGTGTGTGTGTGTGTGTGTGTGTGTGTGTGTGTGTGTGTGTGTGTGTGTGTGTGTGTGTTGTTGTTGTTGTTCTTTGTTTTTGTTGGGTTTTTTTTTTGGGGGGGGGTGGGGTGGAGGGGGGGGGGGGGTAGCGACATTGTGCCTAATTCAGTTTAGGTCTGGATGTCGTGGTATGTGTTCTATGGAACTTACACATTGTATCTATGTAATTAGGTAAACAATTAACTCTTAGATGGTTTATATATGAACATGTTTCAACTTTGCTAAAACCCTATAAAGGCAAGTAATAACCCTGTTCTCCCAACGGAGTGGCCAATAGTTTGTCATGCTCACCTCCATACATCATGAAGTTGTTATAGGCAAATGCCTTCAAAACAATTCCTCCTGTGTAGGCGATGTTGCTCCAAATTGCGATGAACCGATCGTTGAAGCAGCATTGAAACAGCTTCAAGAGAGGGAGTTTTATAACCTCAGCGAATATGGAGGATGCCGTGCTATAGTACCCCATCATCTCTGGGCTCCAACAGAAAGGGTAATTCATCTCCCATAGTGTACCAATGTTGCCAGTTTTTCCTGCAATTTCGTGGAGGAAATATGCAACCAATGCCAATGAAAACATTACTCGCAGTTTGACTGTACCTTCGAAAAAGTAAAAGCTGAACACGTTCCGCACAGCTTTAAGAGGAGTAAGAATTTTTCTCTCCTCGAGTTTCTTCTTCCGTAGTTTGGATGCGGCGGCTACCTTTCTCTTCCCCGGGAGGATGAAAACAACAGCCAGTATGTTGAGCAGTAGGATGGCTGCTGCAGTGAGGGAAGGAAGGACGAATCCTTGAAGTTGTATGTAGTAGCCCACGCCGGTGGACAATGCGGCCCCCGTCAGTGACTCGGTAATGGCTGTCACAAGAAGAGCAACGGTTCGAGACCCTTCAGGTGGCGTGTTGTCAGCAACGAATGCGCTGCATGCAATGGCGAAAATCTCAGATGTGCAAACACCAGTTAGAACTGCTGTTAGAAAAAATATTCTGATGTCAAGAGACCATTGTATGGTTATTGTCACTAGAATATAATCTATCAAATGTCCTATCAAGGGCAGCAGGAACAGCATCTTTCTTCCAAAATAATCCGAGTAGGCACCGAATAGAATGGTGCTGACCAGGGAAAACGCACAGCCGACCAAGGAAAAGTACATGTTCATCTGAGATGCAAGTTTTTGTGCTTCTTCTTGAAGAGAGTAGCCGCTGTTGCTATTAGAGTCGCTCTCATTACTGGAGGGTCTATAGCACTCAGTGGCGTTTAAGGTACTTGAATTGTGCCCTGACGGTAGTGTGCTGTTACCTAGCACTTCATCCAGGATTCGTCGATAAAGGTATTGTGAATATACAGGAGCGTGCATGTGGTTAGCAATGGTCCAGATGATCTGAATAATGTTCAGCAACACCAAATTCATTACCTGTACCTTGGCAGTGACCTTGCCTTTGTTCGCCTCTTTGTCCAGGAAAACCTCATCCTCACTTCCACCGCTCCTTTGTCTATTGAGGATCCTACAGATCTCATCTGGGTCTATCGCAGTCCTTTCATCAAGGCTTGTTTGGGGTCTTCGGCGTTTCCAGGTCTGAGTCCATCCATCATCACTATCATCTGATTCTGCCGAATGTCGGAGCGGTGGTGCCGACTTTGGTCTGACTCTAACATAGACATCCGCGACATCCCTTGCTCCTACACTGGCGATGCTATCGTCCCAGGATATCTGTCTACGACTGAGTGGATCGCAGTCTTCTGTGGACTCGGAGAATTGGATTTTACCGCCAGGAGTCCTTTCTAGATCTCTTCCCAGTAGGGGTGTCCTCTCGCCCATCTTTGCTGCTGCTGATGTGGGTATGTGTTACATCTACTACAGATGTGTTGTTCTGTTTATGTCAGGTATCATATAGCTGATATGATATGTCATATACGTCACATGTCCAGTGATCTCTCCGTGTGTGTAACTGACCGCGTTATCTCTTGTTAACCATGGTTAAAGACTTCAAGTCGAAGAACATTTGCATCATGGTAAACGTGAAATATAAAATCACATATTTTGTGCCACCTATTACACGACTCGTGTTTTCATGATAATTTAAACTTTGATTTTGAAGGAAGTGTAAGCTTTGTCCTGAAATAATACCTTGCCGGTCATGCGATAGGTCAGACCAATGGTAATCTGAGGTTGGTCATATGACATGTCAAGCAAATTTATGAGTTTCCTCATGATAAGACAGGTATTGTGACACATAACCCACTTCAGGTATGACTTTACTCCTTCCTTGATTCACACAAAGATAATAGGTCATGTGAGTGGGTGTTGACAAGTTGTGTGACACAAATACGTTCGGGTGCTGGCAGCCAAAGGTTTTTAATCAGGTGAATCTTAAGGATCCTTGTGCACGACCACTACAAAAGTATGTCATCTGCAGCTCGTTATATGTCAAGATATATGTAGAGATAACTTTCAATTTCAAGGTTGAAAACCCGGAACTGATGACTCATTCGGTATTTGTGTAACCCATTACTATTTATGCCTAGTGGTAAATGAATTATTGTTCAAAAGGGCGTGAAACCTTATTCACTTGGACCTTCTGAAAATATGTTCACTGAATGAAAAGAATTAGGGACAGACCATTTTAAATCCATAGTGTTTGTGCGTGCGTGCACGTGTTTGTGCGTGTGCGTGCGTATGTGCTCATGATTGGGCATGTGTGTACGTGTGCATTCTCCAGTATTCTCTGGATCAATCGGTTTCAGTGAAGAAATCCAATACCCCCCACCGCCCACCCACCATCCACCTACCATCAAACCACCATCCACCCACCCACACGCCCACCATCCACCCACCCGCCCACTGTCCACCCACCATCCACCCACAGACCATCAAACCACCAACCACCCGCCCACCCACCGACCATCAAACCACAACCCACCCGCCCACCATCCACCCACCATCAAACCACCATCAAACCACTAAGGATTACCAAATGGTTTGTCCCGAGTAGGTGAAATGAACTCTTTTCTGCCAAGTGGGGAAAGCCGAGCCGCAAAACCCTTGCTAAATTCTTTCACTGAGGTTCCTTGTAACAAAAGAAAATAAACGAAGGAAAAGTAGATAATATTTATGGTTAAATATAAAGGTTAGATAACCACGTTCCAAGTAGTGATAATACAGAGATAACATATGTGGTGTCGAGCTAAAATTATGTGATACAAAGCGACGGCGCCTCAACGACCCGCTGATAGGCCTTGGCAGTATTCTTCTCAAATAAAATAGAAACGTTTGATACCAATATTACTCAAAGAAAACAAATACGTGAAATATGTACATGTATATAGTATTTCCACCGCAAAATCATATCCGAGTGTCATAAAATCATATCATAAACAAATAATTCAATGACAGTATTGATCACACTGTGTCAATCTATATTTTGGCTCATGTTCACAGTCAAATGTTAAGAGTTAAGCAATACCCCAGCTACATTGACGATGCCTGTAAATACTGATCCAGGTAATCCAGTGACTGAAAGTACGAGCAACGATTCTGATCAGCGGATCCTGATTATCCGATCACTTCCTTATATTATTGCTAAAGGAGGCGTTTAACTACTTATTTAGACCCGCTGATCTTGGGTTCAAATCCCAGATTGTGCCATCATCATATCCAAGCTCGCTGAGATGAACAGTGGTTTGTTTGTTTGTTGTTTTACGCCGCACTCAGCAATATTCCAGCTGTATGACTGCGGTCTGTAAATAATCGACTCTGGAACAGACAATCCAGAGATTGCCATCATGAGGATCGATCAATGAAATTGGGATGCGATGACATTCATCAACCAAGTCAGCGAGCCTGACCACCCGATCCCCTTAGTCGCCTCTTACGACAATCATGGTCGCCTTTTACAGCAAGCATGGGTACAGTCTACGACATATATTAAGCTAACACGCCACAATAGGAACCATTCCCCAGTTTGGCAGCAGAGTTGTGATGAAGTCAGTTAACTTCCGGAATAAGGAATAAATATATATCTATATAAGGAAGTCTGTGAGTCTGTGAGGTTTGATGACTGATTAGATGAATGGCTTGTCATCAGGTGTACGAAAGAGATCCGAGGGCAACCTCATCACACGTCATCACACCTGGTCGTCGTCCTCCGTTGGGGTCGTGCTCTTCGGCTCCGTCTGGTTGTCATGGATACTGATGTGTTCCACCTTAGTGTGGTATCCCATCCGACTCAGAACAGCATATATTCTGCAATAAAGATGAGTCAATAAGTATGATTTTAAGGCCACTGTTAGCAATAATCTATTAAATTCACGGCGAACGAGCCCGATTCGCATTGGACTGAGGCAGGCATGGGAACCAGAGTAGGGAGCAAAGGCTTCAACTACTTTGCCAATAATGTGGATGGAGATGGCATGACATGTCCATCCTGACTCCAACTGATAGGGTACCATACCGAATAATATTCTTCAGAATCATACTCTTGTTCATGGGTTTCACCAAGGGTGTACCTCTTAGATCTGCATCACTTTGGGATTTCCTCCCACATTGTGCTGACACGTCAGGGTATAACTGACTGAAATGTTGCTGGTCAAACCTCACTGACGGAAACGAATTTCCATTTGAAAATAATAGTCGGTGCCTGTTCAAGTCCACAATACTTACACAATCATGATGGTGGCAACAGCTTGAAATCCTGCCACGACCAGATAGGACACACCCTTGAATATGTTTAAAGTGTACTGGTAGATTTCACTGAAGACAGGCGTCCCTACCAGACTGCAGATAATGTCAATAATGGATAGACTTCCAAATAAAGCACCTGTTGGAAGACAATGACGTCATTTACGTGAGGTGAGGTGAAATGGGGTTTAACGTCGCGTCCAAGATTATTGCCCTTATATAGCGATGTGCATGCACGTGTATGTGTGGCTGCTTGTACTAGTCCGGACTGATGTCGATTTATAGTCCTAGCGCACTGAGATACCATGCCGCAGTTTAACATGAATACCCCAGTCCGAGCCGACCAGTCCTTGTTTTAGCAACTTAATGCCGAGCGCCAGACAGGGTAACAACAAGTACCATCTTTTAACGTCTTTTGGTATGACGCGGCTGGGGATCGAAACCCGGACCTTCCGCTCTCCGGGCGGACGCTCTACCATTAGACCACAGAGGCGGTCCGTCATTTAGGCATTATTTATACACAGAAGGTTTGGGAAGAGGGGAAATATGAAATAATTTATGAAGCGGTCCAAAACTAGCTTAAATATTTCACAAGTGTTAGTTCAATGCAAAGTATATTGTCAAGTACGGTTATACAGGTTGTCGTAAGGAAACAAATGTCATAACGTTCCTAAGCGTGACATCACGTGGGAAAACTCATCAGTGTTATTCTAACATGTGATAAAACAATTTACGTGTAGCCCAGACAAGTGATCAACCAATCCAAATGATCAACCAATCTAGCCTTACCCTGGCATGTGATCAACCAATCTAGCGCCACACTGACGTGTGATCTAAATACCTAGTTTGCCCTAGCGTGTGATAAAATATCCAAGTTTTACCTTGACGGTCAGGACCGGCCATTGCTGACATGATAGACTGGATTGCGGAGATTAGAGCTACATCAAAAGATCCGACGGCTGCAACTGAAAAGTAACTAACATTTAATAAACATCCTATTATATGAGATTACTGTCAAATGTGCGCATATAGTTTTGCAATGGAAACTATACAATACACATCAGACGGAGAACTCACTCGAAGAATTTAACGAAGTTTTTCGTCAGTTCACATTCAGGAAATACAAATGTTTATTAAAAAATGTTAGTCCCTTTTCCCCTAATTTGATTTGTACTATATGTTCCCGTGTTTCTTTTAGGTGAACAGTTGACGTGCCTTTGCATGTGTTTGTAACAGGTGCCACCGGGGCAGGATACGCTCACCTTTTCGCGGACACCTGGTATCATTACTGTTTGATAGTGATTCATAAACACATGCTCATGATATAGTCGGAATCGTGCAATCGAGGACTTTGTTTTATACAGAAATTATTATTGGATATGGAAGGGGTTTTGTCGCTTTATTTCACTTTGGATCACATGCTAAAGTTTGGTCCTCAATCTATGAAAGTGCCAATTAACTCACTATTTTGTACCTCGAAGAATGTACACACAATTGTATTTAGTATGTGTACATTAATGTGTACTCTGACAGCCACACAACAACAACCTGTATCGCGGAATAAAATAGTTCCTCAAAAGGAGAGGTGACATGAGCGTATGTATGCCCAATTTGCAAGTGGATTTCTTTGTTCTTCACTATTATGAGTCGCAGCGAGGGTATTCGTGGACGAGCATGCAGTCAGACTTTCTTTCCTTATAAAAAAATAACTCGCACAAGTACACGTGACAATCACGTTCCAAAACACAGTCAATAAGAACCTTAAATATCAGATTGTACACCTGATTTTTAATAACCATGAAAATCGGTCGATCAAATAACACTTCACTTCTCAAGCTAAACCGAGTCTGTTCGAATGTTCGGGAATCTATAAGGAGTCTGGAAAGCTAGTTAAATCCAAGAAATGTGCTGCTTACCCCCGTACATCAAGAAGTTGTTGGTAGCAAATGCCTTCAGAATATTGGCTCCAACTACGGCGAGGTTGCTCCAGATGGCGATGAGCACGTCGTTGAAGCAGCACTGATACAGCTTCAGAAGAGGGATTTTTATCAGTTGAGAAAAGATGGAGGCTCCGGTCCCATAGTAACCCATCATCTCCGGACTCCAACATAAAGGCCAGGTCATCTCCCATAACGAACCGATGCTACCAGTTTTCGATGCAATTTTGTGAAAAGCCATTGCCAACAAAAGAATTGAGTACATTATTCTAGTTTTCACAGTACCTTCGGTAAAGTAAAAACCGAAAACATTTTTTATGGCTCCTAACGGAGTAAGTAACTTCCTCTCCTTCTTCTTCTGTTTCCTCAACACTGAAGACGATGGCGTCTTTTTACTTTCTGGCAGGATGACCACAACAGCCAACACTGCAAGCAGCACAATTGCGATCGAAGTCACACATGGGAGGAAATAGCCTTCAAGTTGTATGTAGTACCCAACACCAGTCGACAAGGCTGCATTGGTCAAAGTCTGTGTTATTCCCATTACAACTAAGCCAGTGGTCCGTGAACCCTCAGGGGACGTATTGTCAGCGATGTAAGCCAAGCATGCAATAGTGAATACTTCATAACTACAAATCGAGCCTATTACAGAGCCTATGAATAAAATGTAAAAGCTTAATGACCAATGAATGACGGCGGTTGTCAGGGCAAAATTGAGTAGCGTGCCAATCATTGGAATTAAAAACAACACTTTTCGACCAAAGTAATCCGAATAGGCACTAAAGAGGACCGTACTCACAAGACTAATAGGACATCCTGTGACTGTAAATCTTATGCTCCATGTCGTCTGGAGCTGTTCGGCCTTTTCTTGTAGGGAGTTTGTCCCGTTTGAACCTGAAGCGTTGAGTGATGGGTTTTCACAGTAAGATGCGTCGTAGCTCGAATTGTTGCCGTCAGAAGAACGCGACGTATTCCCAAACACTTCTTCTTCCAACCTATGGAAGAAATACTGACTCCATGCCGGACCGTGGATATGGATGGCTATATACCAGATGATAAGGATGATGTTCATAAGAATCAGGTTTACAACCTGAGTCTTGGGAGAATCCTCCTTCCTATTGGTGTCTTTGTTGAGGAACTCCTCATCCTCATTGTTCCTACTCTTCTGCCTGTTGAGGGCCCAGCCTACCCAATCATCGTCATCCATCTCCTCTTGGTCGCCTAGACTTGTCTTTGGTCTATGTCTCTGTGCAGATTTTGTGTCTTCATCGTCGTTAACAATGAGGGTTCGTCTCAAAGGTGGAGCAGACTTTGGTCTTGCATTCACCCTCACTTCAACATCAGCAATGATATGTCCTTCGAATTCAGCATCAGTGGACGCCCTGATCAAAAGGGGATCACCCTCCCCATCCTGTAGGATACCCCTTACATCAGGCCTGTTTGCAGACCCATCAAGAAGTGGCGTTCTTTCATCCATTGTTATGAAAGAAACAGTTCAAGTCAAAGAACGAAAATGTGTGCAGCTCTCACGCCAGAATCATTTTTGCTAATAGAACTATTGCAACGTATCTTGTGCAGCTAGCCCCTGGACAGTCCTCGTGAGTCATTCATGCTAAATGTCAGCATTATCTTACCCTCACCCTTATCAGTTTTATCGCTGTAATATGTGAGGTAACCAAAGGTAAAAAAAGGTATCAATGTCACCAACGTCACATGTTAGATCATCTGAGTCGAAGATAATGTAAGCACACGTAAATTGTTCTCACATATGATACATCATATTAGTTTTGTCAATTTTGGCTTCATAAATGCGTTTGTACTGATGAAAGAGTCATTGTTGAGCCGTATCACGACAGTCTGTAAATACTCCAGCCTGGACCAACGTAATTAATACTCTACAGTTGATGTAAAATAAGTTGTATTTAGGGTTTACACTTTTTAGTAAAGTACAAACTCTGGCACTCGCTGCCATTGTGTGTTAGCGATAAGGTGCCTCGCTCTGAGAGTGTGGGTTCGAATCCCGGATATATATACTCAAACGCGAAAGAAACACAAGTGGTTTTAAGCAAATAGGTAACAAACACGGAAACATAAATTGATACGAGTTTTAGGATTTAGTGAAGCCTTATGGTGTTATCAATATTTTTGGTTGCATTTTGGAAACCCCGAGTAAAAACGCAACATAAAAAAACGAATCGCAAAAACGCACCATTTCAATGAATATGTGGCTATCATGCACCCTTTTCTCGCGAAATCGTAAATGCACGAACTGTCACGAACTGTAGTGGGTATAAAACTGTGGCCGATTCTTGGACCTAACACTCCTTGGACAACAATGCCACGCCTAACTCAAATTCAGAGAAATCGGACGTTTGGAAGCTGGAGAGTCTGTCCAAGATCTTGCCCGTCATTTCAACGTTAACATAATCACAATTTACCGCCTCCTGCATCGATACAATGCTACACAGACCACAGATGACCTTACTCGGAGCGGTCGTCCTAGGGTCACCACACCTCGACAAGATCGGCAGATTACCCGTCAACACCAGCGACATCCGTTCCTAACTGCAAGTGAAAGTGCTCGACAGACCATAGGAACACATAATCGACACATTAGCTGGGACACTGTGATCCGACGTCTCCGTTCCAACAACCTCAGATGTCGCCGACCAGCACGTCGTCCTGTTCTCCAACCACGGCATCGACAAGCACGACTTCATTGGGCACAGGGTCATAGCAATTGGCGTCATCATGAGTGGAGGCGCGTCATCTTCTCTGATGAAAGTCGCTTTTGTGTCTCCCATGCAGACGGAAGAGTCAGAATTTGGCGGCGTCGAGGTGATCGTTTCGCTGACAGAAACGTTGTGGAAAGGGGTCCATGGGGTGGACCTAGCGTCATGATATGGGCAGGGATTGGACTTAATGCGAGACTTGGACCCATGTGCTTTCTGAATGTTGTTCAAGGTCGGGGACACGGCGTCACTGCTCAGCGGTATATCGACCAAGTGATCAGACCCCACGTTGTTGCATTTTTTGCGCAAAATCAACAACACATTTTCTAGCAGGACGACACTCGTCCCCATGTTGCCAGAGCTACCGTGGCCTTTCTGCAACAACACAACATCCGCGTTCTACCGTGGCCAGCCCTCAGCCCTGGTCTGAACCCCATCGAACACTTGTGGGATGAGGTTCAAAGGCGTCTGCACAATGTGCGCCCAGTCCCTACAACTGCCGATGAACTACGCACAGCTGCTCTGGATGTGTGCAGGAGGACCCCTAGGGCCTTCACAAATCGTCTGATCCACTCAATGTACAGGAGATGTGTGGCAGTGATCAATACTAATGGTGGTCACACCAGGTATTGACTGACATTTTGGGTATTGACCTGAAACTGTGTAAGCCCTTAACAATTATGTCACCTGCCTTTTAACCCATTAAACTGTCTTTAGTAAAAAAATTGTCAATCTTGCCCTATTAGTATTTCTTGTCTTTATTGTTGAAAATATATAACATGTATACTGCATACTCGACTTGCGTTTCTTTTGTGTGTGAGTATATATATATATATATATATATATATATATATATATATATATATGTGTGTGTGTGTGTATATATAAATATATATATATATATATATAAATATATAATATTATATATATATATATATATACATACGTATATTTATATATATATATATATATCATGGCAACCTTTAAATGATCAAATCATCAAACCAGGGCTTGCTAGCATGAGCTACGATTGAACGGTGTCGGGTATAAACATGCACGGTGAAAAATTGTAACCACCCGATCATCTTAATCATCAGATTACAGAATCGGACCCGGATCCCCATGGATGAGACCTTAGTGACTACAGTTGGTAATAAGATTACAATTTTGCAACAAATCACTTATGGCAAATACGTCCCGGGAGTAAGATTCTTGTGTCTCTTTTAGCAACATTCCACGAATACGTCCTGTGGACAATACTCGATTCAGAACAAGCTGTTCTTGGTGCAGAACTGTGATTAAAGATTTTGGAATGAAATAGATGAGTTAATATTAGTTAAGAAATTCGATCAAACACAGTATTTCATTTAAAACGAAAAATAATAATTACACATACCCCAGGTTAATACATATCATCAATCAAATCCATACTTATACCACAAGTCTTGTAGTTGTACCATTTAATATGTTATTGAAACAATATAAATAGTAAGATAAGATAAGATCAGATAATACAAAGAAGGAATTTTCCTTACATGAAACAGTGTTCACAGGTACATAAAATAACAGCCATACGTAACACACACACACATACGACACACTCACATACACACTCGCACTCGCACATTCACACTAACACTCACGCAGTCGCACACACACACACATTCACACACTCACATACACACACACACACTCGCACTCGCATATTCACACTTACACTCTCACACTCACGCAGTCGCACACACATTCACACACTCACATACACACTCACACACACACATTCACTCACACACACTCACTCACACACACACTCATTCACCCACACACACACATTCGCACACTCACTCACAAATACACACACTCATACACACACATTCACACATTCTCACACACATTCACTCACACAAACAATCACATACACACTCACACACACTCACATTCGCACATCACTCAAACACACTCACTCACACACACACTCAAACACTCACACACACAAACACACACACTGGGTGTTGGTTAAGGTACAATAAAACATTGCAGGGAGAATAAACCATGAGGAGCACAGCCTGCAGTGTTTTATTATAATATTATAATAGAGTCTGTTTCTTATGAGATATCAACATTATACACAGCCTCATTAAGGAGTTGATAAAACAAATTTTAATAATGATGACTCCCTGAATAGAATCCGACTCGGATATGTCGGACAAGTCCATTTTACGAACAGGTGGGTTACGTTTGGTATTTCCCGAATATTCTCACAACCCTAACGTCGATTATCTGTACCTTTTCTCCTAATAGCGATTGTCATATCTTACTCACTTTGGGATGCAATCGTCCCGCCACTGCGTTTATCTGAGTAGCTATATCTCTCTCTAGAAAATAACGTCATTCAGTATGTGACGTCATCAAGTTGCGAGCGCATATTAGAATCTCCAGAAATGACCTTAAGATAGAACAATGTTTTATCGTGAAATAAACAACGCTTCGTTCTTCATTGTTCTTTGTGATTTATCGCGTAGCTATCTTTTATATGCACATAATACTCCCCGAGGGTACATCTATCCGTGGGTTAAACACATGCCCCCAGTGGTAAATTTGCCCTACCTCTGCAAATTTACCACCGGGGGTATGAATGACCCATTGGGTAAATGCGTTGAAGAGCTTGGCGTCATTGCTAAAGATTTCCTCAGATGCGGTTGAGATCCGGCGACCTTTACAACCAAGGTATGTACAATACAGACACATGCGATGTGTGGACAAGCATTGTCATGAAGAAAATAGCGCTTGATGCTTGCAGAGTCGAGACAACGTGAGGATACCGTCATGGTAACACAACCTGTTAAGTTGTTCTGAATAAGAACCACATTTCTGTTCATCGCCCATAGGAGATTACTCCCCAACATCATAACATATCCTCCACATCTCTCGACTTCCTGTACGCAACATCCGGTATAACACTCCTTCTGCAGCCGATACATACAGATCCGCAAATATCTCCTTTGAAGAAGGAAGCTGGTTCCTCACAAAATACCACACCTTTGTAGCCACTGAACTCGATCACGTTGAGATAAAATAACGCCAACGTAGGGTCTTCTTTTCTGGATTCCCGGGAGCTCGTAAACAGTTACTGAAGTCTGCGCATCTGTGGAACCTAAACCAGGATTCTCTTTCAGATTAAATCCTCCTTGGGGCACTTATTGCATTTTCCTTGCTCAAGAAAATCTACATGACATAGTTGTCACCATTTTCCTTAATAAAAATATTACCACACAAAAAACAACGTTTTTGTATGATATATGACCACCCCAACGGGGCCTCACCCTCTACAGGCGACACACGGCAATGGGAGCGACTCTCACCCAAATCACTTTTCCTTATGTCATCTGGCAGACCAGACGTGCGTTAAGACTCAGAGAAACCTTCACCCAACTTATACGTTGAAACTTGAAGACATGGCTGACAGTGTATGTGTGGTATATTTCCCTTTTCTTCCTTGCAAAGGCGTAATTCCTCGCATTCTATGGTTTCTTAATTGTGGTAACTTGGCCGCCACGTGCACCAAGCGGGTTCCCAATAGCTCCTGCTCGGCCCCAGGTGGCCCCACAGTTACCGACTCTCTCTCTTTCTGTCGAAATGGGAGAAGGTGTCATCCAATCCCTGGGTCATGTCCACACTCAGGGAAGGCCACTTGCCTCAGTGGAAACGTTTTCCGCCACCCTTCTTCGGGATAAGGCCCACTCCGGTGCACGCTACCCGAGAGAAGGCGGACATACTTCGGGACGAGATCGTAGCACTGCTAGACAAACCTGCTATCGAGCCGGTTCCAATGGGACAGGAAAGCGAGGGCTATTACTCCACTTATTTCCTCGTCACAAAAAGAAAGACGGAGGGTTCAGACCTTTTCTCAACCTGAGAAAACTGAACAAACTCATAGAGGTACCGTCCTTCAGGATGGAGACACTGCGCTCAGTGATCTCTGCTGTAGAGTCTGGGGAATGGCTGACGTCAATAGACCTCAAAGACGCCTATCTCCATGAACCTATACACAGCGAGTTCAAGAAATACCTGTGGTTTTCTTTCGACGCGAGGTGTTATCAGTTCCGGATTCTACCCTTCAGGATCTCCCCGGCCCCGAGGGTGTTCACCAAGCTGATGTTGATTCCTGCCCAAGTGGCCAGGTCGAAAGGTCGGTTCTGTCATCCGTACCTCAACGACTGGCTGCTACGAGCACTATCTCACCATATGAGTCAGATTGCTACACAAGAGGTGTTAGACATTCTGGTATCTCTAGGGTGGATAGTCAACCTAAAGAAGTCAGATCTGAACCCTGCTCAGACCCTGGTCTTCTTAGGAGCGAATTTGAACACAGAGAGCGGGCTTGTCTCCCTCTCACAAGACCGCATTGTCAGGGTCAAGAGTGTAACTTCACTGTTCCTTCTTTCCACGAGACACACTGCTCGCACATGGCTCCAGCTACTGGGTAACATGTCGGCGACAGTGGATGTGGTTTGGCGAGCACGTTTGCGAATGAGACCCATTCAGCAGGCGTTACGTCGGTTATGGGCGAACTCGGAGGATCTCGAGAAGGTTCTCGAGACCACAGCGTGGCTCATTCCACACCTTCAGTGGTGGACTGAGGACGGGAATCTGTCCCGGGGGCTCCCCCTCGACACTGCCGTTCCGTCTCTCACAGTTCAGACAGACGCGTCACTCTCTGGCTGGGGAGGTGTTCTGAACGATCACACTGCCTCGTGACTGTGGTCCCAGCAGGAGATCGAGCTGCACATCAATGTGCTGGAACTGAGAGCGGTCACGTTGGTGTTCTAACGCTTCTTGGATCTGCTTCTTGGCCAGGTGATTCGTGTAGAAATGGACAACCAAACGGCGATGACTTACATCCGGAAGCAGGGGGGAACGGTGTCTCCGTCGCTTCTCCAAGAAACCTGTTTATCTCCCAGGGATGGAGAAGGTCCATGCAGACGCTCTGTCTCGCCGGATCCTCGCTCCTCACAAGTGGAGGCTCGACGCGGGGATATTCGGGATTATCTCCCGATTATACGGGTCGTTCCAGGTGGATCTGTTTGCGTCTGTGGTGAACCACCAGACACCAGTGTTCTGCTCCCAAGTCCCCGACCCGAGGTCGGCGGCACCGGACGCCTTACAGCTAGATTGGACGGACAGAGTTCTGTGGGCCTTCCCACCAGTTCCTCTGATTCCCAGGGTCCTTTCTCAGCTAGCCACTCAGCCTGCACGGCTTCTTGTGCTACTGGCACCTCTTTGGTCAACGCAGAGTTGGTTTCCCGTAATACTCAGGTTTCTGGCTCAGCCTCCTGTTCTATTACCTTTATGACCGGACCCCCAATCCAAGAACGGGGCACTCCACCTGAATTCCAGGATTCAGTGGGTGGCTTGGCCACTGTCCGGAATCGCCTCCAGAAGAGCGGTATTCCTGCGCAAGTTGCAGACACAATACTGGCTTCGCGGAGGGATTCAACAAACGTTCAGTATGAGGATAGATGGGCCTGCAATGCGCGGTGGTGTGTCGATAAAGGGCTTGCAGATCCCTTTTCTGCAGATCTAGTCGTGGTGTTAGAGTTCCTCCAATGACGACTTGATGCCGGCCTGGCCGCATCGACAGTCAGGGGGTACTCAACAGCCATTGTGGTCTTTCACGTCCCTATCAACAGGGCACTTCTGGGTGCGTACCCTTTAGTGCAACGCTTTTTGGCAGGCGTGGACAGGATTCGACCGCCTGTCCGGCGGATCAGTCTTCCTTGGGACTTGTCAATCGATCTTGATTGGCTGTCGTCTCTCTCCCTTCAGCTGTTTAGCTGGAAGGCGGCGTTCCTTGTGGCAGTGACGTCAGGTAGACGGGTAGGCGACATTCACGCAATGTCCGCCGATCCCGAGCTGACCGTCTTTCACCTGGACAGAGTCAGTATTCGGCTACCGGACTCTTACCGTCCCAAGGTCGCACACGCTTTCCACGTGACGGCTGCTATCGAGCTACCTGCTCTTTCACAGCCTTCCTCGTCGGGGACCTCTGCAAGACATGCTTATGTCTTGGATGTCCGCAAGATTCTCAAGGTCTATATCAGCAAGACTAAGGATATCCGTAAGGATAACCAATTATTCTGCTCTTATTGCGGTGGGAAGGCTGGCTCCCCTGCGAGCAAACAATCTATTTCGCTGTGGATTGTTTCTATTATTTGTTCGGCTTGTAGGAACAAAGGGAGGGACACCCCTGAGGGGTTGAAGGCTCATTCGGTTAGGGCAGTGGCTACGTCAAAAGCGTATGCCGCAGCTCTCCCCATTGAGGAGATCTGCTCTGTGGCTATTTGGAGCCGGCCGAGTACGTTCATCAAACATTACCAAATCGATAAACACTCTAGGGAGCGTGCTCGTTTCGGTCAGTCAGTTCTCTGCACTGGGCAGAGTTCTACATCTCTAGCCGATTGAGTCTTCGAGATTTTAGACTGTCCTCCGGTTTTCTTGGCACGTCACTCGCTCGATCCTACGGGACCCTAAAGCCTGCCTAGCTAGCAGGCGTATTGTCCCTCGTGATTGTTGTCCCCGTTATCACTTGTACAAAAGTGTGTGTGTGTGTGGGGGGGGGGGGGGGGGGAGTTTTCACTCGCTTTATGATAAACCATAAGGTGGGTTCCATTTTTTTAATTCTCTATCATCATGTTAAACGATGTGTTTACGCTTGTTGCAGACGGATGCCACTTCCTTTATTGTCTTTAGGAGTCTATCTTGATGCAATAAGTGCCCCAAGGAGGATTTAATCTGAAAGAGAATCGTACAAACCTGTAGAGGTTATGGATTCTCTGATGAAATCCTCCTTGGGGCACGTCCGCCCTCCTCCCCACATTCCGTCTGCTATGAGACATTGGAAAAGTGATTTGGGTGAGAGTCGCTCCCCTTGCCGTGTGTCGCCGGTAGAGGGTGAGGCCCCGTTGGGGTGGTCATATATCATACAAAAACGTTGTTTTTTGTGTGGTAACATTTTTATTAAGGAAAATGGTTGCAACTATGTCATGTAGATTTTCTTGAGCAAGGAAAATGCAATAAGTGCCCCAAGGAGGATTTCATCAGAGAATCCACAACCTCTACAGGTTTGTACGAATTTATTTTGCCATGTACGTTGCAGTGAGTGTCCTGTTTAGAAGGTGAAGAACCCGGGCGTAGCAACCATAGGTTGTTTTGGACATGCATGGTGGCCCGTGTCTTGGACGGTTCCTAGTAGTGCCAAGTTGTTTTTAACTTCTGAGCAAATTTCAGCCACGACAAAAGAATCTCAGTTGACTGCGCTGCGTATATCCCACCCTAAAGGTATAGCTCTCTGAGCACATGGAGATACAGAAGATAGTATGTACTAGCGTGCGTGCCATCAGCGCGCAGTGAATTCAACGCAATTAAACAGCCACCCCTGCCGGAATATGCTGTACACAGGGTTGCGTCCTTAATGCGTGTCAGAATCCTATATCCTATATATTCACCCTGATTTTAATATTCTTGGCTGTAAGCACTATACTCGTGCTCGTGGGTTTTAATGAGATTGGGTCTCAGTGCATAGCTGTGTAACATCACAATGTACCTCCCTAATGCACAATTTTGCATTGAGTTGGAGGAACTATCCAGGAATAGTTTACGTCCATTAGTTTCTCAATTGAGGGTCAGTCTGTCAAGTCAGGCAAGAAGAAACCTGCCTGGACAGCGTGAGCATCGTTCCACGGCGTACGATAACATACAATCACAAGATGCCATGTGGTTACCAAGAATAACAACAGCTAATTTTAGGACGAGCAAAAGGTACAATAAAATACTCTCCTTGAGATTACAAACCACCAAGTATCTACAGTGCACCTGACACAAACAAGCCAGATAGAAGGTAGCATCAAATCTCACACGATCTATTTAGCCAATAGAATATCTTTAAGATATGTTTCGATTGTTGCACAGATAAAATGTTGTCATTAATTGACGAAATGTGACAAAACGTTTCTTGTTGAGCATTTATTCTTTGTTTACGTAACCGTGTAAAAAATCGAATAACGTAGAACGTTGTCTTTTTTGTTTTTGTTTTTGTTTCATGTTGTTTAACGCCGCACTCAGCATTATTCCAACTATATGGCAGTATTCTGAAAATAATCGCGCGTGAACCAGACAATCTAGTGATTGATATCATGAGCATCAACCCACGCAATTGGGAAACGATGGCATGCATCAACCAAGTCAGCGAGTCTGACCAACCGCATCTTCCCGAAGCAAGAGAGTAAACTGAACTAGGCTGGTATTATGGAGTTACATTTTGGCTGGACTAACGAGTCTATGCATAGTCCAATCAAAATCGCGCACCGAAATCGAAATTCGGTTCGTAAACTGTCGTGCAGATTTCGGTCGATTGCAGGATTTGCAAAGCATGTGCATCGCCAACTCGTTGTCAGCAGATATTTTCCAAATCTTTTCATGTTTGGTGCTCACGTGATTTGATGCATTTCGCGATGTAAGACCCGTTTTATCACGATATAGAACTTGATCATCGATCAGATCGTTCTGACTGGGCGCCAACATTTTGTGTGAAGCAAACACAAGTGATACGAGAGGATGAATCTGATTGGTCCATAGGAGAGGCTTAGAAGGGACATAAGTAGTAATAGCCACTGGTGGCGCTACGATCGAGCCCAGGAATTCCAGTCTAGTTCGGCAAGGGTGGAAACTGAACTTTTAAAGTCAGTTAACTCTCATGCCTCGGGAAGATGGCCCAACCGATCCCGTTAGTCGCCTCTTACGACAAGCATAGTCTCCTTTTACGGCATCAATGGGTTTCTGAAGACCTATTCTATCCCGACATGTCATTTTGATGTGTTTCAAATAGCAGTAACTATCAGTTACTGTCGCGTGTGTAACAAGACGTCTTAATAAATATAATATATATAACAATCTAAAATAATATGGAAAGCCATCCACTTTCAAGGACTGCACCGATTTCAGTATATCGCGTTTGACTACAAACGAAAGCAACGGACAATCGCTTGGTATGCACAATAGCAGAAATTACTGCATGGATTTGTACGAAGGAGCTCTTTTGTCCCGGAATTAACTCGGCTCATCACAATCCCATCTATCTATCTCGGTCAGCATTGGGAACATCCATATTGCAGCTGGAATAAATCTCACAAGTCCACGTGACAATCACGTTCCACAAGTCGTGACCATTCAATACGATATTGCGCGATATATGATTGTATACCTAATTTCTGTTAACTTAAACATCGGCCGATCTAGGTATCTACACAGGAGGTGTGCGCTTTACACTAACAAATAATGCAGTTACACAACACTGCCATATGCAGGTAACAGAATCAACTGAGTCTGTTCGGGAATCTATAACAAGTCTGGAAAGCTAGATAAATCCAAGAAATGTGCTGCTTACCCCCGTACATCAAGAAGTTGTTGGTAGCAAATGCCTTCAGAATATTGGCTCCAACTACGGCGAGGTTGCTCCAGATGGCGATGAGCACGTCGTTGAAGCAGCACTGATACAGCTTCAGAAGAGGGATTTTAATCAGTTGAGAAAAGATGGAGGCTCCGGTCCCATAGTAACCCATCATCTCCGGACTCCAACATAAAGGCCAGGTCATCTCCCATAACGTACCGATGCTACCAGTTTTCAATGCAATTTTGTGAAAAGCCATTGCCAACAAAAGAATTGAGTACATTATTCTAGTTTTCACAGTACCTTCGGTAAAGTAAAAGCCAAAAACATTTTTTATGGCTCCTAACGGAGTAAGTAACTTCCTCTCCTTCTTCTTCTGTTTCCTCAACACTGAAGACGATGGCGTCTTTTTACTTTCTGGCAGGATGACCACAACAGCCAACACTGCTAGCAGGAGAATTGCAACCGCAGTCACACTTGGGAGGAAATAGCCTTCAAGTTGTATGTAGTACCCAACACCAGTGGACAAGGCTGCATTGGTTAAAGTCTGTGTTATTCCCATTACAACTAATCCAGTGGTCCGTGAACCCTCAGGGGGCGTGTTGTCAGCGATGTAAGCCAAGCATGCAATAGTGAATATTTCAGTACTACAAATTGATGATATTACACAGTTTATGAATAACAGATCAAGATTTAATGACCAATGAATGATGGCGGTTATCAGGGCATAATTGAGTAGAGTGCCAATCATTGGAATTAAAAACAACACTTTTCGACCAAAGTAATCGGAATAGGCACTAAAGATGACCGTACTCACTAGAGCAATAGGACATCCTGTGAATGTAAACCACATGCTCCATGTCGTCTGGAGCTGTTCGGCCTTTTCTTGTAGGGAGTTTGTCCCGTTTGAATCTGAAGCGTTGAGTGATGGGTTTTCACAGTAGGACGCGTCGTAGCTCGAATTGTTGCCGTCAGAAGAACGCGACGTATTCCCAAACACTTCTTCTTCCAACCTATGGAAGAAATACTGACTCCATGCCGGGCCGTGGATATGGATGGCTATAGACCAGATGATAAGGATGATGTTCATTAGAATCAGGTTTACAACCTGAGTCTTGGGAGAATCCTCCTTCCTATTGGTGTCTTTGTTGAGGAACTCCTCATCCTCATTGTTCCTACTCTTCTGCCTGTTGAGGGCCCAGCCTACCCAACCATCGTCATCCATCTCCTCTTGGTCGCCTAGACTTGTCTTTGGTCTATGTCTCTGTGCAGACGTTGTGTCTTCATCGTCGTTCACAATGAGGGTTCGTCTCAAAGGAGGAGCAGACTTTGGTCTTGCATTCACCCTCACTTTAACATCAGCAATGATATGTCCTTCGAATTCAGCATCAGTGGACGCCCTGATCAAAAGGGGATCACCCTCCCCATCCTGTAGGATATCCCTTACATCAGGCCTATTTGCAGACCCACTAAGAAGTGGCGTTCTTTCATCCATTCTTATGAAAGAAACAGATCAAGTCAAAGAACGAAAATATGTGCTGCTCTTAAGCAAGAATCATTATTGCTAATAGAATTATTGTGAGATGTCTTGTGCAGCTAGCCCCTGGACAATCTTCATGAGTCATTCATGCTAAATGTCAGAATTATCTTATCTGTTTTATCACTGTAATATGTACGGGTCACCGCCTTGCAAATGGTCCCTCGTTTCTATGTCACCAACGTCACATGTTAGAGCATCTGAGATAATGTAAATGAGCATAAATTGTTCTCAAATATGATACATCATATCAATTTGGTCAATGTTGGCTTCATAAACACGTCTGTGAGTCCGGGAAGTGAGTCGTTGTTGGGGTACACTACTCCGGGGCGGTCGGGTAGCCTAGTGGTTAAAGCGTTCGCTCGTCACGTTGAAGACCCGGGTTCGATTCCCGACATGGGTACAATGTGTGAAGCCCATTTCTGGTGTCCCCCGCCGGGATGTTGCTGGGATATTGCTAAAAGCGGCGTAAAACCATACTCACTCACTCACTGTAACTACTCCAGTCTTGACTCATACTATACAGTTAATGTAACATATGTTGTATTTGGGATTACACTTATTAATAAAGTACAAATGCCACTCTCTCAGAGTGTACATGTTCGGCAACAGGTAGTCTAGATCACGTACTTTGTGTACCCCTCTGACAAGTGTAAATTGGCACGACTCCCATGGCCGAAAGCTATGACCACACAATGCCATTTATAAAGGTGGTCAAATGTAACAAATGTTATATTTGGGATGACACTTTCTTTGTGACGTACAGAGTCTTGGACTTTTTCGGGCTTGAGTCGCATCCGGGATTCGAACCCACACTGCCAGTGTGAAGCACTTTATCGTGAGCACACTAAGTCAGCGAGGCCTCAAAGAATGGAAATCCAACAACTGTTGTCTAGATCACCCACTTTGTGTTCCCCTCTGGTTAGTGTAAGTTGGCACAGCTGACTGTCGATTAGGTGCCTTTTTACTCTGAAAATGTATGTTCGAATCCCGGATGGGACTGAAACCAGAAAAGTACTCGAATTTGAACTTTAATAAGAAAGTGAAACCCCAAATATAACACATGTTGTATCTGACCATTTTCTGAAAGGCATTGTCTATGCATAAAAACAGTAAATGCTTTTTCATGCCACTGTTCGTAATATTCCAGCTATGTCATTGGCAACCTGTAAATATATAAGTCATTAAACCGGTTGATAGCATGAACTTCCTTTCAAATACGCCAGGGTATGATTACGCATGGTCCTCCAATGTTACCACCCAATCCACATAATAGTGAAATTCACATTCTTAAAAACCGTACTTGTTCACCATCTTAAACGTCTTTTTACCATTTAATTTGTGATTGAAATAATAAACATTGCACATCCTGATTCCATTATAAATATAATCCCCCAAAACATGAAGGCATGTGTGGTTTTCAACAGATTCATTCTTTGACCTCGACAACCTGTGTAAGCGATACGAACAACATGCCTGTATTTGGAAAATTACAAAGTGAGACAAGTCCATTTAACGTTGACAGAGAAGTCTTGTCATTTGCCGGTTATGTGACAATCTCAAACCATGGTACTGTGTATTTCCACCGTTGACCTGGATGACTTCTAGACATGTCAGGGGGCACGGGTGGCCCACTCGTCTAAGGCGCCGCGATTCGCTGTGCAGAGTTGTGTCCCTTGGGCACGCCAGATTGTTGGTTCGAATCCCGGTTCGTCACGATTATGTTTCTAGGTTTGTCAGCACAAACGTGGGTTTCACCGAAGTAGTAACCGTCTGAGACCTGCATAACTTCGGGATTTCCTCCCACATTAAGTTGACATGCCGTGATATACTAGTAACTGGGATACTGTTAAAAGCGGCGTTAAACCCAACTCACTCACTATTCCTGAAGAGCTTGGCGTAATTGTTGCAGATTCTGTGACCCTGATTGGCGTTGATGTAAACGTAGGTCTAGCTCATCCCTAAGATACTGCATGTTGGGTTGAGATCCGGTGACCTTGACGGTCAATGCAGCATGTTGATGAACAGTACAAGGTCGTAGTACATGCGGATACGTTTTGTCATACTGAAAAATGGCGCTTTATTCTTGCAGGGTTAAGTCAGCGTGAGGACGTCATCACGGTAACGCAACCTGTTAAGTGGTTCGGGGTATGAACCAGATCTGTTTGTCGCCCATGAGACATTCCTCCCTTACATCATGCCACATCTGACGACTTCCGGTACGCAACATCCGGTATAGCGCTTATTCTGTAGCCGATACACACAGATCCGCACAGATGTCCTTCGATGATGGAAACCGGATTCGTCACTAAACCAAACCAAACCAAACACCCGTGAAGATCCTGGGTTAGAATAGTCTTCAGCAAGCCATGTTTGCCGTAAAAGGCGACTGTGCTCGTCGTAAGAGACGACTAATGGGATCGGATGGTCTGGCTCACTGACTTGGTTGATGCATGTCATCGTATCCTAAATACGTGGATCGATGCTCATGATGTCAATGACTGGATTGTCTGGTCCAGACCATTTACAGACCGCCGTCATATAGCTGGAATATTGCTGAGTGCGGCGTTAAACCACAAACAAGCCAAAAGAATATAAAATAAAATGGATATTATAATTGATCTGTACTTTTTCGTGATAAATTCAAGCTACAATTAAACATTTGAAACAATGAAGACCGAATACATACAGTAACTACATCACTGGGCAAAGTATATACTTTAGCCACGTCGTTTGACAAGCAACTTTTAGTTGACTGAACTGCATATCTCTCACTCTAAAGGTTATTGCTCCCAGAGCACAATGGAGATACACACGATAGCATGTACTAGCGTGCGTGCCATCAGCGCGCACTGAATTCAACGCAATCAAACCCCTGGGTTAAAACTAGGTGGCCCCAGTCATGCAAGGTGCCGGAATTTGTTGTGCACAGGGTTGCGCCTCTTAGGCGCGTGAGTATCCTGTATGTTCGTGGGTTCGAATCCAAGATTCACACTGATTTAATAATTCTGGTTTGTCAGCACCATCTCGACATAACGGAGTTTTGGGGTGAAGGCATACGTCTTTGTTGATCGGGTGAGGTCGAAATCACCACACCTTACAGTAAAAAACATGTTTCAATCGGTTCACACTTTGTCTGTGCGGACATAACGGAGTTTTGGGGTGAAGCCATACGTATTTGTTGATCGGGTGAGGTCGAAATCACCACACCTTCCAGTAAAAAACATATTTCAATCGGTTCACACTTTGTCTGTGCTGACATGACGGAGTTTGGGGTGAAGGCATACGCATTTCTTAACTGGGTCGGAACAACGATAACTTCCAAAAAAAAGACATGTTTCAAAATAGACGACTTTAGATGAAAATGATTTAGTATGGATATAAACTAACGGGAACAGGTGCTTTAAAGCGTGTCTAGTGAATGCAAGAGACGTACAGACAGGGGTCACCCAGTTGTCGGCCGAGAGATAAAGTACCGACACTAAATGAGTCTGTAGGCAGCAGGGAGCTATCGGAAACTGGTGTTTACAACTGATAACACCTGTCACACCATACACACATGAATACACTGATGACGCAAGATTGGTGGTTTTATGTTTGAGTACCAATTCGATTAATAAATCATTTCGATAATTATACTTATTATGGAAATAATTATTTAAAATACATATTCCAGGAGCATATGTGCCGTTTAAATTTTAATTGAGATTAATCTTGAGAATTAAAAGTTCCCCTATCACTAAAATGTTGGGCGACTTGATTCTAATTCATTTTGACTGTAAGTCATCATTTATGACATAAAGGGTTGAAAATGTAAGTTTTGAGAATACACGTACACCAAATAACTGGATAACTGCTTCTTTAACACCCTGAATGTCTTTTTCAAAAAGAACTACATGAACAGATAGTCGACTTTCTGCATCGGTCACATTTGTAGTTCAAAACGTTTTATTGAGAAATATCAAATAGGAAAACCATCGACTTTGCTTGTAATCTCCAGGCGCGTGGCACACAACGAGGTGTGATTATCAGCTCTATCTTTATATAATACATCCTTTTGGTGGCAATAACCATAACTATGATACTAGAACCAAGCGAAGGTCGGTATCAAACGTCCCGGACAAAGATACTCACGGGACGCCTGGTGTCATCGTTGTGATTGAATGTTGTGGACTCGAGGTCAGCAGCGACACTACTGCTGTATCACGGGATGCTGAGAACAATCCAGATAGGATCTGGGGTACACAGACCTGTGATTACCAGCATGAGCGTAGAGCTACACCATTGGGATACGGCGACGCACAACTTGCAATGCAGCTTACATAATATGTGGGTACACGTGTGGCCCAGTCGTCTAAGGCGCCACAATTCACTGTGCAGAGTTGCCTGTCTTGGGCACGCCAGAAACCTATGATTGTGGGTTTGAATCCCGGTTCGCCCCAATTATTTGTCAGCACCATACCCGTGCCCGTGGGTAAACGACTAAGATCTGCATCACCTCAAGCTTTCCTCCCACATTCAGCTGACACGCCGTGATGTAACTGTAATACTGTTCAAAGCTGTTGATTTGATACTGTTGATAGTAAGAAGAAGATAGTGATCGAAACACGATCAGGCAAACCAGTGACTGACATCATGAGCATCGACCCATTCAATTGGGATACGATGACATGCATCAACCGAGTTATCCAGCCAGGCGGATCATCATCCATTTAGTCGCCTCTAACCACAAGCATACACCGCAGTCATAATAATGCTCATTGTTGATGTAACATTAAATATTGGGGAATCATTTGTCTTACAACAGTTACCAAGTATTCCACAACATAAATTCCACAATTATTCTAATGTTTAAAATGACATGTTGACACAGGACAATTCATAAGGAGTAATTAAATTTTGTTTATTACAAACTGTTGTTCTCGGTAACCGGGGGAATGGGGCGACAACAGGGAGGATACAAAGTAACAGCAGGCACAAAAACTACCACATACAGGTTTTTTTTACAAAACCACCATTTCCACCATAATCTTCAAAATAGTATATTTACTAAATGAATTTAATAAATAACAAGTGCACAACTACAAAAACGTCCTTCTATATACATTCCTTTGTCCTACAAAAAAGTCCCTCCCCGATGTTTGTCATAAGAGGCGACTATGTTTGTCATAAGAGGCGACTATGTTTGTCACAAGAGGCGATTATGTTTGTCATAAGAGGCGACTATGTTTGTCATAAGAGGCGACTATGTTTGTCATAAGAGGCGATTATGTTTGTCATAAGAGGCGACTATGTTTGTCATAAGAGGTGATTATGTTTGTCATAAGAGGCGACTATGTTTGTCATAAGAGGCGACTATGTTTGTCATAAGAGGCGATTATGTTTGTCATAAGAGGCGACTAAGTTTGTCATAAGAGGCGATTATGTTTGTCATAAGAGGCGACTATGTTTGTCATAAGAGGCGATTATGTTTTTCATAAGAGGCGACTATGTTTGTCATAAGAGGCGATTATGTTTGTCATAAGAGGTGACTATGTTTGTCATAAGAGATAAGAGGCGACTATGTTTGTCATAAGAGGCGACTATGTTTGTCAGAAGAGGCGACTATGTTTGTCAGAAGAGGCGACTATGCTTGTCGTAAGAGGCGACTAACGGATCGGGTGGTAAGGCTCGCTGACCTGGTTGATGCATGTCATCGATCCCAATTGCGTGGATCGCTGCTAATGATGTCAATCACTGGATTGTCTAGTCCAGAATCGATTATTTACAGACCGCTTGTGAAGTCCCTGGTGTTACCATTTCAAAGCAAACTGCAAATAAACATAACGTAGGAAGTAATCGCAATTACAAATACAACAACAGAATTAAATTAAATATCTTCAAATAATGAACGTCAGGTAATATTTCATTGTATACTTCAGTGTGAAAGTTGAGAAAAGTGATATTTTCATTACATAACACTTGATATTTCACTGCTCTGAACATAACACTTTGACGGAACTATGGTCATCCTCTCAAATTGTCTCCCTTTGTCGTAAGTGTTTGGTCCGGACAGAAACTGTTGACTTCCATTTTACGTTAGTTCCACCTTGACAAGGCAAAATAATGACTGATTGTCTTTTATGGAGTTAATATCGCTTCATGTCGTTTGTTATTCTCTTGAAAAGGTTTCGTTATAAACTGTAAAATTCTCATTTAACTCGTCAATCGAGACTGTTCGTTTCGCAAAGTTTTCACTTTTGTTACTTGACCAGCGAGTATTCTTTCGTAGTTTTAAAGAATATGTTTTGTTAAAGTTGATTTTGTAAATAATCATATCTATATGAATGATACAGAATGTTTGTGACCCTAAATATTTTTTTTTACTTTTGTTTCTATTTTTTAAGATTTTGCAAACACGAAACTACTTTTTAGTCGCAAATATAAACTACACATATAGTATGACATAAATAAGATTTTCCAAGTGTCTTGTGAAATATCATGTTTCTTCCTTCGGTCACTCGATGAGGGAAACATGATATTTCACAAGACACATTGAATATCCTCTATATCTCAGTTCCAAAATCAACCCACCACTGTAAGGAAGCACAAATGACATGGTACCCAAACGAATGTGCATATGTATAGTGTTTGAAAATAATGAAAGTCAATCTTTCAATCGAATATTTGATATGGCATACATTGTTCATTTTTGTACACGTGCAACTTTTAGCGAAATGGGGAAATCATTTAAAATTAACTCTTAACTCGATGAAATGAAAGTGTCGAAGAAATTCGATTGTTTGCATGAGGAAAGCTACTGCCCACCTCCGTCTGTACCTGCATCAAACTGAACGGTTGATATAATGGTTTATTACACATAGTGTTAGAAATACCCGGGTACATAAAAACCGTATGTACAGTAGTGCAAATATCACTATACGCGCAGCGGTGTATTGCTGACGTCATCCGGGCGGCATTGTTCACGTCATTCGAATCTTAATGTGACGTAAGGTCGAATGATGTCACACAAGAAACGACGTTATAAATGAAGATTGTTGACGTCATTCGACAATTGTGGTTTTCAAGAACCTCGAAAGGATGAATAAATAATGGACAATAAAGAAATTAGAACAGTCGCATGACATTTTTGTGCCATACTGATTTTACGAAACTCGTGTCAGAATTCATGTATTACCCTCGCTCCGGTATACAAGAATGCTGACACACATTTCGTAAAATCAGTATGACACATAACCTCGTATAATAAATAATCTCTAAGCTATTAAACGTTGTCTGTCACCAGACTTCGGAAAGGCTAGACGGAGCCAGTTTACGGTGGCGAAAATCAAAGCGCCACCTAACGGCAAAACGGTCGTGTTTTGGCAAAGAGGAGAAAACTCTATCAACACAATGAGCTCAAACAGTGCCGCGCATGTCAGCCCGTCTTACTTCCTGTTGTCACATCTTTTGATGTTGTGTTCTAAGATCACATTCGGATGTTGCCCTTACCCAGCGTCTCGTCGGACGTTATTGTGGAAATGAATATAGGTAAGACTCGCAAAAGAAACTGGTAACATTTTGAGTGATCGATCAGAATAGTCTTTAACCCAGTGTCAGTAATGAACAAGTGAAGTACGACTGCTCTCCAAACTTGTACGAGACTAAATCGGGCTTTAGCCTACATTAGAAGCTAAAGAAATTAGCGTTTTATCGCTTGTTCGGTGAAACCCATATGTTTGACAGGTGTATGTACGTTAATTCCAGACTATCCTGTAGCTGTTAGGCTCAGTGTCAGTGTTTTAGTTTGCCTAACCGTCGAACGTAATATTTGACATATCACTCTATTTACTATCCCCGTGTTATGGGTTTTCGGACGCTTTAGAAACATTCCTAGTTTTCTCTCTAATCACATGAACAACTGTATAACATCTCATTCACTTATAAAAAACAACTTTCTCTTAAAAACAGGCCATCATCTGAATATTTACAATGTCTGTGCGATGCTACATTCCACCCCCACTTATAGAAAGAGTAATCGCGATAACCATGGCGGTCCAAAAACATGTGATGTCCAAAAACCTATGATCCAACGATATATGAATATAGCATCCAATACCGATTGTCAATCACTGGATTGTCTGGTCCAGTCTCGATTATTTACAGAACACCGTCATATAGCTGGAATAAACATATAGCTGATTGTACTGTTTAAAGATTGATATCTGATGTGTTTATTTACTGTTATGATTATATATTTTCAGCGAAGAGTTGTCCTGGGGAGTACTGTGGAAGAGAGACTATAGATGCTGATTGTGGGGTAATATTGGTTACACTGTCATGCAGACGTACCATTGTAATACAGACTTACCAATGTGATACAGACGTACCACTGTGACGCAGACGTACCACTGTCATGCAGACGTACCACGGTTACTCAGACGTACCACTGTCATGCAGATTTACCACTGGGATACAAATGGACCACTGGTATACAGGTGCAGGCTATACCAGCACCTCAGCAAAACGTTACCGATTTCCTCTGGAAAAAATAACACCACTTTCACTAAAACTGCTACTAATTGTCAAGCAAGAATGGCACCTCATATTTTCTAATAACGACAAGAAATATTTATTTGGTGGTATATATTGGCAGCAACCCTCAATGTTGAACACTGTTATATAATGTTGCCGTGTTGCAGGCCTGTCCCCGGGGTACCACCCCAACAGCAACCCTCAATGTTTGACCACTGTTATATAATGTTGCTGTGTTGCAGGCCTGTCCCCGGGGTACCTGGTTAACAGCAACCCTCAATGTTTGAACACTGTTATATAATGTTGTTGTGTTGCAGGCCTGTCCCCGGGGTACCACCCCAACAGCAACCCTCAATGTTGAACACTGTTATATAATGTTGCTGTGTTGCAGGCCTGTTGAACACTGTTATATAATGTTGCTGTGTTGCAGGCCTGTTGAACACTGTTATATAATGTTGCTGTGTTGCAGGCCTGTTGAACACTGTTATATAATGTTGCTGTGTTGCAGGCCTGTTGAACACTGTATATAATGTTGCTGTGTTGCAGGCCTGTTGAACACTGTTATATAATGTTGCTGTGTTGCAGGCCTGTTTAACACTGTTATATAATGTTGCTGTGTTGCAGGCCTGTTGAACACTGTATATAATGTTGCTGTGTTGCAGGCCTGTTGAACACTGTTATATAATGTTGCTGTGTTGCAGGCCTGTTGAACACTGTTATATAATGTTGCTGTGTTGCAGGCCTGTTTAACACTGTTATATAATGTTGCTGTGTTGCAGGCCTGTCCCCGGGGGTTCCAGCCCAACAGCAAGTCTCCCTGGTCACAGTGTACTGAATGTGACGGCAGCCTGGCCCTGCATGACTGGCTGTATCTCGGCTTCATGGCGCTGCTGTCTCTTGTGCTGCACTGGTTCTTCATCGACTTCAAAACTCGAGGCAAACGATTCAGGTGAGATGTGGGCAGTAGGATAGTCTGGTTTACTTGTCCAATGTGTGAAGCCCATTTCTGGCATCACCACCAGTGATATTGCTGGATTATTGTGCAAGGCCAACTCAGATCAGATTGTTAAGATGAAATGTTAAAGATTTATGCTGAATTATTTTCTTGAAGTGTTTTTATAAGTAGACCTGGTTTCATGGACAAAATGTTGCTCTCTGAGAAACCATGCAGCATTTGTTCGCAATTACAAACTTTGTCTGGGCGCACCCACGAAAAAAGGAAACAGGTCCAGGCTATGGCTTTTCATTATCATTAAGGCAAAACATAAAATACAGTGAACCCTTGTGAATCTGGATGACGTCAATCTGGACCTTGATCGGATTAGAACAGCTGCTAGCCAAACATGGAGAAATGTCTGTGATTTGTAATTCGGAAATTGGTTTATTCAGATGACTTCACTGTGATGGAACAGTCCAGATTAACAATGTTTCACTGAACTTGTCTTTCAGTAACAAGTACAGCAACAATAATATACACAAACATCCCTTTTCTTTACGAATACAACACATGGCTTTATGAACAGCTGTTTCCAGCAAGTGAAACAATGGGTTGGTCGGATGATATGAATCATGAGTAATATTTTCCTAAATTGTGGGGTAACGCCACCATACATGGAGATATTTGTAAACGTCTCCTAACGTGTTGGCTTGCTTTCCCAGGGCTGTGTTAGTGTTGCATCTGTCGGCCTTGATGGAGAGCGCCATTGCTGCAGTTCTCACCCTGTTGATGGCCGACCCGCTGGGATCCATGCACATCCGATCCTGTAACGTGAACAAGTTGTCCGACTGGTACACCATGCTGTACAACCCCAGCCCCAACTACACATTCACTCTACATTGTACACAGGAGTTGGTCTACCCACTGTAAGTATCCTTCACACAAACTCTCTATCAGTACTAACATGATCCTCCAGTACCTGCCATCGTGTCTCCATTCTAGGACATATAGCCTCTGTAAGTATCCTTCACATAAACTCTCTATCAGTGCTAACATGATCCTCCAGTACCTGCCATCGTGTCTCCCTCCTGTTAAGACATATAGCCTCTGTAAGTATCCTTCACGCAAACTCTCTATCAGTACTAACATGATCCTCCAGTACCTGCCATCATGTCTCCATCCTGTTAGGACCTATAGCCACTGTAAGTATCCTTCACATAAACTCTCTATCAGTGCTAACATGATCCTCCAGTACCTGCCATCGTGTCTCCCTCCTGTTAGGACCTATAGCCACTGTAGGTATCCTTCACGCAAACTCTCTATCAGTACTAACATGATCCTCCAGTACCTGCCATCGTGTCTCCATCCTAGGACATATAGCCACTGTAAGTATCCTTCACGCAAACTCTCTATCAGTACTAACATGATCCTCCAGTACCTGCCATCGTGTCTCCATCCTAGGACCTACTGCCACTGTAAGTATCCTTCACATAAACTCTCTATCAGTACTAACGTGATCCTCCAGTACCTGCCATCGTGTCTCCATCCTGTTAGGACCTATAGCCACTGTAAGTGTCCTTCACGCAAACTCTCTATCAGTACTAACGTGATCCTCCAGTACCTGCCATCGTGTCTCCATCCTGTTAGGACCTATAGCCACTGTAAGTATCCTTCACGCAAACTCTCTATCAGTACTAACGTGATCCTCCAGTACCTGCCATCGTCTCTCCATCATATTAGGACATAAACCATGTACCCATTTGCCCCCTCGACTTTGTTTGAAGACGCTTTGAATGACACACTACTGAAAATAGACGTCCAAATAAATTACGCCGTTCTTTCTTGATGGAATCGGCAAGTAAGGTGAAAACAATTATTGTGATTTTGTTGTGAATATCAATTACTGTAAAACGTGAAATTAATGCGTCTCCAAAAGAATGCGACCGCTGGCCCCTAGCCAAAAATGTGACTCAATATGTCTTAACAAAATGTCCCCTGTCAGGTTTACAGGAGAATCTTCACCTTAATACAACCTTACATTAAGCCAATCACACACCAAATAGCATCACTTATGAGCACTGAGTAGAGTATGAGGGTCCTGTGAAGTAATGAAATGGTGTAGTGTGCTGTTCATTCAGATAATTACTGTAGAGCCTGGAATGAATCAGTGATCATGTGGACAGTGGTCATGATTGATGGATGAAATAACAGACACCCATTACTGATCTTGATGCACTGAAGGTACTATGAATGTAATTGTGCATCCCAAGGGATGCAGGATATATATTTTTCTGCGTCCGTTCTCTATATTTGTGCGTACTAGACGCACATTTGTACGTCGCGTAAAAGCATGGCTTCATACAAATTACAGATGAAAGAACACAAGCAATATATTGTGGTATGTGTCACAATACATAAATCATTATTGCAAGTAAACAGTCAGGCTGATACCCACCACTAACATGTCTGCAGGGTTTACAGTGTCGGTTTGTTCTGCCAGGTACACAATGGTGATGGTGTATTATGCCATATCACTGGTTCTACTGATGCTCATCCGACCCGTCATCTCCTACAAGCTGGTTGAAGGCCGCGGCACCAAGTCCATATATGCGGCCTTGTACTTCCTCCCCATCCTCATCGTGCTGCAGGCCGTGTTCGGAGGACTCCTGTGTAAGTCACACACCTTTTAGATACAGATTCGGGTTTACAGACTTCATAGGCCGCATCAGAAGCACGGATGGGACAAACACCTGAATTCTAATTCACCGAGTTGCTTCTAAAATATAAATGAATGCGGATTTGATTGCCAGGTATCCCTAGTTGTTTCTAGGTTTGTTACAATGTCAGCACTGTCTGTGCTCGTTGACCTAATTGGTAAACATCTGATAATATTTAACGTAATTGGTAAGACCTGAAGAAGACCTAAGGCTTTTAGAATTTGGAAGACCTGCATCACCTTTTTATCATTCACATCAAGCTGACACACTGTGATATAACTGAACTATTGGTCAAGCAGTGGTAAAACCAAACTCACTCACTCACTCTCACTGTTTGCCAAATACGAGGTACAGGAGGTAAACTTCTATTAATATGATGAATGGCAAAGAATTCAGGATATTTTTTTTAAAATAATGTTTCCAGTATACAGTAATTTGTTTTAATAGGAAATATACTAAAGTAATCATCCAGATTAACAATTTCCCAGATTAACGAATCCTTGGTACAGACTGATGTTCCTTTGTATAATAAACACATCCCCAACTAGACTGTCCTGAAGATTGGGTTCCGTCTTCACAGGGTTCAAGGTAAAACTGTTGCATCTGAAAGTTGTTGGCAAACAATGCTGTCAAATATCATGAAAGAGTTACATCACCCAGTGAGGTTCTGTAGTGATGACTGTCCTGGTTCACCACAAGAAGACTGATTAGGATTATTTGTTTCAGACTATGCCTTCCCGTTCATTGTCCTGGTAGTCTCGGTGGTGACCAGTGCTGTTCATCTTGCCTCCATGAAGGAACAGGTACGCATAACCATTGTCTGTAGCAGTCAGGAGACTCATGTAGCACGGTGGTTAAAGCACTGGCTTGTCCCACCACTGACCTGGGTTCAAATCCCCACTGGGTACAACATGTGAAGCCTTTTTATGGCTGAAATGTTGCTATTGATGTAAAACTAGACTCAGATTATCGTGATATCAATATATATAATATATGCTCATATTAGTAAAGCATGACCTATTGCTTCACTGTACACAGCAGTGGAGGAAAGTAAAACTGGTAATTGATAATGCCAATCAACCAACCACAGCAGACACTTCACTTATATATTCTTCTTTAGCTTCGTGTACGCTCATACTTAAAACAGCCAACTTGTCATGCCAGTCGGCACATGTTCGCAACTCATCGCAACACAAGATTTACCCAGCAGCCCCACTTTCGACCATCTTCCCGAGGCAAGAGAGTTAACTGACATTAAAAGTCCAGTTTCCGCCCTTGCCGAACTAGGCTGGAATTACTGGGCTTGATTGTAGCGCCAGCATTGGCTATTACCAGTTATGTCCCTTCTAAGCCTCTCCTATGGACCAATCAGATTCCACCTCTTGTATCTTGCATTTGCTTCACACAAAATGGTGGCGCCAGTCAGGAGGATCTGATCGATAATCAAGATCTATATTGTGATAAAATGTGTCTTACATTGCGAAATGCATCAAATCGCATGAGCACCTTAATTAAAAACATGATAAGATTCGGAAAATATCTGCTGACAACGAGTTGGCGGTGCACATGCTTTGCAAATCCTGCAATCGACCGAAATCTGCACGACAGTTTACGAACCGGATTTCGATTTCGGTGCGTGATTTTGATTGGACTAGGCATAGACTCTTTTGTCCAGCCAAAATGTAACTCCATAATACCAGCCTAGTTCGGCAAGGGTGGAAACTGGACTTTTATAGTCAGTTAACTCTCTTGCCTCGGGAAGATGACTTCCGACATGCACAGTGGGTCTAGCAGATGATAATATCAACAGTATCTCATACTATGTACAGTAGACTAGGAATATCATACAGGTTATTTGATTACAAGATGGTTAGCTTGAAGAAGTATTTTGGTCAGTTATCATTGGGATTTTATTTATTTCTTTTCAGAAAATGAGGGATCTTATAGTTGACAGTTTCACCAATGGCAGAAATGCAACTATTCTGATCGGACACTGGCTTCTACATGCGTATGGAATCATATCTCTGACACTGCTGAAACAACCCGGCTTCCAAGCCCCTCTCATAGCCCTGGTGCCATTCCCAGCTATTTTCTATGTGTTAACGGTCAGGTTCTCCAATCCAGATAACCTTGGAAGGACTTGAGTGCCACACCACCTTGGTGTTTGGGTGTTATGGTTGTGTGTTCCAGGTCACAGTTAACATTGAATACAGCCACGTGGTGTGTGCAAAGAGGAACAAGATGTCGGCCTTCTGTGAGTAACTATGGCAACAGCAGAGAAGGCAACAGCTTATGGTCCAGAATGATATTGCTGGGTTTGCCTTGAAACTTACCAATCTACGTCTGCAAGGGTTACCATAGTTACAGATCGCCATAAATTTGTCATTCCATGTAGCTAAGTGGTGGTTTTGTAATGCTGGCTGTGAAGGCAGAACGTCAAACCTGAACGCAAAAGTTGCTCGGTCTAAGAAGTTGCACTTTGCTGTGCAGTTGCCAGGATCTGCTTATCTGGGCTGAATGCCCAATTATGATCCTTGATCTGACTCATTCACTCTGTGACCGTCCTCACTCATCATGCAGTCAGAACTAGTCTGTGAAAATACTTATTCTCAAACTGTGATAATGCATATCATTATTTATGTCAAATGAGGGTTTTGATGTTTTCAGTGTTATAAAGCATTATAATGGTATGTGTGTTACACTGATTTTCAGAAAGATGTACAAGAATTCATGCATTGCCCTCACTCTCGCTGCGGTAATACAAGATTCTGACACTTATTTCATAAAAACAGTATGACACTTATGCTCGTATAATAATGTCCTTATTTCCCATAATTCCTAATCTTTGAGCTCCCCTTTAGAAAAATGCTCTGATCACAACTGCAGTCTTAGAAAAACACAATAGTTGAATGACGTCAACAATCTTCAGCTATGATGTCGTTTCTAGTGTGATGTCATTCCAACCTTACGTCATTCCGACCTAACGTCATGATAATATTCGAGGAAGTCAACAATGCTGTCCACATGACGTAAACAATACACTGGTGCGAGTGACGTGATATTGCACTAATGCACATACGATGGCCTCGGTTATTTCGAACCTTATGGGTAATAGAAAGTATCATAAAGTGAAGGTTAAGTGTAAGACAGTGTTGTAAGGCTAGACTATCTAAGTGATAACATTTGCAAATCATCCGGTGAATATAGTGAATGTGTATCACATGGTTGGGGCATTTCTGAACATCCCTGTGTAAGTTTTCGTAAGACACACTGATCCCAGTGAAAAGTGTTAACATTTGAACAACGGAAACAAATTGAAGTTGACAGATGACAAAGTAGAGATTATGTATGGATGACAATTTCTTTATATACTGTAAAGGCAATGTTTCGGTATAGATCCTTATACCGTTGTCCTTGCTTGATAACAGTATTAGGATCTATACCGAAACGTCGCCTTTACAGTTAAAAAAGAAGTTGTTATCCATACATTATCTCCACTTTGTCAGGCGTAAGTACAGTGGTGTATGTACTAAACTTATAGGGCACTGGTTACATATCAAGAAGTATATCAATCTCCATAAAATCAGATCTTTTACTCCATTACGAAACCTGCCTGCCTGAAGATCTGACAAACTCTCCAGAGGTCGCGTCCAGTGAACCCTGAGTGGATGTTGACCGCCTAGTCTAAATCGTGTAAACGAAGGATCTGTGGGTTCGATCAGAACCAATCGGACATCAAGCCTCCAAGATGATTCGGCTTTTTTTTTGGCACTTTATTTCAAAAGTTTTACTCAATATAGAAATATTCATAGTACTTCCTTTTCAGTGTAATGCCATTGTGCTCAGAAATAACAGGATGAATAATATAACCACAATATTATCGTGTGGCCACTATTGTTTCCATTCAGAACTGACAGTTTATGTTTCGAGATACAGAAATAAGATTTGCTGTGACAGTCTGTATTAATTACATGCTCAGGAATCTCATGTTCTAATTGTTACAATGAAATGTGATTTGTATTTCAGAGAAAGCCCAGAATTGTACCATTGATTGTAAATAAAACAAAATTGAAATGGTGTTTTGATTTATTTCAGTAGTTGACCATTATCAGGAATACATGTACTACCATTAACAGTTGAACACAGGTTAACATTCAAGATTCTCTGTTATGTCTTAAGATGTCTCGTGGGACACGCACCATCCCATCTTGCTGATCTCCTTCATATATATGTCCCAGAAAGATGCCCTGCTCAGAGAATTTGCTTATCAAACCAAATGTTTAGACATCACACTATGGCAAACGTTCCTTTGCATACTCAGCGGCCATTGCCTTGAACAGTCTACCAGAACACCTCTGTGACTGCAGTGAACGGTCAACTTTCCGCTCACAACTTAAATCCTATCTCTTTAGACTTTAGACAGTCTCCAAAAGACATTATTATGCGCCTTGAGCATGCACTGTTCATGGATATATGCATCATACAAATTGACTATTATTATTATATGACAAAACTTTTGCCCTGCTTCAATATCAACAATGTGTTCACACAATCCATATTGTTTACCCATAAATTCTTAAATTATGTCTGTTCTAAGCTGTGGCAGTATCACAAGGGGTACCTCTGGCTCATGGTATAAAACCACATGTACCCCGAGTGATACTGCCACAATGAATTTATCTTTATGACATTTTTTAATCTGCCATTTACAAGAATTTAAATAAATTCAAAATTGATAGAAAACATCTGTTTGAGGTTAACTTGTGATGTATCATGTGACTTTTATTGACTTTATTGATGTGCAGTTTGTATCAGGGTATAAGGGATATTTTCTCTGGCTCAGAAATATATTTCTATCCTAGGCAGAATGCATAGTATTTTATTAAAATCACATGAACCAATCAGAACTCAACATTCTGACAAGGAGGTAAGTAATTTATGCTATTGTTGCACTTTAACTCCAGTGTGAAACACAGCCCTCGTCACTTGAAATAGAATCAGAAAATGTCGCGCTCATTAATCAATGAAGATAGCTGCTTGTGTGCCATTACTTTGGCTTGTTTTTACTTTATAAGACTTTCTGCTGATAAGGAATATTTCTTACAAGAATGACCTAAATTGCAAGGTGCACTTTTCAAGAAATGTCAGTTTTCTTAGCGATAAACATTGAGTTTTGATCACCTCACAATCCGAATCCGACAGAGGATCAGCAGTCGGGTGACCGTGTGCAGATACATTTAGCAGTGTACGCAGTGTACGTACATTACCACAAACTAAAAGAAAACCACGTGCAGATCTATCTATAGTTCAAACGACCAAGGCCTTTGCTTAATATAACCTCTTGCAGTCACCTGTTGATTTATACCTGGATTGAAACCATGTGATCAAAACTTTTTTTATTGCTAAGAAAATTGACATTTCTTGAAAGTGCACTTTGAAATGTTTCACTGCTGTAAGTAATATTCCTTATTGGCTTGTTTTCACTTTGTAAGTATTAGCAGCCATACAGCTATCTCCGTCATTTAATCATATTGTGTGATTCTATTGCAAGTAACGAGGACCATAACAAGAAATCCCAAACACATGCTGCCAGTGCCAGAGAGCCCCAATTAGGCTTGTAAGACAATGTTGATCAACAAAGAACAAAAGCATAGTGGATATTTGCAAAATTTATTTAAGAGAAATCTTAGCAATTGTGTGAAAAGATAAAATGAACAAGGTTAGATAAGCTCAATGTGAAGGTGTTAACAGGGAGGATAAAAACACCTGAAGGTGATTCGACATTTTACAACATATAAATGGTTCAAATTTACAGAAAAAAGTTGGAACATCTTACAATAATAAAAAACGGTCAGATGATAGACCATATTCAAATTATTGCAAAAATATACAGGGATTCAATATACACAAGCTGATGATAGTATAATTATAATTAATTTAATGTACACACCAAATTACATGCAAATGATTCATTCCACACAAAACAATACAAAAGGGGCAAACAGGTATCACAAGTACGGGGTGAAATGATAAGATCTGAAACGAAGGTAAAAATTTAATTTAACAAAAAGTGATGGATAAATTTTGACTATAAATTAAAACAGGTCCCCAAAGGACTGAATTGGCAAAAAACACCAGGGTTACAAGACTGACTAAATGCCCGACACTGCATAGTGTGCAGCAATGAGATAACTTCTTATACCTTACTGTCTCCTATAATCACAGACTCCCAGAGACCATAATCAATTTTGTCGAAAATCATATCTGTAATATTGGAAGAACTTTATCAAATATCAAAATAGAGGAATGTCATAATTGCTTACTACAAACAAACAAACATTATTATGTCATAAATTAGTAAGAAATTATGAGTGTTATTACAGCTTGAGTAACCAAACCCTTTAGATTAATTTAAATTTTATATCTTGAGACATTATGTTTAAATCAACAACCTGAGAAATGTGTGTTCATGCCGTTACCTGAAGTCGGTCTACATTCAAATCGACCTTCACCCCAAGGTATTTTTATTTCCTCATTTGACCAGCACCGGTGAGCCAGTGCTTGCTTACACTCCAACCTTGTGTCAGAGGTCAACAGGCATGTATAACCCACACTGACATTTCAGGGTTCAACCGACTTTGTGCGGCAAGCCAGATCTATAACAATGGGTCATCAGCAGAGATGTTGGAGGTTAAACAACATGCAATGGAGAGGCAGCGATTTACACACAATTATAAGTAGCTTCAAGCCATTCAGTTGTTTCATATGATCAGTTAGAACAGATTACGAGAGATGGGAACACCCTGGGTTTGGCATAGGACTCTGTCCACGTGTGATGTATGACAAATGAAAAGAGATGACAGCAGTCAGACAGTGATGGACAGATGCTGAGATGTGGAGACAGTGCACTGGATCTCTCATGTGGAAAGAAAGCAGGAAAATTCTTCAAATAGCACTATTTCCAAGTAAATATGAATAAGCCTCTAGGCAAGTATAATAAACTTTGTCAGTCTAGCAAGCTTAATTTATGAAAGCCCACATGTAATAATTAAAATGTACTGATTCAGGCTCAGACTTGAAATACCTTTTCACAGACTCACTGCAATGTTTGCAAGCAGAGTTATCAAACCTTATATAAAATCTCTTTTCTGTTTTCCTTCCTTTGCACAAAACATTCTTATGCTTACATAACATTACAAATTGCTCCATGATAAATATTTGTCAGTGAAGTGACACCATACATTATTATGCACCGTTTTATGCTTGATTTAGAGTGCATATGTACTTATTTGTTCCTGATAGAACATACCCACTACAAGCAAAACTTTGAACATAGGTCAGTGTTTCTTCTGTCAGACTAGACGACAAGCAAATCTGTGCATATCTAAGCAATCAGGGAAAATATCTGCATAACTTTCAATAAGTCTTTGGTATCTCAACAATGAATGTTGACCTTCATTAAATTAGTTTTGTTCTTTAAGAAACAGTTCTGGAATATATTAAGTCTCTAGATCAACCCTAGTTACAAACGGCTGAGCGAGCAGGGGAGATAACTCGTGTACACAGCAATAACATTATTTTCAATACAAATTTTGAACCAGTGACACTACAAATACATGTGAGTATTGTGTACTGTCTGATGTGCATAACATAGAACTTAAACTCTCTTTCATCATCCTATAAGTGACTTGTGTAAAAAACTGTCAAACAAGAAATAAAGATTTTTACTGCAGGGATGTGTATACACTACCCACCAACACAATCAACAAAAGAACACTACTTTGGGTCAACAAACAATATCAACAAACACATAAAGCATTCCCATTACTGTGCCGGATTATGCAACAAGAACAACTGTTTTCCATCTTTTGTTGTGAAAAAGTTATGCAAGACATGATTTTGCCCATCTACTTTGATGTTCCCTTGAAAGTAGCTGAGATCACTGGTCAGTCTAGCTGCACATATTAATGATGACAAACACACCCTACCACAAAGCATATGGTAAGTATTATTGTCATGAACATTTGTAACTAAAGTAGACAGGTCTTCTCTGCACTGTTACCAGAGCATGTAGGTTGGTTTGAAGCAAGACTTCAGTCAGGCTAGGAGATTCATAATTACTACCGATCTAAAAAATGGGATAAACGTTTGAAATAATGATCTTTCCTACCGATTTAAAGGATGTGTGAATGAGCTGAATGTAGTCCTGGACTAGGTGTTGGTCTAGTCTCACAACCACTGGGAAACAGGATTACACTGAACACTGTACACACAATACACACAACCCTGAGTTACAGGTACACCTTTCATTGAAATAATACAACACAACTTATATCGTCAGTCCAAAAACATAGGGGGAACTTAACTGGCTTCTCTACTGAGCCGATACACAGAGCTCCAGCTGAAGTCATGCTTTCAATACCAAGATTTTCTAAAGAGCACAAAATTCCTATGAACAGTTTGAATAGTTTCGACACTGAGAGACGCAGGCACAAGGGAAATTCTGCCCTCCATAACTGGGTAGTTGGTTGTTGTGCAACATCGGCAGCATCGGCGCCATCGGCGACGAGCACATGAACTGCCATGTGGTACACAGCTAAACATCAAAGTACCATAACACCTGTAGGGTGGACACCAGCAAGCTGTCATGGAAAAAGATCATCATTTAAAATAGTAAAGTAAAGTCTTTTTGTAGTGATGTGAGGTTTTCTTCTATACGTCAACCACCATTTTCTTATGAACATCCATAGTTCCTACAACCTGGAAAGAGAAAGAGACAAAATATACTGAAGCGAAAAAGTAAGGGAAGATGTGACACCAGAAGAAAGTTTACTTCTGGGTTCAATATGAGTGAGTGAGTGAGTATGGTTTTACGCCACTTTTAGTGTATTTTAGAGTAATATTCTTGCAATATCATGCATGTTATTTCAGGATGTTCAAGGCAGGCAAACAAGGTCACCCAGTCTGTCCACCTGATCCAATTGTTACATAAGCAATAGATTTCTAGGGACCCATTCTGCCACAGACTTGAACAAGGTTCCAGTGTATGTTTATATCGATCCATACTTTGTTACGTTGGGTAGTAACAGCCTCCACTTACAGCACAGAATTCTTCAAATGAGATTTTGCCATCGCCATCAGTGTCTGCATGGATAATCGTCTTGTCCACAATCTGCTGGAGCTGTGTGTCCTTCAAGTTGTTGCCCACCATCATTTTAAGGACTTGGAACAACTCTCCATTTGAGATGTACCCGTCCTTGTCCATGTCGTATATCTTGAATGCAACTGAAATTGGAGTTTAAAAGAAAAAACGGAATTAGTACACTTATATATAGCACTTGACCACATATCATTTTCAAACATGGAATTTGAAAAGTGAACGAATATATTATTTAAAACAAAATTATTGCATCCATAACAGTGGTCAAACATTGTAATCAGGGTTAATCAGCTTGGTCCATCTTTCAGGACATTAACAAATTCTTTTCTGAAGGTACCAAGAGCATGTAAAGCCCACTTAAAATTGTAACAATCATAATATCATAAAACCATTTATCTCCAGCAAAATCAAAGAGTATTGATAGAACATCTTCAAAGTAACATTTTGAGAATCAGTTCCTTTTATTATTTTATACCGATAGATTTATCTTAGCAGGAAAGCCGGGCTGACCACTGTGATTGAGACAATACTTCTAGACTGTAACTGGCACTATCCTTATCATTGTATATGGCTTGTATGGAGATTGTAGGTTGTACATTCATATCTACTCATTGATACATTCAAGAACCAACTAATTCATATTCAAATTACATGTGTAGCTCGTTATTTACTTGATATGAACCCTAGTGATTTCCACAAGTGTGGTGTTGCTGTGATAGTGCCAGTTATAGTGGTTAGACGTTGTATGCAGTACTACACATATCTATCTAGGAGGGGAGAACTCATTTTCATAAAAAGGCCAACAGAATTATGGCAAATAAGGAGAGTAATTCTGGGATTTACAAATAGTGAAAATACATGTTAACTTGCAGTAAGATAGTGCCCTACAAAATGATACTTGTGTAATAAAGATATTTTGAGTGCTGGAAATAAATAACATGAATAAAAACATTTCTAAATTATACCAGGTTGCAGCCTAACCATATTAAACAAATGATCCTTTAATTGAAATCTCAGTTACCTTTAAGCACTTTGCCCATGCAATATCAATTATGGCTTTTGAACTTATTAATGTAGTTGAATATGTATCATATACCAATACTTTAGGACTTTAAGAAGAATAATTTGGTTGCTATTAGATTGAGTGAGAAAAATGTGAAGGTTACATGTAAAGTCAAAAACAGACAAGCCTTAGAAATAGGAAATTACAGAACAATCCTATGAAACACAAACAGAGATGTTGTCAGTAAAAAGATTACAATTCATAAATCTATATTAGACAATACTTGTTCCTCAGTCTCGATACTATAGACTGATCAGTTAGTGATAAATACAGTGGTTCACACAGTGAGACACATGATATAGACAAAGGATCTGTAGCTCATCTCCACATAAGGCATATTACACTTATTGGGCCTGGCTGGGCCGAACTAGATCAGTCAAAGGACCAATAAAATATAACCTGCTAAACCACGCCTATTCACATTCAAAAAGAATTAAAGATAAACCCAAATGCTACTTTCAACATGTTTAACATGTATGGACAAATTCAACTTGAATACTTGTATTCAGTGAAGGATATATATGTCTGATGACTGCTCTTTAAGCCTCTGCCCAGGATGAGTACAAAAATCCCTTATGGAAGTGATTACATATTATTACAGATTTCTTAACATGGATACTGTAAATCTTGACATTAACGTGAGCGTGAATTAAATGTGAAAAATGCAAGTGGTCTTTGTTCTCATTAATGATACTTCGCATTTATGTCTCCAAAATGACTATCAACAATTAGATGGCCTCACTGCACACTTTGGCTAGCGGAAATACCAATTTGAACAAAAACACAAACACGGTTTATTGAGCAGCAGTTGTAACAAGTATATAACAATGTCATTCAAAGAATAGGAATTACACAAAAGGCATCTGGTCAGTTATCACTGTTGAGGTTAAGAGTTCTACCCTCTTGTGTCAAACTAAGCATCATTGACCACTCCAGCAGTCCAGACAGACGCCACCAATGCAACACTTCATCAAAGGCTGACACGACCAAACGCGCACCGATCGGTCTACAGCCTTTGTCTTGTCATCCGCTTTCAAGTTTGTTGACACCTTCTCCGCAAACCAATCAGTTAACTGTTGTTCGTTAAATTATTTCTTTGCCTTTGAACTTCCTTAATGCCAGTCGACAGAATAAACATATAAACTGTGTGTTGTTTTTTTCAAGAAAACACTGTTTATTGTTTTTACGGAAGTGCTCTACTGAGCGCTAATAAGCGGTGCTATTTGTGTTTGATTGGATTAAGGAAGGATATGTATCATTCCACTGGGGATGGGGTGGGGGAGTCGCATTGGTATTGAGCCGCATTTTGGCTAGGTGTCAGCATTCGTGTTAATTTGGAGACCCATTAATTTCAAGATTTACAGCATATGTAATTAGTATGAGTGATAACAGGCTGTAAAAAAACCAAGGTAAGTCGATAGAGAGTAAGAAGAAACTTGGAAAAACTAATCGGATGTAAAGGTTTCAGATATCATTCCCACAAAAAATTAGAATGATAATGAAATGCAATTTAACTTAAATGAAATACACAAAAAAAAATTAATCATCATCAATGTAATACCCAAGAAAATAATTTACATAATGAAATACCAAAAAAACTACCATATCTTAAAGAGCAGGAACATGAAAATAAAGAAAATGTCATATGTAACCTGACAACTGACATTAGCCAACAGGCCTAAACAAAGAAATAGTTCCTTTTCTCCCAGCATGTGTTAACAGATATAACATCTGTGACAGTGCTCACACACGAGCTATACCTTCCTTCACTGCCCAAGCATTTAGGTCTCCAACCAGTTCATTGACATTTGTCACATAAAGGGCCCATCACATAGCAAGTGAACCAAACTTGCAGCAATTCCTCACAAGAGATTTTAAAACGTTTTTAGCATGTTAAAACATACATGAATCACTCAATGCCTCATATTTGACCATTCCCTGGCAAATAACTGTTAAACATCATCAGTTCAATACAAAGGGTGGGAGGTGGCTCTGAGTGCAAGATGCGTGCACAAAAGCTAGAGACAAGGGTGCAGTCCAGTGAAGGAGTGTCACAGAGTTCACATAACACTGTATGCATTGGAAATGGTAACCTTGAAATTTCAGAGTAAAAAGATGGGTCAAAATGTATGCACAAACATGCAAATTTTGAACTTTAATTAAAACTCTTACCTGATCCTATAGATGCATTAATTCATTTAATCACATTTCTAATGAACAAAAACCATACCCTTCTGATTTCAGTTCACACACCTTTTTGTCAGAGCTGTATCTAGGATTCAGTTTGGGTTTCGAAGGACAAGATACTGGGCAAGTTGGGCCCAGATCCTGTCACTTTTTAGCATCTATGGGCAACATGGGGGAATGACAGGATGAAGCATGTGTGTGAGGACAGCAGCATCCCGGAACATAGTTACCTTCTCCTATCTTGCTCCTCATAACATGCGCTTCGTGCTGAATCATTCCCCACACATTTCACTGTCTAACCCTAGCGACTCTAGTACTTGTACAGTTATTGATAAAAACTACCATCAGAGCTCTTGTACTTTTCAAATTTACAGTTACAATTAAATATAACATATAACAATAAAGAAAATCATAGAGAAACATAACAAGCATTGTATAATCATCATAAAACATCATTCTTTAAAAACTTTACAAGCTCTGACTTGCAGAGAAGCATAATGTGAGTATAAAGAGCTCCATAAACACAGAGTTATCAAATTTATATGTCAAGAAACCACACTGAACTGCAGAGTTGTGCTATGGTAAGATGCCACTAAAGTCACACTAGTCCTCCATTACCCAAGGACTGTTAGACGCAGCGAATGATCATCCTGGATGACGTGTGTGAGTGTGTTAGGGGGGATCCTGGGGGGAATCCTAGATACAGCCCTGGGGCAGCAGCCTCGCTGCCTGATGAGATTAGCCACAGAGAGTACGTCACTGATCTGCCGTAGCAGATGAGGAAAGAGGTGTTAACTGCTTAGTGGGAGTAGGTGGGGGTGATCATGATGATGTCGTCTTGAACATCTAGGTAAAATGCTTACACATACATCTTAACTTGGACTCCTTGTCGCCACGAACACTGAACTGTGAAATACCTTCGATGAATTCTGGAAATGAAACAAATGGATGATTAACTGATTTTCTGCAATTATCATTTGGGATAAAAAACAGTGATCAGTTAGGACTTATTTGTATTGGGATTTAACAAATGGTCCGAGTCTTATTGAGTTTACTTCAACCAATCATTAACATTGATCATATGATTTTCAAATTACAACTTTTTAGAAATTGTGTCATGCTGTATGCCAAAGCACAGAAGTTGACATATCTAAAGTCGATTGTGGTAACTGTGCCTTCCAGAGGCAAAGGGGTTAACTGACTGAAAAACTCCAGTTTCCACCCTTGCCAAACTAGGCTGGAATTTCTGGTCTCAATGGTAGCACCACCATAGGCTATTACCAATTATGTCCCTTCTATGTCCCTCCTATTTACCAATCAGATTCCAACACTCATATCACTTGCATTTGCTTCAAACAAAATGACAGTGCCTAGCGAAGATGATCTGTTCAATAATCAAGATCTATAATGTAACAAAACTTTTTACTTTACGAAGTGTATCAAATCATGTGATCACCTTGATTAAAAACATGAAAAGATTTGGAAAATATTTATTGACAGAACACATGCTTTGCAAATCCTGCAATAGAGCGAAATTTCACAGCTGTTAATGAACCAGGTGCTGATTTCGTTAATGGACTATGTCCAGTCAAAATAGTTTGGCAAGGGTGGAAACTGGACTTTTATTGTCAGGTAACTCCATTGCTTCGGGAAGATGGAGGATGTTTGCTCATAATCAGAACAAAGTCAATGCTGGAATACCTCTAGGTCCGGGCATGAACTTTTGTTACTGGTAAGCTAAATAGCTGCACGTGTGGGTGAGTCAATGAAAGTTTTTCACATCTCAGTCAGCAATAGTAAAGCTATATCACTGCTGCTTGTAAAGTCTGGACCAGGCAATCCAGTGCATGAAAGCATGTGCAACAATCCATGCAATATGGCACACAAGTACTCACATTGCCTCATAATACAACCAGCAATGGTGTGCTGGGGACCTACTCTAACCTAGATCCCCACTTGTAGCTGTAGATGAAGCAGTTGTTGAAAGACCTATCGACAGTCTGTTACTCAATATCACTGTACCTTTAAAATCTACCTCCCCATTTCCATCAGTGTCAAATATATCTATAACTCTCTGCACCAGTGGGTTTTGCTGCAACTCCGGTAGGGACATGAACTCCTCCACGCTCAAAGATCCGGAATTGTCCAAGTCAAGCTTGCGGAAGCGCTTTCCAAGCCTCTTGATTTCGTCCAGGTCAACTGTAGGGAGATGACACAACCAAACCAAAGGTAACATGGTGTCAGTTGTGACACATATTTTGCATAATCAGCATGAAGGCTATCCCTATGGGATTGTGAGTGAGTGTGTATGGTTTTACGCTGCTTTAAGCAATATTCCAGCAAAATCACGGGGGGTCACACAAAGAAAAGGGCTTACCCAGTAGGCTACCGAATGCCCCCTATGGGATTTTGAAATACAGTATTGATCTCCAAGATCACTCAGCAATATTTCAGCTTATAGACGACTGCCTGTAAATAATCATGTCTTACACAAGATAACTGAGTGATTGATTGTGAACAACAATCCACACCACCGGGGCATGATGGCCAACCAAGTCACTGAGTCTGACTACCGAATCATGGTCACCTATCTGTCAGTTACTACTGCTAGGGAGCTATCTAATCTGGAATTTAGTCACAGAGATAAATGATATGTATTTTCAAAGCTGCATTCATGCATATCAATTAGTGGTGAACCCTATTCTAAGGGGAACATCATTTAGTAGACCAAATACACTTTCCTAACTTCAATCTCCTGGCCTGAATTGCAACTTGCAAACAGACAAATCTGTATTGTAGCAATAACATATGCATACAACAGTGCAGTACAGTGTTTAATTAATCTGTTTTATTGCATGATAAATACCACATGGAGACCATAGAGAGTTGCTATCCAATAGTCATAAGTGCAAGAGGCCATTACTCACCTTACTCTGGAAAATCATTTCATTTATCAAACCAAATTAAGGTAATATGAAAGTATACACAGCTTAGAAATACTGTAAACACTAGAAAACGCCCTGGGATTCAACTTTAAACTAGCCTATGCATAACTTGACAGTCAACAGCACACCTTAGAGAGTCTTGCTTGAGTTCAGAATTTTACCTCATAAGATATCAACGAAAACTTAAAATCTGATGAATGTTATAGTGAGTAAATATGGTTTTATGCTGTGTTTAGCAATATTCCAGTAATATTGGGGGACACCAGAAATGGGCTTCACCATGTGTTCACACATTGTACCCATGTGGGGAATCAAACCTGGGTCATCAGATGTGACAGGCGAACCCTTTAACCACTAGGCTACCCCACCGTACGATGAATGTTATAAAGGATGTTATAACTAAAACAATTTCTATTACAGACCATTTGATGAGCAGTCTGTGCCATCTTTTGAGTCCAGTAGCTCAAACTTAGCTTAAAGCATTGTTTTATGTTATTATTAGACCATTAACAGACTGAAAAAAATTTAACTACACTCAGGCTTCGCAGCATTGGCTGAAGTCGCAGACTGGTTGTGTTTGACTGAAGTTGTACTGACAGATAAAATATGTTGCTTCAAATAACTCGCTGAAAATGTAATAAGGAGTATTTAGGAAGGAATTTGTGTCATATATGCAGAATTCCTTCATCACGAGTAACCCTGAAAAACTGTAGACTGAGCTATGCTCTTAGACCTTTGGCATATGTCGGATGCAGGAACCAATCCTGTGGCAATGTATTGCAGAAGTGAAAAACATATTTCGTTCCGACACTTCACTGAATATACTTACAGTTGGAGCAAAGCTCCATTGGCAAACTGTTTTCATTTCCCTGAAAAAGAACCAGAAAATTATTATAATGATGATTCATGTTTCATCCTAGACTGCATGGTTTACATTATGTTCTACATTTTTCCATATCACTGGCACCACATTAAAGAAAGATTATGTCCGATGGGAAGGTGTGTTTGAACCAGGACATAATGAGAATCCCAATTCAAGGAAAGTTGTTTAATTAAGTGCATAATCATTGTACACTATATCAAAAGAAGTAATTGTCCATATCTCTTCAGTTCAATTTTTTCTGTGTCCATATAATACCCTGTTCCTACTTATTCTCAGCAATGTTTTCATGTCAATGTGAAGGCAGAGATTTTCGTAGCATTACCTGCTGCGGTAAGAGAGATTGTAAAGAAAAATCAACAATTTTAAAATATCATTATTTTAATGCTTGACATTTGTTAAAAGTTTCATCAATTAGCCACACTGTATTTGAGTCAATTTAAGGAGTTCAACAGTGATATTTAATGCATTTCAATGAGATAAATTACAAATATACCTTCAGGACACAAAGAAGAGTTATAATTAGACTAATATATGTTTAGGTCCACTATAGACATGTAATATAATGAGCATCACTGACAAATAAATACACATTTTCGAGTGAATTTCTACAAAACCCTGGGAATAAATCGACAGTATTGTGATACTCAGGTGGAGCTAGTATTATCAAGACTTGTTCTTGGTCGATTGTGTCCCCTGCCATTTGTTTAACAGAAACTGAAGATACGATCACAAGCAGACTTGAACATGTAGGCTAGAGGCTAAATGAGCTCCCACTAGACTAGTGCTAATTGTGTCGGAATAAAACCTGTGTCGGACATCATATTGGTTCTGTGTAGCACATGGGAGTTATTAATTCTCATATTAATATGCTACCACGTAATAAAGATCAAACCGATAATCTCAAATATTCCATAGTATATGATAGTACCACAGATGCTTATGGCATTGACTACTGCCCATTGGCAGCAAAGAGAACTGCATTCACGATCCATTATCCAAACTGTATTCGACCGGCTCTTGATATGATTTCGCTTTTCCCAGTCGGTATGGTATTAAATAAAAACATTAGAATCACTACTCATTCGAACGCTACGCTCAATCGGGAAAATATATGCATATACGTACCATATTAATAGATCGAAGACCCCCAAATATATAGTGTCACTAATATCTACTTCGTCGCCGAATGTCATCCGGGCACTCAGCAATTTCATTACTCTTTGCGCATAATCTGGAAAACCCCGGTACGTCACTTCCTTTGAATCGATGACATGGCGGCCGGCGTGAGTCTTCTGCTTTTCACGAGCTCAATCAGTCTGAAATCTCGATAATCTGCGAGTTTTGCGCTTGGTTTGAAGTAAAATTATACTCTCGAATAGTGACTTTTCCATTAAATATCTTTATTTTCATTCCAGACTCTATACACATACGCAGGAAACTTCAGAGCCTACAAGATTCTTGTAGCCGCTCAGTACAGTGGTGCTGACGTGAAAGTTGCCGACGGGTTTAAACTCGGAGAAACAAATAAATCCAGCGACTTTCTTAGCAAGTTCCCACTGGGAAAGGTATGAAAATGCACAATCTCGTGATAACTAAGGATACAGACTACCAGTCAGACTTGATACGGTCACTACTATCCGAGGACCAGGAATTGGAAGTAACCTGACATTTGGGGTTAGTCAACTGTCCACTGTCCACAGCACGTTCGACAGGCAAATGAAATAAAGAAATTGTACCGGCAACGGTTGTCCTTCACTTGATGATAGACACCCATGCCATTCTTTGGTCAGTTTTGGTCAAATGGAAATCGTGAGAGGATGTGTTAATAGTGATCAGTTGGTAATCAACATATATCTGGGTGGTGAGGGGGACAAAGTACAACATAATAAAGTTACACCCTCCTTCAAAGGCACTCGTGTACTTCTGTGACACAAGTGTAAGACATGGAGGAACAAAAAGAGATTAGCAGGATTTGAAGGTTCTTGACAACATGTAACCATATTCTTGCCAGTCTAACAATATTTCTCCTACAGTACTTTGAATATATGAGTACTAAAATAGTCCAGTCAGTCATTAATTATGGTATTTAGGGACACAGTGTCAAGATGTATGTTCAGCATTTCACAATACGGTAAATGATTACACATGGTGCAGAGGAAAGTTATTACAACACACGGCCACTCTAGTGACTTGTCTCTATTCATATACAGGACAGCCCAGGGAAACGACACACTTTGGACTTAACCATCAATACCCTGATCAACACAATTAACATTTGCACGTTTGTGAGAGTACAAAGATGACAGGATTTTATGAAACTCAACTAGAATGCTACCGACGCACTAAGACCTGCCAAGTTGAAGTTGGTCTATTTCTTTTTGTTCATTGATAGTTGTTAAACAATATTAAAGGAAGTTTATTTGGAAATATTGTATTTTTGTAGTGCTTTTTCTAACATGTTTGAATTTTGGACAGTTGTTTTCATTATCCAATTAATTGAAAATAAGGTCTTGCTGATGACGGGTTAAAGGCAGATACAGCTTACTAGAGTTTGTGTTTTTTAACTCTTGCCCATAAATTATATCCTGTATATATAGAGTATCTGGGCAAACTGTCAACTATTAGAATATGTTTAACCTCGTAGACGTGGGAGGACTATTTCAGACAAGTGCCTTCTGTTTTTCCTGCATGTTAATATTCCTCTACAAAGGCATTCATGTACGTTTGTGATGTGAATGTAAGTGCTGGAGGATATATACTGGAGGACGTGTCATACCTTGCCAGCTGCTGCTCGCAGGAAGCTGATGGGTCCAACATCAACATGTCTGATTTATATTAATAACAATGCATAGTTTTTCTCTAGTCAATTCAAAACATTAAAGATCATGATGACTTTAGTGATAGTCAACTAGGAACTTGTGTTGATATCGTTTGTTTGTGCACTGACACAAGGACACTTTATTATGATTATCAGACAAATTTATTTAATGGCTTCATCTTTTTTAGAACCCCACTTAACCTTAGTGTTATGGTGCATGAATTGATAAGAAATGTATATTTATCTTGATATTATTTTATACAATGCTAAAAGGTTGGAATGGAAAGATTAACAAAGAAATAACCTGTGTTTACTGGGTAGTACGGAAAAGGACAGACATGCAAACTATTTTATGTACACTTAAGACCAAACTGTTGACTGGCCCACAACTGGTAGCAAGCTCCACCCTCTGCTGGTGAAATGACTGACAGTTCAGTTGTATTCAGCGTAAGAAATTGGCACTAGTCCTGTAGTCCTTACCAAACTGCCCAATAGTAAAGGTATCCTAAGGACTAGTAGAAATTGGCCCATTTTAAGGGTTTTGCTATATGTTATCATTATAAGGACTAGTGGACAAAAACTGTTTGTTTCTAACCATGGTATTATGTAGGTGGTATTACGTGACAGTTGCATGAGTATTTAGCCTGAGTCAGCCACGAAACACCCTCCTTCAAAGGCACTTGTGTACTTCTGTGACCCAAGTGTAAGACCTGGAGGAACATAAAGAGATTAGCAGGATTTGAAGGTTCTTGTAACTATATATAATCATATTCTTGCCTGTCTAACACTGCATCATGAAATTGGCTGCGAAGGTGTAGTGTCAACTGTTTGCATAACATTTCTCCTACAAACCAGTCCAGGCAGTAAATCATATTAGGACAAAGCCTTAGTAATTTGTAGTATTAAGGGACATTGTGTTCAACATGTTCAATGTGTGTACAATTAGACCAACTTCAAATCACCTGTGGGTCATGAAATTAGTTTTATTTTTTAAATTTGTAATGAACTATTTTTCTATCAAATGGGCAAATGGTTATATTACATATTAGATTGCACAGCATACTATCTGTATCCAGCAGAAGCACCTGTGTTACATAACATGTAAAATGTTGATTGCACTACCGGTACATTTGTTAAACCCGTGAGAAGATCTGGGGTTAAATAGGTCTTCAACAACCCATTCTTGCAGTAAAAGGCGACTAACGGGATCGGGTGGTCCAGCTCGCTGACTTGGTTAATGCAGGTCATCATCTTAATTGCGTGGATCGATGCTCATGAAGTTAATCACTGGATTGTCTGGTTCAGAATGATTATTTGCAGACTGCAATAAATAACAAACAAACATTTTTTTTAAATCATAGCCACTACCACTCCAGGCATGTGGCAACCTTTCGTGTTATTGTTTTACAGCTGCTTACAAATGTTTTCATATTCTGTCAACCTTGTTTTTCCAGGTCCCAGCATTCCAGTCAAAGAATGGATTAAACTTGTTTGAGAGCAATGCTATTGCTCAATATGGTAAGTATCTTTCATGACAAGCCTTCTTGGTTAACTTTTTCCCTTGGGTGCCATTTGGCTCCCAAGTGAAAAACCTGTAGCACCAACTGGTTTTATTAGTAGCCGGATTTATCTATACATAATATGAAGTGTTTTTCTGATATAAACCTGTGAAAACATAACCATGATAACCAATACATTTTATTATTAATGCTAATAAGATCTTAGGTGTCATTACGACTGCGTCAAAGGCCGACACGAGCCAGCACGCATGTATTGTATTAGTGGAAGTACTCTACTCAGCCCTAATAAGTGGTGCTATTTGGTGTATGATTGGATTAATGTGTGGATTCTCCTTTAAACCTGACAGAGGACATTTTCTTTAGATAGAAATCCACTGATGCTTGAGAGGAGGGGGGTGTTACATTCATATTGACATAATTGAGTCACATTTTTGGCAAGGGGCCAGTGGTCACATTCTTTTGAAGACGCATTAATTTCACGATTTACAGTACTTTACATAAACCACAAGTCTGCAAATAGCCGGTGACTAGTTGGATGTGACCATTCTGAGGTTATTGCATTTGTAACAACCCGCTTGACTACATTTCATTGCCAACTGTGTTGCCTTAAGCATGAATAGATTTTGGACGAAAAGCATGATTGTGTGTGTTCCATGTTTCAGTGGGTAACAACCAGCTGAGAGGGAGCAGCCCCGAGGCCGCCGCCCAGGTGCAGCAGTGGACCTGCTTTGCAGACAATGAGATCCTTCCAGCCGCTTGTACCTGGGTATTCCCTTGTCTCGGCATTGTTCAGTACAACAAACAGGTGGGTGGTGGACCAGTCCCCTTCTGCAGAGTGGGTGCTCTCCTTTTTTTCCTAAGATCTGAATTTGCACATTATAACTGCAAAACTAGGATATTGTAATAAGACTAAGCAAGGGGACTTGACTTTTTGTTGTCTTCCTATTGAGTTAAGTCCCTTGCTTTTTTGTTTGTGGTGAAATGTACACCATTCTGTGTTGGAAACATGAAAAGAGAAACTATTTTCTTGGTAAGAGATGTATAATTCATGAAAGAATGTTTGTTGCCAACTTACTCTATCATATTGTTTCCTTTTTATGGTTGTTGTTATTGTAATCAAATGCAACATCTCTTGCCAGGACACAGAGAGAGCAAAGGAGCAGATCCGCACAGCCCTTGAAGTGTTGAACAATGTTCTTCTGACTCGCACATACCTCGTCGGTGAGAGGATCTCCCAGGCTGACATCAGCGTCGCCTGCAACCTCATCCAGCTCTACCAATATGTGAGTGCACCGTGGAGCTTTTAAAGACTAGAGGGGCATGGGTGGCCCAGTCGTCTAAGGCGCCGCGATTCGCTGTGCAGAGTTGCGTCCCTTAGGCATGCCAGAAACCTATGATTGTGGGTTCGAATCCCGGTTCGCCCCAATTATGTTTCTAGGTTTGTCAGCACCATACCCGTGCTCGTGGGTTTCACCGAAGTGGTAAACGTCTGAGACCTGCATCACTTCGGGTTTTCCTCCCACATTAAGCTGACACGCCGTGATATGACTGGAATACTGTTGAAATCGGCGTTAAACCCAACTCACTCACTCACTTTAAAGACTAGAGCTAACCAAGACAGTGATTGGTGGTTAAATGTGGTTGAGGGTACACCATGCATGTACAGACTGGTTGACTGTACACCATCATGGAAGGTTGTTTGGAAACAATTATAAAGGAAAGTTGTCTAGTGCATGTAGCTACGTTTGAAAGAGTTGTAGCTTCAATGTAGGATGTTCCTCTGTGGGACTTGCTCTTTCATTGCTGGTTCACCTGAATAGAAGCTGCTCAGATTGATAAGATCTGTATGTCACTAATCAGCTGTTATCCAAGGTGTTACTGCAATGCACGTCATCTAGGATTCCTCTGTGAGACTTGTTCTTTCACTGTTGGTCTTGCGAGTTTAAAGAGGATATAATAATTGGTTGGCCGAGTTTCCATCACTAGTATTTGTGACCGGAATCCTAAACCATCCAACATGACCATAAGCCTTATCTCATGCCAGTGGGATTTCATAACACCATGTTCAAATGTTATATATTATCATTGTTAGAAAATTGTTACTATGAAAAGTGGCAATAATTTATGAAATATAGTGCATCTCTCTGTACTGTACTGTGTCGTGTAGGTGTTGGACCCTGACTTCCGCAAGTCCTTCCCCAATGTCAATCGGTGGTTCACAACACTGATCAACCAGAAGGAGTTCAAGGCAGTCGTCAAGAACTTCGCACTCTGCACCAAGATGGCTCAGTTTGATGGTATGTATATTGACCGGTGCTCCCCTTTACCTATCTGTCTTGGGGCTTTTATTGATAACATTTCAATTTTGCTCTACTGTTAATAAATTGGAAATGAAAATAAATGTCTTCATTTGGAATAAGGACATTTGTTATGAAAATCATGATCATCACTAAGGGAAACTGATTTAATATTATCATGATCAAACAGAATATTTGACGAACAACAATGTTTTTAAACAATAACATTTTACGGTATGGCAAAAAGTAGATAAGTCTTTGAGGTCACCTGAAATTAGCTGTTATCCGAGGTGTTACGGCAATGCACGTCATCTGGGATTCCTCTGTGAGACTTGCTCTTTCACTGTTGGTCTTGTGAGTTTAAAGAGGATATAATAATTGGTTGGCCGAGTTTCCATCACTAGTATTTGTGACTGGAATCCTAAACCTTCCAACATGACCATAAACCTTATCTCATGCCAGTGGGATTTCATAGCACCAGGGGCCCGTCGGGTAGCCTAGTGCTTAAAGCATTAGCTCATCATGCCGAAGACCCTGGTTCGATTCCCGACATGGGTACAATGTGTGAAGCCCATTTCTGGTGTCCCCCGCCATGATATTGCTGGAATAGCGAGTAAAACCATACCCACACACTCATGGTACCAGCACCCGTGATGATCCGTAATTTCTACCCTGAATCTTCACGGGTCTAATGCACTTGAGGAAGATGCTGACAGTTATGTTTTTAGGTTTGTCAGCACCATACCCGTGTTTGTGGGTCTGACCAAAGTGGTAAACGTCTTGAGACCTGTGTCACTTAGGGTTTTCCTCCCACATTAAGCTGACATGCCGCGATATAACTGGAATAATCATCAAAGTGGTGTTAAACCCAATTGCTCATACACCCCAAGGTAATTTGATCAATTAATTGAGACATTTTTTAAAAGTTAAATATATGTTTTCTACTTCCTACCACCAATTTCAAGCCTTGTCATTCCTTTAGCCAAGAAGTATGCAGACCTTCACGGAGGGCAGAAGGACGGCAAGAAGGACAGCAAGAAGGAGAGCAAGAAGGAAGCCAAGCCGGCCCAGAAACCCAAGGAGGAAAAGCCTGCTGAGGTTTGTCACATGACTTGGATTACATGAATCAATTATAAGTTTTTGAAAGAGAGAAGGTATACTGTAAAATGAGTGTTATCTCAAAACTACAAACATAAGCTGAGTAAATATTAAGCACTTGACTATCTGCCCCATTATCTGCTGTCCTTCAGGAAAGTAGAAAATTCTTATTTTTTATATTTTCACTAGTTATTTTTGGGCAAAGATTGACATTTATTAACATATTGTTAGAATAAGCTTTCATGAAATGGAATTCGACCACATTAAATTTGATATTCATTTGAATTTCCAGGCAGAGGAGGCACCAAGACCTGAGAAGAAAGACCCCTTTGCACAGTTCCCCAAAGGGTGAGACCCATTTCTGTTTTATGTAAACTGTCCTCAATGCCATTCTTTTGTTTACATTGAAACTGTTTGTCTGGGGTCATTGAAACCTAACCTAGTGATTGATACATTGGCTCGCCACGCCTAAGGTTATTTCTCATGTTAGTACAATGTGAAGCTTATTCTTGGTATGCCGTGCCATTTTAAGCTGTAGGAAAACCTTTCACTCTCATAGTCTGAAAGTCCTACTGTCCTGACAACAACTGTTACTTTCATAATGAAAAACTTTTCTACCTTGTCTAGGATTCCTCTGTGAGACTTGCTCTTTCACTGTTGGTCTTGTGAGTTTAAAGAGGATATAATAATTGGTTGGCCGAGTGTCCATCACTAGTATTTGTGACTGGACTCCTAAACCATCCAACATGACCATAGCTCTAATCTCATGCAATTGGGATTTCATTGCACCAAAATGTTCACATATTATCAATGTTAGAAATTGTTTTACTAAGGCTTAAAAAAATAAAAGAATTGGTTCTCAGGTAAGGGCGTATGAGAATATTGTGCGGGCGGGTGGGCAGCTTTTATTGGAGGGAGGGGTGTGTTGATTACAAACTGGTAGGAATCCAAATCCGTATATTGCTGCATATAAGACAAATTTTTCGTAACTAGAATTAGGGGGCTTTCAAGAGAAGTATTTTTCCCCAATAAAATGACATTACTGTGAGCATGTAACACCGGAAATGCCATGTCAACAAATCCGTACGGAAGTACACAAATTAATCATGTGTTTACACTGTCTGGTTGTAAAAAGAGTTCATTTTATATCGGCACTTATGTTTGTAATCTTTTTTAATATTTTTATTCCAAATCACATTCAATATTGTTTCAATTCATTTCGGCAAAATCGTATGTGAAGCGATCAGAAGATCGCAAAACACTGTTATTTACAGCAACCAAGGTCATTTTAGCACTATTGATGCCTTGAAACGAACTTAAGTGGATAGAGAGAGGATATATCATAAAAGCCATACATTGACTCGCTGAAAGTCATATTTGTTGTAGTTTGACTATTATATGTCAGTAAAAGGTTTTCGCAATCACGGGCGCATAGATGGTGATTGGTCAAATTCTTCCATACGAAAAAGTATCCGGCAATAGGTATCAGCTGTACCAAAGTGCTACGCTCATGGTAATTCATTTAACATATATATTTCACATATGTATATATATATATATGTTCTGTCTTTCCGATATACTTTTCATGAACTTTTCATGAAAAGTATATGGGAACTGAAAAGTTCATGAAAAGTATATCGGAAAGACAGAACTTAAATTAAAAAGAAGAATGAATCTTCACTGTCATAAATAAAGCAGCCACACAACCGACGATTCCACTCAGTGAACATTAAGATACATGTGGAAGCGGCAACTTTTTAGTTTTCCCGCTATATAAACTAAATTTTGATCATGAACCTACATTGTTTCAAAAAGAGCATTTCATTCATAAATACGCGCCTAAGTTAAATGTAAAGGCGTAAGTTATTTGTCCATTGTCACCTTGGTATTGTGACGTCATAGTTCTCCTAAATGTTATGACGTCACGTAACTATGTTACTACTTCATTTATTCAGTTATGGCCTGATGACTCATACATGGTACGAGTTGAAAGCGCTAGCCAATTAAAACTGTGTTCAGTCTTGCTCCACTTATTTAATTATTACTATATATATATATATGTAAAGCACAATATATATTTATATTAAAGCTGCAAATAAAATAACATGATTATTGATATTGGGAAAAATTATTTCTTATAAAATAATCATTTCAGATACAATTCTACCGCTCATTGTGTCAGAATTCTATAATGTTATTGCAGTAATGGTGTCTGTTTCCATATCAAGCCATGATACTGAATCTATGCCAAGTTAAATTAAATATAATTTAAGATTTATCCTTTTCTTTAATTCAGGAACTTTGACTTCGATGAATTCAAGAGAACATACTCCAATGAGGACACAGACAAAGTTGCTTTGCCATACTTCTGGGACAAGTTTGAAAAGGACAAGTACTCTATTTGGCATTGTGAATACACACAAGACCTGTCTTCTAAGAAAACCTTTATGGTGTGCAATCTTGTTTCAGGTGCGTATTTGAACACTGACAAATATGTCATTTGTATCATGCATACTTTTTGGTCGTGTAACGTAGCAAGAAATGAACAATCGACAAGCAAATCTAGTAATGAAGGTTGTTTGAGCTTGAAATACCTCTAGTTCTTTCTGTGCAACCTATGGTATTTCCAGCTACCCAAGCTTGTCGTAAGAGGCGATTAACGGGTTCGCTGACTTGGTTGATGCATGTCATCATATCACTATTGCGTGGATTGATGCTCATGATGTCAATCACTGGATTGTCTGATCCAGACTCTATTATTTACAGACCGCCGTCATATAGCTGGAATATTGCTGAGTGCGGCGTTAAACATAAACAAAAACTTCAGCTCATGGTTATATCATTTTCATTATCTCAGGCATGGTTACTTCTACAGGCATGTTAACAAATTCTACAGGCATGTTAACAAATCCTACAGGCATGCATGTTTACAAATCCTACATGCATGCATGTTAACAAATCCTACAGGCATGTTAACAAATCCTACAGGCATTGCACGTTAACAAATCCTACAGGCATTGCACGTTAACAAATCCTACAGGCATGCATGTTAACAAATCCTACAGGCACGTTAACAAATCCTACAACATCTATGAGGTCATTGTGAGAAATAGCAGTGACAGGGCTGCTTCTGTGTTTGGCAACCCCTACTTTGTGGCTCACCTTGCTTCAGCATTAGTCCAAGGTTTGGCACTTCATATGATAAGTTTTGGCTTGAGCCAGGTTTGTGCCGAAAAGCATCAGTATATTTCCTCTCAATAGAAATATTTTTAGTCAAGTGGATGTCAATTCTGAATCTGCAGGCATGTTCCAGCGTCTTGACAAGATGAGAAAAAATGCATTTGGAAGTATGATTATATTTGGTGGAGACAATACGAACAGTATCTCTGGCATCTGGTTCTGGAGAGGACCTCAACTGGCTTTTGAGGTAAGCATATGTGGAATGTTGGATATGAGAATTCTTCTCTTGCCACTGTAACCAGAGTGGTTTTGTGAAAACAATTGCACAAACACGGTTGATGTTTGGATGCCAGCTGTTTTGAAATTTTGAAGAAATTAACCCTGTGAACCCCTAATGAGGCCCTGTTGAAATAAATACACATAAATCAAATGTGAAAAAATACCTACAAGTACAAATGTAACATTAATTACCCATAGTTTGCTCTCAATATAAATGAAGATTTGTCATAAAATCAGCTGACAAATAGTGGTGAGAATGCGTACCAACATGAATGCATATACAGTATAAGGATCCTCACAAAGTGTATGGCACTAGGCCCTATGATGTCACATCATATAATTCGACATCACGGGTCATACCTGAACATAAAGACATATGTTTAAGCATGTATGTGGTAAAAAAATGTTAGGTACTGTTTTAAGTATTGAATTTTTTTCAAGCATTTCCCTGCCAGGGTTGTGTTTTTTTTATTGTGTGGCATTAAACAACAAACAAAATGTATGTACGTATCCTTAACAGTCAAATACCTTATAAGACTTGTATTTTGTTAATTATCCGTAGTCTTCTTTTCATAACCATGGGTTTTGATTACCTATTTTGAATGACTGTGGAGATTCCAGGTCAGAATAGGCTGACTGACTTAGGTGTCGTGGCATGGATCGTTCACGATATCAATCTGGTCCTAATTATGTACATGCCACGGGAATATTGCCAAGTGCCGCATAAGCAACAAACCAGCTTAGAAATTGGCTCTGCCCAATAGTTCAGATATCATAAGGACTAATAGAAATTTGCCATTATTAAGTTTTTTGCTATATGTTAATATTATAAGGACGAGTGGACTAAAATGGTTACTTTCTATGGCTGCAAACCCTAGTTTGACCCGATATCTGCTTTGTGTTTTAGCTGAGTGAGGACTGGCAGATAGACTTTGAGTCCTACAAGTGGACCAAGCTCAACCCTGATGATGCCAAGACGAAGACTTTGGTGCAGGAGTACTTCACCTGGGAGGGCAACTTTGATGGCAAGAAGTTCAACCAGGGAAAGATCTTCAAGTGATTATGTTGCAAACATTCACTGGGAAATCAGTGCTGAACAGTTTTACTGTCATCGAAAAATGTGATAAAGAAAATGAATAAACAAGGTGTCAAGGGAAAGTGGTTTGATTTATATAGCTTGAAGCTGTGTGTCATACCTAAAGGTTGTTGTTGGGGAGCATGCTTTGTGACATAACTGACCCAGGCTTTACAAGATTTACAGGCTACCCTGATATAGCTGGGATATTGCACATAAAAACTGTTTTACACTCAGGAAAATATGGTTACAAAATGTGTTAATTGACGAAATTGTCAGTTTGTTTAGTACAATATGCCAGCTATATATGATGGCGGTCTTGAAGAGATTAACATGAACATCAACTACGCAATTAGGATACGATGACATGCGTTGGTGAGGCTGACCACCAGAACCCGTTAGTCGCCTCTTGCGATAAGCATGGGTTGCTATATTACACGAGAAGGCCCAGGTTCGATTTCCACATAAGGATACAGTGTGTGAAGCTCCTCGCTGGGTTTATCTCGGCCAGGATTTGACTGGAATTGGTTGAACCAGTGTCCGAGTAGGGTAGAATGCATGTGCATTCTACTAACCGGACTACCAGGGGTTGCACAAATGGACATGATCAATGTAAGTTTTTCAAATAAGAGCCTTTCAGATCTGGGCTATTTGTCTTTCGGGACGGAGGGGCGGTCGGGTAGCCCAGTGGTTAAAGCGTTCGCTCGTCACGCCTAGACCCGGGTTCGATTCCCGACATGGGTACAATGTGTGAAGCCCATTTCTGGTGTCCCCCCCCCCCCCCCCCCCCCCCCCAGCCGTGAAATTGCTGGAATATTGCTAAAAGCGGTGTAAAATCAAACTCTCACTTTCGGGAGGGACGGCTCGGTTAACTAACTAAACTTTATCGTATTAAAATGTGATTGTGAGAAATCCTTTGGTATGTATATGACTGCAGTGCAACAACATCATTCACGCTCAGACAATCAGCTCATGCTTGCCGTAAAAGGCGACTTTGCTTGTGGTGGTAAGAGGCGATTTACGGGATCGGGTGGTCAGGCTCGCTGACTTGTTGATGCATGTCATCGATCCCGTATTGCGTGGATCGGTGCTCACGATATTAATCACTGGATTGTCCGTTAGAGACTCGATTATTTACAGACCGCAGCCATATAGCTGGAATATTGCGGCCTTAAACAACAAACCAACAAACCAAATCAGACAAGCAGGTACTTTTAGTATTCTCACGGGACAAAACCCTCGGACAGCCTATCGTAGTGTGGTGAAGTCTGAACAAAGAAACCTGCTTCCTAAAAATATACACTTTCGTAGATATGTAAGGATAAGTCTAATGAAATATGTATTTATTTACCGGTGGTTGTGCCATACTATCGTGATTGAAGTCTCAAGTCAGCTGACATTGGTGGTGGGTATGTAGTTAACCAAGGACTTCGTCGGTCAGAGGACATTTATTTTGTGCGACCTGTAACTTCAAAACTGCTACATAATTCTTTTTCGAACTGTGAAAGGTGCAGTGCGAAGTTTAATGTCAATTTTTGAATTTTGTACATGGTACAGGGTACAGTTTCTATACAGAGGACGGCTGTGGTCCGTGAACATGGTCAAGATGTTATGGCTGGCGTGCAGGTAAAATGCTGAGCGCTAGAATAGAATTTGAACTAGACCAATCATGTGTAAGCTGTGTAAGCTGAACTACATAAAACATACTGGAGTGACCCAGAAGCTTCCAATGCCCCCACAACTAATAAAACTCAAAGAAAATGCCTTAAAGTATTGTTGATTAAAGAAAGGTCAACAAGGTGGTCAATTAATATTCTGAAAGCAGCGCAGTCGAATACACAGCTGTACTTTAAAGGTTGAAACATTTCAATACAATACATGCACATATGCGCAATACGTAAAGTACACGTATATAAAACACGGCCGGAGAGACTTGGCAACACGATACGCTCGCTGTATAATACTGCCACCTCGGATATGGTTCCGGCGGCTGTCTACTGAACACGCTTGGTGATAACTGACATGACGGGGAATTACGTACATGTTGATGCAAAATATGCGCCATGTCAAGAACTTGCAGACGTGCCAAACGTGCATGTGCTGACAATAAGAATTTGTCTCCCTCCCCTAAATCCAGCAATGTCAAATATATCTAACTGGGCTCCGGTAGGTTTTGGTGCAGCTCCGATAGGGACAGTCTCCAAGATCCAGAATTGTTGGAACACAATTGGGTTGAATACTTACAAACACAGAGGTGGATTAAAAGATAGTGGGAGGGGGGTCCTGCAATGGAACCTGGCTGCTTAATACAGTCGTGGCGTTGTACACCACTTGGCTACTACAAACGTTCAACAGACAAAACATCGTATGTCTAATTTCATTTATGCTTAGGGGGCATGGGTGGCCAAGTCTTCCGAGGCGACGCGATTCGCTGTGCAGAGTTGCGTCCCTTGGGCACGCCAGAAACCTATGATTGTGGGTTCGAATCCCGGTTCGCCCCGATTATGTTTCTAGGTTTGTCAGCACCATACCCGTGCTCGTGGGTTTCACCGGAGTGGTAAACGTCTGAGACCTGCATCACTTCGGGCTTTCCTCCCACATTAAGCTGACACGCCGTGATATAACTGGAATACTGTTAAAAGTGGCGTTAAACCCAACTCACTCACTCACTCATTTATACTTCCTTGAGATTACAAAAAAGAGCTTGTATATGTTGTTAATGAACAAACCTGGTTCGTCATAGGTGAACCTTCAAATGTCGTGAAAACGTTGTTTTATTTTGCTTTAAGATAGATAATTGGCCTTTACTTTTAAGGAGCCAAGCCATGATTGTAGTTTAAACAAGGATTGTTACACACTGCGTACGATGATAATGCCAAACAGTCCACAGCTTACCACTCGGTTTCACGTGTCCTGCGCCAGTCGGGTCTCTGTGATTCACGTTGCAGCACTGTGACACAGTCGCTGTATATCAGATACCTTGTCACAGCGCAGCTTGTGGCGGGAAGTCAAACGAGATGCTACGTACGTGTTTCTGGTGAGAGTACTACAAAGTAGACACAATTTATGGATAACAACTTTTACTGTAAATGCGACGTTTCGGTATAGATCCTTATACCGCTGTCAAGCAAGACCGAGAGTACTATTTATTATATACTTTTTGTGTAGTTGTCTAGCAGAAAATGAAATTATTTCATTACATTAATGTAAAACCTTGAAACGTAAATTCTCCCTATATTTATTTATACTACCTAACATACAGGGACGATTCACCACCATTTGTTTACGACTTTAAAAGTAGTTTCGCGTTTGCAAAATCTTAAAAAATATAAACAAAAGCATAAAAAAATATTAAGGGCACACACATTCTTTATCATACAGATATGATTATAAACAAAATCAACTTTAACAAAAAATATTCTCGAAAACTAGGAGGCAGCTGTTGGAAGCGAAAGAATACATGCTGGTCAAGTAACAAAAATGGCGCTTTGCGAAACGAACAGTCTCGATTGACTAGTTAAATGAGAAGAAATTTACAGTTTATAAGGAAACATTTTCGAGAGAATAAAAAACGGCAAGAATGATATTAACTGCATAAACGACCATCTGTCATTATTTTGCCTTGTCAATGTGGACCTAACGTAATATGAACGTCAACAGTTTGCGTAAGGACTAGTTACTTACGACAAAGGGAGACAATTTTAAGGGGAGGTAACTCTTGTATGACAATAGTTCCGTCCATGTTATGTTCAGTGCAGTGAAATATCAAATGTTATGTTCACTGCAATGAAAATATCACTTTTCTCAACTTCTGAAAACTCACTCTTTCACACTGAAGTATATATTTAAAAAAAACACAGTGGATCATCGAGGAGAGTAGTGAAATTACTTTGTTGTTTCATATATATCCAAGGTCCTGGCTTGATTTAGCTACATCAATCATGCACAAGGGCAACCCTTTAATGAAAAACGGACCCTTATATTTATATCTACATGCACCAAGCGCATGTCAAAATCATTCCAATTTGTGTGTAACTCTTACATGTCCACACGAAATCAATCTGAACACGTCACCAAACTGTATGGATGTTTCAACTTTTACAGGGTGCAACCTGTTCTTTTCTAGTGCAAGTAGGTTTTATGTCAACATGCAGATGGTGCAAGTTAAAACAGGTTAATTAAATCGAGCCATGAAGGTATATTTCTTTGTATGTCATGGCGTGTTCCAAATGCATAACTGATTGAATGTTGTTTATCGTCACAGCCAGCAGCTATACATCACAGCTGATCCAAATGATTAACATGACCTAGTTCTACTATTGCTGTATATGACGCTCAAGTACTATGCCCGTTTGACCTTTTCGATTCAGAAAGAAAATGTGATTTGTCCCTAGCATACTTACTCGTGTGCGAATCCGTGCATCTTGGTGAGTCAAGCGTATATAGGTTCATGATGTCAGGCACTGTGTTAAGATGTATGTATGCATGTATGTATGTATGTGTGTGTGTGTGTGTGAGAGAGAGAGAGAGAGAGAGAGGGAGGTGTTTTACGCCGCTTTTAACAATATTCCAGAAATATCACGAAGGGGGACACCAGAAATGGGCTTTACACATTGTACCCATGTCGGGAATAGAACGCGGGTCTTCAGCGTGACTTCGAACGCTTTAACCACTGGGCTACCAGACCGCCCCTTTCCGCACATGAACCATGTGTAAGGCCGATTCTTGGTGTCCCCAGCCTTGGTTTGGCTAGGATATTACCAAACGCGGCGCAAAACAACATTGGGCCTTCTTTGTGGTATTATTGTTTAATTGGGTTGTCTCCTTGGCTCGCTGAAGGCTATTTTCAAGTTTATTATCATGACTCGCGACGTCCCAAAACGGTGACCTCGGTCAGACTTGATACGTTTTCCCTGTCGTATATAACTTGGATTATGGCTGACAACGTGACTGGAATTATGGGGATTGCTTCTGTTTAACAGTAATAGGTATCTGGAACACAACTATATTGGAGAATAGAGCCTACCATTTCCTGATAACATATGCACATCCACGTCTGTACTCATTAACAGTAAATTCGCTACAAGTAATAAATTATTATGCACACTAGTAATTACTACACATTAGGGTCGCTGTACACTGTGCTAGCAACTAGCGTGCGGTTAATCGTTGCATTCCGATAATTCAGATTGTTCACAGCTGGTTCGACCACATGAGGATGTGATAAATAAGCATTTGATTAACATATGGGATATTATTTGTCCACGTCATACCCGCTGGTGGCTAAACAATACAAGAAACTGCTGGCGAAAGGAAGTATATATATAAGCTTCGGATTTGCCCCCAAAACTGCAAACGTTGTCCAAACGTTACTAGGCTGAAAACAGTCGCCAAAACATTTCAAGGTCCACAACACAACTATGATATACCCGTATAAAAAAAAAAGTTTTATTTTTATCCACCATCAAACATACGTGCGTCTTCAGCAAACCCATCCTTCCGTAAAAGGCGTCTATGCTTGTCGTAAGAGGCGACTAACGGGTTCGGGTAGTCAGGCTCGCTGACTTGATTGATGCATGTCATCGTATCCCAATTGCATGGATCAATGCTCATGATGTCAATCACTGGATTGTCTGGTCCAGAGTCGATTATTAACAGACCGCAGTCATATAGCTTGAATATTGCTTACTGCGGCGTTAAACAACAAACAAAAATCTTGTAATATGTACAACTAGCACTTTATTTGTTTTTCCCCCGTAGGGATTCCAGGACAGCATGTTTTCCAACTGCTCCGTGAATATTTATTTGATGGATAAGTCCTGAACAAGGACCCGATTTGGTGATTGCAGGTTACAAATGGTCCCCAGAAACATATTCTGGTCATGCGAATCGACTTGCCTGATCGGGCGCATGTTAGGTGCGTGGTCACGCTCGGTGATTTAGCAGATAGCTTGTCCACGTGATTCGACCGCGTGGGCCGTTGTTCATGACATCGATCACTGGATAGTCTGGTCCTGACTCGATTATTTACAGACCGCTGTCATCTAGCTGGAATATTGCTGAGTGCTGCAGTAAACAAAACAAATATGCAAACCAGTCCAGGCAGTAAATCAAATTAGGACAACGCCTCAGTAATATGTAGTATTGAGGGACATTGTGTTCAATGTGTTTACAATTAGACTAATTTCAGTTAGACCTGTGGGTGATGACACTAGTTGTATTATTGAATTTGTAATGTTTATATTTCTTACGAACGATTTTTCTATCAAATGGCAAACGGTTATACAATAATATTGTTGAGTGCGGCGTCAAACATCAAACAAACAACAGAAAAAACTGTGTTTGAAAAAGCTTTGTCTCTTTCTCTCATTCAGTAAGATGTGTGTGGCACTATTATGTATTTGACTATTTGTTGTTGTTTTTGTTTGTTTGTTTTCGGAAATGTAGGCCATCAGGCATATTATTCACAAACAATATATTGATGAAAGGTTCTCCTGTACATTACTAAAACTATATATCATCAACGAATGGTATTAATTCATATCATAGTATTTTTCAATCCATTGTTTTCTCGCTTTAAAACCATAAAATATGTTTGCACCTATTTCCCATGCATGTTGGTTGTCACAAGTTTTCATATTGATCGTTTATATGTCCTTTCACAACGCTAAATTGCTGACTCTTCAATTCTCATACCAAGGACAGATCAACAGAAAATGTTCTTCATCTTCGATAACTTTCTTTAAACTGGCATGTTTACAATATTAACATAATCTTTCTTCGTGCAAAATATGTTTCTACAACTGAATTTAATTAACCATATCATAAATAACTGACTCTTAATATTTACTAGATACTGTTCTGGTTGTCGCACATATATACACTGTTCATTAAATCTTAGGGGTGGTGGGGTAGGCTAGTGGTTAAAGCTTCGGCTCGTCACGCTTAAGTCCCGGGTTCGATTCCCCACATGGGTACAATGCGTGAAACCCATTTCCGATGTCCCTCGCCTTTGTATCGCTGGAATATTGTTAAAAGCGGCGTAAAACCACACTCACTCACTCATAAAATTTTAATTTTACTTTCTCATGTAGATTACAAAGACAATTCTCAATCGAATCCATACCCATGTTCAAACAAAACGTTTCTATCAAATCCGAGGATGCTTTTGCCTTCCTGAATTATCAAGTGAAAACAACATATTGGAAGAACTTCTGGGGTACCTGGACCTGGACATGACCTGGACAACACTTATATGCATATTTTAACACATTTCATAACATAAATAGATATAACGGACACCTTCATAATTCACCGAGTACAGAATCGTTGCTTGTATTAGGAGAAATGCCTAAAAATTGTTTTAAAAATATAACTGTATCCTTTCAATGCATGATATCCCCAAACTTCATCGGCGTAGATTAAGATAGGCGCATCATACTGTCGAACAAGAACATTGACGTATTTGCATTGAGTTTATAGTGAGTGAGTTCGGTTTTACGCCGCTTTTAGCAATATTCCAGCAATATCACGGCGGGGGACACCACAAATGGGCTTCACACATTGTACCCATGTGGGGAATCGAACCCGGGTCTTCGGCGTGACGAGTTAACGCTTTAACCACTAGGCTACCCGACCGCCCCCAAAATGACAAAATGAAGCTTTCTTAGGCTGTTGTTATAAATATAGATAAGTTTTTCCCGAACTGAAATGGTTACCAAGATATATTTCCAGATACAGTTTCTAAAATATGTCCGTCACAGTGACATTTTTCAGTTGTTTTAAGCAGTCAGCCTCTTCTGAATACCATGATCTTAGTCTTCTGTTGATTCACGTTCATGCCATAATTATTGCAAAACATGCATAAAATATCGATCTGTGGCTGTAATCTGTACACGCCATCTGCAACATTGGCATGTCATCAGCAGATAATAAGGTCGTGAAATTGTCTAGAAGATTACCAACATATTTTCATCCGCAGTCAGACTGATCATTTCAATGAAGTCATTTAAAATGTAATAAATAATGTAGGGTATACCATCCAATCCTGTCTTACTCCAATACTCCAATCAAAGAAATCACTTTAACCATAACTTGTATTTACACAGGAACGTCTCTGCGAATACACTGCATTCAAAACATTATATACTTTATGTGATATAACATTTTTTGATAATAGATTTCACAATAAAAAAGTGCTGTACTGAGTCAAAACCTTTGGAAATATCCACAAACCTTACATACATACGGCCTTTAGATAAATACTTTTGAATAACAGAATAGCAGAATCATAATAGCAAAATAAAGATATTATCGGTGGTCCTATAACCCCTTCTATAGCCACCTTTCTCCTCATACATTTACCTTCAAACTCTGCCTAAGCTATAATATTTTTATTCAATAGTTTTGTAATACATTTGCCAACTACATTTAAAAGGCAAATTCCCCTGAAACTATTGCTGTCTCATATATTACTACTCTTCTGCAGAACAATGTTTTATCGTGAAAAAAATCTATGCGATTTATAGCGTACCTATCTTGTATTTAAACATAATGTCTAGTATTGCATTGAGTAACAGATTTATACCATTCGTTTCATCATCTTCAGCATAATGGCGCGATCCTCCTGGGAACACGTACGGGAAAGACAAAAGTAAATCTCGGCCAATCAAAGGGAACTTTTCTGTCTAATATAAAATATAACATAGCTGCGCGATAAATCGCAAAGAATAACGAAGAACAAAGTGTGGTTTATTTCACGATAAAAACATTGTTCTATTATGACGTCATTTCTGGAGATTCGAACATGCGCTCGCAACTTAATGACGTCGTATGTCGGACGACGTTAATTTTGAGGAGGGGAGTGTCTTGTGAGTTGTTCCCGTTAGATGTAGCTTGGCAACACAGATGAACGCGATGGCCGAATTATCGTATCCAGTAGAGGGCGAGATATGGCAATTTGTATTGGGAGAAAAGGTACAGGTAATTGACGTGAGGATTGTGAGAATATGCGGGAAATACCCGCCTGTGCATAAAAAGGACTTGTCCAACATTGCTGAGGTCGGGTTATCATTTTTAAAATACGGGTAAATATTTTTAAAGCTTGTACATTTTAGAAACATCCTTGAAAGAGGATAACTTTATGTTGAGAACTTATATAAAAAATAAACGACTCGTGGTCGTTGTTTATCGTACAATATCGTCGTTGTTTACTGTATATACTGCTGTCAGCTTCCTTGGCAATTATCGCGATTTCCTCATGTCTACACATATCCCTCCTGGATTTTTACCAAATGTACTTGTTTTCATGTGACAATGAGCAGCAAAAATGACCCTAAAAAATATTCGAAAATCGTTTACCTTCTTTAGCCACATTTCTGTTAGACAGATGATATATTGAGATATATCTGTATTCTGGTCATGATCCAAAGACAACATTCTGCGCATTCAGTATACAGTCCATGATATTACACTGATGGCAGGACCGGGGCCATCTCCCTTTTCTGTCTGATGTTTTCCAATTTCCACAATGGTGTCAGCTTCAATTTCATATGTGGATTTCTTCTCTCCAACAAGTGATTTATCAAATCGTACTGACATTCTGGTGTTCGGGTCCTTTTCTCTAGTTTCTTTCATTAATGGCATCAATGTACGTCTTGTGTTAAGAATTCTCACCCTGAAATCTCCAGATACCCGTTTATCATCGTTTACTTTGTTGATACGGTCCCCGCTAGATTTTCCTACTCGCGGATCTCACAATTGGTCGTTTTTGCTCGGATTTTTTCCGGCCTACTCAATAAGCTCGCTGGACCGGGATGTACTCGCGTACTTTGACTATTTATTAATATGGTATCTGTTACGAAATGATTTCAAAATTGACACCGAAAGATTTACGCAGAAATCGGTTCGTACAGACTAAATTGTGAAATTAAAAAAGACCACACAGAATCATTAAATGATTAACACATTGTATTGAAACATATAGTTTTAGGTTTACAATGACAATAGGCAATACAATGGGTCAAATAAGTGGTAGCAGAAATATGTAACAATTTCTAAAAAAATATGTTCGTGAATAATGTCTTGATTTAAGTCACTGTCAAATGTCTTGAAAAAGGTCTGCCTCTATTTCTAATAAAAATAGTACATTTGTTATGCGTCAGTCATGGCGTCACACAGGACGGTAACTTTGACAATTTCTGTTGAAAATATCAAATCATTGCAATGTATCTATTTTAAATTCCCTAATTTTTCCTACTATTCTCTTCCCGTGCATATTCTGAAAATGTTGAGCCATTGTCTTGAAAGAATAGACGAATGGATAGCTCAAATTAGGAGAAAATGCTACACTGTTTAAAATCTGTATTTTGCTTTGTTTACATTTCAAACAAGTGCAGTTTTTCGAGCACAGCGTTCGTTTTCACAACTAACATATTTTGCCTGATTTCACCCAGCCATTGGTCATTTGATTCTAAGATGTACGAGGAATTCAAGGATGTGTGTATGGCAGCTAAGTTTGAAATATACGCGATGTTACAGGCGCCTCATAACCGGTGTACCTGAAACGTGATTTTGTAAACACTATCCAATATGGCGGAAAGTTCACTTCGGCGTTCGTGTTTGCGTATTTTCCAAAACATTCGAAACGATTCTCGGGTTATCGGAGACGTTTTGGAATGATCATTGGTGATTTCATAAAAGACAGATACCCGTGATCACTAATATGCTATTTTTGAAATTCATTTCTCCGAGTAAATATCCTAAATTTAGATTTCAAAACATGCTGTAAATAACGCCGTGAGTGGTGATTTAGTAATGTGTAAAAAATGGCGACATTTACGATGTACCTAATTTTCAGAGGTCATTTTCAGTAATTTTGCTTGGCCTAAAATGCCACTGAATGATATCACAGAACAGGGAATTTCCCACTTTATTCAAAACTGTGAAGTGTATTTGTGTGGGTGATGTATTTTGAATTTTATTCGACTTCAAAGTGAGGGTTGTAGAGGAAGGACATATATGTCCCTCTGGCATCCAGGGGGTTAACTCAATACTATTGGTGAATGCTCACAGCGCTACATAAAATAGTGGGAAACTCTGCTGACACACATCTTCCCGAGGCAAGAGAGTAAACTGACTATAAATGTCCAGTTTCCATCCTTGCCGACCTCGACTGGTATTATGGGGTTACATTTTGGCTGGACTAGCGAGTCTATGCATAGTCCAATCAAAATCGCGCAACGAAATCGAAATCTGGTTCGTAAACTTTCGTGCAGATTTCGGTCAATTGCAAGATTTGCAAAGCATGTGCACCGCCAACTCTTTGCCAAAATATTTTTTCTAAATCTTTTCATGTTTTTAATCATAGTACTCACGTGATTTGATGCACTTAGCGATGTAAGACCCGTTGTATCACAGTATGGATCTTGATTTTCGATCAGATCGTCCTGACTCGGCGCCGCCATTTTGTTTGAAACAAATGCAAGTGGTCCATAGGTCGGCAAGGATGGAAACTGGACTTTTAAAGTCAGTTAACTCTCTTGCGTCGGGAAGATGGCTGAGACAAGCACTGCAGCATTGTCATAGAACTTGAGCAGTGTTGGCAAATGACCTCTGGCCAGATCTTGTCAGTTTAGTTTTAGGTATACAAAGGAGCTGTTTCTCAGCAGAACGGAGGGATCTAGATGGTTGATATACCTGCATGAGGTCAGATAAGTAGGAAGGCGCTGACTGGTTGTAGCAATGTTACGTTAAGGTCAGGATCATGTACAGAATTCGGGCTTCTACTGGGAGCCAGTGCAGATTGAAAAGCACAGGTGTTATATGCGCTGACCTTTTGGTTCTTGAGACAACCCTTGATGCCATGGAAGTGTTGGATATGTAATCCTGAATTCGGAAGTGTCGCAATCTGGCAAGAATACGTTGTTTTCAGATAGGTATCCCACATGGGTAGAGCAGACGCAAGTGTGGTCGAAAGTAGCCTTTAATCGCCCTCGTTTCCTTCTTTTAGACACTGTCACATCCCGAAACTTCTCGAACGATCAAGCTTGTCATGTTCAATGTTTACTAAAGGCGGATAACTCTAACTTACTCGCTGCCGCCGAGTACCGCTCAAATCTGACCACGCGAGCTCTCGACATTTTACTAACGCTTTAATCATTCCCTGTCAGAGACAATCACTACAAATAATTCTACATCAACCTCTGCTGCCACATAACAGACACACAATCGTAACAAACAAGCATATCGTATGCTTCCCTCTTCTATATCTACACCACTGCAACCTGTTTTACAGTTTATGCATGCCTGGCGCTTGCGTAAGTATCAGAATCGGTTGGCGACTTTGATGATAGGTGTCAACGTGACTCGATCGGCGATTGCCAAAGGCGACATCATGTTTGTTTGTAAACACTGAAAATTATCAATGCTTGACCTTTGATATTTGCATCTCTATCCGCATATGACGACAGCGGATATCGTTTTTATCCGTTGGCTTTATCCTGCTGAGAAACCTTCGCATTACTTGATTATTACAAGCTTTTCAAGACAACAATTTCCCCAGAATACTATTTGTTTGACATCAACTTTAAAAGGTTTAGAATAAATTTAGCACAATTTAGATGCAGCTCTCATAGACTTAGGATCGAAGTAGGCAGGCATAGAAACATAGACAGAGAATTGAGAATATGTGAGCAATGTGATTTAAATGTGATTGAAGATGAGTTTCATTTTCTGTTAGTTTGTCCAAAATACGACCACCTTAGAAGAAAATATATTGATCTGCCTTGTTATGTACATCCCACTCTACAAAAATTTACAACGATCATGTCAACAACTGATAAAGATTCTCTAAAAAATCTATCGATGTTCATTTATCATGCTATGTTAATTAGAATATGACCTGTTAAAGGGATCTGTAACCACTCCCGAAAACAGAATTGTCGCACAAAGCACCATTCCAACTATTTGACGGCGGGCTGTAAATATCGAGTCTGGACCAGACAATCCAGTGACATATGATTGACATCATGAGTATCGATCTGTGCGTTTGGGATACGATGACATGCATCAACAAAGTCAGCGAGCCTGAACACCCGATCCCGTTATTCCCTTTTTACGACAAGCGTGGGTTGCTGAAGACCTACGCTAACCTCGATCCTCACAGATATGAAAGATATGTAATGTATATGGTTATTAAATGCTACCCAACCTTAACGTTATCTACAAAACTGAATTGCTATCAATGGTTTAAATGTCAATTGCAAATATGTTCATACACAAGGTTATGACATCTGCATCCTCGATGATCCGGGGTATCCAGTCTATTGAAATGAAAGACTTCTACAGCTAAATACTGATGTTTTACGAATCCTTCATTGGCGATTCGTATTTCAGAATTGCATGCAGGTTGCATATTCCGATCACACATGTTCAGGGGAGGTTCACGTTACGGTATATTGATAATAACGATTTGACTTTTGTCGTTTCTGAGAAATAAATGGTACATATTTAAGAAAGTGGTCACCACTGGAGAGGGTACTAGTTTGAGGAGGATCACCAAACTGAATGATCTATGTTTGAGGAGGATCACCAAACTGAATGATCTATGTTTCAGGAGGATCACCAAACTGAATGATCTATGTTTGAGGAGGATCACCAAACTGAATGATCTATGTTTGAGGAGGATCACCAAACTGAATGATCTATGTTTCAGGAGGATCACCAAACTGAATGATCTATGTTTGAGGAGGATCACCAAACTGAACGATCTATGTTTGAATAGGGTCCCCAACCAAGTGATCATTGTTTGAAAAGGATCACCAAACCAATTGGTATGTGTTTGAAAATGATCACCAAACCAATTGATATATGTTTGAAAAGGATCACCAATTATTAATTAACTCGCCCCTTACACTGGTCATATTTTTGGATTATCATCTATTACCCTCTCCTAGAGACTGTGATATTTGTTGGTGACCCTGCCCTGATTCCCTTTGGTCCACCACACCCTAGAATACATTACAAGTCCCTAATGATCCCACTGATCTTGAATATCAAAATCAGAAACATTAAACATGATATTTACAGTTGAAATATATTTTGATTTATATGTTGATTTTATTTTGTTGATATTACAATGATGAATACATTCACGAACTGGCGAACAAAGATGTATACATTCATGAAGCGACGAACGTCTTTACAAACACGCCACTTGCGTCATCTCGACTCACGTCGTTACAGTCAAATACCTGTGACCCCATGGCGACATAGACTCCAGGCTTGGTGAGGCACCGTAGGCAACCTACAGCAAAACCAACGCTGAATTCCGCATCCGAGCCTTTAAAGGTATGTGGCAAGAAGGCCCCCGTGAGGACAATGACCTTTTCCAGTCGGTGAGAGCCGATGAACTGAGCTGATTCTATTAGCGTGTCTGTTCCATGTGTGATCAGGATCCTTCTGATGGGAGAGTCCCTGCACACTTGCAACATGGACTCTCTGAAATATTGATCCGTTGATAATAGTTATACGATCCGGTGTTGTATGACATTCTTCAATGCGGCGTTAGTGATTTACATCAAAACTTCATTTGTCAAGAGGCTGACAGAGGCCATGGAAATGCTCTGGGGATTACGAACATGAGCATTAAGTATTTCTTTTGTTGAAGTGAGATTTCCCGTCTCAGTCGTGACAAGTACTCATTAAATACAGCATAATTTGAGTCTCAAGTAACCTGTGAAGATCCGGGTTAGAATAGGTCTTCAGCAACCCCTGATGAAGTTTGTTTGTTGTTTAACGCCGCACTAATATTCCAGCTATATGACGGCGGCCATAATCGAGTCTGGCCCAGACAATCCAGTGATTGACACCATGGGCACCGATCTACATAATTGGGCTACGATGACATGCATCAACCAAGTCAGCGAGCCTGACCACCCGATCCCGTTAGTCGCCCCTGACGACAAGCATGTCGTCTTTTACGGCAAGCATGTGTTGCTGATTGCTGAACCTTCTGTGCATATGGAGATGAGGTGAGGTGAGGTGAGGTGAGGTGAGGTGAAATTGGATTTAACGTCGTGTTCAAGATAATTGCACTTACGTAGCGACGTTCGTGTGTGTGGATGCTTGTACTAGTCACTTAGATATTCTGCCGCAGTTTAATACTTGTACTCCGCTTAGACATTGCTTTATCCCTTTAACGCCAGGCAGTGTAACAACAAGTGTCGTCTTTTGGTTTGACCAAATAGGGAATCGAACCACCGAACTTCCGCTCTCCGGGCAGACGCTCTATCCACTACACCGAGGAGGCGGTTGCACGTATGTGCAGAATTACGTCCAGTAGTCGTAACGGAATCATATCATCGCGAGTTCGAAACCCCAAATTGTCCCAGTCTATGATCCTTGATTTGTCAACACCATACTGTTTCGAGTGGGTTTCACGAACGTACTGAACGTCCAGGACTACCATTAGTTCCGGGATTCGATCCCCGGCCGCTTCATGCCAAAAGAAGATGGTATTTGTTGTTTCCCTGCCTGGCGCTCGGCGACTAGGAGTCAGTATACTGTGTCTGAGTGGGGTATTCATGTAAAACCGTGGAAATATATTTCAAAGGGCTAGCACTATAAAATCGGCATTAGTCCGGACTAATACAAGTAGCCAGGCACACATGCACGCACGCACGCACCCACGCACGCACACGCACGCACGCTTGCACACACACACACACATACACACACACACACACACACACACACACACACACACACACACACACACACACATACGTGCATGCACGTCGCTATAGGAGTGCAATAATGTTGGACGCGACGTTAACCCCGTTTCACCTCATGATCAGGACCGCCTCCGTGGTCTCGTGGCTGACAGAGGCCATGGAAATGCTCTGGGTATTACGAACATGAGCTTTAAGTATGGAGCGTCCGCCCGGAGAGCGGAAGGTCCGGGGTTCGATGCCCAGCCGCGTCATACCAAAAGACGTTAAAAGATGGTACTTGTTGTTACACTGTCTGGTGCTCGGCATTAAGGGGATAAAACAAGGACTGGTCGGCTCGAAGTCAGTATACTGCGTCTGAGTGGGGTATTCATGTTAAACTGCGGCATGGTATCTCAGTGTGCTAGCAATATAAATCGGCATCAGTCAGGACTAGAACAAGCAGCCACACACACACACACACACACACACACACACACACACACACACACACACACACGTGCATGCACGTCGCTTTATAAGTGCAATAATCTTCGACGCGACGTTTTAAAAAACCCATTTCACCTTACCTCACCGTTTCACCTCACCTCTCCTCGCCGAACACTGAGCTGACACGACGTGGTATAACTGAGTACGCCACCTCTCCTCACCTGTCCTCCTGTGTGATGTCCTGACTGTCCTTCCTGCACACGGTCCTCAAGGTCCAGGAGGACCTGGGAGTGAGGGTCCTCGCCATCTTCTCTACAGCGGAGTCCCCGATCTCAAACGCGTAGCCTCCCTTCCGTTTGGGGTAATCCTTGTCTATTGTTCCTTTAGACGAATCATGCATGTTAAAATTGCAATTGTCTACATTTCAGATTACATGTCTCTCTAAAATGGAACTAATTCAAATATAAGTACGCCGTGATATTATGTTCAACTGTACATTGCGGCATTAAACCCAACCTATACATATATAAACCAGGAATCTCAAATAATTACTATTGGTTTTCCTTGAATATGGTATATGGGAACATTTTAAATGTCTCCATGGAAACGTTTCACCTACATCCACAATCAGTGGACCGTAGCTTGTTCGGTCCGACACTGCCACATCGATGGAAAGTTTCCAATTTTCTTTCCTGGGGAAAACATTGCCAAACGTTTGGCCTGGATATTTCAAGAGCTGTTTGCTAATGTGAGGTAAGGTGGGGTGAGGTATGCTGGGGTGGGCTGGGGTGGGGGGTGAGGGGTTCACTGAACTTTATTTACACTCGAGGATACATACCATAGCGTATAAAAGTTAACAGAGAACATAAACATGTCCAATGGCGATCGATACTTATAATATACAATAATTGGCGGTAAGAGCATTACATATTACTTAAATATCTTAATAATGATTTTACAGAAGTTTGTAATTTTCCGAAGAACAATTTTACATTTTTACATTGAAACATATACATCATTTGACGGAAAGGGAAAGTTGAGGTGTAATCATTTATCCGATTATGGCTACACTATAGTCACATATAAACAAGTAATGACATTCGTCCCCTAAATCTGAATTATTACAAAGGTTACATGATCTTTCAGCAACAGGTGATGTGTGTGAGTAAAGTCTGATTTACATTGCTTTGCACAATATTTGAGTGAGTAAATATGGTTTTACGCCGCTTTTAGCAAAATTCCAGCAACATCACGGCGGGGGACACCAGAAATTGGCTTCACACATTGTGCCCATTTGGGGAATCAATCCAGGGTCTTCGGCGAGGCGAGCACACGCTTTAACCACTACTCTTTCCACCTAGAACTATAACCTGGGCGAATCTGGAATCAAACAGGGTATGGTGCGGACAAACCTAGAAACATGATAGGCGCGAACCGGGATTCGAACCCACAATAATAGATTTTTGGCGTGCCCAAGGGACGCAACTCTGCACAGCGAATCGCGGCGCCTTATACGACTGGGCCACCCGTGTCCCCTTGCGTGTAATAAGGAAATCAACTGATTGGTATTTATCATACAATTTGAGACAGCAGATAAACAACGTTTTGTTTTAAATGGTCGTACTCAAACTTGCTAGGACTGTAAGAATTTATTTTTGTGTCAGACAACTGCATTTTTTTCAACAGTCAAAAGCACATATTTTTTCAAGCATTGTCTGCACAATTTATTTCTTCGATAAAATCTTTCTCCTTCTCCATCCCTTGAATATCAACCTTATATCACAGCTTTTCCTTTTCTCGTCCCAAAGTGCACATTGTTTACGACCTTTACCTAAGCCTTTGGCGACTAGCTTCGCCGCTGTCGATATGACCGTATACAGCCAAACATTTGAGTGGAGTGTCCACAATACCGGTCTGCGTATGATAACCGATCCTGCATTGCAGCAGCACACATTGCCACACACTGACAGTGATTTTGTTTGTGGGATAGTTATCGCAAGGTCTTTTGGTCACTGGGTAAAACATGTGAAGTAGTACCTCCTGTCTGGATCACAAGCAAGTCGTTATCCGCCATGTTATCTATCAGCTGGTGTGACCCGGCGACGAGATATGCCCCCAGCGTCATGTCACAATAGTCATGTGACGTACACTTGGGCGTTCCTCACTAAACTATCACAAGAACATCCACGTAAAGACACGAATGAGGAAAAATGGGGAAAATACGCAGAAACTGAAGCTAGTGTTTTGATTGTGACAGAGAAAAGGAAACACGTGTTAGAGTAAGAGGTGAAATATATAGAAAAAGGGGTACGTGTTTAGGAAAGAGACACACATGAGTTTGTTTGTTTGTTGTTTAACGTCGCACTGATAAATATACCAGCTACATGACGGCGATCTGTAAATATTCGAGTCTGGACCAGATAATTCAGTGATTGACATCAGCATCGATCCACGCAATTGGGATACATGACATGCACCAACCAAGTCAGCGAGCCTGACCACCCGGTCAGATTGCTGGATTCTAATTGAGTCATGATAAGAGTGTATGCTGTCTCATGTATAAATCGGAAATATGTGGAATATTAAAAACAACAAAAAACACTTTAACAAAATTGATTTAACGTCTGGGCTGAGTATGAGTGTGTGAACAAAATTGTGCTGACGCAATGAGTTTTATGACCATACCAGCCTGAATATCTTAGCGGTCCTCACAATGCTGCGTTTGGGTGAATTATCTCCCATTATCCACGGTCGGCTGTCCGAGGATATTGCAACGATGTCGAAGGATTTTAGAAGCAATTTTATTTGAAGCTGTACATTCTGTCCAGTTTCCTTGAATAAACAGCAAAATAACATTCTAATACGAAAATATGTGTACGGTAAGTACCATTTTCTCAGAGTTACTGTAAGATCCTGTAACTATATAGCCAGTCGACAACCAGTGTAACCAGTTATCAACTCGTCTCTCAAGGCGTCAGCTGAGCAACACACGACTGTATCGTTACTTAACGGCAATGCATACAATGTTGCATTGACTTCCATGCCATGCTAAAATAACTATATGTTCCTGTGCCATTGGAAGTTCCGGGGTAGATCTATATCAAAGTAACCTTGAAACTAAATTTCTATTCACTGGTGTTATTTTTAGAAATTCAACCAGGGAGACCAGAAAAATATTTTCGATCTTAATATGACACATACATTTAGCCCTTTTGGGTGCTTATGCATACTTCTCTTCCAGGCAACACGTGAAAATCCGGGGTAAAATAGGTCTTCTGCAAACCATGCTTGTCGTAAGAGGCGACTAACGGGATTGGGTGGTCAGGCTCGCTGACTTTGTTGATGCATGTCATCGATCCAAATTGCGTGGTTCGATGCTCATGATGTCAATCACTGGATTGTCTTGTCCAGACTCTATTATTTACAGACCGCCGTCATATACCTGGAATATGGCTATGTGCGGCGTTAAACAACAAACAAAAAAACAGACGAACAAAATCACTTCCAGGCCTTGCCCAATACTTTACAATACTTGTTCATTTTTTTATTTCAATAAGAAAGCCCAGAAATTAAATGAAATATGATCTTGATTATATCATGGTGTATGTAAATGAGTTTAGAAAAAACCTGCACTGCACAGTTATAATTCAAAACATTTTATTTTCACACAGCTGTGTGTTTATGATTTAAATGATATGGAAATAGGCTTTTCAGAAATAGATCATTGAAAAGTGATCATAAAGACATGTCAAATAGACGCTGAGGTAAATTCATAGATTATTTTGACCGTCACTGTCAGTCTGATTGGTATCCTCCCATTAGTTACACATCCCATTTGTCACACACCTCAAAACAACAAGGGTCCTGGCTGAAGGCACTGACTGGTCTACCCTATGTTACCTAAGTATTAGAAAGGAGTGATCAAAGAGAAGTAGAAAAGTAGCAAAGGCTCGCTAAATACAATGTATATTCCTAATACAGGATATTTACAATACTCAAACACACTCACGTGATAACCTCTATATTTTGTAAATCTTGAAATAAACGTGAGCATGAATTAAATAAGAAATATGGGAGTAGCCTTGTTTGCATTAATGAAATTTTGCATTTATGTCTCCAAAATGACTATCAACAACTAGATTGTTATGGTTTACAGTCACTGAACACTGAACGTGCACCGTAAAATTCAATCCGTGAAGTAAATGACATTGTTTTTGTATTTGAACTACACACCCAACAATCCATGAACAGTTCTCCAGTCCAATAATTTAGAATTAAAGAATGATTCTTTGAAATCAGTTTACATCAAATCTTTCCTCACACTTCTGTCTTAGGTTTTATAACCTGAGACGTAACTCATGAATTATTTTGTTGACACAGCAACATAAGATTCCTGTTAAGTTTTCATTTCAATCAAATAATTGTCATTTGTATGTGTGGTTTAGGCTTTCTTAATAAATCAGGAGGGGGCATTGTAGGAATTTTGTGCATTAACTGAAAGACGACTTCAATTACGGTATCTCATGTTATATAGGTCTGTGATGTATCTTTACACACCCATTAATCTCCATGCCAGGCTATAGACACTGAGCCTCCTCATTGCTGAGGTCAATGTTATCTTTCCTCACAGATATGTTATTAGCAGAGACTAATCTGACAGTAATGTCTCATTATCTAGGCTGTACATGTTGGTTGCAGCCTAGTCTCTAGTGGCTGTTATATCAGAGACTTCATGGAGGTAACTAGGGATTTATGTGGCTTGATTAAGGCCAGTATTCAGGTGATACAATTTTTTGAGATAATGAATCGGATTTCCCTGAGCCAAAAGCCACAGAAACAATTTTATCATTAAGTAATATAATGTAAATTTATCTTTAGTGATCAGACTGCTCTATATCTGATTAATTATTTATAGAAAAAGGATGAAACTGCAAAAAATAAAAAAAACTGACTTTAAATTCAATTTTCCACCCTTGCCGAACCAGGCTGCAATTATGGAGTTACGTTTTGCCTGGACTAACGTGCCTATGCAAAGTCCACTCAAAATCACGTAAGGAAATCGACATCCCGTTTGAAAACTGCTGTGCAGATTTTGGTGGACTGCAGGGTTTGCAAAGCATGTGTATCAACAACTTAGCGTCAACCATTATTTTCCAAATCTTTTCATGTTTTTAATCAAGGTGCACACATGATTTGATGCACCTTGCGAAGTTAGACCCATTTTATTACAATATATATCTTGGTTATGGATCAGATCATTTTCACTGGACATTTTATTTGAAGCAAATACAAGTGATATGAGATAAGTGGAATCTAAATTGGTAAATAGGAGGGACATAGAAGGTAAATAACCCACAATAGCCACTGGTGGTGCTACAATCGAGCCAAGAAATTCCAGCCTAGTTCGGCAAAGGGTGGAAACAGGACTTTTATAGTCAGTAAACTCCCTTTCCTCAGGAAGAAGGGAAGTGAGGATCTGTGGCACATTGATTTTGTTTGTTTGTTTATTTGTTTGTTTAACACTGCACTCAGCAATATTCCAGCTACATGATGGCAGTCTGTAAATAATCAACTCTGGGCCAGACAATCCAGTGATTGACACCATGAGCATCGATCCACACAATTGGGATCGATGACATGCATCAATCAGGTCAGCGAGCCTGACCTCCCGATCCTGCTAGTCACCTTTTATCTCAAGCAGACTCATCTTCCCGAGGCAAAGGAGTTAACTGACTATAAAAGTCTAGTTTCCACCCTTGCCGAACTAGGCTGGTATTATGGAGTTACATTTTGGCTGGACTAACGAGTCAATGCATAGTCCAATCAGTATCGCCCACTGAAATCGAAATCCGGTTCGTAAACTGTCGTGCAGATTTCGATCGACTGCAGTATTTGCAAAGCATGTGCGCCGCCAACTCGTTGTCAACAGATATTATTCCAAATCTTTACATGTTTTTAATCAAGGTGCTCACGTGATTTGATGCATTTCGCGATGTAAGACCCGTTTTATCACAATATAGATCTTGATTATCGATCAGATCGTCCTGACTGGGCGCCACCATTTTGTGTGAAGCAAGCGCAAGTGATATTAGAGTTGGAATCTGATTGGTCCATAGGAGAGGCTTAGAAGAGACATAACTGGTAATAGCCACTGGTGGCGCTACGACCGAGCCCAGTTATTCCAGCCTAGTTCAGCAAGGGTGGAAACTGGACTTTTAAAGTCAGTTAACTCTCTTGCCTCGGGAAGATGAGCAGACTAGACTAAGATGCTAAAGTAATTTGAGGATAATTGTTTGGAACAGGCCATGGACAACACATATTGTCAAATGCTTTGTGACCAAGCGAAGAGACAAAGACTTTGTTTTTGTTTATTTACAGACAGAAAGGTTTTACTATTTGGTTTGAAAGATTACATCGATGAACTATCAATATTCTTTGTGTTGGTTTTGGAATGGTTATAAATTGGATTTTATGCACTTCTGGTGCTGTTATTTGGCCTTGCACATCTTTGTGCACAGTTGTTAATAAAGTAACTAAGAATATAGCAACCTGTTCCTTATAAGAGAGGCTGTCTCCATGGTCAAGTGGCAGAGCATCGGCCCGGAGAGCGGACGGTCCGGGGTTCTGTCCCCGGCTTGCTTCAAATAAGATGTTAAAAGATGGTACTTGTCATTATGCTTGTGGTTACTCTGCCTGCCGCTCGGCATTAAGGGGCTAAAACAAGGACTGATCAGCCTGAAGTCAGTATACTGTGTCTGACTGGGTTATTCATTTTGACCTGTGGCATGGTATCTCAGTAGGCTAGCACTATAAAAACAGTATTAGTCCGGACTAGTACAAGCATCCACACACACGCACGGGCATGCAAGTTGCTATAAAAGTTGAATAATCATGGACGTGATGTGAAGCCCCATTTCACCTCACCATGTGAGAGAATTAGCATCCTCAAAATTTGAAAAACATAAAGAAAAAGGAATTCATTTATTGGGACTTAATTATGTATTTAACTAAAATGTAAATTACTAAAGAACCCAAACCCGAAAAGATGTTTATTTGAAACACTGTCTTCTCTCTGCATGAGGGGCGGCGGCGTAGCCTCGTGGTTAAAGGGTTCGCTCGTCACGCTGAAGGCCCTAGTTCAATTCCCTACATGGGTACAATGTGTGAAGCCCATTTCTGGTGTCCCATGCCGTGATATTGCTGGCATATTGCTAAAAGTGGCGTAAAACCATACTCACTCACTCACTCACTCACTCACTCACTCACCCACCCACCCACCCACCCACCCACTCACTCACTCACTCACTCACTCTGCATGTAGTCGGTCATGCAGACCCTGAAACAAATATATCCAAAACAGCCCATGCAAGTCTATAATGTTTGACAAGTCTAGATTACTGCAGTATCTGAAAATGAAGAAAGTCTCTGGGCTCCTTTTTATTATATTTTATAACAATAATTTTAACAACTGTTTTTTCTGTAAAATATGTTCATTTCAGAGACTAGATGTTAGTCTACTCTGCATGCTGAACATACTACAACTACCGGTACATTGTAACACAATACACAAATCAATGTTTCATGACATTAAAAATGGGTATTGAATTGGTTTCCTGCTGGTCACATGACACCTGATGAGGCGAGTTATTCAAGTAGAAATCCTGGCTAACTGGATGTATCACTTGGTCACCTTATAGGCAGTTTGAGTGTTTAGCTAAACCGTGACTGGGGTGACAAATAGCTGGTGATTTGCACGGATCAGCTTATGAACAAGTTGTGAAATAGGATGTGAGATATATGTGACCAGGAAACAATGGTAAGAAAATTGCAATACATATCCTCCTTGTAAGACTAGTTGCACAACTGATCCAATGTCTAGAGCTGTCTCATGATATGGCATGTTGCTACTGATGGAGAGTTTGTAACACGGATGTGTCTAAGGTGGAGGAGCATGTGTGCTGTCTACCTGGTTTCCAATAGACTACAGGTTTCAAACCATCTCTGATGTTTTACAGCCTACTTGTCTCAAATATGCTGTTTCCTCAGGTTTTATATATTTGATAAAACTCTGTGGTACCTTAAATGTCATATGCATGATAGAATTCCATGTACAGATGTAAGTATATATTGTTTTAGTTGACGTTTGTTACCAATGAAGATCCAGGTTAGAATAGGTCTTCAGCAACCCATGCTTGCCGTAAAAGGCGACTAGCAGGATCGGGAGGTCAGACTCGCTGACTTGGTTGATGCATGTCATCGCATCCCAATTGTGTTGATCAATGCTCATGATGTGAATCACTGGATTGTCTGGCCCAGGCTTGATTGTTACAGACCACCGTCATATAGCTGGAAGATTGCTGAGTGGGGCGTTAAACAACAAACAAACAACAAACAAAGTTGACATTTGTGGCCTGTCCTTCAAATTCCACTTATTTGTTTAACAATATTTCAGGTTACATTTTTCTGCATCATAGTTTTACACTGTCAGTATTACCCAAAGGCCAGGTGCAGGTGCTTGTCTTCCTGTTGATAATTCCTATATCAACCTACAGCTGTACAGATTCTGTGGAGCTGACGTAACTGTGCTTGTCCACCCATTTAAGCTGCTTAACAATGGCTAGGCTATGTGTCATGCACTGGGCATTGTGTACTTGGTCTCCTGACTTTCACGGCTACTGTGTGTTGCATTCTCTGTGACAGAGGAGTCGCCTTGTGCTGTGGTTTTTGTTGTAAACAGTGGATTATTTGGACTATCTTGTAAAGGGTTTGTTGATTTTGTGTGTTAAGGAAATTATTTTTTAATTTTCTTTTCAAGTCTTCATTCTCTATTTACCTCACTGGTTTTGAAATGTTTATGGAGAGGCCTGTTATTTTTGCTTCAGAGAAATGCAGGATATTATTACATGTCTGTCCTCTTCATTTTGAATATTGCTGAAAAGTGTTCTAAAAGATATGTTTGGTGCAGAAAATGTGCACAACCAGTATGCACAACATCTTCCCGAGGCAAGGCAGGTAACTGACTATAAAAGTCCAGTTTCCACCCTTGCCAAACTAGGATGGAATTATGGAATTACATTTTGGCCGGACTAACGAGTCTGTGTATAATCTAATCAAAACCTCTTTACGAAATCAACATCCGGTTCTTAAACAACATAGCGACTGCTGTACAGATTTCAGTTGACTGTAGGATTTGCAGAGCATTTGTGCCATTGACTGGGTGTTGACATATATTTTGTCAAATATTTTCATGTGTTTAATCAATGTGCTCACGTGATTTGATGCACCTCGCGAGGTGAGACCCGTTTTATTATGATAAAGATCTTGATTATTGATCAGATCGTCTTGACTTGGCTCCACCATTTTGTTTGAAGCAAGTGATATGAGAGGTGGAACCTGATTGGTCAATAGGAGGGACATAGAAGGGACATAATTCGTAATCGCCACTGGTGGCGCTACCATCGAGCCATGAAATTCAAACCTAGTTATGCAAAGGTTGAAACGGGACTTTTACAATCAGTTAACTACCTTGCCTCCGAAAGATATACGCAGAGAATGGACTCAGCAAACAATATACAATATATATATATATCCCAAGACAAAACTGTTGTCAGCAGCCATACCATGTAACATATTCAAGTCTTCATTTGCATTTCATAAACATTGTCAATCATTCTTATTGCTGTGTTCCGAGATGGACCACTTATTTGAGCAGGTACAACTCACTCGTCTCTGGTGCAATTTTATTTGTAAATAAATAAATTGCAAGCGTTTGTGGCATTTGTTTGGCTAACCAAACAATATTTTTTTTGCGTTTATGCTTCCATAAACCTTAGACTACTGTTTCCTGATTGGCTGATAATAGAATGGGCAGGGCTTGTGTTGCATTATTGCTCTGAATGACGTCACTAATTTTGTACTGTTGTCTACAGTGTTGTGTGTGTTAATCATGAAATAAGCAGTCTGTGAAGTAATTATTGTTGACTTGTTGTTCAATAGGTTTTGTGTTTACGGAGATATCAACGTAAATAAAACGGTGTGCAGACTTTGCGTATTTACAGTTTGCACACACATATTCTTTTATACCTCCAGAAATGCAAAACCTATTGAAGTCAATTCTTAACAAGGTGTCATTGTGTTTTCAATTTTTTTCAGGTGTAAAAAGATAGAATGCAAAGATGGACGATACACCTGGAGGGGGGGCCAAAGCGTGTCAATCATGCTGCTGTTGCCATAGGTGACAGCATCTTCTCCTTCGGGGGATACTGCACTGGGGAGGATTATGACACGACCCGGCCGATGGATGTCTACATCCTTGATACTCGTGAGCATGAAATTTGAGTTTTTTTTAATACAGGGTTCGCACAGGCTTGGAAAAGCATGAAATTTTAATGTCCCACTTGAAAAGGCTTGATTGTTAGTGTCTTTCTGGAAAAGCCTCGAAAATCAACAAAATAGCTTGAAAAACCTTCATATTAAGTTAATTTGTACAAAATCAGAGATCTGATTGGTCCACATGATCTTTATGTAATACTGTGTAACCCGCCTTGGAGGGAAATAGATTTCTCAGCGGGGAATAAGTCTCTTATACCCACTTCAAAGCAAAAAGCCACACGCTTTTTCCGAGTCAGTGGAAGTCATGTGACATAGCACAAGTTAACCTCAGCTCAATCGGACAACTGTTTTCTATCAATTTTAAATTTGTTTTAATTCTTTTACAATGTCACATTAAAACATGTCGGTAAGATGTTGTAGCAGGATTACTCGGGGTACATGTTTTTTTTGCGTCCCTCGTTTTATACCACGAGACGGAGGCCTTGAATTTTAGTGTTCCATATCTGTATGAACCTTGTAATAATTTTTTAAGAAAAACTGTAGTTCAAGAAAATTTAATGTAGTACAAATTTTATGCCATTTACCAACACCATCTTTACCATTTTTACCTTGAATACCACAATAACTTTTGAAGAGAATGCAGAGATATTTCATTTTTTCCTTCATGTACATATGCATGTCTAGTAATCAGCTGTTACCATGGCTATGTGACAGAATGGAAATTAGCACTAGCCATCTAGTCCGGACCAGTTTTGTTTATGTTAAAGGTATCCTCAGGGCTAGTAGAATTTCAGACATTTTCTGTGGTTTTGCTATTTTTTATCATAATTTGGGATGGTAGATGTTCCTGGTTGATTACTATCCCTGTATGATGGAATTAATGAATACCTCTATGACAAGTTCAGTAGTATCATGTACAGAGTTGTTGTACACTTGTGAATGTGAGATTCCATTGTGTGACAGACACTGTGAATTGTTGCCACAGTATCACTACGCTGGCGCCTCCTGCCAGGTATTCCCATAAACCACCCTGACTATGACCTGGTTCCATATCAGCGGTACGGCCACACAGCGGTTGCCGTTAGCGACTGTGCCTACATCTGGGGCGGCAGAAACGACAAGGACGGTGCTTGTAACATCTTGTACTGTTTTGACACAGGTGAGTCAAGTCCTCCACATCCAAGGTCATGGTAAACTTTACATTACATCGAGACTGTGGCACCTAAAATGGTTGGCCTCTGAAAACATTTCCAAGCAGACAGCTCAACTGATAAGGATTTAGACCCATGGTTATTTGTTACTATTACCTTGACTGTAAATGAAATATTTCTGAGCAACCAGCACTTGAGTCACTTGTTTGCCTGGACAAGAATCATCTATTTTCCAGGCTGCCTTGATATAGCTGGAATATTGCTGCCTGCTTTGTTACACATTGTACCCGATCCATGAAGATCCGGGGTCGATTAGGTCTTCAGCAACCCATGCTTGTCTTCCCCTCATGAAGATCTGGGGTCGATTAGGTCTTCAGCAACCCATGCTTGTCTTCCCCTCGTGAAGATCTGGGGTCGATTAGGTCTTCAGCAACCCATGCTTTTCTTCCCCTCGTGAAGATCTGGGGTCGATTAGGTCTTCAGCAACCCATGCTTGTCTTATCCCATGAAGATCCGGGGTCGAATAGGTCTTCAGTAACCAATGCTTGTCTTATCCCATGAAGATCTGGGGTCGATTAGGTCTTCAGCAACCCATGCTTGTCTTATCCCATGAAGATCCGGGGTCGAATAGGCCTTCAGCAACCCATGCTTGTCTTATCCCATGAAGATCTGGGGTCGAATAGGTCTTCAGCAACCCATGCTTGTCTTATCCCATGAAGATCTGGGGTAGAATAGGTCTTCAGTAACCCATGCTTGTCTTATCCCATGAAGATCTGGGGTCGAATAGGTCTTCAGTAACCCATGCTTGTCTCTCCTCATGAAGATCCGGGGTCGAATAGGTCTTCAGTAACCCATGCTTGTCTCTCCTCATGAAGATCTGGGGTCGAATAGGTCTTCAGTAACCCATGCTTGTCTTATCCCATGAAGATCCGGGGTCGAATAGGTCTTCAGCAACCCATGCTTGTCTTATCCCATGAAGATCCGGGGTCGAATAGGTCTTCAGTAACCAATGCTTGTCTTATCCCATGATGATCTGGGGTCGAATAGGTCTTCAGTAACCAATGCTTGTCTTATCCCATGAAGATCCGGGGTCGAATAGGTCTTCAGTAACCAATGCTTGTCTTATCCCATGAAGATCTGGGGTCGAATAGGTCTTCAGTAACCAATGCTTGTCTTATCCCATGAAGATCTGGGGTAGAATAGGGCTTCAGCAACCCATGCTTGTCTCTCCTCGTGAAGATCTGGGGTCGAATAGGTCTTCAGTAACCCATGCTTGTCTTCCCCTGTGAAGATCCGGGGTAGAATAGGTCTTCAGCAACCCATGCTTGCCGTAAAAGGTGACTATGTCGTAGTGGGATCGGGTGATCAGGTTTGCTGACTTGGTTGATGCGTGTCATTGTATCCCAATTGCATGGGTCAATGCTCATGATGTCAATCACTGGATTGTCTGGTCCAGACTTGATTATTTACAGACCGCCGTCATGTAGCTGGAATATTGCCAAGTGCTACGTTAAAAAACAAACACAAACAAAAAACATTGTTCCCTCTTTTCTTTCCAACAACCATGATAGTATTGATGTTTTATAGAAGGAGACTTCTGATGTGTTCCGGGGGCGGTCAGGTAGCTTAGTGGTTATAGTGTTTGCTCGTCACGCCAACATGGGTACAATGTGTGAAGCCCATTTCTGGTGTCCCACACTGTGATATTGCTGGAATATTGCTAAAAGCGGCGTAAAACAATACCCACTCACTCTGATTTGTTCCCTCTACAGCTAGATCAATATCTGATTCGTTAGTAACTTAGCACAGTCCGATATGTGTTGTGATGAAGGGGCCTTTGTCCACTGGGGTAGCCATGAGTGGTGCAAAGTATGCACCTGTATCGGATGCAGTGGGCACTGACATGCCTTACAACAGTGTGTTATGTTAAAGGTAAGAGTGTGAGATGGTCAAGTCTGTAAATAGAGTACTCTTGCATGTGTTTCAGGAATGATGAAGTGGAACAAGCCTGCGATCAATGGGCCAATACCGGGGGCCAGGGATGGACATTCTGCCTGCGTCATCAGCAACAAGATGTACATCTTCGGGGGATACGAGGAGGAGGTACGGAGTCTTCTCATCAACACTCTGCCAGAGCTCAAGATAAGCTGCATATTTGCGTAAAATACACATTTAATCAACTGAAATACGCAGATAATTCAAATCCTAGTGTATCAAATACTCAACAAAAACTATAAATACACTATTGAAATAAAATTAATGCGTATAAAAAATTAAATAAAATGATTGTGTATATTACAACTGTAAGATAAAGTGATTGTGTGCCAGCCGATCGCCAAATTCACTTACCGACAGTTACATTCGGAAAGGCTTCTTTGACAAACATACTGATACATACTGTATCTTAAGTTGTCGCTTTTAGGTATTAAAACAATAGTGCCCATAGGTTTTGCGAACAAAAAATGCATTTCGGAGAGGGAGCTGCAAGCAAATGCAGATGGGTATACTACTATTCAAATAATTTTAAATGATTTATAGGGAATGTTTTAAGTGAAATAGACAAATGTGAAGAAACAGGTGGGTAAAATGTTTTTGAATACCCTCTAAAACTTGTGGATACCCAATCAAAATCAAACCCCGGGGTAAAACAACCAAATAACCAAACGCTTATTTATAGCTCTGCTCTACCATTATTAGATGTAGATCATGTACACAATTTTAGATCACATGTTCATCTACCAGTTGGCACAATTGTCTCTGATGTCACATGCTACTGTACAAGGTTGTGTCCCTTAGGCATGACAGGATCTTGTGCTGGTGGGTTTTTACCAGAGTTGTAAACTCAACCTACCAAGCCCCCAAATCCCAACCTTCAGACTTCTAATGTACATGGTTAATGTTGGCATCTCTCTTATCATGACTGTCTCCATGGTCTAGTGAATATAGTGTCTGCCCGGAGAATGGAAGGTGTGTGGTTTGATCCCCTCCCGCGTCATACCAAAACATGTTAGGCTAAAAAAAATAATAGGTCTTGGTTCTCAGGCACCACCTGCACCATCATAAGCCTGCCGCCCGTTTTGTTTTTATTTCCATTTTCAAAAAAAATGAAATCTTTAAATATTCTGCGTCTCAAACTCATGACCCCAGTTAAGTGCTACAATGATGAAGAACAACATGACTTGCCCGAAATTATTGTAAACAAAATTTGGTTACATACTAGCTTGAACAACCAGAATAAACATAACACTGCCCACCCGCACAATAATTTCAAAAGTCATTGCCTGGGAAGCAATTCTTTTATTTTCTTAAGCTTTCAGATATGGTATTTGTTGTTACTCTGCCGAGTGCTCAGAATTACAGGGATATGATAAAACAAGGACTGTCAGCTTGGAGCCAGCATACTGAGTCTGAGTGGGCATCCATGTTAATCTATAGTATGGGATCTCCGTGGGCTGGCACCATAAAACTGCTGTTAGTCTGGACACATGTGCATGCATGTCGCTATGTGCAGTAATCTTGAACATGGCATTAAAACCCATTTCACCTCACCTAACTTCAGCTCGCTGATCGTGCTGATGGCAGAGTAACTGCAGCATGGTACCTGATCCCCTCTATAACTATGAGATTCCATCTTTAACTATGACCACTGGTTAATCCTGGGTATGGCCAACAGGTGACAGCCTCTGACTGATGGTGAAACATGAGATCAGTGTAAATGAGGAACTGACACCAGCAGGATTAGTTGTGATGACTGATAAGATAACACTCCAGCACCACTCAAGTTACATGACTCTACGTAGAGATATTAAAGAGAACTGCAATTTTCTCCTGATTGGGTACTGTTGTTATCTTTCATACAAATTATGATTAGACTAGTTTCCTGATACTGTATATTTGGGTAAATTAATAGTGTAAATGATTGTTAAAATTGGTTGAGTATATACCCTTACTTGCCTATGGATATGAGGAATGTGTTTGTCATGTTTTTAGGTTTAATATCAATTTCAGTATGCACAATAGCCATGATAGCCATATAGTATCTCCATAGCTAAGAGTGGTTTCTTTATGCATGTTGGGGATACAAGGTAACTACAAAGACCATGTAAGCTTTGTCAGTTAATCAGGAGACTAATGCTGGGACGAGTCCAAATTTACTACCCAGGTACCTGGCCCCCTATTACTTGACCCTACCCAGGTACCTGGCCCCCTATTACTTGACCCTTCCCCGGTACCTGGCCCCCTATTACTTGACCCTACCCGGGTACCTGGCCCCCTATTACTTGACCCTTCCCCGGTACCTGGCCCCCTTCCCCGGTACCTGGCCCCCTATTACTTCACCCTACCCGGGTACCTGGCCCCCTATAACTTGTCCCTACACGGGTACCTGGCCCCCTATTACTTGACCCTACCCAGGTACCTGGCCCCCTATTACTTGACCCTACCTGGATACCTGGCCCCCTATTACTTGACCCTTCCCGGGTACCCACTGAAGGTCTCAAAAGTTGGAAACAAGATGTCTGATTGGGAAAAAAAATTATTTATATAATTTATCAAACGATCAGATCATGCGTACACTGAAGTTGATTGAAGCTTTATCTTTACTCAAATATCTACGAGTCAAAGGAATGTGTGCATCGTCAGAAAGAATTGTGAACATTAGCGACTTGTAGTGTAACCATTGAGCTATAAGTTTTTGTCATTAAACAATATACTATGTGATTAACCACGGTTCGGGTAGTCCTGTGGGTATCCGTGTCCTACTCAGGATCCACCCGACCCGAGTACCCAAGTTACCCGTCCCAGCCCTACAGGAGACTGTGTATATGCATTGACTCCAGCAATGGAATGTTGGCAGTGTTTATTCCCAAGTATACAAAGACTTATAAAATATTGTTCTTCCTTTCAGATTGACAGATTTTCCAATGATGTCCATGCCTTTGACTTTACATCTATGCAGTGGATCTCGGTCAAAGCCAACGTGAGTAGGTCAAGGTCTGAAGGTTTAATGAAGGTTTCTGTCTGATCAAATTAAGGAACATTTTGATGTTGATTGAGGTCAATTTCACCAGATATTTGTATCAAACAATATTCTTTACAATCAAACATACCATTTCAATGACCCTGTTAGGATTCCGGGATGGAATTGGTCCCCAGCCACCTATGCTTGTTGTGAGAGGCAACTGAATGATTAGGTGGTCATTCTCAGTGGCTTGGTTAATAGTGTGTCATTGTGGATGATCCATTGCTTATTATTTTAATCACAGGTTTGTCTGGTCCATACTTGATTAATTGTATTTACAGACTGCTGTCACAATGGTCAAATAGCAAGAATATTGCTGTATGTTGTTAGATAAAACACAAAAGGCATTATGGTCATGAAAAGTGGAATGAAGTAACGGAATCTTAGTGTTATCAGCCAGACTCTCATCCATGGCTATTCATTATTCCTTTATACTGTGTTTGGAGACCAGGGGTAGAATGTGTCCAGTGATTTACACACAAAATGCTGTGCATAGATCAGTGACTTGGACCGAAGAAATGTAATGAATCAATGGCACAACTAAATAAGTCAATAAACAATAAACAATATAGTGGCATCATGCATGCTTGCTTATTCCATGTGCTCCCAAATCAAGGAAAATAGCGGACAAACCATAGCCAGCCAGTGCAATACCGTTAGCATGGTTAGTGATTGGATGAATTCATGCGATCTGGCCAGTGAAGGTTGCAATGAGAAAAGCACTTGACAAAGTCACTCTAGCTCCTGACAGCGTTTCCCTATGATACAGATCATACAATGCAAAGACACACACTGCTCAATTTGAATTTCGAATTTTGATGGCTGTGTATTGTTTTATTAAATATCAATACTGTGAGTAGGGCTAATCCTTACTATTTACTTTTTGATTATGAAATTATGAAATGTTTTCACACCTTGCTTATCATTCTATCGATTGAAAGTACAACTAATTAAACAAGCCATCTGTCAAATTGAAATTTTTTCGGTCTATGACTGGTCACCGACGACCATCGGAAACTCTTGCATCCCCAGCACCAGCATTCCTAGTCGTAAGAGACAACTGAGTTGGGAACCCATGAGGACTATGGGTGAGAAATGGTCCCTGGCAACTTTTGTTGGGTCCATTCTACAAAGCAATCTTAGCGCTACAACTATCATAAGTCAGTGTTAAAGAATGGGAGTTACGATCGACTTAGTGCTAAGATCACTTTGCGGAACGGAACCCTGGTCATCATAGGGTGGACGGACTCAATGACTTGGGTGACCCTGACGGCGTGGACTGATGCTTATAATATCAATCACTGGATTGTCTTGCCAAGGCTCAATTAATTACAGGCCACCGTCATACATATACATATACATATACAACACAAAACATACAGAAAAATGTTTTCCCTCTTTATTTCATTTGAGTGTGAAGCAATGTTTAACACTTTAATGTATCTGAGGGGTGAATACACTGATCGTTATTGCTTGCAGGGTACCCCAGCCCGCTGGCGTGACTTCCACACTGCCACAGCGGTAGGCAGCACTATGTTTGTGTTCGGTGGTCGCAGCGATGATGGCGGTGATGTCTTCACGAACAATGAGATTTATTGCAATAAGATCCAGACGTTTGACACCTCCAGCAACACGTGGTACGAGCCTGTTGTATCAGGGACCATACCTCAAGGCCGGAGAAGTCACTCTTCATGTAGGTTGATGCTGTGTGTTGTATCTCTGGGGGGCATGGGGGCCCAGTTGTGTGAGGTATTTGCAGAGTTGTGTCCCTTAGGCTGGCCAGGAACCTGAAATTTGTGGTTCGAATCACAGATTTGCCCTGTGTTTTAGGTTTTGTCAGCACCATACCTTGGCTCTTGGGCTTTACCAAAGTGGTTGACTTCTGGCTTTCCTCACACATCAAGCTGATATGCTAAAATACTGTGCAAAGTGACATTCAACCAAACTCACTAGTTCATTCTATCTCACTGCTTACGTTGCCCATGTAGATCTGGGTCTTCAGCAGCCCATGCTTGGTTTCAGAGATGACCGTGCTCGTCTTAAGAGGCGACTAACGGGATCGGGTGGTCCCGCTCGCTGACTTGGTTGATGCATGTCATCGATCCCACTTGTGTGGATCGATGCTCCCAATAGCGTGGATCGATGCTCCCAATAGCGTGGATCGATGCTAACGATATATCACTGGATTGTCTGGTCCAGATTCAATTACTTACAGACCGCTGTCATATAGCTGGAATATTGCTGAGTATGCGACATTAAACAAGAAACAAACAAAGAAACAAACACTACTACACCTGTTCCATGTGGTTCTGGAGCTGAGTATGTCCATACTGCCCACTGCTTGCCTCGAGCTACATAAGGTTTGCATGGTAACAATACGTGTGAGCTAAATCATAGCGTGTCATTGATTCTTACTTCAGAAAGGCTCAATGACGTTGATGGTTCGGGTAGACCGGTGCGTACCCGGGTCCTACTCAGGACCCACCCGACCCGAGTACCCGAGTTACCCGTCCAAGACAGATATACTGATAACTTTAAATAACAATTTTTGAGTGATCATTTTCTCCTGTTTTTTATGCAATCCTGTTAATTTATTACAGTTTACTATGAAGGTCACTTGTATATATTTGGTGGCTACAACGGCATTCATGAGAATCACTACAGTGACATGCACAGACTAGAACCAGGTAATGTTTAACACCATCGCAGTTTTAGTATCATCGGATCATAGGTTTTCGGATGTCATACGTTTTCAGACATCCACGTTTATCGTGATTACTCGTACTATAACGGAGAGTGTATCATCACACAGACATTGTAAATATTCAGATGATGACCTGTTTTTTAGAGAAAGTTGTCTTTTATAAGTAAAATAGATGTACAGTTGTCCATGTGATTAGAGAGAAACTTACAAATGTTACGAGTGTTCGAAAACCCATAACATTCGGATACATCGCATTTGTTGGAAACATCACATTCGTTGACACCATCTCATTTGCAAATACGTGGGCACTGGTGGCCCATTCGTCTGAGGCGCTGCCATTCGCTGTGCAGAGTTGCGTCCTTGGGCACCCCAGAGACCTATGATTGTGGGTTCGAATCCCGGTTCTCCCAATTATGTTTCTAGGTTTGTCAGCCCCATACCCGTGCTCGTTGGTTTCACCGAAGTGGTAAACATTTGAGACCTGCATCACTTTGGGCTTTCCTCCCATTAAGCTGACACGCCGTGATATAACTGGAATACTGTTAAAAGCGGCGTAAAACCCAACTCACTCACTCATTTTCAAATACCTATGGTGATACATTATATATGAAAAACATAGTAAATTAAACGTAGTAAATTATACATAAAAGTATTACATTTTACCATGTTCTCCCAAGCTGTATATTTTAATTAGAGTAAAATTATTACCTCAGCATATGATGTTAGTCATTTACTTTAAATGTGCTGTGTAACCATTTTGTCATTTGTTTGTGAACAGGAAAAATGAAGTGGTCAAAGGTGAAGGTGAAAGGTCAGGGGCCGTGTCCAAGGCGACGCCAGTGCTGTTGTAGGATAGGGTCGTGTGTATACCTGTTTGGAGGAACCAGGTATGTGTTGGTGTACATGATGTACCTGCCGTTGTACTTGGGAAGATGAAGTCACTGTATTAAGCAGGGTAACTGGCAGGGGACATATGGGCAGGTTGTTCTTCCTTTACACTTTATTTCTGAATCTCTCTGTATGTAGAACAATGACACCATGTACAAACAGTATGTGCTTGCTTCCTCCACAGTCCCAAGAACCCCCAGATGACGGCCACACACATCCCGCTGGCAGAGACTGATCTGACCGATCACTCAGACCTCTACGTGCTTGACTTCTGTAAGTACCTAGTTGTGAGAACCAAGTTGTCTGTGAACCACCTCCCACTGACATCTGACTGGACTCCATGATATAGTTGTTCAGCTTACGGCTGGAGGAATAAGTGGTCCAATTGCTTAGGTCACCAGTGTATGCTGTGCTGTGCTGTGCTGTGGGCCTTTGCCATGCTAGGATAACATAGCAATGGAGTTGTTTCCAGTGTTTGAAATTAAAAAAACACCAGGCTGCCATGAGGACCCCCGGATTTTAGAAGCCGCATGCCCTGAAAAAACTCTTCAGGCCCTCACTAAAAGAATTGCAGCATATTGTGACAAATAAATTGAGACGCAGATCTTCTGCAGGTCATAAGGACTAGGGATGGGTTTTGGAGGTTTAAAGTGTATCACAATGTTTTGCGATGCACAAGACAGTATTTTGTGATACTATCACAATATATATCGTATACTTCCCAATTTTGAATTCAGCAGCAATCTGATACATAAAGGTATGAATTGAAGTTCATCAATGGAACAAAACAAGATGCTGGTACAACATGATGTTTACTCAGTCAATAAACATGCAGCCATCTTGTTGCCCCGGACGCATGCTGCGGGGCAGCAAAGGCATTTGGCAAGAAAATACTATTTTAAACACATGATATAAATCGCTATTTGAAATCACCAAGTATATCTAGCATGAAAAAATGATATTGTGATACGTATCGTGGACAGGTGGACATCAGTTTACCGATATACCGATAATATCACACACCTTAAAAGGACCCAAACAAATTTGAAACTACGGGCCCCACTAGAGCTCTACCTGCCACAGGCCTATGGCCCTGAGGGCCTACGGGCAGGTGCTTGTTTTTATTGATGAGTTGAGGAATATTGTTTATCTCTAAGTGTTCTTGTGGAATGACTTTTGTATGACTGTATGACTGTATGACTTTCCATTGATGAGTTGAGGAATATTGTTTATCTCCAAGCTTCCTTGTGGAATGACTTCTGTATGACTATGACTTTCCATTGATGAGTTGAGGAATATTGTTTATCTCCAAGTTTCCTTGTGGAATGACTTCTGTATGACTGTATGACTTTCCATTGATGAGTTGATGAGTTGAGGAATATTGTTTATCTCCAAGTGTTCTTGTGGAATGACTTCTGTATGACTTTCCATTCTTTATTTCAGCTCCGTCCCTGAAGGTGCTGTGTGAACTAGCTGTGTTAGAATATAAGCAAGATACGTCCTTCTTGCCTATGAATATAAGGTGAGTTAAGAATGTTATTCCACAGCTAAAATTTGGTTTTATCCTTATATGGCTGAAATTCAACATTAATTAATTCATTTATGTGGTTGGATCACAACAAGATCCTGACATGGCTACTCATCCTCCGAAGGGAAGGGAGTTTAGGGAAGTCCAACAAGGGAGATAGGTCTGATCACTTGTTTGATAACAGTGTTAGTATCTACACCGAAACATCACATTCATTGTAATAAGTTGTATATCCATAGAACTATCTCCCACCAGTCCGGGTAGTCCTGAGTAGAATAGGTCTTCACCAACCCATGCTTGTGGTGGAAAGCCACTGTGCTTGTTGTAAGAGGTGACTAATTGGATCAGGTGGTAGGCTTGCTGACTTGGTTGATGCATGTCATCACATCCAGATTGTGTGGATCGATGCTCAAGATGTCAATCACTGGATTGTCTGGTTCAGACTTGATTATTTACAGACTGCCGTCATGTAGCTTGAATATTGGTGAGTGCAGCATTAAACAACACACAATACAATACAATGACTTTAAAATTGTGCTTTTATGTATGTCAGATGGGAACTTGCTGCCATGACAACCAACAACAACATCAGTCGGTCCAGCAACACAACCGGGTGATGTTACTTGACCATCTGATGGTTCCATTCAGATGACCAGCCAGATCATGGACATTGCAAGACAAGATATGATGGAAGGCATCGCATCCTGTCCAATAGATAAAGCCGATAACACTGTGAAAACGTTGAAGCAGCCAACATGGACTCTTACCTGAGCTGATGTCTGGAAGTTGATCAGTGTCCTTATCAAGGTGCTGCGATGGTTACCTTGCTTGGATACGGAGAATGTTCTCTTCACAGAAGACAGTCGATCAGTATTCCTATTTTCATTCTCAGTTTTGTTGGAATGCATACCATTGTATGCAAGTCAGTGCTGTTAAAACTACACCAAATAATGATGAACAAAACATACACAGATAGCCATATCAGTCATATCACATAGCATTGAATGTTTTACCCAGAGATCTTCAGCAACCCATGCTTGCCGGAAAAGGCGACTAAGCTTGTCGTAAGAGTAAACTAACAGGTGGTCAGACTTGGTTGATGCATGTCATTGTATCCCAATTGCGTGGATCCATGCTCATGATGTCAGTCACTGGATTGTTTGGTCCAGACTTGATTATTTACAGACCACCATCATATAGCTGGAATATTGCTGAGTGCGGCATTAGAATGTTTCCTCCAAGGCTTTTGTAGGAGATGGACTTTGGAACTTGTAATATATTACACAGATGTATCATTTTGTTATTGGTTCATGAATCAGGTTATTTTGGCATTAACACACTGGTGGTAACATTACCCAAGACTTATAACATCTCCAGGTTTATTATTCGTCATTGTTTTAAACAAACCTGTATGTGTATGAAACCAAAGTATGAAATGTTTATCCTGTAATTAACTGTGATGACCCCCTTGTGAGACATATATGGCACCATGCACATACTGTGTGTGTGTGAATGTTTCGTCTGTGCATGGTTGAGTGTGCATGTTATTGACTTTCATGTGATGACTCTTGCTTAAATTTGTTTTGTGCAGGCACAAATTAGATATTTATAACTATTTTCAGTAATCACAGTTGTCGAATGATCAGATTTCCTGAGTTTTATAAAGAAATGGCAGGGTCATTGTTCTTGGGTCTTGAAACCTATGCAATTATAGTGTTAAAAAGTTTTTTTTATTAGCTTATTTATTTCAGGATAGAAATATTTAATGTTTGTTTTCCTGAGTGACATGCTTAATAATGTTTTTCATCAGTTTTTCATCAATTTATGATAATTCCTGATGAAAGAAAAGATTTCCTCACCATGGAATCAATCAGTGCCCTTGATATGTGTAAAAAACTTCAAAATAAATTTATCTCGTTTCATGTAAATATGAGTGTATGCTCTTTTAACTGCTTGTGTCTGTTGCAAAGTCTGACTTATGAATGATCAACTTCTCAATGATTAATAATCTTAGCTGTATGTGGGGCAGTAAGGTAGCCTAGTGGTTAAAGCAGTCGCCTGTCACGCCAAAAGCCCCGGTTTGATTCCCAGCCAACGCACTCATTTACTTCACTGGATTTACATTCAGAGCAGCCTGACGTTTTCGGAAAGGTTGCCAGTTTTATTGGTTGAGCCAGCTTGTGAGCAGGATTGTTCAAGATGATGTTTACATTAAAACAAATGATCAATCCTCTTCAATAGACACAACACCCACCTATACATATTGAAGTCTCACCTGAAGCTGTAGATACTAACCTCTTAACAATGAGCAGACATCGTTTAGACAAAGTGTATGTAAAAGGTATTTATGATTTAAATTAGCATAATGTTGAATATTGGAAGGGGTTTTGCTTAGTCTATTTTCATGGCCTTCAGTAATAATCTTATTTCTTCTAGGCTGGTGACAAGAATTTTACTGAAGTTAGATGATTTTGGATGCTCAAAACCATTAATCATGTTAAAGATTGAAATGTCAGATGGAAGAAAATCAACCATTGACAATTTAAGTGTATGGTAATTCTTGCCAGAATAGAATGGGACTCTGTGACAAGCACGCTGTAGTTTTGATCAGTTTTAATGATTGAAACAGCGATCCCTCTTTATGTCTTCGGGGACTTGCAGTGTAAATCATGTCAGTCCTAGTTAAAATTTGTATTCGAGTTGGAGGCAGTAGTTTGCGTTGGGTGAAACCTTGGTGTCTTGATATAATACATATAGTCAGTCCTACTTTCTCTCACTGAACATTGCTGCTTTATATAGTCATAGACTCTGTTATGGTTAGTTTGATAATATTAGTGCTTATCATGCTTTTCAAACTTGTCTCCAGCCATGCCTGTCTCTCAGACCCGTCCTGACCATAGCTTACACCTGTTACCATGCTTCAGTAGACAAGGCAACACTTTGTTAATTATTTGATTGATTGGCTGACCACAACCTTAATCCACCAACCAGTGAATGCAATCAATAAGTACTAATTTGACCACAGCCCTAATCCACCAACCAGTGAATGCAATCAATAAGTACTAATTTGAATCTTGTCACCAAGTGTTTGACTGGCATTTAGAAGTGATGCACGTGAAAGAGAGAATATATGGAGAAGAATAATAAAGAGGTTGACATCCATACTTTCTCTCTCTTCATGTCACTGTTTCGAATAAGCATCAGTTATACATCTGAGGGAAGTTTAGAAGAAATGAACATTGTTTGTGGCGGTTCAGTCAATGCATGTCATCCCCTTCAGCATCCAGGTGATGGTTGCAGGGCATCCTTGTGATGGTGACCATTGCTGGACACGTAGTTCTCCTGTGTCTCCACAGCTACGTTCAAGTCATAAGCATTAGGTCTGGGACGGTAACTCGGGTACCCGGGTCGGGTGGGTACTGAGTAGGACCTGGGTACCCACAGGACTACCCGGATCCATGGTTAGTCACGTGATATATTGTTTAATGACAAAAATTATCTGGAACTCTATGGTAACACTACAAGTCACTAATGTTCACATTTCATTCTGACTGTGCACCCATTCCTTCCGATTTTTCATATGGTTGAATAAAGATATACCTTAATTCAACTTCAGTGTATGAATGACCAGATTGTTCTAAAAACTTTTTGCCAGGGCTAAGCTAAAGATGTTCCCAATTGGACATTTTGAGACATCTCCTGAGACCTACAGTGGGTACCTGGGTAGGGTCGGGTAATAGGGAGGTGGGTACCCGGGTAGTAAATTTGGACTTGTCCCAGTTCTAATAAGCATGATACTTGTGCCTGTCTGAAAGACAACAAGTCTAGACAAACGAGTAATTTTACAAATCAACTCTTGTGTACATTTAAATGTTGATCTGGATGCTCCAGTGAGAAATTGAGTGCCTATGTTATCATATTTTTGAATGAGCCCTGTATATGAATCGTGTAGATTTTAATTTGTAAATTCTCTTGACACAACAGCAGTTAACAGAGTAGCAGCTGACAATTATATGATTTTAAATGGTTGCATTTATCACCAATCGTTTTATCCAAAGTTTGTTATTAGAAGATGAATGTGCATTTCCCCTGAAGTAAGATCAACCCCTGATCGAAGTGAGTGAGAGAGAGAACGAGAAAAGGAGCTGTTTTTTCAGAGAATTGTTTTTACTTGAAATGTCATAATTCATGTTGTAAGGAGGAAGGATTATGACTGAAATTGTTATGAATTGTTTTGTGATCCTTACTTACAAGATAAGTATCACAGTAAAATTATTTCAATAAGACAGTTATCTTTTCTTTTTCTTATATACATATATCAAGATTTTGTGTCAAGCCGTTTCTCATGGCAAGCCACATTGAGAGGTTTGTGAATTTTCCTACAGTACAGCTCTTTGCATGACTTGATGCTTACGCCATAAACCGTCAACAGCATTACTTCCAGCTGACGGAGATATAGCTGTCATATTGCTCACACTATCATCAGCATTACTTCCGGGTGACGGGGATATAGATGTCATGTTGCTCACACTATCAGCAGCATTACTTCTGACTGATGGGGATATAGCTGTAATGTTGCTCACATTATCAACCATCAACAGCATTACTTCTGGTTGACAGGAGGATATAGCTGCCATGTTGCTCACACTATCAACCATCAACATCATTACTTCCGGCTGACAGGGGGATATAGCTGTCATTATGCTCACACTATCAACCATCAACAGCATTACTTCCGGCTGACAGGGGTACATAGCTGCCATGTTGCTCACACTATCAACAGCATTACTTCCAGCTGACGGGGATATAGCTGTCATTATGCTCACACTATCAACCATCAACAGCATTACTTCCGGCTGACAGGGGGATATGGCTGTCATGTTGCTCACACTATCAACCATCAACAGCATTACTTCCGGCTGACAGGGGGATATAGCTGCCATATTGCTCACACCATGACTGCCCCCACACTCAGAAATGACCAGCGGAATGCCAGATGCATTAGCATTTCTACTCATTTCTAGATGTTCCAGGACTGGGCTCAAGTACTTTTCACTGATGAATAGAGATACAGATAGGCAGATTTTGGGGTTCTAACGTAGCGAAACACGATCGCTATGGAGGGGACTCACCAGTGATATTACTACCATTACTATGTTTTAACCCTTATGATGGATGATAGAGTGAGCAACATGGCAGCCTGTAGTAAAACTACTGATTGTTGATGGGGGCACGGGTGGCCCAGTTGTTTCGCTGTGCAGAGTTTCGTCCCTTGGCTACTCCAGAAACTTATGATTGTGGGTTCGAATCCCGGTTCGCCCCGATTATGTTTCAAGGTTTGTCAGCACCATACCCGTGCCCGTGGGTTTCACCGAAGTGATAAACGTCTGAGACCTGTATCACTTCGGGCTTTCCTCCCACATTGAGCTAAAGCGCCGTGATATAACTGGAATACTGTTAAAAGCGGCAATAAACCCAACTCACTCACTCACTGACGGTTGAGCAACATGACGGCCTGTAGTTAAACTACTGATGGTTGATAGAGTGAGCGACATGGCAGTTGTAGTAAAACTACTGATGAGTGAGCAACATGGCAGATTTAGCAAAACTGCTGATGGTTGATAGAGTGATGAACATGGCAGTCTGTGGTAAAACTACTGATGGTTGATAGGGTGATGAACATGGCAGTCTGTGGTAAAAATACCCATGGTTGATTGACATCATTGTGTGAGCATGCATAGCTGTATCAGTGAAATAATCTTAAAACCTATTTAACCTTACCTCACCTCTAATGCTGCCAATACATAATCAAACGTTATACATTTACTAGACCATTTGCAATAAACGTTCATACAACAGGGTCCTATATAGGGCACTATGAGCAGTCCGAAGACTTGGCTGTTTAGATTATTAACGTTAAGCATGTGATGGCCCAGTTCTTGCTCCCAGTGTACAGCTGTTTATGTCACAGTTGACAAGGGGATAGCACTTCAAGTGCAATAGCCCAGATATTACCCGAGAGTGTGACCTAGTGTGACGCTGTCAGGCACACACAGTTAACATTTAAACATTTACTCTATGGCTTAAGTTGTTGGTTTGTTGTTTAACGCCGCACTCAGCAATATTCCAGCTATATGACGGCGGTCTGTAAGTAATCGAGTCTGGACCAGAAAATCCTGTTATTAATGTCATGAGCATCGATCCACACAATTGAGATCGATGACATGCATCAACCAAGTCAGCGAGCCTGACCACCCGATCCCGTTAGTCGCCTTTTACGACAAGCATGGTCACATTTTACGGCAAGTATGGTTTGTTGAAGACGTATTCTACCCCGGAATCTTCACGGGTCCTATGGCTTAAGATTCACATGTGTCTGGTCGTCGTCCCGGTATCACACGCAACGTTCTCTCCGCCTGTGTGTCTGTATGTGTGTGTGTGTGTGTGTGTCTGTCCGTCCGTCCCTCCCTCCCCCGTCCCGTGAAGATCCGGGGTAGAATAGGTCTTCAGCAACCCATGCTTGCCGTAACAGGTGACTATGCTTGTAAAAGGCGACGAATGGGATCGGGTGGTTAGATACGCTGAATTGGTTGGTGCATGTCATCGTATCCCAATTGCCTTGATCGATGCTCATGATGTCAATCACAGATTGGCTGGTCCAGACTCGATTATTTAGAGACCGCCGTTATATAGCAGTGCAGCATTAAACCAAAACAAAAAACAAAAAACAAAAATAACAACAACAAACAAACAAACAAACAAAATCTATCTATCTATCTATCTATCTATCTATCTATCTATCTATCTATCTATCTGGGGAGTGGTGTAGTCTAGTGGGTTATGCGTTGGCTCGTCACGTCGAAGACCCGGGTTCGATTCCCCACATTTCCCATATTCCCAAATAAACCCTGCGTCATGTTGTTTTCTTAATAATACGAAACTATATTATGTAGTTGAGTGAATATGATATAGTATTATTTCACAGACATGCACATATAATCAGTTAAGATACACGTGCACCCATCACTGAACCACGGAATACGGGGGTTTCTCTGAGTGCGCACATCGTATCAAGTATGGACAATATATTATATTTACTACAACCATGTTGTTGGGCAGTTTCATGTTACTTGTGGTTCGGTCGGGTGGCCTAGTGGTTAAAGCGTTAGCTCGTCACACCGAAGACCCGACTTCGATTCCCGACATGGCGTAAAACCATGCTCACTCACTGGTATTACTTGGTTTACGGATCCGACAACATGAAAATTCACAAATTTACAATTAAAGGTTTGTTTTCTACAAACTATGTTGTTAATTTATATGAAGAAAAACACTCCAAAGCGATCAGTACGGGAAGGGAAGTAACTCTAAATTTGTAATTTACCCAAGTGACAAAGGCTAGTAGTAAACAAAATGTTTCTAAAAATGTTAATCTTGACTACCATGTGGGAACTAAAAAGTCCCAAACCAACTGTTTGAAAAATAAACTTTCACAATTCATACACTGCGTATTCCCACTGTTCATATTGACAGTAAACGTTACCTTCACAAATAAACAAATTGTTGCAAAAGTAGTCTGTTTGGTTTTCTCCAGGGGTCACCTGTGTAAGATGTCAACTGAACACAAATTAAAAAAACAAACAAATTGCGATATTTCACTTCTTATTTGTGATAATTCTGACTTAGATAGATACATATTTTGTAGTGATGTGTATTACAGAGCTCCGGATACCTTTTTGAGCAATTGAGATTTTACTCTAGGGTTTCGATTTTAATTGGGTTATTACATTTTTCATTGGCTAACTAATTATTTTTTACTCATCTATTCATCACTCTATTGGGGTTTTCCTAAATTTAGTGAAAATTTTAAGATTAAAAATAATTGAAATAATGTTTTAGATGTTTATAACTGTTCTAGTATATAGATTTGGCTCGGAAAGTAAATTAGCTCGTAATTGTGTTTCGGAAATAAGCTTCTTTATACACATGCTGAAAAAGCTTCATTGGGTATTTACGCATGCTGTTTTCATACATTTGAGTTTTTCATTTGATGCATGTGTTTCTGTACGCAAGTTAATTAAAAGTAACTGGGTTTTAAATATTTGTTTGGGGTATTTTACGCACATACGCTGCTTATCTGTAGCTCTGTTTTGTCAATGAGGCGAATAGTGAAAATGTAATTCCATTCCATAGTTTTTCAGATATCCGTCAAAATATTGTTTGTTGTTGCCCTAAGTTCGTGTTCTCGCTAACAATAACATGCCTACACTAGGTCTAGGACAGACCACAAATCATTGGGCTACGTCATACTCACATAAGTCTGGCCTACCTTTGTCTTGTTTAAGTAAGGGAGTTAACCTCCAAGGCACATTCTGAACATTCATGTACCAGAATATATACCTTGTATACACTTAAATGACCTACATTTTTTTTTAAAATTTAATAATTTTTAAAAATATTTTGTTTTTTCTGGATGTCAGCGTACTGGTGAGAAAGGACTCGACCCACCTCTTGCCTGATGATTCCTATTTAAAAAGTCTTCTTCTGAATCACAAGAAGACAGTCAAGTACCTCAGGATGTCACTGATCCTCACTCAAGTCACAGGACCATGTTACTAATAATAACAATAAAAAAACTCGCTAAAAAAATCACAGACGAGGCCAAAGGCCGAGGCCTCGTCTGCGAGGTTTTTTTTGTTACTATTATTAGTTACGTGGTCATGTGCTCAAGTTTACAAACTGTCCCACTGAACGCCAACAGAAGTAGCACACCACCGTATTCCCGATGCAGGTGCTCTAACGGTGTCTGAGCGCTAGATTGACCCTGTGAAAAAAGTCCAGTAACATTTAAAATGGGATGATTCTCACTTGTTCAAGTTTCAATCCAGGTACCACAAGAAGGTTATAATATGACACTGTAAGTGTCCCGATGTTGATACGGTATGACTATTTAGGGGTATTTTTGTTCAAATGTTTAAAATTGAAGACTAAACTCAGGGAATAGATTTATGTTCGAGATAAACATATATAAATGCCTACAATATATAAACTAGTCGTTTAATGCATAAATATTTAACTGCACAATGCACTGAATCAAAAATAAATGACATAAGCCAATCACATGCATCTTCCACCTAGCCAAATAAGTGGGCCCCAAACTGACCAATAACAATACCTAAAATATATTTTGTTTCTGAACATCTAAATTATCACGAATGAAACCAAATGTAGAAAACAGCTATTATGGAGATGCAATGATCGAAAATACTTATATGATATGCATTAACTAGTTGCCAACTACGATTATACAATGTATACAGAGCAAAAATTGTTAGGGATCATGAAAAACGTTTATATTCCGTACACATTTAAAGGAACCATGTTGGCAGTACACAAAAATATATTTTTTTAAATATTCATGATTCCTGAAAAATATTAGGGATCATGATTATTTTGGGGATATGTTTTTTGCAATTGAAATCTTCGGGGATTAATTTTTGGGTAGCATAACATGAACATTTTTTTTTACAGCATGTTTGTTTGGCTATATTTGTTGCAGTTAGTAAGTAGCAGTAAGTTGCATATTCTGTCTGCAATCCATAAAAGCAAAGTGTTGGGTGGGGTTGGGGGTTGGGGCGGGGGTGCCTCACAGCCTCAGATTTACGTTATTCAGTTTGTTGCATGCACTTGTATTAAGCCTGGACTCACTTGTATTTAGCATCGGCTCACTTGTATTTAGCATCGGCTCACTTGTATTTAGCCTCGGCTCGCTTGTATTTAGCTTTGGCTCACTTGTATTTAGCCTCGGCTCGCTTGTATTTAGCTTTGGCTCACTTGTATTTAGCCTTGGCTCACTTGTATTTAGCTTTGGCTCACTTGTATTTAGCTTTGGCTCACTTGTATCTAGCCTCGGCCCGCTTGTATTTAGCCTCGGCCCGCTTGTATTTAGCCTCGGCTCACTTGTATTTAGCCTCGGCTCACTTGTATCTAGCCTCGGCCCGCTTGTATTTAGCCTCGGCCCGCTTGTATTTAGCCTCGGCTCACTTGTATTTAGCCTCGGCTCACTTGTATCTAGCCTCGGCCCGCTTGTATTTAGCCTCGGCTCACTTGTATTTAGCCTCGGCCCGCTTGTATTTAGCCTTGGCGCACTTGTATCTAGCCTTGGCGCACTTGTATCTAGCCTCGGCCCGCTTGTATTTAGCCTCGACTCACTTGTATTTAGCCTTGGAGTTCCTCATCTCGAACACTCTCCAGTCAGGTGACACAGACAGACAGCCCTCGCAGTGTCAGTTGTTGCCCAGACCTCCACAACACCTACAGGTAAGACAGTTCACTCCGTCAGTACCCTCACTTGTCAGTCGGTGTATTTATCATTTTACAACACGAATGGAAATGAATAGTTTGTTGTTCATACGCATCACCATATTATTATGCAGGTATGTCGTTCAGAATCACGCCCAAACGGTTTGCTTTATGTGGTAAAATGTTAAGACAAGTATTGGTCGTTTTGCATATAGACTTGTGTATATTAAGTGGGCTGTATCTATTTAACGGACTTATCTGTCAAATGTATGTGCGTTAGGTTTAGACAAAATTATTGTTTAAGTATTAATTCCACGGTATAGCATATATTGAATATCAAACATGTTCCGAGTTCCGTGTAGTCGGTCATAAGGTTGTAGTGGTAGCATGCTGTATATTTCATCCGGATACTGATATTTAAGTGTGACTCAGTTATTTTGTATATGTGAAAACGTCACACGAGGTATGTACATTATCTTTTAATGTAAGGATTCTATGATGAACCATACATTGATTGTATGCATTACTTGTTCATAAACAGAATCCAGACTGCTTTAAATAATTGTTTATAAGAGTTATTTGATGGAACTAGCCTGGCAGAAAACGTTAATTTCTATAGCTAATATATAATGTATTTACATCCCACATATCTATTCTTATAGCACAACTAAGCCAAATCTAACAGAAGTAATAATATTCATGTAATCATCTAATTAATCTGTTAGTTCAGTCTTGTTCGGTCATACCCCAGTTGTCAGATAGCGATTTTATTTCTCGTTATTTATAAATTATTTTCTCGTTATTCAAAATATTTTCTCGCTTACTACGTTTGTTTGGAAATGCTCGAAATTTCGCGGTTTTTCTCGTTACTTCGACTAAATTCTCGTTATTTCAGATATTTTCTCGAAATGTCAAGTTTTTTTCAATTAACGTGAAATAAAATAATAAGTGACGAGAAAAAACTCGAAACAGCGAGAAAATAATTGATCTAACGACTAAATAATTTGAAGTAACGAGAAAATAATGGAAGTAACGAGAAAAATTCGAAATTACGAGAAAATAATCGTAGTAACTAGATATTAATTGAAATTTCGACTTTAAAAATAAACAAAAATAATTGAAATAACGACAAATTTCGAAGTAAAAAAATATATATGCTACCAAAGTGGCACCATTAGACTTTCGTAGCTTTGCGCACTATGCTGGACATAAGTATAAATTGTACAGAATAGACGCATTGAATATTCAACTAGAAATACTCTCTTTATACTGGAATATTTACTTGTTTACAATACATTGAGTACGAAGTCTGTGAAAACGCAACGGTGACTGCAAAACATTTTATTTTTTTTATTGTGATGTTATTTGACGTTTTCGGGGAAAAATGTACAGTGCTGTGACTGGCAATAATACACACCGAATGATAGTAATCTTGGTAAAATGACTCTCGACACAATAAGCAATATGACGAATTAATTCAGTGCACTACTGGCTACAGAAATAGATAGCATTTTAAACACGGTACCTCATATATTGTCGTGACCGAGAATGTTGTTCCAGAAATAATACATACAAAGAGAAATAACTAATTTCCACGTCGGTATCAGACCACCGTCCACTGACACATATTCAGCTGATAAACTTCAAAGTTAAATGGCATGTGTGGGCACGTATGTGCCTTTATTGCTAGTCACTAGAGCAATGCAGTCTGTCCTCATAAGTGACAGAGCATTAACTTTTCTGAGTGGAGCTTGGTTTTTGTTACAGGCAGCATGCTTAGGTCACGCCTATAGTGGTATGCACAAAGGGAGACAAGCACAGTTGTCTTGATGTAGCCCTCACGAATAAACGTGTCTCAAACACACTCCTGCGTCCGTCCTGATTTTGAAGGAATAGCTAAAATAACAACCCCCTTCAGGCAATTTATGACAATTTGTGATTTTAGCTCACCTGTCCAGAAAGTCGTTAGGATTCGACTTCGGCATCGTCAAATAAAAGCCGTTTATATATTTTCGACTTCTTCTCCGAAAAGGCTTGATTGATTCTACTAATGGATGTTTGTTACCTTAAGGGGGCGGTCGAGTAGCCTAGTGGTTAAAGCGTTCGCTCGTCACGCCGAAGGCCCGGGTTCGAATCCCGACATGGGTACAATGTGTGAAGCCCATTTCTGGTGTATTGCTAAAAGTGGCGTAAAACCATTCTCACTCACTCACTGTTACCTTAAAGGGTTCTAATTAGTTCGAGGCATCAAAATTGGAATTTCACTATGACCACCAGACAGACATTTTTGACTGGAATAAAGGAATATACTAATGATATCTTCTCCAACAGATAAAAAAGGCTAGAAGCATGAGAGTTCCAAGCTTGTTCGAGATATCTTGATGGGAAATCAAAAATAACTAGATCCGGGGTAGAGTAGGTCTTCAACAACCCAAGGCGACTATGCTTGTTGTAAGAGGCGACTAACGGGATCGGGTGGTCAGGCTCGCTGACTTGGTTGATGCATGTCATCGTATCCAAATTGCTTGGATCGTTGCTCATGAAGTCAATCACTGGATTGTCTTGTCCTGACTCGATTATTTACAGACCGTCGTCATATGGCTGGAATATTGCTGAGCGTGGCGTTAAACAACAAACAAACTAACAAACAAATTGATCAGTGAATATACTTTCTCTTTCATTTATCATGAGAGTTGCGTAAAGGGTGGAACCACAGAGCACTGTTCAAATCATTGTGAACACAAATGGCCATTAAATGAGTAATGACCATTAAATAGATTTTCAGTAAGGTTGCAGGCGCGAGAAGAACCTCTCGATGCTTCAGGGTGTCGCCGTTGCTGCTAACAGCTTTACTGGTCCAGTGGGTTCTACGGAAAAGAGGTTCACTTCGGATGAATGATGACGCCCTTTTGTATTTTCCAGTGTGGCAGTGATTTGAATTCCGATGAATATGCCTTGAACAAACTTTGAACTATATATGGTGACCATTTCAGCCACCAGATTTATAATCTCTAGCGCTTCAAGATATAGAATTAAGATCTTTTTGATTCTTTTTTTTAATCAAAGATGGCTACCTGGAGACCAAGTTGAAATAGATCCAAATTTGGTGCCTTGTACAAACTTGAACTCCCCATAATAACAGTCACCCACACAAATTTTCATTAGAATCCATAGAGCAATTTTGATGAAAAAGTCGAAAATGTAAATTTGTTCCAATAGAACTCACCTGGATACGTCGTCACCAGTTACAATAGTCAACTTGCAACGTGTGCTAAGTGTTTGTTTTTGCTGACGATTTAATCTGGTGATTACATATCCTGGTGAGCTATAATCGAGTGGCAGTATTTTAATCCACACCTGCAGGATCGGTTGTTGAAATACGTCCTTGGTTTGATTATCATTAATCATTTACCTATTGCTTCTTTTCAGATGCATTTACCAGGAATAGCAGTCTTCATGCAAGCCCTGCTCCTCCCGGGGACACACCAGCCAGGAGACCCTCAGGAAACGCGAAAACCACCATACTGGCCGTCCACCTTCTCTGTCCAGTTTGCAGAACTCAAAGTAGTCAATGACACAATTTCCTCCCAGAACAAAGGGGCGTGGTACTACGACTATATCCGAAAACAAGCAAGATTTGACCATCTTCAAGGCCAGAAGAACAATTTCTGTCAGCACCAGGGACTGAGTGATGACAACCCACAGGGTACTTGTCATCTGATCTTCTCTAGGGACCTGTCTCTGTATGTTCACTACCCAGAGGCAGGCACCTGCTGCCGGCTGTGTGGGGTGGAAGAGGGCTGTACTGTTCTCAGACCCGATTGGCTGAAGGGTTCTACCCCCATCGGTACCGAGGTGATATCTGGCACTGTGTGCTACGGCTGGACCACTCCCGGGGCTGTTGCTAATGACACGTGGTTCGCTACTGAAGACAATGTACCATGTCTGTATAATGAAGTTGTTGGCCGTCTGGATCATAATCTCACGTTTGACATGGATACTTACACAAAGGCTGAACCCGAAGATGCTATTTTCAAAGTCCCCGACCAATGCTACAAAGACTGTCCCAATCCTTACACACCCCCATTCTAAACTGGTGCAGGTCCTCATCCGCGCTACAGGGGGAATGCGGATCGGAAAAGGTCTTGTATTCTTGTGTTGTTAACTTCTTACTTGGCTTAAAGTACTCACGGAAATGAAAAAAAACTGTTTTTTCGACCTCAGATCTTAAATAAATGCAGTTAATATACAAAATATGTAAATATTCAAACAACTTAACTAGTACTAATTGGGCCGTGGCACAAATACAGCGTATCAAATGTTTTTATGCCTTTTTACACGTAAAAGTGTGTAAAAATGTGAATAAAACAGACTATTGTGAAACAGGGCATAACCAGGTGTAAGTAGATCAAGGTGACCTATGACACCTTGACGACAGGTGAGAACAGGTGCATAATGCCTATAGTCTGTTTCTGCTATGTCAATTTGGACTTTTATTTTTGAATGTTGAAAGTGCCGACAAATTACCTCCTGTAAAGTACATTTTGTATTGTTCACTGAGATCAAACTAGCAAATCCAGAGTAGTACTTTTCGAGTTGTTTTGTTATTTCGTACTTACAGCTACGTAACACTTTGTGTCGATTTTTAAATTGAGAAAAACAGGTTTTGTTCATTTCCGTGAGTACTTTTTTTTTTTTTAGTGCATATCACTGTACAAAAAAGTCATGGGTCGGAGCTTCATGCAGTCACTCGTTTCTTTTGTCCTGGTCTGATTATTTACAATATCACAGGCTTGTGATTGTATCAGTGGATGTGCAGTAAAACCCCGCTCCCACGCAAGAAATCACCCACTCTTTCATATCAATTCCTTACACATAATGCCCCTTATGTTGGGACAATGGTGCAGCTGCCATGTGAAACAATATAACAATGGATACACACCTATACGTCGTATACGTTGATAACAGAATGTTCTAGTTTTGTTCTGAATACAACTGTTTCAATATTATGGTGTATTCTTTGGGTCCCATGATGTCTTCATGTCTTGTTATTAATTCGGTAACTGTTCCTTGTTCTCTGTCTGATATATGAAATGACAGTATATTTACCATTATTCACATCTGAAAACTGACCGCCTCCGTGGTCTAGTGGATAGAGCATCTTCCCTGGACATTCAATCCTCAGCCGCGCCATACCAAAAGACGTTAAAATATGGTACTTCATGTTACCTGCCTGGCCATTACGGGGACAAAACAAAACGACTGCTCGGCTCGGAATATAATGTGTCGGGGTACCCATGTTAAACTGCGGCTTGGTATCTCAAAGTGCTGTCGGAAATGCAAGAAAAATGCTTTCCCTTGCTTCATTTAATGAATACGAATTATTGGGCTATGATAGTATATATCAAAGTAACGCAAATCTACCAGTTCTGGCGTATCCGAACTGACAATCTGATTAGTTAGACTTAAAAGGTTCTTTTACAGGTAAATTGATGATAAACTAAGAAAATATTCGTGTGTTGTCATGCATGTATAAACCGGCCAGTAGCATAAGGTAATTAATTACCTAACTAACACCTGACACAACGTGATGACGTCACACGGCCTCGTGCATTCTCACCGGTCCAAATGCGTTGGGGTGGTCTCACAATATTGCTGTTATTGTACTTTTGTTAGATATGCGTTGACTGGGTCGAAATTAAGACACGTACTGCATTATATTTGCAAGAACCACAACCAATAAGATATACATCCAACGAGATCTACACTCAATGAGACCTACATCCAATGAGACCTACACTCAATGACACATACATCCAATGGCACATACATCCAATGACATCTACACTCAATGAGATTTATACTAGCACTTAATGAGACCTACACCCAATGAGACCTACACTCAATGACACATACATCCAATGAGACCTACACTCAATGACATATACTTCCAATGGCATATACATCCAATGACATCTACACTCAATGAGATTTATACTCAATGAGACCTAAATCCAATGACGTCTACACTGAATAAGACCTACATCCAATGAGATCTAAACTGAATGATTCCTTTATCAAACGAGACCTACACTTAATGAGCCCCCTCCCCTTCGTGGGTTACACCGAAGACGTAATCGTCTGAGACCTGCATCAGTTCGGGCCCACAATAAGCTGACAGGCCGCGATTTAACCGGAATATTGTCCAAAGCGGAGCTATACCCATCTCCCTCTCTCACCTTCCAATAGCAGTTGAACTGATAAAGTCACGTGACCCTCCCTCCCAAGCACGTGCAGCATGCACCGACGCTCTTCGTGAGCACGTGCAACATGTACTCAGCCTCACACGTGACAGTACCATGCAGTCACATATGGAAAAAAGAAGAAAGCGGTAAGTATTCGGACATTATGAAATAATCCATTGAATAATGCTAGCATTAAATATTCAAACATTCTTGTACATATTCAGGTACACACATACTCGACAACCACACTGCCAACACGAACCATGTCAGACCCAAATGGTTTGACAAACAATGCGAGAATTTGAAGCGTTATAAATATACACTTTCAGACATATTTAGAATAGTCAACGATCTCAACAATTGCAAGCAGAACCTCGATGCTAAATGAGCTTTAAAACAATTCTGCAAACAGAAAAAGTTCTGTTTTGAGAAAGAAGTTGTAGATAGTTATAATTACTGCACGTAGAAACATATGGAGTAAAGATTTCTGGGACTCAAAAGTCCAAATAAAACGATAGATAATTGGTTTGCTTTAATTATCTTAAGCATCTCTTTAATCCACACAAATGCAAACTTCCCATTTGTGCGTGCGTGCGTGCGTGTATAGGGTGCATAGGTGTGTAGTTGCGTACGAAGAAGAAGAAGAAATGTTTATTTAAGTGTCACATATTGTAAAATAAAACACATTTTAAACAAAAGCAAGTTGCCATTAAAAGTACAATATCCAGCCTCCAGGGCTTATGAGACACTCTAAAAGCATTTAAAACATATAACATTATTAAAAATAAAACACAAAATAAAAAAATTATATACAATGTTAAGACTAGAAGAGATGCACTCTCCTTCTTTACATGTTGTGTAATGTGATTGCTAAAAGCGGCTGTAAAGTCACTTCTTGCATCAAATAAGATAATTGCTGAATGCTATTAAAATAATAAAAGTCTTGATTTAATTCCGCTGCCTTGTGTAGTAGTTGATATCTCAGGTCACTGTATACAAAACAATCTATTAAAAAGTGTGATTCATCCTCAATAGCATAATTATTTTTTTCTGCACAAAATTTACATATTCTATCATTTAAAGGAATAGGTGGCTTGGAATAGCGGCCTGTTTCGACTTATAGAGGGAGGTTACCACACCTAAACTTAGATAAAACACTTCGATAATCCCTTCGCTTCACACATTTCACATAGTGGCTCACATTCACATCAAATTTGAAAAGTCTGAAAGTCCTTAGCTTGTTACCATTTGGTTTGTTCTCATCATCCCACACTTGTTTACACCATGATTCACTATCTTTCTCTTTCAAGATATTCTTCAGTAAGTTCACTTTTTTCTTGTTATTGTCACTGTCACTGATAATCCCATCCACATTTAAGTCTCGTATCAGCATTTCAGTTCTTTTATCAAGAGATTTACTTTGATACATTGCCCACTTATGAATAATATTTGGAATTCTGCTATCTGGCATTGATTCACATCTGAAGAATTGTCTAAATAATTCTATCTTACGTGCGTGCGTGCGTGCCTGTATAGGGTGCATAGGTGTGTAGTTGCGTACGTACGTGTGTGCCCGTATAGGGTGTGTAGTTGCGTACGTACGTGTGTGCCCGTATAGGGTGTGTAGTTGCGTACGTACGTGTGTGCCCGTATAGGGTGTGTAGTTGCGTACGTACGTGTGTGCCCGTATAGGGTGTGTAGTTGAGTACGTACGTACGTGTGTGCCCGTATAGGGTGCATAGGTGTGTAGTTGAGTGCGTGCGTGCGTGCGTGCGGATGACGAAATAGTATGATGAACGGTAAATTTCATGGGGTTTATGGTATTCCTTCAGAGGCAATTAAAGAATCTTGTTCAATAAAACTTTATAATAAACGCCTTTTCCGGTTTTTTAATCAAGTTTCGTGAATCTTGAAATTGAGGTATAATTGTCCCAATACATGGAGCTAAACGTGATCCCAATAGTTTAGGGATATTGGTTTGTTTGATATACTAAGGAAATACATACAATTGTGTTAGAAATAGCAGTAAATGTTGAGTTACAGTTTCTGACCGTGTCACGTGGCCGTCAGGTTTCAGAAAAGACTACAGCACCACAGATTAAAGCGTTCGCTCGTTACGCCGAAGACACGGGTTCCATTCCAAACATGGGTACAATGTATGAAGCCCATTTCTGGTGTCCCCCGACGTGATATTGCTGGAATATCACTAAAAGCGGCGTAAAACCATACTCACTCGCTCATAATTCACAAGTGTATCAGGGAGCTAAAAAAGGTCAATTTTACTGCATCTTCGGCGATTTTCAACACGCTAGATAGAAATAAAGCTATTTGTAAAGTATATTGTAATTAGAAAACATTCTTACCGTGGACCTATTTCAAGGCATAAAACACAAGAGACAGGTTCGAATCAGTTGTAAAATCACTTTAATTTTAAAACAAATATACGTATCTTCAGACATGCAGTCTCTGGCAAAATCGAAGCGGATACCAAAATTAGTAAATTTACGAACAAAGATAAACATTTCTACAAGGTTTAGATCTGGATACTTTATTAAATACCATTATATACCGAGCGTCACCCCAAGTAACATTGCATGAAAAGTTAATCTGAAAAGAAAAATATCTGGGTAATTTTTGTGAAAGACTTTAAAATTTAACATTAGCTTGTCCGGAAAAATGAAATTTGATGATAAAAAACAAAGCAGATGACAATAAAACCGATCGCTCATACGCATCACGGCAACGGCCATGGTAACCCGATGCACGTGAGTTCCATGCAAATTGAAATGCACATGCGTTCCCCCATTTCTTTCCCTATAAATATCCACCCTGATCTCGTAACATTCATTCGTTATTGAATTGCTACCACGTGCCAAGATTGACAAGAAATCAGCGACACCAAGCCCTTGGACGATTGCAAGCTGGACAAACCGCCCTGCAAGTAGCCAATGCATTTCAAATCCACGTAAGGACCACATACAGGCTCCAGCAACGGTACCAGACACCCAACACTACAAATGGCCGACCACGTCGTGGAAGACCAAGGGTCACCGCCCGACGTCAGGATCGTCAGATTGTGCGACAGCATCTTCAAAATCGCTTTGTTACTGCTTCGGAAACTGCTCGACAAACCATGGGGACACACCAACGACACATCAGTGCAGACATCGTGCGTCGTCGATTGACGAGCAGACACCTCCACTGTCACAGGCCACACCGAGGACCCATTCTGACACCACGTCATCGCCGGGACCGTCTACAGTGGACAACACAGTATCAGCATTGGCGCCAACAGCATTGGAGAAGAGTCCTCTCCTCAGACGAGAACCGTCACTGTCTCCCAACAGCAGATGGCAGAGAGTGTCTGGCGATGCCTAGGGTAACATTTTTCGGATGCTTGTGTTGAGAGAGACTCATGGGGCGGTCCGAGCACCATGGTGTGGGGTGGAACTGATCTTGCACAAAGGGTTGGCCCTGTGGTCTTCCAGAACATCCGTCCAGGGAGAGGCAATGGTGTCACAGCATCTCGGTACATTGATCAAATCTTGAGACCACACGCCATACCTCATTTGGCACGTCGCCGCAACCATGAGTTTCAGCATGATAACGCACGTGCCCACACTGCGAGAGCAACAAGATACTTCCTCCAGGAGAATGGCATCAGAACCATTAGTGGCCCTGTGGTCTTCCAGAACATCCGTCCAGGGAGAGGCAATGGTGTCACAGCATCTCGGTACATTGATCAAATCTTGAGACCACACGCCATACCTCATTTGGCACGTCGCCGCAACCATGAGTTTCAACATGATAACGCACGTGCCCACACTGCGAGAGCAACAAGATACTTCCTCCAGCAGAATGGCATCAGAACCATTAGTGGCCTGCCCTCAGTCCCGATTAAAATCCCAATGAGCACCTGTGGGGGGAGATTCAAAGTCGGCTGAATGACGTCCGACCAAGGCCGACAAGTGCAGTTGAACTGTGCCATTTTCTCAGAGACTACTGTTTCACTTTAAGAACATTTGGCACTTGATGATCAGTTTTGCCAAGTTTCATCTTTTTAATATGTCTTAGAGTATGTTTACAGTGTTTGGACAAATAAGGTTTCTCATGTATCTATCCATGGTGACGTTTCGTTTGCGGTTCAACATGTAAAAAACCTGACACCTGAAAAAAAATCATTCCGTGGTTTTGTATTTTTATGTTGTAAGACTAGTCCACTTCGGAATAAAAGGAACGGGTCGGTGATTAGCTGTCCACTGGATCGTACCTGTGTTTCTTAGACTTTAGTAAATATGTCATGCAGTTGTTTGGGGAGTTTACCAAGAGTGGAGGACAAGACTCCCTTAAATGATCATATGGAGACCGATTCGTATCACGCCACGCTGTAAACGAATGTTTGACCATTTCCGGGGGCAAGGCCCATAATTGATCACGACATCTCAACCGTTCATTGGCGGCGCGAGTGGCCAGTCGTCTAAGGCCCTGTTTGGTAGATATCTACCTGTATAAAGCAAACTTGTCCATGTATAACCCAAGCTATCAACTTCATGTTATGACGTCCTACCGAGAACTGTACTCGGACCAACATGCGGACGTCTCTAACGCAAACGCGCACTGCACGTTGTCAGTATTGCACAGTATTGCACAGTATTGCATAATTCGTGAAAGCTTTTTTATGAACACTGTGTCAATTAATTTCAATCAGGAAATAAAATAAAAACAGGTCTGTTCAGAAAGGGATGTAACCCTTAACTCTCCCGTGAAGATCCGGGTTAGAATAGGTCTTCAGCAGACCATGCTTGCCGTAAGAGGCGACTGTTATACACGGGATTGTGACTTGGTTGATGCATATCATCGTATCTCAATTGCGCAGGTCGATTCTCGTGATGAATGAATGAATGATCTTTATTTCCTCCATTAATTTCGGAGAGTGATAAACATTTCTAATCACGTTAGGACAACATATACTAACCAACAAAAGTTCCTGTGGCATTGAATAAGATATAATGCAAAATTGTGTTTTTTTACCAAATCTGAAACAATTTCGGCTTGCAACAGATAAGACTCCTAGGCCGTGGGCTATGTATGACCCACGAGCACACACCCCCACATCCAAACCCCACTAAATTTTGTTAAAGCCCATAAACATACTAAACATGATTTTGAATGTTAACAAGAAAAAAGTTGGGATGAACTTGTTACAGCCTTTCATAGTATGGTACCCTATATCGCGTTTTCGCCCGGTTTTGCCGTATATCACTTGGGGGTATGATTACGTTTTGGGTTGTCATCTCACTAGTGATCCATTGATCTTCAAGTGTGATATACCACTGGAAGCCATATATAAATACCTCTCCAATGAGGTATCAATAATTGGTATTGAGTGAATATGGACCAACCCATGGCAAATCGAACGTCATATATCCTGAAAAAACTAAATTCTTCTCGCAGAAACCTTTAATCCGGTATATGTTCTAGGTATGTGTGCCTGATTCCACTATAATCTTCTAACACATGTTCCAGTACATCTCTTGGAGTACTTACTTAACATGTGATGTTACCAGGTGAAAATCTTTTGCACAATTTGGAACAAATTTACTCTTATAATATCAGTGTAGGATACCTAATATTGCATTCTCGGCTTAGCAACATCGTAACAACGCTTGGATGTATGCTCAGGATTTGGCTTGTCATCTTGTGTGTTATTCACCGACCTTGATGTGTTATATGCCATAGGAAACCATATATAAACACCATAATTTGATGTAGGCTGATTATTGATCTACTTTTGGACCATCATATAGAATACTTCTTGACAACTATGATATCACTCACTTTTGTATGCATATAAGAGGTTCACAGTATAATGCTCGAGTCGATTTCAGAACTTTGAATGAAATGGACCTATGTGTAACTTATTCAAGATGGCAACCATAAAGCTGTGGAAAAAAAACTGACCAAAATGTAAATGTTATTTATTTCAGAAAATATCAAATCAATTTCTTGGACGCAGGCTTGATATTTTGACAAATTTTGCCATTTCAAGTTGAGTTTCAGATGTTTTAGTACAACTACTAGTTAAGGTGAATTTGCAGGGGGCACCACCGAAGGTAAAAGACGAATTCACTTACTAACATGTAATTCATACATAACTTAGCTACTTAAGTTTCCAATTTACAGAAAATGTCCAAATGCAAATCGTCCAAATCGTATATGAATGGCTTGAAATGAACAGGGACCATGCATTCACAGAAATAAATTATATTCCAATTACATACTTAAGATTCTCTTACAGATTACCCAAGTTAATATATATGGAAATGTCCCACCTTGTAACAATGTCCCTGAGAGGATCTCTTAAGCCCATGTCATTCAAAGAATATTTCTGCCACTACTACTTTAAACATAGAATATTTGTATTTTTTACTTGTGGCTAACTTTGCATACAATCGCCAGTTGATGAAGGGATGATGTAAATCCTGCTGGGGTACTGTAAGTCCCCATGGTCCCCAGTATGGTGGTCTAACTTCAGTTGCTGACGATCTATAGCCCGTTTTTATCTTGTGTCGATATGTATAGTGCTATTCTCTTTTATGATTCCGTACTAGTTTTATATCTTTTTCTGTGATAAATCTAGTTACTTTACTGTCCTTCGTTGATAGGTTTTTATATAAGTTTCAATATATGTATTATGATTAACTATTGATAGTCATGATATGGCTGAAATATTGCCGATTTGACTTAATATTTTAACTAACTCACTCACTCATTGTAACAATGTCATCACCATGATTATGTGTCTTTTGAGGTTGAACTGTTGTGACTGAGACCAACATGTTATACAACCGGGAACAACTCGAAGACAGCTTTGACATCTCAACCTAAACGGAAACGTATCCCCAGTGATCCAGAGCCAGTGTGCATCATACATGTACCTGGCTTGAAGTATGGCCCACTTCAACGTCTGAGCAAAGCCAAAGATCCTGATGAGAAGATGGAAAAGCTGAAGGAGTGATCAAGCGTAGAAGGATGGCAGAACCTCCAGAAACGCCAAATCAAATGGAAGTGTGATGTACAAGACTGCCGGCAGTTCTGGAAGAAACCCATGGCTATCACAGAGAATATTATCAGCGTTTTACAATGAACCTTGACCGTTTGAAACAACCTGAAATTGAATCTTTGGAACTAAAGTACTCACGGAAATGAAAAAAAACTGTTTTTTCGACCTCAGATCTTAAATAAATGCAGTTAATATACAAAATATGTACATATTCAAACAACTAAATTAGTACTAATTGGGCCGTGGCACAAATATAGCGTATTAAATGTTGTTATGCCTTTTTACACGTAAAAGTGTGTATAAATGTGAATAAAACAGACTATTGTGAAACAGGACATAACCAGGTGTAAGTAGATCAAGGTGACCTATGACACCTTGACGACAGGTGAGAACAGGTGCATAATGCCTATAGTCTGTTTCTGCTATGTCAATTTGGACTTAGTTTTATTTTTGAATGTTGAAAGTGCCGACAAATTACCTCCTGTAAAGTACATTTTGTATTGTTCACTGAGATCAAACTAGCAAATCCAGAGTAGTAGCCTGCAACCTCGGGGTATCGCGGTACTTGTCATGTACGCTAAACGGAACAAAATGCACTCACTAACCTTTATGTTTATTCGTGTTCTCTTTATCAGATATCATTCATGTTATCAAACAATGCATATTTTACTGATAAAAGTTCATTATTTACATCAGTAGCTCCGAGTAAAAGCCGGGCCTCGCGCTCTGTTTGACAAGGGAGAGAACTCCATCGTATCGCGGTACAGAGAAAAGTTGTGTATGGAGGTCCGAATTGGACAAAAAAAGGACATAATTCTACCAACCACTTGGTATGATCATGCCAGACATCAGTGATTTGTCCAGACAAGTGCAAAGACAGCACAAGTAAAATTCTAAATGTGTTATCAGCAATAGGTATTCAATGCATATTTACCGAAAAGTAAGAGAAAAATATTTTTATAAGTCAACATCAAAATATCAGAAATGATATTTTAAGATTGTTTAAAAAAAATTGGATGACAATAATTTGTCACAAAATGGAAAAATGTTAAAAGTCAACAATAAATATATAAAAAGCACTCCTAGTATGCCCAAAGTATGTATTTATCTTTTGGTTAATAGTGAAGAACGTATTTCTAAGTTTGGCATTATGGCCCTTATGATCTCCCAATAGATTCTGGGCACAGAGCGGGAAAAAATGTGCGGACTACGTAACTTCCGCTACCTCATTAGTCGCCATGAATATGCAGATGATCTAGTTCAGGTCGATAGAGAAAGTTTACTTGGGGAACTGCGGGTTATATCGTTGGCCATTGATAGATGGGGGTAAGGCAATATTACAACAGATGCCAGAAATATGTATCAACTGATTAATAACTCCTTACTTACAGCAGACGGAACATTCCGAGGAAATTGAAATTGTTTACGAAGTGAGCACTTCGTGGTTACTGATTTGCATTAATACACAGCCGCTAAGAGGCGTGTCCCGCGTGAACTACCGGAAATCACAAATGCCGCGATACAATGAATGCCGCGATACAATGAATGCCGCGGTACCATGGGGTCCGAGTATACTTTTCGAGTTGTTTTGTTATTTCGTTTTTTCAGCTACGTAACACTTTGTGTCGATTTTTAAATTGAGAAAAACATTTTTTTTTCATTTCCGTGAGTACTTTAGCTGGCCTCCCATTACAAACTGGCGATTGTGTGCAAAGTTAGCCACAAGTAAAAAATACAAATATTCTACGTTTAAAATAGTAGTAGGCAGAAATATTCTTTGAATGACATGGGCTTAAGAGATGTTCTCAGGGACATTGTTACAAGGTGGGACATTTCCATATATATTAACTTGGGTATTCTGTAAGAGAATCTTAAGTATGTAATTGGAATATAATTTATTTCTGCGAATGCATGGTCCCTGTTCATTTCAAGCCATTCATATACGATTTGGACGATTTGCATTTGGACATTTTCTGTAAATTGGAAACTTAAGTAGCTAAGTTATGTATGAATTAAATGTTAGTAAGTGAATTCGTCTTTTACCTTCGGTGGTGCCCCCTGCAAATTCACCTTAACTAGTAGTTGTACTAAAACATCTGAAACTCAACTTGAAATGGCAAAATTTGTCAAAATATCAAGCCTGCGTCCAAGAAATTGATTTGTATATTTTCTGAAATAAATAACATTTACATTATGATCAGTTTTTTTTGCACAGCTTAATGGTTGCCATCTTAAATAAGTTACACATAGGTCCATTTCATTCAAAGTTCTGAAATCGACTCGAGCATTATGCTGTGAACCTCTTATATGCATACAAAAGTGAGTGATATCATAGTTGTCAAGAAGTATTCTATATGATTCTCCAAAAGTAGATCAATAATCAGCCTACATCAAATTATGGTGTTTATATATGGTTTCCTATGGCATATCACACATCAAGGTCGGTGAATAACACACAAGATGACAAGCCAAATCCTGAGCATGCATACATCCAAGCGTTGTTCCGATGTTGCTAAGCCGAGAATGCAATATTAGGTATCCTACACTGATATTATACTGGAAGATGTGTTAGAAGATTATAGTGGAATCAGGCACACATACCTAGAACATATACCGGATTAAAGGTTTCTGCGAGAAGAATTTAGTTTTGTCGGGATATATGACGTTCGATTTGCCATGGGTTGGTCCATATTCACTCAATACCAATTATTGATACCTCATTGGAGAGGTATTTATATATGGCTTCCATTGGTATATCACACTTGAAGATCAATGGATCACTAGTGAGATGACAACCCAAAACGTAATCATACCCCCAAGTGATATACAGCAAAACCGGGCGAAAACGCGATATAGGGTACCATACTTTGAAAGGCTGTAACAACAAGTTCGTCCCAATGTTTTTCTTGTTAACATTCAAAATCATGTTTAGTATGTTTATGGGCTTTTAAAAATTTTTTTGGGCTGTGCAGAGTTGCGTCCCTTGGGCACGCCACAAACCTATGATTGTGGGTTCGAATCCCGGTTCTCCCAGATTATGTTTCTGGGTATGTCAGCACCATACCCGTGCTCGTGGGTTTCACCGAAGTGGTAAAAGTCTGGGACCTGCATCACTTCGGGCTTTCCTACCACATTAAGCTGACACGCCGCGATATAACTGGAATACTGTTAAAAGCGGCGTTAAACCCAACTCACTCACTCAGTCAACATCCTTAAAGAGACTGTACATTATGTTCATATCTTATTTTTGAAATAAATGACTCGCGGTCGTTGTTTATCGTACAATAAAACACTGCAGGGAGAATAAACCATAGAATAAACAATGGTGATACTGCTTAGCCGGTGTACCATAAAATCACATCGTCTTAAGTATAGAGATACTGGTGTTTGAGTCAATGAGCGTTCTTTGTACGTAGAAACGACAAACGCATGTTTGGGCAAGCAGTAATATAATTTTCGTAACAATTTCTTCTCTGAAAATAGGAGCCGAAATTTGTTAATATATCCTTTTCTAACAAATGCTATATTTGGGATAACACTTTCTTAGTAAAGTATTCTCGTACTTTTGGGGGGTTGAGTCCCGTCCGGGATTCGAACCCACACTGCCAGAGTGAGGCACCCAATCGCCAGCACAGTCAGGGATCTAACCCACATGGCCGAAAACTATGAATACACAATGCCATAAGTGGTCAAAGGTACATATGTTATATTTGGGATAACACTTTCTTAGTAAAGTAGGGGGCACGGGTGGCCCAGTTGTCTAAGGCGTCTAAGGCGTTGCGATTCGCTGTGCAGAGTTGCGTCCCTTGGGCACGCCAGAAACCTATGATTGTGGGTTCGAATCCCGGTTCTCCCAGATTATGTTTCTAGGTCTCTCAGCACCATACCCGTGCTCGTGGGTTTCACCGAAGTGGTAAACGTCCGAGACCTGCATCACTTCTGGCTTTTCTACCACATTAAGCTGACACGCCGCGATATAACTGGAATACTGTTAAATGCAGCGTTAAACCAAACTCACTCACCCACTCACTCTTAGTAAAGTACAGATTCTCCTCTACATGTAGGTAGAAAGCGAGTGTTCAGCTGAGCGTTTGCCATTTTTGAAGTAAACATTGCCATTTCCACACACACATAAACACACACACACACACACACACACACACACACACACACACACACACACACACACACACACACACACATCCACATCCACATCCACTGGTTTGATTTTCACTTGACACTATCATGAACCTATTACTTCTTTTCAGATGCATTTACCAGGAATAGCAGTCTTCATGCAAGCCCTGCTCCTCCCGGGGACACACAAACCTGGCGACCCTCAGGAAACGCGAAAACCACCATACTGGCCGTACACCTTCTCTGTCCAGTTTGCAGAACTCCAAATAAAGAACAGCAGGCTATACTCCCAGAACAAAGGGGCGTGGTACTACGACTATGTCCGAAAACAAGCAAGATTTGACCATCTTCTAGGCCAGAAGAACAATTTCTGTCAGCACCAGGGACTGAGTGATGACAACCCACAGGGTACTTGTCATCTGATCTTCTCTAGGGACCTGTCTCTGTATGTTCACTACCCAGAGGCAGGCACCTGCTGTCGGCTGTGTGGGGTGGAAGAGGGCTGTTCTGTTCTCAGACCTGATTGGCTGAAGGGTTCTACCCCCATCGGTACCGAGGTGATATCTGGCACTGTATGCTACGGCTGGACCACTCCCGGGGCTGTTGCCAATGACACGTGGTTCGCTACTGAAGACAATGTACCATGTCTGTATCATGAAGTTGTTGGCCCTGTGGATCACACTCTAACGTTTGACATGGATACCTACACTGAGGCTGAACCAAATGACCATATTTTCCAAGTCCCCGACCATTGCTACAAAGACTGTCCCAATCCTTTCACCTCCCCATTCTAAACTGGTGAACATCTCCATGTATGTTCTGATAATAAATAACTGTTCGAGTATTGTTTTAAGAGAGGAACATTGTTGCAAAATCTGAAATGAGTTTGTTTGAAGTATATACCCATTGCCCCCTACATTCAATGAGTTCAACCAATGGCCCCTACATTCAATGAGATCTACCAATGACCCCTACATTCATTGAGATCTACCAATGGCAGGGTTAGAAACTAACAGTTTTCGTCCACTAATCCTTATAATGATAACATATAGCAAAACCCTTAAAAATGGCAAATTTCTACTAGTCCTCATGTTACCTTTACCATTGGGCTGTTTGACAAGGACTATAGGACTAGTGCCAATTTCTAATGCTGCAATGGCCCTACATTCAATGAGATCTACCCATGGCCCCTACATTCAATGAGATCTACCAATCGCACTGAATGACATACATGACCAATGGCCCTACATTCAATGAGATCTACCAATGGCCCCTACATTCAATGAGATCTAACAATGCCCCTACATTCAGTGAGATCTACCAATGGCCCTACATTCAATGAGATCTACTAATGGCCAATACATTCAATGAGATCTACCAACCACACAGAATGAGATACATGACCAATGGCCCTACATTCAATGAGATCTACCAATGGCCCTACATTCAATGTCTACCAATGGCCCCTACATTCCATGAGATCTAACAATGGCCCTACATTCAATGAGATACATGGCCAATGGCCCTACATTCAATGAGATCTACCAACCACACTGATTGAGATACATGACAAATGGCCCTACATTCAATGAGATCTACCAATGGACCTACATTCAATGAGATCTACCAATGGCCCCTACATTCAACGAGATCTACCAACCACACTGAATGAGATACATGACCAATGTCAGTGTCCCTTGCAATTTTGTCCACGATTTTGTTTGCATTCAAACTCACAGTCATGACACTGAGTTGAATCAATTATCGTATTTGATAATTGGTCGCAATCCCTTCCGGTCAACTTTCCGGCTAACTCAGATTAACTATTGTCTATTGTTTGGTAATCGAGAGGTCATCTCAACACGGCAACTCACAAAAATATCTTGTCGCAGTATTGTCTTTGGTGTGGTATTCGCAATATTTTAACGGCGCAGAAATAAAGCTGTTTACAGTATATCTACCAACCACACTGAAATAACTGTAGTTGCAGACATTGGTCGTGTCATGTTCTGTCTCCAAGAATTGAAGACAATGTTGTCTGACTGTATGTACAAACAAATTAAGGTATTTACACTTTAATTTGAAAAAAAATGAAGTACAATTAACATAATGGTGTTTCAGATATCTGCATCTCCGCTACTGTTGAAAATACAAAAATGTATTTCAACATAAAACAAATGGGCATGAATTTGTCCCTGTGTTTCTTGTCTGTGTATCTTCAGTAAACGACCAATCTTCCCTGAGTGGACAGACTAAAGCTGGATAGCTTTCCCAATATCCAGACAACTGCTTCTGTTGACATGCTTCAGCTGTTCTTAAAGTAGAAGTCAATCCCTCGATTCTGTCGTGGCTTGTCTCCCCTTCCCCGAGTACCGCCACGCTAAAACAATTCAAGTGTAATCACCTTAACATGATCATAGTCAGCTCTAGTGTGTTTGTTGTTTAACACAGCACTCGGCTATATGACAGCGGCCTGTAAATAATCAAATCTGGACCAGACAATCCAGTGATTGATATTGTGAGTACCGCTGTTGGGGTACCAAGTCTGAGCCTCCAATTCATTTGGTTGCCTCTTTCAACCAGTATATGTTGCTGGTCTTACCCTAACCCAGATTCCCCACAGGGATCGGCTGTAGTGAAGCATCACGAGTGGTATAATAGTCTGGTGAGTGAGTTGAGTTTAACCCTGTTTTGAACAGTAAGTTAGTTGTATCACCGAGTGTGGGCCAAGTTTGAGAAGCAGTCCAGAAGTCATTTAGGTCTCGGATGTTTACCACAGCACAATACCTGTGAAGATCCGGGGTAGAATAGGTCTTCAGCAACCCATGCTTGCTGTAAAAGGTGACTGCTTGTCGTAAGAGGAGACAAACGGGATCGGGTGGTCAGGCTTGCTGAATTGGTTGATGCATGTCATCCTATCCCAATTGTGTGGATCTATGCTCATGATGTCAATCACTGGATAATCTGGACCAGACTCGATTATTTCCAGACTGCCATCATATCGCTGGAATATTGGTGAGTGCGGCGCTCAACAACACGAGTACAGGTGCTGACTGACCATGATGAACCCGGTATGTTAACTAAAGACAAGTAGATCCTTGTGGTACGGAATGCAAATTGTAGCGCCTTAAACAACTGGGCCATCCGTACCAGTGACATAATTGAAATATCACACTCGTATAACCCATATAACCCATGCATGTGGGTGTGGAGTGGTCAAATGGTCAAAAGCGCCAGGCAATCAAGTACAAGGTGCGAAGCTCGTATGCCATTTGTGACTGGGATTTTATTCAGCCTTGGGACCAACAATGTTTACAGGTCTTTACAGTGTAGTCACTACCCCTAGCATGCAGTACGTACACCCTGTGCACTCAAAAAACCCATCAGGTCACATAACACGATGATATGAGATACACCCGAAACACAAGTGTCAAAACTAGTGGTGTCACCCTGGGCAAGTGACTTAGTTCAAATGTGCCTCTGTTCACCCAGCAGGGAATAAGTACCTGATGTGTGAGACGGATGTAAAAACCCTCCAGCACTTGTAGGCAGGTTGATTTGTATACACCTCAGGGAATTGAGAATGATAACTAGAATGCAAACGGCTGGCTGACTTGGTTGATGCATGTCATCATATTCCAGTTGCTGGATCAATGCTCATGATGTCAACCACTGGATAATCTGGTCCAGAATTGATTATTTAGAGACTGCTGTCATATAGCTGAGATATTACTGTGCGGCGTTAAACAAACACTGGTCGGGGAACAAATGAAACTGCATTGTTGACTTAAAGCATTGGTGATACGAGAACGATCCTTTGTAAGGACATTGATGTGTTCAGCTAAAACTTTCACATCGTCAAGTGTGGCTGTATTAAAAAGCGATCGAGACAGATCACCTATAAAAGAAAATATAGCACGTTTAGTTTTGCTAAGTAATGGAAAGGTTGTGTGTGGAACCAATGTATGCATAAGTTTGACTGTTTCATTGAGTGTTGTCTTGACATCGGCTTGAATTGAGTGTAGAATCGTGTTAACACTGTTCAATGCGGTACATTTGTGTGATTCGGAATGGCATTTTGGACGCATTGGCATGTGAACATGTTCTGGGAGCGGCAGTTCAAAAGTATGAAGCCATTGTTCTGTACCCAATGTACCATATGGATGAGCAAGGACTGGTTTGAAGACAATACCATAGTTCAGTCTCTGGACGATATCTGGAGTTGAGGAAACCGCAAATGGGAGAAGCATATTCAACAGTAGTAAGAAGTAGATCCAAAGTGGTCCTGGAAGTGCCAAAGAAGAAAAGAAATGATGTAGCTGTCTCATGGGTAGGGGTGAGGTAAAGCGGCCAACAATACCTTCTAGCACTTTTATAGCAAGACTGAACTACAATAATTTTGCTGGACAAAAAGGGGAAAGGAGGGATGGAATGGAACTATGATGTATGTGCACATACAAAAAAAAATTAAAATGGTATACCAGGTGTGGAATACTATACCTCTGTGATCTATTTCTTTGTAAAGTATGATTTCCGTGGTCGTTTCCTATTTCTACCTGACATGGCCTTTGAGCGTGGAATTGTCGTTTGGCATACTCACCAACATGCGAATCTGGTTCCCATGAGGTGGTCCATCCTCTTTCCACTTCACATGGTACATTCTTGTACCATTCACCCATTTCGATGACAAGATCTTATCGACTTCAAAATAGTCAGATGATTGAAATTGATCTTTTTCACCTGACCGTTGTTGTCTTTGATCTGTTTGGTTGGGTCCTTGGCTGGTTTCTTGCTTTTTCTGATTGTTGGTTTATGTCTTGTTGTGGTCGGGATCTGTGGTGTTCGTTTCGTGCTTGTTCTTGGTAGTGATGTTCTAGGTCTGTTGCTTTTTCTGGCCACCATACATATCATTTAGCAGGGCCCACTGGTCAAAGCTGTTGAGCCAGGAAGTGGCACAGTCTTGTTCCTTTCCATGAAATTCAGGCAATGTCTGCAGGGCGAATACAGTGGCCATGTTGGTGTGATTAGGTCTCCTTTGTAATTGTAGGGGCTGGTTAAGCTGAATGTGTTGTGGGTGTTCTTGGTCTTGTTCTTCTTGTAGCTGTTCTTGTAGATGTCCTTGCTCTTCTTGTTGTACTTGTGGTTGTTCTTGTTCTTCTTGCAGTTGTTCTTGTTGGAGTTGTGCTTGTGGTTGTTCTAGTTGTGTTAGCTTGGTATGTGATTGTTCTAGTTCTTCTTGGACGGGTCCTAATTTGCGCAGTTGGTAAAAGTTCGTTGGTGTCGCTCCTCTAGACATGTAGTGTTTTTCGAGGTCGAGATCGAATTAGTTTCCACCAACTATAATCAAGGTTTTGTCCCGGGTTTGGGGACTTGATTATACCTTAATAAGAAGAAGAGGAACGATTACAGTCAAGCAGTTTACTGTCAGTGGTGTTGTGTTTTATAATACAGAATACAAGAGACATAATAGCAATACATGGTACATAGAATGATAATAGTATGAATACTTGAATCATATAGAATAATGATAGAACGATCGAATAAGCAACGGTTATAATACTTGAGGGGGAAAGCTGGAAAGGTAGGGGATACAGCTATAGGTAGAGCTAAGCACACATTCATGTCTAGAGAGAGCATTACATCATGACACCAACATTATGACCTGTGACTGCATTTGTAAGTAACGTCACTATAAATACGCTTGGCTTATTACGTCCGAAGTGAGACGCGCTATTTACTAAATGTAGATAGACATATACGCGATAAACGATAATAACAATAACCTCAAACCCAGTATAATAAAACATGTAGATGTAGGATATGAACGATATTGATAATCATAATGGTATCATTTGCACGGAGTTGACTTATCACGATGTTAGATTTGATTTCTAAGTTCATCAATGCTTTGTCATCGTTTGTATCAAAATATTATAAAGTAACAGTTTCTGTAACGGCCGAACATTAGATATACAGACTAACTGTCTGTGTCTTTATCGTTCAACATACCGCCCGATTAACGTTACTTTCATGATACTTATTTGATACATATTGTATTCTGATACCGTGTATATTCGGTGGTATACACATTTCATAAAACATACAAAGTATAGTAAACATCTATTCATAATACATACAAGTTCTGGTAAACAAATATCTAAAACACACACGTTATTGTGTATGATCTTTCATACGTACATAGGTAATAATGAGCGCTTCATTATTTAAACATACAAGGGACCCGTGCACATGCACAGTGCAAATATGTTTCCACAATCTTACATTAGCTTGTTAGAGTTAACCATCTATAGAAACAGACTATCTAGAATATATCACACACATATATATAATATAGGACCAAATGTATGAAATAATAAAATGTTTCTTACCTTAATAAGAAGAAGAGGAACGATTACAGTCAAGCAGTTTACTGTCAGTGGTGTTGTGTACTGGTCAGTGGAGATGCTTGACTTTTATAGTAATCGCCTCGTACATTTTGACTTTGAGTGACTCCCTAGTCAATGAATTGTGCATTGTCTTCATCTAGTTCTTGACCGACGGACGATACGTCACGAGGTAGTGATGTTGTATTATTACATAATAATAATTTCTACGCCGGCGCGACTACGGCCTCTGGACAATAGAATTCACTCAGCGCGATGGGTTTGATGGATACGTCCATCTTACATCACTGTAGCCTGCTATGTAGCTGTCAGTGTTCAGTGTGACACGTGAACGTCTACAAGATTTAATTGCTTGTTGATATGTTGTAGGTAATGAAACCTTTATGAATATTTTAATTCCATTTATATTTAGCTAATAATTATATCAGAAAACGCTAATATTTACATAACATATTGGAACAATATTGAGTGTATTTTACACTGGTATATAATTCGTGAAAGCTTTCTTGTGAATACTGTGTCAATTAATTTCAATCAGGAAAACAAATTTAAAAACAGGTCTGTTCAGAAAGGGATGTAACCCTTAACTCTCCCGTGAAGATCCGGGTTAGAATAGGTCTTCAGCAGACCATGCTTGCCGTAAGAGGCGACTATTATTAACGGGATTGTGACTTGGTTGATGCATGTTATCGTATCTCAAGTGCGTAAGTCGAATCTCGTGATGGACGCATGAATGAATGAATGATCTTTATTTCCTCCATTAATTTCGGAGAGTGAAATTCATTTGTAATCACGTTAAGACAACATATTTACAAAAACATTATGCAGAGAAATTGAATGTTTCACACAACTGAATATGTATATGTCTTGATCCTGGTATAAGATATACTGTCTATAGATAGATCATTGATCGCAGGTTCCAGGAGCTTATGTCTCGTGATACAGAAGATATGAACTCAGCCCAGCTGTCAAGGCTCGTATCCTCTACTATAGGGGTCACACCATCATGTAATGTCACAAGTGTTACTCCATCCTCTGCACAGTCCTCAATACACATGTATTGTTCGAGGTTCAAAGTGTCAAGTTGATGCTTCATTTCAGGACAATTGTTAACGAGATCATTTGAAAACCTGTTTTTAACATGTTCATCTTATTTCGACCACAAACACCACAAGGTTGTATTAAAAATGCCGGGTTTTCGCATACGGAGGCATTATACTTTGAATATAATGTTGCGTTTCCAGTCCATGTCCTGGAACCATACGCCACCTGTCTAATTTAACGGTGTTGCAAATTAGTCAGTTTCTTTGTGAATTCTCCCTTCAAGTTTAGATGTAATATTAAAATGTAAACTTACTTTTGCAGGACCGAACATGATATGTCACTTTCACTTTGTAGTAATTGACTGAAGGAAATTCATCGACATACTTGAGACGAATAACATTTTGTTGTGGTTTGTACTCTGAAGACGGAAAGAAAGTCTTTCCTTTTCTTGTATGTTAACTCCTCAAGGGCACATGCGGAAGAGACATATGGCCCTGTTCTTTCAAGGTGACACAAATCACCAGCACAAAGGATGAAATGCTTGAGGGGACACTGCTGAACATAGGGTGATGGCTCCATTCAGTTGTCAGACAGGTCAAACAGGGAGGACCGTGATAAGCTTGGTCTACCTATTGTTACAATGGGCAGCCCAGACTGGCTTAGGGAATCTCAGTTAACACAACGTTCTCTTAATATGTTAAATCATTTTAGTATTTGTCCCGTATTTTATTTTTTTGGGTAATATTATATAACATAACAATTATAAAAATATATTTTATTTCGGTTAACACACTCAAATGGATATAGATCTATGGTTTTTCTTTTAAATAAAGCAGATTCTAAATAAAACTTTTAAACCAAACTTATATAAATTATCAAATTATTTCACTAGACAACCCAATGGTTTAAATTCATATCAATTAATGCTTGTCATATATCATATTGACATTAAATTACATGATCAAAAAGGTTATATTTGTTTGTTTGACAAGAAACCCGAGAAGACTTGCTGAAGTTTGTTTTGATATGTAAGAGTCGACTGACCGAGACAATTTAAAAAGGAAGTTATTATTTGACCAAAGTATTGATATGTTGTTGTAATAAAGTGATGGTAATAATACCGATGCTGCCTGTCATCATGTGCTTTGTTTTTTATGGTTTGAGAAAGTGACATGGGGCATATGTAATAGTTGGAAACATGTAAACAAACATTTTTGAAGAAACCTTATCTTTATCTTGAACTCTATTTACAAGTTCGGTTTTCATGATGTTTTTGTGTTTTTACATTACATATGTTTTTAAACTCAAATGAGTCATGTTCTGATTCCTGATTCTGAAAATATCACACGGAAATTACAATTTGTTTCACCTTTAGGGTTACACATGTGCGCTTCATGACAGTATAGGTACTTGCAGCAATAGGTAGGTACGCTTCAAAGTTTTTCGCGCCATGTTGATCCTCTGGATCAAAGTTACCTTGTCATTATCATGGCTGGATGGTGAGATTGTTGTCTGCACGAGTGACTCAATTGTCACAGCAAGGCGTCACTACAGGACACCCCGTCACCCGTCAGTCTGGTTCGACAGTCCGGTCAGTCGCAGCACACACCTTCACAACAAGAGGTAAGACGGTTTATTCCAAGAACGGGCCTGCTCGCCCATTTTAGCTCATTCTCTTTTATAAATAGGAATTGCGCCTGTATAGTTTGTTGTTGATGAAAAATACCCATGGTATTATCGTGCTGTTCTGTAGTTAAGAAGCACGGCCAAGCCGTGTACTTTATGAGTACAAATATAGAGACGGGAACCAGTTGAACAAAGTAGACACGACCTATGGACAACAACTTCTTTATTTTACTGTAATGGCGACGTTTAAAGCATGACAACGTTAAGAGGATCTCTAACGTCGCCATTGCTTAAAGGGGCGCTGATCTAAAGCAGTTCACTGGGTCTGGTTGTTGCCTTTGTTATTGTTTTTTAAATATATTTATGTTCGTGGATACCCGGATGATATCCCAGAAATCTCGTCTGGTTAGCGACCCGGGCTGCGCCACCCGTAAAGCGCACAAGCTAATTGAGCAGCACCACCTGGTACGGTTAACTATATAAACAAAGGCGTGTCAACCGGTGAAATGGATTTACTTTCGCGTTGGCTATGGCTACTCGTGGTCGTTGTTTATTGTACAACAAATCACTGCAGGGCGAACAACGATAGCTACGCGATAAATCGCAAAGAACAATTTTTTTCTCTGAAAGTATGAGCCGAAATTTGTCAATAATATCCTTTTCCAACAAATGTTGTATTTGGGATAACACTTTTCTAGCAAAGTACAGATTCGCGTACTTTTTGGGGGTTGAGTACGGTACGGGATTCGAAACCAGTCGCTAGCACACAAAGTCAGCGATCTTAACCACTTGACATTTTATAGAGGTTATCACGCGAGTGTGTTTGGGGATGGTAAATATCATGTATTAGGAATGAACATTGTATTTAGTGTTTATTCCTAATGCAGGATATTTACCATACTCATGCGTGATAACCTCTTTATCATATGTCATTCTTTAATTCTGTGCTTGAAATTCGCTTTCCCACTCTCACACATATTACCTAAACATAGAGTTAAGGGAGAAGCCCCATTTGTCAGCCCATTGTTGTATTTTATTAAGAGATTTTTGGAGTAAATTTTGGACCATTTTCATGCTTTTAATGCGGATCCAGATAGCTCCATCATCCGCGAATTTTGATGTGTTTACTTTAGGGGATAGGCCCTCGAATAGATCGTTTATCATTATATTGAAGAGGATGGGGATGAGGATACTGCCCTGTGGAGTGCCATTTTCTAGGGGACATTGGTCTGATAGAGTTTGGTCTATACCCACGGTTATTTTACGATTGTTTAGGAAGTCCTGGATGTAGTTTATTATCTGACCTTTGAGTCCTATTTTTTAAAGTTTTTGTATTAGCCCATCGTGCCATACCATGTCGAAAGCTATAGAGAAGTCTAAGAAGATGCCTGTGGTATATTGTTTATTTAGTTGTCCTGTCTTAATATCTTGTTCTAGTCGGGCGAGGTTATCTAGGGTTGAGCGGCCAGGAGTGAAACCGCTTTGATCTGGGTTTATGATGTTATTTTGGGTTAAGTAATGTTGTAATCTATTTTTAGCCATTGATTCCATTACTTTACATAAGTTTGAAGTTAGGGATATTGGTCTATATGAGTTAGCTTGATTAGCTGGTTTATTAGGTTTAGGGATTGGTATGACTAGGGCCTGTTTCCAGGGAGTAGGAACCTGTCCGTTTAGGTAGATGAGATTAAGTACGAAGAAATAAAAATAGACACGCCAAACCTAGAAGCCAACGGCATTAAAATCACATTAAATAACCGAAACATAAACATCATAAATATTTACCACTGGGCGGAACAAAAAGTCCAACCTGAGGATCTAACCAAACTACTCCAAATAAGCGATAAATCTACTATATTCCTAGGAGACTTTAACGCTCACCATCCTACATGGAGCATAGATGATAAAATAGATAATCATGGCAAATTAATCTCCGAATGGATAGTGAGTGAGTGAGTTTGATTTTACGCCGCTTTTAGCAATATTCCAGCAATATCACGGCGGGGGACACCAGAAATGGGCTTCACACATTGTACCCATGTCGGGAATCGAACCCGGGTCTTTGGCGTGACGAGCGAACGCTTTAACCACTAGGCTACCCGACCGCCCCGAATGGATAGAAACAAACGACCTAGTAATCCTTAATACCAACCAACACACGAGGTACGATAAGATAACCCCCAAAATGTCGGCTATCGACCTAACCATATGCACCGCAGATCTAGCCCAAAGTACTCAATGGGAAGTGCACGATGTCCCGCTAGGTAGTGACCACTTCCCCATAAACATAACCATAGGAAATACAAACGTACCAATCCAAACAGAAAACCAAGAACCAAAATTCCATTACAATAAAGCTAACTGGGACCAATTCCAAGATATCTGCAACGATGCTAACTTAAACGAAATAGAAAATAATGATTCAGAAACCTATTGTAAAAACCTAACAGACTATATAATAAACGCAGCCAAAACCTCCATCCCCTTCAAAACATCTAAGACAGGCAAACCGACGGTACCATGGTGGAATGAGGAAATAGAACAGACTAGACGAAAACGTAAATCAGCCTTCAATAAAGCAAATCGCGACTACACATATTTAAACATAGCCCACGAACTAAACCACCAGGTTCAAAAACTAGTCCAAATAGCCAAAAGTAGAGACTGGAAAAAATTCTGCGAAGGTATAAATAACCGTACAGATGCCAGAATGGTCTGGCGCAAAATCCACGCCATCAGAGGCTTAAAACGACACAAAAAACAACTAACATTGACAACTCAACCAACCCCGCCCCAAAAGCAAATAATCTCGCCAACCACTTTTCGGCTGTTAGCAGTAACACCAACTTCAGTCAAAAATTCCAAGATAAACTTAAAACAGAAAACAAACCCACAAAAGAACCAAACAATCTAGAAATAAATCAACCCTACACAATGGAGGAGCTCCTTTACGAAATCCAAAACAGGAAAAAGGGCACAGCCCCAGGATTAGACCTAACTTCTTACCAAATAATTAAAAAACTCCCCCTAAAACTACTCCAGGCACTACTCAAACAATACAGTGCCCTCGCTTACTTACTTACTTATATTGGAGATTTAACGTGCGCTTTCCGACTGCAAGCGTATGTCGCACACGGGCCCGGACAGGCCTTTTAATGTTTTTCCAAAAAGGGGAAAAGTGAGTTTGTGCAACCCAGGAGGGGGGCTTTAGGGGTTGCTTATATAGTAATTTTGAAATTTTGAGATTTGGAAAGAATGCCAAGAGTGGGTGGGGGACGAACTAAGGAAGCTGTGTGTGTTGGGTGGTTATCAAATAAGGTAGTTTTGGTTTTAATATTTTATTAGTCCTGTTTTTATTAGGTATATGCCTAAGGCTTTGAATTTTTCTAATTTATTTTGTGGATTTAGGATTGATTCTAGTGTAAGACCGGTTTTAAGATTTAGGGTAGTCTGTAGTGTTGTTCGGTGTGTTTGGTAGTGTGTGCAGTGAATGAGTACGTGTTCTGGTGTTTCTTGTTGTTTGCAATGTGGGCAGTTTCCTGTTGTGTGTAGTTTAGCTATTTTACGGTGATTATTTAGTTTGGTATGGCCTGTTTGTAGTTTGGTAATTATTCTGTCGATTTTTTTGGATGGGTGTAGTATTTGGGGTTTATTTAGTTTTTTTTTGAGTACTTTCTTGATTTGGCTATTTGAGTTTTGGTATATATTTTGCCATTTTTTGTTGATTTTTTGTTTAGTGACACTTTTGATTTCTGATTTTGAGCTGGGTAAGTTTAAGCTTATTTCTGGGAGTTTAAGGGATAATTTTGCTGCTTTATCTGCCTTTTCATTTCCAAAGATTCCTACGTGGGCGGGGATCCAAATGAACTCTATTTGTTTACCTACCTTAGTTAAGTTGTTTGAGCTATTGAGTATTTGATTTATTAGTTTGGGGCGGTTTTTAGTGTTTTTATTTTTGAGGGCTTGTAGTCCACTGAGGGAGTCGGTTAGGATGAGGATTTTTTGGTGTTTTTTAGATTGCTGATTGTGTAGTGCTGAAGCCATGCCCATTAGTTCGGCCGTGAATATGGATTGGTTGTTTGGGAGTCGGTAAGATTGTGTGTCTTTGGTTGGTTGTGCGATGTGGACTCCGAAACCTGTGTGTTTTGAGATCGGATCTGAGGATCCGTCTGTGTATATGTGACACCAATTTGGCCAATGTTCATGTATGTATGCTAGTGTGGTGGTTTTAGCGATGTTAGGATCGGTCTGTTTATTTAGTGTATCGGCTAGTATTGTGTCTATTTTTGGTATTTTAAGTTTTGGAGTGAAGATATTGGATGATTTATTGTTTTGTTTAAGATTATTTATTTGGTGTTCGTTTAGGTAATTGGTTATTCTTTGGGAAATTGGAGTAAGTAGTGGATGTTTCCGGGCTAGGGCTTAGTTTCTAGGGCTAATATTTTGTTTTTTTAAGTTTTCGATTAGTGGGTTTGATTGGGACGCGGCCCAGAAGTTTAGGGTAAGTTGTTCCCTACGTAGTTTAAGTGGCATTTCTCCTGTTAAGGCCTGGAGTGAGGTGGAAGAGGTGCCATGTTGAGTTCGTGTGATTAGTTTTAGGGCCTGATACTGGATTGAGTCTAGTTTTTTAATGAGAGAGTTGTTTAAGGTGTCGTAAATGGCACTGCCATAGTCTAGTTTGGATCTAATTAGTGATATATAGAGTGAGAGGAGGGTGTTTTAGAGGCCCCCCAGTTGGAGCCGGTTAGGCATCTTAACGTGTTTAGGTCTTTGCTGCATCTGGTTACAAGGATTTTAATGTGAGCATCCCAGGTGAGATGTTCATCGAAGATTAATCCTAAGAATTTGGTTTGTTTTTGGAATTTGATTGGTTTGTTGTTTAGTTGGAGGTTTAGGGTGGCGGGTTGCATATTTTTGTGTTTAAATACTATTCCTGTGGTTTTTTCTGAGTTTAGGGAGAAGCCCCATTTGTCAGCCCATTTTTGTATTTTATTTAGAGATTTTTGTAGTAAGTTTTGGGCCATTTTAATGCTTTTAGTGCGGATCCAGAGGGCTCCATCGTCCGCGAATTTTGATGTGTTTACTTTGGGGGATAGTCCCTCGAATAGATCGTTAATCATAATATTGAAGAGTGTTGGGCTTAGGATGCTGCCCTGGGGAGTGCCATTTTCTAGGGGACATTGGTCCGATAGCGTTTGGTCTATGCCCACGGTGATTTTGCGGTTTGTTAGGAAACTTTGGATGTAGTTAATTATTTGACCTTTAAGTCCTATTTTTTGTAGTTTTTGTATTAGCCCGTTATGCCAAACCATGTCGAATGCTTTGGAGAAGTCTAGAAAGATGCCTGTAGTATATTGTTTGTTAAGTTTGCCTGTTTTAATGTCCTGCTCTAGTTGGGCGAGGTTATCTAAGGTTGAGCGTCCAGGAGTGAAACCGCTTTGGTCTGGATTTATTATGTTGTTTTGTTCTAAGTAGTGTTGTAACCTGTTTTTGGCCATTGATTCCATTACTTTGCATAAGTTAGAAGTTAGGGAGATTGGTCTGTATGAATTAGCCTGGTCAGCTGGTTTATTGGGTTTGGGGATTGGTATGACCAGGGCTTGTTTCCAAGGTGATGGGACCTGTCGGTTTAGATATATGAGGTTATAGAGTTTCAGAAGAGTTTGGAGTAGTTTGGGTGGTAGTTGTTTAATTATCTGGTATGAAGTAAGTGCCCTCGCAAAATTGTTTCGATATTTATATCTCCAAAGTTGTCAAAACTTATAAGATGCTTTTGTTTTCAAAAGATTTTGATAACAGTTCACCAATATATAATGCCTCTATCAAAATAGCTGAACAGATATCAGTGAATAATTATATCAACAGCTCAGCTGATAAGCGTTTGGCCGATGTTAATCCTTTATCAAAACACTTTGTAACAACAACGAACATCAAAGATATCTGATGTTCGACTTCCTGTGCATACACATCCACTTGTTTGATTTTAACTTAACACTATCATGAAACTATTATTTCTTTTCAGATGCATTTACCAGGAATAGCAGTCTTCATGCAAGCCCTGCTCCTCCCGGGGACACACAAGCCAGGAGACCCTCAGGAAACGCGAAAACCACCATACTGGCCGTCCACCTTCTCTGTCCAGTTTGCAGAACTCCAAGTAGTCAATGACACAGTTTCCTCCCAGAACAAAGGGGCGTGGTACTACGACTATATCCGAAAACAAGCAAGATTTGACCATCTTCAAGGCCAGAAGAACAATTTCTGTCAGCGCCAGGGACTGAGTGATGACAACCCACAGGGTACTTGTCATCTGATCTTCTCTAGGGACAGGTCTCTGTATGTTCACTACCCAGAGGCAGGCACCTGCTGCCGGCTGTGTGGGGTGGAAGAGGGCTGTACTGTTCTCAGACCTGATTGGCTGAAGGGTTCTACCCCCATCGGTACCGAGGTGATATCTGGCACTGTGTGCTACGGCTGGACCACTCCCGGGGCTGTTGCCAATGACACGTGGTTCGCTACTGAAGACAATGTACCATGTCTGTATCATGAAGTTGTTGGCCCTGTGGTTCACACACTAACGTTTGACATGGATACCTACACTGAGGCTGAACCAAATGACCATATCTTCAAAGTCCCCGACAATTGCTACAAAGACTGTCCCAATCCTTACACCCCTCCATTCTAAACTGGTGAACATCTCCATGTATATTCTGATAATAAATAACTGTTCGAGTATTGTTTTAAGAGAGGAACATTGTTGCAAAATCTGAAATGAGTTTGTTTGAAGTATATACCCATTGCCCCCTACATTCAATGAGTTCAACCAATGGCCCCTACATTCAATGAGATCTACCAATCACACTGAATGAGATACACGACCAATGGCCCTACATTCAATGAGATCTACCAATGACCCCTTCATTCATTGAGATCTACCAATGGCAGGGTTAGAAACTAACAGTTTTCGTCCACTAATCCTTATAATGATAACATATAGCAAAACCCTTAAAAATGGCAAATTTCTACTAGTCCTCATGTTACCTTTACAATTGGGCAGTTTGGCAAGGACTATAGGACTAGTGCCAATTTCTAATGCTGCAATGGCCCTACATTCAATGAGATCTACCAATGGCCCCTACATTCAATGAGATCAACCAATGGCCCCTACATTCAATGAGATCTACCAACCACACAGAATGAGATACATGACCAATGGCCCTACATTCAATGAGATCTACCAATGACCCTACATTCAATGAGATCAACCAATGGCCCCTACATTCAATGAGATCTACCAACCACACAGAATGAGATACATGACCAATGGCCCTACATTCAATGAGATCTACCAATGGCCCTACATTCAATGATATCTAACAATGGCCCTACATTCAATGAGATCTACCAATGGCTCCAACATTCAATGAGGTCTACCAATGGCCCCAACATTCAATGAGATCTACCAATGGCCCTACATTCAATGAGATCTAACAATGGCCCTACATTCAATGAGATCTACCAATGGCCCTACATTCAATGAGATCAACCAATGGCCCCTACATTCAATGAGATCTACCAACCACACAGAATGAGATACATGACCAATGGCCCTACATTCAATGAGATCTACCAATGGCTCCAACATTCAATGAGGTCTACCAATGGCCCCAACATTCAATGAGATACATGACAAGTGGCCCTACATTCAATGAGATCTAACAATGGCCCTACATTCAATGAGGTCTACCAATGGCCCCTACATTCAATGAGATCTAACAATGGCCCCTACATTCAATGAGATACATGACCAATGGCCCTACATTCAATGAGATCTACCAATGGCCCTACATTCAATGAGATCTAACAATGGCCCTACATTCAATGAGATCTACCAATGGCCCTACATTCAATGAGATCTACCAATGGCCCTACATTCAATGAGATCTACCAATGGCCCCGACATTCAATGAGATCTACCAATGGCCCTACATTCAATGAGATCTACCAATGGCCCTACATTCAATGAGGTCTACCAATGGCCCTACATTCAATGAGATCTACCAATGGCCCTACATTCAATGAGATCTACCAATGGCCCTACATTCAATGAGGTCTACCAATGGCCCTACATTCAATGAGATCTAACAATGGCCCTACATTCAATGAGATACATGACCAATGGCCCTACATTCAATGAGATCTAACAATGGCCCTACATTCAATGAGATCTACCAATGGCCCTACATTCAATGAGGTCTACCAATGGCCCCTACATTCAATGAGATCTAACAATGGCCCTACATTCAATGAGATACATGACCAATGGCCCTACATTCAATGAGATCTAACAATGGCCCTACATTCAATGAGATCTAACAATGGCCCTACATTCAATGAGATACATGACCAATGGCCCTACATTCAATGAGATCTACCAATGGCCCTACATTCAATGAGATCTAACAATGGCCCCTACATTCAATGAAGTCTACCAATGGCCCTACATTCAATGAGATCTACCAATGGCCCTACATTCAATGAGATCTAACAATGGCCCCTACATTCAATGAGATCTACCAACCACGCTGAATGAGATACATGACCAATGGCCCTACATTCAATGAGATCTACCAATGGACCTACATTCAATGAGATCTACCAATGGCCCCTACATTCAATGAGATCTACCAATGGCCCCTACATTCAACGAGATCTACCAACCACACTGAATGAGATACATGACCAATGTCAGTGTCCCTTGCAATTTTGTCCACAATTTTGTTTGCATTCAAACTCACAGTCATGACACTGAGTTGAATCAATTATCGTATTTGATAATTGGTCGCAAACCCTTCCGGTCAACTTTCCGGCTAACTCAGATTAACTAGCTTCAGAGAGAAGATGTCTATTGTTTGGTAATCGAGAGGTCATCTCAACACGGCAACACACAAAAATATCTCGTCGCGGTATTGTCTTTGGTGTGGTATTCGCAATATTTTAACGGCGCAGAAATAAAGCTGTTTTCAGTAGATCTACCAACCACACTGAAATAATTGTAATTGCAGACATTGGTCGTGTCATGTTCTGTCTCCAAGAATTGAAGACAATGTTGTCTGACTGTATGCACAAACAAATTAAGGTATTTACACTTTAATTTTAAAAAATGAAGTACAATTCACTACAATTAACATAATGGTGTTTCAGATCTCTGCATCTCCGCTACTGTTGAAAATACAAAAATGTATTTCAACATAAAACAAATGGGCATGAATTTGTCCCTGTGTTCCTTGTCTGTGTATCTTCAGTAAACGACCAATCTTCCCTGAGTGGACAGACTAAAGCTGGATAGCTTTCCCAATATCCAGACAACAGCTTCTGATGACTTGCTTCAGCTGTTCTTAAAGTAGAAGTCAATCCCTCGATTCTGTCGTGGCTTGTCTCCCCTTCCCCGAGTACCGCCACGCTAAAACAATTCAAGTGTAATCACCTTAACATGATAATAGTCAGCTCTAGTGTGTTTGTTGTTTAACACAGCACTCGGCTATATGACAGCGGCCTGTAAATAATCAAATCTGGACCAGACAATCCAGTGATTGATATTGTGAGTACCGCTGTTGGGGTACCAAGTCTGAGCCTCCAATTCATTTGGTTGCCTCTTTCAACCAGTATATGTTGCTGGTCTTACCCTAACCCAGATTCCCCACAGGGATCGGCTGTAGTGAAGCATCACGAGTGGTATAATAGTCTGGTGAGAGAGTTGAGTTTAACCCTGTTTTGAACAGTAAGTTAGTTGTATCACCGAGTGTGGGCCAAGTGTGAGAAGCAGTCCAGAAGTCATTTAGGTCTCGGATGTTTACCACCAGCACAATACCTGTGAAGATCCGGGGTAGAATAGGGGCAACCCATGCTTGCTGTAAAAGGTGACTGCTTGTCGTAAGAGGAGACAAACGGGATCGGGTGGTCAGGCTTGCTGAATTGGTTGATGCATGTCATCCTATCCCAATTGTGTGGATCTATGCTCATGATGTCAATCACTGGATAATCTGGACCAGACTCGATTATTTCCAGACTGCCATCATATCGCTGGAATATTGGTGAGTGCGGCTTTCAACAACACGAGCACAGGTGCTGACTGACCATGATGAACCCGGTATGTTAACTAAAGACAAGCAGATCCTTGTGGTACGGAATGCAAATTGTAGCGCCTTAAACAACTGGGCCATTCGTACCAGTGACATAATTGAAATATCACACTCGTATAACCCATATAACCCATGCATGTGGGTGTGGAGTGGTCAAGTGGTCAAAAGCGCCAGGCAATCAAGTACAAGGTGTGAAGCTCGTATCCCACTTGTGACTGGGATTTTATTCAGCCTTGGGACCAACAATATTTACAGGTCTTTACAGTGTTGTCACTATCCCTAGCATGCTGTACGTACACCCTGTGCACTCAAAAAAACCATCAGGTCACATAACACGATGATATGAGATACACCCGAAACACAAGTGTCAAAACTAGTGGTGTCACCCTGGGCAAGTGACTTAGTTCAAATGTGCCCCTGTTCACCCAGCAGGGAATAAGTACCTGATGTGTGAGACGGATGTAAAAACCCTCCAGCACTTGTAGGCAGGTTGATTTGTATACACCTCAGGGAATTGAGAATGATAACTAGAATGCAAACGGCTGGCTGAATTGGTTGATGCATGTCATCATATTCCAGTTGCTGGATCAATGCTCATGATGTCAACCACTGGATAATCTGGTCCAGACTTGATTATTTAGAGACTGCTGTCATATAGCTGGGATATTACTGTGCGGCGTTAAACAAACACTGGTCGGGGAACAAATGAAACTGCATTTGAGCAGATACTAGTACCTGGATACCTGCGGTATATAAATGTATAATATTGATACTAATACTAATAATGATACTAATACTGGTACTTATACTAATACTGATACTAATACTGATACTAATACTGATACTAATACTGGTACTGGTACTAATACTGATACTGGTACTGGTACTAATACTAATACAGATGATTATAATGCATGTACAGGGAATCTATTTTGTCCAGGATTGCCCCTAGGGTTTTAGGATTCCATTAATTCAAGAACTTACCGACTTGGCACTGTGTCTGCCCCATTCCGGTGCCACAAGGAGAGGTTTGGGGTATGTTTCTCCCAGTGCAACCTCGGCATGAGACAGAACTGTGTTACTGAGCGCCCAGACGGTGTGTACCTCGCCCCCCATCACCTTCAACAGCTCCGGCACCCACAGGCGGACATAGTCACCCTGGAGATCAACATTAACGTCAACTTTCAGCAGTAATAATATATTTAACATGATCTCTTGATTATCCAGGGTATTATATGTCCTTTCTACTAAGATATATACCCTGGACCTATCTGCCACTACAACGTCATGTTGAGTCTGATTTGAAATATACAATGCTAAATATATCTGTCTGCTCAAATTACACCAGAGAGAGAGAGAGAGAGAGAGAGAGAGAGAGAGAGAGAGAGAGAGAGAGAGAGAGAGAGAGAGAGAGAGAGAGAGAGAGAGAGAGAGAGAGAGAGAGAGAGAGAGAGAGAGAGAAGAGAAAAAAAGAAGAAAAAAAAAGAAGAGAAAAAAAAAAAGAGGTTAATGATAAGAGAGATGGTGATGCGATCACGTATTGTTCCCCCTAGCCACATTTAGCAGGGAGGAGTGACCTGCCCTTGATGTTCTGCACCCAGCAGCTTTGGCTTTGTGCCTGATGTTTATATATTGCAGAGTCTTAATTTCATAATTGCCTCTAAAAATTAAATAATGGAACTATGGAATAAGTTATATAACCTTCTTTGATTCTATCAGTTTTATTATGTAATCATTAATCCTGCCAATGTTCCCTTTTTGGATGACATTTTTTTTATTTCTTGGTTTATGGATATCAAACTCATTTCAAAAGTGAGATAGGCAAATTAAAAATAACAACAAAAAACTCTCGGATTTTTTTACTCGACTTTTGTCCTAAAAAGTTAGGTAGGTATAAAAAATTTATTCTGGAGTAACAAAAGTAAAACAGCGCAATTATTCAAGATTTATTTTATCCCTGGCACACAGCATGTGCACAAATGGCAATATAACAATATTCAAGTCATGGTGAAATGCGTGAAAGACGCTGCCTTTTAATACATTTAATTATAGTTCATGTATTATTTCTTGATTTGAAACCCATGTAAATTCAATACAAAAGTTGTACATGTTATTCTGTTCTTAATGCTGTTTGAACAATGATATGAACACATCCTCCAACCCTGTATGTAGATATTCTGGTTATGTTTAGTATTCTTGAAATAACCTCAGATAATACATCTGACTATAACCGTCCAGTTTTCATCCTTGCCTAACAAGGCTGGAATTTCCAGGTTTGATCCTAGTGCAACCAGCGGCTATTATGAGTTCTGTCCCTTCTATGTCCCTCCTATTGACGAATCAGTTTCCATCTCTCATATCACTTGCATTTGCTTCAAACAAAGTGGCAGCGCCAGTCAAGAAGATCTGATCGATAATCAAGATCAATATTGTACTAACATGGGTCTTAAACGTGCATCTAATCACTTGAGCACCTTGATTGAAAATGAGAAGAGATTGCAAAATATCTGTCGTTGCTGAGTTCACAGTACACATGCTTTGCAAATCCTGCAACTAACTGAAATCTGCATGTTGAAATCCATGTTGTTTACGAACCAGATGTCAACATCATGACGCGATGTTGATTGGACTATGCATAGACCCTCTTGTCCAGCTAAAATGTAACTTCAGAATTCCATCCTAGTTCTGGAAGGGTGAAAACTGGACTTTTATAGTCAGTTAGCCTTGCCATGGTTAAATGCAGTTCATACTGTTAGAACACGAATATGAAGATAAATCCTCCAACCTTGTATGTAGTTATTCGGTCATTCCTCACCTGAGCATCATAATCCAAGCCCTGTTTGACGATGTTGAATTTGCGATCCTGACGAGGGTCATTACCAATACCGGCACTGTACAACCAGTTGCCATAGTTGCTGCATACATCATGGTCTATCTGAAATACAATGTATTACCACATCATCTCTGCTGACTCATCACAAATGACTCTTTTAACTTCTTTGATAGTCATTTAGAAGTTGGAGTACTAAGTAAGGATAAGAATTTATGGATCAACAACTGCTTTCTTACAATTAGGAGTCTTTATTACAATTAAGATCGACGTTGTGCTTGCTTGATAACAGTGTTAGAACCTACACCGAAACGTTGCTCTTAATTGTAATAAAGAAGTTGTTCGTCCATAAATTCTTATCCTTACTTAATGACTCCTTTGTTTGCGCTCTAAGCAATATTACAAAAGTATGATGGCAGTCTGGAAATAATCAAGTCTGGACCAGACAATCCACTGATTGACATCATGAACATCAATCTATGCAATAGGGATACAATGACGTGCATCAACCAAGTCAGCGAGTCGGACCACCTGATCCCGTTAGTCGCCTCTTACGACAAGCATTGTCGCCTTTTATGGCAAGCATGGGTTGCTGAAGACCTATTCTACCCCGGATCTTCACAGGTAGCAAATTACTTATAATGAAAGTACCAAAACCATAATATCTCACATGGAACATGGTCAATGAAGTCTCGAAACAGTATTGCCTGTTTATATTGACTGCATCTGTACTGGACATGGCTGAAGAAAATGTGAAACGGGCTAATGTAATGAGTGAGTGAGTTGGTTTTACGCCACTTTTAGCAATATTCCAGCAATATCACAGCGGGGGACACCAGAAATCGGCTTCATACATTTTACCCAGGTAATATATTGAACTATCTTCTTGGTGTATGATCTGATACACTGTGAGAAAATCTCCCACTTCAACCGTCACTCTTCCAATATGCATCAAATGTTTATCTGCAGTTGTGAGGGCAAGCCCAAAGTGATGTTGGTCTCAGACATTTACCAAGCATACACCTGAGATGTATGGTGCTAAGGATCCGAATCAGGATCAATTAGGTTCAAACTATCAGCAGATCCGGGCAGAATCAAGGGGGGTAACTCCCTGCAAATTGTAGTACTTCAGACCACTGGACCACTGTTATCTGCAGCAGAGAATCCCCATTCTATCAGTAGATACTAACACTAATGCTTCACCAGCAGGTTACAAATGCATCTTACCAGCATAGATTCGAACCACTCCGCACCCAGTCTCCAGTCCAGTTTCAGATCCTTTGTCAAAAAACTTGCAACATTCTGCAAAGTGAAAGTGATTGATTACAATGTTAGTGAGAAAGTCAGTGAGCAGCTTAACTAACTTCTATCAATGATATTCACTGCATTTTAGTTCTGACGCAAGTGTAAAATGTAAACTCATTTATCATGTTTAGCACACAAGTATTTTTTTAAAAAGAAACATTATGATGAGATTCCAAAAACTGCTGCCAAATCATTCTTATTTCTTTGAGTGAACATTTTGAAAAATAACGTTCTATTTGAAACATACAAATGATATTATGCATTGCCAATCAACATGAGCCAATTTAGAGTAAACAAGCGTATAGTCGACAAAGTCATCTATATCCCCCGCCATTTTAACACGTTATGGTCCCAAACCAGGTAACTGACCCAACATTTCTCTTAGGTCATGTCAAAATAGCTGCAATGGACATGATGGAAATTCTAAAACAAACATTTATAAAACTCCTTAATATCAAATGGCACCAGTTCAGTATGTGTCTGGAAAACATGCAAAGTTTGGTAAGAAATTATTTAACGTGTTTTGAGTTACACTCCGGAAACGAACAGCACCCTTATAGAAGCTAAGTCCAACTTGTTGCCATGGAAACATAAAAAATAAAAATTTATAAAATTCTTAAATAGCAAAAGGCACCTGTTCAGTATGTGCCTAGCAGACATGCAAAGTTTTGTAAGAAAGTATTTAATGGTTTTTGAGTTACGCTCCGGAAACGAACAGCACCCTTATAGAACCTAAGTCCAACTTGCTGCCATGGAAACGTAAAAAATAAAAATTTATGAAATTGCTAAATAGCAAAAGGCACCAGTTCAGTATGTGCCTAGCAGACATGCAAAGTTTTGTAAGAAAGTATTTAATGGTTTTTGAGTTACGCTCCGGAAACGAACAGCACCCTTATAGAACCTAAGTCCAACTTGCTGCCATGGAAACGTAAAAAATAAAAATTTATGAAATTGCTAAATAGCAAAAGGCACCAGTTCAGCATGAATCTGATAGACATGCAAAGTTTCGTAGGGAAATATTTAACGGTTTCTGAGTTATGCTCCGGAAACGATTTCGGGACGCACACACACACACGCACGCACGCACGCATGCACGCACACACGGACGGAACCCATTGCTATATCCCCCGCCCCAACGATTAATGCATAAGTTGTTATTTACCAGTAGTGGTAACTATGGTAACTAATTGAAGAAATGTAAGAGTTTCCCAGTACTGATTGGTAATTATCTCTTGTTTCAATGTAGGCGATAGTGCTTACCTGTCTGCCCCTGTTGGACATAAATCCAGTAGCCAGCAGCTCTCGCATGTTGGCATCGATGTATGGAACACCGGTAGTGCCTCCTGTCATAGAACACACAGCAATGCATCGATCAAACAACTTCAAGAATATGTGGGGCAGTTTGGTTGAGTGAGTGAGTAAGTATGGTTTTACATCGCTTTCGGCAACATCCCAGCAATATCATGGCTGGGGACACCGGAATATGGGCTTCACACATTGTACCCATGTGGGGAATCGAACCTGGGCCTTTGGTGTGACGAGCCGACGCTTTAACCACTAGGCTATCCCACCCCACTGTTCTGTTGTGGTATTTTTGATGAGGAAGTGATAAATGTGTCATTGTGAAATCAATTTACTCGCACAATTATCAGCGGTAGTGAAAGTCTCTGCAGTAATGTTTGAAACTGTCCGAGATATCATAATCTGTGTTTGTTCATTGATCTTGTTGATTATTTCACGACAAATTTACATGTAAGCCCAGTTGTCTAAGGCGCCGCGATTCGCTGTGCAGAGTTGCGTCCCTTGGGCACGCCAGAAACCTATGATTGTGGGTTCGAATCCCGGTTCGCCCTGATTATGTTTCTAGGTTTGTCAGCACCATACCTGTGCTCGTGGGTTTCACCGAAGTGGTAAACGTCTGAGACCTGCATCACTTCGGGCTTTCCTCCCACATTAAGCTGACACGCCGTGATATAACTGGAATACTGTTAAAAGCGGCGTTAAACCCAACTCACTCACTCACATTTATGTACGTGCATATAAAGCCATGGCAGCTTGTACATTTCAAACCACACAAGTAGAAATCTGATGTTGAGAAATGACATAATTCACAGATGATAAAGGATTATATATCAAAGGCCGCCAGTGAGCACCAGACAATCCAGTGACTGACATCATGAGCATCGATCCACAAAATTGGTATAGGATGACATGCATCCCTGTGTAACAAAATCACAGTGCCCTCTGCAAAGTGCATGTTATTTTTGGTCTTCCAGCCTCTTAGTGTGACTCTAATACCCGGTACTACCACTGTCAAATAGTAACACATGCACCTACTTTTCCAAGCTTCAAACTGCCTCATGTCTTTCTTCCATGGTATGTTCCTCCCCACTATGCCTGAAGGGAGAAGAATACAAAGAGTTGTCACACTACAACATCAGACATTAACAATTGGTGACTAGCTTGCTGATTGTGGCTAGTAACATTTCTGAGGGGCGAGATGACTGCAGAAGGCCACTAGTTATGCTGGCTACTTCAACTGTAAGGGAAAAGTAAATGAGTCTGGCATGACCCCTAATGAGATGTCCTCAGAAGTTTATTTTGCGGTGGTGTGAATGATGTGGGAAAAATAGCCTCCTGCTGTGGACGTGACCAACCATGTGAAACATGGCCTCCTGTAATAGACGTGATCAACCATGAGAAACATGGCCTCCTGTAATAGACGTGATCAACCATGTGAAACATGGCCTCCAGTCATAGACGTGATCAACCATGAGAAACATGGCCTCCTGTAATAGACGTGATCGACCATGTGAAACATGGCCTCCAGTCATAGACGTGATCAACCATGAGAAACATGGCCTCCTGTAATGGACGTGATCGACCATGAGAAACATGGCCTCCTGTAATAGACGTGATTGACCATGTGAAACATGGCCTCCAGTCATAGACGTGATCAACCATGGGAAACATGGCCTCCTGTAATGGACGTGATCGACCATGAGAAACATGGCCTCCTGTAATTGACGTGATCAACCATGTGAAACATGGCCTTCTGTAATAGACGTGATAAACCATGAGAAACATGGCCTCCTGTCATAGACGTGATCGACCATGAGAAACATGGCCTCCTGTAATGGACGTGATCAACCATGATAAACATGGCCTCCAGTCATAGACGTGATCAACCATGAGAAACATGGCCTCCTGTAATGGACGTGATCAACCATGAGAAACATGGCCTCCTGTCATAGACGTGATCAACCATGAAAAACATGGCTTCCTGTAATAGACGTAATCAACCATGTGAAACATGGCCTCCTGCAGTGACGTGATCAACCATGTGAAAACACAGCCTCCTGCATCTTATACTCTAATGGTTAACTGTAAACAGTCACCTCAGCAAAGCTATAACAATAATAATAAACCTGAAATGGGAAATTTTACATTTCAATTTGGGAGCTCACATTGAGAATTCCCTTTGCCCTAATACTGAATATCAGTGTCTGACAATGGCCACATAAATCCCTGCACTGACAACTCACCTCCACTGAAAAAGATCTTGTTCCCGTATTTGAGAGCCACAAATCTGAAGTAGTCCCTCCACAGCAATTCAAATATCACCCAATACGTTGACTGGTTGGCTGTCCGCTTTGCCTCATACTTCTTGATCTCCGAGTGGATAAAGCGAGGGGAGACACATCCATGGGCCAGCCTAGAATACACAGAGGACTTTTCTTACAGTATGGACAGGCTATCCCAAGGTCACTGATTACATGACTCAAGTAGATAGCTTCATATCTGCTAACATACTTTAGTGTACAAAGATCAAATATAGCCTGTAATTATAAGATCTTCTTCAAAAGCATTAAATGGATAAACAAGATAAATAATGGTTATGCATTTAAAATGAGATCTTTGTGTATCGTTGTAGATCTATTTTCAAACATAAAAGATATATCCAATCGGCAGCGCTAGAAACTACCGTTTATCACTGTCTATAAAGCGACCCCACATATAAGGCGACTCCCCTGTAAAGCCTTCAAAATCGATGCTAATTTATATCGCTGTCTATAAAACGAATCAAAATAAAGCACGTCACCTGCGCATACACAATGGCTACATTTGCAATAAAAACAGGTTTGTCTTCTGCAGAAAAAAATTACATCATATCCCTTCAGAGAAACGAACAGATCATAACAATTAAACTTGGTCAATACAAATTTGAAATTTGAGATAAAACATGACTAGACATGATGATTTACCAATTAAATTGTATTTCCTGTTCTGCTAGGCATTGTTTTACAAGCAAAGATATCCATTCTCTATCCTCTAAAGTTTGTTTCAAGGCGTCAATAGTGGTAATCTGACCATGGTTGCTGTAAACAAGTGAGTTGTGCGATCTGCCGATCACTTCACATACAATTTTGCCGAAATTAATGTAAACAATATTGAATGAAATTGTGAATAACATTAAGAAAATAGATTACAAACATAAGTCCAGATGTACAAAGAACACTTTTTATAACCAGACAGTGTAATTGCATTTGTTTACATGCTATTTCCGGTGTTCACAGTAATGTCTCTGTGTCAGGGGGAAAAAAAACAATCGAAACTCTTCAACCCTGTGTATAAGACAATCCCCCTTTGAAATCCCCTAATTCTAGGTACAAGAAACTCGCTTTATACACAGCGATATACGGTAACAGTTTTAGCCCACTTGTCCTTATAATGATAACATATAGCAAAACCATGAAAAGGGCAAAGTTCTATTAGTCCTAAGGATACCATGACTACTGGACAGTTGGTCAAGGATTATAGGACTATATATATTTCTGGCATTGAATCAATATATATCATGCTCACAGCGCCACTAGATTGGTCGACCATCCTATTTGCACATTTGGTGGAGAAGAGAGATGCACATCATCTTTACTTGTTCTACAACATGTGTATCACCTACCCCGGAACTTTTCTTCTGTGAGGCCACGTGATAACCAAATATGGGATAATAGCCTCGATCCAAATGTTACAATGCGTACACTTGAGCAGACTCATGAATATTAATTAGACCATTCACTACGTTAACAGATTGTTATTATAACAGAAACAAACGTATGTTTTCCATGTATATCTAAAATGATATTATTTGTTATTAATTGTCCGGTGAATTAAACAATTTAAATTAAAACAATTCATAATTGGTTATATTATGAATACGTAACAACTTGTAATGTGTGTGAAAAGTTGTCCTAAAATACGCTATTTGAAGCGGGCGTGGCCAAAAGGCAAATGTCCGATTGGGATTTTATATTTTCCGGACCCCTGCCCTGAATGATGTACGAGTGTGTGGGGAGTGATGCTGCTGTGAACACTAATTACAGCATGTCAGACCACTGTGGCAAAAAATTCTGAAGTAAACTGACACTTATCACTTTGGTGAAACAGAAGCACAATTTGGCTGACAAACCAAGGATTATAATAAAGGCAAGTCAGGGCTTCAAACCCATGATAATAGGGACAGGTTCCTAGCAATTCTAACGGATACAACTCTGCACAATGAAATACGAAGCCATAGATAAATGCTTCTCTCAAGCATAAGATGAATGGACACCTACCATGGTGAAAACTTTGTGGAGAAGTCGGCCCCGATCATACCGTTCCGTGTCTCCTTGTACTGGGACACATTGTCCGTCTCCCACAAGTAGTTCTGTAGCCTTGCTACACCAGTTGTCTCCCCTCCAGCAAAGGGAAATGCCGTCCTTGGGTCTTTTGTTGATTCTGAAATTGAAGGTTCCATGGTAGGGCCACACAGTGTAAGTAGTAACATGGGGCGGAACGGGGTTATAGGGCTGGGACGAGTCCAAATTTACTATCAAGGTACCCGACACCCTATTACCTGACCCTACCCCGTGCACCCACTATGATTCTCCGAGTTAGGCACAAAATGTCTGAATGGGAATTGTTTTACCACAGCCCTGGCAAAAGCTATTTAGAATACTTGTATAAAACAATGTGATCATGTATGCACTGAAGTTGATAGATGCTTTATCCTTACTCGAACATATAAAAGTCACAATGAATGCTTGCCTAGTCAGAAAGAAATGTGAACATAAGCTATACTGTGTAGACCCGTGAAGATCCGGGGTAGAATAGGTCTTCAGCAACCCATGCTTGCCGTAAAAGGTGACTAAGCTTGTCGTAAAAGGCGACTAACGGGATCGGGTGGTCAGGCTCGCTGACTCGGTTGATGCATGTCATCGATCCCAATTGCGTGGATCGATGCTCGTGATATTAATCACTGGATTGTCTGGTCCAGACTCGATTATTTACAGACCGCCGTCAAATAGCTGGAATATTGCTGAGTGCGGCGTTAAACAACAAACCAACCAACTATAATGTGTAACCATTGACTTTTATTGGTCATGTCATTAAACAGTATATCACGAGATTAAGTCCAATGTTTTCAAAGTGGATTATCCATCAGAATAAGGAAACATTGAGAGCAGAATTGAAACAAAACATGGCGCTGGATGTATGCAAACATTTTTTTAAAAATCACAAATATACTCGATTCACATACCCGGTGTATCAAATACATTCTTGTACAAAGTCTGAAGTATAACATATAGTAAGTACTGAAAGGTACCGATACAATATAATGATATATGATACGCAAATTATGCAGATTCATCCACTTACAACATCTGGATTTGTCTATTAGTCTCAGCTCATCATCATCATGATAGTCTCCACATAATGACACTAAAATCTAAAGGGAACCGTGCCAAGGCACTTTCAGGCCAGTAGACACAAGTCTTTGGCACCGACTGCATAAAAAAAACTAGGACTTGGACGAGTCCAAATTAACTACCCGGGTATCCCACCCCCCTATTATCCTACCCTACCCGGATATCCCCCCCCCCCCCCCCCCCCAATTTAACCCTACCCTTCCCGGGTATCCACCCCCCCTATTACCCTACCCTACCCGTGTATCTATCCCCTTTATTACCCCACCCTACCAGCGTACCCGCTGTATGTCTCAAGAGATAGGTACAAAAGGTCTGACTGGGAATAGTTTGACCATAGCCCTATATAAAATGTATTTAGATACATGTATAAAATGATCTGGTCAGCACACTGAAGTTGACTGAGGGGTTTATCTTTATTCAAACATATAAAAGTCAGAAGGAATGGGTGAATGGTCAGAAAGAAATGCGGACATTAGTGACTTGTAGTGTAACCATATAGTACTAGATCATTTTTGTCATGAAACTATACATTACGTGACTAACCACAGGTCCGTGTAGTCTTTTGGGTACCCAGGTCCTACTCAGTACCTTCCTGACCAGAGTACCCGAGTTAACCGTACCAGCCCTATAAGAAACATATTCCATCATCAGTGGGATTGACTAGTGACCAAAACAAATCCTAGTCTGAAAACATGAGTAGACAAGGGAACCATTGCACGTCATCAGAACATAATGTTTAACAATTCATTTTTGCACCAAATAAGTCACCATGTTTACATGTGCCATTTGGTATGAATACTTGAATCCTAATGTATTGCAGTGCATTAAATCCCAAATGATTCGCTACTGACTGACTCAGAAATACTGACCTTCAACCCCAAGATCACATGGGGTGGGGATCGTGCCCTCCTCGATCCCTGAGGGGAGAGGTTTCAACATGTCCGGGGTAGGGATGACAGATCTGACTGGGGCCTGGTCTTCAACTCTTTTCCTGAACTGTGTGTACACATCTGGAACACTGGAGTGTGTCATGTGTTAGATTAAACCAATCAATGGCTGTTCATCTTGTCATAGTGTATGTTCAACCAATATGTGGGGATTGGGGTTACAATTGGTCCCCAGCAACCCATGCTTGTTGTAAGAGGTAATCGAACAGATCAGCTCGTCAGGCTCGTGTCAACCTACCCTGAAGGGGTGGATTGTTGCTCATAATATCAACCACTGGATTGTCTGGTTCAGGATTGATTACTTACAGACTACTGGACTATTGCTGAGTGCAACAATCACACAGAGTATGTTCAAGCTAAAATTATATCATTTCCACTGGCGCTCAAGCTAGGGGAGATAAATCAAGTATTGAGTTGCATGAAAGTGAGGTGAAATGGGGTTTAATGTCGCGTCCAAGATTACTGCATTTATATCGCGATGTGCATGCACGTGTGTGTGTGGCTGCTTGCACTAGTCCTGACAGATGCCGATTTGATAGTGCTAGCCGATCATGAGTTTAACATGAATACCCCACTCAGACACAGTATACTGACTCCGAGCCAACCAGTCCTTGTTTTAGCCCCTTAAAACCGAGCGGGTAACAACATGTACCATCTTTTAACGTCTTTTAGTATGATGCGACTGGGGATCAAACCCCGGACCTTCTGCTCTCCGGGCGGACACTCTACCACTAGACCCGAAATCCTTAGTCCTAAGTTGCATGAAAGTGTGAAAGATTTTGTATATAGAAATAGCAACCTCAACATGCTGAATATAATGGAGACGAGACATATTAATGAAGTCCAATGTCTATTTCAGTTATAAATGAAGTCCAATGTCTATTTCAGTTATAAATGAAGTCCAATGTCTATTTCAGTGTATTGAAAGTATAAAGAAGTTGATATGTAAACTGTCTTCAAACATACTACAGTTTCTAAATGCCACTGATGTTCACTCAGTAACAATAACATTTGATGCAATTAAATGATATAAGCAGACTGCAATGAATGAATAAATGAATGAATAAATTGTACAAGGCCACATTAGCAGTATTACAGCTATTTGCAGGTATAACCAGTTGATAGCAATAGACATGTTCAATATTATTTTCTTACTTTTTAGGGTTGAATGGTACGTCTTCTTTATGATGTAGAGTATGGCCCCAAACTGTATGAACTTTGACCCCACATTTTTTGTTCAAGCCTTGTTCAACTGTCAACTCTTCTTCTGTCACCTACAAGGCAATATTCACCCCATTGTACAATCGAACACGCTGTGCAAAGTCACTGTGATGATGACATTTATAAGCAGTGATAAGCTGAAGACAAAACTCCTATGTAAGGCAAGACTCTTTCAAAATCATCAATATTAATTACAAAAAGTGGAAAAAACAAAATCTGAAAAGGACTTCTTTTTTCCGTTGAATGTAAACATATTATGTTCAACACTAAACAACTGTATGTAATAAGTTGAGCTGTAAGACCATCAGGACAAGCCTAACCTACTCAACTTACTTTGAACATATTTGGACAAAAAACACAACAATATAAAATTTCTATTTGTATTTTATTATTGGCACCTGGTCATGTTTAGCTTGTGCTCTGTGTGTAAACTCAAACCAATGTTGAGTGAACTCAGTATTACACAGAAAGTTTGAAACTTCTGTGTTTGCTAGTAAGCATCTTCCTGAGGCAAGAGTGTCCACTAGTCTATATCAAAGCCTAGTTTCTACCCTTGCCTAATCAAGCCCACTTTTCTTGGCTCGACTGCCTTCACAAAGATGGTGACCACCATAGACAATGACCTGGTTGATCAGATAACAAAAACATTCATGATTTCATCCCTGACAGACAAAGAAAGGCATTAGTTGAGGGGGTTTAAAAGATGGAAAAGAAATATTATCAACGAAAACAGGCAGCTGTAAATCACTTTCATATGAATGTGTACCTGTCACGTTTGATGGCTATTCTCATCATCATACTGCTTAGAAGCACAGTAATTGGGCGAACTGATTTAAAACTTGGAAAGACCTAGAAAATACTTGTCTTCACTTAATATGACAAGTTATATGGCAGCGGCCATGGTTTCGGAACCTGGATGTTGATTTTATGAAATGTTCTCTGCCTGGACTATCGATTTGTGCTATAGTCCAATCATATTTAGCACACTAAGTGGGCTTGATGTGGCAAGGTTGGAAACTAAACTTTGACAAATAGGCATGTGGAGTGAGTTGGGTTAAACGCCGCTTTTAACAGTATTCCAGTTATATCACGGCGTGTCAGCTTAATGTGGGAGGAAAGCCCGAAGTGATGCAGGTCTCAGAAATAGGCATGTGGACACTCTTGCCTTGTGAAGATGGCTAGTAAGGTGCTGCAATGGATATGTTGTGCTGCAGTTACCTCCCCTTGGTAGACCAGCCCTTGCACCAGTGTTTTACCGATACTGTCTATCAGCTGTGGAACTACTTCCTCGGGCTTGCCTACTCGAACCATCAGGTTACTGAAAAAGAAATTGTGTGGAGACTTTGGTATTGGGTGATTGCAGTTGTCATTCATCATAATGAATGTATAAATCATATAGGGAGAGAATAATGTACAAATGATTGATGTTCCCTCTAAATAGACAATAACTACAATGCTTTGAAAAGATATAGTTTACTTTAGATTTGTTTGTTGTTTAAAGCCGCAATCAGCAATATTACCAGCTGTAGAACGGCGGTCTGTAAATAATCAAGTCTGGACCAGACAAACCAGTGATTGACATCATGAGCATCGATCCACTCGATTGGGATACGATGACATGTATCAACCAAGTCAGCGAGTCTGACCACACGATCCCTTTAGTCACCTCTTACGACAAGCATAGTCGCCTTTTACGGCAAGTATGGGTTGCTGAAGACCTATTCAACCCTGGATCTTCACGGGTGAGTTTACTTTTGAATATCTACTTGAATGGGCCTACTTCATAGGATGGAAGAGGTTGCTGAGAATAAGATGATATTCCTTGTATTTCAGTTAAGCCAAACAAATGAGGAGGATGTTGAACAAGTCCACATTTCTTAACCTCAGCGAAACCCCACAGGATCACTGCAAAACGTAATGTTTATTATTGCAATTGAGTGAGTGAGTGAGTGTGGTTTAATGTCACTTTTAGCAATATTCCAGCGGGAGACACCAGAAAACTGCCCCACACATTTTACCGATGTGGGGAAAATAACACTGGTTTTCGTAGTGACAAGACGCTTTAACCACTAGGCTACCCCACCGCCCCTATTATTGCAATTGATGCAATTGATGATGAAACCAGAAAACATGCTTGTAAGAGATATTGATTTATCACAGTCCACTGCAGCAATAGTAACAAGTAGTATTGGATTTAAGGTGAACTTGGGCCAAGAAAATGCTCATTTGTTCCCCATCACATCACCAAAGCAGTCAGTAGTTACCTCCCCCTACTCTGCAGGGACTGTCTGAGATCTGCAACACTTTCCAGGAGGAATCTGAGTCTGTGGGCTCCAGTCTTAGGGAGGTTGAAGTGGTAGGTGCCCTTGTAGTGACGAGGGTCGAAGCAGTACAAGGGCAAAACATGTGTGCCATTCTTCACAGCCCAGGACAGCGCCTGATGTAAATACAACCAAACTGATCACATAAACTGAATTTGTCTGGAACTTTGTGTTAAACTATCACCAAAATCATCACTGGTTTTATAGTGTATTTTAACAACCTATAAGGCAATTTATATAATCCTTGTGTCTCATTTTAACACTCACCTTTCAGGCTTTCAAAGAGAGGTAAATATTTGAATGTCATATGACCAGAATGTAGGGTTTAGTTGCAAGTGATAAGTCTGATATCAGAATATGGTGACAGTATCTACAGTGACAACTCTGACAACTAAATAAGGATACAGAATGAGGTAAGTTGCAACCAGTGATGAAGTTCAACCTACACATATATATGCTAGTTTTGCATTTGTTTTTATTTAAGCTTATAAATCAAGCTCTATATTCATATTAGCAAACCCAAATAACCCTACTTAAACCTTCCCAAGCTATAGTAGAAATAGTTCTACGATTAATTCTAGCTAAATGTATAAGATTTATGGCATAATTAGTGTTGTGGTGACATTTAAAAATTGATGTAGACTTTCATCACATATTAAATAAATGAATATCGTGCAAATTTGCTGTTGTGTATTTTTTATATACATAGTTATGTTAGAACAAGCCAATTTATGCCCCAATTTAATTGGAACGTATTTTTTTTTACAGCAATCAGTTGGTAATACGATTCCTTTACCTCATTATCGTGCAATCTCAGGTCGTTCCTGAACAAACATATGATAGTTCCTGTTCTTGAAGCCATAATTCCATTCATAAAATATTCCTGTGGCGATCCTTCTGTGTGGCGTCTCTCTTCTCACTCGATTTATGTAATCAAAACACACTGCGCGTGTTAATAGTTAGCTCAAGACTCTACGCTACTGTGATGATCAGTCCGGTTTATTCTTAGAGGAAGCGCTGGAGACAATGCAAGGAGCTTTCCTAATATCTCCCTTTCTAAACAGGTTCCTTCTGTCGTGTCGCGCTTGCGCAATTGGGTACTCCGAATGTGAATATGTGTGAGAGCAAACCAAGTCTTCCTTGACAGATACCCGAAGGGAGGTAACTCCAATTGCCCGACAGGTCGCAGCTCAGATGGACGTGTCAAAAATGTAGTTTCAAATTCATTGATAATATATATGCCGTATGTTATTAAAAACGCATTTTTCTTCTGTATTTCAGGAAATTGTTGTCAATTTCTTCATGTGCCTTGCCAAACTTGTGTACATTTTTACAGAAACCATATACCGGTAGATCTACATATGAATACACAATGCCAGCGCAGAAAGTCAGCGAATTAACCCACTCAGCCAACGAGGCTTCCACAAAATGAAACTCCGACAACTGATTTTCTAGATCACTTACTCTGAGTACCACTCTGACAAGTGTAAATTGGCACGGCTCCCCTGCCCGAAAGCTATGAATACACAATCCCATTTTAGAAAGTGTTAAATTGTAACAAATGTTATATTCATAGCTTTTGGCCATATGAGCCGTTCCAATTTACACTTGTCAGAGGGGTACTCAAAGTATGTGATCTAGACTACCAGTTGTTGGACTTTCAGTATGTGGAGGCCTCAGTGGCTGAGCTGGCTAGATCGCTGACTGTGTGCTGGCGATTAGGTGCCTCACGCTGGCAAGTGTGGGTTCGAATCGTCCCGGATGGGACTGAAACCGCAAAAAAGTATGAGAATCTGTACTTTACTAAGAAAGTGTTATCCCAAATATAACATTTATTATACCGGTGTATGGTCTCTGATTTTTAATACTCTCCCACAGCCATGTATTTCAGTGAACCTCAGATTTCTCAAGATATCTGCATTATGTTGATTACCTTATATATATTCTCAGCATAGTATTGACAATCTTAACTTTAACTTTCTCTTTTGATTCAGAGACCACTTTACTGTTATAGTATCTGGTATTTTGTATTGATGGGTGGATAATGCCACTGGTAAAATGTTTTCAGATAACTTTGCTTTGAGTTGTTTTTGTTGGCTTAGTTTGTCAGCAATATGAATATTGTAAATTGAGTCTGGACCAGACAATCCAGTGATCAACGTCATGGACTTCGATTCCACGAAATTGGGATATGATGACATGAATCAACCAAGCCAGTGAGTCTGACCACCGATCCCGTTAGTCGCCTCTTACAACAAGCATAGTCGCCTCTTACGACAAGCATAGTCGCCTTTTACGAAAAAGGGTTGCTGAAGTCATATTCGGTATAGCAAGACACCTGATAACTAACTGAGGCATGTAAATGGAGATAAACATCTTTAAAAAGTAACTTGCCATCCTATTTTCATACTGGGATATCCACCATCAGCTACACACGTCCTACATAAAGAGAGCATAAAGGCTCTGACGCTCAGCTGAAATATGATGAAATAACGAAATAACATATACAATTGGAGCAAATTCTTGTCAGCAAGTATTTCAGACAGGTCAATAGGTCTTTAAGGTAGTTAGTTTAAGAGGATATGTCAAAACCTTTTCAGTTACACTGGCAAAATCGTACATGTGAAGGTTAAAGGTTGTTGTTTGATCAAAATTCAAACTATGCTATGCTTGTTTGTTGTTTAATGCCACACTCGGCAATATTCCAGCTACCAGGTATATGATAGCGGTCTGTAAATAATCAGTGATTTTATTTGAAACACCTGATTGACCAATCAGAATCAGTTACTTCCCCAAGGTATGGCAGAATGTAACATACACAGATTTGGCAAAATAACCCAAATATTTCTTCCAACATTGTACTAGTCTCAGGACATAGGTGACAAGTGGCTACGTGTTATCTTTAGTTCTAGAGGTGATGATCAAAAACAAAGTTAACAAAACTTCATTCATTTATTCAATATACAATATTGCACATTCTCTTATACAAAGAAAATATCAACGACTTGATGATCCTAACTATAATCACACAATGTTTACAATTATAGACCATATTACATGTATATAGTCTCTGTAATAATTCATGAATTAATGCCAACACTGCAATTCTGTACAAATGTACTGTTTGAAATAGTAATCAATTCTTTTTTGGCCATTAATTCTGAGCATTGAAAGGTTTGTATAGAAATCATAGAAATAACTAGTTAACAAAGTTATTACTACCAGTGGTTATAAAAGACAGACAGCAATGAGGAGAAAAAAATACAAGGGAGAACAGAAGGCCAAACATAGAGTGTAAAATATCAACGAAAAGGAATAGTGAAACAAGATATAACTATATGTAATTAGATTATGGAAAGAATAAACAAACTTTGACATTTATTTGAAATTCTTATGAATCCTGTTTCAGGTAAGTTCACATTTTACATAGGTCCTTGGATGGCTAAGGTCACTGGCCAAATTAGTAAGAAATCACTGTACATATATCCTGCACAATCAATATTCACAAATGAATACTATTTATTACACATACACATATAGATACATAGATCCATCCATTCATTCATACATAATTAATTGATTACATCATAATGTAATGAACAGTTTATAGAAGGCCCATAAGTCTGTCACTTGTGCCTAATCCATTTGATATTGCAATAAAAATATGTTTAATAAATAAGGAAATTGTCATTTTGATATGTAATATGTATCATTTTGTTTCTTTTAATCACAAGTGATGGGCAACAGTACTTTAACACAAGGTTGTTCTCTATCTCATCACCATCAGATCCGTCACACCAATAGAATACCTCCCTGCTTCAAGATCAGAGGACACCTTCATAGGAGGTTGTTGCATCAGGTGAGCATTGTAATCAACCAACCATCTTTGAGGTCAAATCATTCTACATTTTTGGTATGAGTGAGTTATATCTGATTTCTGTATCTTAAAACCAACTAAAACGTCAAGTTCCAGATGTAGATGAATACGGTCACTACGTTGTTGCAGATATTTATGCACCTTGTCATTTCGGAGCACCATGGCAATTCACAGAAAGGGAGGACTATGAAAGGAATACTTGTGTTGTGGGTTTTCATTTGTACAAATCATATTTTCTGAACTGAGGTTTGTTTGTTGTTTAACGCCCCACTCAGCAATATTCCTGCTATATGACAGTGGTCTGTAAATAATCGAGTCTGGACCAGACAATCCAGTGATTGAGGTGGTAAATATGGAAAAGAAATTAAGTCAAATGTTTTTAGAAAGCTGATAACAAATTGGCTAAAGGGCCCCAGCATTCTTCATTGGAAGGAGGTCAAAGTTCGCTCAGGGTTCGCCTGATGTGAACTTCTATAGAGCTGTCCTCAGGTCTTCATGAAGAGAAGTATCATATCGAAGTAAAAGATTTAATTTGATTGAGATTGGGTAGTTATCAAATTAGCTTGTCTGTCACAGACACCTCAATAACAATAAACAAAGAGGTTTACTTCTTCCAAATGTGATCGTTGAGTTTCATGGATCTTACCACAATGTCCTTGTTAGTTCAGTTAGATACAAACAATGTAACTGATATTCATTAATGGTCTACAAGTGATATAACAATACAGTTGCAGTGTCATCATCACTCCGTTGCTTGGCCCCACACATGGATATCACAGTCAAGGTTTGGGTTTTCTGGTCCATCGCTACTCGGATGTTGAGAGGACTTCACCGTAAGAGTTCCATATCTTGTAATCCGTGGACAAATATTCTCTCACTAGAAACAAAAAGATATAGATATACTGATACACAGTGACTATTGCAATAGACTGATACACAGTGACTATTGCAATACAGTGATACACAGTGACTATTGCAATACAGTGATACACAGTGACTGTTGCAATACAGTGATACACAGTGACTATTGCAATAGACTGATACACAGTGACTATTGCAATACAGTGATACACAGTGACTGTTGCAATACAGTGATACACTGTGACTATTGCAATAGACTGATACACAGTGACTGTTGCAATACAGTGATACACAGTGACTATTGCAATAGACTGATACACAGTGACTATTGCAATAGATTGATACACAGTGACTATTACAATACAGTGATACACAATGACTATTGCAATACAGTGATACACAGTGACTATTGCAATACAGTGATACACAGTGACTATTGCGATAGACTGATACACAGTGACTATTGCAATACAGTGATACACAGTGACTATTGCAATAGATTGATACACAGTGACTATTGCAATAGATTGATACACAGTGACTATTGCAATACAGTGATACACAGTGACTATTGCAATACAGTGATACACAGTGACTATTGCAATACAGTGATACACAGTGACTATTGCGATAGACTGATACACAGTGACTATTGCAATACAGTGATACACAGTGACTATTGCAATACAGTGATACACAGTGACTATTGCAATACAGTGATACACAGTGACTATTGCAATACAGTGATACACAGTGACTATTGCAATACAGTGATACACAGTGACCATTGCGATAGACTGATACACAGTGACTATTGCAATACAGTGATACACAGTGACTATTGCAATACAGTGATACACAGTGACTATTGCAATACAGTGATACACAGTGACTATTGCGATAGACTGATACACAGTGACTATTGCAATACAGTGATACACAGTGACTATTGCAATACAGTGATACACAGTGACTATTGCAATGCAGTGATACACAGTGACTATTGCAATACAGTGATACACAGTGACTACTGCGATAGACTGATACACAGTGACTATTGCAATACAGTGATACACAGTGACTATTGCGATAGACTGATACACAGTGACTATTGCAATACAGTGATACACAGTGACTATTGCAATACAGTGATACACAGTGACTATTGCGATAGACTGATACACAATGACTATTCCAATACAGTGATACACAGTGACTATTGCAATACAGTGATACACAGTGACTATTGCAATACAGTGATACACAGTGACTATTGCGATAGACTGATACACAGTGACTATTGCAATACAGTGATACACAGTGACTATTGCAATACAGTGATACACAGTGACTATTGCAATACAGTGATACACAGTGACTATTGCGATAGACTGATACACAGTGACTACTGTTCTCCACTTGGAACTTGTTTGTATTCTACATTATATGGGAGTGCTGCCCATTTAAATCTCATGGTTCAATCTCATAACGTTAACAGGATAAAAAACAGAAATAAGATCTCACACATTTTAACACATGACACATATTTTTTCTTTCACTCAAAACATATAGATTTAAAAATATGAAAAAAGAGGTGTTAAGATAGATGATACATGGGACTGCTCACCTGTGGTCAGTTTGAACTTGGCACTCGGTGACACCTGTATGGATCGGGGGTCAATGCAGCACCCGGACTGAGTGAACTCAGGGATCTTGAAGTAAAGCTGTCAACAAACAGAGAAATGCATCACATTCCTTCTGACCTGATTGCCTTGGTAACAGTAACGGAAGACACTGTCTTCTTCAGGCAGTGATTCTCTATATGTCTTGTATACTATGGTTAATGTTACTACAAATAGAATACTGTATTCACCATATTAAGCGCCTTGTTCCATCAAGTGTCCCCTCACCCATTTCAAGACCAAGTTTTAAGTAATCTTTACAAGCACCCCCTATATTAAAGACCCAAAATTTACATGAAGTCTATATTTTCTTGTGTATATCACATATTTCTTTTACAGAAACGAGCAATAAAGATCATGTCCATTACTGCTTTGTAACTATTATCAAATTTGTTTTTAGTTTCATCAACATTTGTTCACTTCTACTCGATCTCTGAAAACAGAGGTAACTTGTGTATGTGTACCCATTGTTTAAGATAGCTACGCCATAAATCGCAAAAAACAATGAAGAACGTAGCGTGGTTTGTTTCACAGTAAAACATTGTTCTATCATGAAGTCATTTCTGGAGGTTCGAATATGCACTCGCAACTTGATGATTTCATGTATTGCAACCAAAAGTGGGAGAGATATGACAATCGGTATTAGGAGAAAAGGTACAGATAATCAACGTGAGGACTATGAGAATATGCAGGAAATACCAAACTTAACTGCCATGTTCGTAAATTGGACTTGTCCGACATTGCCGAGGTCAATTCTATTCAGGGAGTCATCCTTATTTAAATATGGGTAAATATTTTAACAGCTTGTACATTTTAGTAACATGCCCTTAAAGAGGCTGTACATAACGTTGATATATCATATAAAAAATAAACGATTTGTGATAGTTGTTTATCGTACAATAAAACACTGCAGGGAAAATAAACCACTCCCGACTGCGCCCCTCATGGCTCCCTCCCACTCGTCGTTTGTTTCTTAAATAAAAGACTCTTTTTGTCCATTATCTAATTGTCCAGGGTGCTTATTATGGCGAATACAGGAACAGATTTATAACATTTTCAGAAAACACTTCCCATCTTCACTGATGGCTTCATATCATATCTGATATTCTATGGAACATTGTCTACAGCCAAAAAGAATCAATTTCTTGGATCTTGGAAACATGATCCTGCAGGACCTTACATTGGAGAAAAACATCATATGTCGTCAGAATTGCGAGTGTTGCAAGTATTTGATGCACAGGTACTGAGAGTGAGCTCAAGTTCCCTAGACACCAAATATTTAATAACACCTGCAAATATTAAAAAAACCTGCATATGTATTGACAGTAAAAAGACTAATGATAGTTCATATGATTAGTCAATATGACATCTGGGCATAAAACAAGTGTTTGTTTGTTTGTTTTGTTTTGTTTGACGCCGCATTAGCAATATAACAGCTATATGACGGGGGTCTGTAAATAATCAAGTCTGGACCAGACAATCCAGTGAATGATATCATGACCATCGATCCACGCACTTTGGATAGAATGATGTGCATCAACCAAGTCTTATCTTTGTGGCAAGGTCGACAGATGGGACTACCTGTGCATAAGAGCTTTGTCCTGAACAGAACCTGTCCTCCGGTGATGATGGAGAGAGGGCTGGTCCAGAGAACTGAAGGTTGGCGGACATTGTCACCTCCAGGGTCTTGCTGGGGAACTTCTGACCTGGGGCACAACATGTGTTGGATTAAACTGGTGCCCAACAGACGTAATACATGTTAATTACTATGGTTTCAGTTAAAAAAAACCAGTTAACAAAAGTTTTAATTCACTATTCGCTGTAAGTGCCCCGTGAACTTGGACAAATGACGAAGAGGGTGCTTGTTGCATCCATTCATTAGTTAGCTTCATGTGTCAGGGATGGAGTGGTAGAGAACAGACTTCAATAGTTTAGTAAACTACCTTTTTTTTATAATAGTCACTTTTTGTTAGGGGTGCTTAGTACAGCGAACAAGGTGACATTTCTACTTCCTGCCACTGAAATAGCAGTTACTAGAATGAGTGAAAATAATTTAGGTTGGTCAAAACAAACCAGTGGTTGATAGCATGAACATTAATACAAATTAATTTCAGAGCTAGGCCATTCATGATAACCAACCGAATCATGCATGGTGGACTGTGAACCTATTTGCCCTGCATCCCCTCTGAGGCTGCTGTAACATGAGGGACTGTGAGACTCGGATGTCACAACAAGCTGTGACACTCGGATGTTACAACAAGCTGTGAGACTCGGATGTTACAACAAGCTGTGAGACTCGGATGTTACAACAAGCTGTGAGACTCGGATGTTACAACAAGGTGTGACACTCGGATGTTACAACAAGCTGTGACACTCGGATGTTACAACAAGCTGTGAGACTCGGATGTTACAACAAGCTGTGACACTCGGATGTTACAACAAGCTGTGACACTCGGATGTTACAACAAGCTGTGAGACTCGGATGTTACAACATGCTGTGAGACTCGGATGTTACAACAAGCTGTGACACTCGGATGTTACAACAAGCTGTGACACTCGGATGTTACAACAAGCTGTGAGACTCGGATGTTACAACAAGCTGTGACACTCGGATGTTACAACAAGCATGTGGACTGTGAACCTGTTGGTCCTGCATCCCCTCTGAGGCTGCTGTTACATGAGGGACTGTGACAGTTTAACACTCACCAACATTCCACACCAGGATAGTTTTATCAGGTGCCAGTGTCACACTTCCCTGAGAAGAGGAGGAATCATGCATCGATATGCTTCCTCTGTAACAAAAGAGTGTATTAATGAACACGGCGCACAGAATGACAAATGCTACATACAGGATCATGATAACATAAGGCTAAAAAACATAATAATCTTGGTTCTCAGGCACCACCTGCATCATCATAAAGTTCACTGCCGCCCGTTTTGTTTTTATGTCCTTTAATAAAAACAAAAACAAAATCCTTAAATATTCCAAGTTCAACAGTAGTCAAATACAGCATTCCAGTACTTTACTTGTCAAGGAATACAATTATATAGGGAGGCCCTTTCCCAGGTTGATTGTACACAATTGTATATTTGGTTACACAACCGCTTATTTGCTTAAGAAATAGTTTGAAGAACCAAGTAAGAAAAAAAACAACACATCGCCACCCACCCGCACTACATTTTCAAAAACATTGCCTGGGAACCAATTCTTTTATTTTCTTAAGTGAGTTAGTGAGTATTGTTTTATGCCGCTTTTAGCAATATTCCAGCAATATCACGGCGGGGGACACCAGAAATGGGCTTCACACAATGTACCCATGTCGGGAATCAAACCCGGGTCTTCGGCGTGACAAGCGCACGCTTTAACCACTAGGCTACCTGACTGCCCTATTTTCTTCAGCCTAACCTACAATGTTGATCTCAGATTAATCAGATAATCCTATGTTCCATACACATGTCGCTGAACAGAGAAGCATTGATACAAGCAGTATTTAAGTATGGGTTGTGTGATTATTATGGTGAATGTTGAACTTGTAGCAATGGCACTAGTTTACAAACTGTGCTCTCACCTGTTGAAGAAAGGTATCTGCACCTCACAGTAATCAAACATGTTCTTCACTTGGTTGTTGAGTTTTAACTTGACAGTCAGATTGGCAATCTTAGCATCACACTGTCAAAAGTAAGCAGATTGAAAAGTACATGATGGCAGTTCTCAAAATAATAATAAATTCATTGGGCAGTGAATAAGTATGTTTGTTTGTTAGTTGTTTAACACAGCAAATGCAAGTGATACGAGAGATTGAATCTTACTGGTCATTAGGAAGGAACAGAGAAGGGACATAACTAATAATATCCACTGGTGGTGCTACGATCGAGCCATGAAATTCAAGCCTAGGGTGGAAAATGAGCATTTCTGATTAAATGCAATGTTTTTATACTTACCTGATGCTTCACAGTGCTATAGGTGTAGCGGCAGGTAAGGTAAAACCTGGACATTCATAGTCAGTTGACACTATGTCTCGGGAAGATGCATTTTTGTCACAACTTGATACAACAAACATAATCCTATGAACCATGAAACAAATTCAACATGTTGCAGTTTTGTTAGTTATAACATGACCAGCCTCACTTTCATCTGGTAGACTCCAAATATGGGCAGCTCCTGTAGTCCGGTCACAGAGTACTGACACAGGGTGAACATCTCCGTGGGGGGGATGAAGCGGAGGCGGCGAGGGGGAGGGTGGGACTGGGTCATGCTCGCTGGAATGAGAGAAACATCGGATGACTGTAGTGTCCTTCCTGAGCCTAATTACAGAAAAAAATATGAGTTTCCGAAGTACATTTATTTATATAACAAAGAATGATCATATTTAATTAGTGAGTTGGGTTTAACGCCGATTTTAACAGTAGTATTCCAGTTATATGACAGCGTGTCAGCTTAATGTGGGAGGAAAGCCCGAAGTGATGCAGGTCTCAGACGTGAACCACTTCGGTGAAACCCACGAGCACGGGCATGGTGCTGACAAACCTAGAAACATAATCGGGTTTTTGATAATAGTTACTAGGCAATTATAATGACGCATAATGACAAAATGCCCAGTATTCTTCTTAAGTTTCTTTTGTTTGCTTGTTGTTTAATGGCGCACTCAACAATATTCAAGCTATATGACGGCGGCCTATAAAATAATTGACTTTGGGCCAGAAAGTCTGGTGATTGATATTGCAAGCAACAGCCCATGTCGACGGGGCACGATGACACGCAATCAACCACGTCACCGAGCATGATCACCCGATCCAGTCAGTCTTATGACCAGCATAAATTGCTGCATGGGGGTTATTCTAAATTGAATCCCAATGGGGTCATGTTACTTTAACTGATTCATATTTTGATATCTATTTGAGGAATTAGATCTCAAAGTTCAAGATTTTTATAGGAGCAGATAGTTTGATCAGACATTCTTAATTAATCCTGTCCAGAAGAGAGTGAGTGTGTGAGTTGGGTTTAAGGCCACTTTTAACAGTATTCCAGTTATATCGCAGCATGTTAGCTTAATGTGGGAGGAGAGCCCGAAGTGATGCAGGTGTCCGACGTTTACCACTTCGGTGAAACCAACGAGCAGAGGTATGGTGCTGACAAACCTAGAAACATAATCGGGGCGAATTGGGAATTGAACCCACAATCATAAGTTTCTGGCGTGCCCAAGGGACCCAACTATGCAGAGCGAATCGTGGCGCCTTAGACGACTAGGCCACCCGTGCCCCCAGAATGCAGAAGTAGACGTTCCGTCTCTACACTCACCTGCATCAACAATTCCTGAGTCTGCACTTTGGACACAGGGATGTATAAGCAAGTGATCGAGGGCAACACAGTCCCCATCACTCTGGTGTGACACATTCAGTGTGATGTCCGACAGAGCGCCCTCTAGGTCAGCGCGACATGACACGGAGCCGTACACATCCCATGAGTCGTGTGTTTCTCCTTGCTCACACTGAAACACAAATAACAATATGGGCTGTAATTTAACAGATATCTTTGATCATGTTGATAGAGAAAGCCCGTATTGAATTCATTAGCCATCCATAACATGTCAAAGTGCATGGTCAAAAGGTCAAATTTTCATTTGTATTCTTTGTTTTTTAAGTTATTTGCATACTCTGATCAACTAATTTGTCTTCTTATATTTCTTGCGAGAAAAAGATGTAACACTGAAAACACACATCCTTCTTCACTGTTCTGTGGGCTCTTCTCACATAAACATGCTCCTGTCTGTATTTGCATTGCATCAACTTTATGATGCTGATTCAGATCTATTTAGACTCCTGTATTCGACGTAATAAATGCCCTCAGACATATTTGCTAATATATTAGCTAGTGAACAATCCCAATTAGCACCCCTTCCGATTGATCAATGTACATTTATTTATTCATGTATAACACGTACCCTTAAATATGGGCAATCAAATTCTGGAAAATATATTTGTCGTGTATAATACGCAAAGATGTTTCTTTTGAATCATTTCAGGCTGTCAGCATAAACCAGGAAATTTATGATGATTCTAATAAGAGCCCCCTATTTCTAATTTTGCGAGCACCTTGGGCGCTAATTACATCGAATACGGTAATCTTCTTTTAACCAACAGCCGTGTTTGTGATTTCCCTTTTCAATGATTTATGCTTTGTGACTAAGTGGGTTTAGCCACCCTGAAAAACCCATTCACTGCAACTTTGAGGTCATCCTTGTCGTTTAAGCTCTTTCCACGAAGGTGTTTTTTCAAACAGGTGGAAACCTTCACTTGGTACCAGGTCTGGCGAGTATGGAGGGTGAGGAAGTTCTTCAAACCCACATTGTCGGACAGAAGCGTTTGCAAGTCGAGAGGTGTGAGAAAAGGTACTGTCAATGAAATAGTAGAACTCCTGCAGTCAGCATTCCTAGCCGCTTTTCTTTGATAGAATCACTCAGGCGAAGAAGCAAATCAGCATAGTATGTACCGGTAATTGTCTTCTGACTTTCTAGGTAATCAACAAGGATCACACCCTTTGCATCCCAGAATACAGTGGCCATAACTTTCTTCAGTGAACTTGAAGACTTGAATTTCTTTGGTGCCGGAGAAGTGAAATGGTGCCATTCGATGGGTTGACGTTTTGACCAGGGATCATAGTGGTAGACCCATGTTTCATCATCAAGGCTTATTCTCCCAGCCTAAAACATAGCTTCCCAATGTGTAACAGTGGAATAGCTAGGGCACTTATCCCCATGAATTTATTGGGGAGTACTTTTCTCTAAAGTCATAAACTTGATGACTGCTTGGTACTCGTTCTTTTCCATTTCTGTGTCCATTTGAATACCACCATGTTCAACTGGCTGTCACTAATATACAAACTGCCTAAACAGACTAAATACACTTGCAATGAACTACTCAAATAGTACTACATTGACTAGTTCACTTTGTTATGGCCCATAGCTGAAAGTTAGTCACACTTAGAACATTTTAACCACCCCTTGTATCTGCCGAACTGTCACCCATGTTCGTGATATTAGATAGACAAATTAAACAAAAAACTTGGAAATTATATCTCTAAATAGTGAGAAAGGGAGTGAGAAATGGGCATCACACAATATACCCATGAGGGGAGTGGAACCAGTGCCTTCGGCATGATTTGTGAAAACTGTAACCATGAGACTTCGACTAAAACACTCCTTTTCATTCCTTTGTGGAAGAGAGATATCCCTACTTGTCTAGTGAAATCTTGTGGTGTTGACTTACCTGGGCTGCCTTTATACATTCTGACACAGAAAGGTAGATAACTCCTTTTCCCTTGTGGAGCAGAGGTTTCCAAGCTGGTTGCTGCACAAATAAGTGAGTGTGAGTGAGTGAGTCAGGTTACATGATACAAGAATAGCACTTCATCACAGAATGGAACCCACATTTTTAAAATTAAGAAATAACACTTTAACCACAAGGCCATGCAAAAATAAATAAGTTGTAAATTTAATAAATTTTGAAAATCATTTCCATATTTTGGTTTATTCATTTTCGATCTGACTGAAAAATATATCTTTCTCCTTCAATGCATTATGTCCAGCATCTCTGCAATCTCATGAAATCAGATCTTTTACTCTCTGCGACACCTCCACTGATGGTTGCTTCAGGTGGGGCTCCGTTGGTAAATAAGCCAATCAGCTGTCAGCTTTCTAAAGCAGGTTTCGTTTCATTTTTATACCTCATTTTGGAAATTTCAATTTGAACCAATGACACCCCACACAGAGCACACAACAATAGCACAGCTATAATTTCTATTTTGGGGACTTGTTTTCGAGATACAAAACTAGATATGTTGGTTTGATTGCTTTACGCACTAATACCGAGAATTTAGACGCCTCGACACTGATTGGTTGATAAGAAAGTCCACCTGATACCTGAGTTCACCTGAAGGATCCTTAGATCCTCATTGTAGAGAGGTATCAGATTGGAATAAAAGATCTTATTTTAATGAGAATGTACCTTCTGTGACTTGGGAAGTGTGATGGGTCTCCCTGCTAACTTGGCCACTATGGATTCACAGCATGTGTCTCTCGGAGCTCCGAACGGCGCTGCTTCATTCAAGAAGTTATGGAGTTCTGTCAGCCGGGCAGGTAGCTGGAGTAGAGATGAGTGAGTAAGTGAGTTAGGTTCAACCCATCCTCCAGAGGCAATGACAAAAAAAGTCCAGTATCCACCCTTGCTGAACTAGGCTGGAATTTTATGGCTCGATTATGGTGCCATCGGTGGCTATTACAAGTTATGTCCCTTCCATCTCCCTCCTTTTGACCAATCAGATTACACCTCTCACATCACTTGCATTTGCTTCAAAAAAAATGGCAGTGCACAGTCAAGGGGATCTGATCGATAATCAAGATCTATGTTTTAATAAAACGGTCTTACCTCGCACAGTGTATCTAATCACTTGAGCATGATGATCAAAAACATGAAATCATTTGGAAAATGTCTGTCAACTCACAGTTGACAGTACAAATGTTTTGCAAATTCTGCAGTCGACTGAAATCAGCAGGTCTAGTTTATTACATGATTTTAATTGGATGATGCAGACAAAATGTAACTCCGGAATTCCAGCCTAGTTCGCAAGGGTCGAAACTGGACTTTTATAGTCAGTTTACGTCATTGCCTCGGGAAGATGGGTTCAACAGTGCCTTGAACATGATTTCAGTTATTGGACTCTGTGTCAATAAATGTGAGCGGACACCCCGGAATGACACCTGTTGAAGACGTTTATCACTTGTATGAAAGCAAAGAATTTAGCAAATCTGAGATTCAATTTCATGGCCCGTAGATCCTGCAAAAGGTAAGGGACACAACTCTGTAGAGAAAACATTCAGTAAGCACTGAAGTGTTGTGTCCTCTAAGTGTGACCTACCTCCTGACTGGTGGCTGCCCGAATGTACTCTGCCACACCACACAACAGGGAGAAGCCGAGTGACACCGATGGACTGAAATAGTGGGGAGGGAGTATTAATATCAGACTCAGCATATCCTTCATTATCCAGTATTCATATCTCCAATCCATTTTGATAAATACCCTGGATCCATTCATTTCAAAAGTAACATAATCTTATACTCAAGAGTAACATCAATATATCCAGGTCTCTTGTCAATAACTTTGCACAGGATTTCTACAGCTCTCTTGTCAATATGTGAGCACAGGATTTCTCCAGCTCTTTTATCAATACATTAGCACAGGATTTCTCCAGCTCTCTTGGCAATAAATTAGCACAGGATTTCTCCAGCGCTCTTGTCAATAAATTAGCACAGGATTTCTACAGCTCTCGTCAATAAATTAGCACAGGATTTCTCCAACATGGTGTTCAAGATAATGGCACTCATATAGTGACATGCATGCAAGTGTGTGTGTGGCTGCTTGTAACTATTAGGACTTATGCCAGTAATAATCTTGGGTCAGTGACATACCATGCCACAGTTTAAGTTGACTTAAGCTTCATCTTTACTCAAACATCTACAAGTAAAAATTAATGTGTGCATCATCAGAAATAAATGCGAACATTAGCGACTTGTAGTGTAAACTCTGAGCTATAGAGACTAGAGTTATTGTCATTAAACAATATATCACGTGACAAACCAGTCCGTGTAGCACTGTGGGTACCCTGGTCCTACTCACTACACACCTGACCCGAGTACCCCAGTTACCCATCCCAGCCCTATACACCGCAGTGTTACAGAGATTGTCCAACCTATCCCCATTATAGTCTGTCCTTATGGCAAACAGGAAGTACTGGGGACAACCGCACCCAGATTGCAGGTCAAAGACATTTACCTCATTGGGTCCAACTCATGAGGTCGAGTATGGTGCTGACAGACCAAGGACCATGTTAGGGGCAAATCCGGGATTCAAACTCACAAGACCTGTGAAGATTCCGGGATAGAATAGGTCTTCAGCAACCCATGCTTGCCGTAAAAGGTGACTATGCTTGTCGTAAAAGGCGACTAACGGGATCGGGTGGTCAGGCTCACTGACTTGGTTGATGCATGTCATCGATCCCAATTGCGTGGATGGATGCTCATGATATTAATCACTGGATTGCCTGGTCCAGAAGCGACTATTTACAGACTGCCGTCATATAGCTGGAATATTGCTGAGTGCGGCGTTAAACAACAAACCAACCAACCAATCAAACTCACAATCAGGAGATCCTGGTATGTGTAAGGTACGGAACTCACTGTAAAGGACTTAGCCCACGGGGCATCCTGTGCCCTGCCACATACACTTACATTTCTATGATGTTTGGTCTGAGATGGGCTCCTTGGGGCACATGCACCAGGCAGCAGTACAACACACCTTGCTGCAAAGTACAAACTAACTGTCAAATACACAATCCTCGAATACTCTTATTATTCAATTTTTTAACCTGAAAAATATTTATTCTTTGACTGTTTTTAAGATTTGAGAGACAAGAAATGTTTCCGTTGTTTGTGTATCACTCATTTCTTATGTCAACTTGGTCAAGGGTATCAATGAAAGAAGTCCCATACAAAAGTAAATTTGAATACAAAAGCAATAAAATAATTGCATCAAATATTTGGAAATTAGTTCACCATTGGTAGCTTTTGGAATTGTCTCTTCACACTTTACACCTTGTTTGCATATGACTTATATCTAGCACAAACACACACTACTACACTTTGATTGACCAGTTACAGAAATCGAGATAAAATGATGTTAAAATAACAAACACTTAACCAATAAAGTCACACTACATGTATTTAAAATTAATTTTTTTCTAATTTGGCCATATAGAAAGTATTACAAACTGTAATCAGTGGTTGTCTTGTCAACAACTTTTTGTGATATCTATTTGTTTTATCTATATATTTAATTCTATTTAATTCTACAAATCAAAAATATCAAAGTTTTTGTTTTGAATATGTATCATCAGACATTGTAATGTTTCTGCTACCACAAACCTGTTCAATGACAATAAAGGGCCAGATTCTACCACTACTGGTGTCCACTTCAAACACTGGTTTTTCATCCTGCTTTGAGCATTGGTCTCTGCTGCCAACAAACTAGAGAAAAGAAGTACATTGTTTTCTCACCACTTATTCAGTCTTCCAAACTTGCAGCAAACAAACCACAATCTTGTATATTATCCGATAACATTGGATGAATCAGTACAGCGGCACTGAATCTGTTGATCTATTTGTGGCATTAAACCATGAATATTCTATAGACAGAGATATTAGTAATAACAATAAGGTAAAACTAAAAGTTGCTTCCACAATACCATGATACATGCGATAAGCATCAGCTGTTTAACATGCTGAATGTGCATGCATATTACTTTCAATGAAGTGATGTTTTGTGAAACACATCACATATCATTATGGTTATTATGCCAATAATAAGCAAGATTGCAATTGACATTAATTTCCTGATCATCAATACCCTTCATGTCATAAATACTGTAAAATTCATAATTTTTATTTCACTGATTCAAGGATTTGTTTTATCAGAATATCATTAAGAATAATGACATTTAGCATTAGCCATTGAGAGACACTAATAAATGTCCAATACTACACATTCATGTTCTTATGCGACAACCATAACAATATAGTCCCATACCTCGCCTGTCGCCTGTGACAGTCCTGTCTCAACAAGCAGCTGCTGCAGGAACTGGGGCGAGTTGGGAATGGCAATATAGTTTGAACCTTCAATTTGTTTCGTCTTTTTCTCAACTGTTGGAAATTTTCTGAAATATTAATTATTTCACAAATCAAAATACAAACTTGCTAAAATACATACGAATATCACTTAGCATGTAAATTTGCAAAAGATCTGTATGTGTAAAGGTGTACCAAAGTCTATTGTTTATTTATATCATTAAGGGTAAAAAATAGTCAGTGTGTTCCATGACACTATCATCACAGATCACACTGACACAACACCATATTCTTTGGGTTTGGAGTTGTTAATTGAAGCGTCAAAAAATCTGTTGCGAAGTTACAGTTCACTAAATTGTCAGTTACCTGTAAAATAAATTCTTTGGAGATTTATTATTGGTGGAGGGTAGTTTAACTACCCATATTGCTCGTATACTCATGGGGACTCGGATATTTATGAGACTGTCAACAAATTATCTGGCTCTAACACATGATTTAGAATCCGGAAATGAACATGACCCGGAAGTGTTTACAATATTTGCTGAGCTAGCAGTATTTGTTTCGTAATCAGTGTAGGTTGTAATGGTATCAATACCTAAAAGCTACCAAATATGTATTTATTATTTGAATATATTACGTATATATTTGAATAAGTTAGACCTGTCAGTAGGTTTTTTGTTAGCACAAACAAAAAACAAAAATGTAGTTTCCCATACGACCTTCACCTTTGACACTTGACCTGTGTTGTTTAGCGGGACCCAGCTGTCTGTCAAGCTTAATCACCCACCGTCATCGCTAGGCCAAGCAAACCCGGCACCTGCGATTGGCTGGGTGGATTGGCTATAGGGAATGCGGATGTAGTGTTCCTCATTGAAGGGGTGAATGCAGACCGGCACGTCACATCTGGAACACGCACGCCTCGTGTCTTCACAGTTAACAAGCTCGTTGTGGCAAGACAGAGACCCATATAGTGTAAGACGATATATCCAAGATGTGATTGTTAGCCACCATACAATGCATTTGTCCGATCAAAGGAGTCATGGTGACATTTGATTATGAGGACCAGTCTGTGGAAGTTAATATCATCTTTGTTTTTTAAACTGTAAAATGTGACATGTAACACATTTCCATAATTTACAAAAAAAAATGTTTCTTTAAAGCACCTTAAGAGTTGCATAAATCCGTGACTTGAGATTTATTTGTCACGTTTTGATTTCAGACAAGATGCCTTCAAAACCACCTGACAAAGGTGGGACAGAGACAACAAAATCAAACCATACAGCAAGTCAAAAAGTGGAGCCTCGCAAAGCAACAGTGAAAATAGAGATTCCAAGATGGTTGTTTTTCAGCACATCAGTTCTTGTTGGCTTTATTTCTATCATGATAGGGAGCTACGTGGCCTATGTCAAAATGAGTCCAAGAACACCAAATATGGACATTCTCCATAATGTTGGCATAGAAGGTGTGCAGCTGTTTGAACTTCATGACAGAGATGGTGATGGCTATTTGTCAATTGAAGAATTTGAGCCATTCATATACAGGCTTCTGGAGTCAAATGTAAGTATAGTTACACAGTTATTTTTGTCATAGTTCTTCAAAATTAAGAAGTTAACCGAATGCCACTCATTTGGGGACCGGCCAAATGGTATCTTATGTAACAATGGCACCAACATTCCATGCAAACATGGCATCATATTGTTGAATCAGTATCATTGACTTCAGGTGAAAACAACGCTATATGGTATGTGCAATATGAATTTGATAGAAATATAAGAGAACCATCCTAATGATTTACTTTTCACATAAGACCCGTGAAGATTCCGGGTAGAATAGATCTTCAGCAACCCATGCTTGTCGTAAAAGGCGACTAACGGGATCGGGTGGTCAGGCTCGCTGACTTGGTTGATGCATGTCATCAATCCCAATTGCGTGGATCAATGCTCATGATATTAATCACTGGATTTTCTGGTCCAGACTCGATTATTTATAGACTGCCGTCATAGATCTGAAATATTGCTGAGTGCGGCGTTAAACAACAAACCAACCAACTTTTCACATAGCTGCAATATGCTGCACTGCTTTCTTTATCAGACTGCATCTACTGATCGCTGATACGTGACAAGTAATCAGCAATACTGATGTTGAGTTTTTCAACAGCCTTTATAAACTCCATCAAAATGCACTTTACAGAATATTGTTGGCATTTTTAAACTTCTAGCATGTCTAGCTCCCAAAACATTCACCTGTATGTACAACAAATATTCCTACTAAAAATATATGTTTGTTAAATCAGCCTCTCTGTTCAAATATCAAAAGGCCCTTTAATGGAGGTTATGCGATATTTACAGTTTGTTAATTTGTTCATTTTATAAATTCACTATCAGGAAAATATTGGCTTACAACATAGAGAGGACAGGTTGAGGCCTTTTATTGATCTGAATTATTGAGAATTTCATATTTCACAAAAACAAAGAATATTACTACAACAATTGTGTGTATATTTCTTTTACTCCTTAGTCCATGGACACTCCATGTAGAACAATTTATAGCAATTGTCAGTAACTAGTCCTCATTGGAATAAACAACATTTTCAAGTTATGCTATTGTCAATGTCATGATTATAATGTTATAATGTTATGACTTTGCATTGGTGACTTGCTTTTGATAGACAAGAAAAGACTTTAATCATGTTGATGTTTCAATACCCTTGAATTTAAGAAAATATTGACTTCAGAAAGTCCCTATTTTGAACAGAAATTACATTTCTTTCCCATTTTGTTTGTCAAAGACAAGTTTGGAATCCTAGATAAATCACTGTAGATGTCATCACACTACACTTTTCCACTGTTGATGGCTCACTATCTGTAATCAAGACTACTTTGTGTAGGTTTATTACTTTCATGTGTATGGTCCACCTCTATGATTATGTTTATTAGACAATAAAGCGTCACACGTATCTAATCATGCTAACCACAGTCCAGGCTACACTTGCTAAATGGCTGTCTTGAACAACCAGTAACCCCTCCTGGGTATAAAATTGATTTTGTTAGAGTGTCGATAGAACCCTGAAGATCACAATGCATCTAGCCTTAAAGGCACTCTCAGAAATCACATTTCTCTGATCCAAATAACTTATGATGATGCTCATTATATTATTCTGTGACATATATCTACTTTCTCGCAACTAAACTAGACAGATAGAAAATACAGAACACATGAACAAGCTTAATGAACATAATTCTAGGGTACCAGTAGTTTTGGATTATTTACGTTTTTTCTCCAAATATCGAAAGAAGATTTTGCAGATTAACTTGTTATCAAATGTCATGTAATATCAGGTATAGATATGTGATTCTGGACAGGTATGTGTGGAAGGTATAATTAAGTTTGAATTTCAGGATTTGATTAATGGGATATGTTTCAGATATTATTTAACATTCTACCATGAATTTAGAAATTACTTGATTCTGATTGGTCAATCAGAGGTTGTCAAATCACTATAAAACCCCTCTGATTGAAACAGACGATTTGACGGCTGCATCACTGCAGAAGCTAATATTGATAGAATAGACTGTTTTCCGTCATTGTCGGTAGGTATATTTAAATAATTATGTCTTCAATAAATCATTGCAAAATGCGGTTGCAGTTACTACAATATTCAGAGGATGTGTGGTAATACATTTCATGCAGAAAACATGACAGAAATCTTCAAAGATAATTTTCTTTAAAAGTTTTCGGGACATCAGAGAGCTTGGAATTTGGCACTTTTTTACATACAACTGTGACGTTATATCTTTGCGTCACAGTGAGCGATATGATGTCATGATGGTGACGTGTGGTATTCGTTAGGGATGCCCACCTCATGTTAGCTAACCAAGTTGACGTGCTTATATGTCTTATGTTCGAGTGAAGTATAAGGTGTAATCAAACTGCTTGAGCATATACAATGCCATATTCAGTTTCTAATACTGTAAATCTTGAAATTAACGTGAGCGTGAATTAAATGCAAAAAATGTGAGTGGTCTTTGCTCGCATTTTTAAACATCACATTTATATCAACAATAAGACATTTTGGATAGCAAAAATACAATTTAGACATACGCTGATGTATTCCACACCACTGTTTATTGAGCAGCACTTGTATATAAAGTATATAAACAATGTTATTCAAACACTAATTACATCATGTGAATTGTCACTGTTGGGGTCAAGAAAAGAGTTCTACTCACTTACATCATCACAGATCACACCTGCAAGTCCAGACAGACGCCACCCTTTGTTCTTTGCGACCTCGTCAGAGGCCGACACGAGCCAGCGCGCATGTATTGTTTTTGTGGAAGTACTTTACTCAGAGCTAATAAGCGGTGCTCTTTGATGTGTGATTGGATTAATCTAAGGTTGGATTAAGGTGATGATTCTACACCTGACTGGGGACATCTTTAGATAGATATCCACTGATGCTTGAGAGGAGGGGTAGTCGCATTCATATTGAGTGGCATTTTGGGCTAGGGTCCAGCGGTCGCATTCTTTTGGAGACGCATTAATTTCACGATTTACAGTATATGTGCGATAGCTCAATCATATTTAGCACTGGAAAATGGGCTTGATGTGGCAAAGGTAGAACAAGACTGTGATAAAAAGGATTGCCTCGGGATGATGAGGCCAAGCAGATACAGATGGATTACAAAGATAGCGAGACACTCGGTTCATTATAGTCATACTAGTGTTAGAGTTTAGTTTCTTCGTACAGTAGAACTCTAATGTGAACATGGAAAGTTCAAAAGACCGACCTGATTCATTTCTCTAAAGTTTGGAGGTTGCCCACCATTGTTATTGACCAGTAGTCGGCAGAGAGTGGCACTTTGGTCAGTACACTTGATACAGATCGTCAAATTCTTACACAGGTTTCGGTTTCAAGAGAAGTTGCAACTGAAAATCTGGGGTAGAACAGGTCTTCAAGAGGCATTGCAACTGAAATTCCGGGTTAGAATAGGTCTTTAGCCACCCATGCTTTCTGTAAAATGTGACTAACGGGATCGGGTGGTCAGGCTTGTCTGGTCCAGTTTATTTTTACAGATTGTCGTCATGAAGCTGGAATATTGCTGAGTGCGGCGATGAACAACAAACACAGATTGGCACTTTGGTCAGTACACTTGATACAGATGGTCCAATTCTTACACAGGTTTCGGTTTCAAGAGAAGTTACCAAACTAGCACAAATTCTACCTACCCAATTGGGCGTGAAATAACCACAACGGGTAGGTGGGGGTGGGTGGGTTGTGTGCGGATATTTGAAAAAAATGTAGAAGAAATAGCCGGACATGGTTTTCAAGATTCTCAAACTCCGCTTTGTGTTACATTTGGTGGCTCACATTCTATGTGTGTGTGAGTGTAACAGTTAGGAACCGGTAAGTTATTATAGGGGTTGGTGGGCTGTTCGTGTCTTTGGGACACCCCCCCCCCCCCCCCCCCCACACACACACACACCCTGCCTCCCAATTTATTTAAGTGACCAGTCCCTAAATAATTAAATAATGTTAAAATTTATTAAAACAAATATTTGAAAAATAGAACTGCATGAATCATTTTTTCATGTTCCCCAACTCCATATGGTTTTGATATGTTTTGTTGACCCCCTCTTTTGCTGTGTCATTTTTTCATGACCCTACTTAATCCCACTTTGTCCCAATATAATAAATGACCAGTCTCTGATTGGATTACCTTCCAATCTGAACTGTGTGTTAACCTGGACTGGAAATGTTCAACCACAGGCATTGTACTCCTTTGGGGATGGTTAATACTGTTTATTGTGCTGTTTGCAATTTTTTGTGTCTACTTGTCAAGAAAACAAACAAACTGAATTAGCTGTTGATAAACATGTCATCAATGTGAATCTTGTTTGTTTTCATACCTCTTGGCGAAGTATTGTATTGTTTTGATAAACCTTTCCGTTTGGGTATGCTTTGTACGTACAGTGAGTCATTTCACTTGGCACCAAATACTTGAGGGAGGGTTGCATTTCTTAGGATAACATCCTGGGTCGTCTAATTTTTAGAGCTTCACTGTGCCTGGGTTGTCTAACTAGCAAAGTCACTCATCCCTGACTATAAGTGGATTGTCTAATAGTTCCTGTTGACCTGTTTTAAAAAATAAGACGAAGCGGGTTGATACCTTTCTTAGAGGTTGAGAAGTTTTATCTGCTGTCTACAATCTCATCTGACTGCTTGTAGCTTATTTTGTTCATTAATCAAAGACATACAACACACACTACAGGCACACTTTCCTGTAGAGCACACACAGGCTTTTTTGAAAAGGAGAAGTTGCAATCGTTAATGCTTTGAATACCTTGTTTTTTCCAATTAAAAGTATTGTTCCACTTGTTCAATGTTGAGACGTCACTGAGAAAGTAACATGCAAATTCTGGAGTCACCAGACCAGAAACATTGAACATTATTGTTTAACATGTTTAAGCTTTTGTAGACTTGACAAAGTATTGATAACCCAAGGCGGATCCTTTTATCTTGCCAATGGCTGAAGTAATCCAAGTCATGACAGGTTTTGCTGATCTAAATTATCTAAGGATATTTTTGTTTTCAGACAGCCCATTATATATCTCAAGATTGAGACGCTTGTGTCAGTTGACTACACCTAAGCTACTGTTTGGAATAGATTATTTGTATTTACAGCCATTTAGTAGTGCCATTGAGTGAGTGCATGAGTGGTTGCTGTTAAAAGAAACAGTCAGCTCTTTTACAGCAACCTGCAGGGTTCGAAATTAACTAAGTCCGCCAGTCCGAGACTGGTAACATTCAGAAAGGACTATTAACATTTCCTTGTGGTCGCCAACCTTTACCATCAGGTAGATGGCAACTCTGTAATTGATCATTATTGCACACTTGTGAAAATAAAACTTAACTTCCAACCCTGACCTGTGGCAAAAGGTGAGACATGTTCAGTGGGGGCGGGCGAGCGCTATATTTCACATGCTTCCTTTTGAACACGGACTATCGCACGCATTTACTCGGGATCAAGAACGGGAGGAAGTTTGCCGGGTAATCCAAGATGGCGTTGCACATTGTACAAATGTTTGCCTTTGACTTGAATCGAACCGATGTCTAATGAATAATCTTTTAGGGTAGATCTACTATTCAAAAACTTCATTGTATTTCCGATATATTCATCCGGGTAGAGAATAGGTCTTCGGCATCCCATGTTGGCCGTAAGAGGCAACTATGCTTGACGGGTGGTCAGGCTTGATCGCTGACTTGGTTGATGCATGTCATCAGATGGATGCTCATGATGTCAATCACTGAATTGTCTGGTCCATCCTTGATTATATACAGGCTGTCATACAGTTGTAATGCTGCTGAGTGCAGCGTTAAACAACAAACAAACAAACAAAGAACTATTTTCAATATTAAAAATATACACTTCAATCGAGCCTGTTAAGTCCAGCCTAGTTTTTTAGTGGTTGCTTTTCATGCCACAAGTTATCTCCTATTTTTGTTTACTGTAGGCTCAGATTCAACAAACTGTTAGTCATGAGACACTGCTATAGCCGGTATAGTATCATGAGGATTACATGGGGTTGTATGCATCCTGCGTTAGGTTTTATGACATGACTGGTGGTGAGTGGTATTAAACCTAACTAGGGACGCATAAAACCCCATGTACCCTGAGTGATCCTGCTACAACAAATTTGTCTTACCGACATGTTTCATTTGACATTGTAACAGAATTTAAACAAATTCAAAAATGAAAATATCTGTTCGATTGACGCAGGGGTTAGGTTGTGCTTTCATTGACTCGAAGCTTCAAAGCGGGATATAAGGGATTTATTCTGCCTCTCTATCTATGTGCAACCAGTCTTACTTGTGGCAGGGTATAAAGGATTTATTTTCCTCCAAGGCTGATTACATATTTTATCAAGATTATGTCAACCAATCAGATCTCATCATTCTGACCCCAGTCGTCTAAGGCGCCGCGATTCGCTGTGCAGAGTTGCGTCCCTTGGGTATGCCAGAAACCTATGATTGTGGGTTCGAATCCCAGTTCACCCCGATTATGTTTCTAGGTTTGTCAGCACCATACCCATGCTTGTGGGTTTCACTGAAGTGGTAAACGTCTGAGACCTGTATCACTTCAGGTTTTCCTCCCACATTAAACTGACACGCCGTGATATAACTGGAATAGTGTTAAAAGCGGCGTTAAACCCAACTCACTCACTCATCATTCTGACATGGAGGTTTAAATTCATCAACACCCTCAGAATGTAATGGATTTCCTGTATGAGAACTGGAATGTTTTCTGCCATATCAGCAGGCGTCTCAGGATTAGAAATAATATACAGAAAACAGATGGTCTGTCTCGAAAATACTTCACAGAAATACATTGTGAATCATTGGGAACCTGATTTTGATGAAGGACTAGCTGTTACTGGACACAATTTAATCATTTTCCCACCAAGTCATGATGTCTGAGGGTGTTCCTTGGTATAATGGACCCCCGCTGACACTGTTGTTTTTTACACACAGCTTATTTCCATTGATATTGCACAAATGTTCAGAAAATATGCTTTTATTTGAAGAAATGTAATACGGTAAACTATGGTTATAACAAACTCAAAGGAACCACAAATTTTAGTTCCTTATAACTGTTGTTTGTTATAAGCATATGTACAGCATATACACTGCAAATGTCTGGGACAAAAAAAACAAGTTTGTTGTTTCTGCCAGTTGGTTATAAGCGAGTTCGTCTTAAACATAGCTTACTGTATTTAGATTTGGGCATGTTTGGCAAAACTTCTAATTATATTAATAAAACATGCTGATTGAAAAAAACATTTTTGAACACATTTTTGCATATTTTTGTTTAATGGTATTCAGACTCACTAATACATGTAAATTTTAATATTTTTTTTTGAAAATGGAAATAAAAACAAAATGCGCAGTAAACTATAGGATGATGCGGGCGGTGCCTGAGAACCAAGACTATTAATTTTTTAGCCTAAGTTAAAATTTGTGATTTGATATATTATATTCATCAAACCAAAATGAATTGAAAATGAATAAGTGCTAATTACAATTGAGTATAGAGAATATCGAGTAGCGATGCTTACGATAGTAAACCATGATAAACAGAAGTTACCGTTTACAATGAGCATAACATTAATCACTCTGATATCTGTAACATTCATACAGCTGTCATTGGCTCGCTCATATGACTGATTTTCAATTCCAAAATGTAACACTTTACTGAAATAGGGTCATGGTTGTCGGTAATTGTATCTTGACGGATGGATGCATGTCATGTCAATGCGTTACGTTAACACAGGAATAACCTTTGTGTTAGATAACATAGAGATATACATCTGTTTCCCGATTTCAACATTGTCCTACTTTGGATTAAACACATTAAATGATTGGGATTAAATAGCATTAAATATTACCGTGGGGGATAATTTTTCAAAAAAATTCTTTTTGAAATATGTCACTTTGAATTCTCAAGTGGGAAGAAGGCCAAATAACATTTTAGAGCTTGTCTTTTTGCCGAGCAAAACTTTGTTCAGCTGGTAATTTAAGCATTACTGTTTTAATTGCTTTAGGCATTTAGCCAAAAAAGGCAAAAAACTTTCTAACAATTTTCTGTTCTTTGTGTATTCTGGACTCCCTAGAAACAGAACTGACAAGATCTCTCTCACTATGAGTTTTTCTGACATAAAATATTGAAGCTTATTTCTAACATAACAAACAAGTGCTTTTTTACGTTCTTGAAGCAACTTGGTATTTTGAAACCATGAGCCTGGATTAGCTTGACTTGGGAAACAACCACTTGCCAGTGTAGCTATTTCTGTCATGACTAGCTGCACACAAGGAAGTGGTTTTTGTGGTCTTCTGGGAAAAGCGTTGGCAACAGTGTCATGGAACAATTACTTCTAACAGCTGGCACAAGTTGTTGACCTCACTTGACCTTTACCTTGCTTGTTCTCTGGATAGAGACAGTTGTTTATAATTATGGACTTGTTGACGATCAGATATTTCTTTGATGTGGATTCCTGGAATATAATGCTCAGGTTCAACATGTTTATCGGTTCCTTTTTTCAATTAATTTGCGAAGAAACGAGATGGAGTAGATTTTGTAGCCTACTCCTGGTCAATTCCTATCAAGCTTACTACTGTACAAAGATTAACAAAAGGACTATCAGCCTCCTCATATATATCAATGCATTGAAAGAATATTGAAAATGGAAACGGTGTCAACCCTGTCTTCACAGATACTACAGTTTCTAAATGCCCCTTTAAGAAGTATAACAGGGTACGATTTATTGAACTTGATTTAACTTGCACCAGGTGCATGTAGACATGCAAACCTAGCTGCACCAGGCAAAACCAGATTGCACCTTGTCCCATATATTTATGGAAATAAATAATATCTGAGATCTTTGATTTTTGCAGTACAGTACTTGACCCGTGAAGATCCGGGATAGAATAGGTCTTCAGCAACCTATGCTTGCTGTAAAAGGCGACTATGCTTGTCGTAAAAGGCGACTAACGGGATCGGCTGGTCAGGCTTGCTGACTTGGTTGATACATGTCATCGATCCAAAATTGCGTGGATCGATGCTCATGATATCAATCACTGGATTGTCTTGTCCAGACTCGATTATTTACAGACCGCCGTCATATAGCTGGAATATTGCTGAGTGCGGCTTTAAACAACCAACCAACCAACCAACCAGTACAGTACTTAATGACAATGTCATCAGTGGCAACCTTGATATAATGCATACTTGGATAATCTTAACATGATTCAGTGGTCAACTTCAGTGATAGGTGAAGCTACAGTACAGTCCATAATCTTGAAGTACCCACAGTTTGATGACATCAAGCCCAAGAAAGCATGACAAATTACACACAATACAGGGATTTGTGATGCAGTGTGGTAAATAGAGCTTAGAGGTATGGAGAGTGTTCAAGAATCAATGCTGTGCTGCCAATTAGGGGTTAGTAAAGACACAAACTTTAGATCATTTGACATGCACTTGCTGCATGTTGACATAAATATTAGGTTGTGTTTATCAGTAATAGTTGCACTGATGCCTGTTATATATAGCTAAATCCCTGTATTAAGATTGTAAATATAAGCTTTGCTACACGTTAATGAAAGAATGTTAATAACAGAACGCTGTGGGTGTTCCTGAGTTGTTTACAAGTCTTTGGCACCAGAGCATGAGATGGCGTTCTTGGAAAATATACCAAGTGAGATGGTTGCTTCTTTCGTCATGGCGCAGTGAGTTTCACTTCTTCACCTGGCATCCCTTTATTAGGTGATAGACAACGTGGTTGGAGGAATTAGGGAGGCGCTGTGGTGGTGTATTGGTTTGTTAATAATTTGTTGATGCTACTACCAACATTAAAAAGTTCTACATGTCATGACTCAATTTTGTACTGCCTCTTTAAGGAGATTCTCTGTCATGGTTTATGTGTTTTTCTACTTTTTAAAATTTAAAATAGAATTGTGTTGTGACTGAGTCATCATAATTGGCAGAAGTCCATTGCCTGTAGTTGCCAAGTGGGTGTCAAATATTTTCTCAAACTTTTTGAGGACAGGCAATTCAATTTCATGCAAACGAACCCCTGACTATATGTGTATTTGATGGTGAACCTGTTAATTATTTCTGCGGAACTTTAAGCATTTCTTAATAATAGCTTAGCATATCAAGTACACTTAAACCTCTAAACTGTTTTCTTTGGTTTTAACCACTCTATATATCACATTACTGACCCATACTACCTTACGCTCCACTTAACCGGGATATTCTTAATAATGTCCCTCTTGACCGGGAAAATAACGTAATAATGTTCCTTTGCCTGGGGAAATTATCGTAATAATGTCCCTCTGTCCCAGGATCTGTAGTATGTTCCTCTGTCAATGAACATTCTATACAATGTTCCTAAATAGTTGTTTACATGCCAGCTCTTCAGATTAGGAACACTTTACAGAATAATCTGTCGGAGAGATGAACATATTAAAGCCCTATCGAATGAAGAATAAAATGTTTTCAAAGTTTATTACAGGAGCAAATTTTGGATGCATTTTTTCTCGTGATGAACATGATCGGTCAACTTTTACTGAAGTCAGCTGGACATCGTCTGAGGTTTTCGCCTCCTTTGTAACCGTTCCGCTTCACTGCATCTTGGCATTGGATATAAATTATAATATCTAAAGCTACCATACATTGTATTCTGCTTGTAGCAACATACCGTCTCACTGTGGTACCCTGGAAGCAAATGGATGTACATAGTTTCAATTTGTAAAGATTCCTAAGTATGTATTCTAAAATTCAAATTTTGAAATACAAATACAGAAATCCTGATATTTTGGGTTAGTTATGTAATTTTCTAAACTTTTTGAAATGTACAGTCCTCATGACAAAGGAAAGCTAAAATAAGTTCAAATTAAAGATTGACGATGTCAAAATGTTTTCTGCAATCCTAAGTAACAAGCTGTGTACAATTGGAAATGACTAAATATCCCAATTTTAATGTAAAGAGTGAAAATGTTAATGTTACAGTTAACACAAGTATAGACATTGAACATATGCAGGGCATATCGATACAACATTAATTTCATTTTCAATCACATGTAACATAATGGACAAAACCAAAGTGTGTTATCAATGCTGGTTCTTCTCCCTATATAATGCATGATTTCCAAATTACCAATCCTTGATAAAGTAAGCATATGTCTAGTTTCTTTTCATAATATATTTGATAAAAATGGCTCTAATGTTATACTTTAGAAGATGTCACCAAAGGCGATCCTTTTGCCCATGCACTCATATAAGTTGTAGCAAAATCACATGGGGTACATGGGGTTTTATGTATCCTGCGTGAGGTTTTATACCGTGAGCCGGAGGTGAGTGGTATGATTCCTAATGAGGGACGCATAAAATCCCATGTACCCCTCGTAATCCTGCTACAACAAATTTGAGTGCATGGGCAAAATTTATCTTGACGACATGTCATAATATGACATTGTTAAATAATTTTAAAAAATTCAAAATTGATAGAAAACAGCTGTTCGATTGAGCTGAGGTAAGCTTGTGCTATGTCATGTAACTTCCATTGACTCGGGGAAAAGTGTGCCACCTTTTGGCTTTGAAGAGGGGTATAAGGGATTTATTCTGCCTCTCAGAAATCCATGTACAGCCCGACTTGCTCATGGCGGGGTATAAGAAATTTATTCCTCCGCTGGGAAATTTATTCCCTTCCAAGGCGGGATACACAGTATTTTATCAAGATCACGTGGACCAATCAGGTCTCATCATTTGGACATGGGGGTATGATAATACTTCTCATCAAAGAAAAATGAATTCAGTCAAGAGGCAAATTAAAAAAACATGTCATCAGGATTGATATGAGGTTAATAAAGAATACACAGAATAACATATTTTCCATCAAACACATATATTTGAAATGTTTTAATATATTTTGCCTTGACTCATCTGTACTACAAGGGGGCACGGGTGGCCCAGTCGTCTAAGGCGCTGCGATTCGCTATGCAGAGTTGCATCCCTTGGGCAAACCTATGATTGTGGGTTCGAATCCTGGTTCACCCAGATTATGTTTCTAGGTTTGTCAGCCCCATACCTGTGCTCATGGGTTTCACTGAAGTGGTAAACATCTGAGACCTGCATCACTTTGGGCTTTCCTCCCACATTAAGCTGACACGCCGCGATATAACTGGAATGATGTTAAAAGCGGCGTTAAACCCCAACTCACTCACTCACACTGTTCTACAAGAACCACAATGGGATGTCTGTTCGTAACAAAAGCATAGAGATATTGCAATGAAAAAGTAAATTGGGCTATTTCTTAAAAGTATTCAAACATAAAAGTCCTTGATTTTACCAACCATTAACCATTTTTGCTGATAGAACATAAGTGTTTGTCTTCAAGGTCTTGGAGGAGTCTCATGCCACTGCTGCTGACCATTTGGCGCTGTTGAGATTGGTCTGACTGGGTCAGTACAGTACTCAATATAAGCCCTGTTTACCCAGGGGATAGGGGGGCAGATAAACCGATCACATTTGCTGGTTGCTTGGTAAATGCTCAGCATGTACATACACATGGTAGCTAGCTATTTTCAGTTTACGTTTTCTCTCAAGGTCCAAGATCCGAGTTTTGTTTGTGTTAATGGCCTTTGATTCTAATGTAATTGCCAAATAGCAGAACCTTGTAAATACAAAATATTACACTATCTCTTTTACTTTGAGTCATTATTGATTCATAAACTATGATCACTGTTACTCTTGTGTATGTAATTAAGTATACAGAAAGAGGTCCCCCCCTAAGTTTGGGTAGTTGTGGCAGTGGTAATAAGCGGAAACTCGTCTCAGGACAGACATGATACAGTCACCAAAATTGCTGGCGGACTTCTTGTCGCTTAATGGGATAGTAGCATTTGCCATATGAAAACACTATTCTTTACCGGTAGATTCTATCTCCAAAACATTAATTGGCTGAGACAATTCTAATTTGATACATGAAGTCCATTTAAATAGTTTTAAACATGTAAATACCTTTTCAAATTAATGTCCCTTTTAATGAGATGTGTGTTCAATATGTTATGAATATTTGTTTACATTAGTGTTTCTGAAGCCACATTAGAAGCAAGTGTTAAATGAAAAATGAAGACAAGAATATGCAGGTGTCTAATACCACATGAATATCAGCCTGCTAAGTGTGTTGTGGAATGAAATTGATGAAAGCAGCCAACTTAATGAGGAATTGGGAACACATTTAACGCGTAAGGGAGGTTGCACTTCTAATCAAGGATTAAGCCAAGTAATTCGTGAAGAATATTAAAAACCGAGATTGTTTTTCAAGACACTGCATGGCATTTTCCATTCATTGAGAGCCGAAAATGGTTATGGCAGATGTATAGTGATTCAGTGAGAACTATGTCTATTTTTGTTTCATGATCGTGGCTAGTTTATTGAAGGGCTTAAATTTCAATATCTGTGGTGCTGCCAGGTGCATACAGGTACCAATCTTCACCTGCCAAGACAGATTAACCTGACCATCATCGTGTGTGTTGTTGTGATTACAGGTACATTCTATTTGCAGGACAGATGATGGAAACTAAGACAATATTTACACTTGGAGACCTGTTGTGATTTCCATTTTCCTTTATTGGTTTTTCATAGCTGATATGCATGTGCTTGGTAATTTTACAGACTGGCGTGCCGAGGATTGATTGTTCTTGAAAAAAGATGGCTTATTTTGACATAAAGTGCAATAGGTCGTAATGCGCATTTCATGAAGGTATCATTATTTTCCATTACTGACTTAATGTAAGAACTGGATATCAGTGTTATTCATGAGAGCCGATAATAACCATAACTGCCGTTTGGCAGCCATATTGAAAATGTAATTTGGGCCAAATGCTCATCATTTATGTGTAATATGATATCCAGCTAGTTTGTCATGTATGTGGTTTGTAAAACGTATGTTAAGGGTTAGATATTGTGACTAGTCCATTGGTCCTGATACTAGTGAAAATCAATAAGGACTACCGTATTTGATGTAATAAGCACCCAGGGCGCTCTCAAAATTAGAAATAGGGGGCTCTTCTTAGAATAAAATTTTGGTGAAAAATAAAACAGAGTTGAAAGATCGTAAATTTTGTGGTTTATGCTGACAGCCTGAAATGATACAAAAGAAAAGTCTGTGCGAATTATGCACGACAAATATATTTTCCTGAATTTAATTGCCCTTAATTAATGGTGTATATAACACACAAGTGGGTATTATGCACGAATAAATAAGTCTTGTGTACATTGATCAATTGGAAGGGGTGCTAATTGGGAATGTTCACTAGCCAATATATCAGCAAATATTGCCGTGGGCGCTTATTAGAGCGGGGCGCTTATTACGTCAAATACGGTAGTTGTCTTTCAGAAACTTGTGGGTTCATACTCTGACTGTTGGTTCTCCTTTGGCCCAGCAGTAGAAACTAACATTTTTATTCCACTAGTCCTTATAATGATAACATACAGCAAAACCCTCAAAAATGGCAAATTTCTACTCGTCCTTGTGATACCTTTACTATTGGGCAGTTTGGCAAAGACTACAGGACCAGTGCCAATTTCTATCGCTGCCTTTAGCCATTGATCTTCATGTATCTCGTTAAGATGAATAGGTTTTTACAGCTTAGACTAAACACGTGTTTAATTAAGTGTAATTAATAATGTTTTACAGAATTCAGATCCAAAATGACATATGGCTACATAATGACCAGTGACAGCCATATTGAAAGTGGCATTTGACTTATTACTCAGTTTTCTCTGCAAGTACCAATATATGATTTCCTTCTTATTGACACTTGTACTGAGCGACCGACCATTTGATATTCTGGACAGGCGGGGGGAGGGGTGTGACTGGGATTTTTTTTATAATGAGACCAATATGTTTTCAGCTACAGATGTATATTGTTTAATGGAGACTATGAGTCAAAATATTTTTTTTGTAAAAGACAAAATGACATATTGCTACCATCGTGACAAGACATCCTATGCTGTATGAGGCATGATTATTTGTGTTAAGAGTTTTCGAGGACAATTTATTTTTTCACATAAAATCCCATGTTTTTGCTAAAACTTCAATGGGTGAAGTCTGCATTGTGAGGAAAATTAGATGCTATTTAAAAAATGATAAAATTTAGTAGATGTAGAGCCTTGTTACTTCATAATTTTCTGATTATTTACAGCATTTATTACACATCAAATACTTGCTATATCAGTTAATATTGTGTATCAGCTAAGTGACATATGAGTTCTACGATGGCTGCCAAGGCAATTGAAGCCCTGATGACACTGTACCACTACCTGTGCAGGTCATCAGTGCAGTCCCATTGTGGAGTTTCCAGGTTAGAACAGATCCCAAGCAACCTCTTGGTCATTAGAGGCAGATGGTCAGACTCGCTGACTTGGTTGATGCATGTCATCTTGCCCTGAAGGTGTACATCGTTGCTCATAATATCAATCACTGGATTGTCTGGTGCAGACTAGATTATTACAAGCCACTGTTATATAGCTGGCATATTGCTTTGTGTGGCATTAAACAATAAACAAAGAATCGTAAGTGCAGTACCGAGGATAGGGGCTCAAGTAGGCATGTGGAGACTGCAGGCTGCACTTCTAACAACTCTGTCAGCACTGTTTCACATAATTAACTTTCTTCTTCTTCTTTTTATGACCATTTTTTTTTCAAAATAACATAATTCAGCTAATTATGTAATGCAACAAGTGTTTGGATTCTGTAAGTTTATATTTTTGTGCTTATTACTGAGGTGAACTTTTTTTCCTTTTTGGCAACAGATCAGAAAGAGAGAATGTTCCCTGCCATTCCTCAGAGAATTTGAAATTTTCTTCATCATCTTCATACATATGATTGAAACAAACATGTAGGTCAAAGTTGTCTTTCACGAACAGTGTATCTGTCAGGGCTCCAGATAACTTTTCAGCATCAGGAGTACATTCTCATCATGCTCATTATTATTTTAATACAGGAGTACTTGCAAAACTAAAGAGTCCACTTAGAGTACTGAATGGAAGTTGTTGATAGAATCTTGTATTTTATTTTAGACAGGCACCACAGCATTGCTACTTTCGTGTAAACAGGTCAATAAACAATAAATAATACTTTTTTCATTGTTTTAAGTTATTCAATATTTTGTTTATTTATTTTATTTTTTGGTGGTGGGGGGGGGGGGGTGAGGGTGGGATTTGAATATCATGAGCAGAATTGTTTTACATTGTATCCCTTCAGCAAAGTCCCTTCGGTAAATGAACAGATGATAACAATCTGTAAATACAAATTTGGAGTTCGAGATAAAACATCACTAGACGTGATTTACGATGTAAATTTTATTTCCTGTTCTGCTAGGCATTGTTTTATTTGCACAGAAGTAGCAATCAGCTGTACACACGTTTTCTCCCAATCTACCGATGATTCAGTTACAAGATTACCCAATAATGTTGAAGAATTTTGATGTATGATCAGGAGAATTGTACCTGAAACTATTATTTTATCAGAAACAATAAATTCCAATATCATGTTATTTTAGGTGCAGCTTTACTATATATATATTTATGATAATAATAACCACAAGATGAAGCTACGTGTGTCATCCTTCCTTTTGTTCAATCGTCTCTTAAGCCAGCCATTTGTATACCTATTCTCTACAAGTACACGTGTTTCTCTGTATCTGGTTGCTTTCCCACCTTACATCCCCCACCAAGTTTGTCGCCCCTCCTCTTTCCATTTATCATACTGTCTTTGTGCATTTGTCGTTTTTTCAGTGAGCGGTTTTTTCAGGTACAGCTTTTGTACATGTCAATACACCAGTATGTATGTCAATAAAATGGTTTCAACACTCCTTGTATATGTGAATGATGTTTGTTTGTTTGTTTGTTGTTTAACACTGCACTGAGCAATATTACAGCTATATGACAACAGTCGAATCGAATATAGGATTCGAGTCTGGACCAGACAATCCAGTGATTGACATCATGAGCATACAATTGGGATACGATGACATATGCATCAACCAAGTCAGCAAGGCTGACCACCCGATCCCGTTAGTCGCCTCTTACGACAAGCATAGTCGCCTCTTACGACAAGCATAGTCGCCTTTTACAGCAAGCATGGGATGCTGAAGACCTATTGTATCCCGGATCTTCACGGGTCGATTTGCATAAGTAAACAGTCGACGGGGGATGTGATTTACAAGATTTACTGATAACGCGATAATATAGATCCCGCGATAATATTGTCATACCCTGGATAATCGAGGATGAGGGGTACCTTTATATATAAGCTTCTAAACTTGCTAAATTTATGGATTTTTTGCATGTTCAAAAATGGAGGATGTTCACCTCTACGCCCCTCACACATGTGCACCTCTGCGGACCCTCACATGTGCACCTCTGCACCCCTAACACATGTGCACCTCTACACCCATCACACATATGCTCCTCTGCGGACCCTCACACATGTGCACCTCTGCGGACCCTCACACATGTGCACCTCTCCGGACCCTCACACATGTGCTCCTCTACGCCCCTCACACATGTGCACCTCTGCACCCCTCACACATGTGCTCCTCTGCAGACCCTCACACATGTTCACCTCTACGCCCCTCACACATGTGCTCCTCTACGCCCCTCACACATGTGCTCCTCTGCACCCCTCACACATGTGCTCCTCTGTGGACTCTCACACATGGGCACCTCTGCGGACCCTCACACATGTGCACCTCTGCGGACCCTCACACATGTGCACCTCTGCACCCCTCACACATGTGCTCCTCTGTGGACCCTCACACATGTGCACCTCTGCGGACTCTCACACATGTGCACCTCTGCGGACTCTCACACATGTGCACCTCTGCGGACCCTCACACATGTGCACCTCTGCGGACCCTCACACATGTGCACCTCTGCTGACCCTCACACATGTGCACCTCTGCAGCCCTCACACATGTGAACCTCTGCGGACTCTCACACATGTGCTCCTCTACGCCCCTCACACATGTGCACCTCTGCACCCCTCACACATGTGCTCCTCTGTGGACCCTCACACATGTGCACCTCTGCGGACTCTCACACATGTGCACCTCTGCGGACCCTCATACATGTGCACCTCTGCACCCCTCACACATGTGCTCCTCTGTGGACCCTCACACATGTGCACCTCTGCGGACTCTCACACATGTGCACCTCTGCGGACCCTCACACATGTGCACCTCTGCAGACTCTCACACATGTGCACCTCTGCGGACCCTCACACATGTGCACCTCTGCGGACTCTCACACATGTGCACCTCTGCGGACCCTCACACATGTGCACCTCTGCGGACCCTCACACATGTGCACCTCTGCGGACCCTCACACATGTGCTCCTCTACGCCCCTCACACATGTGCTCCTCTGCGGACTCTCACACATGTGCACCTCTGCGGACCCTCACACATGTGCACCTCTGCGGACCCTCACACATGTGCACCTCTGCGGACCCTCACACATGTGCACCTCTGCGGACCCTCACACATGTTCACCTCTACGCCCCTCACACATGTGCTCCTCTACGCCCCTCACACATGTGCACCTCTGCACCCCTCACACATGTGCTCCTCTGTGGACCCTCACACATGTGCACCTCTGCGGACTCTCACACATGTGCACCTCTGCGGACCCTCACACATGTGCACCTCTGCACCCCTCACACATGTGCACCTCTGCACCCCCTCACACATGTGCTCCTCTGCGGACCCTCACACATGTGCACCTCTGCACCCCTCACACATGTGCTCCTCTGCGGACCCTCACACATGTGCACCTCTGCGGACCCTCACACATGTGCACCTCTGCACCCCTCACACATGTGCTCCTCTGCGGACCCTCACACATGTGCACCTCTGCACCCCTCACACATGTGCTCCTCTGTGGACCCTCACACATGTGCACCTCTGCGGACTCTCACACATGTGCACCTCTGCGGACCCTCACACATGTGCACCTCTGCAGACTCTCACACATGTGCACCTCTGCGGACCCTCACACATGTGCACCTCTGCGGACTCTCACACATGTGCACCTCTGCGGACCCTCACACATGTGCACCTCTGCGGACCCTCACACATGTGCACCTCTGCGGACCCTCACACATGTGCACCTCTGCAGCCCTCACACATGTGAACCTCTGCGGACCCTCACACATGTGCACCTCTGCACCCCTCACACATGTGCACCTCTGCACCCCTCACACATGTGCTCCTCTGTGGACCCTCACACATGTGCACCTCTGCGGACTCTCACACATGTGCTCCTCTGTGGACCCTCACACATGTGCACCTCTGCGGACTCTCACACATGTGCACCTCTGCGGACCCTCACACATGTGCACCTCTGCACCCCTCACACATGTGCTCCTCTGTGGACCCTCACACATGTGCACCTCTGCGGACTCTCACACATGTGCACCTCTGCGGACCCTCACACATGTGCACCTCTGCAGACTCTCACATGTGCACCTCTGCGGACCCTCACACATGTGCACCCCTGCGGACTCTCACACATGTGCACCTCTGCGGACCCTCACACATGTGCACCTCTGCGGACCCTCACACATGTGCACCTCTGCGGACCCTCACACATGTGCACCTCTGCAGCCCTCACACATGTGAACCTCTGCGGACCCTCACACATGTGCACCTCTGCACCCCTCACACATGTGCACCTCTGCACCCCTCACACATGTGCTCCTCTGTGGACCCTCACACATGTGCACCTCTGCGGACTCTCACACATGTGCTCCTCTGTGGACCCTCACACATGTGCACCTCTGCGGACTCTCACACATGTGCACCTCTGCGGACCCTCACACATGTGCACCTCTGCACCCCTCACACATGTGCTCCTCTGTGGACCCTCACACATGTGCACCTCTGCGGACTCTCACACATGTGCACCTCTGCGGACCCTCACACATGTGCACCTCTGCAGACTCTCACATGTGCACCTCTGCGGACCCTCACACATGTGCACCCCTGCGGACTCTCACACATGTGCACCTCTGCGGACCCTCACACATGTGCACCTCTGCGGACCCTCACACATGTGCACCTCTGCGGACCCTCACACATGTGCACCTGTGCAGCCCTCACACATGTGAACCTCTGCGGACCCTCACACATGTGCACCTCTGCACCCCTCACACATGTGCACCTCTGCGGACCCTCACACATGTGCACCTCTGCGGACCCTCACACATGTGCACCTCTGCGGACTCTCACACATGTGCACCTCTGCGGACCCTCACACATGTGCTCCTCTACGCCCCTCACACATGTGCACCTCTGCACCCCTCACACATGTGCTCCTCTGCAGACCCTCACACATGTTCACCTCTACGCCCCTCACACATGTGCTCCTCTACGCCCCTCACACATGTGCTCCTCTGCACCCCTCACACATGTGCACCTCTGCACCCCTCACACATGTGCTCCTCTGTGGACCCTCACACATGTGCACCTCTGCGGACTCTCACACATGTGCACCTCTGCGGACCCTCACACATGTGCACCTCTGCACCCCTCACACATGTGCACCTCTGCGGACCCTCACATATGTGCACCTCTGCGGACTCTCACACATGTGCACCTCTGCGGACCCTCACACATGTGCTCCTCTGCGGACCCTCACACATGTGCACCTCTGCAGCCCTCGAACATGTGCACCTCTGTACCCCTCACACATGTGCACCTCTGTGGACCCTCACACATGTGCACCTCTGCGGACCCTCACACATGTGCTCCTCTGCGGACCCTCACACATGTGCACCTCTGCGGACCCTCACACATGTGCACCTCTGCGGACCCTCACACATGTGCACCTCTGCACCCCTCACACATGGATCTGTATGTATTTCTAACTATTTAACATGAGCCGACACTTCCTTTTGTCAAACCAGTTGTATTGAAGTGAGTTGTAGTGCACATTACAGGGTTTAGAACTAGGTTTCAATCCATTTAGCAACATGACATTTTAATCAATTACCGTATTCGACGTAATAAGAGCCCAGGGCGCTCTCAAAATTAGAAATAGGGGGCTCTTATTAGAATATTATTTTGGTGGAAAAAACAGATTTGAGTTGAAAGATAAATTTTGTGGTTTATGCTGACGGCATGACTGTTTATATACGACAGATATATTTTCCCAGAATTTAATTGCCAATAATTAAGGGTGCATATAACACACAAGTGCATATTATACACAAATAAATAAGTCTTGCGTACATTGAGCAATCGGAAGGGTCGCTAATTGGGATTGTTCACTTGCCAATATATTAGCAAATATCGCCGTCGGCGCTTAATACGTCGAATAAGGTATGTTCAATGCTTAGTTTATAGGAGAGAACCAAATATAAACTGAAGCTTAAGACAGATTTAGTTTGTCTCTGTCCTTTGGGGCCAATGTTATTAGTTGGAGCCATTCAGTGACATCTGGAGGGGCCCCAGGGTCTGATGCCCTGTTGATAAGGAGATACAGCTGTACAGAGACGAGGCGAGTCTTGACAAGACGGTGTGGTCCTGCTCCAGTAGACATCATCTGTTCTCACACACACAGTCACAATGTTGAGCACTGAGTTAGTGTATGCCTGAAAGAGACTTGCTCTGTTTTACTATGATTTTATTCTTTTAATGGACAGGAAACAGGTGAATAATTTTTTTTTATTTCAGTTTTGATTAACATTATATAGATTTTCCCCAAAGTGATGCAGGATACAGAGTGGTTATAAATGTTGTTCAAACGAAGAAAATAAACACATTAAAATATTACACAAGAATTCAGGATATCGGTGTTCACGTTTTTAGAACAGCAAGCAATGTCATTCTTGTTTTATTTTCTCGCAAACCGGTTTTGAAATAAGTATGTTTACTCAATTGCATATTATTCAAACACAGAATGTGTATTTTACACATAAATTTGTGAACAGTTTGCTGGTAATATGATCTTACCTTAATTTCCAAATTTCATGGTTGCAGACTTTAGTGCAGACTTGAAGTAGCAGGTCAGTTACATTAATGGGGTATGCGTAACCATATGAAGATTGCAGATATTCAGATAGGCTTGATTCAAGATGGTATTGTGACAGCCAGGCAGATAGCTGTTTGAAGCAAATGGAATAATAAGCTTGTTGACATGTTTAAGGCAGGATTAGACACAGTGACAAGGAGCACCTTGTTTTTTTATCACAATAATGATATGCAAACACTGGTCCCAGATGAAGTGCATACAAGCTAGACACGACCAATGGTGTATACCCCAGGTCTTGGTGACCTTCCTACCCATCAACACTGCATGATGAACCATTGCCAGTGACAATATATCTCACCCAGTGAAATTGAGAACATGCCCGTGGCACAAATTTTCAGTGAGTCGAAATCAACAGGCATACTTTAAGGCCCAGATGATTACAGGGTCAGGGCCAGGGTAAGAGTTAGAGTAAGGATTAGGGTTAGGGTTAGGTTTAGGGGTAGGCGGCTATTTTTTTATTTCTTAGTTTCCGGATGCACCGCTCTTTCAGAGTCCAAATATTGAAAAAAATAAAAATAAAAATTACTTTTTACGGGGATCTTTACATTAAAAAATCCATAAAAGGTTCCAACAAAAAAAAATTTTGTTTCCTTGTCGAGTGTAAACAAAGGGAAGTCACTCTGATATATCTTGCCGGGATCTTTATCTAATACCATCAAAGCGTGTCAACACGAAGTGCAGTGGTGACCAGTTTAATCGGCATGCTGCCAAAATGGCGATGTCTTTCATGCATTTCACCATGACATGAATATTGGTATGTTGCCATTTGTGCACAAGCTGTGTGCCAGGGATATAATATATCTTGAAAAATTTAGTTGTTTTACTTTTGTTACTCCAGAATATTTTTTTATACCTCTCTACCTTTTTAGAACAAAAGTCAAGTAAACTAAATCCGAGAGTTTTTTGTTTTTTGTTTTTTCTACCTCACTTTTGAAATGAATTAAAAAAAATGTCGCCTGATAGGATTAGGGAATATTTTGACCAGGAAATGTATACCGGACCTAAAACACTAAAAGAAATGTGGCGCAACAAAACCCCAGTTGTTGAAGAGATTTCTTTGTACAAACTGTTCCATGATAATAATTCCCCTTGAGAAAATAGTACAAAGTTTAAAGGAAGAATTTCACTACAGGAACAGGTACTCTTTGAGACTTGCACCATATTAATCAGTTTTTTATTTAGTGACTCTTTAGAGTCCCAGGCGGCTTTGTGGTCAGGGGCTTGCACCCAATGGAATATACCCCTGGTAGCAGATATGAACATTTCACACTTGTTTTACTTAGGGTCCAGACTAAAGCGTTGTACAGTTCATCATTGTAAATCTGAAACTTGATGTATGTATGTTTTTGTGCAGGTGACAGGCATGGTGTATGATGTTCCTATCGAGGAGGATGATGAAGTTGTCACCATCAAGGCCTACTTTGACCCTCTCAGACAGGAGTCAATGACCAAAGACTTCAATGAGCAGGTAACCATGGTGATGGCAAAATTGTGTATGGTGTCAGTGATTGGAGGAAATAATGATGTATTGATAATATGCATCTTCCTATACGTAATTGATACATAGAAATATTCCGTATTTTGTCAACAAAGATATAATGATAGAAAGTGTTGCAATAATATTTAAGAAAGACTCTGTGGTATTATTAGTGGATTTATTTATAGATAATTATAGTTTTTTATTTTTCATTGAGGATCCTAAAGCATATCACATTACTAGTTCTTAGGGATATATTATTCCACAGGATGTAAAACACCATTTTATGCATTCCAGAGGCAAATCACATAGGATTTGATATTATTAATATATAATTAAATGACATTGGAGTTCGAACCCATAAGTAAGAGAAATTCTTTGCTAAATTAGTGATAAGCAAGATGGAGAAAGTGATGTCACAATCTTAGTAGATTGGAGATAAAGTAGCATGGTATGCTATATTATCGTGATAGTTAAGTTATAATGAATCATAATTGCGAATGCTTACTAACATATTAAATATGTCATATGCAAAATGTTTCTTGTTCTTTATTCAATCTTTATGACGCATCAGCTAGAATTGATCGATACTGATTTTCTTTACTGAGTTCGGTTAACAAACCTGTCATTAGCGACTCAAGGGCGGGCAACTCTATATTCTTGTGGCATATCCTCTATTTAGTGGTGTGAAGCGTGTGGATTATGTGGTTTACATCACTTCCTGTTTTGGATTATGCATTATCAGTATTCATACGACCTAGGTTAGGTAAAGGGACATCGTCCAAACAAGTGGATTCTTTTCTAACCAATTTTGAAAGGAGGTAGGGGTAATTCCACGCCAAAAACATTCCAGAAACCATCATAAAAATGTTAACGTGTATACTTTCCAGTTGCCGTGACATACCGTAACGAGTCCTGTATTCGATCAAGCGATTAAATATCGTGCTTAGATTTGCCTATGTAAACAGTCAACAGGGGGTGTTGAGTACAATATTTACTGATACCGCGATTATATAGATCCCACAATAATATTGTCATACTATACCCTGGATAATCGAGGATGAGGGGAATGATTATATTCAAATTCCTACGTGGAGAAAAGGCAAGTATTTTAACATCCCATGTAAAACAATGTGTAATAACATGCAAAACAATTGGGACATACAACAATCAAATGACCTTCTTCAAGAACAGAAGAGCTAGCCCAAGTGTTTGTTTGTTTGTTGTGTAACGCTGCACTCAGCTATATGACAGCAGTCTGTAAATAATCGAGTCTGGACCAGACAATCCAGTGATTGATATCCCGAGCATCAATCCACGCAATTGTGAAACAAAATGTGTAAAATACAAACAGAATATGTGATCAGGGTAATCATTCTGTTATATTCTTTGACAAGATACGGGGCAGTCGGGTAGCCTAGTGGTTAAAGCGTTCGCTCGTCACGCTGAAGACCCGGGTTCGAATCCCAACATGGGTACAATGTGTGAAGCCCATTTCTGGTGTCCCCCGCTGTGATAATGCTGGAATATTGCTCAAAGCGGCGTAAAACCAAACTCACTCACTCACTCACTCATTTGACAAGATACAGTTATATATTAATCAGTGAAATGTTTTTGTAAAGTAACAGCATTAGAAATATATTTCCATGTTCCAGTTTGGTGGACTAGATGCATTCGCTGGCTTGAAGAATTGGCATAAGCCCGCCATTGAATGGATGAACTTTGGTGCCCGACATTTCTCTGTGTTCCTGCCCCCAAATACAGAGACAGTGGCCCTCGGAGACGTGTACTACATCGTGAACACCCAGTCATCACTGTTTGGCTCCATCATAGGGTCGAGTCTGTCCAGCAACCGCTACTATCCACCCAAGGTGGCGGACTCTAATGTTATGATTCACAGACTCCTCACCATGTTCCATTCCCGACCATTTATCATCTCTCGCTTCGCTCCGACGGGCAGCGTGGCGTGTGTCAAGGCCATGAACGACAAGTATTTTGACATACAGTTCAGGTAAATATATACACTGAGAAACTATAAACATGATAAAGATTGCGTATAATCATTTTGGGGAGATTGTTTTCTTTTGGTTTGATGTTGTTTTTGAAGAAAATATTGGTTAATATTCTTTGCAAAATCTTGAAACGGGGATATAACATATGGACTAGTTTTAGATGAAAAAATACAAATACAAAAATACATGGATTTGTCCCGCTAAAGGTATGGCAGTACTATTAGTTGAAGACAAACACATGTTAGTGAATAAGACGAAACAGGTAGAAAGACAGATAAGCATTTGAATTGTATTATTTTGAATTATCCCATGTTTTGTCATGCATTGTGGATGTATTGCATTAATGACTCAATAAAAACAATAATAAAATTGCACTTAGATAGCAACACTTCGCACTGATGTATGCTCTGTGCGCTATACTTGTCTGTTGATGTATTATGTATAACTTATCAAGTATCACAACACTTCACACTGATGTAAGCTCTGTGCGCTATACTTGTGCGCTATACTTGTGCGCTATACTTGTCTGTTGATGCAGTATGTATAATTTGTCAAGTATCACAACGCTTCACGCCGGTGTAAGCTCTGTGAGCTATACTTGTGCACTATTGACATTTTTCACACTTTCGCCATCTTGGATCGTAAACGAGGCTTGGAGAGCATAGCTCCATGCAGTGAGAGTCGCATCAGCTGATAGGGAACAGACAGCATGTTGTGCATTTCACTGGTGGACATTTCAAACAAACAAAAAACGGTATCCTCTGTATCTAATACATAAGATATTTCACATTTAATCGTGAGGTCCAACTAAAATATGCCTGTAATACACTGGAATTTGCATTTTGCTGTCAGGATCCCAGAAGTGAATCGAAAAGTGCATTTCGAGATACGTATTTCAGAAATAGATTGTTTTATCATAACCTCGTCGGCATATAGGTACAATGTGACAGTACATTCAATGACAGAAGTTTTGTATCGTAAATAAACCGCATAACATGAAACACGTCAGTGTACTTTTGCAAAATTGCTCAGTCAATGCGTGGCTTGGCGAACTCGAGATCAAGATCCAGATCATGTTTATTTCACGTTTCATAGTGGTGTTTGCTGCACAACGCGCTATCGTTTTGCCATGAGTCCAGTTGACAAAAGACACTTTTTCTGCTATGATTTTCATTTTAACATATTACAATGTTAATTATGAAAATAATTCGTGTGTCAAAATAAATATTCAGAAGGGGCGATAACTCTATTCAGTGTGTACAATAAACAGATGATACTTTACTTGTTCTTCAAACATCACTTACTTAACTGATTACTGCCGATTGAGATTGCACCATGCACGACAAAAGTAATAATGTGTGAACTGTTTAAAATAAGTTAAAGGAAACTAAAAATTGATAAATATAAATAATGCATGAAATTGAAGAAATATAAGAATTGATACAACTATCAACTTCTTGAACACCCTCACCTAATCCTGTATGATGATAGGGGTAATTGTATGTCAAAAGGAAGCTACTAATACATTTATCCTGAATAGTTTGAAAATGTCTTGATCAGATATGAGTACAAATAAAATAACAAAAGATAAAAAGGAATCAACTTCAATTGGTAATCAAGCCAAGATAAAATATATGTATTGGTACAAATTATGTTGATGGAACAATCTGGATTTCTCGTATTTAACAAAGAAAAACAAACTAAAATTTTCATATCTTTATTTCTCACAATATAAGTTTTCAAAACTTAACATGGACTGGGTGTCTTTGGCAGTCAAAAGCACCTAATTAAATTCCAGGAGAAAATAATTTTCTTGCTTGTAAACAAATGGTACAATGTGCTTTTTAAGTGTATGATAAATATTGGCCATGTTGTTTTGTGAGTGAATAAGGCTTTTCACTTCCTCGTCCTTTGACAGGATCATGGGGATGCACATTGTAACCATTGTGTTACTGTCAGCGGAAAGCTCCTCCAGACATCCGTCACCGGATACTATTACTTCATTGTGGTGACTCGCTGGCCTGAAATGAATAATTCAATAATATTGTAATAATATTCCTACTTCAATAACATTTTTTTATAACCAATGCTTATTCACCTTCTCTCAAAATATTGCTTATTTAGAAAACAACATTCTTCTGAAATAGAGAAGTTTAAGGAAAATTAATCACAGTGTGTAACATTTGCTACTTTAGAACAATCTTGAAGGCATCAATTCATCTGATATGTCTAAAACTCAAAGAGTATGTTCTTTGTAAACAGTAAACTCAACAGATGCATCAATTTAATGACAGTACTACAGCTCCTTATATCGATGTCACACAGAAATTCACTCTTGTTTTAATGAAACACGTTTTGATATTTGTATTACCTGTATGTATTTAATCATGAAATACTTTGTTTAGTCTGACCATGCTGAAAACATACTTTCGCTAGAGTGAAATAAATAAGATTTTTATTAAAATCAGGTGAAATATCACGTTTTGTCACTCCTACAGTCAGTCTGCCTCATTGACACTATGGTTTTCTGAGTAAGGTCATGAAGATCACAAAGACAATATAAGACTTGAATTTATTTTGTCAAATGAAATGTTTATCTCTTCATGTGGTTTACTAAAGTTGATATCTTGACTTGAAAATATTAACTTTGTCAGATCACAAGATGAGATATTATTAAACATATTTTATTGTCCAAAAAGACAAAGGGATTGGGCGCAAGGGCAGCACTTATTACTGCCTTCTCCCTATATACAGTTATACTTAATATTGCATAATGAAAATGAACAATTTACAGTTGAAACTTCACATTGTGGAAACATAGTGCGCAATATATATACAGTGTTCATATGAAGGATATGTACAATGTGCTGGAAAGTGAAGACAGTGTGCATCTCATACATATCCTAATATTATACATTTTAGTGTTGAATATAGATTTAACAATATTAATGATAAACAGTTTGGAAACAATACTATGCTAGCTACTGAATCTGTTAGTCGTTTCTATAAATTTGTGTACAGACAAGAATATTTTTGTATTCAGGAAAACATCTAAGTTTGGATCCCCCAAAAGAATACTATGTAGAGTTTTTTGTCCTCCAAGATTATCGATAGCTGTCAGTAATGTCTCCCTAAAATCATCATATAAGGTACATTCGAAGAAGAAATGGAATTAATTTTCACAAGGAGCATGCTATACAAGGAGCATGAGATAAATTCATGCTATCATCGTTATTTGACAAGGAAAACAAATTTCTTCTATGTATTTATATTTGTATATTTTTCTCGTTTTGATTGAATTATAAAAAAATATCAAAATAATCACACCACTTGACTTGATTGAAATAAACTAAAGTTCTAAAGATTGTTAACAATAGTAAAATATTACATCATAACAATATAATTATTGCAAAATGACACAGTAAACTATATTCTTACATATAAATTGATATGATAAATAATCAATAATACATGGCAATTGCTTGCACAAAAGAAATCTTTTTGTTTTAAAAGTTTCAAAACATGTTTGTGGACATAAAACCAGATGGGTTTCACAATTAAACAAAGGGAATTAATGAGTTATGATTGCAATACGCATGGGAATTAAAAATAATTCTGTTTATACTTTAAGTTTTTAGTAATGTCAATATCAATTTATGCATTTGAAATATTTGAATACAAACTGTTAAAGAGTTATCTGTTTCTGTAAATTATATAAAGATCACATGTAGATTGAACATTTACTGGACATTAATTAGTTGGATTTTTGTTCATTTCATGACATGATTAAATTGGTACAGTAAAGTAAATATCATTTTGGTAGAAATATTAATTGTTAACAAAAATTGCAGATCAAACTGTACTTTACTTCAAATATTTACACACACTTTATGTAATAATTCAGTTGAAATATTACACCTCATGCTATCTAATCTGACAACATTGACAATCAAAATAACAACTGTTCACAATCACAACAGCACAAGTAGATCTAGAGGTCTAATATTTTATTGGAATGCATTTGAGTCCATTACAATTTACATCAAATACGCAACTGATGCAAAATTCTGATTTGTTACGATTGTAAATTCTCAGTAGGTTACAATTTGATAGGTCACAACATAGGCCTATATCAATTAAGTTAGTTTCTGACATATATCTATAGATATGGTCAAAAGGTGAATATTTCGACTTCAAATACAACCCGCAAAGTTATTTAAACTCACAATAAATAGTTTGGCTTAATGGTGTGTAAACTATGAATTATTCTTTACAAGATTTCAGTAGCATTTGTATTAAGTCTGTTCAGCTACCATAAACTGCACTGGGAGTTACCAGGTGGTCATGGATATTTTAAATTGAAATCACAACAGAACGGCCAGACTCAAATTTATATCGGTAAGGAGACCAGATAACAGTAGAATAGTTTGTCAATAAGAATAATGTTCAATACTTACGATAAATGTAACGGGATGGTTAAATTGTCACAGTTTGTCCCGATTGCGTGCCTTGTTGACATCTCCGTGTGTTTCATGTGCTATCCAGCCTTCACCTTCTGCTCTCCAAGCCTCGCTTTCAAACCGGAAGTAGCGAAGTGTGAAAAAGTTTAATACTTGTCTGTTGATGCAATTTGTATAACTTATCAAGCATCACAACATTTCACACGAGTGTAAGCTCCGTGCACTATACTTGTGTGCTATACTTGTCTGTTGATGCAATTTGTATAACTTATCAAGCATCACAACATTTCACACCAGTGTAAGCTCTGTGCACTATACTTGTGTGCTATACTTGTCTGTTGATGCAATTTGTATAACTTATCAAGCATCACAACATTTCACACCAGTGTAAGCTCTGTGCACTATACTTGTGTGCTATACTTGTCTGTTGACGCAATTTGTGTAACTTATCAAGCATCACAACACTTCACACCAGTGTAAGCTCTGTGCACTATACTTGTGTGCTATACTTGTCTGTTGATGCAATTTGTATAACTTATCAAGCATCGCACCACTGACACACCCTTATGCACACAGGGATAGAAGCCATGAGCCCACTGCTCTGAGTAGTTTAAAGCCTTAAAGGTATCCCGAGGACTTGTAGAAGCTCGGGCTCTTTATGGTGTTTACACTACTTTTGGTTATCGCCATTCTGGCTGAAAATGCTTCAGAATTAATTTCTTCTGTGAAACTATGCACCAATAGATGTCCAAACATTTCAGGATTCACGCGGAGTTCCAGCTGAACGAGCCTCCATATCATCCCTACTGGTACACGCCAGCTCAGTTCATGGGGAATATCATCATGGCGCGTGACAGCTCACATATCCTCTCCTTCAACCTGGATGTGCCCACCGACAAGAAACTTAATGTTGGTAAGTCAGTCTACTCCAGTGTGATGGAGAGTGCATGTCTTTTACTGAAGTCAATAAAATTAAAGCAACAGCACAACATTTGACCCTTGTACCATAAAGCTGAGTCTTACCATGGGTTCTCGCATAGATCTGAGTCCTACCATAGATCCGAGTCCTACCATAGATCCGTGTCCTACCATGGATCCGAGTCCTACCATAGATCCGAGTCCTACCATAGATCCGAGTCCTACCATGGAACCGAATCCTACCATTTCTCGTCTTACCTTGGATCCGAGTCCTACCATTGATCCGAGTCCTACCATAGATCCGAGTCCTACCATGGATCCGAATTGTACCATGGATCAGAGTACCACCGTAGATCCGAGTCCTACCGTGGATCTAAATCCTGCCATGGATCCGAATCCTACCATGGATCCGAATCCCACCATGGATCCAAGTCTTACCTTGGATCTGAGTCCTACCTTGGATCTGAGTCCTACCATAGATCCGAGTCCTACCATGGATCCGAGTCCTACCATGGATCTGAGTCCTCATATGGATCCGAGTCCTACCATAGATCCGAGTGTTACCATAGATCCGAGTCCTACCATGGATCCGAGTCCTACCATGGATCCGAATCCTGCCATGGATCCAAGTCCTACCATAGATCCGAGTCCTACCATGGATCCGAGTCCTACCATGGATCCGAGTCCTACCATGGATCGAGTCCTACCATAGATCCAAGTCTTACCATATATTGGAGTCCTACCATAGATTCGAGTCCTAACGTGGATCTGAATCCTGCAATGGATCGAATCCTACCATGGATCCAAGTCTAACCTTGGATCTGAGTCCTACCATTGATCCGAGTCCTACCATAGATGCGAGTCCTACCATTGATCTGAGTCCTACCATGGATCCGAATCGTACCATGGATCAGAGTACCACCGTAGATCCGAGTCCTACCGTGGATCTAAATCCTGCCATGGATCCGAGTCCTACCATGGATCCGAATCCTACCATTGATCCAAGTCTTACCTTGGATCCGAGTCCTACCATTGATCCGAGTCCTACCATAGATCCGAATCCTACCATTGATCTGAGTCTTACCTTGGATCCGAGTCCTACTATAGACCCAAGTCCTGCCATGGATCCGAGTCCTCATATGGATCCGAGTCCTACCATAGATCCGAGTCCTACCATAGATCCGAGTCTTACCATAGATCCGAGTCCTACCATGGATCCAAGTCCTACCATGGATCCGAGTCCTACCATAGATCCAAGTCTTACCATATATTGGAGTCCTACCATAGATTCGAGTCCTAACGTGGATCTGAATCCTGCAATGGATCGAATCCTACCATGGATCCAAGTCTTACCTTGGATCTGAGTCCTACCATGGATCCGAGTCCTACCTTGGATCCGAGTCCTACCTTGGATCCGAGGCCTACCATAGATCCGAGTCCTACCATAGGTCCGAGGCATACCATAGATCCGAGTCCTACCATGGATCTAGTCCTACCATAGATCCGAGTCCTACCATGGATCTAGTCCTACCATGGATTCGAGTCCTAACATGGATCCAATCCTACCATAGATCCAAGTCTTACCATTGAATTGAGTCCTACCAGGGATCCGACTCCTACCATGGATCCGAGCCCTACCGTTGATCTGAATTCTGCCATGGGTCCAAATCCTACCATAATCCAAGTCCTACCTTGGATCTGAGTCCTACCATAGATCCGAGTCCTACGAGTCCTACCATGGATCCGAGTCCTACCAGGGATCCGAGTCCTACCAGGGATCCAAATCCTACATGGTTGGAGTCTTACATTGGATCCGAGTCCTACCTTGGATCTGAGTCCTACCTTGGATCTGAGTCCTACCTTGGATCTGAGTCCTACCATGGATCCGAGTCCTACCATGGATTTATGTCCTACCATGGATCTGTGTCCTACCAAAGATCTGTCCTACCATGGATCTGAGTCCTACCATGGATCTGATACCATTGATCTGTGTCCTACCATAGATCTGAGTCCTACATGGATCTGAGTCCTACCATGGATCTGTGTTCTACCATGGATCTGCTACCATTGATCTGGGTCCTACCATAGATCTGAGTCCTACCATGGATCCGAGTCCTACCATGGATCCAAATCCTACCATGGAGTTCAATTTTACATCTACGTACGTTATATCTGTATACTTGCAGACATGGAGTGGCTAAATGGTCCCAAGGAGAACGAGAACATGGAGGTGGACATCGGCTTCATGCCGCTGATGAAGTTGAACAACACTTCGCCGTCTGAGAAGGTGCGCCACTCCAACATGCTTCTGAATGACACTATGAGAGAGGAGAACCCCAACCTGCCCCAACTTGTGTCCACTGTGGAGTGGATGTCAGAAATCTCACTTGAAGACGCTCAAAGAGTGCTTGAAGTCACATTGTACCCTTTTAAAAAGGTTTGTAACATTATCTAAATTAATATTTTTCTTTTGATGCGTCATGTTTGTAACCCATTTAATCTCCCGTCCCAAAGTGGGTAGGGGGATAAATAGGAATTGAATTCGTCTGTCCGCTGTCCATCCTTTCATTTTGGTTTTGTAAATTATTCTTTTACAGAGTTATAGGCCTTGCTCCATGCTCCATAACGCTGTGGTTAGTGTGTGCAATGGGGACAGGGTTTTCTCAGAAACTATGGACGTACATGAATGAAACTTTGCATGCTTATCTTAGAGGTACTTGTCAAGTCTGTATTCGTCGTTGTGATTGTGCTGTTTTCTTGTTTTGGAAGTCAGCCTAAACTTAGTGATTTCTCCTCTCAAGTTGTATTATTAATTACTTCATTCAGTTGTTTACGTGCACATTATATTTTTTCAATGTGATTAATTTCTGATTTCTGTGATTTCAGGTTCCATATTACAACTTTACAGAAGCTTTCAAAAGAGCAAAGACAGAAAAAAAGCTAGTGCACTCTATACTGTTGTGGGGTGCGCTGGACGACCAGAGCTGCTGAGGTTCGGGGCGGACTCTCAGGGAAACAACCCTGGAGAGCCCGCCCGTCACTCAGCTCCTGTCTGAGAATTTCATCAGTTCCTGGTCCCTGATAGCGGAACTAGAGGTGAGCTGATGGGGTGGGATTCAGGAGTGAGTGTTAGGGTGAGGGTGCGTTGAGGGTTGTAGTCCCTAGTAGCGGGTGAGGGTTGCTCAGTATACAATTTGACATACCGTATTCGACGTAATAAGCGACCAGGGCGCTTTCAAAATTAGAAATAGGGGGCTCTTATTAGAATAATATTTTTGTGAAATAAACCCACATAGTTGAAAGGTAAATTTCATGGTTTATGCTGACAGCCTGAAATGTTTATATACGACAGTTATATTTTTCCTGAATTTAATTGCCCACAATTAAGGGTGCATATAACACATGCGTGCGTATTATACGCGAACAAATAAGTCTTGTGTACATTGATCAATTGGAAGGGGTGCTAATTGGGATTGTTCACTAGCCAATATATTAGCAAATATCGCCGTGGGCGCTTATTACGTCGAATACGGTAAGTCACACTTACAATGTTGAACTTTCATCGCAAATTTACACAGGGCTACACAGCTTTGTTCATTTTGAAGTTACGAGCACACAAATTGTTGTTGGAATGAACTAGCCCAAAACGGAATATCAAAACTGTGTATTTAATGGAAGCAATATAATGACTTTCAAACAGGATCTTTGAGAGATTGAAGCTTGAGTTACCTCCCTTGCAGGAGCTGAAGAAGGACTCCAGTGAGCCTGAGGTTGCAAAGAAGGCAGAGGAGTTTCTCACCAACTACAACTTCCCTGTCATGATGATGGTGGTACTGCCGAATGGCACCATCATCAACAAAATGAATGCCAATGATTTCCTTGACATGGACACCTCCATTCTTGAGTCAGGGTAAGTAGGGTGTAGTGTACTGCCCCATGTGGACACTTCCATTCTTGAGACAGGGTAAGAAGGCTGTAGTGTACTGCCTCATGTGGACACTTCATGTTAAACTGCAGCATGGTATCTCAAAGAGCTAGCACTATAAATCGGCATCAGTCCGGACTAGTACAAGCAGCCACACACATACACACACATGTGCTTGCACGTCGCTATATAAGTGCAATAATCTTGGACGTTAAACCCAATTTCACCTCACCTCACCATTCTTGAGTCAGGGTAAGTAGGGTGTAGTTTACTGCCCCATGTGGACACTTCCATTCTTGAGACAGGGTATGTTGACTGTAGTGTACTGTCCCATGTGGACACTTCCATTCTTGAGTCAGGGTAAGTAGGTTGTAGTGTACTGAACCATGTGGACACTTCCATTCTTGAGTCAGGGTAAGTAGGTTGTAGTGTACTGACCCATGTGGACACTTCCAGAGTCTTGAGACAGGCAAAACAAACAGTCTTACATGCTTAGCGGTAGCGAGAACTAAGATCTGATTTTAATGAGATTGGACACTTACGATAGAGGGGAGATATTTTACAGGGAGGTAACTCTTGGAAGACAATAGTTCCGTCAAAGTGTTATGCTCACTGCAATGAAAATATCACTCTTCTCAACTTCAGAAAACTCAATCTGAAGTATATTATAATGATGCTCTAATGTCTGCCATTCATTCTATTTTGTATCTCAGTACTTGTAATTGTTCTTGCAGATTTTCTGAACCTTCAAGCTACAACTATGTCAAGTTTCTAAAAGAAGGCATACAGAAAGCAGCAGTGTCTGCAGCATAAAGCTTCCACATCCTGCTCTCCTAACAACATATCACAGCAATAATGTGAATCTCAGATGACAGTATTGACAGATTAATGGTATAGGTTTTTTATGGAATGGGATGTTAACTTTCAATAAGATCCCAAATTGGTAGTACTGTAAAATCAGTCAAGATCAATGAAAAATCAATAAATATTTAAACACAGTTTCAGGTTTACAATAAAATGGCAATACAGTGGGTCAGATAAGAGGCAGCATCAATAAGGAACAGGCCCTTGAATTAATGTAAGGCAACATTTCTTATATTTATTGGTTTATGGATTTCAAACTCATTTCAAAAGTGAGGTAGGCAAATTAAAAACAAAAACCAACAAAAAACCTCGGATTTGTTTTTGCTTGACTTTTGTTCTAAAAAGTTAGGTAGGTACAAAAAAAATATATTTGAGTAACAAAAGCAAAACAACTCAATTTTTCAAGAACATTTAATTATATCCCTGGCACACAGCATGTGCACAAATGGCAATATAACAATATTTATGTCATGGTGAAATGCATGAAAGACCTCGACATATTGGTGGCATGGGCCACGATTAAACTGGTCAACACTGTGTTTTGCGTTGACACGCTTTGATGGTATTAGAGAAGAATCCCAGCGAGAAATATCTGAGTGACTTCCCTTTGCTTTACATGCATTTCGTTTGTTGTTTGAACTTTTAATGTATTTTTGTAAAGTAAAGATCGGCGGTAATAAGAAAAGGAGTAATTTGTATGCATCTGTAAACCAAGAAATAAAAAAAATGTCGCCTGAGGGCACTCGTGAATGCCCAGAATATTTTCACTGTTGATTGTCTTGAAAGAGTTTTGTCTCCATGTTGGAAGCTGGCAGATATTTAGTATTTCCAGATAAGTATCCAAACTGCACTTAGCAACTGTGTAGAAACTGCCCCATCCTGAAACCTCTCGAAATGATCAAGCCTGTTATGGTATTGTATACAAGGAGCAATGATTCAAAAAACAATACAAAATCATTCTGAAAAGCGCCTCTCGCTGCTGTTGATTGCAGTTCAATCCGGCTACAGCAGCATTTCATAGTTATTTACTTGTATGTCAACATTTTGCTGCCATTTACAATTACTACAAATATATTTAGACAAAAACAACTCACACATAACAATATTTAGGGACAGCCATGATTTATCAGTGTTTGTTCCTGCAGAAGATAATCAAAAGGAGTACCGGCATGACAATACTTATCGTACATAAGATTCATATCAAACAGATTGACTTTCAAGACCTCTGTTTATTTGCACATATCATTAAAAATTTCTTACCTTTTTTAGGGGCAGATATCTTTTAATAAAGTACCCACAAAATTATGAGAAAAAGAAAAAACAAATCAAACCTACGGTGAATGTCGGGAGTGTGTTTAAATCTGGAATGATTGCATAATATCCCTGTTCTTTCATCTTGTTCATGATGTGCCTGTCTGAGAGAAAGGATTTCTGAGAGTAAGGATTAACCCTTGTTTTGCTATAGTGGATGAAGATTTAGAGTAAAACCTTGAAAAACAATTTTATTTTATTTCTTGTTTGGTGCAGGTTTAGATTAATAGTCTAACTTGTGTCCATTTTATATTTGGTGTAGATTTAGTTTAACATATATCCATAAATGAACTCATGAAATACAATATTTTGGTGCTGATCACTAAGTTGTCATGACAACGTGTACTATGACGACTTGACCACAAAGCAGATTTGCTCGGGAAAGTCTGACAACAACCGTTGTCCACTGACAGTTGTAGTGGCAGCACCAGAGTGTCAGTGTTGTTTCAGGAGATGTTTGATTGATGCAAAGTAGTTTTACAATAACCTGGCAAATAGTACACTTAGAGTTATCATTGTTTAGTTGTATATTGAAATGCTTTTACTTTCTGATAGCCAGTAGTAGTGTATGTTAAATAATCTCAAATTTGGAACATTTTCATCTTTAATAGGCCAACTTATTCATGTTGCTTGGATCACAGATCAACCTGCTTGCATGTTCTTTAAAAAGAGAGATGAGAATTTTTTTTGGGAATTTTTGGTTTCTGCTGATCATATTTACATTTACATTTAGACTCAGGGCAGACATTGCCATGTAAGTTTGTCTTGAAACTGCTGCCACTGAAGTGAGATTCGAGAAAAGGACAATTTGTCTGTATTCTAATGAATATTACTTAAGTTTGATCACAGTATTTCTTGTCCAGTAAATCTCAGAGTGCTGCTGTTAGGTGACCATTTTATTTTGTTGTTTCTCAAACTGCTGAAGCTCAAGTTAAAATTGTATCCAAGTAAAAAGAAAATGTTGGCCTTTTAGTCCCATTGAAAGGAGATATGGTAGAATGGACCATTGAAAATACCTTTAGTGTCATGGTTAACTCTGCTGTGATAAACTGTATCTTTGTGTGTAATAATGAGTGTTGTTTGTAGTGTGTCTCGTGCTGTTGCTCATCAATGTTGTTATGCTTGTTCAGTGCTGTTTCGTGTGTGTTATATTGTGACCCCTCTGCCCTAATCAGTACCTGGACATTTAACAAAGCAGGGGCCATTTCATTTGGGGGTGACCTTTAACAAAGCGCCTGTCAACTGGGTTCGACAGTAGCATTGAGAGCATTAAAGTGTGTCTCAGGTATCCTCTAGGAGTTGGGGGGACGGTTGGGTAGCCTAGTGGTTAAAGCGTTTGCTCGTCACACCAAAGACCCGTGTTTGATTCCCGACATGGGTACAATGTGTGAAGCGCATTTCTGGTGTCCCCGCTGTGATATTGCTGGAATATTGCTAAAAGCGGGGTAAAATCATTCTCACTCACTCACTCTAGGAGTTGGGGACTAGTTTTAAAACATGCGGCACAGAAAGTTGACTCAAATCAAAACAAGTACTGAATGAAAGGATGCCATATTTCATTATTGTTTGCAAATGCTCACATAAGACACTCAAAGGGTTTAAACCTTTTCCTGATCATCCATTTTACATCATCAAAATAATATTTTTATAACATACTTGCATTTTATGAATCTTTTGATAAAATGAATTGAAAAACAATTGGGAAAATATTGCCATCTTTAAAACCAAGTCATGTTTGCCACAAAACAAGTCATATACCTACTAAGAATGTATGGAAAATAAATTTGCCATGAACCTATTGACTTATAATTGTTGAATGTGTCCCACACTACTTTCTACATTTGATGTTCATGGGCATGTTCTGTGCTGCCATCCAGACTGTATCACATAGCTCAAGAGGATTGCCTTCCTTCTGTCTAGGCCCAGTAGAGGGGCCGACAACAGGTGTCCAGGGCTTTCAGATGTGATGTCCCTTCATGTTCAGATCCTAGAAGTCAGGCAAGACTTCTCCTATTTCTTGGTTTATTGGTGACAAATCTTGGTTGTAGTTGGAGAAAACAGATGGAACATTTGAGTCGTGTAGTTTTCTTTAAAACATGACCTGAATTTGTTGCCGTGTTTACAGCGGTGGTTAGGCTGGTCCTGTTGGTCTTGTGACTTTACATCATGTATTTATACTTTTTCAGGTTGAAAAATATTAGAAAAATACAAAATGTCAAATAAATTGAAAAAAACAATTATGAATTTTATAGGGTCGTCAGATGACAAAACCTATTTTTCGAAAAGATCTCACCTCATGAACGTATGTTCAATCCTCTGTAAGAATACACTGTAGGAATGTTTTGTTCTGGTAGATACCTTAGAAAGAGGGATAAGTACCAACTCCCTTTTCAGATAAGTACCAACTCTCTTTTCAGATAGTGTGGAGAGCTTCAATACCGTTATGCCAAGTATACAAGCATTCATTGTCAGTCTACATGTTACGATGAAACTCTGTTTTCCAGACAGTACCTTTCCAAGTAAAATCATCAAGATTATCAAATTTCAAATTTCCAAAAACAAATGTCATTTTTTTTTTCTATATTCCAACAGCCTGGAAGTCATGGTTTCCATAGTAGCAGGGTCTGGATTAATAAGGTTTCAGGGTATATATGTAGTGAAGAAATGGAGGACATTGTCTCTGGCACTGTCTTGCTTAGTCAATACAGAAGTGTTTCTTGTTACTCAATGTATCCAGAAGGTGTTTAGAGTTGTGGCTTGTGTGAAATTTGATCAGAAGTATTCTTCTATTATTGCGTGATGTTATACACTAAATTATCAGTATAGTTTGTGATGTGAAGTTTTGAAATATTATCCATATTGTGTGTTAAAGTGGTACTGGGGTATATATATATATATATATATATATATATATATATATATATATATATATATATATATATATATATATATATATGAACTGCTAAGTAATCAGAGACTTGATGCCTTTGGGCAAGAAGCATTTAATTTTTATTAATATTCTGGGAAAACAGAAATATAGCAGAAGAAAGCACACACCCGCAGGAACTGCATATGAACAAGACCAGACAGGAGAGCAATGTCAAGATCAGGTGTTGACATGACGCCATGACCAATGAATGATACTTCCGCGTATGTTGTCTTAATTGTCATCAGTATGTGTAGATGCTAGATCTGTAATGACACAGCTATTATAACCACAGTTTTTTGTTTGCATTTCTGTGTTTCTGTGATCAGGAAAACATTCATTTGATTTGTAAATAAGATACTAGAATCGGATAGGCATTTAGAAAAGGAAAATTCATCCAGTCTGATATATATATATATATATGTGAGTTTTGTTTGAAAGTAATTTCACAAGTGGTCAGTGAATTATGGAACCTTGAATACTTAAGTCAAGTCAAACAGTAAATTTCTTTGTATATGTGGACAATTTTGTTATGTTTATTTGTGAATCTAATTCAGATGTATAGAGATACTGTTTGTAAAAATGATGTTTTTTATGATTATATTTATTTTTTAAAGAATATACAATATATGCAAGCATTGTTATGGAAATAAAATACAGTTTGACAAAGTTGTTTTTTGTTCACAATGTAGCGGAAAGCTTGTTTTTCAGAACGGTACGTGTTGATGCGTGTAATCTTCATATTGGAAGATGGGAACGTAAAATCCTACCTTCGTGGCGTTCAGACGACAAGGGCAGATAACTCAACAGACACTTCAGTGTTCAGCGCCACGACCTGTGACAAGAAAATGGTTGTGCAGATCATCAAAAACGCGCCGTGTATGGGCACCAGTATCATTATGATGTTGATAATGTTTGGGGAGCTAAAAACGAAACATATTGGACATTATAACATAGACTTGATATTTCTGAAATTCTCCGTAAGCAATACGGAAACATTTCAGAGTTGTGCTCTCGTAAGAAAACCTACTCGTGATTAAACTTCAGCCTAGTTCTAACAAATCGAAGGTACAAAATAATTTATCTGGAATGTCTTGGAGAAGTAGTGAAAGGTTGATAAACTTGTAACTGGATACAAACCCTACCTTCAGTTGAAATTTCTGCTAGGAAAGCGAAAGAACTGAAATTTCATATTCCTGTAAAGCAACAGGCTCCAGTTCAGTTGTTCAATGTACATATTTGTGTGTATATACAAAGTAATTACAAAGAAAATAATTGAACCGTTGATAAGTTATGTTTCAGCAGTGAACCCTACCGATATATGAAAAAGTGATATTTTGTTTTGCCTTAAATTGGAAACGAAAAATCTAAACGTTTGAGATATCAGGAATGGCAAAGGGAAACAGTTCAATACTTCGTCTGATTTGTCTGCCAAGATTAACATGTAATATTCAGTTAAGCAACAAAAATCAACCCCGTACCCTCTTTTGGACTTAAGCCCGGCGGTGTTGCCATGACAACGCACAAGTTTCCTCGCGAACTACTTCAGAACCAGAATGCCTGTATAGCAAAGAGCATTAGTCTTGTTTGATTGTATACACAGTTTTATAATTAATATCAAACAAATTATAACTTAAGCTCGGGATATGAACCCAGCTTGTATTTCTATGTGAGTCCGATTTCCTGCCATGTCAACGCAAATGGAAAAAAAACTTACAAAAATCCTTCGAAAATACTGGTTTGTATACAAATTTTCACGTTATTCTCCGGAAGCGAACGCTGCCATTAAATTTGACTAACATACAGTAAATCTTAGTGTAAACGCCGGAGCAACGAAGAGATATCGAGGAGCGTAATACTTAAAACGAAACTTGATATAAAACAACGTCTAGCTCCGATAAGTGAGTGAGTTACAATTTATCATCCAAAACTATCGCTTGGGTGAGATCAAGCGTTATCTCCTCTGTAGATATCGCTGCAATGAAATTGCAACACAATGCTTTGCAGACCATTGTGACGTCATTGATTACCATGACGTCACAATCAAATGAAATCGCTAATGGCTCTGCTATTGAAGCTGTTAGCAGGACCTTTTACGTGGAAGACATTGCTTATTACTGCCTATATACTGAAAAAGTTGGAAGAATGATGTTGGATGATCAATAAAATCTCACCCGAGTGTCTTTGATATCAAATATATCAACACTCGTTGATAAAAGTGGGGAAAAAATCCTCGGCAAGCCCCGGAGTTTTTCCACTTATCAACTCGTGTTGATATATTTGATATCAAAAGACACTCGGGTGAGAGTCTCTATTTAACGTCACATCGGTATTATTTCAGCCTTATGGCGACTAGCTCCGATAAAAACGCCAGTTGATCTGAAATTCAAGTCGGACGCTTATTCGAACATTTGTGGTGATTAGCGTGTGCTACTTTGAAAAGGCAAACGAAATAAAACAGTTTGTTTTAATGAGATTGTATGACTGGCGTAAAGGACAACCCATTCAGTACACGAAATGTTGTGATTATACCAAACGTCTCCTATAAATATAACAGTGTCACGTGGTCTTTCCGCAGGAGGTGTGGTGAGGTGAGGTGAAATGGAGTTTAACGTCGCGTTCAAGATTGTTGCACTTATATAGCGACGCGCGCGAATTCACCTTTATTTTCTTGATTAGATAAATAAAACATGTTGAAGACGCCCAGAAGAGATAAATTGACTTTTGGGCGACGCAGATTGTTAATCAATATCCTCCCGACAACCTGTGCTATATACATTACATGATTGATGCGAAGTTACAGAAAAAAATCGTGTTTTATCAACCGTCAAAACAGTCGCTTGACACCTTCCGACATTCAAGTCGATGCTTATCGATTTGTTTCCGAAAATCGACGATTGAGTAACAATAGCAAGTCAGTAGACGGGGTATGGTATTACCTTCTGTGTCAACCTCTTTCCCTATGGCGATAAACCATCAATATTTCAGAGTTAGCTTGCCTTCAATAAACAACATGTATTTGTACGTTCCAGCTGTTATAACTGTTTATAAACCATCAATACTTGAAACATCTTCCCGAAGCAAGTGAGTTAACTGACTATAACAGTCCAGTTTCCACCCTTGCCGAACCAGGCTGGTATTATGGAATTACATTTTGGCTGGACTAACGAGTCTATGTATCGTCCAATTAAAATCGCGCAACGAAATCGAATGCCGGTTCGTAAACTATCGCGAGATTTTGGTCGATTGCCGGATTTGCAGTACATGTGCACCGCCAACTCGTTGTTAACAGATATTTTCCAAATCTGTTCCTTTTTTTTAATCAAGGTGCTCACGTGTTTTGATGCATTTCGCGATGTAAGACTCGTTTTACCACAATATACATCTTGATTATCGATCAGATCGTCCTGAAAAGGCGTCGATTTATTTTATTGAAGCAAGTGCGTAGTACGAGAGGTGGAATCTGATTGGTTCATAGGAGAGGCTTAGAAGGGACATAATAACTCATAACTCATAATAGCCACTGGTGGCGCTATGATCGAGGCCAGGAATTCCAGCCTAGTTCGGCAAGGGTGGAAACTGGACTTTTATAGTCAGTTGACTCTCTTGCCTCGGGAAAATGCACTTGAGAACGTAGCTTGCAAACAATAAACAACTCATTGTATAATTTGTATGTTCCAGCCTTAATAACTGTCTGTAAACCATCAATATTTGAGAAAATAGGTTGCCAAACTAACAACTCCTTGTACAATTTGTATAATAAATTACATTTAATAATTGCAGAAAACAGAACTGTTATGTGACAAACAACCTGAAATAATACTACACTACGATTGATATACAAGTTATTAAACACGTCTGGAACACACACGCACGCATGCGTATGTTCGTGTGTGCGTTCTGGGTATGAGTATTGTCTCAAAATATACTATATACGAGCAATATCTATGCTTGCGATAACGAATACGTCAACATTCTACGTAAGATATGCGGAGCTGACGCCTCTTTAAGGATTTCCCATTGCGTATACGTACGCGTACGCTTACGCATTCGTAAACAAGTATATGAAATACGCGAACGAAAGAAATGTGCTTTACCCTGCATTATTACTTTATACCAAATCGATTTTTCTGATACGGATAACGAAAACGAAAATACACAAATGCAAAGACTGTGTTTGAAATAAGGAAAAGCTTTTATGGATGTCAACGTTTTTTTATGAGGAACACAACGTTTCGGAAGACACGTGTATATACTTACTCACTATCGAGTAATATTTTCTTTATTTATAGGGGAACTTTCAAAAGCTATAAATGAAAACGCTAACCATGGCATACAATTATTTCCAGATACTAATGAAATTGTGTTACTGTTATTTGCAGATGACGTCATCCTTGTCTCAGAATCTATTGGGGGTTTACGGACTCAGCTTAATATCATTGGTGTTTTTTCAGATACATGGGACTTAACTGTTAACATACATAAATCAAACGTAGTTGTTTTCAGAAGGGGAAGCACCCTGTCTGCGAAGGAGAAATGGACATACAAAGACATCCCCTGCCCATAGTTAACAGCTGTAAGTACTTAGGTGTAATATTATCTTCAACTTTCAAGATGACAAAGTGTATTGCTGATCTAGCAAATCGTGGAAAACGGGCTTTGATGGAAATAAATATAAATTTAAATAAAATAGGAATGATTGATCCAAAAGTATATTTTAAAATATTTGATACACGGGTATTGTCAATACATGTATATGGGTCAGAAGTATGGGCTTACCAGCGGTATGATCAATTAGAACGAGTTCATCTTTTGGCATGTAAAACTTTTTTAAAGGTGGGACAACAAACGCCAAATGCAATTGTCTATGGTGAATGTTGTCGCAGATCCGCATTATAAAGAATGGGTTAAAATTAAACAGGATGCATGAAGGGCGTATTCCAAGAAAAGTATATAACATGTTGATGTATTTAGACAACATTGGTCATAATACTTGGGTAGTATCTGTTCGTAACATTTTATGTTCCCATGGTTTGGGATTTGTATGGTTAAACCAGTCTGTTGGGGACAATCTAGCTTTCATTGGGGTATTTAAAACGTATTTTGTAGATGAATTTCGTCAAAACTGGATGTCAACACTCAACAGTAGTACCGGATATGTCATGTATAAACAAAATAAAACACTGTTTGAACCTGAAAGATTTTTGTGTATTTACAATAGCAACATGTACGCAGTGTTTTTATTAAATTAAGATGTAATTTTTTACTTTTTAGGACAGAACGAGGGTAGATGGCAATCTATTGAATCATATTTACGTATGTGTCCTGTTTGCAATATGTCTGTTGAAGATGAATATCATTTCGTATTGATCTGTAAACATTATACTGAACTGCGTAAAGTTTATTTGCCAGAATTATATTGGAAATTTCCAACTATATTTAAATTCAAAAGTTTATTGTGTACAACTCCGGATTAGTTATTAAAACGGCTGCAATATTATGCATATTAAGCATACAAAAAAAAACATGAAGTCGTAAAATCCATGTAATGCGCTTCACTATTTGCATTGCATTTCTTGCACATGGGCCAAAGGCCTACACACAAATACATGTAAACTAATTTTGACTTTTGACTACATACTTACTCCTTCATCAGGTAAATAAATGCCCTGAGTCCTTACCTGGTGAAGGAGTAAGTTTATAATAAAGACATCCAACAATTCTCTTCCTGATGTGTATCACTTCTAAATGCCTTTCAAAGACTTGAGTGTTTGAAATAATTTAAAACCCAAACAAGACAGTCAGGCAGGTGACCCATAAGTGTTGCCTGTCGATCTTCAAAGTTACATACCCGCATTCATAAATAAGAAACTACTAAAAAAGCGCTAAATGAAGAGACCTATACGAGGAGTTATGTATATATAATTATACATAATAAAACTGAATACAAAATTAGTCTTAAATATATCGTGCAGACGGTCTGGCACATGGAGGAAAATTTCATGCAGCCTGACAGATATGTTACCAGCCACGGGTTCTTTCGGACACTGATTGTAGATCACATTTTGAGAATGATATCTTAAAAGCTTCATTTGACACAAATACACGATGGAACTGTCAAGCTAGGCAGTAATTTGGACATGTTAAGCTTATGTGGTATCTACAAAGTGCATCTGATCTATCAAGTAAAATTATACAGTTTGGTTCAACACTAAATGTACTTCCCCAATCAAGCAAAGACAATCTCGAAAAGTCAAAATTGCGAACAACGACTTCGCAACAGCCCACTGAGTTATCATCCTCTGTAGGGAGTTTTAGATAATATTTCCGATCATGCGCAAATGGTTGCGGAAGTGAGGATGTTTGTTTGGAAAAATGTGTACACGTCAACTTGTCAAAATAAGTGATTTACCACGAAAGTAATCTGCACACCCCGACACCCCCAGGTCTTCACCACCGGGGCTCCCACATACTGGTTTCAACCGCACAGTGTGAATTTTACATCAAGCAGCGTCCTTGTTTCGTCACGGAAGGCGACCAAACACCTGTCCAACGTCCCGGTTTTCGTGCATACTGATGACGACAGTGTCTGTTAAGCTTACATTGTTTCATATCAATGTCGACTAGTTAAACTTTTTGGACAGTTGATAGTTTGTATAGGAGCCTGTTGGAGTTGAAAAATGATGGGTTCTTATTCAAGAGAGCAGAAACGCAACGTACAATAAGGTTGGTATGATTCTGAAAATGCATTGCAACCAGCTGTAATCATCTTAATCTTATGTCAGTGTGAACGCAGGATCTATTTAATTTGTTTGATGGACACGTGAAGATCCTGGGTATAATAGGTGTTTAGCAACCCATGCTTGTCGTGAAAGGTGGGTTTGGGTGGTCAGGCTCGCTGACTTGGTGGATGCATGTCATCGTATCCCACATTGCATGGATCCATGCTCATGATGTCAATCACTGGATTGACTGGTCCAGACTCGATTATTTACTGACCACCGTCAGAATTTTGCTGAGTGCAGCGTTAAACAATAAACAAACGGACAATCATATGTTTGATGACATTTTAATTTCTGTGTTGATGTAAGGTTAAACGATACAAATGTTAACAAACGCTGTTTTATATTTATTAACAAATATACCAAAAATTATTGCACTACATACAGTTTTTGCATATTTGCTGTTTACAAAGTAGACAGAATTTATGGATAACAACTGCTTTATTTACTGTAAATCGACATTTCGGTATAGATCCTTCTACCGTTATCAAGCAAGTCCACTTTGTCATCTGTCAACTGCAAAGCAATGCCTATCAAAAAATTTATTGCCACAACTTCAGTGTATTGCAGTACTTGTTATGTACACTAAACAGAACAAAATGCACTCAATAACCCTCATTATTATTTGTGTTCTCTATATCAGATGTCCTTGATTTTATCAAACTGTGCATATTATACCGATTAAAGTTCATTATTTACATAAGTCATGCTTAGTGACATCCAGGCATCATTGACAAGGGAGAAAGCTCCAGCATATCACAATAGGGAAAAGTTGTGTATGGGGCCTGAATTGAACAATAACGGGCATCATTCTACATCCCACAAAGTATGATTGTGCCAGACTTCAGTAATTTATCCAGGCAAGTACAAAGACAGCAATTTAGATGACACATCACAAAGATTTGTCCAATAAGGATAAACCCCACTATGAAGATGATAAACAAAGATATTGCTGTGGTTCAGGAGGCAATGTAATATGTCCTAAGCAATGAAATAAAACAAAACTAAAAAATATTTCGAGGCAATGTTCACAAGGCCCTTGAAGAAGAGTGATATCCAGTCAATCTGACCTTACACAGAAGGCTGATGATTGAAAGTCAATTCTACACATGATAAAACATTGGCAGAATGTGACATATTGTGGCTACTAAACTGGGCAGCAAAAGAAAGTATAGGTCCAGTTCCATGATCGATGAAAAAATAACAAGAAGAGGTTTTGTTGTGAATTATAATATAATCTGGGGACGGGTAACAAATGATTGATCAACCACAGTTTGAATGAAATTGTGCAATCACAGGTAATGTAAGCTCAAGGTAAACAATGATGGGGTAAGAAATTTCATTTTCAAAAGTTGTCTGAAATGTCACCAAAACATTTGTCAGACACTACAAGTTCATTGTCGACACAGTTGCCTTCAATAGCGTGTATGACCTCCAGCTGTCTCAATGCATGCTGTGATACGCCGCCTCATCGATGACGTTAGTCTTCTGATGACATGGACTGGAATCCGTTGCCACTCGTCTCTCAGGGCCTGCTGCAATTCTTGTCTGACGGGAGGCTGATGGCGTGCTCTAATCTGTCTGTCAAGATGGTCCCACAGATGTTCAATAGGATTCATATCGTGTTGGTTGGTTGGTTGTTGTTTAACGCCACACTCAGCAATATTCCAGCTATATGACGGCGGTCTGTAAATAATCGGGTCTGGACCAGACAATCCAGTGATTAATATCATGAGCATTAATCCACACAATTGGGATCGATGACATGCATCAACCAGGTCAGCGAGCCTGACCACCCGATCATGTTAGTCGCCTTTTACGACAAGCATAGTCACCTTTAAGGCAAGCATGGGTGAGTGGGCAGGCCAGGGCAAAACGTCAACATTCTGCTGGTTTAGAAAGTTCTGAGTCAGTCTTGCAGTATGGGGCCTGGCATTATCCTGTTGAAACAATGTCCCCTGCTGTTGGCTTTGTAAGAACGGAAGCACAACTGGCTGCAAAACTTGGTCTCTGTACTGCACAGCGTTCAGGTTTTCCTGTATAATTAGTACCATTCCTCGGAAAGGATGATACGCTCGGATTCCAGCAGCACGAAGTCGTCGTAGTATGTTGATTAATGGGATGTCCCAATGCTGTTGCTGCCGTCGCCGTCGCCGTTACAAATCTGTTTCGCAGGTGAATGAGCCGTATCTCACCGTCGTCCAGTGGTGTTGTCACTCGGGGTCGTACGGTTCTAGGCCTGTCCTGTGTCCTCCTTGTCTGCCTGTACCGTTGAATCAGCTGGGCTACTGTCAATGGTGTACAACCAAACCTTTTATAGCATTTATACAGCTAACATGCATGTGCAGTTTATGCCATAGGCGGGAAACCTGTTTCACCATTTTTTTGTCACCACACGAGCGCTGTCAAAGGTGGCGCATTCGGGTGAGGTGTTTTTTGGTACCTGTTCCTGGGCAGTCATATTCCCAATACCCACTTTCCACTAGTTATCGCTGTTTTTAGGAAAATTACAAATTGCCAACCTATACTTTCTTTTGCAGCTTAGTTTATTTAGGAGATAAACATACTGTGTTTTCAATGTAGAGCTAGACTGCCTGTAGATTTAACCCCACTGAATGGAATTTGGACCTAAACGTGCAGCTAGAGGTTTCAGATGTTAACAATTTACATCAAAGCGGCTGTTTAACACAGAGGGGGTTTATTTTGGTTTGATATCTCTGATTGACCAATCAAAATGGAGTATTTTCCAAATTCAAGCTGGTTATATGACATAGTCAGACATACATTCAATTAATCAATAATTTGTTTAATGACATTGATGCATGTTTTTTGTGGAGGCAATTGAACTCAAACAGGGTTTAGCCCTCTGTCTTTTTAGGAAATGAAGGGTTTTTAGCAAGGTTCCTGGACTGGCAAAGCATGTGTCAAGATCTCTCATGATGAGGACAGAACACTAACAGTTTGAATCTGGCCCACTTGTGGCGATGCAGTTGCACAGGCTGAGAATGTGCCATAGACCCTCTAGGCACTGCCTGCACTCTGGGCACTGCCTGCACTCTGGGCACTGCCTGCACTCTGGGCACTGCCTGCACTCTACTTACTTACTTACTTACTTTGGAGATTTAACGTGCGCTTTCCGACTGATGCGTATTTCGCACACGGGCCCGGCCAGGCCATTTAATGTGTTTCCGAAAGGGGCGAGGGTGGTCTGTGCAACCCAAGAGGGGGCTTTAGGGGTTGCTTATATAGAATTTGGGAATTTTGAGATTTGGGATAGATGCCGATGGGGTTGGGGAGGAGAACTAAGGGAGCTGGGTATGGTGGATGATTGTTTGTTTATGTGATTTTGATTTGGTAGGTTATTATGGTTTTAGATGCGTTTGATTAGTTCCGTTTTTATTAAGAATACGCCTAAGGCCTTGAAGTTTTCTAGTTTATTTTGTGGGTTTAGTATTGCTTCTAGAGTGAGAGCCTTGTTTAGATTGAGGGTGGTTTGTAATGCGGTTCGATGTGTTAGGTAGTGTGTGCAGTGGATGAGTGCGTGTTCTGGGGTTTCTAGTTGTTTGCAGTGTGGGCAGTTACCTGTAGTGTGTTTTTTAATTTTTTTTAGGTGGTTATTTAGGTTGGTGTGTCCTGTTTGGAGTTTAGTGATTACTCTGTCGATTTTTTTTGATGGATGGAGAATTTTTGGTTTGGTTAGTGGTTTGCTGAGCACTCTTTTGATTTGGCTATTTGAGTTTAGATATAGGTTATGCCATTTTTTTGTGATTTTTTGTTTGTTTACACTTTTAATTTCTGATTTTGAGATGGGTAAGTTTAAGCTTATTTCTGGGATTTTGAGGGATAGTTTAGCTGCTTTATCGTCGTTTTCATTACCGTATATTCCTACGTGGGCGGGTATCCACAAGAAGGTTATTTGTTTGCCTGCCTTAGTTAGGTCGTTGGAGCTTTTAAGTATTTGATTTATTAATTTAGGTCGGTTTTTGGTATTTTTGTTTTGGAGGGCTTGTAGTCCACTTAGGGAGTCAGTAAGTATTAGGATTTTTTGGTGGTTTTTGGATTCTTGATTGTGGAGGGCTGAGGCCATGCCCATTAGTTCTGCCGTCAATATTGATTGGTTATTTGGGAGTCGGAAGGATTGTGTGGTTTTAGTTGGTTGTGTGGTATGGACTCCGAAACCTGTGTGTTTGGAGGTCGGATCTGAGGATCCGTCCGTGTAAATGTGACACCAATTTGGCCAATTTTTGTGTATGTATGCTAGTGTGGTAGTTTTAGCTATGTTTGGGTCAGTTTGTTTATTTATTTGGCTAGCTAGTGTTGTGTCTATTTTGGGTATTTTAAGTTTAGGGGTGAAGATATTTGATTTTTTGCAGTTTTGTTTAAGATTTTTAATTTGGTGTTCATTTAGGTAGTTTGTTATTCTTTGGGATATTGGGGTAAGTAAGGGGTGTTTACGAGCTAGAGCTTGGTTTTTAGGGCTGATGTTTTGGTTTATTAAGTTTTGGATGAGAGGGTTTGATTGGGACGCGGCCCAGAAATTTAAGCTTAGCTGTTCCCTGCGTAGACTTAGTGGCATTTCTCCTGTTAAGGCCTGAAGTGAGGTGTAGGAGGTGCCATGTTGGGTGCGTGTAATGAGTTTGAGAGCCTGATATTGTATTGAGTCAAGTTTTTTAGATAGAGAGTTGTTTAGGGTGTTGTATATGGCGCAGCCGTAGTCTAGTTTTGATCTAATTAGTGATATGTAGAGAGAGAGGAGAGTATCTTTGGAGGCTCCCCAGTTAGAGCCAGTTAGGCATCTTAGGGTGTTTAGGTCTTTACTGCATTTAGTTGTTAGGTTTTGGATGTGAGCATCCCAGGTGAGATGTTCATCGAAAATAAGTCCTAAGAATTTGGTTTGTTTTTGAAATTTGATTGTTTGATTGTTTAGCTGGAGGATTGGGGAGGCGGGTTTCATGTTTTTATGTTTGAATACTATTCCTGTTGTTTTTTCTGAGTTAAGGGAGAAGCCCCATTTGTCAGCCCATTGTATGTCAGCCCACCCTGCACTCTAGGCTCTGCCTGCACTTTTAGGCTCTGTCTGCACTCTTGGTAATGGCTGCACTCTGGGCAATGCCTGCACTCTGGGCACTGCCTGCACTCTAGGCACTGCCTGCACTCTGGGCACTGCCTGCACTCTAGGCTCTGCCTGCACTTTTAGGCTCTGTCTGCACTCTTGGTAATGGCTGCACTCTGGGCAATGCCTGCACTCTGGGCACTGCCTGCACTCTGGGCACTGCCTGCACTCTGGGCACTGCCTGCACTCTGGGCACTGCCTGCACTCTAGGCTCTGCCTGCACTTTTAGGCTCTGTCTGCACTCTTGGTAATGGCTGCACTCTGGGCAATGCCTGCACTCTGGGCACTGCCTGCACTCTAGGCTCTGCCTGCACTCTAGGCTCTGCCTGCACTCTGGGCAATGCCTCCACTGGGCATCATAATGATGTCACACAACAACTGGCTTCTAAATTTTTTATGAATGAGACAATCGGCAACAGATCAATCAAGTCTGGACCAGATAATCCAGTGATTGCCGTCATGAGTATCATTCCACGCAATTGGGATACAATGACATGCAGGCCCCCTGATCCATTTTGTCACTGACAATGGTAGGTTGCTGGTGACCTGTATTCTCACCCGGATTCCCTTCACGTTCCATATCTTATGGAGGAGTAATGAACAGGCAACTGTTTATCTCTCCTTATATAAACATCATATATATAATAAAATTTGCATTTATCATGTATTTATAAGACTGGGTAAGAAATAAGCAAGTACCACATATGTATCATGATACATTGGATTTGGAATGGACTTCCTTACATGCTGTACACACTTCCATGTGTCTCCTCGTAAAACATAGCACTATGTATATAGTTTAAATCATACTTTGCAACAATATTTGCATGTATGGATTTCTTATAGATGAAGAGAATCATAAATTTTGTGAGCTTCCGGTGTGACAAGTTAATGTTATACAGTAGAGTTTATTTTGCTGCAAGACACAGAGAAATAGGAGGACGAGTATTGACCATGCCTTCTACAAGGAAGTGTTCACAAGCAGTGGCGTTTTCATGTTATAACATCTTTGGAAACCTTTCAGAAAACTAAGCACAGTGTCCTCAATGATAGCAGTTAAAAAGTTGCTGGATAAAAAGAGTAAAGAAGTTGAAACCTACAAGTCAAAGCTGTCTTAATTGATTCTACATCTTTGAATATTTTTTTTCAAAGAAAAGTTCATATCTATTCTACTGGTAGCCTAGCCACTGGTAGCCTAGTGGTTAAAACATTCGCTCGTCATGTCGAAGACCTTGGTTCGATTCCCGACATGGGTACAATGTGTGAGGCCAATTTCTCGTGATATTGCTGGAATATTGCTAAAAGCGGCGTAAAACCATACTCACTCACTGTGTCTATGAGGCCAAAACAGTGGTCAGTCTGACTTAAGGAATTTCAAAGAAGAAGACTGATAATAAAGCACATACTAATAAGAACTGATTACTAAGGATGCTTTTAGAAGCCCTTTGATATTATAATGCTTGTATGTTTACAGGGTAAGAACTGAAGGACAGGAGCGCCATGCATCGGCGAACCAACTCCGAGGTCACCATACCCAGGATGGCTAATGTATGCAAGGTAATACTTGTACTTTCATTCCATATTAGGCCACATTTTTTTTTCTTGCTTTACAGTTTTTTACAGTAAATACCTGTCGGTTAGTGAAAAATAAAACTTAATTAAAAACAAGCAATTCTGATATATATTTTAGTTTTCTCATCCACTACAAAGTTCAGGCTGGTATTAAAATAGAGTTTCTTTACGTTTATACATTGATTATTAAACATTGATGCAAAATTATTAACAGTGGGACCTTGTTTAGAAAATATGTTTGGGTGCAATATGCTATCAGCTTATCATGCTTATCGGTGATAAAAAGAGGGGTAAATTCTACATGATATATTTTTTCCATTTCTACCAAATGTACAGGATCTGTAAAGCAAGAAAAAGAAAGTGTGGCCTTAGCATGGATAGCAGAATAGCCATTGTTGATAACAGTATTGATAAATGAACAAAACAGATGTCAGCCTACCCAGCACTGTCCTACCCAGAGTTCCATGTGGCCAGCATAGTACCCCTGCCACAGGCCAATGCCATGTTACGATTCATCACATCTTACAGTCCATTCAAGATACTGCATATCTTTTACATCTGTTTCGTTTTTGACAAGTCTCCACATCTAGATAAACATAGGTCATAGAATGGTTAACTTTGATTGAGAAAATACTGTGAACAACTATTTCCATTTGCGTAGTTGTCCTGTGTTTACGTTGGTTGTACGGCTCCACGTGCTGTCATGGAAGCTCAAGGGATATGGCCAGCTTGATGTATAAAGACATGGCCAGCTTGATGTATAAAGATATATTGTCATGGACATAACCGTTGCAGTTGTAGTAGCATATCTACAAAATTAAACAAAACAATATGTACAGCTCACCGAAATATGGAAGCGTAGTAGGGCCACTATGAAATTTTATTTTGTCTAAGTATCTCCTATGTAGGACTTATTATCTCCTACGTAGGACTTAGTATCTCCTATGTAGGACTTACTATCTCTTACGTAGGTCTTAGTATGGCCTAGAATCACTATCTTCTTACGTAGGACTTATTATCTCCTACGTAGGACTGAATATCTCCTACATAGGCGATAGTTATTCAAGTCCATACTAAGTCCTATGTAGGAGATAGTAATTCTAGGCCATACTAAGTCCTACGTAGGAGATTATTAGACAAAAGAAAATTTCACCGTGGCCCTACTATGCTTCCGTACCGAAAGGCTTACATCAGGCCAGTATGTTTTGATTTCAGAGAGAGCATGTTTGTTTACAAACAAGAGAAAACTCTGATCACGTGATATGCAAATTAGCCTGTGGCAGTGGTGTTATGCTAAGTCACCACTGTGCTGGAGAGAGCCTACCTAGATCAAATTTCCATGTTGATCTCTGCCAGTACGACCAGGCAGACCATGTAGACATGCTTATACATGAGTAATGCTGAATGAACATTCACAGAAGTTTTCCATGTAATGCAGTTACAAGGTAGCCTGATCTGGTGCAGGCAGAAAGCCAGCAGCACAGATTAGTCTCGACCTCAGAGGCCGATATTTGGCCCCTGGTCTGCAGCAAGTGTCAGTATAAATTCCCAAATTGGAATTAAACATTTCCAAATTCATGTAATATAGTAATAACTTATGTTATGTCTTTGAAGAAGTTAAGTTTTTCACTGACCAATTTGAGCAAAATGAATTCTTTTTCCAAATTACCTGCCACTGGCATGAATCCTTGTAAAATCTGTGTGGCTGTGTGATGTAGGGAAACCCTTATACCAGTGTATACCATTCTATGGTCTTGTTGAACTTTCTACAATTGTAAATATTTTGCAGTTTTGTAATTTAGTCTATCTTGCTATTATTCTTTGCAGAAATAAGACAAATAAATGTTATATTTCTTTAATTGATGTGATAAGTGTAGGTAACTGGAAATTTATTTCATGTTCATTTAAGTGAAAATATTTCACATTTAACAATAATATTGATCTAAATTTATGTTTGAATAAAACTTGCAATACAAAAAGCATTTATTTGTTTATTTACCATGTTTACAATTGGCTAAGTTGGTGTATTAGTTGGCTCTATACTTTTGTTGAACACGATACAATCAGATACACGACATGTGATTAGTGCTGGATTGAGAAATATTGACATCTTGAGGACTGACAATAACACATTTCATTTTGATAGATTGGAAATGACTAGAGAGAAATAATGGGATATTAAAACTGTGTAAGATCATTTTTTCAATCATCATCAAGGCCAAAATAAGTGTATCAACACCCAATTTTATTTTGCAAATCATACCGTACCTTAAAAATGTTAAATGTGTCCACATATTCATAATTTTCCATGTGCCTTTCATTTTATTAGTGGTTTCATATATTGTCACAAAACACCATTAAAAATACGATTTTCTGGCATGCCCTTCAGGCAACCATGGCAACAGGAGCTTGTGTTAACCAAGCCATCCTGATGTTTACCATTCCATTGTCACTAAAATACAATGAGTTGTGAACCCTGTGATCCACCCAATGTAATCTGGCAGATATTTTATCATTGTACAGTAAACAATGGCATATATGTATTTCTAAAGTATGTTCAAATGCTGCTAAAGATTTCAACACAGACAATAGGGCTGCAATGAATACACTATGAGCATGATGAGGTGAATATGATATGTATCAACGAATACACTATGAGGAGAATATGATATATATCAACGAATACACTATCAGGCGAATACGATACGTATCAATGAATACACAATGAGGCAAATATGATGTGTATCACAAATATAGGGTAACGGATTTAAATATTTCTTCAAGTCAGCAGTTGATATATTATTTATTATATTCAGTGAAACTGTAACAAAATAGATTATTTGACATGGCTTGACCATGTTGACAGTGTTACTTAGTATTATCACATTATGCATTAATACACTGCACTTATCCAGGTACTAGTATCTGCTCAAAAACAACAATAACCAGTGACTACATTTCTGTCAAATTATAAAAAAGAGTGTTGTCTTTGAAGAAATCTGTGTTTGCATATAATAAGGATATTTTAAGGTACAGGGTATGTAAATGCACATGACTGCATAACCATGGTTGCAATAATATACAATGACCGCTTGCAACAACGCAACAGTTGGGGTAATTGATGAGCGTTTAACGAGTTGGAGTTGTAGATGACCCACACAACAGTGGGTGAGTGAGTGGGTATGGTTTTATGCCACTTTTAGCAATATTCCAGCAATATCATGCCGTGGACACCAGAAATGGGCTTCACACATTGTACCCATGACGGGAATCGAATCCTGGTCTTCGGCGTGATGACAGAACACTTTAACCACTAGGCTACCCCACCGCCCCACACACAACAGACTACTACATGGCTTGTGTATATTCCATCTTTCATATCTTCCTTTGATAAATAACAGACAACTTCAAGTAAAACAGAATCTTTGTTAATCATTTGTTGTTGTCAATATTCTATTCTTGTGACCATGAATAACAAATTCAATTCATTAAGGGATACGGGTTGATTCACCGAATACATAAGTGAATCGTAACAGCCCTTATAGACAAGTTTGTATTGGCTATACATGTAGCACCAGTATCCAACAGTTGCTCAGTGTGGCAAGTCTTAGGCTTAATGGAAAAGGATAGTCTTGGTTCCATCTGGAATGTGATGAAGTCCATGATTCTCTGTATTTCGTTTGGGGGGCGGTCGGGTAGCCTACTGGTTAAAGCGTTCGCTCGTCAAGCCGAAGACATGGGTTCGATTCCCGACATGGGTACAGTGTGTGAAGCCCATTTCTGGTGTCCCCCGCAGTGATATTGCTGGAATATTGCTAAAAGCGGCGTAAAACCTCACTCACTCACTCACTCACTCACTCACTCACTCACTCACTCACTCACTCACTCACTCACTCACTCACTCACTCACTGTATTTCATTTGGAAGTTCGTTCCATAGAATGGGCCCTGCCTTGGCAAAACTTCTGTCCCCTTAGGTTCTTGTATGGTTGGTAGGTGGGGTAGCCTCATGTCATGACATTGTTTTCCACTGGCTTTGAATGTAATTTATGCAAGATCGTTCATGTTGTCTTCTCACCCATCATTTGTGTTGTGGTCAAGATGATGTCTGTATTTTCAGGACTGTGGATGTGCTTGCCAGAGCTGCTTCAACAACGGTTCCAGGTGAGACACAGACACTTATTATCATGATTATACAGCATGTACAGGTAGCCATGTTATAGGGCAACTAAAGTGCCACAGTTGCATCCCTTACACGTGCCAAAATCCTAGAGTGTGTTCAAATCCAACATTTGCCTTATTGATGATGATTCTTGGTATGTCAGCACCATACATCTGATCAAAGTGGTAAACATCTAAGACCTGCACCTCTCCAGGCTTTCCGCTCACATTTAAGGGCAAGTAAACTCAACTTTGCAGATTTAAATACTTTAGGACATACTTAAACACAAATACCAGACAAAAAGCTAGTCTGAAAAAAGGAAATACGGTAAAACAGATGATACAAAATGACAGGCGAAATTGTCCCCCTAATGAAAAAAATCTGCCACTGTGTAATTCCCCTCTCTCTAGGGTTAAAATGTGTTCATGGTGTTTGATGTGCTGTGCAATTTCCTAGTTCACTCAGTGTGAATTAGGGATTAAAGCTTGTCCATGTGTCGTGGTTGTGTGAAATGCCAAGGTCACTTGAAGGTCATTATGCTCTTGAAATGACTTGAATGCAGTTTCAATCTGAGGGTTTGGAGACATCATATTTGTTGTACCACTATAACCCACGTCAAGAAATCTTCTTCCATGTGATAGACTGGTCAAGTTCACTAAACCTGCATATAACTATCTTATTAAGGTAGAGTACACAGAGGCAAAGGACTTCACGTGTGTATGTTGTACTGCACTGGGCTTATGTAAGCACTGAAAATGATGTCGTTACTACAAACATGATTGAAGGGCCACACTCAGTGCTCCAGATAAGCTGCGTATCTGCGTGAAATACGCATCAGAAATGCAGAAATACACAGTAAAATATAATCTAAGCGTATCAAATACGCAACGAACATTACAGATACGCTACAAAAATCAAACTTGTGCGTATCATCAAAATATTGTGAAGTAACCCTGCGTATTCGATTAGCAAATCAGCAACTTATTTTGAAATTATAATGGGCATTCCGTCAACCTTGCCAAACTCCACGATGACAGTTACATCATGATCATTTGCCATCACACTTTCTTGTGGAAGTATCGTGGTATTTTTTAGTCCTTTAAAGCTCGCGAACCCACACGACACAAGTTTTTAGGGACTCCATGAATAGTGTTTTTAAATATTTAACTTAAATACCCACATGTGTAAAAACTAGTGGGTAACAGAAATTTGAATACGCAGATAGAATTACTGATACTCAATGATTTTAAAATGCATGGGTAAAATACCCACAACACCAAAAGCTTATCTGGAGCTCTGACACTATAAGTTGTAGCAGTATCACAATGGGTATATGTGGTTATAACTTATATGTATTTGATATAGGTTTGATACCAGTCACTTACGGCTCGTATAAAACCTAAAGTAGGAAGAATAAAACCACATGTGCCCTTGTGATACTGCTACAATGAATTTATCTTGCTGACATGTTTCAATCTGCCATTGAAAAAGAATTAGAACAAACTGAAAACTGATAGAAATGTCTGTTGAACCTTGGTGAACTAACTTGTGCTGTGTCGCTTGACTTTCATTGACTCAGTAGCAACATGCAGCTTTTTTCTTCGTGGCCAGGAATATATTCTCCCCCTCAGAAATCCGTTTGCAGCCTGTTTTCTTCATGGTGGGGTATAAGAGATATATTCTCCTGCTCAGAAAGTTATTTCCCTCCCAGGCTGGATACATTATAAGTTGTAGCAGGATCACGAGGGGTACATGGGGTTTTACGCATCCCACATTAGGTTTTAAACTTAACGAGGGACCCATAAAACCCCATGTACCCCTTGTGATCCTGCTTTAACAAATATATCCCACCAACATGTTTTAATGTGAAATTGTAAAAGAGGTAACACAAATTCAAAATTGATAGAAAACAGCTGTTCGATTGAGCTGAGGTAACACGACTTTCATTGACTCAAAAAGGCGTGTTGCTTTTCGCTTTTCACTTGCAGCCTGTATTGCTTGTGGAGAGTGTAAGAGATTTATTCTCCCGCTGAGAAATTTATTACCCTCCAAGGCAGGTTACACAGTATTTTATCAAGATCATGTGGACCAATCAGATGTCATCATTCTGACATGGAGGCAAGATGAAGATGCTTATACATGTTATATGTGTTGATTGTGTATTATTGTATGGTATGAAAATTAAGTGTCAAATGCTTGTCTCTAATGAGATTGTCAAGAGTTCTCAAAACTTTGCTAGTTAAACATGTTTAATCATATTAATTAATGTATTATACAAATGTTGGGTGGGCATTCATTGATGGAATATGGCGCTTTCCGATGATACTTTCATGTATCATATATTTTGTTAAAATTGCAACCGTTCTGTCATCATACAGAGCCATATCATATTGTGACAATGAGCTTCATTAAAGGAAAAGTGTTGGAAAAAAGTTTAGGTCTTGGCTCTTCCTGCCCAAGATCCAGGTTGAATTCCTTACATGGTTAAAATGTGTGAAGTCCATTCTTGATTCCTGCCTTAATCAGAGAGTGACACTAAAACCAAGCATTCCTTCACACATAGTTAACCCATGAAGATCTGGAGTAGAAAAGGTCTTCAGCAACCCATGCTTGCCCTAAAAAGCAACTATGATTGTCGTAAGAGGTGACTAATGGGATTGGGTGGTCAGACTTGCTGACTTGGTTTGATGCATATCCCAATTGTGTGTTTCAATGATCATGATGTCAATCACGGGATTGTCAGGTCCAGACTCAATTATTTACAGACTACTGTCATATAGCCCGAATATTGCTGAGTGTGACATTAAACAACTAACAAACAAATCTCCGATAGTTACCTCCCTTGTCAGTGCTCCCACTGTCTATCACAGGCTCATCTGCTTCACTGCAGGGATACAGCAGTAGGACCTTTAATGTATAATATTTGTTTTAACGGATCCTCCCAACTGAAAAAAAAGGAGTTTGGAAAAGCTTTTGAAGCTTTATTTATATGAACGTGATTAAAGCCAAACCTGACAATTACACTTGTAAATATAAAATAACCTTTTTCCTCCTACCTGACTAAGACAAGTGCTCAATGACCTACAATGTTTTGCACAGTTTATGCCTTTTTACCCCCCACACCAACGAAGTTGGCAGGGAATATTGAAATGGGTTCCGTCCGTCCATCCGTCCGTGCATCCAGGTGTGCGTGGGTCCTGAAATCGTTTCCGGTAAATATTTCCCTACGACACTTTGCATGTCTATCAGACACATGCTGAACTGGTGCCTTTTGCTATTTAGGATTTTTAGAAATTTTTATTTTTTTATGTTTCCATGGCAACAAGTTGGACTTGGGTTCTATAAGGGTTGTGTTCATTTCCGGAGCGTAACTCAAAAACTATAAAATACTTTCTTACAAAACTTTGCATGTCTACCAGGCACATACTGAACTGGTTTTGCTATTTAGGAATTTTATAAATTTTTATTTTTTATGTTTCCAAGGCAACAAGTTGGACTTAGGTTCTTTAGGTGAGAGTTTGTTTCTGGGGTTTAACTAAAAAACTGTTAAGTACTTTCTTCCAAAACTTTGCACATCGACCAGGCACATACTGAACTGGTGCCTTTTGATATTTAGCACTTTTAGAAATTATGGTTTTAGAATTTCTATTGCAGCTATTTTGACATGGGCTAAGAGAAATGTTGGGTCAGTTACCTGGTTTGGGACCATAACGTGTTAAAATGGGTGGGGGATATAGATGACTTCGTCAACTATATGCTTGTTGTTTCTATTTCACATTTCACAAAATGTCTAACATGTCTAAAGGAAAGTAGAACTTTTGAGAAATTGGCTTTCTTACCGGTATCCTATCGACCCTATATCTGTAATTTCAAACAACATTGTTCAAAAACAAAATAAGAACATGAAGGGTCTAAGTTTATATATATTTCATAAGAAACTAATAAAAAGGGTTGGTGACTATAGCGTAAAACCTCAGACCCCTCATTGAAGTCGGCTGATGACAATGGGACGGATGATGAGGCTCCTCTCTCTTTGGCTGTGATTGATCCTGGGCCAGCTGCCGGCCCTGGTCACTCATCTCCCCCATGTATTGATTCCCCCATCTGTAGTGTCATTAACAAAACGTCCCCTTCCCCCACCAGTAATTGATTTATGTCTCACAAGTGAAGTTCTGGTAAACTACTGGCTTAGAACAGCCAGGAACTGGAGACACTTATTTCTTATCCGGGATTGTATTCGGACATGTGTAGTTTAATTATGTGGAAGGAGTTTCTTTGACCACAGAAATATTTATCTACATTTATTGACTACCTGCTACCTATTATTTGGTCATACTGACAACTATCAGTTTAATCTATAGGATCAGGAAATTTATGCTATTTTTGAATAAGCTTTGAAAACTGACCAAGCGTTTTCAAAGGAATCAGTAAACTTTGGGTATTTCCTCCAAATGAATGAAACTTGGGTATTTTTTGTTATTGATGTGAGTGTAATGCCTATTATTGGATGATTTGACAGGGAAGTAATTTGATGAGACGGGGTGATGGAAATAATTCAGCATTGAGCATTGTTAAGAGCCATTTTCATGTCACTCTATATAAATATCACAATAGCTGAAGCTGTCAAGCAGTAAGATAGCTTGGCATGAAGGAAGATTGGTTTCTAGTTTAAGCTGGAGAGTTTCAGATCTTAGCAAAGCGGCAGTCACTGTGCTGGTATCTTAGCGGCAGGCACTAGCTTTCTTTGCTGATGAGCCTGCAAATCCTTTCATTGAACGGTGCTGTAGTTTGTCATCATCACGCTCAAACAGTGAACTGAGCTCGCCTCACAGAAATAATCAATTTCATCTACTCCGGAGTTCCCTAGAAACAAAATTATTAGGCAGCATTTGTGTTCAGTCTGCTATTAATGATTCATCTACACTGAATGTAGGGTCGAGGACTTGTGTGCTGGTTCCCGTGTTGATCAGCCGAACTGTGAATCATAGAGGTCATGCATTGATGGTTCTGCATGATTGGTATAACCTCCTGCGACTCTCCTGACTCTTCTGACGGATCTGTTTCATTCCCATGCTTCATAAAGATGGAGGTGCATTAGCATGATGGCAGACAGTTATTCTGAGTGCAGTACGTGCATGCATGTAGTTCCGGCGGACATGTGTGGGTGACATCACATCGCCAGCCTCATTACTTCATCCTCCTGCGCTTTCCTGGTGCTGTTACTGAAGCTGGCATCAAGGGGATTTTCTACAGCACTGTGATAATAACACCATGTTGGACTGTTGTGTCTTGAAACTGCACTGAAGCCGTCCCTGCCTGCATCAGCTTTACTGCCTCGTCTGTGTTGCACCGATGCCTTACACCACCTAATGCACAAGTGCCTAACTCCATGTCTTCAAGTGCTTTAAAATCAGCCGTGATCCAGTGTTGACCTTTTAGGATACCATGGATGAAGAATATGGCATTTTTTCGATGGATGTAGAAATTGGGATTTCCTTAAACGATGATGAGGTCAGCCCGACCTAATTAGATTTTTACAGAGCAAGTTTAGAGTATTGATTGTATTGTCATCAACATCGCAAGATGAGTAAGAGACATTGTGGACCTGTTTGGTAAGACCTACTTCCTGATAATGCCATTATATCTTTCCAGACGTAACAAAATTGTGCCTTCTGCTGTATATTTGCTATCTAGCACAGCACTGTATGGGGAGCACTGGAGACTATATCACTGTTGTGGGTTGTCAGCATTGTTAAGTCTCCAGAATAGCTTTCGGTTGTGTGTCTCGTCACCAGACTAAGTAAGCGTGTGTACCTGTGGTTCAGTTAGATTTGGAATCAGTAAAATAATGAGGGTTTAATTAAGTGTTTGAATCTGAATGCTGAATTGGCCTTTGTGCTCAACATGCTCAATATTTCTACGATAATATTGATCAATGTCCATACCAATAAAAATCATTGCAAGGAATCGGTTCTGGCATACTGTTTAAACAACACTATGACATAAGAGGCATAAACAGTGAAAATTCATTGCTATGCTTGAAAATTCAGTTAAAAATTTATTCAGAAACTAACCTCTTTCTATAAATGTAAAGTAACGTCATGATTCTATGTGTTATTAAGGTCAACTGAATCAATATCATGGTAACTTGCTAAAACATATGAAATACGGATTATATTGTATAGGAATTAGGTGTGTGAATTATAGAGTGTATCTCATACATGTTATAATGTTTAGGTTGAATTATGGAAAATTGCATTTGACTGCTTGCTCGTTTGGACCTTCCGATCATTCTTCGATTATGACAATTAATTGGAACACCTCTGGTAATATATTCTTTTCACACTCAGCAATATTGAGAGAAGGCTGCTTATGAAACACAAACATTATTGATTATTATTCTGATAAAATCAGCTGTCAAATGGATAGATGATAAATCAAACTTGAAAACAATTAATCTTTAAGTATTTAGAAATGGGATTCACTGAAACAGCAATGCACTTTGATTATTTTGTTATAAGTATGTCACTCATATTGTGGCTTTGCACAGTCAATTTCAGTGTATCACAGCAGAGATTTTGACTGTTTGTCTTCATGTTTGTTAAATATGTTTGTCATATCCTGACAGCAGCTATGTGTGAGCGAGCAGTGAATATCTACCTAACAAACATGTGTTACGTATATTGTCGGTTTATATAAAATTGGGTATGCTGGCATATAAACCAAATTCTACAATGGCATTGAAGAATTCTTGATTCTGATTGGTTAAAATAAGGTATCAAAGCATTCGGTTCCAGATGATAAATAATAGGTATTGAATCTACAGTGATACACCCTCAAATTTCCGAATGCAGTAGGTTTATCTCCTAATTCACTGATGTACTGAGAATGCTTGGCTTTCATTTGTTTAGACTAAAATATGTTTTATAAAATGATGGTCCTGTAAAATATTGACGTAGACACAGAGCGAATTTTTGATAAAATTTGGCAGATAAGCTGAAAGCACTTGTTGGGAAGATAGGAATGTAGCGTACCACTTAAACAGATAGATGTTGTCTGTCTCTATTTGAAGAATGATTATGGGGATAAGATATGTCATTAAGCCAACAGTGGTTTAGGTGGTCAGGCATGCTGACTTGGTTGATGCATGTCATCGTATCCCAATTGCATGGTTCGATGCTCATGATGTCAATCACTGGATTGTCAGGTCCAGACTCGATTATTTACAGACTGCTGTCATATAGCTGGAATATTGCTTAGTGCGGCATTAAACAACAAACAAACAAAATTAATTAATGATGACATTCCATAATAAAGAAAACATTTATTTATGAAAGGTTAGAGAGTGCTAAAATAACTCAAGTTGACATGGAAAACCACCGCAAAGTAAATCATGACCACAAACTTCTGATTTCTTTAACATTCAGTGTTGATAAATTATCGATTATAATTTTTCAGGTCGATTCCCAATGCTAGTGTTTAGTATAACCAAAAAGCTGAAATGTATTTCTGCCTAATATGTGTTGGGTCTTTAACAAATGGAGTAAAAGACGACTATGCTTGTCGTAAAAGGCGACTAACGGATCGGGTGGTCAAGCTCGCTGACTTGGTTGATACATGTCATCAATCCCAATGTTGCGGATCGATGCTCATGATGTCAATCCCTGGATTGTCTGGTCCAGACTCGATTATTTACAGACCGCCGTCATATAGCTGGAATATTGCTGAGTGCGGCGTTAAACAACAAACAAACAAACAAACAAACAAACAAACAAATAATAAATGGAACATTTCAAAATGAAAGAATGTATGTATTGACAATTCTTAACTATCTACATTTGTATATTAAGACGAGCATCTTTGTAGTCCAAAGAAGTTTGTAATGATAAACTTTTTTAACTTGATGTTAATGTCCATCTCCACATGGTTGAATGTTCATGTTTGGTAATTTTGAACCAGTGAGTCCGGTGAAAAATAGATATAGGTTTAACACCATATTGAAAGTCATTTAGGAAGTCTAGACTATCAATTAAGTACTGTATTTGCCACGATATGAATACTGATGAATATGTATCACAATATGTAATATACTGACAATGAGAGGTGCACGGTATTACCCGTATTACACGATATGAATACTGATGAATATGTATCACAATATGTAATATACTGACAATAAGAGGTGCACGGTATTACCCGTATACCACGATATGAATACTGATGAATATGTATCACAATATGTAATATACTGACAATAAGAGGTGCACGGTATTACCTGTATACCACGATATGAATACTGATGAATATGTATCACAATATGTAATATACTGACAATAAGAGGTGCACGGTATTACCCGTATACCACGATATGAATACTGATGAATATGTATCACAATATGTAATATACTGACAATAAGAGGTGCACGGTATTACCCGTATACCACGATATGAATACTGATGAATATGTATCACAATATGTAATATACTGACAATAAGAGGTGCACGGTATTACCCGTATACCACGATATGAATACTGATGAATATGTATCACAATATGTAATATACTGACAATAAGAGGTGCACGGTATTACCCGTATACCACGATATGAATACTGATGAATATTTATCACAATATGTTTGGAAAGTACTGATGTATTGTGTTTTTCAAAATCATGCATATTTTTATCTTGTTAGCAAAGTTTACAGAAGTGACAAGTCAAATCAAAGTTATGATATCCAGAAATAAGCTACTGATTCCTGTGATTCGCAACATCATTTCTGTGTATAATATGTCTATTACGCATGCATTGTGACCATTGTAACATCTAAAAAAATGGCAGACGATTACAAAGTTGTCAAAAATGTGCAGAGAAACTTATTTTTTTCAGGTTCAATAAAAATTAAAAGATGCATGTAATTATTGTACATAGGGCTGCAATGATACAGGAAGGTCATGGTACGATATGCATCTTGATATTCTGGTCACGATACGATACGTATCTCGATACACAAGGATAAAAAAAAAAAACAAGATTGAAGGCATGTCAAGATTGAACCTTTCATGATTTTGGAACAGTCAAAATTATTTTATGATTACAAGAATATTGAAGTTGTTAAGCTTCAAAGTGGAACTTTCCCTAAATTTCCTTCAAAACAAATCAAAGTTCAAATGCCAGAAAATAATTAATGTACTTCACCAATGATACAACTTCAAAGAATTTTAATGCAATGGTTGAAGAAATTGTATCTGAAATTATTGTTTTATCAGGAATAATATATTTTAGTTGCAGCTTTTACTATATATATATATTTAAAATTATAAGAACCACAAACACAGCATTTTGGTACTGGTGATTGCTGTTGCAGGATATTTTTATGTATGGAACAATTTGACCAGTCACCGTAGGGACTTCCCGGGCTACATGAATTTCGATTACGAAAATGTTATGTTGACATATATTAGCCAGATTGCCACAAATATGATTTTTAAAGAGTCAAAGTATAGCATTTTTAATATATGTATCCATTCTCAAGGAACTAATGTTTGTTTCAATGCGTCAAAAGTGGTAATCTGACCGTGGTTGCTGTATCTCTTCACACACGATTTCACCTAACTTAATGAAAACAATATTAAATGAAATTTTGAATAAGATTAATAAAATATAATACAAACACAAGTCCAGATATACAATGAACATGTTTTAATAACAAGAAAGTATAATAATGGTATTGTATTGCGTACTTCAGTTCGGATTTGCTGACTGGTATTTCTGGTGCTATGTGCTTGCGGTGATTAGTTGATAATGTTTTTTGAGATGGGGAAAAACATCTGTCATTGTAAAACCTGAGCTTATTAAACATGTAAGTATGTTTTTGGGAGCCATGCATTACCGGGCGCTATGACCTAGTAAGCGGTTTAATGAAAGGCACAACAACAAGGAAACGCTGTACTTGAGATTTGCGTTCCACATCATGGCGCATCGATAAATGGGCCCACGTTTATCGTATATCGTATCGTGTGTCAAGTATCGCGATGCATCGGAATATCGGTGTATCGTTTCACCCTTAATTGTACGATGCATGTAATATATTGTACGTATTGCAATATATGTATCATTATTGCAATAAATTGCAATATGGAAGTCAGACCAATACCCATTTACTACTGACAACATCTTGCTGAGGCAAGAGTGTTAACTGACTACAAGAGTCCAGTTTCCACCCTTGCTGAACTACGCTGGAGTTCCATGGCTCAATCATAGTGCCACCAGTGGCTGTTAAGAGTTATGTCCATTCTTTGTCCATCCTATTGACCAATCAGATACCACCTCTCATATCACTTGCATTCGCTTGATACAAAATGGCAGCGCCCAGTCAAGACGATCTGATCGATAATTAAGATGTATGTTGTAATAAAACTGGTTTTACCTCGGGAAGTTCATGGAATTATTTGAGCAGCTTGATTTAAAACATGAAGAGATTTGGATATATCTGTCGACGCCCAGTCGACAAAACACATGCTTTTCAAATCCTGCAGTCGATGAAAATCTGCATGTTGAAATCCATGTTGTTTATGAACCTGATGTCTTGTTCGTTACACAATTTTGATTGGACCATGCATAGACTTGTTAGTCCAGCCAAAATATAACTCCAGAACTCCAGACAATTTCGGCAAGGGTGGAAACTGGATTTTACAGTCAGTTAACTCCCTTGCCTTGAGAAGGTGTACTGACAATGGGCTTATTAAAAGCTTATTAACATATCACTAATATTGATTTTTGAAAACGTTATAATAGAAACACATGTACCGTATTCGACGTAATAAGCGCCCAGGGCGCTCTCAAAATAAGAAATAGAGAGCTCTTATTAGAATATTATTTTGGTGGAAAAAACGGAGTTGAAAGATAAATTTCGTGGTTTATGCTGACGGCCTGAACTGTTTATATACGACAGATATATTTTTCCTGAATTTAATTGCCCATAATTAAGGGTGTATATAACACACGCGTGCGTATTATACACAAATAAATAAGTCTTGTGTACATTGATCAGTCGGAAGGGGTGCTAATTGGGATTGTTCACTTGCCAATATATTAACAAATATTGCCGTGGGCGTTTATTAGAGCGGAGTGCTTATTACGTCAAATATGGTATTAAGAAACCGCAAACACCCACACAATGCATGTTCTTGTTAACTTCACAAGGGTAAACCGACATCGTCAGATGTTAATACCTTGTACAGTTATGGATTTTTCAAATTGTACCTGGGTAGTCGTTTAGCTGACTCGCTCATCTCTTATGATATGCTTATCATCATAAAAAATAAAAAGCGAATCAGATTTATTTGGCCATGATATGATATAGCAAGATAACTTGCGATTAACACCTTATATCATAGGCTACCTTACAATAATGACACCATAAGTCTTTTAATATTGCCAGTTTTATTACTTTTCTATGAAACTGACTGATGTTGATCACAGAATGGCTGTAAGGTGGCAATACATTAAAAACATCATCTGCCGTTTCTCCCAGATAGGACTGCTCTTGTGCTTTCTGTTGCCAGGATACTTGGCATGCATAATCCAATTAAAGAACGCTATGGGACATAATGACAGTGAAAATCGTTTTCACTCTAAATGGTTTATGTAATATCCTATGGAACAGAAAATATGGAGAACTCATGAATCATGTCAATGAAAACTCAGTAAAGCGATGATTATTAGTGATTAGTTGATAACTAAATCCACATAATGTGATTATCACAAGTCTTTTTCTCCAGTTTCAAGCAACATGGCAACCGATATTTGACAGTCGGCAAATTGATGCCATTCAATTTGACACCAGCCGAAGGTTATTTAGCCTGGTTTCCACAATTTCTCAAACGAATGATCTCAAACTAACTGACCCTGCTAGATCACATAGTTGTTCAAGTCTTTGAAAGGCATTTAAAAGTGATACACATAAGGAAGAGAATTGATGGATGTCAACTTCTTTATCATGAGCAACACAACGTTAACGGTGTTAAAACCCAACTCACTCACTCACTCAAGACTGCCGATGATATGTGAATATTACTATTCATATTCATACTAGTGTTGGAAATAGGGACTGAAAGCAAGGGCCTATGTCACAATCCTCAGGTCAACTCGTTAAAGGGGCTCTGTTTGTGATTCAAATACCAGTACTGTAGCAATTACCCCTGAGGATTCCAGCACCCCTGTAATTTCTAACTCTGCATACTAAAGAATCTGTCCATTAACCTTTATGTAATGAAAAGTGAAAAAAAAAATCTGAAATGCTCTATTTATTTATTCTGCCGAACGCAACTTGCTGATCATATCAAGTAATATGTCAGTGGGGAATTCTGTTGCTGACCAATTTCCATGATGGACTAGCTTATCACCTTGTTTGAAAGTATAATGCAACTCACCTCTACGACATTTAGTTGCTTCTCGGAAGATGGTATTAACTAGGGATGAATCAGATTGGAATATTACGTTATCTCTAAGTGCAGTCCCACATCTCATCTCAAAACACAGTCTGTGTAACGAGGTAATTCTTAGTGTGATTTTCTCATGAATAGCAATGTTTTGTCAATGATTACTTCAACCTGAGCTAATAGTAGATTTAACTGCCTGTTATTCATGGTATTTGGTGCACTGCAGTGATATTGATGGAAACTGATTGTAGTGTAAAAGTTTACGTACAACAATTTCAAGACCTGTGAAGATTAGGGGTAGAATAGGCCTTCGGCAACCATGATTGCCATAAAAGGTGACTATGCTTGACGTAAGAGGTGACTAACGAGATCAGGTGGTCAGGCTCGCTGACTTGGATGATGCATGTCATCGGTGGTGAAAGCTGGGGTTAACGTGTTTTCATACACACTTGCGTGTAGCTTCACTGGCTGACTTACAAGGTACCATGATGTCAACATGACACAGGACATACTACCGGATGTCAGGAACGTTATGAAAGTGTTTTCATTCTTTATTGAACATTACATTTTACACACTTCTATGACCCGTGAAGATCCAGGGTAGAATAGGTCTTCAGGAACCCATGCTTGTCGTAAAAGGCGACTATGCTTGTCGTAAGAAGCGACTAATGGGATCGCTGATTTGGTTGATGCATGTCATGCCAATTTCGTGGATCGATGTTCATGATGTCAATCAATGGATTGTCAGGACCAGATTCGATTATTTACAGACCGCCGTCATATAGCTGGAATATTGCTGAGTGCGGCATTGAACAACAAACAAAAAAACCCAAACATTTCAATGATTTCTCTTGGGCTTGTTTAAATTATTCAATATATTTAATTGAAAGAGCTGTATGTATTTGCTTTCTGAACATAAGACAGTTCCTTCGTTGCTTGTTTTGTCCCGTCGATTTATTACCACAGGAAGAAATCACTCGCATCAAAATTTAGACTCTAATAAAAACATTGTTCTCTTTTCAATGACCCTTTTGCCCCACAAAATGTACACAGTACTGGAAGTAAATCTATTAGTATGGTATCCTTTTGAATGTAGGTAGGTATTCAAAGACAAAACAAATAAAATGTCTGTGTACCTGCCAAAATCAGCCAGTCATGATTTAAGCCAAATACTGTAAAATAATCATGTTGGTTGTTTGGTAGTATGGGCTGTGTTAAATACGGTTGAACAAGGATCTTGCCAAAAATTTCAGTTTCCATTTGAGACTGCTATGTTTTGAGCAAATGTATAAACATGTTATTTGAATCAAGCTATTTTCCTCTGATTTAAGCTGTATCATTTATTGCAAGATACTTTTATCTGTACAATCCTGAGATCTGGGTATTTTTTGGTTCTTATGAAGTTGTCTTGACTGAGATCAAGGTGTGAAAGTAATGTGTTTTGACTGGAAGTACTTGGTGGTACAGTGAGCGCTTTGAGGAAATGGTGATGAAAGGGGCCTGCTTCTGTTTTTGCAAGTAAAAAACGCCTCTAGTTTAAAATTAATATGCAGTTGTCATGGTTACAGGTTCCATCCCTGTGTCATTATGCTCTAATAATGTCCCCCAGAGAGGTGTGTTTGGTGCAGCCATGTTATTGTTAAGGAATGTCATGGTGCAACTCATCGTTATAAGCAGTCTGTTGTGGTCACAATTAGTTGACTCACATGTTATAAGCAGCCTGTTGTAGTCACAATGAGTTGACTCACATGTTATAAGCAGTCTGTTGTAGTCACAATTAGTTGACTCACATGTTATATGCAGCCTGTTGTAGTCACAATCAGTTGACTCACATGTTATAAGCAGTCTGTTTTAGTCACAATGAGTTGACTCACATGGTGTTTGATTGGAATGTTGTATCTTTGCCAAGTTGCCATGGAGTCTGTTCTAAGCTGTGTCTCTGTTACCATTGATACACTGACTTGAACTATTTCCACACTTTAAGTTATTAGTGCCGTAATATTACACTTTTTGTGTGATGAGGTCACAAATTGACACAGGATATAAGCTGCAGTAAGCGCTTAGACAATAGTTCCTGACCTGCCCTTCCGAAGTTCCATTTGTTTGTTAGCTTTTCAGTTTTGATATCGCAATCTAACAATCGTAGCATTGAAATAATTATGGTAATGTTTAGAGCTTGAGGAAAACCGAAGGCTTTGATCATTGCTGATAACCTTTGCAACCACTGGAATGACGTGTAAATCATGATGAAGGTGATTGTCGTGTTTGAAAAGATTCAAATTGTTGAGTATGAGCAAGATGAGCTGTTATTTGATTGGCTGGAATGTAATCCTCACTGCCTCACTCTAAGACTCTCCACCAGTCGTTCAGCTGCTTTTTTTCAAACGTGAATCATGGTAAATCACATATTCATGGTATATGCAGAAACAATGAGTGAATGAGTGAGTTAACGCCGCTTTTAACAGTATTCCAGTTATATCGCGTCATGTCAGCTTAATGTGGGAGGAAAGCCCGAAGTGATGCAGGTCTCAGACGTTTACCACTTCGGTGAAACCCACGAGCATGGGTATGGTGCTGACAAACCTAGAAACAAAATCGGGGTAAACCGGGATTCGAACCCACAATCCTGGGTTTCTGGCGTGCCCAAGGGTCGCAACTCTGCACAGCGAATCGCAGCGCCTTAGACGCCTTGGGCATTTGTGTGGCCTTTGACAAGAGACATTTACAGAAAGCTCCACGTGTGTGTTACTTACGTCTTAATCCCTGCTTAATGTGTGCCAACCCATCTCATCTATACAGTGACAGGGGTTGATTTAAGTGATGGCCCGTTGGCCTGTGGCCAGTTAAAATTACGAAAGGCTGACTGAAACATGAAGTAGATGTGAAAATTTCACCCCTTCTCTGTGTATGTGTAATTTGATTTAATTGGACACTGCTAGTATTTTTTTAGGGGGCATAAGATATTTAGAAGGCATGAGGTTGTGTGAATGTTTAACTCAAAGATCATCTCGGTAGAATGACACAACCGATGTCAATTATGTAATGTTCTGTATAACAACATCTGTATTTGCTCATACAATCGTCTCTGATGAGGCCAATGGAAGCCATACACACACACACACACACACACACACACGCACATGCATGCACGTTGCTATATAAGTGCAATAATCTTGGACGCGACGTTTAACCCCATTTCAACTCAGCTCACCTCAACTTTAAAGCAGTCCATAATTTATGTTACATCTGAGACCTTACTTTCTGCTAGCTATTAGCTATAAAGACAGCCATACCGGTTCGCCATAACCTCAAGTCTATATATCCTAATTTCAAGTCTAGACACAAGTATGCTAAGCTGAGAAAATGTAAATACTTACCACTGAAGAAATGCAAATAAAAAGTCATTGTAAGCCTGTAACTATGACTTGAGAGAACTATTTTGGAAGTTTGTGTTGAGTTAAACGTAATTAACATGTTTTAGGCTACATGTTCGTCGCCCCTTAAGACCATCTAAACATGCTAAAGAGAAAGATATCTAGGAGAGGTTTTCGAAAATTAAATGACGTAATTATGATAAAACACAGCGTTTGATCTCCTTCTCAATGTATGGAAAATGGAGTGATTTGGTCTGGTGTAAAGGATGCAAAACAAATTATTTGGACACAAAAAGAAATAGTCCTGCATTATATAATATGTCAGTGTTCGAGATTAAAAATGAAAGTCAAGGTGTCCTTGTCAATACCCTGATGTTAAAAGTTACAGATTTGGGGGTCCTTGTCATTACCTGATGTTAAAAGTTACAGATTTAGGTGTCCTTGTCATTACTCGATGTTAAAAGTTACAGATTTGGGTGTCCTTGTCATTACTCGATGTTAAAAGTTACAGATTTGGGTGTCCCTGTCATTACTCGATGTTAAAAGTTACAGATTTGGGTGTCCTTGTCATTACTCGATGTTAAAAGTTACAGATTTGGGTGTCCCTGTCATTACTCGATGTTAAAAGTTACAGATTTGGGTGTCCTTGTCATTACCCTGATGTTAAAAGTTACAGATTTGGGTGTCCCTGTCATTACTCGATGTTAAAAGTTACAGATTTGGGTGTCCTTGTCATTACCCTGATGTTAAAAGTTACAGATTTGGGTGTCCTTGTCATTACTCGATGTTAAAAGTTACAGATTTGGGTGTCCCTGTCATTACTCGATGTTAAAAGTTACAGATTTGGGTGTCCCTGTCATTACTCGATGTTAAAAGTTACAGATTTGGGTGTCCTTGTCATTGCTCGATGTTAAAAGTTACAGATTTGGGTGTCCCTGTCATTACTCGATGTTAAAAGTTACAGATTTGGGTGTCCTTGTCATTACCCTGATGTTAAAAGTAAAAGATTTGGGTGTCCTTGTCATTACTCGATGTTAAAAGTTACAGATTTGGGTGTCCCTGTCATTACTCGATGTTAAAAGTTACAGATTTGGGTGTCCTTGTCATTACCCTGATGTTAAAAGTAAAAGATTTGGGTGTCCTTGTCATTACTCGATGTTAAAAGTTACAGATTTGGGTGTCCTTGTCATTACTCGATGTTAAAAGTTACAGATTTGGGTGTCCTTGTCATTACTCGATGTTAAAAGTTACAGATTTGGGTGTCCCTGTCATTACTCGATGTTAAAAGTTACAGATTTGGGTGTCCTTGTCATTACTCGATGTTAAAAGTTACAGATTTGGGTGTCCCTGTCATTACTCGATGTTAAAAGTTACAGATTTGGGTGTCCTTGTCATTACTCGATGTTAAAAGTTACAGATTTGGGTGTCCCTGTCATTACCCTGATGTTAAAAGTTACAGATTTGGGTGTCCTTGTCATTACTCGAGGTTAAAAGTTACAGATTTGGGTGTCCTTGTCATTACTCGAGGTTAAAAGATACAGATTTGGGTGTCCCTGTCATTACTCGATGTTAAAAGTTACAGATTTGCGTGTCCTTGTCATTACCCTGATGTTAAAAGTTACAGATTTGGGTGTCCCTGTCATTGTCCTGATGTTAAAAGTTACAGATCTCAGGGTCCCTAGATTAGGTACTGCAGGGGCAGACTTCAAGGACCCAGGACCCACCTGCTACTTAATGCAGTGGGTCATGGTGGACTGTGAGTCTTCATATTTTCAACTGTGTCAGATCCGCGTTGGCTGCTGCGAGACTCTGTGTCATCCCGGCTTGGGTCTGTAACTGTCGGTCCGCCGAATGTCAGACGATCAGCCTAATATGGTGAGAATGTCAAACACGATACACACTGAGGGACATTTAACCTGTTTCAGCCTTAACATCACCATGTGATGAATGCTCTCAAGGAATATGTCTGTCACCCATTGTGGAGGCCCCTGTTTACCCTTCAGCTATATCTGTGTATAGCGATTTAATAACGATTTGGGATGGGAATGGTAATTGAAAGCTACTCGCAAGCAAGTAAATTCTGGTGATTACATTTGTGAAGGTTGTTGATTTGTATGCTTGCTTATCTTATACAGTAATCTCAGTCTTTCTTTATGAATTATCCTGTGCCTATCATGCTTCAGTGATTTGAAATCCAATATTTCTCATCAATTTGGAGATGGGAATACATGTCTTTTAACAGCTAAACTTTAAAAACTGAATAGACTTTATCTAACCATGCAAGATTCTGAAGTGGTTTCTGGATTTCTTCAGTTGAAAGTGAGTGAAGTAAAAACTGAACACGATTAAAAGTGCCACTACCAGTAATACAGTAACTACATTAGCAATGAAACGTATTGAAAGTTGGGACCAGTTTATTGATTCAGATGTGACTTTTGATCTTTTCAAGTTGTGTGAAGTTGTAATTGTACCAGAATGTGGGCGGTCCTTAAAAACTAGAGTGACCTTTGCCTATAGATAATGTACTTTTAGACAGTGGCAAGATTAAGTGGTCCCAGCATGTCTCCCTGGTACGTTCATTACAGACACAACATGGGATACGTTGCTGGAATGTAAATCTCCAGTCTGTGCTGTTAATGTGAGGACTGACACATTGTATGCATGATGACGGCACAGCTAGACAGAATGAGACATTATTGACATCGTACATGTTCGGCATGTCGCTAGACTCATTAGGTCAGCCAAGGGAGATTGCCTGAGTTTTCCACACAATGGGAACTGGCTCTCTTTTGATCTGGCAATTTGGACTTCTTAATGGTTTAAAAATTCCACAATTACAGCGTTTACTTCTGTTGTTTCTGAATGTCTTGGCTTTCCTACAAATAATCAATCAATTTCAACCATGTTAACCTAACAACTGCAGTAAGAGATTCAGCCTTATTCACTGAGACAGAACATTTAACCAATGTAGACAGTTCAGCCTTTCACCGCTGCAGAACATTTAACCCATGTAGACAGTTCAGTCTTTCACCGCTGCAGAACATTTAACCCATTTGTTTCTGTGCAACCATATATTGATATAAAATGATGTGTATTGACAGGTGTAAATCATCCTCTAGTTGAGCACTAGTAGCTTACGGTTCACTAACATTTCAAACTCGACCTTTGTATTCCTTGAAACCGTCAGGAGAAAGTGCTTATGAAACCTCTTTGTGGCCATTACTCTGCCCTTTTTGTTCAAATTGTGATTTGGTCTGTGTGTAGTTAGTCACGGGGCTTAACATATATTTCCTTCTTGCAATATTATATATTCTGACTGCGATTTGACCTTTGAACTTCAACCAAAGTTATAAGGTATTTGGGGCAGTCGGGTAGCCTAATGGTTAAAGCATTCGGTCGTCACGCCGAAGACCCGGGTTCGAAGCCCATTTCTGGTGTCCCCTGCCACGATATTGCTGAAAGCAACATAAAACCATACTCACTCCCTCACTATAAGGTATTTATGCAGAAGACATTTTTATATCAACGGTATTCATAGTCTGTCAGTGTTTTCTAAGATATTGACACTTTAAACTGTTGACTATATATGCAGGTGAGCTACAGTGCCGCCATGGGACTGTGTTTGAGATATGTCATTTGTATGTCCCGCAGTGTCTTGTTTATAAGGAGGAGCTAATTAAAGGGAAAGCTTTGCTGTATTTCAAGGCACAAAAAAATCAATAGGCACTACGGTAATTGATGAAGTTGCATTGGTCCTGCCATGCTTGCAGGTTAGATTCAATACAACAACACTGGCATGTGTTGTACATATTGACCAGTCCTTGGAGTGTTGTGTGGATTTCTGGAGGCAAGTTGTGTGTGTAGGGTGGTGGCTGGTATGCCGCAGTAATTGGTTAAAGCTGCCCGAAACATGTAAGGTATAGCAGTTCCTATAGTAAGGTTCCAATGTAGGCCTAAAGCTGTGTCATCATTCTTTAAAAGTATCTGGACATATAGCCCCTACATAGCCTTGTCATTGGTATTGTGTCATAACTAACATGATTTGTAGTAATGTATTCGTTGATGCAAGAACCTACAGGCTAACTGCAGTCATGGATGACTCTCATCCCGCTTGAATCCAACTTGGCAGTGATACTGCTGTTGACTGGGGTGGACGTAGGCTTACCTATCACATAGGTTCTTGCTTGCAATTCCTTTTTCCGAAACAATCATTACTGAGGGCTGACTTAATGTCAAAATTATACCTCCACTGTGCAATGTGATCTCATACATTTACAGTACAGCCCTACACCTTCATTATACAATGTGATCTCATGTCTACTACAGTACAGCCCTACACCTCCATTGTACAATGTGATCTCATGTCTACTGCAGTACAGCCCTACATCTCCATTGTACAATGTGATCTCATGTCTACTACAGTACAGCCCTACACCTCCATTGTACAATGTGATCTCATATCCACTACAATACAGCCCTACACCTCCTCTGTACAATATCACCTCATATCCACTACAATACAGCCCTACACCTCCTCTGTACAATATCACCTCATATCCACTACAATACAGCCCTACACCTCCTCTGTACAAAATCATTTCATATCCACTACAGTACAGCTCTACACCTCATCTGTACAATATCATTTCATATCCACTACAGTACAGCTCTACACCTCATCTGTACAATATCACCTCATATCCACTACAATACAGCCTACACCTCCTCTGTACAATATCACCTCATATCCACTACAATACAGCCCTACACCTCCTCTGTACAATATCACCTCATATCCACTACAATACAGCCCTACACCTCCTCTGTACAATATCACCTCATATCCACTACAATACAGCCCTACACCTCCTCTGTACAATATCACCTCATAATCATGATATGTTTCAGTCTGGACCTCCACCAACAGATAGAGGAGCTGCAGTGTCAGCTGATCCGGAGCAACTCACACATCTCTCTCATAGAGCATGAGCTGATAGACAGTAAGCAGCTCGCGGAATATGAAGTGCTGAAACTGCGGGAGGAGTTTGCTCGACTCAGGGACAGATACGACAGGTAAATAACTTAAAAACAGAATAAATGACAGTATTTATGAGTATATCATATGTGACTTTTGCCAATGATAAATAGCCAAAGGATTTACTATTCTTTAAGATGTATAATATCTTTTTGTTTCCTGTGATGCCAATTTGTTGAGGATTAGATCAGTGTTGTAAATAGGCAGAAGGTTGCTATGTGGACCACTGTCAGATTTAATCCTCTATTATTGTCAACAGTGATAAATAGATCCTTTATGATGCCTTGAAAAGTCCTCTCTTATTGTGTTCAGTAATGCACAGGATCTTTATTCCTTGAACAGTCCTCTATTATTGTGTTCAGTAATGCACAGGATCTTTATCCCTTGAACAGTCTTCTATTATTGTGTTCAGTAAGGCACAGGATCTTTATCCTTGAACAGTCCTCTATTATTGTGTTCAGTAATGCACAGGATCTTTATCCCTTGAACAGTCCTCTATTATTGTGTTCAGTAATGCACAGGGTCTTTATCCTTGAACAGTCCTCTATTATTGTGTTCAGTAATGCACAGGATCTTTATCCCTTGAACAGTCTTCTATTATTGTGTTCAGTAATGCACAGGATTTTATTCCATGAACAGTCCTCTATTAATGTCTACAGTAATGAATAGATCCTTTATGCATTATACAATCCTCTTTTATCATCTACAATAATGATTAGATCCTTTATGTGGCCTTATATGATCCAAGGTTCTGATGTTCGATAATGATTAGATCCATAAAAGTTTATGCACAGTGCCTTAATGATGCCACATGCTGTTTGCAGGCTGCTAGAGAGCCACAAGAGGATGCAGAAGGTGAACCACGACCTGGAGGACAAGCTACTTAAAGTGGTCAGTACGGGCTGCCTTCATCCTACAGCTGGAATACTGTCTCACTATCAGAACACAGAAGAAATGTTAACACTTGTGTGTCTTTGATAGTGTGCATTCATGGGTCATGTTCATTGACAACAATGGTTTAACTTCAACTTGATTGTCACATTATGTACAGGGCCTATAAATGGATGTTTTCTTTTGCATTAGAATATATGTGTTTTCAGGGTTAGCTATGTAATGTTCAAAATAATGATATAATATTTTTTGTTCAAGGTTAACAAATTTGAGGGAGAGAAGGTGTCCCTGCAGCGAGAGGTAGCAGCCTTGACCTCCAAACTTGTTGATGGCAAGGTCACTATCTGTGAGTTAGAAGAGGAAAATGTAAGTATTGAATTACAGGCGGATCTTCATTGTCCTCTCGTTACAGCCACACCAGTGTTTTAGAGCTCGAGGACAATTGCTGAAAGAGTAAATAGAAATCGAACCAAAGATGGCAAAACTTTATTTCAGTATTAGGTGCCTTGTGGCCAAATAGAATGATCTCTCACAGTTGTGTTGCTGAGATGGGCATTTCATTTTGATTCTTTAAAAGTTTTAGACAAAGGAGATGGAATATGGAATATCTTTGGTTGAAGTACTTCATAGTTTTTTGCTGTTACTTTCAGTATTTGATAAAATAACAAGCAGTTTTGAAGTGGATGTACTAGACAACATTTAAGTGATGGTGATATATTTCTCTCCTACTGGACTGCCTCTGTGGTCTAGTGGTAGAGCGCCTGCCTGGATAGTGGAAGGGTGTGGGGTTTTATTCCCGGCTGAGTCATACCTTAAGACTTGTTGTTACCCTGTCTGATGCTAGGGATTAAGGGGCTAGAACCAGGACTGGTCAGTTCGGAGTCACTAACTGTGTCTGAGTAGGATATTCATGTTAAACTGCGGCATGGTATCTCAGTGGGCTAGCACTATAAATCAGCATCATTCTGGACTAGCAGATGAGTACAATAATCGTTAAACGTTAAACTCCATTTCACCTCCATTTCACGAATCCCGACATGGGTACAATGTGTGAAGCCCGTTTCTGGTGTCCCCTGGCGTGATATTGCTGGAATATTGCTAAAAGCTTCGTAAAACCATACTCACTCACTCACTCACTCACTCATGTTTGCTTCCCTCCCAGGAGCGGTACCGCAATGACTGTAATCTCGCAGTGCAGCTACTCCACTGTAGACCATCCAACTTTGTGTCACATAAACTTAATTCGGTAAGCTTTAGCCAATTCTTTGTATATTTGTTATATTTTATCATTTAGAGGCACTATTTAGAGTGGTCCTGTGATCTATATATTGGTCACAATTTGCTCTGCAGAGTGGGCTCCCTTATCTCTGTCAGGATCCACTGGGTATAGTTATGGGTTTGAATCCTTGATTATGATCCTTGGTTTGTCAGCACCATACCCATGCTGATGAGTTTCACCGAAATGATAAACGTTTAAGACCTGCATCAGTTTCGGCTTTCCCTCCACATGGCATTTTGTTGCCATGACATGTGATGGAAACAATGCTCAATCCAGCCTTTATTCCAACTCACTCATGCAATGATGCATGTCATCCCAATTGCCTAGATCAATCACTGGATTGTCTGGTCCAGACTCGATTGTTTACAGACCGCCATCATATAGCTGGGACATTGCTGAGTGCGGCGTTAAACAACAAACAAACAAACAAACAAACAAACACTCATGCAATGTGTGACAGTAAACCTAAACTCACTCACTCATTACTGTGAAGACCCGTGAAGATCCGGGGTAGAATAGTCTTCAGCAACCCACGCTTGCGGTAAAAGGCGACTATGCTTGTCGTAAGAGGCGACTAACGGGATCGGGTGAGCTTGGTTGATGAATGTCATCGTATCTCAATTACGTAGATCGATGCCAGTGATGTCAATTACTGGATTGTCTGGACTGCCGTCAGATAGCTTGAATATTGCTGAGTGCAGCATTAACCAACAAACAAACAAACAAACAACAATCATTACTGAGAAACAAGAAAAACTGTTACCAAGTTTACTCTTCAGAAGGAGAGTGTCTGGCTTATGCTTTAAGGTTTACATTGACTCATTAAAAGTGTTGTGAAGATTGTTATTAGTGTGAATTTAGAATTAAATTATCTCTTATAGTGTCACAAAGATGGCGACTACCATAGGCGACTACCATAGGCAACGACCTAGTCGATCAAAAAACGAAAAACATTCACGATTTCATCCCTGACTCAAAAACACAGGCAATCGTTTAAAAGGGGGTTTAAAAGATGAAAAAACATATTCATGTCAACAATGACAGGCAGCGGTAAATCACTTTTATAGAAGGTGTAGCAATCGTGGATGTTTGATTTTATGAAACGTAATCCGATTGGACTATTGATATGTGCGATACTCCAGTCATATTTAGCACAGGAAAGTAGGCTTGGTGTGCAAGGGTGGAAACAAGACTTTGATAAAAAGGTAGTGGACACTCTTGCCTCGGGAAGATGTAAACTAGCATACCGGAATTAGTATCAAGTCAGTCATCTTATCTAGTGAGCATTTGTAAGTTCTGCCTTTGATTGGCAGGTTTCTGGAATTAGTATAGAGTCAGTCATCATATCTAGTGAGCATTTGTAAAACGTTTAGATCTCCTCCATCTCAATATTCAAATTGCCACACTCTGCTGCAGCTTCCAATGGACTTGCAAGACAGGGTGAAAAAACACATGACCAGAGAACAGATTCTCAACATGGAGAACAGTGTCAAGGAGTCCAAGTTGATCCGAGTGCCGATGCAGACTTTCCCACCATGTGCCATGGTCTACTCCGTCAACAACACCGACGCCGACACCAACATGGGGAACGTGTCCCCCACAGAAGCAGTGCCAATGTCCCTCATAGCCAAAGTGCTAACCCAACCCGAACCCAGGCGGAAACCTCAGAGGACTTACATCTGTTTGAAGTGTAAACGGGACGTTGTGTTGATTGACAAACAGGTCCAGGCGACGGGCCTGCGTGACCTTGAACGGAACAGTTTGCCGATGAGGGTGCATCGGACAGGAAGTACGAGTAGTAATGGTAGTGGTAGACCCAGACACAATTCTACGGAGACAGAGATCTGATACGAACTGTTGTGTCACTGTGTGATATGCCTTCATGGTGAAGTCGCCGACAACTGTAGTCAGACTTCATGTGTGACTGAGTGTTTTTAGCATAATTGCATTTCCAAACTTTCCTGTATGATGATGTATGATGCGTAGAGTCCACCAGGGTTCCGATTGGAACATATTCAGGTTTGCACAGAATTTGATACAGTTTTGCAATCTAAATATTCACAATTTATGCCTTGGATATATGAGTTTCAGGCCACTTCGTATGCAGCATTGTGTAAGGTCTTATGGATCCTAGAGACAGGCACAACTACCATTGTACCAATATAGTGACTGACGACTGTAAATATTTTTGCTACAACATTTGGCTAACATGGTAAATAACTCTTTAAAAACTAGTGCAGGCATATTGTCTTGTTGCTGAGTTGAATGTTGTTCTAAGGTTTAAAAAAATAAAAGAATTGGTTGTCAGGCAATACTTTTCAAAGTGTAGTGCAGATGGGCACTGTTTTTTGTTTGCTTGTTAAAATTGGTATGTAACCAAATATACAGCTGTGTATCATCAACCTTTGGAAGGGGCCTCACTATATATTAAAACAAGCCGCCATGACTATAACACGAGATGCGCCATAAAGTAGTGCACATGTAAAGGGAAGTAACTATGTGCTACATTGGATGACATTGTTTTATTAGGTTTATAAATTTTTGGGGAAAATGGAAAAAAATGACGTGCGGCGGACTTTGTGATGAAACGTGTCTGAGAGCCAAGACTATTATTTTTTTAGCCTAAGGTGGGTTGGGAATTGTCAGCTCACCTTGATTTGCTGAATGTGTCCGTGGCTGCTATTAGGGTTGTTATTTTAATAGATTTAAATGACATCCATATTTCCTAAATGTAATTTATTTTCGGCGTCATGTTTGTTACCAATTGTTTTGCCCTTTTAATTGAAATTTTTTTAAAAATATTTAGTGTTTAGATTTAATTATAAGAAATCAGCTAGAAATTTACGAAATTGTGTGCTATGTAGTACACACCTTGTACTAAATCACTGAGATGGCAATTTTAATACCTGGATCATTAGGACAGTATTGTTCAACCAGAATAATTCATTAACAAGTGATTGTGATTGAATCTTCTAGAAAATAGTGAACGATGGAATTATTATTTATTTTAGAAATTTGATTGTTTACATTGGTATCTTGTGTCCAGTCTGAGCTCTATCATTGGTCTTGCCTTTAATTGGCAGCTTTTCTGAATCTTGTTTCACATATTTGCTACCTCCAAATAACTGACTTGGGTGGAACAGGTATTGTTCTATAAATAGGTATATCGGGAACCTATTAGAAAACATAATAAACCCATCTATCTCCTTGTACCTTGAGAATGTTTTATGTGATTGCTCTAGCCAGTGCCAGTCGGAGCGAGGTTGATTCAGGTCCAAACTGACTTTGTCTGCTGACTCTAATTTTATGATGTATATAAGTGCAGGAGTTCATGTTTACCCTGGGGGCACAGGTGGCCAGTCGTCTAAGGCGCTGCGATTCACTGTGCAGAGTTTCGTCCCTTGGGCACGCCAGAAACCTATGATTGTGGGTTCGAATCCAGGTTTGCCCCGATTAGGTTTCTAGGTTTGTCAGCACCATACCCATGCTCGTGGGTTTCACCGAAGTGGTAAACGTCTGAGACCTGCGTCACTTCGGGCTTTCCTCCCACATCGGGCTGACACGCCGTGATATAACTGGTATACTGTTAAAGGCGGCGTTAAACCCAACTCACTCACTTACTCACTCATGTTTACCCTAAATACACAGATTACACGACCACACCTAGACCTAGACTGGAAGTAGACACTAGACTGTGGAACATACTCTTCTTCAAATCCCAGATGGGCGGTTGGGGAGCCTGGTGGTTAAAGCAGTCGCGCATCACGCCGAAGTCATGGGTACAATGTGTGAAGCCGATTTCTGCTGTCCCCTGCCGTGATATTGCTGAAATATTGCTAAAAGCGGCGTAAAACCACACTCACTCAAATCCCAGATAAGTTTTGTAGCCGCTGTTCTTATCATTCGCATAAGGTATTGATAGTTTCTATTGTATCTCTTGTATCTATATGGCTGAAATATTGCAGATGCGATGTTAAATCTTAACATTATATAATATTTCATACTCTAAAAAAATTCTGCTTAATATTCTATGTGAAATGATTTCTAATTTGTATGTTTCTGTAACACAAATGCACAACAGTGATCATGATGTTCAGTTCTTTTTAACAATAACCAAGTCACTTTCTTATGCATTATTCACTGCAGTAGAGCTCATGTATATGTGATGCCTGCATTGTTCCAGTAAATATAGATCTATAAGGAAATACAGTTATTCTACTTAAAAAAGAGAGAGGATACATTGGGAAATAGACTAACATCTAGTCTCATCTAGAATATGTTTTGCAAAAAAAACCAGTTGTAAATTAATAGTTATATGATATAATCAAAAGGAGCCAAGAGACTTTCTTCATTTTCAGCCTGACGTAATCCAGACTTGCCAAATAGTATAGACTTGCATGGGCTTTATTGGCTATATTTGTTTTGGGTGTCTGCATGATAGACCAATTGGGTAATTACTAATTACGCAGAGAGTTAATATATGATTGGTTGTTTTTGAAGTTTTCAATCAGTTCAAAATTAATTTGGAAATGGTGATTTATTTTATTTTGTGTATTTTACTAAACTATCCATCTAGTCTTGAACTCTGAATCCTCTCTATCACCTGAGATATTTGACACATGCACACTTCTGGGGTATCTTCCTGTGCCTAAAGCCTGCCGCTCTCCTTACAGCAGTGTAACAACACACTGTATACTCTCTTAACTGACCTTCCCACTTGATGGGATGTCTGCTAGTCTGGTTCTGAATGCTTCTGCTGTCTGACCAAGTCAGTTTGTCTGTTTGTATCTAACAACTAGATGAAGAATTTCCATTGTAGGACAGATAACTTCATGGCACTGGAAAGAGTGAATATTAAGTGAATATTGTGGTTATTTATGCTGTCATACTTAATACTCATGCCAGAATTTCATTTTGGCAGTGGAATGTCACTATATTGGAGAAATTCAAGGAAATCGATACACAGGGTTTGGCACTTTTTCGGAAATATAGCACAGGACATGCTGAAACTTTTATTTTCCAAACAATGAAAGCTCTATCAATATGTCAGATGTTTTAAAAAAATACAACCTAGCAGACATCCCAACGCTGAATGTTAACTTGACTGGGGCTTCAGGCCAGTGGGTACAGAGAGCTATAGACCATTACAACAATTTTCTGAAAAATTTCCTTTGGTAGAAAATACTTAAATGTTGTATCTTGTATGATTGTTATGATTACTGTTTTGTCAAGAGGATGTAAAAGATTATGTTCTTGATGCGTGGTGTTTGTGATCAACTATTTTAACATTTTTACTACCGGGTACTCAAAAGGAATTAAAAAAACCCCAATGTTTTCATATGACTATAGTTAACCTGTCATGCCATGACAGATTATCCATAGTTATGTGAAAAGTTTGGGTGTTCGGGATCGGGCGTTCAGGATGCTGACTTGGTTGATGCATGTAATCATATCCCAGTTACGTGGATCAATGCTCAGGATGTCATTCACTGGATTCTTTGGTTCCGACTCGATTGTTTACAGACCACTGTCATATAGCTGGAATATTGCTGAGTGCGGCGTTAAACGACAAACAAAAGAAACTTTGATAATGATTTTATGAGTGCTTGTATCAGTGTGTCTCACTATATCCTGCTTGTCATGAAACAGCTTCAGTCTTCCAGTCATGCAGCCTGTCTCCGGGACCGTGGTGATGACACTTAAGTATTTATTTTATCAGATGAGTTTATTACCACTGTTACTTATTCTTCTGTTAGGCTAAAAAATTAATAGTCTTGGTTCTCAGGCACCGCCCACATCATCCTAAAGTTTGCCTTACATTTTGTTTTTATTTCCCTTTTAAATTTAAAAAAAATAAAAATCCTTAAATATTACAAGTCCAATGGTAGTCAAAAACTGTATTCCAGTATTTTACTCAAGGAATACATTTATGTAGGGAGGCCTTTTCCCAGCTTGATTGTACACAACTGTTTATTTGATTACACACTAGTTTGAAGAACCAAAAAAAACCTCAAAAACATCACCCTCCCGCACTACATTTTCAAAAGCCATTGCCTGAGAACTAATTCTTTTATTTTTTAAGCCCCAAATCAGGGCAACTCAATGCTATACTTACCAGCTCTTCTTAACGTGACCATGGCAACAGTTGCCTTCTATGCTTGGTGTGAGCAAGATGGTATTTCAGTTTGAAGAACGTTTGTATTTATTTTTTAAGTTGTTTTGGGTGTGTTTATATATTGTGGGTTTGAAATACTTCATGTTTGTATATTGTGAATATGAATTTGACCAATATGAAAATGGCATGTGTATGTAGGACTGCCACTATGACAGAATGGTACTATTAAATTGCAGCAATATAGGTTTAGTGTTTGTACGTAGCCATTGGTTAGGATCTCAAGGACATTAGAATTGTAATATGCATGGTAGAGTATGTTTGTTCTAACAATGAGAAGTCAACTGAATGAATGTTTAACTGTTCTTATTCACAACCATTCCAGCTGTTTTAGTCCAGAATGATTAGAGTGACTGTCTCCAGAGTGTATTCATTAGATAACAGAAATTGTTATTATCAGAAGAGGGGGCACGGGTGGCCCAGTCGTCTAAGGTGCCGGGATTCGCTGTGCAGAGTTGCATCCCTTGGGCACGCCAGAAACCTATGATTGTGGGTTCGAATCCCGGTTTGCCCCGATTAGGTTTCTAGGTTTGTCAGCACCATACCCATGCTCGTGGGTTTCACCGAAGTGGTACACTTCTGAGACCTGCATCACTTCGGGCTTTCCTCCCACATTAAGCTGACAGGCTCACTCACTTACTATTGTCAGAAGAAAACCATGGTTGTGTCCGTCAGCCATGCCAGGATTTGCTGCTCATTTGTTCAAATCTCAAAATTGGACCTTTGATCAGTTGATCCAGGCATGGAAAAGGGGCATCACTCTGCATAGTGAATTTCTATGCTTTAGACTGATATCATCTGGTCATTAAGTGTTTTGATATTTCAAACCAAACTACTTTTGCAATATTATTAGATTAAAAAAGTAGTTGTAATTTAGTGTTCCATTGAAAGAGGTTTGTTACTATTTCGTTTGTGTATCATCTATTAAGCGAAAGAAATCTTATTCATAATCTCATCTGAAGCATACCATTTTGTTACATCTGTGGTCTATTCAATCTGCCTTAAGTCAAGCCATTTTAAGAAAGAAACACCTGGGCATCCCCTATTTAAGTGGGCATGACAACATACTCCATGATGTCCATATGTGTGATACATCTAATGTCACCACTGGCTATTGCTTCCAGTAACTGGGATGTAAGCCTCTCAATATGTATGTCATACGTCATTCACTTCTCAAACAGGGCATGTTGTAAATAACTCAAGTCTTTTCTTTAACTCTCAACTCCTTTGTGAGTTGTGAAAATGATCTGTCTATTGAAAGAAAGGCTGGCTACCGAGATTAAGATGTTCCATGAGTATGAGTTTGCTTCCATTTGAGCTGCAAGCCTTGCTTATGCTCATTTGTGACCAACGCGTGTTATTCAGGGACAAGCCGAATAGACTCGTGCCCCTCTCGTGGCCATTTTTATGACCGGGTTCCGTCTTAGTGCCAACAGGCATACCTAAAACAATTGTCAACTCGTATATTTCAGATGCAATTTAAAGCACATTGGAATTATACAGTATGATTGAACACATTTAACTGTGTCTTAGGTATATTTTTAGATGCAAGTCATGTAAAATCAAAAATTATTTCTGAGGGATTCTTTGACGAAGAATTTGAAATCATACGCACATTCTGATTGGTTTGTTGTATTTTCGCACATAACATTCATCGATAGGGGGACGAGTCTTCCTGCAGGTTACAGAAAGGGGTGAGTGGTGACAAATGGTTTATACTGAAGGGTTTTTGTTGTTGAACAAGGCAGTACTTATATGTACCTCAGGTAACCTTCTTCATATGCTTAGAACAAGTGGACATGTCCATTCCATAAACTGGAACCAGTTCTGCACCCAGTTCCGTAACTAGGGTACATATATGTATTCCAATTTTGGTTAGAGTACATATCAATAGCAGAAAGGTATCTGGGGTACATATTTATGCTACCCACGTTTGATAACCAGCACCGAATGAAATGGGATGAGGGAGTGCTGTCCAAGCAGGACATATATACCAGAGTCCTCCTCTTAACACTTAGCTACAGTATTGCATCGTATTGACTGCATAATGACTATTTACACTTGGTGTTTACTATACAGTTATTTATTTCTGTGAAGGAGGTTGAAGAATCTCCTGTTTAACCACACAAAGTTGGGACACATGATGTAAATATCTTGTCAGTATTCACTGCATCAGGGGTGCCACTTTCACATTCTCAACATCCATTAAAAACATTCTCAAAACATATGTGTACTTGTTTTGTCATGACATGTTCCAATACTGCTTGAAACAGGTCCATTGCTTGTTGACATGGGGTAGAATAGGTCTTCAGCAACCCATGCTTGCCGTAAAAGATGACTATGCTTGTCGTAAAAGGCGACTAACGGGATCGCGTGGTCAGGCTCATTGACTTAGTTGATGCATGTCATTCCAATTTTGTGGATCGGTGTTCATGATGTAAAGTGCTGTGTGCGGTGTAAAACAACCAACCAAAACCAAAATTTGTTGACATAAATTGTGCATCGGAAGTCAGGTCCAGCTATAGCGTGACGACATACATTCTGCTGGACTAACTAACTGTGATGAGTAGCACTGACCATCAGTGGCCAAGCAAAGTCCTTGATGACAAATCTACATCATAAGTCTGGCCAAGCTAAATCCTTGATGACAAATCTACATCATAAGTCTGGCCAAGCTAAATCCTTGATGACACAGATCTTGATCAGAAGTTGGATCCATCTAAATCCTTGATGACAAATCTACATCATAAGTCTGGCCAAGCCAAATCCTTGATGACACAGATCTTGATCAGAAGTCTGGCCAAGCTAAATCCTTGATGACAAATCTACATCATAAGTCTGGCCAAGCTAAATCCTTGATGACACAGATCTTGATCAGAAGTTGAATCCAGCTAAATCCTTGATGACAAATCTACATCATAAGTCTGGCCAAGCTAAATCCTTGATGACACAGATCTTGATCAGAAGTCTGGCCAAGCTAAATCCTTGATGACAAATCTACATCATAAGTCTGGCCAAGCTAAATCCTTGATGACACAGATCTTGATCAGAAGTCTGGCCAAGCTAAATCCTTGATGACAAATCTACATCATAAGTCTGGCCAAGCTAAATCCTTGATGACACATATCTTGATCAGAAGTTGGATCCAGCTAAATCCTTGATGACAAATCTACATCATAAGCCTAGCCAAGCTAAATCCTTGATGACACAGATCTTGATCAGAAGTTGGATCCATCTAAATCCTTGATGACAAATCTACATCATAAGTCTGGCCAATCTGAATCCTTATTGACACAAATCTACATGAGAAGTTAGGGAAAGCTGAATCCTTGATGACACAAATCTACATGAGAAGTTAGGCAAAGCTGAATCCTTATTGACACAAATCTACATGAGAAGTTAGGCAAAGCTGAATCCTTATTGACACAAATCTACACGAGAAGTTAGGCAAAGCTGAATCCTTATTGACACAAATCTACACGAGAAGTTAGGCAAAGCCGAATCCTTATTGACCCAAATCTACACGAGAAGTTAGGCAAAGCCGAAAGCTTACTGACACAAATCTACAGCTCTGCATTCCAGCTCAATTCTTGATGACAAAAATCTGCATGAGAAGTCGTGCCAAGCGCTAAATCCTTATTGACACAAATCTGTTCCAGAAGGCAGATCCAACAAGGTCCCAGATGACCAAAATTCTGCTGTAGGAACTAAGCCTAAATATAATATTTCTTATTGTTGACTTGCATTTGCAAGTGTTTGTTATGGGTGCAGGATATGCTTAGCTTTTCTCGAACATCTGGTATCGACACTATTTCATAGTGATTCGCATAAACACATGCTTATGATATGGCAATAGTCGTACAATGGACTGTTCTTTTAGCAGATATTTCTTATGATCATGGAAAGCACCTTCCCTTTTATTTGTTTGATGACACAGACTGCCATGCTGAAGCGAAGATCTTTATGATTTACAGACGCTTTCATCAAGATCACATATATCAAGCATATAGTCACCTCAGGTTGTTACTGCATTCGGGATTTTGGTATGAACTCTGTCTTGGTGGAAAAAAGCCAGCCCATATTTTTCTTGCAAAACCTCCACAAAAGAGGCAGACCAATACACTGATCTGCCAGTCATTTGTATTGCGTTATATTAGCGTCAAAGAAAGATCGGCCTTGTATAGAACAAGTTCTGGAACCACTGATCTGCCAGTCATTTGTATTGCGTTATACTACCATCAAAGAAAGATCGGCCTGGTATAGATCAACAGTTCTGGAACCAGTGATATGCCAGTCATTTGTATTGCGTTATATTAGCGTCAAAGAAAGATCGGCCTGGTATAGACCAATGGTTCCAGAACCACTGATCTGACAGTCTTTTGTATTGCGTTATATTAGCGTCAAAGAAAGATCGGCCTGGTATAGACCAATGGTTCCAGAACCACTGATCTGCCAGTCTTTTGTATTGCGTTATATTAGCGTCAAAGAAAGATCGGCCTGGTATCGACCAACAGTTAACAGTTATGTTAAAATGTGGCATGGTATTACAGTGGGCGAGCATTACAAACTCGGGAGTAGTCCGGACCTGTACACGCACGCACACACACACGCCGCTACATAAGTGCAATAATCTTCAACGTGGCGTTAAACCCAATTTCCCCTCACCTCCACGTGCATGTTTCAGACATATTAGGCATGGCGTCTGACCTGTTATATTTTTTGCTTTGAGGCAGATACTGTAATTGTCCATAGATTGTCGGTGGTGAAAGCTGAGGTTAAGGTGTTCTCATACACACTTGTGTGTAGCTTCACTGCCTGACTTACAAGGTACCATGATGTCAACATGACATAGGACATACTACGGGAAGTCGGGAACGTTATGAAAGTGTTTTAATTCTTTAGTGAACATTACATTTTACACACTTCTACGACCCGTAAAGATCCAGGGTAGAATAGATCTTCAGGAACCCATGCTTGTCGTAAGAAGCGACAAACGCGATCACTGACATGGTTGATGCATGTCATCACTTTCCAATTGCGTGGATTGATGCTCATGATGTCAATCACTGGATTGTCTGGTCCAGACACGATTATTGACAGATCGCCGTCATATAGCTGGACTATTGTTGTGTGCGGCGTTAAACAACAAACAAACAGACAGACAGACAGACAGACAGACAAATGTATTCGGTACTTCAGGCCATCGGCCCATAATACAATGGAAATATACTGTATATATATATTTGCATGCTGAGTAGATTTAATAATGATTTACCGTTCAACACTGTGTTTCCGTTCGACTTGGAAGAGAAATTTACCTAAGCTTTTTATAATTTGTTCGTTTTCAGCTGACAGTTTTATGAAATTATCAATGGCGGGAGGGGTAACGAGACGCTTGGGAAAAGAGTTTCTTCTTGCTCTGGAATACTGGTCACAAATCATAAGAACATGGAATTCATCTTCAACATGGTTATGTCCCTTCGAAAAACAGAAATTGCAGACACGTTCATTATATGGGATGTTGTTGTGACGCAGCAAGTCTGAAATTATTACACCCGAACATGGCAATAAGTCTACGTTGGTAAGAGTGAGTGAGTATGGTTTTACGCCGCTTTTAGCAATATTCCAGCAATATCACGGCGGGGGACACCAGAAATGGGCTTCACACATTGTAGACATGTCGGGAATGGAACCCGGGTCTTCGGCGTGACGAGCGAACGCTTTAACCACTGGGCTACCCGACCGCCCCACGTTGGTAAGAAGACATATCACAAACAAACAAAACACACTGTTCCCAAATACAATAAAGTAACTGAAAACATGTATACTGTCAACATGGATATATTTCCAGTAATATGCATGTAATATTCCTGATACAGACGTTGGTTTAACACTTTGTTAATCCTTCTGGACATGTTCATGATCACAAAGACCGTGCTTCTGCCACATAAGTAATTACACATACACTGAGTCGCTACTGTGAGAGCGACATTCAGAGATCATGCTGATCAGAACAGATTACCTTTTATTCATTTAACAACTTGCAGTTCACAACAATTTGTTGTAATTGATATGGCATATATTAATTGCATCTTAACAGTTCCAAGTCAAATATCAGTTATATTTAATAGTCCAGTTTAGTATTGTGAAAGGTTATTAACCTTCCAGCCCTGTTTGACACGTGCATGTTCTTCATCGGGAGAATTGTTGCTTGAGCCATTGAACCGTCTAAATATCCAGGGTTATGTACATAAACATAATGCTATATAAAAGATATGTGAAACAATACCTATGACATGCTTTGAAATTAAATCGTTTGTCAAATTTATATTAAACTTTATCATAATTTTATTTTTTGCTCTGTAATATTGATGTTCACAACAGATTGTTGTCATCCACAAGTTGTTGTTCAAAACGATTGAAGATCCGGATGAAAATGGTCTTCAGCAACCCATGCTTGTATTGAAGCTGTGCATACACATGCCGTGCAACGTCCAACCTACTTTCATAGATATAAGATCCGGGGTAGAATAGGTCTTCAGCAACCAATTCTTGCCGTAAAAGGCGACTATGCTTGTAAGAGGCGACTAACGGGATTGGGTCAGGCTCGCTGACTTAGTTGATGCGTGTAATACTATCCCAATCGCGTGGATCATAGCATATTGAGAAAGATTCTGTAGGCATGATATATTTGCGATATATTGACGCGAACGCAGTGTTATGGGGGGAAATCTTATCAATCTTGAAGCTCTGTTTGACATTTAGATATTCTCAGTTAAAAGTAATAACGGAAAAAGGATTTGACTTAACTGACCCTCAACTTCGTCAATGTACATCAGTCATAACATATTGAGAAAGATTCTGTAGCCATGATATATTTTCTAAGAACTCTTGTGTAGAAACCAAAACAATTATATATCAGGTAACAAAGCAACAAAAAGACACTTCTCAGCAGCTGTACATCCAGCTCTACCTTTCGTGCCAGTATAAGCGTAAATTAAGCTGTCACGTCTCTTCTTCCTGGTTACAGAACGTCATTGTGGGCAATCCTTTTATGAATTGAACATGAAAACGATGGACCCCAAGGATGCCTAAGACAATCGTACGGTCCATGGCTTGAAGTCTCCCTCTGGTGTGGGTTTTACCTAAAACATATATAGCATATGGGATATAAAATAGCATGGTCATTATGAATACGGTTAACTGCAGGGAAACACACCTGTTAATCTTTACACCCATGCGGTCACAAAACATTTAAGTTGCTTTTTTGAGGTTAAAAAAATACCAAAAAGTCTTCCGGTTACTGGAGTAAAGTCATGAAACGACTAACATGAACGAATGAAACCATGACAATGGATTTCTACGTTTATCATGAAGGCAGACCACAAGTTGAAACGTGGTTATACTGCAGGTATTTTTAGAAAGAATACAGGGAATCAACCTTTTTGGTAAACTGGTCCTGACAAGCCATTCTGACTGTTTCTGGAGTAGCCGGACAGTCCAGTTGGAACCGGTCTGGGCAGCCTGCATCTGCCCTGGATGATTTGACGGCGTCAGCAATGGCGAAGAACACGGAGAGAGCGAGGCCATATGACGCCTCTCCAACACCCTGTAATACAACAAGCACACGATACAGATATACAAGAAAACAGCCATCAATGTTCCTTGAAGCACATTTCCTAAGGGGAACAGATGTCATTCAAGAAGAGAATGAACTGGGTTTAACGCCGCTTTGAATATGACGGTAAGGGGTCAGGGTCATATGACACACACGTTTATCAGTTCTGTGAAACGAATCAGCACGGGTAGGGTGCTGGTTCGCATCGCGATTCTGATGTTCGAACTTATTCGAATTTATTAATTCAATTATTCCTTAAACGTGTTCCCTTCCATGACGCCAGTTCTCTTTTTTCCGATAAAGCAGCTGGCATCAATCTCGATACTATTGAACATAACGTAATTTTTCAGGGCCTTATCATTTGCAGAAGCCCGAGGTCTTCCATTAATTGACCGAGGGAATTTGTTATAGAATAAATATAAACAACAGTGTCGCTTTTGAAACATTTACTGCAATCAACACACAACGAAAGTAACTGATCCACTTTTACAAATATGGAAACATCATAGAACAAACAAGATGACGTCACCTAACAACGGGCGTGATATTGGCCCGCCGTCAAGCAATATGAGGGCATTATCAAGTTACAGTGGCCAGCTCATTTCTGATAACATGCAGGCGGTTTTATGATAATTCTATTCATTTTAGCTATACAATTTAATATAGAGCATACACACGAAGACAGACACATATTCTCGTTTAGATTGTTATATATAACAGAAAGTCAACAGAAATCATTTGGCCAATTGTTAGATTTATTTTTCTCGTGTATAAGTTCGGAAGATAATAAAATTCTTCTACTAACCTTGGAGCCATATATGGCATATTTATTGTGGCTGTCTCTGAGCAGTTGCACGTTCATCTGAGAGGGTATGTTACCGATGGAAGGTATCTTGTAGGTGCCGGGCCCCTGGGTGAGCAGCACCCCGTCGGGGCTGACCTGGTAGTCCTCGAGGACGTAGAGACCGTAGCCCTGTTGGATATACGTATAGAGTGCCTGTAGCAAGTTGTCTATATCCTGTACCACAGACTCAAAACGCTCAGAGGGTTGTGTGTGTCTACTTCATGGTTGACAACCACTGACAACGTACACCTAGGGTTCAACTTCACTGTTGACAACCACTGACAACGTTTACCTAGGGTTCAACTTCGCGGTTGACAACCACTAACAACGTATACCTAGGGTTCAACTTCGCGGTTGACAACCACTGACAACGTTTACCTAGGGTTCAACTTCGCGGTTGATAACCACTGACAACGTTTACCTAGGGTTCAACTTCACGATTGACAACCACTGACAACTTTTACCTAGAGTTCTACTTCACGGTTGACAACCACTGACAACGTTTACCTAGGGTTCTACTTCACGGTTGACAACCACTGACAACGTTTACCTAGGGTTGAACTTCACGGTTGACAACCACTGACAACGTTTACCTAGGGTTCAACTTCACGGTTGACAACCACTGACAACGTACACCTAGGGTTCTACTTCACTGTTGACAACCACTGACAACGTTTACCTAGGGTTGAACTTCACGGTTGACAACCACTGACAACGTTTACCTAGGGTTCAACTTCACGGTTGACAACCACTGACAACGTACACCTAGGGTTCTACTTCACGGTTGACAACCACTGACAACGTTTACCTAGGGTTCAACTTCGCGGTTGACAACCACTGACAACGTACACCTAGTGTTCAACTTCACGGTTGACAACCACTGACAACGTACACCTAGGGTTCAACTTCACGGTTGACAACCACTGACAACGTTTACCTAGGGTTCAACTTCACGGTTGACAACCACTAACAACGTATACCTAGGGTTCAACTTCACGGTTGACAACCACTGACAACGTTTACCTAGGGTTCTACTTCACGGTTGACAACCACTGACAACGTACACCTAGGGTTCAACTTCGCGGTTGACAACCACTGACAACGTTTACCTAGGGTTCAACTTCACGATTGACAACCACTGACAACGTTTACCTAGAGTTCTACTTCACGGTTGACAACCACTGACAACGTTTACCTAGGGTTCTACTTCACGGTTGACAACCACTGACAACGTTTACCTAGGGTTGAACTTCACGGTTGACAACCACTGACAACGTTTACCTAGGGTTCAACTTCACGAATGACAACCACTGACAACGTACACCTAGGGTTCTACTTCACTGTTGACAACCACTGACAACGTTTACCTAGGGTTGAACTTCACGGTTGACAACCACTGACAACGTTTACCTAGGGTTCAACTTCACGGTTGACAACCACTGACAACGTACACCTAGGGTTCTACTTCACGGTTGACAACCACTGACAACGTTTACCTAGGGTTCAACTTCGCGGTTGACAACCACTGACAACGTACACCTAGTGTTCAACTTCACGGTTGACAACCACTGACAACGTACACCTAGGGTTCAACTTCACGGTTGACAACCACTGACAACGTTTACCTAGGGTTCAACTTCACGGTTGACAACCACTAACAACGTATACCTAGGGTTCAACTTCACGGTTGACAACCACTGACAACGTTTACCTAGGGTTCTACTTCACGGTTGACAACCACTGACAACGTACACCTAGGGTTCAACTTCGCGGTTGACAACCACTGACAACGTACACCTAGGGTTCAACTTCACGGTTGACAACCACTGACAACGTATATCTAGGGTTGAACTTCATGTTTGACAACCACTGACAACGTACACCTAGGGTTCAACTTCTCGGTTGACAACCACTGACAGCGTATACCTAGGGTTCAACTTCACGGTTGACTACCAGTGACAACGTATACAATACACTTACAATTACAGATGGTGTCAAGTTGTTGCCTGTCTGGATAAAGATAGTTCGTACAAACACAGAAGACATATGAACATTTCTAAAGTGTATTTTGGGACAAATGAAACAGTTGAACATTGTCCTTACCTTACTATTATATAAACGGACCCCTTTAATCATAGAGACTAATATTTTTATCCCGATTCTGTTATAAATACCATCAACCCATTCGACTGCATAACTTTGTGACCCGTGAAGATCCGGGATAGAATAGGTCCTCAGGAACCCATGCTTGCCATAAAAGGCGACTATGCTTGTCATAAGAGGCGACTAACGGGGTCGGGTGGTCAGGCTCGCTGACATGGTTGATGCATGTCATCGTATCCCAATGGCGTGGATCGATGCTCATGATGTCAATCACTGGATTGTCTGGTCCAGATCTCGATTACTTATAGACCGCCGTCATATTGATGTAATATTGCTGAGTGCGGCGTACAACAACAAACAAACAAGCATAACTTGGTAGCTAGTGTAATACTATGCTAATTAAGTCACTAGGGAGATGTAGAAGGTGACGTCACTTTCAAACGAAGCTAAGACAATCTAATCAGTCAAGGGTACTTTAACAGTACACTGTATAATCGAGAATGCTGAAGAAAGCCACATATTAACGGTGCTGTGGTGCTCCAGACGTTCACGCATACTCCTTTTTTCGAGTGTCACCGAAATCACACCTAAGATATTATATAATATACAAATCAGGTACCAACCTGAATAAATGCACCCTCAATCTGACCGATGTCCACTGTCGGGTTCAGACTGTCACCGGCATCCACAACAAGGTCAGACCTGATCATGTGATGCTCGCCGGTCAAACAGTCAATCTCGACCTCCGAGCAGGCGGCGCCGTACACGAAGTAGTTGTACATGACGTTGTTGTAGCTAGTGGCGTTGTAGTGGAGACCATCCATCCTTTATCATATAAATGTATGTAATAACTTACACAGATGTCTTGGTTTCAATATCATGGTTTTTTACTATGTCGAAATTCACTTTTAGGCACAAACAAAAACCAAATGAGAAAATTTGCGTTGCTGATCTCTATCTGGGTCGGCTTGCGCACTATTGCAACTCCCATTCTTTAACATAGACTTTGCGACTGCTTTGTGCAAGAGGCCACTTAACTCACAGCTGAAGGCTCCATTCGCATAATAGTTCTACTTACAAGAAGTAATTATGCAATAGGATATTAACTTGAGGGAAATTTAAAGGATTGTTTTGAAATGAATTATTGGATAACACGTCTATAGCCTGCTTTCACTGTAAACGTATTCAGGGGTATGCAACCCAGTAAAGATAAAGCATGTGTTACTTGAAGAATCCTGTCGCCATCAGTTGGACTCGGTCCATGTAGGCGGCATTAACCTGGTAGTAAAGAGGTCACATTAGAAACAGGAGAAATATAGACGATGAGAACGATCTATAGGTAAAGGCCCTGAAGCGTTATGTCCAGGACTATCCCGTGGAACTACAGTAAACTACGGTTATAACGAACTCAAAGGGACCATAAATTTTAGTTCGTTATAACCGTAGTTCGTTATATGCATATATACAGCATATATACAACAAATGGCCGGGACCAAAAGAACTGTTCGTTATATCCGCCAGTTCGTTATAAGCGTGTTCGTTATAAACGTAGTTTACTTTATAAGAATAAGCATATGTTTAATTACTTCCAGAGAAAAAACGTTTTTGTTTCTGAATATTTCCAACGAACAATATTTTATTCGACGAAACAGAGACATGATTTTAATGTTTGATGATGTGTCGACAGTTTTTTATATTCACAGGAAATTGCCCCCACTTTCTAAGACATTCAGTTTACTCTGAATTATTCACAATGTCAATGTGACATACCCACTCCTTCCATGTTCCCTTGGGTTTCATGTATGGTTTAAGGCGGTTGAAGAGTTGGTGACAAGCATCCTAGGAAATATATAAATACACTGTTCATAATCACAGAAACATCATCAGGAAACAGACATGCACTTATCTTCGTCATGAAAACGTACAGGTTCCTATATTCATCATGAACACGTACATGTCCCTATTTTCGTCATGAACACGTACAGGTCCCTATCTTCGTCATTCACGTACAGGTCCCTATCTTCGTCATGAACACGTACTGTCACAGGTCCCTATTTTCGTCATGAACACGTACAGGTCCCTATTTTTGTCATGAACACGTACAGTACCCTATATTCGTCATGAACACGTACAGGTCCCTATATTCGTCATGGACACGTACAGGTCCCTATTTTCGTCATGAACACGTACAGGTCCCCATACTGGTCATGAACACGTACAGGTCCCTATATTCGTCATTCACGTACAGGTCCCTATTTTCGTCATGGACACGTACAGGTCCCTATTTTTGTCATGAACACGTACAGTACCCTATATTCGTCATGAACACGTACAGGTCCCTATATTCGTCATGGACACGTACAGGTCCCTATTTTCGTCATGAACACGTACAGGTCCCTATTTTCGTCATGAACACGTACAGGACCCTATTTTCGTCATGAACACGTACAGGACCCTATATTCGTCATGAACACGTACAGGTCCCTATATTCGTCATGGACACGTACAGGTCCCTATATTCGTCATGAACACGTACAGGTCCCTATCTTCGTCATAAACACGTACAGGTCCCAATCTTCATCATGAAAACCTACGTCCTTATTTTCATCATGAAAACCTACATCGCCTTATTTTCATCATGTAAACGTTCATATACATATAAAACACTTAGATTCGGGACGTGGATTTCGATGTATTTCGTTCGAAATATCAAGTAAGACAGTGCAAGGACCTGGTCACATACCTGCACCGCGACTCCATTGATGTCTGCAGTGGCTGAGCCAGCACTTAACGAGGCGTTGTTGATCTTGTCTGTGCTGCAGGCCTCAACGTGGATGAAGGAAGGGGATATACGCAACTCTCGACTGGCGACCTGCGACAGAACTACACCGTCAATCCTCGTTTGGGTCAATCTCATTAAAATCAGATCAACTTTGTTCTCTCTATCGCTTAACAAAGATCTGAGAACATCCCATTACGGGTCACGTCAGAACGACCTTTCATCCGACCAATCAACGCGGTGCTTACCAGATGATGAAAATGACAGTCGGAATGTGTTTTCTAATCATGTAACCTCGAAAACGTTAACAGGGAACGTTTGAACGGGAAGTCGTTGCACAGTACGTGGGAAGCACTGCTATACAATCTAAACCATATATTAGACATTCCGGACTGTTCGTTTGTTCAGTTTTCAAAATTTTAACCGAGAACTGTGTCAACATATTTTTGAAGCGTAGTCTGAAATGGAACTCGCCAGGTTGAAACGGGTGCATATAGCTCGAGAACGCTGCTTTCTAATTGGCTGATGTCTACATCTAGTTAGTGATTTCAGTGGTCGGTCAAAGTTCGCGAAAAGTCGTTCTGACGTGACCCTTAATGTGATATCCTCAGATCTTTGTTTTGCGGCAGCGAGAACTTAGATCTTATTTTAACGAGATTGCGTTGTATTAGTGTCGTGTTTGACCCGAGCCTTTAATTCAGGTTCGGCCTTCCTCAAGTGGCACTGCTAGGAACAGACATTGATTCCGAAGAATGGAAAAAAAAGCCGATATAGTCTCATTGCAGATGTTAATATTTCACCATCTGAAGCTAAAGTCATCATTATATTTCCCTAAACTGAGTGGGGCGGTCGGGTAGCCTAGTGGTTAAAGCGTTCGCTGGTCACGCCGAAGACCCGGGTTCGATTCCCGACATGGGTAAAATGTTAGAAGCCTATTTCTGGTGTCCGCCGCCGTGATATTGCTGGAATATTGTAAAACCATACTCACTCACTTTCCTAATATTGTGAGTATAGTTCTCATCTTCACTAAAAAATCGAACATTTCTGATGCGTATCCTCTATATTTCCAGTGCTCGCACCTACACCACGCCTTGCATCCATTCCAGTGATTCTCACGATCACAAATTACCCGTCCTTGATTGTTATTAGCCAATTTCATTTGCTACACGACTACGCCGATAAGAATCTCAGCCTCAATGTTTGGTTGGAGATATGAACAACATGGCGGCCAGTCTTATTGATCACGACAGAATTTAGGTGTCTAGGCAATACGAGTTACCTCCCTTACCCATTTCCAGTTTTCTTATCTCGACGTTTCATTGGTCGCTAAAATGTTTTTGAAAATCAAGGGCGGTAATCACGTGAATGGATCCAGGGGTTAGTGTAGGTTTACCGGAATGCGAGCCCTTGAGATACAGAGGATGGATAATCTGAAAGTGGACACCAACCTGTATCATCTTGGTGTGGATGCCCTGTCCCATCTCTACTCCTCCGTGTGCGATGAGGACAGAGCCGTCCAGGTAGATGTGAACAAGGGCACTGGCCTACAGGCGAACATGTGGCAACATATACACATGTAATAAGTCTTCATATTTTGAAAGCATCCTTTAATGTCAACCTGAGACATGAAATAACATACACTGTTAAAAAAAAGAAACGCACAGGTAGTATGTAGTTCACTGACCCTGACTACACCAAAAATCCGGTATATAAATTGGATGTATGTCATTGGAAAATGTTGGTGGCCTGATATTCGACAAACGGTGCGTCAAAACGCAGCCATTGTCAATTTGCAATGTCTTAAACGGCATTGTTTCCACACTTGTTAAAAATGTCATGGAGGAAAACAATAAAGCAAATGCAACAACGTCTTGCCCCGACCGTCGAAATCTCAAGATCTCAACCCAATCGAACACCTCTGGGATGAACTCGATCGACATGTACGTCAACGTCAGAACACGCCACAGACATTCCCTAAACTGGCCAACGTGTTTCAAATAGAATGGCGCAGAATTCCGCAGGACAGAATTCGTACACTTATTCTGTCAGTGCCGAGAAGAGCCGTGATTCCTGCCCGGGGCGGTCATGGGAGATACTTAGTTCAGCGCCACCTTGTGGCCTTCTGTGACATGTCCATATACAGTTTTCAATGCCTTTGTACAACATCATGTGACTATCGAGCTCCAACATTTCATATTTGTATCTGTGGTATTAAATTAAATATATCGACTTATTAGGTACAATTAATTTACTAAAAAGCTGCCTGTGCGTTTCATTTTGTGAAGAGTGTATACTTGAATTTGTGTTATAATCAATTTAGTTGAAGAGGGACACGAAATTGAGATTTTAAATTACTTCAACAAGGAATAGTTCTTGACTTTGTGTAGAAGAAGCCACTTTGTGTGCTGATCAATACGTCATGTTTCATGTGGCAATAATTAATTTGTTTGTATATTTGTTGTTTAACGCCGCACTCAGCAATATTCCAGCTATACGACGGTGGCCTGTAAATAATCGAGTCTAGACCAGACAACCCAGTGATTGACATCATGAGCAAGCATGGATTGCTGAAGACCTATTCCTTCCAGATCTTCACGGGTCGACAATAACTAGTACAGCAAGGGGTACTTATATTTTACTGAACCTTGAAGATCCGGGGAAGAATAGGTCTTCATGCTTGCCGTAAAAGGCGACTATGCTTGTCGTAAGAGGCGACAGACGGGATCGGGTGGTCAGGCTCGCCGACTTGGTTGATGCATGTCACCAATCCATTTGCGTGGATCGATGTTCAGCCACCTTGCACTGTGGCACTTTTTGGGAACCAAAGATAAACGTATTATTATTTCACTATTATCCAGGAGATACATAAAAGAACATGCAGTAAAGCGTCACATACCTGGTTTAACTGTTTAGCAGTTGCAGCAAAGCAAGCACTGAATTTCGCAGGTACCATTGAAAGACCTCTTTTCTTCCATCGGTTCTCACTAAATGCAAATTCAAATACACCCACATTGCATTGTATTTGCACCTGTAACTGACTATGGACAGTGTTTGTGACATTGGATATCTTTCTACTCAAGTCCTAAACTTGCTAAATTTCCGCCCCTCTGTGAAAATGTTAAAAACTGGTTACCTATAATGTATCTGAAAAAATATCTAGTTCAAAGTTTTGGTCAATTGTATTAATACTTGATTTTGTTTTCTATATTACAAGAGACTGTATACAAGGTGGTCCACTCTCGCCATATGGATTTATTATGAGCTGAAATATTATGAGAAATGATGAGAAATAACAGAACAATCAAAGGAACATCAGCAGAAAATTAGAACAAATGCTTCCGCAATTTACTGACACTACTATAACACTACTGTTATTTTAGAAGGAGCAGCGGCTTGTCTCCAAACCATGTTGAGCACTACAATCACACGCTGAATGGATAAGTAAAAGTTTTACTGAAATCTTTGTGAAAGTTGGAATTTGGAATTCTTTCACTTAACTCCTGAAGACACTGACCCATAATCAAGCTGAAATAGTTGAAAGAGAAATTATGAAGACAAACCTATGCTATTGATTCTGAAATGAAATTGGGGAAGTTAAGATTTCTTCAAACAGCAACACTAAAAAACGTGCGTAAGTGGTTCACTATACATAAGATTATATTCAACAAAATAAATAAATTGTCAATCAATTGTACAGATGTTTGTCCATGAGAAAGATTCCTCTGGTTTTTGTTGCTATGGTTACCTGTTGAAGACATCCACCTCTCGGCGGCGCTTTTCAAATTGTGAATTGGTCAAGCATTCATCCCAACATCTTCGACCACTACAGGAGGAAAGCTCTTGCTCAAAATGCGTGACATCACCAACGTTGTACATATTGAGAACGCGAATCTGGAAGCCGGAAGAATGAATACATTTACACACAAGGCCTTATTCAGTAAGCTAAAACCCAGTACAGAACAAGTTATATCCATTTCCATAAGTAATGTAAGATTGTAACATTATAATTTGATGTCAAATACACCACTAATGATCATGGTTACCGGCATGTGACTCAACACTGTCTTCACTGGTACTAGAGCTTGTAAACTGCAACGTTAAGATATTATACACCTCTTTCTAGACTAACCTTAAGTCTGTGAAACCTTATATTTCACAATATCCCTATGTTGATTTCATATAGCTAGCTAGCTAGAGCTGGCTAGACTTGCTTTTGTATGCGTTTCTAGATTTCTTTTTTCCTAAAATAAATATATTTCACAGTCATGGTGCAGGACTAGCCTCTTTCCTACGTAAAGAGTTAATTATAATAAACATAGATTTTCTGATTTCTGGGTGTTGTGATTATTGTGACCAACATCACAATAACATGTTTCACTTTTATTCAATTCAATGCATATAGGCCACCGGCCTTTGTGCGCAGAATATAATAATAGAGGCAGACTGTTAAACATTGGATAACACGTTTCTTCAACATGAGCATTATAATGTATTTAGCTAAATTAACTACAGTGTTAGGATCTTGCGATGATAAAAGGAGGCTGATTTTGTGATAGTTAGGATGGAGATAGAACTCTTTAACTCTAATTTAACATCCTGTTCAAACAATTGGTTTAATAGATAAAATGATCCGTAGGTATGTAAACAAATACACATATTGGCTATTATAAACCTAAAATTTGACTTTTAATAATGTTTTATCGTTGGAAATATTTCGGTTAACCAAACAATAACAAATCTAATGCATATTAGAGATTTTGTAATCTCTCAGCAGGAATCAACGGTAGGAACTGACAAGCACCTGTTCGGGGGCCATCTGTAGGATGTCAGCGACATGTTGTATCATCTGTTCGGTAATCAGGGTGGCCTGGGGTACCCCGAACCCCCGGAATGCTGTAGTTGAGGGTAGATTGGTCTTGCATGAGTGACCTATGCAGATCATATTTGGGATGTTGTACATTCCGTCGATTTGGAATATTATTTTACTTACAACCTGCGGTACAAAGGAAAAAGAAAACCAAATTAAATAAAGTATTTCTGATTGTCAGTTATATGTTTGTTGGGTATTAGCTGAATAATAAGGCAACACATTGAAGAACAAGCGACTATAGTGAGCTCAAGTATTTGTAAAACATTTAGTGACACAGGGCCATCAAACAGTATTCCTTGGACGTGCTGTACATTGTCCACTGTAAAGGCTTGAACTAGTACCCGCGGGCTCTTGAACTAGTACCTGCGGGCTCTTGAACTAGTACCTGCGGGCTCTTGAACAAGTACCTGTTACTGACAAGTTACTGATGATAGTGAGCCTCTTTTTTTGGCACATGGGTCTGCAGGTCTTCAGCAAGCCATTGATGCCGTAAAAGGCGACTATGCTTGTCGTAAGAGGCGACTAACGGGATCGGGTGGTCAAGTTCGCTGACTTGGTTAATGCATGTCATCGTATCCGAATAGCGTGGGTCGATGCTCATGATGTCAGTCACTGGATTGTCTGGTCCAGACTTGATTATTTACGCCATCATATAGCTGGAATATTGCTGAGTTCGGCGTTAAACAACAAACAAACAAACAAATGAGAAGCAGTATTCATACAAATAGATGATCCCTATACACTGGACCGATTGCTTCGGATCTTTGAGAACATTTGCATTATAGTTCAACTCAATGCTTTCATCGCGTGTGTAGCAAAAACTGGGCTTCACTTATTGTAGACAATCAAATCTGGGTCTTACGTGTGGCCTGCGTACGGTTCATCCATCAGAAACATCGGCACCTTTCAATAAAGTTGAATCCCTGACAATATTGTTGAACTTTATTTGTAACACCTGATTTAATGTACTGAGATGCTGTCTTTTATTTGTCTTGAGACATTTTTGTCTGAAATAAGAATACCAATTCAATACACACCGCCCGTGATTGGCTGACAGACATCCCACCGTTAGCAAAGACGTTAACAGTGTAGGCGATGATTTTGCCGTCATTGTTGAAGCCGACCTAAAATGGTTAAAGACAAAAATGATGTCCGATGCAATTCCCTATTTTGTCTTGTACCATATGTTCTCATGGTTTTTTTTCAGGTGAACAATTGACTTGCCTTTGCATGCATTTATAACTAGTGCCACCGGTGGGGCAGGATACGCTCACCTTTTCGCGAACACCTATCGTCACAATCTCAAACTATGAGATATTATATTATATATTTACATATTAACAATGTTAATATCGATATCAAGATGTTATTGTAAGGCGACAGTTCAAATACGGATGTTTTTCAAGAGGGTTGTGTATCAAGTATATAATCATTTCTTCCAAAACAACCTTGAAATATAAACTCAAAACTGTCTTAAGAATATAATATTCATTTTCTGAGTGAGTGAGTGAGTTTGCTTTTACGCCGCTTTCAGCAATATCACGAGGGGGAGCACAAGAAATGATATTCATTTAGATTCACTTGTTCCAACAAATACTTAAAATATGAACTCAAAACTGTCTTAAGAATATATTCATTTTTTGAGTGAGTGAGTGAGTGAGTTTGGTTTTACGCCGCTTTTAGCAATATCCCAGCAATATCACGGCGGGGGACACCAGAAATGATATTCATTTAGATTTTGAAGAAAGGTCTCATGAACATCCTCTGAAAACTTTAAACACAACTTGTCAATGAGCGGACACTGATGTCATGGTACAAACGACGCATACCTTGTAATGTGCCCAGGTCGGGTTCCGCGTCCCAGTAGTGGCCATATCCACCTGTCTGCCTAGAACACATCGCACTGGCCTCCCTAGTCTGTGAGGACAAACACCATACGTGGAGATCAACATAGTATCTGTAGTACTGAAGAGATTCCTCACAGTATATTGATATTAGAACAGTGACTAACATTGCCAGAAGAGGCTATGGATATCGTATTGAAGCTCTGCATACACATGCCGGGCAACGTCCAAACTACATTCATAAATATAAGATTCCGGGGTAGAATAGGTCTTCAGCAACCACTTCTTGCCGTAAAAGGTTACTATGCTTGTCGTAAGAGGTGACTAACGAGATCGGGTGGTCAGGCTCGCTGATTGGTTGATGCATTTCATCGATCCTAATTGCGTGGATCGGTGCTCATGGTGTCAATCAGTGGATTGTCTGGTCCAGACTCGATTATTTACAGACCGCAGTCACAAAACTGGAATATTGCTGAGGGCGGAGTTAAACAACAAATAAACAAATCATAAATATAATATGTCACCCGAGCAACCAAGTCGCTCAATTCACAACAAACTATATAATAGTACCCAGTCTGAAGCGTTGCACTATTTTCTTCTTTACAGCAAGATGATGGGCGGTGGGTGGCTTAGTGGTTAAACCCGGGTTCGATTCCCGACATGGGTACAACATGTGAAGCCCATTTCTGGCCCCCTCCCCCGTGATATTGCTGGAATATTGCTAAAAGTGGCGTAAAACCATACTCACTCACTCACTCACATCACGACGACTGTTGACCTGCAAACTTTGTGCTTTAAGAATAATACATGCCTATTAAATGGCCAATCAGAATCGAATATTTTACACATTCATGTGACAATGTGGACAACAACACCAATCTCATTAAAATCAGATCTTAGTTCTCGCTACCGCTAAACAAAGATCTGAGGACATCCCATTACGGGTCACGTCAGACCGACCAATGGAATGACCAATGAGAAGGCAGCTTTCTCGTGTTTCACGGCACAAATTTCAAATTGACGACTACGCTTCGAAACATATTTTGACAAATTCTCGATTACAAATCGAGGGGGGGGGGGGGGGGGGGGGGGATTTGTACAAGTATGATTTGTCCCCAACAGAATAAAGCTGTTTTCTATAAAAAAAAAGTCCAGGGTGGAGGGCAACTGCCCACCCTGCCCACCCGGCTGGCTACGGCACTGCGGGATGGCTTATAGATGGTCTAGATTCAGGATTCAGTCGTTAAGGATTTAGTCGTTAAACCCGTAACTATCGTTCGGAATACCCCCTGTTTTCGAGATTGCATGATTGGAAATCACATCCCGACTGTCACTTTCATAATCTGGTAAGCGACGCACTGGTCGGATGATAGGTCGTTCTGACGTGACCCTTATGGGATGTCTTCAGATCTTTGTTTAGCGGTAGCGAGAACTAAGGTCTGATTTTAATGAGATTGACAACAACACACATATTTGGTGTCCCTGACTTACTTGTGTGCGGCCACTGCTGCTGGGAGGGCGCTGAGCAGGTTTCGGGACTGTTTGCCGCCAAACGCGCCACCTGAAGGTGTTTCCGAGGAACGTCATTAAAATGAACACTGCCTTAATAGTTTGTATGATGATTGGCATGAATGAGGCTCATGTTTTCTCTTTGTTGCTGAATAGTTAATTCATATTAAAGCGCTAACGTACCAGGTAGCTAATACGCCTGACTTACCCGTTCGCTTGACCTTGACGACAACATTGTTTGAGGTGAGCGCCAAGGTCCTGCAGATTGTGTCCTTGGAACAAAAATAAATCTTAGATGAAACACGTTTGCGTTAATTGTGTAATGCTAAGAAACTGCGAAAATGTCTCTGAAACCATTTTATTGCAGTTTAGCTTTAAGTCAGTCTTTGCTTCAAGGAGAAATATCATTGCATTGCGTAAATGGATCTCCTTCGTGGTCTAATGGTAGAGCGTCCGCCAGGTGAGCGGAAGGTCCGGGGTTCGATCCCCGCGTCATACCAGTACTTTAAAGATAGTACTTGTTGTCATCCTGTCTGGCGCTCGGCATTAAGGGGTTAAAAGAAGGATAGGTCGGCTCGGAGTCAGTATACTGTATCTGAGTGAGGTATTCATGTTAAACTGCAGCATGGTATCTTAGTGGATTAGCACTATAAATCGGCATAAGTCTGGACTAGTACAAGCACACACACACACACACACACACACACACACACACACACACACACACACACACACACACACACACACACACACACATGCATGCACGTCGCTATATCTTGGATGCGACGTTAAACCCCATTTCACCTCACCTGTGTCAATGTTGGATTCTGTGTGCCGGTATAGACCTCCATCTTCCCATCCTCCACCCCAGGGATGACCAGGCTGCCCATTGTCTCCAGGTAGAAGTGCTCCTGGGCCCCGGTCCGAGCCTCCCCCTCCAGCACGTGGTCGCAGGTGTTGAAGGCAGACTCGGGGTCGCCACTGGTCAGAGTCTGGGGTGCTCCGTGGAAGGAGACGTTTTCGATGGCTTCCTGTTTCATGGAAATATAACTAGATCCGCATAAACCAGAACTTTTGTGTCGGAAGTAACACGCATTTGCACATCTTACACTGGAGCCGTGAAGATCCGGGTAGAATAGGTCTTCAGCAACCCATGATTGCCGTAAAAGGCGATTATGCTTGTTGACTAACGGGATCGGGTGATCAGGCTCGCTGACTTGGTTGATGCATACCATCGTATCCCAAGTGCGTGGATCGATGCTCATGGTGTCAATTACTGGACTGTCTGGCCCAGACTTGATTATTTACAGACCGCCACCATATAGCTGGAATATTGCGTAGTGCGGCGTCAAACAACAAACAAACAAACAAATCTTAACACTGAGTGATGACATATTGCGAACAGGACAAAAATGTACACGTGTCCAATATGAAAACGTTACAGGGACAATAACAGAAGTCGAGATCCAGAGAATATATCGTGTGGTACCATTAGCGCAAAGTATTGCGTATCCTGCCAATGGACGAAATGAGAGATCGCACGTTTGGGAATGTTAGCCCACTCGCTCTGAGGTGAGTCTGCAAGTTGTTGCAGTGGTTGTGAGTCAGGATGACGCTATCGTACGCGGAGACCAAAATCGTGTCATAGGAGTTCACATCTGGGGATTTAGAAGGCCATGGGAGGACATTAAATCGTGGTTCCGTACGCATGCTGTTGTTACACGTGTTATATACGCTTCAGCACGGTCGTGTTGAAAGATGACGTAACCGTTCGGCTGTAAGAATTTTTCACAGTAGCAATGGGCTTGAACTTGAACTTACATCAGGTTTGTTCTAATCATTCTGGGAAATTGCCGCTCACAAAGTTACTTTACAACCACTCAAACTGTTGGCGGCGAAACGTTTATGGCGACGACAGTACACCTTGGTTCTCTCCCTTTAGCACGATGCAGCATAAATTCTCACTAGTCGCTGAACCAAACGTTCTCCATCTCTGGTAAGGCCATATCAGTTGACGATGTTGTTCCGTCAAAACAAGGGCTCTAATAGGCCGGCCGTCTGTCTCGCAAAGGCGGATTTTAATTGTCAGATATCCTGCAAGAAATTGCTGCTGTTGTTGAGGATGACACTTTTGTCGCCAATGACGTCGACGTATAAAGCAGTCAAAGGGCGGCCATTGTGGGTCACGTGTCTTACCATGTCGTTGGTACTGAGATGGAGCTCTGGACCGACAGCGGCCGTTCTGCTTCCAACCGCCTGACGACGTTGTTTAAATTTTTCGTTTTGCTTAAGTTGGCATGACTTGGCAGTTAAACAGTTGCTAACAGACAACGCTTCGGCAACCGAGAATACACCTTGTGTATGTTTCAACTATGTGTTTCTTTTTTAATATATTACTCTCTATACGTAACAAACATAATCTGTTTCTCGACTTTTATACATTCTGCAATTGCAGAGCAATTTAATTTATGATATTACAAGCCTACACACCTGTATCGTAAAAATTGGTTTCAGATCTTCATAAATGACCTTGACCTTGGTAGCAGCATGTTCTGCGACCCGTCTACTCTCTGCAACAATGGCGCCGATTGTTTGGCCCCGACACAGCACCTGATAATGTTCATGATACTGTTACAATACAGAAACAAGAACAAGTTTTGTTGAAAAAAGACGTGATGTGTGAAAATTCTGGTATGTATCGGCGTTGTGTGCATGTCATAGTGTCACGGATCTACACATACGTTTGTCCTTATTTGCTTTAGGCCTTTAGGTTGAAAATTTAAATTGAAAGTAATGTTGCACCTTGTCCGAAGCTAACACCTCCTCTTCGGATCCCGGCTGTCCCCAGGTTGTCTCCCCTGGGATGTCTTTGTGCGTGATGAAGTCCACCACTCCAGACAGAGTGAGCGCCTCTGTAGCGTCAACACTGACAAGGCGAGCGTGTGGTCTCTCACTCAGCACCAGTGCCATGAACAATTCTCCTGCAATATACACTAGTAATGTCAGCATAGAAAATAGGGCCACATTCCACCATTTGAACAATTGTGTGTTCAGGTATACATTTGGTCTCCTACTCAGCTCCAAGGCCATGAACAATTTTCCTACAAATATATGTCCATTGATATCATCATGAAAATGTGACCACATTTCCACCCTTTATTGGAGAGCTAAGCGTTCCAGTTTAGTAACGCCATATGACATGCAAATTAGGATTAAGATAATCGATCAATGAAATTATAAAGGAGCAATAATTTTTATGCATTTTTAGTCTTGAAGTTTGCAGATTTGTTCAATGTTTTTAACTGTAAAATGTCGTCATTCAAGAAACTTCGTCATGACGCCGACCTTGACAACTTCACTTTCTCTTGCAACCTCTCCCATCAACCATATTTCGTTCTCATACGCCCTGCCAATGTTCATGCACGCCAAGTCGTCCACCAATAGGATTTCACCATTTTCTTGGGTTTCAAACAAAGTTTTCTTTTCTTCACATAGCAAAGCTGATATTTGCTTCCAGGTGAAGAGAACACCAAGAAAAAATCACCTTCACTTCGTGTCACGTCACTCACTGAGAGAATCTCACCTTCTCTGGCTGCCATGTCGTCCAGATACACAGCCTCGCCTGTAGCGTGTTGCAGTCCAGACTCGTGGAGCAGTGACCTCCCCACAGTGTCGTCTGGTGGCTGACCGGAACTGACGTCATCATACACGTGACTGGTGGTTGGATGTGGGCAGTTGATGTCAGGCACAGCACTTCGGTAAGACATCGGAACCTTTGTCTTTGACACTCCGATCTATAAAGATGCATTTGTATAGGTGAGGTGATGTGACAAGGAGTTTAACGTCGCGTAAAAGACTTTTGTACATATATAGTGTGTGTGGCTGCTTGTACTAGTCTTGACTAATACCGATATTAAGTGACTGATACAATGACTCCGAGCCGATCAGTCCTTGTTTTATCCCACTAAGTCCCGAGGGCCAGACAGGGTAACAACAAGTACCATTTCTTTTACATGTTTTGGTATGAGGCGGACAGGGGAAGGAACACTACAAATGTGTCGTAGAATAAGTTGATGATGAATAGTGAGTGAGTGAGTGAGTGAGTATGGTTTTACGCCGCTTTTAGCAATATTCCAGCAATATCACGGCGGGCGACACCAGAAATGGGCTTCACACATTGTACCCATGTCGGGAATCGTACCTGGGTCTTCCGCGTGACGAGCGAACGCTTTAACCACTAGGCTACCCGACCGCCCTGATGATGAATAGATGTGTGACGTACAGTTTTCCAATTGAACGAATACATTATAAAGACAATACGAGCACTAAATATGCACACACTTGAAGCATGGGCCTACCTGATGACACAAAGCAAGTTGTACAGACAGGTAGAACTTAAAGAAGAAGCTGGTTGTAAGTGATTGTCTGTATTCACACATCCCTCCAGGAACCCCCGGTTCCAGCTGCAGTTCCTCAGCCAGCAGGGAGGTTGCCTTGGTTACCAGATCGTTCTGCCAACGACTGGAACAATATTCACGTATATATGAACTGTGTGTTATTAAGCGGAATATATTGTCTTTTATTTGGATTGATAACAGTAGCATTAATGAACATATAGGAGACAAGTATGAGACGAGTGACAGATAAGTACAAATTTTACCTTCCAACCAAAGAGGTCATAGTTCTGGTAGCCATGATGGTCGTTGGTGCCATACCGCCATAGACTAGGTGTATTTCTTTGATTATATCCGAGTCTTTCTCAAACACAACCCTCATACCAGCGTTCACTATGGAGATGCTGTCTTCCTTTCGTGGCCCTTGTTTGAAACTTTGGAAAAATTCGTTCTGAAATATTATGTCACGTTACAAAATGATGATATGAGAAGTCAAACTCAAGTGTTGTCATGCCTTCTTATGAGAAGAAATGACATGTTATTTGACACGACATGATTTTAAATAATAATGAATAACAATCTAAACCATGGGCAGTAACGAGGGTCAATACAAAGACAGTAATTCCTCATGATATCTTTAAACCCTAATTCTATGATATAAACGAAGAGTGAGTGACTTAGTATGGTTTTACACCGCTTTTAGCAATATTCCAGCAATATCACGGTAGGGGACACCAGAAATGGGTTTCACACATTGTACCCATGTCGGGAATCGAACCCGGTTCTTCGGCGTGACAAACGAACGCTTTGCCCACAAGGCTACCCGAAAGCCCCGTATAAACGAAGAAGACTATGGAGGGACTATGATGTATTTTGAAACAGGGGCAAGAAGACAATATGCATGAGATAGTCAAACATCTCCATGTAATAACCGATAAGCAACACTTGTAAGTCTGTGATGGTAATTTGACGTAGTTCAGCGTTGGTATTAATAATTGTTAGAAGCGCCCACCTTGTTTGACGCAGGGATTTCTACAGACAGGAGGACGTCCTCTGGTGCGAGACACGTGGTTCGGTACTTGGTGAAGAAGTTGCTGTCAACCTTCATCCCGCGCACAGCACCACCTAGTATAAGACATTGCAGACTTCACCTCTTCAGCAAAATGCATAAAAACTAGATTTCCCCGCCAGAAATACATGCGCTTTTGGGAAGTTTCTAACTGCAAAATGGCACTATATAAATGAATATTTAATTTTAATGATTGATATTAAATGATTTTACCAGGCATTTAACATGGCCCAATGATGAGAACCGAAACCGAAACCATATATGCCTGTATAATATGTTCTCGTGTTTATTCATGAGAACACTTTCCTTGCCTTTGCAAGTGTTTGTGCCGGGTGTCACCGGCGAGGGAGGATATGCTCACTATTTCGGGAACACCTGTCATCAACAATATTCATGGACACATGCTTATCATATACCATGATCATAGAAAGGGTTTTGTCTCTTTTATTTACCTTTCCTGGTAACCTTGACGGTGGCACCTGCAGCCATGAGGAGAGGATTGAGATCTGACACTGGACTGGCCGTCATGATGTTACCAGCGATAGACTTCAAATGAAACAGGAATAATATTTCTGCGTACAAACAGTGAGAAACCGATCATCCTATTATCTGGGTTGTTTTTCAAAACCATTGTTCGCGAAATTTCTGGAAATTGCATCCTTTTATGATCATGCGCTGTGTCTAATTCCCTCAGGTCATGAGTATTTAATGAATTAAAGTTTTGTCCCGTTTTAGAAATATTCCATCCAGACAAGCATGGGTACAGTAGAAATGGACGTGGCACATTCTGTGTTGAACCCGGAGGGTCGATCCAATGTTTTAACTACAAGGCAGCCACACAAACCCAACAGCGCTTTTTCCACAAACGGACTTATTATTAGATAATGTAGTATCAGCCTCTTAATGCCGAGCGGCAGACATCAAGTAACATCTTTTAACGTGAGTATCCTAGGATCGAACCCGGACCTTCCGCTCTCTGGGCAGACGCTCTACCACTAGACCACGTAGGCGGTCGTAGGTGGTATGAGTGTAGATGCATATACAAGTATACAGATAACAAAGCGGTTTGAGAGATCACTGTTATTTAAAATACCTTTATCCATTTCTCTACTGTCCCTTCTATCATATAATATATCAGTTGTAAATGCATACATGCAAATAAATAGAAGAGGGCTATCTAAGATGTGATAACTTATGCCCAAACCTTTTCATGAGAATAAAATATTAAACACAAGGATCATGCATTGTCTCTTACAGCCACGTTCCTGATCTGTGTACTGGCGAACCATCGGATAACGTCCAGAAAACCACGGAACACACGTGTTGTCGCCTCTAGGAAAATAAGGACACTGATTATAAGTGTGAACAAAAATACTAGAATATTATTGTTCACATAACATTTTGCTTACGTGTGTTGTTTGAAAACTTTTATGGTTGACATGTGCAGGATATCCACACTTGACGCATCAATGACCTCAATTATTTCCGATGCAATTCCTTATTTTGACTTGTACCATATGCATATATTCAGGTGACTTGACTTGACTTTGCATGTGTTTGTAACGCGTGCCACCGATGGAACAGGGTATGTTCATCTTTCCGCGAATACCTAATACCATCACTATTTCATCGAGATAAACACATTCTTATGATGTCGGAATCGTACATTGGACTTTCAGCAGAGAGTTCTTATGATTATGGAAGTGGTTTTATAATTTATGATAATTTATAGAGGGGTAGACGCATTGAAATAAAACATGTACCTCATCTTGGAAACAACAAGCACATTTAGTGATGTATACATAATAATTTTCTGTTATTCAATACAAACTTAAAGCAAATGTATTATTCATCCGAAAGCAATATTCGACAGTAGTGCTAATGCTGATGTTTTCCTTAATATCGCGATGCGATTTTCAAAAAGAAGAAAACCAAGTGTATTAGTACAGAGACACTTATTTCAGCGTATCGAGGTAAAATGTTTATCAGTATGTGGAGACTTTATTAAGTAAGGTTACTAGTACTGATGGTTTGTTTGTACCCCAATCGTAGGCCAAGTGAACACAATATACTGAATGGTTTTCACCTGGCATATCTTTGACTGCAGTCTCTAATGTATCTTTGATTTCGGTCAAGGTGACTGCAGAACCAAACGTGATGCCGGAGGGGGCCTTTGTGATCTGGTTGAGCTCAGGCACCTTGGTGACATCTATCTGAACAGGATAGCTCTGACCTTTGAAGCGAGTTTCAATAGCTGAAATAGTGAAACAGGAACGTATATCACATACCTTACATCTCATTTAAATACAATAATGATAATGATGTGGGTGAAATTGGGTTTAATGTCGCGTCGCGCATTTATATATCGACGTGTGTGTGTGTGTGTGTGTGTGTGTGTGTGTGTGTGTGTGTGTGTGTGTGTGTGTGTGTGTGTGTGTGTGCGTCTGCTTGTACTAGTCCGAACTGAAGCCGATTTATAGTGCTAGCTCACTGAGATATCATTCGCAGTTTAACGCGTATACCTCACTCCGAGCCGACCAGTCCTTGATTTAGCCCCTAAATGCCGAGCGCCAGACAGGTTTACAACAAGTACTATCTGTCAATGTCTTTTGTTATGACATGTCCGGGGATCGAAGCCCGGACCTTCGGCTCTCCGCGCGGACGCTCTACCACAAGACGACGGAGGCGGTCTGATGATGATGTTGATGATGATGTTGATGATGATGATGAAGACATTGATGCTGCTGCGGATGTTGGTAATTTTACGAATGGTTCCAGAAGAGCCAATTTCGCGCACGGGTCAAAGCTTGAAATACACATAAAATACAAATGACGTTCACCTATTTCTGTGTTTCCTCGGATTATCTTTGAACCTGGATGTCGGGTTTTCAAGTCAAGCAGCTCGGTCAAGGTAGTTGGTCTGTACCACGTGACCCGCTCGTTCTTGAACACAAGTGGCGTCTCCTGGTACTTGCTCCAATTGTTCTAGTAACAGATATAAACATGTTTTTTTTATAGACAACACTTACCTGACGTTCAATGAAAAACCCGTCTTGGATATCCATTAACGAGGAACACGTAGGCATGAAGCCTTCGTGGATAACAACTTCTTTATCGTTTGTTAGGCCCTTTCATGGTATTTCTTATCATATGAACGGGCAAGGGTTAGCCCTGAAACTCTGTTACAAATAGTACATAATTAGTTATGCATTTTTTTTGTGAATGTAGATCTGCCCATTGACGTCACGATAACCGTTGGCTTCCAAGGCTTGTTATAGATCTACAGATGAAGCGTGGACATTAACAAAAGTTGAAGATCACGTTGTGGGAAGGAATGCAGTTGAACACAGTGATGTTCGGTTAACTGTTTACCTTCAACTCTGGTGGGAAGATAGGTTCTTGCGTTTGGTCATAGGGCGGATGATATGTTCCCTTGGTGGCAGTGGTGCATTGTGCAGACACCGGCTGAAAATATTCGAAACATGCTACACTGTGCATTTACATAATTCTTCGAAATGCGTAACTTACTTTTACTTTTGCATCGCCTTTGAGTATGCATAAAAGAATATCTTACCCCAATGGCGACGTTGTTGTAGATTGAGTTCCGACAGCATTCTTCTCCCTTGCCACAGACGCCCTGCAGAACGTGAAGAATTTCATAGAGTATGACAGAGAGTACGACAGAGAGTGAGTGAGTTTATGTGGGAAGTGAATGCAGGGGTAAATACCACTTTGGTGAAACAATACCATACTAGCGCCGACAGATCTAGAGACATAATTATGTTTAATCTGAGATTCGAAACCACGCTGATAGATCCACCTAAGGGACGCATCCCTGCATCTATAGGACGGCGGTCTGTAAATAATCGAGTCTGGACCAGACAATTCAGAGATTGACATCATCAACATCGTTCTACACAACTGGGATACTACAAGTCAGGGAGCCTGACCACCCGATCCTGTTAGTCGACATGCATCAACCAAGTCAGGCAGCCTGACCACCCGATCTCGTTAGTCGACATGCATCAGCCAAGTCAGGGAGCCTGACCACCCGATCCTGTTAGTCGACATGCATCAACCAAGTCAGGCAGCCTGACCACCCGATCTCGTTAGTCGACATGCATCAACCAAGTCAGGGAGCCTGACCACCCGATCTCGTTAGTCGACATGCATCAACCAAGTCAGGGAGCCTGACCACCCGATCCCGTTAGTCGCTTCTTACGACAAGCATGGGTTGTTGAAGACCAATTCCTACCCTCATCTTCACCTAGGTCCTAATGTATGAGCATAACGCCTGTGTATATCAAAACAAAGATATACGATTATATTTGCCTCGCGTCTCTCGTAACACTGAAGAGAATACTTAACTATTGTTTTGTTGAATGGTAAGCAAACCCAAGAGATTTGATTATATTTGTCTCGCGTCTCTCATAAAACCGTAGAGAATACTTAACTATTGTTTTGTTGACTCGTTAGGAACATATGGTGTCTACTGACATGCTGATCATGGGTATGTTTATCCGTTGTTTGTAAAACGTGTCATTAATTCCTCGATATAACGAATGTACACCACATGTATCAGCAGATCAGGGGTTCTCACCTTTGAAAAGGTATTGAAACCATCCAGTATTGGTCTGTACCCAGTGCAGCGACACAGATTCCCTTCAAGAGAACCAATATGCAGTAGAAGAATATGTGCGTACTGCTAGACAGAATCATTAACCAGTGGCATTTATTTAAAAAACACCAACGCTCTTTCGGGTATCTTATTATCTCGTATACCTTTGTGTGAATGACGCCATTGTCTCTTCACAATTGTTTCTCGGTCAAAATAAAACAACACTTTAAATGAAACCAAAAATCCATCAATTTCCACTCACGAAACAAGCAAAAACTTAAAATATCTCTTCCATTGAACCGATTATCATGGTCAAGTGTGGTAAGTCTTAAATTAGCATGTTAATATGTGTTTTTTTAATCAATTTTAAATCTGGTGAAGAAGAGTGTCACAATTATGATCCTGTCACTCACCGTCTAAAAAAGTTCGTATTTGGTCTTCAGTTGGCTGAGGGTTGTTCCTGAGGAGCGCGTACATAGACATGACCATACCAGGGGTACAGAATCCACACTGGGAGCCGTGCGCCTCCGCTATCCTTTCCTAGAGTTTGAAAGAAAAGTCTGTTGATCTTAAACTTAAAGAAAAACAAAGAATTGTAAGAATTGAATAGATTGTAACTGTAACTAAGTATTGGTCCTGCTAATACTGATTTATAGAAGGTAAGGCCGTATAAATTGATATATGCTGCTTCTTCTGTGGTGGCAGCAAGAAACGTGTTAGGGTCTTGTGGCTGGCTGCCTTTACCCTCTACTGTAGTGACAGCCCGACCATGGAGAGAGAACACACTTACCTGTACTGGGTGTAGCCTGGTCTTGGTGCTGCCTATGCTCTTTACTGTAGTGACAGCCAGACCATGGAGAGAACAGACTTACCTGTACTGGGTGTAGCCTGGTCTTGATGCTGCCTATACCCTCTACTGTAGTGACAGCCATACCATGTAGGCAGCATAGCGGCAGAATACAGGCATTGGCAGAATAATGTCTTCAACAAAATATATTGGTTGATATATCATATTATGCATACACTGGATTAACTTAAGAGAAAAGTATATACGAAACAATGTTATTACCTATATAAATCATTCTTTCAGATGTTTGACCTAAATATTGGTGGTCCATTTGTTTTGAAGAGGGTTTCATAAATGTATGTTTTTGAATACCTGATTTTTTCTGAAGTTTTGTCGTATTCCGACACCATGACGGTACAGGCGCCGCATCCTCCTTCTTTACACCCAGCCTTACTTCCGGTCAGGCGCACTTCACTAGTTAAGGTGCATCAAAGGATGTTATTGCATTGTTCTCGTGACTTAGGCATTGCCGATGCCACGTCTAATGTTAACCAGCTCACTCATGGTATATACCATAACACAAGAGTGATAGAGATTATGTACTGAACCTCAAGCCTTTTTTCATCATCCATCTCTGTATTAATGAAGCCTTCAAAGTAATTTTATTTTTTAAATGAATAATATTTGTATTCATAATACAATGTATGTAAATCACAAATGTGAATTTTGTATTTATAAATCATTAGTGGTTCGGAAGCCGAGTAATGAGAAAAATAGCCTTGTTTAAATCCCTGCATTTATTAATGCATACGTAAGTAGATAAGGATACGCGTGTAGCGTAGATAATCCAAGAGACTGGTGAGGGGTTCCGGATCCTTCTCTTCTATCTGTAGAGAAATATTCATATATTTATGGGAAATAAGCAAAATATGAATGTGCTGTTCACGTTCGAAATGTTGTGTAGCCCTTGTGATCGGAGTAATTACTTCCCTTTAACTGATTTGCCCACCTGAACTGGAAATAAAGGAGACCAGTCAGACCGCTTCATCTGTTTCATATTGAGATCTTTGCAAAAAGATTCGGAGTGACAAAACACTCTCCGCAAGACTGTATGACAAGAGGGATGACTTCAACTTTCCAATAGTCAACTTTCTCTTCATGTTCAGCAATATTCCTGCAGCTCCAGCCCTTGGTGTCTATACTAGTATTTCACAACTTTTAAGAAACAATCAATCAAGCTCTTTCTCCCAAGATATCAAAAAGCGTCATTCAATCCCTGCTCAAAAAGTGTTTGATTAAGGTGCTAACATTCAAGGTCTCAGTAAGGCTTTCAAAAAGTCTTATGGTGGACATGTGGAGGACAAGTTTGACCCATCAGTCACAAAAACGATGTCCGATACAATGCCCTATTTTGACTTGTACTATATGTTCCTGTGTCTTTTCATGTGAACATTTGACCCGCCTTTGCATGTGTTTGTGATGGGTGCCACCAGTGGGGGTGGAATACGCTCACCTTTTCGTGAATACCTGGTATCATAGTATTTGATAGTGATTCATAAACCCTTGCTCATGATATCTGTTTTTTTCAGTTATTTCTAATGGATATTGAAAGGGTTTTGTCGCTTTTATTTCAAATGATAAAAAAGATGAAAGAAACATTCGTGAACTGGACAGTCAGTTTTGGAAAAGGCCTCAATTAGTTGTACTTGTGTAATAAAAAGCCCCAAAAATGTGGTTAAGAAAAGTTCACTAATTATAAATTATTGGCAAAAATGTTTCGATTTCAGTAAAATGACCTTTCTCTGTCTCAACAGCCTACTGCAGCGTGCTCGAACTAAACTCTACTTATTCGTTACTGGCAATGCAAAGGACCGAGCCAAATGTACTCATAAACGAAGGTACGTTTTCATCAGATGTCATCGTGTTTAAATGTCTGTATTAATTTTCTGTCCTTCGTTTTCTTTTGTAAACTATAAACATGTAAATACAGGTAGCAGGGTCATGTTGGGCTTGTTGTAAGAGGCGACGACTGTGATCGGGTGGTCAGGCTCGATGATTTTGTTGATGCATGTCATTGTATCCTTATTGCGTGGATCGATGCATATGATGTCAATAAATAAATAAATAAATCGTGTAAGGTTTGCCCTATTATTGCATATGCATAAACATTGTTTAACGTGATTCACATGATGTTTGCACTTTGCACTTCTGTCTCATCGCGTTCTACGCGGTGTTAAGATCCGTGAATATCTGGGGTAGAATAGGTCTTCAGCAACCCATGCTTGCCGTAAAAGGCGACTATGCTTGTCGTAAGAGGCGACCTGCGGGATCGGGTGATCAGACTCGCTGACTTGGTTGATGCATGTCATCGTATCCCAATTGCGTGGATTGATGCTCATGAAGTGTATCACTGGATTGTCTGGTCCAGACTCGATTATTTACGATTATTATTTGCCGCGTTAAACAAAAAACAAACGAACAAACAAATCATACTTAACACCCACGTCAGCCTAAGACCGGTGATCAAATCATTTTTAGTCACCGAACGGTGTTATAAATCACACTGACCTAAATACATATACATGTACTGTGCACTGAAAGCACGTACGGTGCAGATCGGGTTATCAAGTAGGACGTTGCCCTGGAGGCCTCTACGCTATTAACTCCTTGTCCTTGACAGACAAAGTCACCAGCTATCCTATGGTTGTAGAGGCCGGCTGTTGAGGATCGGGTTTCAATCGAAAGTTAAAATATTCTAAAAGAATCAGTCAGAATAGGTAGACAAACACTGTAAAGGGGTTTACGGATGACTTACAAAAGAACAGACACGCATTTGTTTCTATATGTAATGAACACTTACTATTACTTCCGACGCAGTATTTACCAGGTTTCATGTTAAGAGAAAGAAGTAAAGTCAATATAAAACATCAACGAACGAGAACAACCAGCATCGATTATCAGCCGAAACATTGGACAAAAAAGACAAAAACAGCGATCACTGAAACGCATGTTGTCCTACAGTGACACCTGCTACTCACAGTGAGCGTTCGTTGCCTGATGCCGGTGCACTCAAGAACCATTCTCAGCTCCCTGGAGAGTATACAACCCATGCTGCCTGTTAGGCGCTAGAAGGTTAACAACATTGCCACCTCCTCCTACCGGGTACCGAAAACCACGAGATCACCCGGATTAACAAATGTTCGGATTAACGAAAATACACGGAAATATTATTGATTGTGTTGTCTAAACCCACGTACCTTTCTTCCATTGACAAAGAAAATCAAGGTGTCAGCCCCCGCCATCGCGTGGTGTCTCGTTACACTGAGGAACCTGATAATGACAATCTATGTATAGTTGTAACCTAATTCGGTGCACATAAGTGCTCTGCCATACGCTGATCACAGATTAAGTTTGTTTAAATTTGGCATCAGGTCTTGATAGTTCAGGCAGAGTTCAACATCAGGCACAATCTTCAAGCAGTTTGATCTAACTGTACAGTCGTCGGAATGTCACCATGTTATTTGCGTACAAGATAAACACGCGTGAAGCACACATCGCTAACATGTACATACCTGTTCCAACCGGGTGTCGAAAAATAGGAAGGTCATCAGCTGGAGGTACGTGGGATATGGAGAATCTCACCCGAGTGTCTTTTGATATCAAATATATCAACACAAGTTGATAAAAGTGGAAAAATTCCGTGGCTTGCCGAGGATTTTTGCCACTTTTATCAACGAGTGTTGATATATTTGATATCAAAAGACACGAGGGTGAGATTTTATTTATCATCCAACATCATTCTTTCAACTTTTTCAATTTGTAGACAGTAATTAGCAGTGTCTTCAGTGTAAAAACAGTGTCTTCAGTGTAAAAAGTACTGCAAACAGCTTCAGTAGCAGAGCCATTAGTGATGTCATTTGATTGTGGCGTCATGGTAACAATGACGTCACAATGGTCTGCAAAGCATTGTGATGCAATTTCATTGCAGCGATATCTACAGTATAGATATCACTTGATCTGAGATCAAGCGATATCTCCTGTGGGAGCCAGTTTCGGATGATAAATGGAGAATCACTCCCAAGTGTCGTTTGATATCGAATATATCTACACGAGTCGATAGTGTTTTAAACTTTTAACGACGAGTGTTGATATATTTGATATCAAAAGACGCAAGCGTGGGATTCTATTTATCGTCCAACATCATTCGTCCAACCTTTTTAGTTTGTAGACAGTAATAAGCAGTGTCAAAGTGTTAAAATTACTGCTAATAGCTTCAGTAGCAGAGCCATTAGCGATGTCATTTAATTGTGACGTCATGTAACCAATGACGTCACAATGGTCTGCAAAGCAGTGTGATGCAATTTCATCGGAGCGATATCTACAATGTTCGCTTGATCTTACCCAAGCGATATCTCCTGTGGGACAGTCCTCTAACGTGTTGTGTCATGTTGCGCTGAATCTTTCAACACAGTTTCTCTCACATACATCATCCCGTCACACAGAGTCTATTTGCTTTCAGACAATTATATTCTGAATATTCATAGAGCGACGTTTTTTTTCCATATTACACCGCACCACGAAACTGATTCATAAACCTTTAAAACTAATATGTCTACAGTAGTATTGAGAGAGATGTGACTGGAAAGTAACCGACGATAGTCTGATCAGCTTTCAGAAATCGGACCCGTGAAGATTCCGGCGTAGAATAGGTAGAATAGGTCTTCAGCAACCCATACTTGCGTAAAAGGCGACTATGCTTGTCGTAAAAGGCGACTAACAGGATCGGGTGGTCAGACTCGCTGACTTGATTGATACATGTCATCGATCCAAATTGCGTGGATCGATGCTTATGATGTCAATCACTGGATTGTCTGGTCCAGATTAGATTATTTTACAGACCGCGGTCATATAGCTGGAATACTGCTGAGGGCGGCGTTAAACAATGCAAGGACAAAGCGTGATAAAGGCGATGTTTGGTCACAGGACATTTTTATTTCACGGAAAACAAGAGCGAACACAACATGAACAGCAGTCTAACTAAAAAGTATAACATAACACTGAAGTCATTCAATAAAAGAGTAATACAGTTTACTGCCTTCTCAAATTGATATCAGATCGATTTCTAACAATATTATATCTACAAGTAATTATAATCATCGGAAATAATACATTATGTACCTAGGAACAATATTGACTATTCTATTGACATGCTACTGGCAAAATGAGTTGAATATAAAGGAAGATAAAGAGGTGTATATGAAAATCTTCACCAAGCCGTTATATGGTTATACAATCCTTGTCTTGATAGAGGGTACTGCGAATATTTATGTCCAGTAAATATTAAACAGAGAGATATTATTACATCTCACCCATAAGGGTAGAAAGAGTGTAATAACTTTGCACATGTGTATTTTAGTGAATCTGAATGTTGGTTTTTCATTTGAAGCCATACGAGGGGCACGGGTGGCCCAGTCGTCTAAAGCACCGCGATTCGCTGTGCAGAGTGGCGTCCCTTGGATACGCCAGAAACCTATGATTATGTTTCTAGGTTTGTCAGCACCATACCCGTACTCGTGGGTTTCACCGAAGTGGTAAACGTCTGAGACCTGCATCACCTGCTTTCCTCCCACATTAAGCTGACACTCCGTGATATAACTGGAATACTGTTAAAAGCGGCGTTAAACCCAACTCACTCACTCACTCACTGAAGCCATACGACTACACGGTGCTTCATTGTTGAGAAACATACTATATGACGTCATCGATTGTTCATGACGTCACAGGCGACCAGCTTGACATTGGAACAAGATATTATTACTCGCCCGTGAAGAGATCATCGGTTTAATATACATACATGAGATTACTACACGAGCACCTGTCAGATACCTACGCTCGTTTTGAAACGTACCAGATAAATGGTATCTGACAGACACGAGTGCAGTAATCTGTTTCTTATACACCCTAAAATCGCACCTTTTTAGCAACGAATCGATGCATTTTGTCTGTTCTCATGAGTGAGTGAGTGAGTTGGGTTTAACGCCGCTTTCCAAGAGAATTTGTCAGAAATGCAGTTAACCACCGTCGTCGTTGTGCGTGAATTTGCGTCGGTCATGACGCAATCTCATTGAAATCAGATCTTAGTTCTCGCTGCCGCTAAACAAATAAAAGATCTGAGGACATCCCATTACGGGTCAGACCGACCTTTCGCGAACTCTGACCGACCAGTGGAATTACTGACAAGAAGTCGACATAAGCCAATCAGAAGGCAGCTTTCTCCTGCTTTACGGCACTAATTGCAAATTGGCGACTACGCTTCGAAACATATTTGGACAAATTCTCGCTTACAAATTTGAAACCTGAACAAGAGAACATTCTCGAATGGCTAATATATGGTCTAGATTGTACAGATTCAGACGTTAAGTACGTAACTATTGTTCGAAATACCCCGTTTTAAAGTTTTCGATGCTGCATGATTAGAAATCACTTTCTGACTTTCACTTTCATGACCTGGTAAGCGACGCTCTGATTGGTCGGATGAAAGGTCTTTCTGACGTTACCCCAAATACGATTCCTCAGATCTTTGTTCAGCGATCTGATCTGATTTTAATGAGATTGCTCATGGCGTCACACAGGACGGAAACTTCTACGATTTCTGTTGAATTTCCCTGATCATTGTAATGTATACATGTTGGATTTCATAATTCGTGCTACGATACTCTTCCCACGAATATTCAAAACGCGTCAGCCAATGTATGCAACAATAAGACGAACTGATCTCTCAAAATAGGAGAGTGTTAAATCAGAATTTTGCTTTGTTTACATTTCGACAAGTACGGTTTTCCGAGCACAGTGTTTGTTACCACACCTAATTTATTTCGCTTGATGTCATCTCAATAATTTGTATTGGTGACAAAAACCATTTGTCATTTGGTTCTAAAATGTATGCGGAAATCAGGGATGCATGTATCGCAGCTAAATTTGAAATGTACGTGATCTAATAGGTCTCTCATAACCCGCATACGTGAAACGTGATTTTGTAAACACTATCCAATATGGCGGACTGTACACTTCGGCGTTCGTGTTTGCGTATTTTCAAAAACGATTCCAGGTTCCTCGGCGACGTTTCAGAATTATCATTGGTATTTTGGTGAAAAACAGAGTCCCGTGATCACTAATATGCTATTTTGAAATTCAATCCTTCGACTAAATATCTGATATTTAGATTTCTGAACACACAGTAATTTTGCTTTGCCTAAAATGACAGAGGATGATATCACAGAAGTGGGAATTTCCAACATAATTAAAAATAATTAGTGTGCGTGATGTATTTCGAATTTTAGTCGACTTCGAAGCGAGGGTTGAAGAGGAGAGACCTATATATCGTCGGATCATATGTTTTCGAACATCAAACGTTTTCAGACGGGCATGTATATCGCGAATTGCTCCTGCTTTAACGAGGTTGTTGTGTCAGCAGACAATGCAAATACTCAGATGATGGTTTGATTTTTTAGATAAAGCTGTCTCTGATAAGTGAATGAGTTGTTTCACGGTTCTTGTGATTAGCGAATGTTTCTTAAGCGTCCGAAAACCCACAACACGGGAATATATCTAAAATACCACGTGTTTGTTTACAAACAAGAGAAAAGTCCGATCACGTGATATGCAAATTAGCCTGTGGCAGTGGTGTTATGCTGAGTCACTACTGCGCCGGAGTGTGCTATTATACTCTTAAACCATTACGTTCAACACAGACGTAGGTGGACATTCCACTGACGCACGAGCAACTTATCAGTGACTTACGACCTGGAAAGTAGTCCCACAATCCGGCGCAGCGGTGACTCAGCACAACACCACTGCCACAGGGTTATGTGCATATCACGTGACCGAACTTTTCTCTTGTTTGTAAACAAACGCGCTTTTTCAGAAATCAATATAGAACGGACTAATGCAAGTATTTGGGGTCGCTTTACATATTGTTTTTCATAATTATATAGATATGCTACTACAACTGCGACAGTGAGTTGCATGACAATATGTATTTATACACCAAAGTGACCGTATTGCTAGCTCTCCTTTGGGCGGATGACAGCACCTGGAGCCGTACTACCAATGTAAACAAAGGATAACTACGCAAAAACAAGTAGATTTTCACGTATTAGGATACTTTCTTAATGAACCGTAACCATTCTTTGACATTTGTTTATGAAAATGTGTAGACTTGTCAAACATGAAACGGATGAAAAGCATACGCAATATCTTGAATGGACTGTGAAAGATGTGACGAATCGTCACATGGCGCTGGCCTGTGGCAGAGGTACTATGCTGACTGCCTGTCGGTGGCATGGGACTCTCGGTAGGAGAATGAAGTAGTCCGTCATAATCTGACCTCAGGTCATCACCACGGAGAAACCAATCACTGGCCTGGAATTTGATCTCACACATATGTTTGATACCAGTTATCTCAAACGGGTTTCTCACCCACAGATGTGTAAGAAAGCTATATTACACATTGTGTAATACCAAAGCGCGTGTTCATGAACTGCGGGAACACGTTTCATAAACAAATATTGAAAGCTCTCAACATCGATCCCTTGGCTTATTCAACGACATTGCGTGTGGAGATGATAGATCACTGAGAGGAGCTTATTCATACTCGATGACTCCAGCAACCTTGTTGCTAGGCTGACGTCACATGGCATTGTTTCGCCGGTGAATCTTGCAACACAATTCCACAAATTACGTCATAATGTATTGTGACGTGATTGTAAACTTTGTGGTGCAGGGCCCCGTTCCACAAGGCGACCGTATTGTAGCGCAACGACAGTCGTAAGTCTGTGTTAAAGTATGTGAGTTGCGATAACCTTAGCGCTACGATAACTTTGTGGAACGGACGCCTGAATTCTAAAGGTGGGCCGTTGTACGTTATTAAATTAATACTTGTTAACATTTGACGTGTTTGAAGTATTATTCTGTTCAACTCAATTGTGTTATGCTGTGGAGCGTGTATGTGTCTGCCTATTTACATGCGACAGTTAGATTCTAAAAAAAGGTTCTAAATTGCAAGTAATACATCTAATACTAAACTCCTTCCCGTGTATTACCAATTTTACGAAACTCATGAATAGTTCTGGTATACCAGAACTATTCACTTGTTTCATAATATTGGTATTACACGGGAGGGAGTTTAGTATTCTATATGTATCTGTCCCTCATGAATGAATGCCGGACATCTTACATTCACCCATAATTCCCTGTAGCTCCTTCATTATTCTCTAAGTATTTTCCACCTTGTAGAAAATAGTACTCTTGAATCGATATATTTGTTTTGATACGGACAGATAAAGACATATGTCTTCTCAGTAATACACACACACTCTGAAACATCGTTTATAAATTTACGAACATATTTACAGTGTTTTTTCCTACTAATTTTCAAAACGCATAAGGGGCGGTCGGGTAGCCTAGTGGTTGAAGCGTTCGCTCGTCACGCCGAAGACCCGGGTTCGATTCCCGACATGGGTACAATGTGTGAAGCCCATTTCCGGTGTCCCCCGCCGTGATATTGCTGGAATATTGCTTAAAGCGGTGTAAAACCATATTCACTCACTCAAAACGCATAAGCATGTATAGTACATGACCTTCCAACCTCAAACCTTGAAATTATATATATTATATTTTGCTTTTGTTTGCAAATGTTCATCGTTATAAATGGGTCCATATAGCTAGGTGTTTGAACAATATATAACACATTCTTCGAACAATTACATGAAAGGTAACCCGACGTAGAGGTTTCGAATGGAAATAAACCGTACAAAATGACAACACAATGCTCCATTACCACAATTCTCTTTCAGCACACCGTGTCAATAACTAGTTGCATGTGTGACAACTAGTATTTTCCCATGCGTAATCACAATATGTCAACTCGCCCAATCCACACTGCCATCACAGGATGCCTCTAGGACAGGTCTATGGTCGTCGAAGTATATGAGTCGTCTGACGAATGATGGATCTGTTGAAAAAAAATTCAGCATTACTCGTTTAAGGGTCTAGGCGTCTGATTGGCAAGTCAACCACACGAACTTCGTCTTATGTCGCCTATGCAAGTGTTTGTGACGGGTGCCACTGGTGTGTTTGGATGCTCTCATCTTTTTCGCCAACGCTTATATCATCTTTATTTGATAGTGATTCAAAACACATGCTTATAATATAGGTTGAATCGTTCAATGGACTCTTGACCCGTGAAGATTCCGGGGTGGAATAGGTATTCAGCAACCCACGCTTGCCATAAAAGGTGACTATGCTTGTCGTAAAAGGCGACTAACGGGATCGGGTGGTCAGGCTCGCTGACTTGGTTGATACATGTCATCGATCCCAATTGCGTGGATCGATGCTCATGATATCAATCACTGGAGGGTCAGGTCCAGACTCGATTATTTACAGACCGCCGTCATATAGCTGGAATATTGCTGAGTTCGGCGTTAAACAACAAACCAACCAACCAACCAACCAATCAATGGACTCTTATTAGAGATTTCGTATCAGAAGGAAAGGTTTTTGTTGCTTTCAGCCACAAGGCTCTACGGATATAATGACGTCATAATGTTTGACGTGACGATTCTCTCTCGTCACTCTTTACTCTGTTACCATACCAAAGGTCTGCGAGATAGCATTTACATTTTACACGCAAATATTTCACCGAAATAGATTCTTTGTAACTGACCTCGTAATTATAAATCCGTTGTATGTGTCAATTCGGCTCGTAAAACCAATATCACACCGCTGGTGACAAATTTGTATATGAAATATAAAACACAAACGACAAAAAAAAAACAGTCTCGATTATCCGCCGAAACACGATATTGGACGTAAAAGGCAAACGAGCGGTGTTAGGAATAATATGAATGGATCACTGAAAATCAGTGATTGCACCTGGTGTTTGCGGAAAGCCAAGGGTATGAACATTCATTAAATGTTAACCACTGCCATGGCTGCAACCACCACTTGTATTCAAATATATACGCAATTAAGATATGTTGAAATGCATCATCAACCAAGTCAGCGAGCCCGACCACCCGATCTCGTTAGTCGCATCTTACCACAAGCATGAGTTGCTGAAGACCCATTCAACACCGGATCTTCACGGTTTGTATTCAAATTGAAAGTGTACACAAAAAGTAAATAATCTCAGTAGAGATTTGCACTATTTGTATATACTTCGGTGACTGAAAATGTTTTGACCACAGGTCTTAGGCTGACGTTGGTGTCAAGTGTGATGTGTTTGTTTGTTCGTTGGTTCGTTGGTTGGTTGGTTCGTTGTTTAACGCGGCACTCAGTCATATTCCAGCTATATGACGACGGCTTGTAAATAATCGAGACTTGACTAGACAATCCAGTGACGGATGTTATGAGCATCGACCCATGGCGTTCGGGTACGATGATGTGCTATCAACAGAATTACCGAGTTTGAATACCTGATCATTTTACCCGCCTCTTACGACAAGCATCCGACGGAGTGTGAAAGGTCAATGTGGGATGATGCATTTGACGAAATGTTAATTTCTAATGTTGAATCTTATGACGTGTGTAACCTGTTGAGTAAACTGGTCTTGACACGCCATTCTGACTGCTTCAGGAGTAGCGGGACAGTCCAGCTGGAACCGGTCTGTGCAGCCTGCATCTACTCTGGCTGATTTGACGGCGTCAGCGATGGCGAAGAATGCAGATAGTGAAAGAACCACTGACATGTCGGTAACACCCTGCAAGATGATGGACAAGGATCTAAATGACCATTTGTATGGTTCTTAGTGGTAATGAGAAGTGAGTGAGTGAGTATGGTTTTACGCCGCTTTTAGCAATATTCCAGCAATATCACGCTGGGGGACTCCCGAAATGGGCTTCACACAAAGTACCCATGTGGGAAATCGAACATGGGTCTTCGGCGTGTCGAGCGAACGCTGTAACCACTAGGCTACCCCACCGCCCCTGAAACATGGTGCATGTATACTTCTGTATGTACAGCAGGACGTTCAGGGGTAGTTCCTTACCCAATCTCCCACATGGCGATCATTCTTTCATTGACAATGAGAAAAGAGTTAATTGTGTCAGTGAGATGGGGTTAGCGCCGCTTTGAAACGCATTGATTTATTGTTACAGTATTCCACTCAGCGGTGTGTCAGTTTCTGGCGTGCAAAAGGGACGCAACTCTGCAAAGGGACATACGACGCCTTTGACGACTGTGTCCCCCGTGCCCAACAAAAGACCTTAGACAGTATACGTAAAGTACATTTAATGATGCAGTGCTATTTCATCATGGTGTGTGTTTGGGAAGAGCGGGACACTGATAAATACTGGCAGCTTCAAAATACCTTAAACCTGAATCACCACATCTGAGTGTTGGAACCCCTTCCAAATTAACAAAGTGTTCTACCAACCTTCGGCTCGTGCATTATCCTGTCACTGTCGACATCTTTTAGCAAGTGTACGTTCATCTGGGTGGGTATATTCCCGATGGAAGGTATCTTGTAGGTACCGGGCCCCTGGGTGAGCAGCACCCCTCTAGGGGTGATCTGGTAGTCCTCGAGGACGTATAGGCCATAGCCCTGTACAGAGGAAGGGACCATGAGTAGGGTGGAAAGCTTAGTGAAGAAGTGAGTATGATTTTACGCTTTTTTAGCAATATTCCATCAAAACCACAGCGGAGGATACCAGAAATGGGCTTCACACATTGAACCCAGGTGGGGATAGAACCTGCGTCTTCGGCGTGACGAATGAACACTTTAACCACTAGGCTACCCCACCGCCCAATGTTTCTATACATGACAACGGTGCTATTAAGTTCATATGCAGGCGCACACTGTCACTATATACTGTGTGATGGTGTTGTGTGTGTAGATTAACTTAATAGTATCTTTCGGATGTATGGCTGATAGAGGTTCGCTGTACTAAACCATTGACGACTTTCCAAGGTACCTTAAAGTCACATCTGTCTTTTAAAGCCATGGCTGTACTGGTATAAATTATTGGTTTAACAATGTACGCCTCCGACAACAAACTGTCACAAAAACCTGATTTACACAAGGGTATTGCGGTGTAGCGCTGCGACGCGTCACTGAATGCCATTCAACACAAATGAACAAAATGTCAATAATTCAGCTGAACCCTTTCCATATCCAATAGAAATCACATGTCGATGATTTAGAAATGTCCCCCACGTGACTCTTTGAAAGCTTTACTGAGGCCTTGAATGATGTAACCTTGATCAAACTTCTGAGCAAGGATCGTATGACACTCCCATCACGGGAGGATTCCTGGGTAGAATAGGGTCCTGATGAAGGGACTAAACTACAATGTGTGACAAGCCTGATTGTGTGTTTTCGTACCCTGGCAGCGAGGGTCGTTGTTTATACACTCATACACTCACTCACTCACTCACTCACTCGATCACTCACTCACTCACTCACTCACTCACTCACTCACCAAACGCCCACCCACTGATTCCCAAAAACAAAAAAAACAAACCCACTAGTATAAATGCACCCTCAATCTGGCCAATGTCGACCTCTTTGTTTGAACTGCGACCGGCGTCAATGACGAGATCAGTCCTGGTCACGCGAAGCTCCCCGCTCAAACAGTCGACCTCGACCTCAGAACAGCTGGCCCCACACACAAAGTAGTTCCGGTCAGAGGCGTTGGCGCTAGCGGCGTCGCAGTGAAGACCAGGCTCCCTGTAGCAATATGCGTCATTTTATAATCTGTGTTAAGCCGTTCCGTCCGTGTAAACGACTACTTAATAACAATGTAATGTAATTATAACTCAAATATTAATGTTCTGGTGTTCCCCGCTGTGACATTTCTGGAGTATTGCTTAAAGCGGCGGAAACCCGAAATCACTTACTCACTCAAAAATCAATGTAACAAATTTGAAAAAGGCTATGAAACGACAAAGACGACATGTATTCCGTGTAGATTTAGACTTTTTATCATTTCGCCAAGATGCATCTTATGGCGGTTTTCTATTTGCTGTTACCTGTAGGCACCAGAAGCCATCAGGTCGACTCTTTCGCTGACCGCAGCAAAAACCTGCAGAACATAAACCGCTAAAAGTAGGAATCTGAATAGTTCACTGTTAAGTACCAATACGATCCATATCTTAACATCTACGCACGGTCATGCAAGAGCTATGATAGTTTTTTTCAAGAATAAGGCTGTGGTAGTATTTTAATGGTTGTACTTTGATCGAAACTATTTTGATGGTTGTACTTTGATCGGAAATCAGTACTTAGTGAGAATGAGCCTACCAGATCCTATTTTGATGGTTGTACTTTGATCGGAACTATTTTGATGGTTGTACTTTGATCAGAAATCAGTACTTAGTGAGAATGAGCCTACCAGATCCTATTTTGATGGTTGTACTTTGATCGGAAATCAGTGAGAATGATCGACCTACCACATCCTCCCATTTTTCACCAGAGCCGACACCAATAAAAGGAAGTAGGCGGCCATGGAGTATCTGACACGCATCCTGGAGATGAAAATATGATGAGACGTGCATTGAAAAAAACACGAGAATTTATCTAAAACTTCCGGCCAAAATAGTATACAAACAGCTCACTGTTACTCACATTCAATCAGTATACTGAAATGTAAAATACCACTAAACACTTTAAGGCTGGGCTTATTACGTAACAGTCCCGGGCCCACTTGCACACAGCCATCTTAGCGCTATGATGATCGCAACTCCCATACTTTAACATAGGCTTAGGACAGTATTTGCGCTAAGATCGCTTTGTGAAAGTTGGCCCAGGTTACTAATTCAACTATGACAGGCTTACGCAAGGATAATGGGGTTCGCCTCGTTGTTGGGCACAGGGCACAGCCCATTTGAAAAGTGCACAAAAGAACAGACAGACTATAATGTTGAACTTTACGTCCTTGTAAACAATCAACACGACTGACCAGCACCGCAAGGCCCCAGATGTCTGCATTGGGTGCGTCTGCATCAAATGACGGGTTGCCAGTCTCGCTGCTCTCATCAATCCGGATGAAGGATGTGGGCACATTTAGCTCATCACTGACGATCTGTTGGACATACACCAGGCAGTTGGTTGTGTAGGGTTGTGAATGCAGATTATATGGTATTGTATTGTAACTATAGTCTGACTTTAGTCAGTACCGCTGAAGTACCTTCTCAGGGAACCACATGAGTTTGTTTATTTGTCTGTTTGTTGTTCAACTCCGCACTCAGTAATATTCCAGCTCTATGACGGTGGTCTGTAAATAATCGAATCTGGTTCTGACCCTCCAGTGATTGACATCATGAGTATCGATCCACGCAATTGGGATACGATGACATGCATCAACCAAGTCAGCGAGCCTGACCACCCGATCCCGTTAGCCGCCTCTTACAACAAGCATAGTCGCCTTTTACGGTAAGCATGGGTTGATGAAGACTTATTCTACCCCGGATCTTCACGGGTCTCGAAATTGGTGTACGTAGACTTATACACTACAATCAGTTTCCAGCAATATCACAGCAGCGCACCGTCTTGAGTGGTTTAGAGTTTCTACGGAAGTGTAATGATTTATGAAGCCACTGTAATCTTCGTTTGTATAATGTCATGAGTTATGTGATCGTGGACAGCTACCTGGACCATCCGGGTGTTATCGTTATGCCCTGGTGTCCCCCCGACCGGCGAGATGACGACAGATCCATCCACGTCAATCTTCACAGTGACACTCACCTCCTGGGGAAGTACAAATGTATAATATACATATGTGTGAATGTTAGGTGTAAATGTCATGTGTAAAAGACAGATGTGAATGTTTAATATAATTATCAAGTGTAAAAGATAGGCGTAAATGTTTTGTGTAAATGTCAAATGTAAAGGACAGATGTGATTGGCTGGTGGCAATGTCATTTGTAAATCTGAAGACTTAGGAGGAAATCGACTTGGATGTGAATTAAAGAGCACAGGCATAATTATACAATCTCACAACGAAAAGTAAATACTGCCAACCCTTAATAACATGATTATCCTGAAACATGTTGCATAACAAAAAATCAAATGAAAGGATATGCATTCTATTGGCATTTCTTTAGTGTATTTTCAAACTAATCTCCTTGTGTACGGAGATTGGTGAACAACACGGAACGCGGTTGCAACCTATCAAAGATTCGTGTTGTACTGACCTGATGTATGCTGTATTCTGCTGCAGGACAAGGAGTGGCGAGTCTCACTGGTACCATTGATACTCCGCGCTTCCTCCATCTATTCTCACTACATACAGAACAGAGAAACAGCATGACAGACATTGCGGGACAGACAAACAGTGAGATTATCGTGGACAAGCATTATCTTATATACTCCCGTTAACAATAATTATACACGCATATTCCCGTGAGTGAGTGAGATGGGTTTAACGTTGCTTTGAACAGTATTTGATGCAGGTCTTAGACGTTTACTACTTCGGTGAAACCCACGAACACGGGTATGGTGCTGACAAACCTAGAAGCATAATTAGTGCGCATTCAGCGCATTGCTGAACCCCAGTAGACGACTAATGCATATTTATAGAAAAAAACCTTTGACTCATTAAATGCTTATGTCATGTAGTATTACATGCACCAAGTAGACTACTACTACTACTACTACTACTACTACTACTACTACTACTACTACTACTACTACTACTGCTACTACTACTACTAATGTGTCAGGATCACCCAAACCTCTTTGCTGCATTTTTTATTTTAATCTATAAATAATAATAATAATAATAATAATAAATACACAAATAAATAAATAAATAAATAAATAAATAAATAAATAAATAAATAAATAAATAAATAAAAAAAAAAAAATAAATAAATAAATAAAAAAATAAAATAAATAAAGCTACAAAACCCTTTCCATATCGAATAGAAAAGAAAACCCATTGAAAGAAGATCATAACATAATTGACACGATTTGACTGCGGCAAGAGGACGTTAATTGTATATTACACATTGTACGCTATTCAGTTATCAGTTTCTTGTCTTCTTATCTCTGTGTTTGTTTTGGTTACCTGTTGAATTTATCAACCTCCTTTCGACGTTTCTTAAACTGGGAGTCCATCGCACATTCATCCCAACAACGCCTGACATTGCAGGGACACAACTCCATACAAAGTGCAACGTCATCAGTTTTGTACATGTTGATCAAACGAACCTGGAAATAAATTCAAGAAAGCGATTAACTCGATATTCTAAAGCATTAACTCGATTGAGAAGATATGTGAAGGCTTCCTGAGAAATGAAGCATCATATATAATAATTAATGTGAAGTTTATATGATATACAGCTTTTCTACATGACCGCGAAACTGACGTCGATAAATGAAGTCACACGTACTAAGTGACATTAGGCAGGTATAAAATAATGATATAAAATTATGAGAATTGACATTTACTTTTGAATCGCAAGCTCCGACGTTTATACAGTTTGGTCCTCACTTTATGAAAGTTCATTTTTCAATGAACTCACGCAAAATGAAAGCCAAGTATTAAGTGTTGATAACTAAACCCCTGTATTGATGACTTCTACTGGTCTATGGCTTGGTGGGAACATGGGTAACCCAGTGATTCGCACCGATTAATCAAACAATTGAACCTTTCATTACCCATATACATGTATCTCTTTAGGTGACTTCACATATTAGGAGCATGTCTATGGTGGCATAAGGCCGCCACCGTGGTCTAGTGGATAGAGCGTCTGCCCGGAGAATGGGGGGTCGGGGGTTCGATCCACGGCCGTGTCATACAAAATGACCATAACAGATGTATAGTTACCCTGCCCGGTGCTCAGTGTATCTGTGGTGTATTTGTGTTAAGCTGTGGCATGGTATGTCACACACACACACACACACACACACACACACACACACACACACACACACACACACACACACACACACACACACACACACACACACACACACACACACACACACACGTGTGCAATAATCTTGAAAGCGACGTTAAACCCCCATTCACCTCACCTCACACCACCTCACCAATGGCGACATTGACTTTTATGCATAGCGCATAATGGCTTTCTCGCCCTCTTCAATAATACCTGGTGTTATCACTGTAACCTTTCCATGATTCCTGAGCTTAAAGAGCTTGGTTGTGTCCTCCGCCTTGGAAAAGCTAATAACTACTTATAACTCACTCACCCATTGACGAATTTATTATCCCAATTTTGGAAAGGGGTTTTCATTGTTGTGAGAACAATATAGATGGATATTAAAAAGATGGACACAGCACCTGTTCTGGGGTTTTTTGAAGGGTGTCTGCTACTAGGTGTATCATCTGCTCGGTAACCAGGGTGACTTGTGGGAGGCCAAATCCTTGAAGAGGTGTATTAGAGGGTAGGTTCGTTTTGCAAGAGTGCCCTCTGAATGTGAAGTTGGGGATGCTGTAACTGGCGTCGACGTGCATCATCATCTGATGAACCACCTTCAGGTCAATAGTGGGAAGGTTTTAACAACATCATCACACGAATAGATTCAAACTGGAATGACGCTGCCTAAGTATGGAAAACTCGTGTAAGATCTCACAGTATTCGTCCATGCATAAGAGTAATAAATTTCGTAATACTACAGGGGAATATACGTCTCAGTCGTCTAAGGCTGTGCAGTGTTTAGTTCCTTAGGCGGGCCCGGATGCTATGATCGTGGGTTCGAATTCGACATCTGTTTATCTGTACACGCGCCCGTAGCTTTTAGTCGTAACTGTCTCAGATTTTGACTTGCTCCTAAGCTGACATGTCCAAATAGAACTGAAATACGTGCCACATGACTCATAAACATGTTATTTTTGTATGTTAAAAAAGTAATGTAGTCGTCAACAAATTGTCATTAGAAAAGCAGAGACACGTTTAACATTCCACACCTCCCGTGACTGATCCACTGACATCCCTGCGTTCACGTAGATGTTGACACTGTAGGCGATGATATTGCCGTCACTGTTAAATCCAACCTGTGAAAAGTAAACAGTATTATTTATTTGAATAACGAAGTATTTGGGTTGCGTCCCTTTGTATTACCATGATCAGCTGACTGTGAATTGGAATCCAAGATTCAACCTGATCCTTTGTCAGTCAGTAGAATCCTCTCCTCATGGGTTTAACTACTGTGATACACGCCCAAGACCTACTAATTTGAAGCTCACTCATTAGAAATGTATACAATAAAACTCCTTGCAAAACTGTACCTTGAAATGTGCCCAGGTCGGGCACCGAGTCCCTGTGATGGTCGTGTCAACGTGTCTGTCCAGGACACACCGTACAGGTCTCCCCAATCTGTGGGGTCAATTACAGTTACACTTGATTGGAACGAACTATTTGAGAGACAACTAAAACCGTTTCTGTTCCTCACATCACAACAGACTCAGTTGATTGTTGGTCTTCGAACTTGTAACATCAATTCACAAGATGAATCTTTGCATCGACAGAAAAACGTTTCTCAACGGAGTTAGAAACCAGCATCTATTCTTTTGTTTGGAATCCTACTTATTTTGGAATATTGTTTCAAAAGACAGATCTGGAGAAAATCCTTACAGCAGTAACTCTTTGATCTCAGCTATGCTTAAGTCAATATGGCCTACAGCTTTACATTATATGACAGAAACTACACTAAGTGGTCTTCGTTTCAAAGTGAACATACGGTAAATCCCATCTTAAAATGAACTGAAATAAATATCAATGTCACATGTGTTGTACTTACCTGTGGGCTGCCACAGCTGCTGGTAGGGTTGTGAGGAGGTTGCGTGTTTGTTTGCCATGCAAAGGTTCCCCTAACAATAAAAGAAAACATATCATCATATTGTAGTTATATACTTATGCAGTTACCTCCCTTTCACGTTAATCCCAGGTTAAAGCATTATGTTTCCTTTGATAATCTGAAGTTCCTCAAAACAACCCTTGCTTAACAGCGTGTTTTAAAAAATGTCATTGTATGTAGCTTATTATGTCAACGTCTTTTATCTTACCAGAACCTTTGACTTTGACGACGACCTTGTTTGAAGTTACACCCAAAACCTTGCCGATGGATTCCTGGAACAGTATTAAATAAGGATTCATTCTTTGTAATTTACCTCAAATTGAACTGCGCTTTGGAAATTGAATTTTCATTGCTTCTCCTACCTGTGAATATGATGCAGATTGTGTGCCGGTATAGACCTCCATCTTCCCATCCTCCACCCCCGGGATGACCAGGCTGCCCATTGTCTCCAGGTAGAAGTGTTCCTGGGCCCCGGTCCGAGCCTCCCCCTCCAGCACGTGGTCGCAGGTGTTGAAGGCAGACTCGGAGTCGCCACTGGTCAGAGTCTGGGGGGCTCCGTGGAAGGAATCGTTTTTTATGGCTTCCTGGAAAGAAATGATTCCTGCCAGGGCTGTCACATCTCTCGAAGATGACGCTCTAAGCGACAGTTATTCATAGCATTCTTGTACTGGTTCTCCTGCCTCACCAACATGGGCTGTTGGTGTTACTTTCACCCTTATTTACTGAATGACATGTAGCTGTGTTACCTTAATTGTAAGAATATACGGAAGGTCTTCGTAGACGATCTTGACAATAGAAGCAGCGTGTTCGGCTGATCGTGTACTCTCTGCAACAATGGCGCCTACAGTCTGACCCCGCCACAGCACCTTATAAATGAACACATTTACACGTTACCGTCGCAGAATCGTATCAACTTGTTCAATATCAGGTAATTTTATTAAATTATGTATAGTTTGTGGAACCGGAAATATTTAAGGATTTTAACAATCAATGGAAATTAAATATTGATATTTAATGAAATAGATATAGTTTTTACACACATGCTTTGTAAGGTTTTATCAACGCACCTAGAAAAGTCAAATAATACTATAACCAAACATAATATGCACCACATCAGAGGCGAAAACCTCTTCTTGAGATTCCGGCTGTCCCCAGGTTGTCTCCCCTGGGATGTCTTTGTGCGTGATGAAGTCCACCACCCCAGACAGAGTGAGCGCCTCCGTAGCGTCAACACTGACAAGGCGAGCGTGTGGTCTCTCACTCAGCACCAGTGCCATGAACAATTCTCCTGCAATATACACTAGTAATGTCAGCATAGAAAATATGGAAACAGTGCACCATTTGAACCGTTGTGTGTTCGGGTATACATTTGTGGTGTTTAAGGGTCTACATTTTAAATCTGCCATAAAATTCTACCACCTTCACTCGTCGCCATGCAACCAACATAGATAATCCCACCTTCACCTGATGCCATATCCCCAACATGGAGAATCTCACCTTCACCTGATGCCATATCCCCAACATGGAGAATCTCACCTTCACCTGATGCCATCTCCCCAACATGGAGAATCTCACCTTCTCCTGATGTCATCTCCCCAACATGGAGAATCTCACCTTCACCTGATGCCATCTCCCCAACATGGAGAATCTCACCTTCTCCTGATGCCATATCCCCAACATGGAGAATCTCACCTTCACCTGATGCCATCTCCCCAACATGGAGAATCTCACCTTCACCTGATGCCATCTCCCCAACATGGAGAATCTCACCTTCTCCTGATGTCATCTCCCCAACATGGAGAATCTCACCTTCACCTGATGCCATCTCCCCAACATGGAGAATCTCACCTTCTCCTGATGTCATCTCCCCAACATGGAGAATCTCACCTTCACCTGATGCCATCTCCCCAACATGGAGAATCTCACCTTCACCTGATGCCATCTCCCTAACATGGAGAATCCCACCTTTACTTGACGTCAAATCGCCCACATGGAGAATCTCACCTTCACTTGACGCCATCTCACCAGCATGGAGAATCTCACCTTGAATTGACGCCATGTTACCCACATGGAAAGTCTCACCTTCACTTGCCGCAATGTCGTCCAGATACATTGTCTCTCCTGTAGCGCGTTGTACCACACACTTCCTCCCAATGTCGTCTGGTGGCTGACCGGAACTGACGTCATCGTACACGTGACTGGGACTTGGCAATGGGTAGTCGATGTCCGATAAAGCACTTCGGAAATGTCGGGGTATCTCTGATGCAGTCCCATTCTGTAAAGAGGAAGACATCTTTTAGAACAAAATCTAAGTGAGCTGTTCTATTATACCCCGCTTTGAACACTTACATCGTGGCGAGTCAGCATACTATTGGAGGAAAGCCGGATATATTACCAGGATGTGAAACCCACGAGGAATAGGTTGGGTGCTGACATGCCAAGATTCATACGCAGGGTAAATCACGGACCAACGATAATAGGATTTTGGCACGTCCAAGGGACGCAACTCTGCAAAACGCAATGCGGCGCCGTTGACGACTAGGTGCCCCGTGCCCCGCAGAAAAAAATATACACATATGTACAGATTGCTGGGATATTGTATGCAAAGGTATCGCAAAGAGAAGTTTAATTAACAGAATTCAGTGACATTGATTTTTTTCTAGTTTTGTCAATTACACACGCTCAACAACCATTTAATGACCGACAGTGTAAAATTAACTGTAATGTATACTTGATAGATTGTATTGAAAAGGATAATGAGTTGTTCATACCTGATGACACAAAGCACGTTGTACAGACAGGTAGAACTTAAAGAAGAAGCTGGTTGTAAGTGACTGTCTGTATTCACACATCCCTCCAGGAACTCCCGGTTCCAGCTGCAGTTCCTCAGCCAGCAGGGAGGTTGCCTTGGTTACCAGATCGCCCTGCCAACGACTGGAAAAACAAACAATAAAAGGTGTCTTGATTTCAACTTTGACATAAAAAATCATTAACGTTGATAAAAACATTCGAATGGTTTTGAAGATTAATGTTATATGATTTATAAGAAATTTGTAAAACGTATCCCAGTACCTGCCAATAAGTGCGTTCCTTGTGTTAGTTGCCAGGATGGTGGTCGCTGCCATGGATCCATAGGCAAGATAGATGTCTTTAACGATGTTTGAGTTGTCCTCAAATACGACTCTCATACCTGCATTGCATGTTGCAACACAGCTTTCCTTCCTGCCTGCCTGCTTGTAGCCGTGGAAGAACTGGTTCTGAAATGGATGGGTCCACGTGTCGTACATGCATGTAGACGTTATATTTTCCATGAATCGTTAATAAATCAGCAATTCCTATTCCCTGAGAAAGATGCTGAAAGATACACCTTGTTTTATGACACACACACAGACTAGTTATTATACGGATGTCACCTTGGCTGTGGCTGTTATATGGGTATCACCTTGGCTATGGTTATTGTACGGGTATCACCTTTGCTATGGTTGTTATACGGGTGTCACCTTTGCTATGGTTGTTATACGGGTGTCACCTTGGATATGGTTGTTATTCGGGCATCACCTTGGCTATGGTTATTATACGGGTATCACCTTGGCTATGGTTATTGTACGGGTATCACCTTGGCTATGGTTATTATACGGATGTCACCTCGGCTATGGTTATTATATGGGTGTCACCTTGGCTATGGCTGTTATACGGGTGTCACTTTGGCTATGGTTATTATACGGGTGTCACCTTGGCTATGGTTGTTATACGGGCATCACCTTGGCTATGGTTGTTATACGGGCATCACCTTGGCTATGGTTATTATATGGGTGTCACCTTGTCTATGGTTGTTATACAGGCATCACCTTGGCTATGGCTGTTATACGGGCATCACCTTGGCTATGGTTGTTATACGGGCATCACCTTGTCTATGGTTGTTATACAGGCATCACCTTGGCTATGGTTATTATATGGGTGTCACCTTGACGATGGCTGTTACACGGGTATCACCTTGGCTATGGTTGTTATACGGGGATCACCTTGTCTATGGTTGTTATACGGGCATCACCTTGGCTATGGTTATTATACTGGTGTCACCTTGGCGATGGCTGTTACACGGGTATCACCTTGGCTATGGTTGTTATACGGGCATCACCTTGTCTATGGTTGTTATACGGGCATCACCTTGGCTATGGTTATTATACTGGTGTCACCTTGGCGATGGCTTTTACACAGGCATCACCTTGGCTATGGTTGTTATACGGGCATCACCTTGGCTATGGTTATTATATGGGTGTCACCCTAGCTATGGTTATTATACTGGTGTCACATTGACTATCATTTACTGTAAGTTCCATCTCGTGAAGTCGAAGTCAATTAACTCCAAATAAGATCGTTGGAGATGATGTTACGTAAATGGCCACTGTCTAAACCCTGCGGGCACCATGGTCTTATATCGTCATTCCGCTTGTCTCGAACTCTCACCACTTGATATGTTTTCTATTGGCCCATCGCTGATCTGAGGCCTATGATAAATCAAAGGACAAAGTAAGACTCTTTCTTTGCCCACCGTATAAATTCTAGACTTGATGAATACCGAAACGAAACCTTTGAGCTATTGATGGAAAAGAATTCATTTATGGCCAAATGGCTGACAACTTGTATTCCTTTTCTTTCTCACACTTGCTTTTTTTTAGTTTCTGGCACGTTAAGGGACACAGTCTTGGTTAAACTACGTGTCAAATTGCTGGGTCTTTTTCAATTTCAAGTCATGTTATATTAATTCGGGATCTTATACCATGTTTCTGAGCTGTTTTATTTATTTACAAACATTGACTCCTGTTCAAATATCACAAATTGCTAAATGAAAAGCTCTTACAACAACCTTCTTGACACATTTTAGTCTTATTTATTTATCTGGTGTGGTATTAGATAAGTCCAATATGCATCTGTTGAAATGAATAATTCATAATGTTATGAACACAACTTTCAGAATGATCTCTAAATGCTTAGCTTTACAATTGAATGTGTGGGCTAAACTAGATCTCGGCAGTTTCTTTCTTTCTTTGTTGTTTAACGGCGCACTCCAGCAATATTCCAGCTTTATGACGGCGGTCTGTAAATAATCGAGCCTGGACCAGAAAATCCAATAATTGACATCATAAGCATCGATCAACGCAACTGGGATACGATGACATACATCAATCAAGTCAGCGAGCCTGACCACCCGATCCCGTTACTCGCCTCATGCGACAGGCATAGTCGCCTTTTACGGTAAGCTTGTGCAGCTTAAGACAAATTCTACCCCGGATCTTTACGGTTCGGAACTCGGCAGTCACCAACCTTGTTTGATGCAGGGATTGTTACAGACATCAGGACATCATCGGAGTCCAGACACGTTGACCTGTACTTGACATGGAAGCTGGAGTCAATCGTAAAGTGCCTAATAGCGGAGCCTAGAATTATTGAAACCAGAGTATATTGACTGAACTACATCTGAACTACATCACACACACACACACGCACGCACGCACGCACGCACGCACGCACGCATGCACGCACACACGCACACCATCACACAAAAAACAAAACCCAAACAAAAACAAAAAACAAAAAAAGAAACAGGCTGAGACACACATGCGCACAGATGCACGCAAACACATTTCTTCTTGTGCATTTCATTTCTTGTCGACTATTTAGACACAAAGGATCAATACGGATATTTTAATTTCAAATGGTGACAAGAAACGGTCTTTCAACATAGATCATGTGGATATATTTCTAAAACGGGTACTTCATGTGCTTAAAAAAGCTTATCGTTGATTTATAAGACATTTATAATGTATATAATATATTTGTGCACGTAAATACATGTGCAATACCTTTCTTCGCCACGCTGATGGTGGCACCGGCAGCCATCAGCATCGGGAGGAGGTCAGACAATGGACTGGACGCCATAATGTTGCCACCGATACTCTGTCAAGTTATAAAACATTCCTGAATATAGAACACTGATTCATCACTTTTTGATTTAACACATAAATATCAATGCGTTTTTATAATCTATCTTCATTGTTTGCCATTTGGGTTAAACACCCTGATTGGTACTTTTCCGCGATATGTTACCTAAACGTAGCCCTATGTATAACGGGTCGTAGAGAATAAAATTCATTGAAACCATATGCAAGCAGATCTTGACCCATCTAAGGGACACAACTCCGGACAGCGAATTGTGCCACTCTTGAACACTTTGCAATCTGCATCCCAACTGAATATCTCATTGTGATTGTTGGTCTGCCGCGTCTTACTCACTGAAATATTCCTGACCTGTGTGTTGCCGAACCATCGCAGAACGTCCAGAAAACCACGGAACACCCGTGTTTCATACTCTGAGGAGAAATTTGTATCAATTACGAATCATTATAATGCTGTAGTTTGCTTTTAAAATTAACATGTCTTTCGTTTGAACACATTCTAACTTAACTGCTTACCTGGCGTGTCACTGACAACAGTTTGTAATGTATCAATAACGTTGGTGATAGTGACGGCCGAGCCGAACGTTATCCCTGACGGTGACCTTGAAATCTGCCTGAGTTCCGGGACACTGGTGGCCTCGATCAACGCATGGTATGTCCGACCCTTGCAGTGAGTCTCAACTGCTGTAATATTGTCAGTTTATGTGGATTAGAGTCAGTTGTCTTTATACTCCTATAACAATAAATATATATCACACATATATTTTATGTTTTGTTATGTTATGAATGTGTAGACATAGATGATCACATACACGTACATGAATAATATGAATGCACGAGGTTTGTTTGTTGCATTGCCGGTTAGCGTACGTGTATTTCATAGTATTCCGTTTAGAAGAAGTAGTGAGTGAGTGAGTATGGTTTTACGCCGCTTTTAGCAATATTCCAGCAATATTACGGTGGGGGACACCAGAAATGGACTTCACACATTGTACCCATGTCGGGAATCGAACCTGGGTCTTAGGCGTGACGAGCGAACGCTTTAAGGTGATTAACACTCACATATCTCCGTATTCCCTAGAACAATCTTTGCTTCAGGATGTCGACACTTCAGGTCAAGTAACTCAGTCAGGGTGGTTGGTCTGTACCACGTGCAATTGCCACTTTTGAACACGACTGATTTCTCTTGGTAAAATCTCCACTTGTTCTGGTAAATGAAAGAAAAGGATTTCGACAGTCTTGTTACCTAAAAAGAACATGTTGACGGAGAGGTGGACAGGTGTCCTCCGTGATTATTCTCGATTTATGCGATGATCGTCGAAACTCCCACTGATGGATACTTTGATGAGATTGATTCTTTCGACCCTTCAGAACATAACAAATAATATTAAGAAACTGAACAGAAATACATTAAGAGCTGCATTCAAATTGCATGTATAGTAAACTACGGTTATAACGAACTCAAAGGGAACATTCAATTAGTTCGTAATATACCGTAGTTCGGTATAGGCATATATACAGCATATATACAACAAATCGCCGGGACTAGAAAATAAGTTCGTATATCCGTAAGTTCATTATAAGCGTGTTCGTTATAAACGTAGTTTACTGTATCGCCCACCTTAAGCTCTGGAGGAAAGATGGGTTCTTGTGTCGGATCGTAGGGCGAATAATACGTCATGCTGGAGGCATCCTTTGGCTGGAATATCAACACAAAGCCGTAGATATATTACATCATCATCATAGATGATACGGATACAGTGCAGTTCATCGTAGTTATCTCAATGTATTTATTTCTGAATAACGCTCTTACTTTAAGGTGTTTTAGTAGGTTTTACCAAGAATGATGGCTTTGACCATACCTCATCTTTGGCACTTGTGTTATTACGACAGCAATCCATTCCCAGGCCACAATTACCCTGTAATTGAGTGTTCCATGTTAACACGTGTCAATAAATGATAATTATTCATTTATCACGCTTACAATACTTTATACTATTATATTGGTTAAGCTATGATGAAAATGTGATAATTATAGTTGTACATTCCGTCATGGCCATTGAAACGAAAACCAAAATGTTGATGATCAAGGGTATCGTTGAGATTGATATGTCAGGATTGGTGACTGAAAAGTGTTTGACGTTTCGATAATATGGAAATACCTTTGCGAACGTCCGAAATCCATCAAGTATAGGTCTGTAGCCAGTACACCGACACAGGTTTCCTGCAAGGGGCGTTATGGGAGGATATTGAGATCAATTTAAGGTTGATCAAACAATTACAACTTGTCATTTAAGGTAGGTAATAAATTCGACGATATCATTGTTTGTTTATCTGTTGTTTAACGCGGCACTCAGCAACATTCCAGCTATATGTCGGTGGTCTGTAAATAATCGAGTCTGGACCAGACAATTCAGTGACTGACATCATGAGTATCGATCCATGCCTGACTACCCGATCCCGTTAGTCGCCTCTTACGACAAGCATAGTTGCCTTTTACAGCATGGGTTGCTAAAGACCAATTCTACCTCGGATATTCATGGGTCTCGCCGTTATCAAATGCCAGAGACTTACCATCTAGGAATCTGCGAATTTGGTCTTCAGTTGGCTGAGGGTTGTTCCTGAGGAGCGCATACATGGACATGACCATACCAGGAGTACAGAATCCACACTGGGAACCATGCGCCTCTGCTAATCTTTTCTGAATTATTAAACATATTTTTAGAAGAGCAAATGATCACTAAAAACGTTAAGATTATAATTACATTGTGCCTGCAGTGTAACCTGGTCTTGGTGCTGCCTGTACCCTCTACTGTAGTGACAGCCAGACCATGGAGAGAACAGACTTACCTGCACTGAGATTAACCTGGTCTTGGTGCTGCCTGTACCCTCTACTGTAGTGACAGCCAGACCATGGAGAGAACAGACTTACCTGTACTGAGATTAGCCTGGTCTTGGTGCTGCCTGTACCCTCTACTGTAGTGACAGCCAGACCATGGAGAGAACAGACTTACCTGTACTGAGATTAACCTGGTCTTGGTGCTGCCTGTACCCTCTACTGTAGTGACAGCCAGACCATGGAGAGAACAGACTTACCTGTACTGGGTGTAGCCTGGTCTTGGTGCTGCCAATACCCTCTACTACAGTGACAGCCAGACCATGGAGAGAACAGACTTACCTGTACTGGGTGTAGTCTGGTCTTGGTGCTGCCAATACCCTCTACTACAGTGACAGCCAGACCATGGAGAGAACAGACTTACCTGTACTGGGTGTAGCTTGGTCTTGGTGCTGCCTATACCCTCTACTGTAGTGACAGCCAGACCATGGATATAACAGACTTACCTGTACTGGGTGTAGCATGGTCTTGGTGCTGCCAATACCCTCTATTGTAGTGACAGCCAGACCATGGATATAACAGACTTACCTGTACTGGGTGTAGCCTGGTCTTGGTGCTGCCAATACCCTCCACTGTAGTGACAGCCAGACCATGGAGATAACATACGGGCAGGATGCAAGCAAAGACCGAAAAATGCCTAAAAGAAAGATTTAAAGAATTATTGACAAGATTCATTATGGAAATTAAAATGTGAAAAATACAATCAAAATTCAAATTCAGTTAATTCGAAAGGTCGCAATGAGAAAGATAAATCAGTCAACCTGATCTTCTGTGCTTTGTGGTCATACTCTGACACCATTACGGTACACGCGCCGCATCCTCCTTCTGCACAGCCACCCTTACTTCCGGTCAGGCGCACTTCAAGTACAGTTAAGTAATAATGAATTGTATAAGGATCTATACCGAAACGTCGCCTTTACTGTAAATATAGTCGGAGTTATCCATAAATTATCTCTACTTTTTTAAGTTATAATGTCTTGCATTTCTTGTACAGTAACTATAATGGTAGCAAAGTAAAATCCACATGGCGTATGTCCACATTAGGGATCAAGACTTCACGCCATCTTCACAATATATTGGTCTACTATTTACGCTTTCACCAGCCATGTATTGAGAAATGGCATACTTTTGATTTGCTTAAACTCAGTTTATTCTTTTGTCTTAGTTGAAATGCTGGCGATTTCAACCTCACGCTTTGTCGACGAAATAATGTTAATCTCACTCTACATTTGTATAGTGCAAAGATTGCGTCTCCCGACAAGATTCAAGGATACATTTATGACGCAGGTACTGCAGCAATGAGAGACCTGGATCAGGCTGCCTTTCCTCTATCTGGAATACAACACATTACACAGATAGTAAACAGCACTGATATGCATGGGTAAATATGAGTTCACATGCTGTGTATCTCTCATCTGCCTTTTACGCATCATGTCATCTGTTTCGGGGGATACGCGAGACTAACAATTCTTTGGAGTTGCCGTTTTGAATTAAGGATGTAGGATGTAACCAAATGTTGTGATTACATAAAGGCATCACAAAATCATGGCATGTTTGCTTTCGTATATAAGATATGTAATGGACAAAAAGTTAAAACTTTTGCGTTTTCTCTGAAAAGCGTGTAAAGTATGATCGAATATTTGTGTAACAGACAGGAGGTCAAACCGACTGCAATTTGTCTGAACGACATATCAGGTAGGGTCAATCAGACGGTTACCATGGTAACAGATGTAAAGCGTACATCATTTTCTTTCACTCACTCACCTATCAGCAAAACAATAAGTATTCTTTCAATTTCAGCAGTTAATATTTAAAACAAAAAGCAAACGGCCAATTCCTTTACACGAAATACAAACTGTTGTTTTTTATGCATTGTTATCCCGGCATTAAGGGGACAGAACAAGGAATGGTTGGCTCGGAGTCAGTATAAAATGTCCAAGTGGAGCATCCATGTTAAACTGCAGAATGGTATCTGGATGAGAATACCTGATCATGGACACGTTCTCATGACAATTTGTGTATTATTTGTTTTCATACAGACTCCCAAACAGTATTCGTCCGGTATTACCAATTAATGTATCCAATGAAGTAAGTACCACGTATCATCAAAACATTCGCAGTAAAACATAAAAGATTAAGGAATATAATATCACCTTTATACCATTCACGAAGAACACCAAACTGTCTGTCTCCGCCATCATGGAGTATCCTTCTATGCTGAACGACTGTTACAGTCCATGTTGATACAGAACCACATTAAGTACAACCGTCACGATGACTAGCTGCATATCACAAGTTTTGGACGTGATGCGATTGCCATGTGATCTGTGTGGCCTGATTTGAATAGGACCGATCTGGAAAAATATCCCTAGCAGAAATAGTGAGTGATTATAGTCAGGACTAGTGACTGTGTTTTCATCTATATCAGGGAAAGGGATACCGTCACACGTTGTGCGCGTGTGCGCGTCACACGTTGTAGCCATGTAGGGAATTGAACCCAGGCCTTCGGCGCGACGAGCGAATGGCTTCAACAAATGGCTACCCAATGACAACTAGGCACCAATGACGTTATATGACGGTGATGTGGAAACTAACAAAGGCAGACCTGATACTACGGTTATCATATAAACATTATGCTGCAACCAGCATGTCAGAGGTAAAATTAGTAAACTTAGGCCCGAGTGAGTGAGTGAGTTGGATTTTTAACCCTCTGGGTGCCGAGTTTTTGTCTGACGCACATTTTCCTAAGATCGGAAAAGTGAAGGTTGTGCGAGAATTGCGCTCACGCGGAATTGGATCTATCTCTGGCTATAACATTACGCAGAGGTGGAGAATATTAAATTTCCTATTTGGTGGTGTAAATTTAACTGCAAATATTAAACCGGTTTAAAAAAAAGACACTTCTAAGTGTTATACGAGAATTTATTATTTCCCGCTTTTTATGGTACACTGATAAAAGTACTGTGCGACGATTTTTTTTATATTTAGAAGCTTTACAGAAACTGTGAGCGAACGAAATACTGCCTAATATCTGAACCACATTATCAAATGGAGTTATATACGTGTGTAAAACGACATACATTCAATGCCAAAATTAGCCACATTCTGACAATCTATGTACTGATATTTTTTGTTATATTTTTCATTGAAACCAACGGAAATAGTCAGAAATTTTGCGTCAGTCATGGCGTCATACAGGACGGCAACTTTAACAATTTCTGTTGAAAATATCAGATCATTGCAATGTATCTATTTTAAATCCCCTAATTCTTCCTACGATTCTCTTCCCATGCATATTCTGAAAATGTTGAGCCAATATCTTGAACGAATAGACGAATGGATAGCTCAAAATGGGAGAAACTGCTACACTGTGTAAAATCTGAATTTTGCGTTGTTTGCATTTCAAACGAGTGCAGTTTGCTTGATTTCATCTAGGCACTTTGTATTGGTGACACAGACCATTAGTCATTTGATTTTAAAATGTATGAGGAATTCAAGGATGTATGTATCGCAGCACAGTTTGAAATATACGTGATGTTACAGGCATCTCATAATCGGTGTACGTGAAACGTGATTTTGTAAACACTATCCAATATGGCGGAAAGTTCACTTCGGCGTTCGTGTTCAAAACATTCGAAACGATTGTAGGGCTATAGGAGACGTTTTGGAATGATCATTGTTGATTTCATAAAAGACAGATACCAGTGATCACTCATATGCTATTATTGAAATTCATTTCTCCGAGTAAATATCCGAAATTTAGATTTAAAAACATGCTGTAAATAACGCCGTGAGTGGTGATTAAGTAATGTGTAACAAATGGCCACATTTACGATGTACCTAATATTCAGAGGTAATTATCAGTACTTTTGCTTGGCCTAAAATGTCAGTGGATGATATCACAGAACAGGGAATTTCCCACCTTATTCAACACTGTGGAGTGTATCTGTGGGTGATGTATTTAGAATTATATTCGACTTCAAAGTGAGGGTTGTAGAGGAGGGACATTACTCCCCATGGTGCCACAGGGACATATATGTCCCTTCTCTACTACCTTCACTTTGAAGTCGAAAAAGCGTCAAATTCCGTTCTACACATCGATTTGAACGAAAATTACGGGAGATATATATTAATCAAAATACCATAAATATGAAAGACATAAAACCAGCCAAGACGTCAAATAGAATGGTGTTATATTTTGGTATTTCATTACATTTGATGATAAGACGACTGCTCCATTAATAATGGTGAAACATTAGTCAAATTACAGTTACACAATCAGGAGAATGTTCGAATCTAAGGACTAAGTTACAGGTTACACCAAGTGACCTGAGTTACCATAAACTAGTGCTAAGCATAGCGGAGTTATTCCCCCTTTTCTTTGAACGTGTGTAACCTCTCTGTCGCCTTTTGACGTCATAGAGAAAAGTCAGTTTTAATATCCCAAACTGGCTCCCCCAGGAGATATCGCTTGGGTGAGATCAAGCGATATCTACACTGTAGATATCGCTGCAATGAAATTGCATCGCAATGCTTTGCAGACCATTGTGACGTCATTGGCTGCCAACACTCGTTGATAAAAGTGGAAAAAATCCTCGGCAAGCCTCGGAGTTTTTCCCATTTTTATCAACTCGTGTTGATATATTTGATATTAAAAGACACGAGGGTGAGATTCTCTATTTCGTCATTTACGGCATGCTATTTTTGGCATTGAATGTATGTCGTTATACATGCGCATATAACTCCATTTGATATGTAGTTATGTCGTTCAGATATTAGGCAGTATTTTGTTCGCTCACAGTTTCTGTAAAGCTTCTAAAAAAAAAAAAAGAATCGTCGCACAGTACTTTTATCGGTGTACGATAAAAAGCGGGGAAATTGCCTGTTTTTCAAAGCAGAATATAATTCTCGTACAACGCTAAGAAGTGTCTTTTTTTAAAACCGGTTAAATATTTGCAGTTAAATTTAGGAAAATTTAATATTTTCCACCTCTGCGTAATTTTATAGCCAGAGATAGATCCAGTTCCGCGTGAGCGCAATTCTCGCACAACCTTCACTTTTCCGAAAATGTGCCTCAGAAAGAAAACTCGGTACCCAGAGGGGTAACGCCGCATTTAACAGTATTCCAGTTATATCGCGGCGTGTCAGCTTATGTAGGAGGAAAACCCGAAGTGATGCAGGTCTCAGACGTTTACAACTTCTGTGGAACCCACGAGCAAGGGTATGGTGCTGACAAACCTAGAAACATAATCGGGGCGAACCGTGATTCGAACAATCTTAGGTTTGGCGTGCCCAAGAGACGCAACATTAGGCCCAAGGCTGGGTAAAACGACATAAACAATATGACTTATTGCAATATCTATTCACAATTTATTACTTGCCCGTGAAGAGATCATCCGTTTTATAAATATACAGCTGTATTACACATTGTGTATTACCAAAACGCGTGCTTATGTACTCTCGGAACACGTTTCACGAACAAATATTGAAAACTCTCAACATCCCTTGGCTTATTCAACGACATTGCGTGTGGAGTTGATAGATCACTGAGAGGAGCACTCTCCTACCAAGAGTTCCTTGCGGCCGGCAGCCAGCCAGCATAGTACCTCTGCCACAGGCCAGCGCCATGTGACGATTCGTCACATCTTTCACTGTCCATTCAAGATATTGAATATACTTTTCATCCGTTTCATGTTTGACGAGTCTACACATTTTCACATACAAATGTCAAAGAATGGTTACGGTTCATTAAGAAAGTATCCTAATACTAATAAATACCTAATAAATCTATTTGTTTTTGCGTAGTTATCCTTTGTTTACATTGGTTGTACGGCTCCACGTGCTGTCGTCGAAGCCAAAACGGAGAGCTAACAATACGGTCATTTTGATGTATAAATATATATTGTCACGAAATCCACTGTCGCAATTGTAGTAGCATATCTATATAATTATGCAAAACAATATGTTAAGCGCCCCAAATACTTGCATTAGTCCGTTCTATACTGATTTCTGAAAAAGCGCGTTTGTTTACAAGAGAAAAGTCCGGTCACGTGATATGCAAATTAGCCTGTGGCAGTGGTGTTATGCTGAGTCACCACTGCGTCGGAGTTTGTGAGAGGAGCTTATGCACACTCGATGACCCAAGCAACTTTGTTGCTAGGCTGACGTCACATGGCATTGTTTCGCCGATGGATCTTGCAACAAAATTCCACAAATTACGTCATCGGGTATTGTGACGTTATTGTAAACTTTGAGGTGCAAGGCCCGTTCCACAAGGCGATCGTATTGTAGCGCAACCACAGCCGTTAGTCTTAGTTAAGTATGTGAGTTGCGATAGTCTTAGCCCTACGATAATTTTGTGAATTCTAAAGGTGGACCGTTGTATGGTATTAAATTCATACGTTTAAACTTTTGACGTGTTTGAAGTATTATTCTGTAAACTCAAATGGACTATGCCGTGGATCGTGTAGGTGTCAGCCTATTCATATTCAACAGTATCATTCAAAAAACGTTATAAATGTCAAGTAATAAATAAAATACTAAACTCGCTCCCGTGTAAAACCAGTTTTATGAAAATTCGCTCGTCAGATACCAAAACTTTTCACTCGTTTCATAAAAATTGGTATTACACGGGAGCGAGTTTAGTATTCTTTATATATATCCAAAGGTGAGCTCTATAATTTTACTCAACCGGCTTCACGCATGAGATTTTACATTTATACCGTTACGCTGTTTTGACGTCACAGTGCACGTCAACATGGTATGACGCCATAGTGACGTCACAATAAGATTGGCGTAAGACGATAGGGCAGGCGCACGACACAGACAGATATAAGTATTGTAGTGGCAATAAAATGTACAATACATGTAATTGTATAAAATAATTCAATTATTTCAGGCCATTTAATTTTGGTTTGAAAATATTAATAAAATAACTTTCTTTTATCTTTCTCACAGCATCATTGTCACATTTGTAAAACGGGAATATCACAAAATTTGGTGTTTTATTCATGGCACACTGATCGATGTGTTGACTGAGTAGGATACACCGGCAAGAGGGGTCCTTTATTTGTTGTCGGTGGACCCTCACTGGCGCTCTTTGGGTGTCCCCCGTCTGTCCAATGTATTCGGCCTTGCATCCAGCACATTGTATGACATAAATCAAGTTTTTCGAAGCACAATTCATATTTTCACGGACATAGAAAGTTTTTCTGCCTTTGAACGTAAAAGAACAACATTGTAAAACATTAGGGCAAGTACCACAATTTGGTCTGTTACACTTTTGTACTGTTTTACATTTTTGTTTTCCATTTGAGAAAGAAGCCCTAGTAAGAATCTGTTTCAGATTTTGGCTCTGTCTTTTACTTTTAATAAGTTTATTTTGTTTTAGTTATTTACACATATTTAAGGAACACTTCCAAATATACTGAACCGCAAAAGAAACGTCAACATGGATATATATATGAGAAACTTTATTTGTCCAAACACTGTAAACATACTTTGAGATAAATTGATGAAACTTGGCAAAACTGATCATCAAGGTTGAAATAAGAGTGTCAAATGTTCTTAAAGCAAAACACAAGACTAGTCTTTGAGAAAATGGCATCACAAATCAGTACCTCGTGTGTCCGCCATGTGCATTGATGACTGCCGTGCAACGTCGAAACATGGAATGGATAAGGCGGTTGATAAAGGCCATAGGCACTTGAGCCCACACTCTGAGGAACGCCTGACGCAGTTCAGCTGCAGTTGTCGGCCTTGCTCGGACGTCATTTAGCCGTCTTTGAATCTCGTTCCACAGGTGCTCAATGGGATTTAAATCGGGATTGAGGGCAGGCCACTGCATAGTCCTGATACAATTCTGCTGGAGGATGTAGTGTGGGCACGTGCGTTATCATGCTGAAACTCGTGGTTGCGGCGACGTGCCAAAGTAGGTATGGCGTGTGGTCTCAAGACTTGATCAATGTACCGATCTGCTGTGACACCATTGCCTCTCCCTGGACTGATGTTCTGGAAGACCACAGGTCCGACCCTCTGTGCAAAACCAATTCACCCCACACCATGATGCTCGGATCACCCCACGAGTCTCTCTCAACAACACAAGCATCCAAATAACGTTCCCCACGGCGTCGCCAGAGTCTCACTCTCTGCCACCTGCCACCTGCTGTTGAGATACAGTAACGGCTCTCGTCTCCACTGTTGGTGGCGTCAATGCTCGTGCTGTGTTGCCCACTGAAGACGGTCCCGGCGATGAGGTGGTGTCAGAATTGGTCCTCAGTGTGGCCTGTGACAATGGCGGTGTCTGCTGGTCAATCGTCGACGCACGGCGTCCGCACTGATGTGTCGCTGGTGTGTCCCCATGGTCTGTCGAGCAGTTTCCGCAGCAGTAACAAAGCGAACTTGAAGATTCTGTCGCACTATCTGAGGAGCTTGACGTCGGGTGGTGATCCTTGGTCTTCCACTATGTAGTCGGTCATCTGTAGTGTTGGTGATCTGGTAAGGTTGCTGGAGCCTGTATATGGTCCTTATATGGAATTGAAATGCATTGGCTACTTGCCGGGCGGTTTGTGCAGCTTGCAATCGTCCAAGGGCTTGTTGTCGCTGATTTCTTGACAATCTTGGCACGTGTTAGCAATTCAACAACGAATGAATGTTATCCGATCTGGGTGGATTTTTATAGGGCAAGAAATGGGGGAACGCATGTGCATTTCAATTTGCACGGAACTAACGTGCATCGGGTTACCATGGCCGTTGCCGTGATGCGTTTGAGGGATCGGTTTTATTGTCATCTGCTTTGTTTTATATTATCAAGTTTCATTTTTCCGGACAAGGTAATGTTACATTTTAGAAACTTTGACAAAAATTACCCAGATATTTAAATGACAACTTTTCATGCAATGTTACTTGAGGTGGCGTTTCTTTTGCGGTTCAGTATATTTCGGGGTTTTGGAGATTTAAGGCTGTAACAAAAGGGGGGACAGGTTTATCTTTAGGTTTTAAAAGATCCCAACGGCTTTGTGATTTAGCCTTGTTTATTGCGTCTTCTACTATTTTTCTAGGGTAGTTTCTTTCTAATGGTGACTCCCTCAGTTCATCGAGTCTATATTGTGCACGATCTGAATTAGCTACTATCGCGAAGATTCTACGTGCTAATTAGTAAGGGACACTGTTTTTGGTATGACGGGGTGACAGGAATCGGTTGGTTTGTAATATACATCTGTTTCAATATTATTGTTTGAAATTGTAACCATAACATCTAGAAACGATAGGTTGTTATCGCTCATCTCTAAAGTAAAGATTAAACTTGGATGGAGTGTCTGTAAAATATCTATCAAACACTGTAGATCGTCTTCATTCCGATTCCACAGAACAAAACAATCATCTAAAATCCAATTATCTTGAAATCCCTGTCCAAATTCGATGCCGAATGTTTCATCAATTTTTGAGTACAGCTTTTCCTCCAAATAACCAAGTACAAGGGTTGCAGAAGTAGGGGCCATTTGTGTCCCCATTGCTGTGCCTTTAACTTGTTTGTAATGAGAACCATCAAAATTTAAAGTATTATAGTTTAGAATAAATTTAATACTATCGATAATGAATTCCGAGGTCATGTCTTCTCGGATTTCCTATAAGTGTTTATTTATCCAGTTTTCAATAGCTTCTATGCCGAGATCATGGGGAATGTTTGAATATAAACGAACTACATCAAAATTGACTAACTTTGTACCATTTTCGACTGAGGCGGGAAGTTGATTCAGAAAATCAGTGGTATCTTTTATGAAGCTCTTGACATGTTTAGTTATTGGTTTCAACACTTTATCCATAAGGTCACTGATTCTGTGTGTGGAACATTTAGGCCCCGCGAATAATTGGCCGTAATTTTAAATCATTTACGGGGGTATTTTGACATAAGCAGAATTCAATCTTGATCATTTTTCTTGGATCTGTGCTCTCTTGACGCCATAAAAATTACTTTCCTTCGATTCAAAATTAATTAAATAATAAAATACTCTTCGTTTTTAGTAAGGCAATGAGAATGTGAACATACTAATCTTTTAAGATTAAGTAATACAGATTTCTCCGAACTGCCTGAAAATTTCTGTAACAAGATTCATCTTTCAACATATCCAATGAGAGTTCTTGGTAATAATTACTGTCCATAATTTTTATAGCACCTCCTTTATCAGCTTCTTTAATAACAATTGACTCGTTCTTTGATAATCTGTTTAGAGCCGCTCGTTCATTTTTTGTTATGTTTGATTTACCTCTTTGAGGGTGTACAGTAAAGGGTAAATCTTTGAGGCGGTTAATAACATTGACTACCACATTGTAAGTTCCAGGTTTTGGAGTGAAGGTGCTTTTGTTTTTAACTAATGAAGTATCTTGGGTTATTGGCATAAATATCAAAATGATTTAATAATCTCAATCTTCTACACTCACACACACACACACACACACACACACACACACACACACACACACACACACACACACACACACACACACACACACACACACACTCACTCACTCACTCACTCACTTACACACACACACTCACTCACTCACACACACACACACACACACACACACACACACACACAAATATATATCTATATAGAACAAGTGTTTTCCTCGGTGTATAAGCATTAAATATAAAAACAGACAGTCCTCCTATTTGTGCTGGTCAAAACACCTATATGCACACAAGATCTGTCGCTGTTCAACGCCTCTTTTTAACTAATGAAGTATCTTGGGTTATTGGCATAAATATCAAAATGATTTAATAATCTCAATCTTCTACACACACACACACACACACACACACACACACACACACACACACACACACACAATATATATATCTCAATATATCTATATAAAACATGTGTACTCTTTGAGGTTGCAAAGGTTCAAGCAGATAACAGCTTTTGAGTTTGGTAGAACCCACATGGTAGTATTTGCACTTGGTTCAAATACATTCCGAGAATATAAAGCAAGTTCGTGATACCGACATTCCTCTTTACAGAGCGTTGGCGAAGCCCCCCTTGCTCTTGCTACTTCTGTCATCTGTGTCATAAGAGTCGCCGTCAAATCTGCGCGCGCTGATGCCGGATATACGGGCTACTTCCGGTTCGACTGTGTTGCCACACCTGACCAGATACGTATGACATGCATGGATGAATTCACAAAATAGGTGAAAAGGGTTCAAACACAGATGAAATACTTTCTCATTATGACGTACGTCTAACTCGCCAGGATCTCGAATAGTGTAAACAGTTTATTGATGATTTTTCAATAACAATGACAATATATATCTTAAAATATATATGAATATAGACTTTTAATAAAAGTAAACTTCACGTTTATCTCTCTTAATCTTCTCATATTCGGTCTGCTTCGTTCCGAAAACAGTAAATATACTGTATATAACTCCTTTTGTCTGTTTCAGGTAGGCTCTCTCCAGAATGCAAAAGTTATATGTTATGCCGTTTCAGTTATGTACATAAAGCGTGTACAGAATCAAGTCATGAACGTGACTAGCATACACGGCCCAAAACGCACCAACTCAACAACAACGTCAGCACTTTGATCCTATTAAGCTTACAGCAATATAATGTTTGCCATCAAATCATACATTGATTAGATTTCAACTTCTATATTATTCTATATTATTCTATATTATTCTTACCTTCACAAATTTATTAATGAAGTTCATTTACGACCATCAGATCGGAGTTAATAGCAACTTGTGTTTGAGGTCCTAGATGCTTCATGTCAGCGGTTTTGGTGGCTCACTTTCCACAGGCCAAGAAATCAACCTGTCACGAAAACAGGGTACACCCGAAATCCTGGTTACTCCAAAGAACATATACATGTATTAATATGTTTCTTATATACCTCTGTATTTATCTTTGTAGATTGCCTTGTATTGATAAAAGTTTATATAGTTGTATTATTATGTATTTTTTCATTCCAGTTATGTAACTATGGATTGTTCAATAGACATTACTCAGAATTTGACGGATGTAGACACAATGTATTTATAACAACTTCATTATTTTACTGTAAAGGCGACGTTTCGGTATAGATCCTTATACCATTTTTCTACTTTGCCTTTATGTAACTATGCACCAGTCTCTGACAAAATACTGTTTCTGTGTCAACCTTTCCCTGGTTTGACATCGTGATATACCCGCCTCTCACTCACTTAACAATCTGACTGGAAGAAATAAAGAACATTGATTGCATCATTTTTACTTTGTTGTCATTTGATAAAAGCGACTGATATAATAGAAACAAGACTCTCAAAAATCTTTCAAATTTTCTCGAGGAGCAAGGTCGATCTACTCTCACAACTGCAGAATTTCTGTATTCCAAAAGTAACAGATCGTGATCATGCATATATCTGTCCTTGGATTTGACGGACCCCTATATTTCCATAGCTAAATAACGCATGTTTATGTCCCCGCAATATTGAAGAAATGATAAAAAATGTGTTGATGGATATATCCCAAAGGAAGGAAGATATTTTCCCCTTGAAAATTAGCTTGCACTTAAAGTTTAATGACATATATGTTCCGTCAATTATAAAAGTAGAGCCGATGTGGTTTCAATTTATTGTTTGTGTAATGTCGTGTCGTGAGTTGGGACAGTTATAAGGTACGTCCACCGCGCTTTTGTGAAAGCACAGTTGAATCAAAGTAACCAGTGACCTAGTGTGTGTGTGTGTGCTTGTCAAAACTCTTTTATATATTAAATACATTCAAAAATGAGCCATAGAGATAGTTTTACATATACAGTTATATAAGGTCACAAGAACATTTAACAAGTTTTCATTACACCTTAAGAGCCGTTGAGCAGCGACAGATCTTGTGTGCATATAGGTGTTTTGACCAGCGCAAATAGGACTGTTTGTTTTTTATATTTATTGCTTATACACCGAGGAAAACACTTGTTCTATATAGATATATATTTGTGTGTGTGTGTGTGTGTGTGTGAGTGAGTGTGTGTGAGTGTGAGTGAGTGAGTGAGTGTGTGTGTGTGTGTGTGTGAGTGAGTGAGTGAGTGAGTGTGTGTGTATGTGTGTGTGTGTGTGTGTGTGTGTGTAGAAAATTGAGATTATTAAATCATTTTGATAGTTATGCCAATAACCCAAGATACTTCATTAGTTAAAAACAAAAGCACCTTCACCCTTCACTCCAAAACCTGGAACTTACAATGTGGCAGACAATGTTATTAACCGCCTCAAAGATTTACCCTTCACTGTAAACCCTCAAAGAGGTAAATCAAACATAACAAAAAATGAACGAGCGGCTCTAAACAGATTATCAAAGAACGAGTCAATTGTTATTAAAGAAGCTGATAAGGGAAGCGCTATAATAATTATGGACAGTAATTATTACCATGAACTCTCATTGGATATGTTAAAAGATGGATCTTGTTACAGAAAGCTTTCAGGCAGTTCGGAGAAATCTGTATTACCTAATCTTAAAAGATTAGTATGTTCACATTCTCAATGCCTTACTAAAAACGAAGAGTATTATTTAATTAATTTTGAATCGAAAGAAATTAATTTTTGTGGCCTCCCAAAATGTCATAAGAGCAGACAGACCTAGGAAAAATGTCGAAGACTGAATTCTGCTTATGTCAAAATACCCCCCGTAAATGATTTAAAATTACGGCCAATAATTGCGGGGCCTAAATGTTCCACACACAGAATCAGTGACCTTATTGATAAAGTGTTGAAACCAATAACTAAACATGTCAAGGGCTACATAAAAGATACCACTGATTTTCTTAATCTACCTCCCGCCTCAGTCGAAAATGGTACAAAGTTAGTCAGTTTTATGTACTTCGTTTATATTCAAACATTCCCCATGATCTTGGCATAGAAGCTATTGAAAACTGGATAAATAAACACTTTTAGGAAATCGAGAAGACATTACCTCGGATTTCATTATCGATAGTATTAAATTTATTCTAAACTATAATACTTTTAATTTTGATGGTTCTCATTACAAACAAGTCAAAGGCACAGCAATGGGGACACAAATGGCCCCTACTTCTGCAACCCTTGTACTTGGTTATTTGGAGGAAAAGTTGTACTAAAAGATTTTTAGATGATTGTTTTAGTCTGTGGAATCGGAATGAAGATGATCTACAGTGTTTGATAGATATTTTACAGACACTCCATTCAAGTTTAATCTTTACTTTTAGAGATGAGCGATAACAATCTATCGTTTCTAGATGTAATGGTTACAATTTCAAACAATAATATTGAAACATTTGTATATTACAAACCAACCAATTCTATAAGCAATACCTCTATTACAATTCCTGTCACCCCGTCATACCAAAAACAGTGCTCTTACTCATTAGCACGTGGAATCTGCGCGATAGTAGCTAATTCAGTTCGTGCACAATATAGACTCGATGAACTGAGGGAGTCACCATTAATAACCCTTGAAAAATACTAGAAGACCAATAAAGAAGGCCATTTTTTCAAAACCGTTGGGATCTTTTAAAACCTTAAGATAAACCTAACGAGAGTGTTCTCCCTTTTGTTACAGCCTTTAATCTCCCAAACCCCGAAATATACTGAACCGCAAAAGAAACGCCACCTCAAGTAACATTGCATGAAAAGTTGTCATTTAAATATCTGGGTAATTTTTGTCAAAGTTTCTAAAATTTAACATTACCTTGTCCGGAAAAAATGAAATTTGATAATAAATAACAAAGCAGATGACAATAAAACCGATCGCCTAAACGCATCACGGCAACGGTCATGGTAACCCTATGCACATGCGCTCCCCCATTTGTTGCCCTTTAAAAATCTCACCCAGACCGGATAACATTTATTCGTTCTTCAATTGCTAACACGTGCCAAGATTGTCAAGAAATCAGCGACACCAAGACCTTGGACGATTGCAAGCTGCACAAACTGCCCGGCAAGTAGCCAATACATTTCAAGTCCATGTAAGAACCATATACAGGCTCCAGCAACGGTACCAGACCACCAACACCACAGATGACCGACCATATAGTGGAAGAACAAGGGTCACCACCCGACGTCAGGATCGCCAGATTGTGCAACAGCATCTTCAAGATCGCTTTGTTCCTGCTGCGGACACCGTGCGTCGACGATTGACCAGCAGACACCGCCACTGTCACAGGCCAAACTGAGGACCAATTCTGACACCACCTGATCGCCGGGACAGTGGGCAACACAGCACGAGCATTGGCGCCACGAACAGCGGAGACGAGAGCCGTTACTGTATCTCAACAGCAGGTGGCAGGTGGCAGAGAGTGAGACTCTGGCGACGCCGTGGGGGACGTTATTCGGATGCTTGTGTTGTTGAGAGAGACTCGTGGGGTGATCCGAGCATCATGGTGTGGGGTGGAATTGGTTTTGCACAGAGGGTCGGACCTGTGGTCTTCCAGAACATCAGTCCAGGGAGAGGCAATAGTGTCGCAGCAGATCGGTACATTGATCAAGTCTTGAGACCACACGCCATACCTACTTTGACACGTCGCCGCAACCACGAGTTTCAGCATGATAACGCACGTGCCCACACTACGTGAGGAACAAGAGACATCCTCCAGCAGAATTGTATCAGAACCATGCAGTGGCCTGCCCTCAGTCCCGATTTAAATCCCATTGAGCACCTGTGGAACGAGACTCAAAGATGGCTAAATGACGTCCGAGCAAGGCCGACAACTGCAGCTGAACTGCGTCAGGCGTTCCTCAGAGTGTGGGCTCAAGTTCCTATGGCCTTCATTAACCGCCTCATCCATTCCATGTATCGACGCCGACGGCAGTCAATCAATCTTTATTCTTGGTACTTATGAGGCCAAAGTTCTATGGTACATTGTCTGGGGCGTGTTACAAATTTATACCTTTTCCTAGTTTCATGGCATGACAAATGAACATTGATAAATTTCTAATAGTTTCTGTACAATCACAAGTCATTAATTTACAAAATTTGTTAACGTTTGGGTTGCGGTAGAAATTGTTATTTAGATATTTTGCTCTTAAAACTTTATACACTGGACATACACATAAAAAGTGATATTCATCTTCAATACAATCAGTTTTACAAATCCTACAAAGTCCATGTTCTCTTGCAATACCTTCATATCTGCCTGTTTCAGTAAATAGATCATGTGAGCCACAACGAAATCGAGAAAGAGCTGTTCTAAACTTATGTAAATTTACACTTAATAGATAAGGTTCTAGTATAATAGTAGTCTTAAATGTAGTGTAGTGATTTGCTTTTCTAGAACTGGACAAAGAACCATGCCATTTTTGAATGTACATATCTTTTAAAGTCTGTGTCAAACGGGAGACGAAATGTTGTGGCATATTTACATGTTGCTGTAACCAAATATAACCATATCCACATTCGTATAACATGTTTTTAACTTTTGATGCCCAATTTTGTTTCCCATGGCTGTCGTAGAGAAGCATCATATCATAACATTTTCTCGGATATCTTGAAGATGGCATATTTAATAGCTTGACCAAGTATTTAATAACCTTTAAATAACTATTGATATACATAGGAAACCGTCCGCATTCACCATATACCCTTGCGTTTTCTGTGCTAGATTTTACCCCCAAGAACCTTTTACATGCATATAAATGTATTTTCTCAATAACATACAAATGTTCTAGGCCCCAAATTTCTGATCCATACAATAGAATCGGGCTTATTTTTATATCAAATATTTTAAAATAAACATCATATGTTATATTGTCCAGAACTCTAAGACTTTTTAATATGCCTACAAACATTTTCTTGGCTTGCAATGAAATGGTTTTTTTATTTGATATGCTAAATCTTTTATGAAAAAGGAAAATAAGAAGGGACGTAATATACACCCTTGTCGGACACCCGTGCTACTTACAAAAGTATCCGATATAGCGCCATTGTTCCGGACACACACCTTCACATTTTTATATAGAGAGGTAATAACTTTCCTATTTTGCTACTTAGCCCATGTCTTTGAAAGAGTGACCACAAGTTATCCCTTTCCACAGAGTCAAAAGCTTTTGCAAAATCTACGAATACAGCATATAGCTTCCCTCGTTTCACTGATAGATATCTCTGAATTATAGAATATAGGATAAAAGCATTGTCAGTGGTGGAGTATCCTTTTCTAAAACCTGATTGTAACTCACTTATTTTATCCAAAGAATCCGCCCAGAAAACAAGTCTCTTATTAATAATTGAAGCAAATATTTTACTGAATGTACTTAGGAGAGTTATGCCTCTGTAATTATTAACATCGCTGGTTGCGCCCTGTTTGTGAAGAGGAACAATAATGCCAACTGTCCAATTATCTGGAAAATATGATCTCTCTAAAAGGATATTAAAAATAAGTTCCAAACATGGTATTAAAATATCTGAGGAATGTTTAAAAAACTCTGCTATCACATTATCATTTCCAGATGCCTTATTATCTTTAAGGTTGGATATGCTGTCAATAATTTCCTCTTTAGATATTGGACATTCAAGAATATCATCTGTTACACTGTCAACTGTATCTTCGTTGAATTCCATGTCAAAATATTGTTATCGTCATGGCTAAATGGAACTGAAAACAGTTCCTGGAAATGCTCAAACCAGGCTTGAATATCAATGTCATTTTTGCAATATCTATTTGGTTTAATGGCTTTTAGCGATGACCAAAATGTTTTAGAATTATCTATGCTTGATTCCAACAGTTTCTGTTTTTGTTCGAAATATTCTGTCTTTTTCCTTACAAACATCGTTGTACTGATTTCTTACTCTATCATAGTCGGTTAGGGATCCTCTGCCTTTATTCTTTCTAAAATTATTTAAATGTTTACATCGTTCCTTTGTAAGTAGCTGGCATTCGCTATCAAACCATTGTTGATCATATTTACAGCCCTTATTCATTATCTTCATATCAGATGCAGCAATAATAACAGCTAGAGTAATATACCAAATACTTTCTTCAACGTTAACAAATGCTACATCTACAGCCTTCTCCAGTAAATCATGCGCAGTTCCAGAAATAAGGTTTATTCTAAACTGTTTAGCCTTCTCTTCAACTCACACAAATTTGAAGGAAGCATTGTTACGTGTATTGCGTGGCATAGGGTCACTTACTAGAAGCGTACGTACCCTAGTCGTGGCAGGAAGGTGTGATGACTCGGCTCGAGACGGTATGTCAAAGCTATGGCACATATCAAACAACTCGGACGAAGCAATAACATAATCCACCACACTCGCACCCTGGTTTCCTATAAAAGTAAAATCTCCCACCCCGGCGTCTGACCCGGATCTTCCATTCATAATATGTATATTTAGTATACTGCATAAATCTAGTAAGCTCTTACCAAAATTATTCAAAGTTAAATCCACAGAAAATCTTTTTAAGCTGAAATTGTCTAACAGAAATCCCCTTACATTGTTATCATGTCCCTCGAGATGTTCAAGGATATCATCTTCTACAAAATCAGATTCAGTGCGAGATACCATGCCGCAGTTGAACATGCATACGCCACTTGGACCATTCCTTGTTCTGTCCCCTTAATGCCGGGATAACAATGCATAAAAAAAAAATGATATAAACTTGGCTCTTTTTGTCTTGATTGATTTAAAATTATTCACAGAGCTATTTTCTTGAAAATATTTAATGTTGCATACTTGTTTGATTTGAGGGATTCACTTTCATTGCCCCAAAAAGGCGGCTGGGTGGCCGGGCTGTTGTCACGTGACTCGTGTCGTCTGCTCATCCGACTGTTTGTACATACAATAGAACATGTGTCTCCTTAAAATACTGATATAGATCATGTGTCATAATTCAATTCCGTTCTAATCGTTTGAACTCTAAAATATATACGCGTCACCCCCTCGCTATGATATCTTGAGGAAATAGCAGATTTCATGTTGAACTAACAACAAATGACCGTTTTATGTCAGGTCATGGAAAATTGTTAACAAACGAATTACCCTGATGGCAGAGTTCACAACAAACATCACACAAAACATACATGTACCATACTAGTCCCTTATTCCTATATTTGTAGTATTTTAGATACACTGCAAAAAACACATGTAATTCTTTATATTTGTATTGTTTAGTATGTTACAGTATTAAACATATATATTTCTTAGGAGTGAGTATTGTTGAAAGCCGCATCAGCAATCGTGTAGATATTCGCGGCGATTGTTACATAGGATTACTACTCACATTTAACCCAGTAAAGTGAAGCCGGGCGTCCTGTTATCTTGAAAATTGTTCCCTTTATTATTATTTGTTGTTGTTTGTTTGTTGTTTAACACCGCCCTCAGCAATATTCCAGCTATATGACGGTGGTTTGTTTACGTGTCATGTCACACACCTCAATCCTATTCAGTTTCCTAAGCATGGTTAAATATGTGTTATGGTTGCAGTGTAAACTGATCAACATGTGTTTATGATATTTGATAACAGCTTGTTTTCATGGATAAGTCGACCCGTGAAGAATAAGTCTTCAGCAACCCATGCTTGCCGTAAAAGGTCGTAAGAGGCGAGTAACGGGATCGGGTGGTCAGGCTCGCTGACTTGGTTGATGCACGTCATCGTATCCCAATTGCTTAGATCGATGCACGTCATCGTATCCCAATTCCGTAGATCGATGCTCATGGTGTCAATCACTGGATTGCCTGGTCCAGACTCGACTATTTACGGACCTCTGTCATACAGCTGGAATATTGCTGAGTGCGGCGTTAAACAACAAACAAACAAACAAACAAACAAACAACATGGATATGTCAAGTAGTCAAGGATACTATAGTGCTTTACTATCACGCCTGTGCGAACATGTGTGCGTGGCTTGCCTACAAATACACAAGAAGAAATTAACAAACATACCTTATGAAGCAGTTTCAGTTTGTGTACAGCAAAGAAGTACTTTTGCTGCTTCATTCCGTTTTCATTCATTCAAAGTGTAGGCGATTTAATTAAATTAAATCAAATGGAGATATTTTTTTATAAATACAAGTTGAAAATGGAACTACTTGTCATGGCTTTCTGTTCCTAAACGTTCGTGATTGTGTTATATTTAAGAAATAAACATCGAGTGGGAGTTGTTTTTCGTACAGGAAAACACTTCAGGTAAAAAAGACCATGAGGGGTGCAGCGACTCAAACACAGTATACTGACTCCGAGCCGACCAGTCCTTGTTTAAGCCCAATATTGTCGAAGAGGGTAAGGGTAACCCAGGCAGGGTAACAACAAGTACAATATTTTAAGCGTCGGGGATCGAACCCCCGAACTTCCGCTCTCCGGGCAGACGCTCTAAGTTTAGACCACGGAGGCGGTCTTAACGATTGAAGTACTATCAATCCTACACGTAGTCGCATGCCCTGGTCGCATGCCGTGCAGCGAGTAAGCTAGCCTACAGGAACATATTCACATCATCAACAAGGATAATACACCATCAGGCCCTGGCTCAACGGAATGTCATGTGATCATTGAATCACTGTCATATTCACATACACTCGACATAGCGTACACTCGACACAGCGTACACTCAATACAGCGGAAACCGGCAGGGAGCGAGGAATACACCGATCCAATGTGAAGACTGTGATGGTGCGGTGAGGTGAAATTGGGTTTAACGTCGCGTCCAAGATTATTGCACTTATATAGCGACATGCATGCACGTGTGTGTGTGTGTGTGTGTGTGTGTGTGTGTGTGTGTGTGTGTGTGGCTGCTTGTACTAGTCCAGACTGATGCCGATTTATAGTGCTAGCCCACTGAGGTACCATGCCGCAGTTTAACATAAATACCCCTACTCAAACACAGTATACTGACTCCGAGCCGACCAGTCCTTGTTTTATCCCCTTAATGCCAAGCGCCAGACAGGGTAACAACAAGTGCCATCTTTTCACGTCTTTTGGTATGACGCGGCCGGATATCGAACCCCGGACCTTCCGCTCTCCGGGCGGACGCTCAACCACTAGACCACGGAGGCGGTCGAGGACTGTGATGATCCATGATTCCTCTATATGACAATGTAAAATACTGTTTGCATAGGAAATCGCTGACTGATTTGCAAAAGCAGCAATAGTGAGTGAGTATGGTTTTACGCCGCTTTTAGAAATATTCCAGCAATATCACGGCGGGGGCACCAGAAATGGGCTCCACACATTGTACCCATGTAGGGAATCGATCATTGAGTGTTCGGCGTGGCGAGGAACGCAATAGCCACCAGTAGTAGTTTTTTCGTCCATCACTTGATAGTCTGGCCGCCGTTGCATGACAGGTGCGCGGCATCAGGCAACGAACAGTTACTCTTTTTACGCGATATGTGCGGTGTGGCGAATGTTCTCGCAATTTTCGCGAGCACCCTGATTTCCGGTGATTCATTCGTGTGGTTTCCACCGGTGTTTTGCCTGTTGCTCCCAGTGGAATCTGATTCCCTAGATGGTCGAGACTGGTTGTTCCCTGCCCTGGACTCTCATTTTTTCATATATCAACAGAGATATGCCCCAAAGATGAAAGTATTCGCGAGGTACAGGTTAGAATTGCATATTGGTTCGGATGAAGTGTATTTACCGCGGTTTGTCAACATTATTCTCGTGTGGTTTCATAAAACCAGACAACGCTCACGATATGTTTATCTCTGGGCAGTCAACTCATATTGTGCTGACATACGCCACGTGAAATATAAAAAAAAATCTACAAAGCGTAACATGGATAATCAATTTCACTGGATTCGGGACACAAATAAAAATCCTGTAATGGTTCGACCAGTCGCCTATAACACAATTCTTCAGCAGCCATTTGCGTCCCTGGGCCCTGTTCCACAAAGCGATCGTAGCGCTAAGGTGAACGTAACTCCCATACTTTAACATAGACTTACGACTTCAACTAAGCCTACACATACAACGAACCATTAGCTCAGCCACGTGGTCCTGTACGGTCTTGTGTAAAATCACCTAATGTAATTTTTAAAAAAGTAATAAATGAATAAACATGAAATGACAAAAAGTACACTTACGACTGTCGTAGCGCTACGATCACTTTGTAAAACGGGTCCCTGTTTCATTGTTATATTGCCTTACGATCGCAAAGTTGTAAATTCACACTATGGTAAGCGATCGTAGCGATCGTAGCGCTAAGGTTAACGTAACTCCCATACTTTAACATAGACTTACGACTTCAACTAAGCCTACACATACAACGAACCGTTAGCTCAGCCACGTGGTCCTGTACGGTCTTGTGTAAAATCACCTAATTTAATTTTTAAAAAAGTAATAAATGAATAAACATGAAATGACAAAAAGTACACTTACGACTGTCGTAGCGCTACGATCACTTTGTAAAACGGGTCCCTGTTTCATTGTTATATTGCCTTACGATCGCAAAGTTGTAAATTCACACTATGGTAAGCGATCGTAGCGATCGTAGCGCTAAGGTGAACGTAACTCCCATACTTTAACATAGACTTACGTCTTCAACTAAGCCTACACATACAACGAACCGTTAGCTCAGCCACGTGGTCCTGTACGGTCTTGTGTAAAATCACCTTATTTAATTTTTAAAAAAGTAATAAATGAATAAAAATGAAATGACAAAAAGTACATTTACGACTGTCGTAGCGCTACGATCACTTTGTAAAACGGGTCCCTGTTTCATTGTTATATTGCCTTACGATCGCAAAGTTGTAAATTCACACTATGGTAATTGCTACCGTTATTCTAACCTTCGTGGTTTACGTTAACTTTACTTAGTTCAGCTTGTTTTATGTAGGCCCTAGTGATAGGCCAGGGCATGCCAGCACCATACCCGTGCTCCCCTGGAGTTTAACATTGAGAAGACATTTATCACTTCGGACTTTCCACCCACATGAAGCTGACACGCCCTGAACTACTGACCACGCGGCGTTGAACCAAATCCCCCAACCGTGAGGAGGATCACACATCCAAATGTGAGTCAATTACAAAGTACACTCAATTTATGGATAACAACTTTTTTTATACTGTAAAGGCGACGTTTCGGTATATATCCTTATACCCTTGTCAAGCAAGAAGTCAATTAGTGTACGAAGTGTCAAAATAATGTTCTAAACAGTGATCATTGAACATATTATGTTGTTCTGTTTCACAAAAACTGTTGGTGTGTTTTATGTTATTTTAAATTAGGTTTCAGTAATTTCTAGAATGTAAAAATATTGTTAAAAGTGACAATGAATCTGTACAGAATCTTCGGAAGGTGGGTCGTCATTACAATCAACTATACTATCGTATGAGTTTGATTTACAGGGGCGGGTGGCCCAGTCGTCTAAGGCGCCACGATTCGCTGTGCAGAGTTTGCGTCCCTTGGGCACGCCAGAAACCTATGATTGTGGGTTCGAATCCCGGTTCGCCCGATTATGTTTCTAGGTTTGTCGGCACCGTGCTCGTGGGTTTCACCGAACTGGTAAACGTCTGAGACCTGCATCACTTCGGGCTTTCCTCCCACATTAAGCTGACACGCTGTGATATAACTGGAATACTGTTAAAAGCGGCGTTAAACCCAACTCAATCACTCACTCACTTGATTTACAGGTGAAGTGTGGACTATTGGCCATGTAATTAACTATTTACTATTTCTACAGGCTACGAGACATGACATAACTGAACTGAGATTGCAAAAACTCGGGCAAATCCTTTGAGCTTTTGAGAATTGACATGGAATTAATTGTCTCAAATACTTTCTGTGAATATAAAGGTTATCAGGCGAGTATGTTTGGGGATGGTAAATATCCTGTATTAGGAATAAACATTGTTTTTAGCGAGTCTTGGCACCCGGATTCGTCTGTGATATCGCTGTTGGTGGAACTTCGTACCCTGCTTGCTCATGTTGTCTGAGATAGAGTGGACATGCCCTTTCTTGTGAGAGCAGTCTATTGAGTATAGGCTAGGGCGTTCGGATGGATTAACGCTGTGTAAAATGTAAGTACATATAAATAGAAACTGGTAAACAGGGCATATACTTGTTGCTAAGAATGTTTAGTAATGCCTCATTTGACTTACAACGCAAAAATGTGATCTCTGAACACCAACAAATAAGATGAAGCTCTCCAAGGTATCAGAAAAAAACAAAACCAGATTTGTGTACAGCCTTCGTGTATAACGCAGCGTATAACTCAGGGCTTGAATAAGTATATTAGACGAATCCTGCTAATGTTCCTGCCCTGATCCGATGTTGAGGCACATTGTCGTCCTGTGACTACGTCCGTATGATTTACGATGGTGTGATTTGAGAAGATAATATACATGTGTAGCGTCATAGTTGCCCGAGTGTCTAAAATCGAGTGTAAGGGGTATAATCATAAGTGGGAGTAAGTAAACTGATAACTGTATCTATCAACAATGCACGGATCAACCACTGGACAATAGTGCTTGTAATAGCTGTGAAAAAGAAAGCAAAGACGACCTATTTTCACATTTTGAAAAGTAATCCCATATATGATATACAACGGACACATGTATCAGAGAAGGTAATTTTTAATCATTAATGTCCAAAGAAGGATTTTAATTAACGATGGTAACCATAATTTCTTCCAATCACCTACGGTATTCGGTAATAACATCAACAATTTAAATCATAAGTCCCAAGCACGAGAATCTGATGGCACACAAGTTCAGTAGCGTGTATGGCCACCATGTGCATTGACAACTGCCACACAACGCCTCCGCATGGACCTTGTGATGCTTGTGAACACATGATTCGGAAGACGACGCCGTAGTTGCTAAAATCAGGACTGGTCTTCTCGGAGTCAGTATACTGTGTCCGATATTCATGTTAAACTGCGCCATGTTATCTCAATGGGGTAGCGCTATAGAAAATTGCATTAGTCCGGACTAGTATAAGGAGCCACACACACACACACACACACACACACACACTTGCATTTACGTCGCTGTACAAGTGCAATACTATTGAACACGACGTCAAACCCTTTTCACCTCACCTCATCTCACATACCTTCGGACAGGGGGAAGTTTTTGTTCCTGTGTTCATTCGTTGATGTTGATATAGATGATAAATGATATGGAGTACATTCGTATATTGGATGTAACACCGACTATAACTGACCATAACCAATATATGCAATACAAGCGTCATGGCAAGAAGGTACGAATAGCTCTAACTAGGGTCAATTCAGATTCATTAATTTATTTACAAGTTTGTATTATTTCAATAAATTGACTAAACCCTTTCCATGTCCAATAGAAATCTCTGCATAAAGCAGAGTCGACTGTACGACTATATCATGAGCATGTGTTTATGAATCACTATCACATAGTAATGATAAAAGGGGTTCGCGAAAAGGTGAGCGTATTAAGAAACGCTGACTTTGTTAATTGGAATCCAAGATAATGCATGTAATATCTTTATATAAGGCTACACTAAATCCCACCCAACCCTATCTCACTCAATCATAGAGTGGGCTGATGTCTGTAGATATCTTGATTTGCATATTTCTGTAAGCATTTTGTACACGAACATGACAATATATAATACACTGCCGGACAAAAGAATGTTTGCACTTGAAAATACCTGCTTCATTTATTACTGTGTAGCGTGAGCTTGCCATCCCTGTGTTCCTTGTGACGTCATGTGCACGTCATCTGTTGTTTGATACTCATTGATATGATTCATGTAATATCGCCTACAATACCAATATCAAATACATCAAATAACTATATCTTGTTTTTCAACCACCATCAAACATGGGTGTATACTTTCCTTTGCCCGGAAGTTTATCATTTTTTAATTTTAATTTTTTTTAAATAATTCTTAACATGACACCTTCACGTCAAAAGCTGCTTTGATCTGCTGATTGGTCAATGTTGAGAAGATATTTTATGTTTAATTAAAAGACGATCTAATTTCAACAAAGACGTACAAACCAACGACAACGGAATGCATAGATCAGCTGTTTTATTGTACTACAGTACTAGTCTGTACACCCTACCTCAAGCTTGTCGTAAGAGCCGCATGAACTGGTTATTGGATGGTTACCAAATGCGTGGACCTGAGCATGCTAACCAGCACTGGTTGCCGAATAGAGATTCGATATTATTTGTTTGTTTGTTGTTTAACGCCGCACTCAGCAATATTCCAGGTATATGACGCCGGTTTATAAATAGTCGAGTCTGAACTAGACAATCCAGTGGTTGACATCCTGAACATCCATCTTCGCCTTTGGGATACGATGAAATGCATCAACCAAGTCCGCGAACCTGAGATCCCGTTAGTCGCCTCTTACGACAAGGATAGTCGCCTCTTACGACAAGCATGGGTTGCTGAAGACCTATTCTAAACCGGATCTTCACGGGTCAGATACGATACCTACAGAATGACATAACGTGGAATATTGCAGATTGCGGCTTTAAATCAGACAAACACACGCAGCTCTTTGTTAAGAACCTACTGTATACTTGTAATTCATTGTTTAAAGGGGACACTGGTGGCCAAATCGTATAAGGCGCCCTTGGGCACGCCAGAACTCTATGATTATGGGTTCTAATCCCGGTGGGCCCCAAATATGGTCCAATGTTTGTCAGCAAGTAACGAAGTGGTAAGCGTCTGAAACCTTCATCACTCTGGCTTTCCTCCCACATTAAGCTGACACGCCGTGATAAAGTAGTAATTGAAATACTGATCAAATCGGCATTAAACCCAAATCTCTGATTCACTCTTTCTGGTGGCATGCCTGAAGACATCCATGATTTATGTAATTGTCATTTAATCCTGCTGACCATGATATTCTGATACTGCAAATGGAATTGGAGTTTGCCTTAAGCTGTTCCATTTAATTGAGAGGGTATATTAATATCAAGTCAATTGTTTAAGGTTTAAATTTAGTTGAAGGGAGTAGGCAACAGCTGTACAGCGATAGGTTAGTTGATAACCCCTAAACACAACGGTATTGTTCAGGATAATGCGGGATCACGTATGCTGATAACCTCATTGCATATATGTACAGTACCCTATCGCTGCACATGAAGTCGTCCATTGAGATAATACATCACGTTTGCATAAAAGATTGGGTTTTGGAAGGTTCTATTTTAGTTCGATCAGCTCATCGGGAGGTAGTGTTGAGTTGCCTGGTACTACTATGGATCAACAACTGGTTTTCTTTGTCAATGGGAACAAGGTAAGATTTAAGTATTCAATCAAACAGCCTGATTGCATTTATGTTACATATGTAGGTCTATATAAGTACTATGTTCAACACGCTTATTAGTTTACACTGACGCACCGCCAAAGGTTACTTTGAACAGAGCTTCATAGTGTCCACAGAATAGTAACAAGAGTCGCCTTATATTAAAAAGCTATAATCTCCATCCCTCTGTAACAGTGGGCACTGATGCCAATGATTCGTATATATTGAGGGGTTAATGCCAGAACCCCTTATCTCCTTCCCTCGCCGTTTTCAGAAATCAGCACTTTCACGTTTAAAAGACGCTTAAAAGTAAACACATTCAGTTATATATGAAATGATTTGTTTGTGTTGGGTTTCCTTTTCTGACTGTTCCAACTTGAAATCAGATATGCCAACATAGATTTAGATAGGTAAACATTTTGTCAACGCAAAATACATGTTCTTGTATGATTCCCTGATGCGTATGTGGAGTACATCTGCTGGCGAGAAACTGTCGTTATCTGTCTTCAAGATGGGGAGACACTGTGATAAAGCGCCAAGGTCCCAGTTCAAAATGTCGTTAGCTGCGAGTGGTAGCTTTTGGCAGTGTATAATGTTTCAAGTTGTGCCCGCTTCTCCCAATCTTAACAGCACCGGAGTGGCTGTCTGCGTGTGGGGACAATTAAGAGCAAAAAAAAGCTAATTTGTCAGTTTAAGTTGGCAGTTCCCGGCAGATTCGAGGACTTTTGCCTGAAACCGCGTACAGGTATCTTACGTTATATTGATTAAAATAATCTTCTAAATACAACAATGAACTTCAGAAATAATTCATAATTTGTTTTCATTTGAATTTTAGTTAAACACTTTTCTATCTATCTGGGTTGGTTATTCTCTTACTTTGACAATTAATATCTATAGACTAAACAAATCAATAATGGAATATGTATAACATGAAATAAAATAATAATTTCCAATATAATGTATTTTGATAACATCATACATGTAAAATTACACTTGCTATTTTGAAAGATGACAATATGTCTTTTAGTAACAGTTTTATATGCCCAAAGTAATAATGAGTGAGTGAGTGAGTGAATGAGAGAGTATGGTTTTACGCTGCTTTTACAAGCATTCCAGCAATACAATATTTTAGCAATATCCTAAACAAATGACGAATGGAATATGTATTACATGAAACAAAATAATAATTTCCAATATAATGTATTTAAAAAAAATATACATGTAATACAATAGTTGATATTTGCTAGAAGCAGTGTGTCTAGAAATCTGAAATATGGATACATGACATAATCAATACGTTCTTTTTATCCTTAAAAATATTATATTTCAGATATTTATTATAATTAAATATACTAGAAATATACTTTGGTGTCTTTCTTTAAATGCTCGTATACGTATTACTATACCTCCAACTAAACGAGCGCCTAGCTTGATATGGGGCGTTTAATATACTTCTGAAGAAGGGAGGAATTTTGCAAATTTATTCAATTATGCAATTCAGACTATTCTAATAAGATTAATACGAACATAAACTTCAAATATATAAGTTTTTTCTAACACTGATAACTGATCGAACCAGTTTTACCAGAGAAATTCAATATAAATACGCAGTTGAAAATATTAGCACAAAGTACTAATGTACTAATTGCATCTGTAGCATGTTGTAATACATACCTTGTAAAGTGAGTGAGCGAGTGAGTGAGTGAGTGAGTATGTATTTACGCCGCTTTTAGCAATATTCCAGCAATATCACGGCGGGGGACACCCCTTGTAAAGATAAATCCATTCAATTGCTAACACTATATAGTATGACAACAAACTTGTTGAAATGTAAAGCTTCCAAATAACTTGAAATCGTTGGTCTGAAAACATTTCACGGTACATGGTTATCTTCATCATGAGACTTAATGTCAATTTTGAACACATACGTAGTTCACTCAGCATCTGTGTCGGTATCGTCCTCGAGAGCATCTGGCATTTGCAGATTATCAGGAGAGCCAGCATGAGAGGGCAAGCTTTTGTAGAACTCGCGATATTGATTTGGAATAACTACTTTCAGCCGATCCCTCTTCTTGGCTGCATATATTTATTGTTTCTATTCATATCTTCCCGTGAGTGAGTCTGTTGAGGTCTGAGGTCTCCCTCTGCCTCTTGCTACTGTTACTTTGATTTCACTGAAACTGTCATCACTGAACATGATGCAGTCAGGGCTTGCTTGCACAAATTATAACCCGCATATTCTTTAGTATTTCTCAGCTTTTGCACGTAGTAAATATCACTGACTAAAGTACAAGGTGCAAGCAGCTCAGTGCAAGTCAAATGTTCCAGCAAAAGTAAAGGTAACATTTTTTGTAAGATCCTCATCTTTACCTTTTGCCTCTCAAGCTTTCATTTTTCTGTCCTGGTGTTCTGTTTGTAGCTGCTCAGTAAGAGAACCGTTGTTCTTCTCCCTCTGTAAAACATCTGGCACAAGGAACACCGATCATATTTGTGAACATAAAATGAATTTTGTTTATTAATGATTGAAACATTTCTTCTGAAGGGCAGCAGAGACTGCTCCAATGTGACGTGTCTCACGATGTTCTTTATACAAATCATACATTCAGGGCCGAGATATTTTCTGTTAGTGTCTTTGCCGTTGTAATGGGCATCCATTGTTGGGACTGACAACATACCCTAATCATTCGTCGGCAGTCCTGTTGTGGGGTATGTGTTTTCCTTACTTGTCAGTACCTATAAATATGCCTGGATTCTTAGAGCACGGGTGATGTAAGCCTCTGGGTCTCTGCCCTTCCAAATGAAGGGCTCATACCCAGAGACGTACACCTCCGATTACCCCTACTCTTCTACATTGGAGTGAGTATTGTTTTGGGCCTCTTTTAGCAATATTCCAGCAATATCCCGGCGGGGACACCAGAAATGAGCTTCACACATTGTACCAATGTGGGAATTGAACCCGGATCTTCAGCATGACGAGCGAACACCATAACCACAGGGCGACCCTTCCGCTCATCTACAATAGAGGTGAAGTGAATTGTGGTTTAACGTCGCTTTCAAAATTATTGCACTTATAAAGCGACGTGCATGCACGTGTGTGTGTGTGGCTGCTTGTACATGTCCGGACTGATGCCGATTTGCAGTGCTAGCATCCCATGCCACAGTTTAACATGAATACCCCACTTAGACATATTATATATTAGTATATTGGCGTCTATATCCAGGATGCTAGCTACAGTATTGTAGGTATTTGGATTTTCCCGTATCCTTTGCAGGAGGCAAGTGTTGCATACGTTTCTCGCTACCTAGTTGTTATTCGGTGAACCTTTCACTGATGTATTACTTTTGCTTGACATATGAAACACTATGTGAAGAAAAGCCATCTTCATTCGGGAGTTATTCATCTCAAGGTGATTGGCAGCTTCTGTCACTTGAAGAGTTTATCAGGGGCTCATCAGAGCTTTCAAAATCATTGTCATCCCACTAGGTGCTGGTTGCTCTTGCCAACAGTTCCATGTCTGCTTGAACAGTTTTCTGTTTGTTCATTGGCCTGTCCTCACCTTCTGTTTCTTCACTCCGTTGTATATGATGTTGGTTGTCGTGTCCATCTATCTGTTTACCCCCTGACTGTTGAGTTGCTGTCTGTTCTGTTTTGTGCTTTTCTTGTAGCTGTACATCATCGCCATGGTAACCTTTCAAGTCCTCTTTCTCTGATCTATCCCCGTTCCGCAGGCTGCAGTTCATTTATGTTGTCCTTATTTCTCTTTTCACACTCACTCCGTTCTATTTCTTCTAGATCTGTGCTCTGCTCTACCAGTCGCTCGCTTTCGTCAGGATCAATAATCTATTCCCTTTTCTGAAATAAATTATTTTAATTAACTACGCAACTACACAAAAGGTATATCATTGATATGATATTCCACGTGACTTGTTTCTCATGACGGAGGAAACAAGATTTTTTAACCAGTGGCTACGTCACTCTACAAGAGAACGTGATATTTCACTCGACACATGAATAACCTCTATTTATTACACATAGTGTTTGAAATAAACGAGTTATAAAAATCACATGTGTACTGGTGAAAACATCACGTCAGTCACCCTGGTGTGTTGCTTGCGTCATCTAGACGGTATAGTTGACGTCATCTGGACGGTATAGTTGACGTCATCTGGACGGTATAGTTGACGTCATCCGTTGTCATTGTAATTTACTGACGAACTTTACGTTGCATAAGACCTTCACATGTCGGGCACCGCCTCTTGCACCGTGCCGCTTTAGAGAAATGCATGCGCATAGCCTAATCGGCGATAATACGACACAGATATGGGTACGCATGTAATGAAAATATACTTAGGTTTAAAAGTGTGACATACAATCATCAAGGGTAGCTGATCCAACCGCCTCGCTTCGAACGGCCTTCAAATGGTTTATTATCACACTTACGGGTTAGTGAAGGGAAGATAATTAAAAATTGTCATTCAATAATTGTGGTTTTCTAAGGCCGTGATATTTTTTTAAAGGGGAGCTCAAACAGTTTGAGAAATAAAGAAATTATTACACTCGCATGTGTGTCATGCGAATCTCTAGTACGGGTTCGTGTATGAGCTTCGCTTTCGGTCGGTAAATACAAGAATTCTGACACTCGTTTCGTGAAATCAGTACGACACACACGCTCATATAATAATCTCAATATACATACTGCATTTAGGACTTTTAATCCTGTCGTATTGTCAATCCCACTGAAATTCAGATTTTAGTTCTCGCTATCGCTAATTAAAGATCTGAAGACATCTCATTACGGGTCATGCCAGAACGACATTTTGCGAACTTTGAGCGACCAATGAATGACTAACAAAAAAGTCTACACCAGCCAATCAGAAAGCATCTTTCACCAGCTTCATTGTGCTTCCTTCAAACTGGCGACTATGCTTTGAAAATATATCAACTCAAAATTTGAAAACTGAACCAAAGAACATCCTGGAATGTCTTATAGATGACCGATCTTATACGGCAGTATTTACTACGGTCTGTGGGATGTTTTTTTCCCCGTTTCAAATGATTATCCCATTGAAGCGGATTCAGTCGCCCGTAACTGTCGTTCGGAATACCCCCTGTTAAATGTTTCGAGGTCGCATGATTGGAAAACACATTCCCTCTGTTACTTTCCTGATCTGATAAACGACGCTCTGATAGGTTGGATGAAAGGTCGTTCTGACGTGCCCGTAATGGGATGTCCTCAGATCTTTGTTTTGAGGTAGCGAGACCTAAGATCTGATTTTAATGGGGTTGGACATATTGGCTTCTTCTGATTCTGTTGATTGCTATAAAGTGGGAAGCATAGGCAGCGTATTTGCCGCAACCAATATCGCTTCCACTATTGTCGTGAGGTGAATCATAGAACTATAACGAGATATGAAATGGATGCATTTCTTGAGCTTGTTGTCCTTAATGTTAGTTCGAAACACATCATTAAGGAATCGCTTCGTTGGCAAAACCATTGTCATTGTTTACACATTACTTTAGATCTAACCTTTGGATGTACTGTCTTTGTACGTGGTTGATGCTTCTTTTGTGGAAGCGGGAAAGGAACCTTACCCTCAAGTATATTCTCTAAGTTCACGGATTTGGGTTTTATTTCCGAAGATATCTCGAGCTTTGGAATTGTAAGTTTAATGAACGACATTTAAAATTAATGGGGAATCAAACTTTATAACTGCAGAACAGTTCTATATGTTCTACAAATTACATTTTGCAATTATAATGAGTTACATGTACCATGTATGATGTGTGAGTAAATAGAGTTTCTATTTTAATTTGTCTTGGTGGGGGTTCAGAATGACTGAATCATAGAATCAAACCATAAAACGATTGCTCCGCACTGTACCAGGTCGTGGAGGCGAGCCCGGACCCAGAAAGGACGCTTCTTCAGTACTTGAGGACCAAGTGTAAGATACTTTAATCCCAACATATTTAAGTCTTAATATAATACAATCTTACCTGTGAAGATCCGGGAATGAATTGGTCTTCAGCAACCCATGCTTGTCGTAAAAGGCGACTATGCTGGTCGTAAGAGGCGAGTAACGGGATCGGATGGTCAGGCTCACTGTCTCGGTTGATCAATGTCACCGTATCCCAATTGCGTGGATCGATGCTCATGATGTCAATCACTGGATTGTCTGGTCAAGACTCGATTTTTACACACCGCCGCCGTACAGCTGGAATATTGCTAAGTTCGGCGTTAAACAACAAACAAACAAACCTGCTGCTTAAACTGTTTTCAAATTCAGTTCACCAATTTTCTGTTATATTAAATACTTTGGTAATTACTTAGGTCTGTACAATATGTTATAATATGTTACCGATGTAGTAATAATATGTGTTATTTTAAAGATATATGAAACTCATTGGGATTCTGTATTACAATCGGTACCCTGATTGTCGATCTGCCGACCAATGTTGATCGGATGATCATAATGTGTGACCTGGTTCGTTGTCATGTTGCTATCAACCTCTAGTTTGCCTCGAGTATATACCGATCGACGTGCTATGGCTGGAATAATGCTTGATATCACACTGAAAATTAATCAAAGCACGGGACTGATAGATGGACATGTGTTTTTGCATCACTTGTCGAAACAGCCGACTTCATTTTTTAATAAAAAGCTATCCTTTCTAGTACGTCTGACGGGCAGTAAGCTGGGATGTGGCGAGGGCGGATGCGGAGCGTGCACCGTCATGGTGTCCCGATACAACATCCACACGGACACCATATCGTATCCTTTTAAGAATAAACATATAAACTTCAAAATAGATGCATTGAATTCGATGGAAATAGTAACAGGAATTACTTCATCACCAAGCCACATTGGTATCCAAATACTTGTATTTGTTCATACCAAACAAACATACTTGGCTCACACATACGTCTTATAATTACCAACCATTAAATGTATCACCAATAGGTAAATATACACGTTGATATTTTTCTTTAACAACACTGCCACTACTCAATAAATGCGTGTCTGGCGCCCATCTGTTCCCTCCATGGTCTGGCTGTCACTACAATAGAGGGAATTGGCAGCACCAAGACCAGGCTACACCCAGTACAGGTAAGTCTGTTCCCTCCATGGTCTGGCTGTCACTACAGTAGAGGGTACAGGCAGCACCAAGACCAGGCTACACCCAGTACAGGTAAGTCTGTTCTCTCCATGGTCTGGCTGTCACTACAGTAGAGGGTATAGGCAGCACCAAGACCAGGCTACACCCAGTACAGGTAAGTCTGTTCTCTCCATGGTCTGGCTGTCACTACAGTAGAGGGTATATGCAGCACCAAGACCAGGCTACACCCAGTACAGGTTAACCTATCACACGAATTAGTAGTCTGTTGTGACAATGCTACCACTGTAAGTTACAATGTTATTGCTATCCTAATATATTTATTACCAAGTTCACATGCAATAACAACTTATGCTTGTTGTTTCCAGGAACGTCTGGCTAAAGCCCACGGGTCTCAGTGTGGGTTCTGCACTCCGGGCATTGTCATGTCCATGTATACTCTGCTCAGGAACAACCCACAGCCGACACAAGAACAGATAGAGGACAGTTTCAGTGGTACGTATACAATGCACCTCAAGTGATTAAAGTGCTCGTCGCTCATCCAGTTTTCATTGTCATAGTAATGGTAGTATATAGTGAATGTACAGAGAATGTGTATAAAGCGACAAAACCCTTTCCATATCCAATAGAAATATCTGCATTAAGCAGAGTGGATTGAATGATTCCGACTATATTATGAACATGTGTTTATGAATCACCATCAAATAGTAATTATACCAGGTATTCGCATAAAGATGAGCGTATCCTGTCCCACCGGTGGCATCCGTCACAAACAAATGCAAAGGCAAGTCAACTGAGCACCTGAAAATGGTCAACATATAGTACAAGTCAAAATAGGGAATTACATAGGGAAATCATTTTTGTCACTGAAGCTTCAAATTTGGAAATATCCTCCACATGTCTAAAATACAACTTTTGGAAAGCTTTCCTGAGGCCTTGAACTGATGCACTATATAACTGTACACTTAATGAACTATGTTAAATTCGCTATACTTCTAACCTTTTGTTTGATAGAGGCTTCAACTACTCTCGTTGGATAAAAGATTTATTCACAGAGCCGTACACATGTCTGACATCGACGATGCATGAATGTCAACAGACATATATATTCAAACATCAGGGGCAGTTAATTCTGATCATCATTTCCGGTTAACATACATGTACATGTATAAGATCAGGTAAAGCATATAATAGTGCAAATAAAACGTCCATAAAATATTAATACACAGTAACTTAGGTTTACATTCTGACAAACTACGAATATAACTGAGCAGCATACACATTTAAAACGTCAACCACACAACATATCTCGATTATCTGCCGAAACAGATTCCATACGGCGTAAAAGGCAAAATAGTGATGAAAATAATATGAATAGACCATTGAAATTCGGTGATGACACAAGTTTCGGTGAAAGGGGTAAGGATGTCCTGATCTGCCAGTAGCAATCAGCATCCACACAATTTCCATAAATTGGTCAGTGTTTGTTGCCTTATCGCTGTACGCCAGTGACTGGTATCCTGTGCAATGATCCACATCGTCGGGGTACCACGGTTCTCGTGTCCATTATTCTCTCAACAAGCTGCAACACAGTATGTTTGATTGTTGTTAGCACATCACTCGGCAATATTCCAGCTATTTGACAGCAGTCTGTAAATAATCGAGTCTGGCCCAGAAATTCCAGAGATATTTCACTCGACACATGAAATATCCTCTATTTATTGCATTTTAGTGTATTTTTACGCATCAATCGTTAGTAACACAGATTTGGTTGACAGGAAACCTTTGTCGCTGTACTGGTTACAGACCCATACTTCAAGGAATGTCATCATTTGCCAAGGTAGGTTCCTTACGTTTGTACCAACGTCTGGTTCAGAGCGGGTGAGTGAGTATGGTTTTATGGCGCTTTTAGCAATATTCCAGCAATATCACGTCGGGAGACATCAGATCTGGTTCAGAAGTTATAGGGTGATTTGTTTCTGTGACATTCATGGACACTACACTGTATGTCTTTATGTATGTCTGTAGTTACCGTTTTCATGTGTTTTGATATTACTGTAGTTAAAGGGGCAGTCAGGTGGCCTAGTGGTTAAATCGTTCGCTCGTCACGCCGAACACCCGGGTTCGATAGTCTACACGGGTATAATGTGTGAAGCATATTTCAGGTGTCCCCCGCGGTGATATTGTTGTAATATTACTAAAAGCGCGTAAAACCATACTCACTCACTCACTGTAGTTATTATAATATGTCATGGCAACACAGATTATTTGTAGTAATATGAAGGAATCGCGTGGTTCTTAACTATTCTCGAGTAGTATATAACGTTACAGGTTATTATGTTATTGTTACCCTTCTTTCTATAATGGAGAGTGACCAAATGCCTTAGTTCCCCAAACGTTTACTACACGAAGTCTCACGTAGGACCAGGCGGTCGGGTAGCCTAGTGGTTAAAGCGTTCGCTCGTCACGCCGAACACCCGGGTTCGATTCCCGACATGGGTACAATGTGTGAAGTCCATTTCTGGTGTCCCCAGCCGTGATATTGCTGGAATATTGCTAAAAGCGGCGTACAACCATACTCTCTCTCTCTCTCTCTCTCTCTCTCTCTCTCTCTCTCTCTCTCTCACATAGGACCAAGAAATGAACTATTTGGATGTGTTAATTTGTTTTGTTTATTGATATACATTGCTCACACGCATTATTATTATTAATCATTCATATTGAAGAACATTCACGCATCGTGATGTATGTATTATTGCAGGGTGGATGCAGAATGGGAGACCGATGTTGCCGGGTGAATGCCTCAGTGAGCAATTTCCTTCATACCAATATCATCAACGACTGCCACACCAGAGTTACTCACAAAGTCAATGATATTTCCATATTTACACTAATTACATACATATCAAGTCTTTTACATGTGGTAGCAGTCCTGTGTTCGTGGGTTCGAGGGCGGTCGGGTAGCCTAGTGGTTAAAGCGTTCGCTCGTCACGCCGAAGACCCGGGTTCGAATCCCGACATTGGTACAATGTGTGAAGCTCATTTCTGGTGTCCCCCGCCGTGATATTGCTGGAATATTGCTAAAAGCGGCGTAAAACCTAAATCACTCACTCACTCACTCGTGGGTTCGAATCCCAGTTATTCCTGATTGTGTTTCTGGGTTTGTCAGCACCATACCCGTGCTCGTGGGTTTTACCGAAGTGATAAACGTCTAAGATATGAATTATTTTGGAGTTCCCTCCAACCTAATTCGACATGTCGTCATGATGAAATACTTGGCGTTACACCCAACTCACTCCTTCCGGAGTATCAGATTAAGGCAACTAATTTTATCCTGTTTTCTCTTGATAACGCGCTGATGGATATTTGTCAATAATATATGCAAATCAAAACTCAGACGTGTAACTCTCTAAATTCCAGGACTCGTCTCCTGGCGCCATAAAAGGGTCAGGCGACGGTGGTTCAAGTGATGTCTTGAACGATGTGGCTGATAGTCACCTAAAGTATGACCCGACACAGGAGCCGATCTTTCCTCCAGAATTAAAGGTGAAATTAACTGGACAATCAGTCCTTAAATGAGTTGTCCTTCCACCTTTGTCAAAGTGTCCTATTGTCATATGTGTTTCATATTTCCTGAATCTGTGTCCACACAACAAGCATTTTGTTCTCATATTAAATAACTTGCTTCATACTGATTTCAGACCAAGTCTCATTTGTACGAGACTTCATTGAGATTCTCATCTGAACGCGTCACCTGGCATCGTCCTGTCACCCTGGGTGAACTCTTCGACTTGAAGAACAACTTTCCCACTGCCAAGATAGTGGTTGGCAACACAGAAGTAGGTTAGTAGCAACTGGCAGCTAGTTAGGCAGCCAATTAGGAGGACAATCTCACGGATGCTAAAACCATCCATCAATCCCTTAATGTTCAATCTATCTGATATCGTTATTATTTAATAAAGGTTTATCTAAATTTATTATTCTTTGCATTCAAAGGAATTGAAACCAAGTTAAAGAACATGGAGTATCCCATACTGGTTGCTGCTACTCACATCCAAACGCTGCATCAAGTTGAGACGTCAACCAAAGGCATCACGTTTGGGTCATCAGTTTCACTTGCAACCGTTGATGATGTGCTCCGTAAGGCAATTGCGGATGTGGCAGGTAAATATGGGTATAGCCTATAAAATAATTACAATGCAAGTTCCGAATATATGTTATAACAAGAAACACGCATCTGCTTAAAAATCTTAAATGTTGTTGTCTGTTTCAGAATACAAGACAAGAAGCTTCAGAGCCTTTGTAGAGATGCTGCAATGGTTTGCCGGTCATCAGATCAGAAATGTGGCGGTGAGGACGCCAAAATCATGCACAATAAAACAGCACATGCATTATCCTCCATGCTGAATATATTCTTGTAAATTATCTGCTATTCATATATCAATAACATTCAATTTTAAATCCAGACTCTAGATTATGAATATTGAAAATGACTGCTATGTTGCCATGTGATATTCTTTGAGTGAGTGAGTGAGTATGGTTTGACGCCGCTTTTAGCAATATTCCAGCAATATCACGGCGGGGGACACCGGAAATGGTACATTGTACCCATGTCGGGAATCGAACCCGGATCTTCGGCGTGACGAGCGAACGCTTTAACCACTAGGCTACCCGACCGCCCCTGGTATTCTTTGAAAACAATTGCGGTGGGATGTTCGCTCTTGACCTCGACGGCCCGGGTTCGATACTCCATGTGGGTACAATGTGTGATGCCCATCTGTTATCCCCGACAAGATGTTGGAATATTGTATTCTGCGACATTAAACCCGACTCGCTCATTCATTGTAAATACTCACATTTACATGATGATGCTAAAATAGATCATTACTTTATGGGGGCGCTGTGGTAGTCTAGTGGTTAAAGCGTGCGCTCGTCACGCTGAAGATCCGGGTTCGATTCCCCACATGGGTACAGTGTGTGAAACCCATTTCTGGTGTCCCCCGCGGTGATATTTGTGGAATATTGCTAAAAGCCGCGTAAAACACTGCTCACTCACTCACTCATGAGGTGAGGTGAGGTAAAATTGGGTTTAACGTCGCGTCCAAGATTATTGCACTTATATAGCGACGTGGACGTACGTGTATGTCTTTGTGTGGCTGCTTGTACTAGTCCGGACTGATGCCGATTTACAGTCCTAGTTTACTGAGATACCATGCCGCAGTTTAACATGAATGCCCCACTCAGACACAGTATACTGACTCCGAGCCGACCAGTCCTTGTTTTAGCCCCTTAATGCCGAGCGCCAGACAGGGTAACAACAAGTACCACCTTTTAACGTCTTTTGGTATGACGCGGCCGGGGATCGAACCCTGGACCTTCCGCTCTCCGGGCGGACGCTCTACCACTAGACCACGCAGGCGGCTTCACTCACTCATGACTTTATGTATGTCTTCAGAGCATCGGTGGAAACATAACGACGGCTAGTCCCATATCGGACCTCAATCCTCTCCTTGTCGCGGCTGGGGCAACACTCACTGTGGGAAGTAAACGTGAGAACATTCTTTTGTATACGTTCCTTTATATACAATAATCATGTGTATGTATTTGCGTAATCCAAGTGAGATGAAATGGGATTTAACGTCGCGTCCAAGATTATTGCACTTATGTAGCGACGTGGATGCACGTGTGTGTGTGTGTGTGTGTGTGGCTTCTTGTACTTGTCCGGACTGATGCCGATTTATAGTGCTAGCTCACTGAGATACCACGCCGCAGTTTATCATGAATACCCCACCCAGACACAGTATACTGACTCCAAGACGACTTGTTTTCTCCCCTTAATGCCGAGCGCTAGACAGGGTAACAACACGTACCATCTTTTAACGTCTTTTTGGTATGAAAACCACGGAGGCCGTCCGTAATCCAAGTACATGTATACATATGTGATATAATGACGCGATTGAAATAAGTGAAATATAAACGATAACATAAAATTATTACAGCTACATCATTGTCGATAAGTCGTTTTTTCTGACATGTTTGATAAAGTTATATTTCACTTCTCCGTTCATGTTTGTAAATATGACCCGTATAGAGGTTTTGATTTGGGCCGTTTTCGAAGGTTGATCAATACATTACATACTGTTCAAAACAAATTTACCCTCGATCTTAACAAGAAGAAGCAATTTCTCGTCATGTTCGCAATGGCGTTTACGTTTGTTTAAATAGCAGTTACTAAACAGCCATTCCGACGAAAGCAAACGTGACGGGAATCTATCACGTCCCTGTCGCGATCGTGGGGAGTTTATTCTGAACAGAAGAGTACATTTCTTCCAGACAGTGCCCCGCGAGATATCGTCATGGATCGTCACTTCTTCAAGGGCTACCGGAGGACTGCAATCCAAGCTACAGATATTTTGATATCTGTAACGATACCATACACATTAAAGGTAACTTCAGTATCATTTGGAGTTGTTCAGAGGATTGTATGACGTTTACCCCAATAGAAATACCGATATATATTTTACTGGCTTTTAAATACAAAAAAATCAACCTATCACTTCAGAACGAGTATTTCAGAGGTTTCAAGCAGGCTCATCGCAAGGAGGATGACATCTCAATAGTAAACGCCGGAATGCGGGTGAGGTTCCTGGAAGGAACCGACGTCGTGGAAGACCTTGTTTTGGTGTACGGCGGCATGGCAGCAACAACAGTATTGGCATCCAACACTCGGGCAGGACTCCGACAACAGTTAGTGAACATACTAATTATCAATACTGTTGCAATAACTGGCCAAGCCTGCTTCTGTTACATTCACAACAAACGCCCCGAATGTTGAAATGTGCAATCAGATGTTAAGAAGATTGACATATCATTGTTTGTGCATTAGGGAATGGAACGACCAACTGTTCGAAAAGGCTTGTGTGTTACTTGAGAGTGATCTCCCCTTGGATCCTGGCTCACCAGGTGGCATGGTAGAATACCGGCGTACTCTCACAACCAGCTTCTTCTTCAAGTTCTTTGTTGATGTCAGAGAAAAGCTGCACAGTTGTAAGGTAGTCACATTACAAAGATGATAAATGCAATGGATTGAGATTCGTGTAAAGATTAAAATCTGATAAGGTGGTATATTTACAGTGCGGATGTGCTAATTTAAATACATTTGCTCCGATTCGTTATGTGGGGCTGTAGGTTAGTTTGAAATGCAAAAGGTCACCAAAAAGGCCTCGACGGCGGCAATCACCTCATCATAATTGGCAGCAACTATACAACGCAGTGTGGTTTGAGTTTCGGAAACAGATGAAAGTCTGATGGTGCTAGGTCAGGATATTTTCTTCGATGGTTTCTATCAATCGACCATAAGTCTGTGGCATTGTTTGATCAACATTCGAGGCCTCAGTAAAGGACGATGCAATTTCCTATTTTGACTTGTGCTATATGTTCCCGTGTTTTTTTAAGGTGAACAATTGACTTGCCTTAGCATGTGTTTGTGACGGGTGCAACCGGTGGGACAGGAAACGCTCATCTTTTCGCGAACACCTGTTATCGTTACTATTTGATAGTGATTCATAAACACATGCTCATGATATATTCGGAATCGTTCAATCGACACTGCTTTCTATTGGATATGGAAAGTGTTTTGTCGCATTATTTATTATTATTATTATTGAGAGTCTGACCTCGTTGCTGAAAGTAAAACCATGAATGTCACGTTACTGTCCCAGTAAACCAAGGCCATGACTTTACCAACTTAAGCCACCATTTTGTACTTTGATGGGGGTAAAGCCGCATGTGTCCACTCTTTGCTCCCACGTGATGACCCAGCTCTCGTCCTTGGTTACAATTCGCATCACTTTATCAGGATTCTGCTGATCCTGGTCAAAAGGCTCATCGTCTGTGCTTCTTCGTCCTCGGTTAAATTCAGCAGACCATTTCATATTTTATGCTGGTACTCAATCACAGCTCGTTTCTCAGTTTTCGCAGTTTCTCTTCCACCTGTCAACCTCTCCGGTTTAATTCTCGAAAACAGATGCAGTTATCATTCTGCAACGTGGTGTTAATAATATTCTTTAAACACGGGTTGAAACCTTACATGTGTGTGAGTTGGGTTTAACGCCGCTTTTAACATTATTCCAGTTATATCACGGCGTGTCAGCTTAATGTAGCAGGAAAGACCGAAGTGATGCAAGTCTCAGACGTTTACCACTTCGGTGAAACCCACGAGCACGAACCTAGAAACATAATCGGGGCGAACCGGGATTCGAACCCACAATCATAGGATTCTGGCGTGCCCAAGGGACGCCACTCTGCACAGCGAATCGCGGCGCCTTAGACGACTGGGCCACCCGTGCCCCCGAAACCTTACATGACACAAAGCAATATCTATGAGACAAAGAACATGTATTTCTGCCATTGACTTTGATATAATAATGAACTCAAATATGATATGGGCTCTCACATAGAGTTGATGTCTTCTCCAGGAAAACGCACAGGATGATACAGGAGATGTTACACAGGCTGTAACACGAGGTTTGAGTGAGGGCGTGCAGTTGTACCAAGCTGTGGCACCCGAACAGGACCCGGATGATGCAGTTGGTAGACCACTTGTGCACACTTCGGCTCTCCAGCAGACGACAGGCGAGGCCATATATGTGGATGACCTGCCAAAGGTCGAAGGTTAGAGACAGACTGTATGCAACATCGACATGAACATAATGAAGAATACAAATTGTACAGTAGCCCAAAGTTGTATAATGCCCCACGATTCGTAGGGCAATGTTGAATGTCTTGTCAACGTGTCCCCGATTGTATTCCCTCCTCCCTATCTATGAGAATCACAGTGATCTATTTCATAACACACCAACCGCGGGCACGGGTGGCCCATTCTTCAAAGGTACCGCAATTCACTGTGCAAAGTTGTGTCCCTTGGACACGCAGAAACCTATGATTGTGGATTCGAATCCCGGTTCGCCCCGATAAAGTTTCTAGATTTGTCAGCATCATACCCGTGCTCGTGGGTTTCACCGAACTGGTAAACGTCTGAGACCTTCATCACTTCGGACTTGCCTCCCTCATTAAGCTGACACATCGTGATATAAATGGAATACTGGTTGATGCATGTCATCGTATCCCAATTGTGTGGATCGATGCTCATGATGTCAATCACTGGATTGTCTGGTCCAGACTCAATTATTTAAAGACCGCGGTCATATAGCTGGAATATTGCAGAGTGCGGCGTTAAACAACAAACAAACAAACTCTTAAGTCACAACAACACCAGGGAATATACATAGAAATACACTGGGCAATGCACTCGGCAATGATAGACGGATGGTCAGTCTGGGTACAATTCCACACAATTGTTACGTAATTGTAGACGAGAGGCTTGACGTATTTGGGACTTCTTCTTAACGGAAATCCAAACGGGAATTACGATAGATATCACCAGTACAAGACAACAAGGATAACACAAGAATACAATACCTAAAAGAGCCTGCAGACATACAGGCGTTTAGTTAATTCGACTTTATTCTTGCAGGTGAGCTGTATGCTGCGTTGGTCATGAGTACAAAGGCACATGCTAAACTAGTGTCTGTAGATCCTTCAGAGGCACTACGCATGCGTGGGATTATCGACTACGTCAGCCTCAAGGACATCCCCGGTTCTACAACATGGGGTATGATTGTACCTGACGAAGAGGAAATATTTGCGTCTGAAAAGGTTGGCATTGTACTTAAGGTTCATATTAATGACGCTTTATTCTGTGTGTCATAACTTCATTCCATTAAACATATTTGACATCATAAAAAATGAATTAGATAACCGAGGATGTATGTGACAATTCGTGATGATAAAATCATGAAGATTCTTTATAAGATGTAATCATTCGATGTAATTGTGTGTTCGCGAACACCTGGTGTCATCCATGATTTCTAATAATCTATTCAAATTATTTGAATCAATGTTTTGCCTTTTACGTCTGAATGAATTTCTTTCCTGGGGTAATCGACACTGTTAGAGAATAATATCTGGCGTTGTCTTCTTGTTGTAGTGTATAAAATATGCAAATGATTAACCTTTGGCGTCCAGGTGCTATTCGAAGGCCAGGTGATCGCGTGCATAGTAGGAAGGTCACAACAGGCGGCTCGGAGGGCAGCCAAGAAGGTCAAGGTCGAATACGAGGAACTAACACCAGTAATTACAATAAAGGTATGCAAAAGTAGAAGGAATTGGAAAATACAATTCTTCTATTATACGGAATAAGTATTTAAATATTAGACTTTTTCCAGACAGGACAGAAACGTTCCAAGTGAATCAAATTTCCTGGTAAACGAATCATTGTTACGGCCAGCGCCGACTTCTAATATTCATTTGTAATGGCGCTTCAAGTACTCAGTGACAATGTTGAGGATTCTGAAGATAAGAGTGATTATTGTTATTGCGCCGCTTTTAGCAATATCCCAGCACCATCATGGCGGGGGACACCAGAAATGGTCTTCCCGGTATCTGACCTGGGCCATCGACATGACGAGCGAACGTTTTACCAACTAGGCTGAACAAAAGAAATATCGCATACGTTTCTTAGATAAGATTCCCTGTAGTGAGTCCCAATATATAAACAAGATGGCGAAAAGGGTATATCAAGTGAATATGTGTTCATATAATTGTAGGAAGCCATTGAGGCCAATTCCTTCTTCGGACCTGAGGTAACAATCGAAACTGGTGACTTGGAAGAAGGATTCGGGGGATCCGATCATGTCATTGAAGGAGAGCTTCATATTGGGCCTCAGGAACATTTCTACCTGGAGACTCAAGTGGCCGCAGCGAGACCCACCAATGAGGATGGAGGAATAGAGGTCATCTCTAACACACAGTTTCCGTCGGGGACTCAGGTATACATTGCAATTTATTATCACCTGGCCGTGTTTAACATTTTTGATCAGGCATGTAGTTATTCAGATGTATATTTTGTTTAGACGTATAGAGATTATAGATATATGGACGGGTGTATTATATTAATTATTTTGTAGATTATAGATAATCATGCATATGTAGATGTGTACAATATGAATAAAATATACATAGTTAGGTAACATATAGGCTTGTATTGTCTCCCATCACAGCACAAAGTTGCAGCAGCACTGAACATCCCGGCAAACCGAGTAGTGTCGAGAGTGAAGCGTTTAGGTTTGTATACCCTCATAATATCACTTCATCTCCGACTTTTAGTCAATAGTGGTATATATCTTTGAGCAATATATCGCCATTCTACAATACCTAAATAGCCAATATTTACACTAAGTATCTCTAGGCAACAGTCTCAGGGGTCTTTCATCCAAATGTTCAATGTCGGCAAAGACGATGCGATGAGTCTCAGACATTGTTCTCTTGTAATAATGGCAATCATTAACTGGCATACTATTGTACATGGTAAAATCTTATTTGCTGGGATTGTTAATTTGATCGAGCCTGATCAATCATATATACTGAACCGCAAAAGAAACGTCACCCCAAGTAACATTACATGAAAAGTTGTCATTTAAATATCTGGGTAATTTTTGTTAAAGTTTCTAAAACTTAAGATTACTTTGTCCGGAAAAATGAAATTTGATGATAAAAAACGAAGCAGATGACAATAAAACCGATCGCCTGAAACGCATCACGGCAACGGCCATGGTTACCCGATGCACGTGAGTTCCGTGCAAATTGAAATGCACATGCGTTCCCCCATTTCTTGCCCTATAAAAATCCACCCAGATCGGATAACATTCATTCGTTATTGAATTGCTACCACATGCCAAGACTGACAAGAAATCAGCAACACCAACCGCTTGGACGATTGCGAGCTGGGCAAACCGCCCGGCAAGTAGCCAATGCATTTCAAGTTCACGTAAGGACAATATACAGGCTACAGCAACGGTACCAGACCACCAATACGATAGATGACCGACCACTTAGGATCGTCAGATTGTGCGACAGCATCTTCAAGATCGCTTTATTACTGCTATCTAAACTCCTTGACAGACCATGGGGACACACCAGCGAGTCTGGCCACGTCGTGGAAAACGTTATTCGGATGAACATTCCAGAACATCGGTGAAGGGAGAGGCAATGGTGTCACAGCAGCTCGATACACTGACCAAGTCTTGAGACCAGACGACATACCTCATTTGGCACGTCGCTGCAACCCCGAGTTTCAGCGTGATAACTCCCGTAACCACACTGCGAGAGCAACAAGAGACTTCCTCCAACAGAATGGCATCAGAACCATGCAGTGGCCTGCCCTCAGTCCCGATTTAAATCTCACTGAGCACCTGTGGGACGAGATTCAAGGACGGCTGAATGACGTCCGACCAAGGCCGACAACTGCAGCTGAACCGCGTCGGGCGTTTCCCAGAATGTGGGCTCAAGTGCCTATGGCCTTCATCTACCGCCTCATCCATTCTATGTATCGACGTTGCACGGCAGTCATCAATGCACATGGCGGACATACTGACTTGTGATGCCATTTTCTCAGAGACTAGTCTTGTGTTTCACTTTAAGAACATTTGACACTTTAATTTCAATCTTGATGATCAGTTGTGCCAAGTTTCATCTTTCTAATATGTTTCAAAGTATGTTTACAGTGTTTGGACAAATAAGGTTTCTCAAATATTTATCAATGGTGACGTTTCTTTTGCGGTTCAGTAGATATCAACACTCTTCCCCCTATGTATTTTATGCAGGGGGTGGATTTGGAGGCAAGGAGGGTAAGACGAATATGGTAGCTCTCCCAGTAGCGGTAGCAGCAGCAAAGTAAGACCAAGATGTATTTGTAATTCATGCCTCGAAAACATTTTATTACATCCTCTCATAACACATTATTTTACAATAATGACAATTATATGTAAAACTGATGTATGTAAAGGACTTAAAAGGTGTTTCAGCAACGACAAACATTTAAATGTAGAATGCTTTTTCAAATGTTATATTATTCTGCGTTACTATCCAAACCAGACCCGTCGAAATATTTGAATCAGTGAACAGTAAGATCAGATTATCAGAGAGTCGTTAGACACGTTATGCATATTATGTCATACTGAACCTACGAACTGTTTAATGGGTTAATCAGATATTCTGTGTGTCAACGCGCAGATTAAACCGCCCAGTCCGGTGCATGTTGGAGCGAGACGAGGACATGGTGCTGACAGGGGGGAGACACGCCTATTTGGCCAAGTACAAGGTCAGGAGGAGGTCCTTGTGAAACTCCTGGTTTGGGCGTTTTGCTATCTCACAATATTGCAATAAACAACATTTCCTTTACCCGCATTTTTCTTTGTACTTCAATGAAAATCGCAGAAAGTATGTGAAAATCAAATAATATAACCGCTGCCTGAGTTCTGTCCTGTTAACAGCTGGTGACTGTCACAGTCCGCAGGACCGCAGGTCGATTTTGACGAAGGATGCAAACGTTGTTTCTATTATACCAACCAGACACCCTAGTTGTTTGTTAATAGCTATATGATACAGCTTTGTGTCAAGCTGGGCAGTAGGTGAACATGTGTAACATTTCTGTTGAAGAGACGTTGCTGACCTGCTGATAGTCTTATTAAATAACAAGAGTCTCCTAGACCATTTTCATCCTCTATTTCTCCAGGGCTAGCCTTTCTGTAAACCTACACTAACCCCTTGATCCATTCCCGTGGGTCTCGCAATCTCAAATTACCTTGAATTCAATTGGCAAATATGATTGGCTACGCTACGAGGTCTAACGGACCATTCAGAATGCGAGTTACAAACCAGCCTCAATATTGGATTGGGTAGTCCCACTGAATTTGATCAAGGTTGCGAGAAATTGAAAAACTGACTGACACGCAAATGAAAGCCCTCAAAAATCTGTTTGATGGATATCTTCACTGGCGGTGACTTTGGTTTCTAGGTAATACAAATTACCTCCCTTACACTTTCCCTTATGTCGACGTTTGATTGGTCTGTGAACTGTTAATGAAAATCAGTGACGGGTATTTTGCGATTGCAAGAACAACGGGTCTTGATCCAGGCCCTAGTGAAGGTTACCCAAATGCTAGCCATGGTGATGTAGAGGATGGGCCATTGCATTGTAGGATACTGCTTTATGAAAGTATGGATTCCAATTTACATTACGATCGAAAGCAGCGTGTCATGATTAAGTGTGTGCATGATAACACGTTACAAACTTATGTCACCGATTTGTTCACAAAATAGATGTGACATTCATACTCCTTTCATCAACATGCGGGGCGGTCGGGTAGCCTAGTGGTTAAGGCGTTCGCTCGTCACGCCGAACACCCGGGTTCGATTCCCGACACGGGTACAATGTGTGAAGCCAATTTCTGGTGTCCCCCGCCGTGATATTGCTGGAATATTGCTAAAGGCGGCGCAAACCATACTTACTCACTCACTCACTCATCAACATGCACAGGGATATCCCGTCAATCCGGATTAGATCGTCCCAAGTATAACCGTCTGGATTAATGAACCATGGACGTAGTAATGTCCTCAATAGCCATGTAGTGGTAGTCGTCCTTTTTCATCTTAATTTCAAAAGTGATAGACATACGTTTTTACATATACTTCATATCGATGATTAAAGGTAACACTGGTAGCTCATTTCAAGGGCTATCTCCAACGAATATTTACATTATTAGGGGGCACGGGTGGCCCAGTCGTCTAATGCGCCGCGAGTTGCGATGCAGAGTTAGGTCCCTTGGGCACGCCAGGAACCTATGTGGGTTCGAATCCCGGTTCGCCCCGATTATTTTTCGAGATTTGTCTGCACCATACCCGTGCTTTTGGGTTTAACCGAAGTGGTAAACGTCTGAGACCTGCATTACTTCGGGCGTTCCTCCCACATTAAGCTGACACGCCGTGATATAACTGCAATACTGTTAAAAGCGGCGTTAAACCTAACTCACTCACTTACATTATTGTGCTATTTTTAGAGCCAGTGTTTCTTTACACTTAGTATTGTGGTAGTTATAACACCACCGTATTATGCAGATATAGAATTCCACTGTGACGCATTTAGGTCACGTGTTACTTTAGGTCTTTCTGTCTTTGAGCATCGATCGATGGCTTCCTTTTAGTATTACATCTTATCGGTTTATTTTAACTCTTGTTATTCAGTCGATGGGTCGTGTAAGGCTTTGCTCGCATTTGATAAGGTATCCGCCCTTTAGGTTGGATTCACGAAGACTGGACTGATCAAGGCTCTCGATGTCAATCTCTTCTCCAATGCTGGTTGCACTCTGGATCTGTCACATCAAGTAAGCTATGTTGAGAACAGTGTTAGTTGTGTTGTTAGTCCGAAAACGCCCCAGTTCCATATCCAGAGATTATTATTGCAACTGGTTATTGATATAGTAGTAATTGTGAACACTGGTGTTCTGTCATGACTGGACTTACACTTTGCATATTAATGGTCTTGCTGCTGGAAAATGCAAAAGAAACTTTACTTCTCAGTTGATTTTATCATATGTTTGATTTTCAGTAGTTGTTGAAAATATCTGAAGTTACCGATATTATACTTAAGCATATGAACTGCCCTGGCACTTCGTCAACACTCAAAGAATACTTCTACACCATTTTATTCTTTTTTCTTTAAAATATATTTTGTTTTAAAACTTTAAAAACCTTTAAAAGATTTTTAGCATAATACACAACTTCTGATCCGAATTTTAGACATTTAGTTTCACCACAAATTTACATTTCAAACATGGTGGGGGCCATGTGGTTCCAAAGGAGGTCATTGGACCAGTTTGTTTTTTACACGAACTGACCCAGCCACAGATTACTTTTTTACAAATTGTATAGTGCGGGAATGAGTGATGGTTTGATAGACAGTCAAATTTTATAACAGTTCTTTCAATTTTCAATTACATAAAAAACAAACTCGGTATACTTTCTTTTGCCTCCACTGTAGTGAGGAAGTTCTTTCAACAAGGACATGATAAGCGATAACACCAAATTCAAAAGAAGTTATTTTGAAATGTCTAATTCATAATAATATTCTATTAAGTTCTTTGATAAAAGTGGTAATAAAAAACATGATGTGATCAAATAAAAGTTTAATGTGTGAAGCAACATATTTCAAATGATCATGAATGATTTCGTTCTTAAGCTGCTTTGAACATTTTGTTCGGCATGTCAGCTTGATCATGATTTGGACGGAAAGCCTTAAGTGATGCAGGTTTGCGCGAGTAAATATGAATATATTGAACGCTGTATATTCCTACCCGTAGGTGATGGGTCGTTCTCTGTACTCCAGCGACAACGCTTACAACATCCCCAATATCAAGGTGACAGGGCATGTGTGTAAAACTAACACTGCCTCAGCCACAGCATTCCGGGGTTTTGGTACTCCCCAGGCGATGTTGGTGACGGAGACGTGGATGGATGCTGTGGTGGACGTCGTCGGGAGATCGGCTGTTGAGGTACCGTATTTCTTTGCTAAAGGGGGCGGTCGGGTAGCCCAGTGGTTTAAGCGTTCGCTCGTCACGCCAAAGACCTGGGTTCGATTCCCGACATGGGTACAATGTGTGAAGCCCATTTGTGGTGTCCCCCGCCGTGATATTGCTGGAATATTGCTAAAACCATACTCACATACTCAGTCTTTGCTAAAGATAACTTAATGAATAATCTACATTATTTCTGTTTAGATTGTACGGTATAATTTTGCATTTGCTTGTTGGTGAAATTGTTAGTATATTTATTACATGTTTTGAGCGCGCCATGTAAGAACCAATGTAACTTTCATACCATGAATATGTGATTTCACTAGTTCATTTCTCTAATTAAGTTTTTCTCGACACTCACAAGGTACGAGAAATAAATCTGTACAGGGAAGGTGAGATGACCTACTATGGAATGGAGGTCAAGGGCGCCAATGTCAGGAGCATGTGGGATCAATGTATCAGCCAATCAGATTACGTCGTTAGACGGAACCACGTGGACGACTACAACAGGTGTGTTAAACATACATTTAGGGGTTCTTTAATAATAACTGTAACTGGTAGTTGTCACTGGTTAAATCAGTTCTAATGTGTGGTTAAATTAACATTCCATTCGTTTCAAATGTAACATATATGGCATGGAATGTTCATGATCTTTTCCTATGAGACTCAATTAAAATAAGGTTAACATTATTAAGAATGTCAAACATGGACAAAATATTTCTGTTATTTCTTTAGTTTTATTCAATTTTTTGTCTGAATATAATAAATAAATGTTGTTTGACACATGTATTGAATGTATATAAGCAAACATCGCTGGAAGAAGAGAGGGCTGGCGCTAATACCTACCCAGTACGGAATAGCGTTTGCAGCTCCCATCAATCATCTGAACCAGGTGTGTAAGTTTTGCATATGGGAGTGAGTGAGTGAGTGAGTGAGTGAGTTAGGGTGTGTAGCTGCTTTGAAAAGTGTTTCAATTCTGTCATTATGTGTCACGGCAGATTTATGTGGGAGGAAAGACCAGAGTGACGCAGGTGTTTTTATACACATGAACGCCAGTATTGGTGGCGTAACAAGAATGGTTTTATTCAACATTAAATCTGGTAATTATTATTATCATTATTGTAGCCAGGACTAAAGAACTGACCGCCTCCGTGGTCTAGTGGTAGAGCCCCCGCCCGGAGAGCGGAAGGTCCGGGGTTCGATCCCCGTTCGCGTCATACCAAAAGTCGTTAAAAGATGGTACTTGTTGTTACCCTGTCTGGCGCTCGGCATTGAGGGGCTAAAACAAGGACTGGTCGGTTCGGAGTCAGTATACTGTGTCTGAGTGGGGTATTTATGTTAAACTGCGGCATGGTATCTCAGTGAGCTAGCACTATAAATCGGCATCAGTCCGGACTAGTACAAGCAGCCACACTGCCACACAAACACACACACACACGTCTATTGGTTGGATTAAGGAACGAACATTGTATATTCGGGTGGGTAGGTTATACTGGTTGTTTAAAAAATTAATATAATTTGTTCAATAACATATGCACTCATATAAAGGAGGTCGATGGTTTGATACCCGGCCGTGTTATACCAAAAGACGTTACAAGATGGTGCTTGTTGTTACCCTGCCTGGCTCTCGGAATAAAGGGCCTAAAAGAAAGGACTGGTCGGCCCGGGGTCAGTATATTGTGTCTGAGTGAGGTATTCATGTTAAAACTGTGGCATTGTATCACAGTGGGCTAGCACTATACAAAACAGACAACGCACGCACGTCGCTTTCCAAGTGCAATCATCTTGATCGCGACGTTACACCCTACCCTTATATGAATAATTATCATTTGAGAAGTCATCTCCATATTTTTAATATTTTCTGAACCTTGTGTTCCAGGCATGTGCTCTAGTGACAGCCTACATGGATGGTTCGGTGCTGCTTGCCCACTGTGGAGTTGAGATGGGACAAGGACTGCACACGAAGATGAAACAGGTGAGCTACATCATGTGCAGCTGGCAGTGAGTGTGTGTGCATGCTAGATTATGCATACTAAACATATACCGTATTCGACGTAATAAGCGCCCTGCTCTAATAAGCGCCTACGGCAATATTTGCTAATATATTGGCTAGTGAACTATCCCAAATAGCACCCCTTCCGATTGATCAATGTACTCAAGACTTATTTATTCGCGTATAATATGCACTCGTATGTTATATGCAACCTTAATTATGGAAAAATATATATGTCGTATATAAACATTTCAGGCTGTCAGCATAAACCACGAAATTTATCTTTCATCTGTTTTTTTTCACCAAAATGATATTCTAATAAGAGCCCCCTATTTCTAAGTTTGAGAGCGCCCTGTGAGCTTTTTACGTCGAATACGGTATTTGAAGACAGTACCACGGATAGGCGGCCTTTCAGTTGTCATTTGGAAGACAAGCAAAATTTAAGTGAGCATCTTTCAGGTGGCTAGCCGCGCACTGGGGGTCCCCGTGGAGAACATCTACACACAGGACGTGTGTACTGACAAAATCCACTTCACAAGTGCCACTGCTGCCAGCACTGGATCTGATCTCAATGGAGGCGCTGTTCAGGTATTGTGGCATGACTTCGTCATGTATCAAGATGTTGTAATTTCCCTCCTCCTTGGTCTAGTGACAGTGCGTCCGCACGGAGAGCGGAAGGTCCGGGGTTCGATCTCCGGCCGCGCCGTACCAAAAGACGTTAAAAGATAATACTTGTTGTTACCCTGTCTGGCCCTCGGCATTAAGGGACTTAAACAAGGACCGGTCGGCTCGGAGTTAGTATGCTGTGTCTGAGTGGGGTATTCATATTACACCTCGGCATATTGACAGTAGAACATTGTCATAGTCTTTATTTGTTGTTTGACGCCACACTGCAGCATATCATAGCCTGTCGCCGCGTTCGACCAGCATGGGTAGCGGGGATCTATCCTAACCCAGAATCCCAACGTAATGACATTATTGTTCATCCTCATTTTTCAGAACGCCTGTGAGATTCTGTCCAAGAGACTGCAGCCCTACAGGGACGCCAACCCGAAAGAGACGTTGAAGGATTGGGTGAGCGTCCATACCCATGATGACGTGATAGCGACCATGCATGATCATAATAAGGAGCGGTGGTAAAATACTCTGAGCTCTACCAATGTTTCCTAGGGCTTTCCTCCCACAAACACTCACTCTTTCACTCACACGCTACCGACTGTGGTTTTCCGGCTCCTAGGGTGTACATCTCCACGGGTAACTTTGCAATATATGATTGGCTGACAGTTAAGGTCAAAAGATCATGAAAACTGATGACGCGATTTCAATACGCCCAAGGGACGCAACTCTGCATAGCCACAAACAACCCCATATCATAACCGTATTCGAATTCATTACAAACACTCGTAACACATATGATTGGCTCAGAGTGATTATTATTTTAGGACTAGTTCTACTGTTGGAACAATTGTGATAAATTCTATTAAAGACAACTGCAAAAATCGCAAGAAATTTCTTCATACCAAAACTAATAAATACCTTATGTTATGATGAATCGTAGATGCGTTTATAAAGCCGTCGCCTACTGTCAAATGTCATGGTGAATATGGGGGGTATTCAGAAAATGCTGACAATAATGTATTGGAAATATTATACATGTTTTTGTGTTTATGTATGTGTGGTACCTCATGCATACAATGTTTGTGTCAATGTAATTGTTAATAATTTCTCCAATGCTCATGAGAACGATAGCCTGAGATATTTTGATAAAAGTTAATATCAATTATGATTCATCAGTTGAAGTATATTTCTGTGATATTTCAGGTAACAGCCGCATACTTCGATCGGATACATTTGTCAGCAGCGGGATTTTACAGGTGCTTCCCGAACTCCTGTCCTTTGAGCTTTTTGTTTGGTTCAAGTGAATGAGTAAGTGAGTTGGGTGTCACGCCGCTTTTAGCAATATTCCAGCAATATAACGGCAGGTGGCACCAGTAATGGGCTTCACACATTTTGTGACCCATGTGGGGAATTGGACCCGGGTCTTCGATCTGACTAGCGAACGCTTTAACCACTAGGCTACCTAGTGCACTGTTCGAATCCAGGTTCGCCCCGATTATGTTTCTAGATGTCAGCCCCATACCCGTGCTCGTGGGTTTAACCGAAGTGGTAAACGTCTGTGACCTGCATCACTTTGGGCTTTCCTCCCACATTAAGCTGAGACATAATAAGCCGCGATATAACTGGAATAATGTTAAAAGCGGCGTTAAACCCAACTCACTCACTCACTCTCAACACAAGAAGTTTTACAGGTAAAATGTACATAAGCTTCGCGAAACGATGAAATTTATATAAATCTAGCTGTTACTAACGGTGACTACCTAACGCTTGTCCCTTTTCATCTCATTGGTGGAATACTGTTAAAAGCAGCGTTAAGCCCAACTCACTCACTCACTCCTTCGAGCAATGAGATTTCACCATTTTTGCTTCATTATATTAACGTCGTTTGGCGATCTTTTAATTCAAAATTAATATGAGAGTAAATGTGCTTAAATATGCATAAATTATTTCAAACGAAGTGAGACACAGAAAACATAGTTTAATAAAATTATTGATGGATAAAAACACCATAAAATATTGATAATTTCCAATGTGTTAAGAATGACGAACAAAATTTATCAAAATATGTATATACGTTCGAGTTGTAGATTTTTATTTACGTTTACACATGCCATGACATAGATTAAATCTTGTTTCGCTGAATTATGTAAGCCACAGGTTTCATAATAATCACTTCGGTCTGACCTATATTATCTGTCCATGATTAATTCAAGCACAGCTTGGGTTGCACGGTAAATCAACCACTTCGTGTTCATGAATACTCCAGAACAGAAGTAGTAGGCTACCGCAATATTCTCCAGAGGTTTGTATTCAGTGAGGATCCTTAGCGTCAGGCGGCACAGTGGTTCGAGCGTTGTCCGGGGACGCACAACCCCGGGTTCGTTTCTCCTTTAGAGTTCGCGAAGCATATCCATGGTTCCCTATATTGAATGTAGTCTGTTGTACTCAAATATTTACAAATCCAGAACAGAAGAGTTGGAAGTGGATCCTGCAACAGGGAAGGGCCGCTACTACAGCTACTTCACGACTGGTGTGGCGTGTTCTGAAGTGGAGATCGACTGTCTCACGGGAGACCATCAGGTTACATGACACGATCAGTGATTAATAAACATAAAAATATTGATAATGTTCATTAAGATGCAACTGAACTGACGTACTATATTCACGAATAATTCGTTGTAGTTGACAGAAATAGTACCCGTGAAGATCCGGGTTAGAATAGGTCTTCAGCAACCCATGCTTGTCGTAAGGGGCGACTACCGGAATCTGGTGGTCACACTCGCTGTCTTGGTTGATCAATGTCATCGTTTCCCATTTTCGTGGATCGATGCTCATGATGTCAATTACTGGATTGTCTGGTCCAGACTCTATTATTTACAGACCGCCGTCTTATAGCCGGAATATTGCCGAGTGCGGCGTTAAACAAAGAAACAAACAAGTAAACAAGAACGGAGAATGTGCTGTATTATATCATTAATATATCATGGTGATCTGTCACCCAATGGGTGATAGCGTGAGTATCTCCCATACTGCCAGGCATGCGGATACACAGTGGCATCCAGAGAACAATCTCATCACTGTTGGTTTTGTCAAATGTAGTCCTTCAACACAGAGAAGCAGAACTCTGCAGATGTCTTAAATTTAAGCTACTTGAAACCTGTGGAATATCACTTAAGAAGAGCGGAGAGTTTTACCTATATATAATGACTGTATTTTAGGTTTTACGGACTGACATTGTGATGGACGTTGGCAAGAGTCTCAATCCCACCATAGACATTGGTCAGATAGAAGGTGCATTTATGCAGGTTCGTACATAAGCTGTGAACACCATTATGTGATGTGCAAATGTAGGATCCGGAATATCAGATTTCTTTCTTGTAAAATTGAAAAAAAGCATGGTTCTTAACCGCTTACATGGTAAATGATAAATGCACATATAACGACCTGGAAACGTAAAAGAGGAGTGAGTGAGTTTGATTTAACGCCGCTTTGAACACTATTCAGTTGATTTGAGAAGAAGGCGTATGGTGTACAAACCTTACAACATAATCGGGGCGAACCGGGATTCAAACTTGTAACAATATCTCGGTTTGTTCCGGTTTATATTATGCTATGCAAGAACCGGAAGTGCTCCGGCAGTTAAAAACCTCGTGTTTAAATGAACACGGTGTTTTTTGTTTGTGCTTGGTAGCCACAAAACTACAACTTGAAACAGAACCCGTTGCGTGGCTAAAGGATGCAATTCTGCACAACGAATTGCGACGCCTTTGACGACTGGGCCACCCGTGGTCTTCTTGAAAGAGGAAGGCGTTAAAGTCAGATAGAGGTTAACGTACCTTATGTTACCTGTCGTGTTTTATGCCTGATTGGGTGAAGAACCATGCCAAACGTTCAGCGAAATACACTGTGGACAAAGAGTACACATGTGTTTCAACAGTGTCTAAGCTGTTGACGTCTGTTTCCTAGTGATATGGGCTGTTCTGTTTAGAACAACACAAGACCACGCCATCGGGGAGCATACTGACACGGGGACCAGGGACCTACAAAATCCCCAGTTTCAAGAACATTCCGATAAAGTTCAACGTCAGTCTACTCAAGGAAAGCTGCAACCCTAAGGCCATCTACTCGTCAAAGGTTTGTGATTAGATACTTCCAATAAACAGGATTATATGATATTATATTGCTTTGTGCATTAACATTATGCAATATAAATATATGTTTTGGATTATTTGTTTGTGGTTTAACGCCGCACTCAGCAATATTCCAGCTACATGATGGCGGTCTGTAAAAAATGGAATCTGGTCCAGACAATCCAGTGATACGGAATTGGGATACCATGACATGCATCAACAAAGTCAGAGAGTCTGACCATCCGATCCCGTCAGTCGCCTCTCACGACAAGCATGCATATAGATTGCTGAAGACCGATTCTTACCCGAATCTTCACGGGGTCTATTTTTTAATAATCTGACGTCACATACATAAAGATGTTCGCAACAACACAAGCATGTTGTTATCTACTGCGTATATGTAACTAGAACCAATGTATCTGACATATCCAGTAGCTAGTTGCAAAGATTACCGCCATGAAAAATAAACTATTGATTGTTCTGTGAAACATTTGCTTGGTCATGGTGCCAATAGGTTTGTGATCACCATGTGTTACTAAACTCGAGTACTTTAATAGGGCATCGGTGAGCCTCCTCTGTTCCTGGCGTCGTCGGTGTTTTTTGCCGTCAAGGACGCCATCAAGTCGGCGCGAGAGGACGCAGGGGAGAGTCGTTGGTTCCGTTTGGACAGTCCGGCCACGCCCGAGAGGATCCGGATGGCATGCCAGGATCAGTTCACCAAACAGGTGAGACAAGTGAGCTCTATACACTTATGCCTTTGTAGAGCACAATATGTTCCAAAATGAATATTACTACTAGCATTAGAGACACGGTGGTCCAGGGATCTACTTTTGTTTGTTTGTTTGTTTAACGCTGCACAATATTCCAGCTATATTACGGCGGCGCGTAGCGAGTCTGGCCACCAGATCCCTTTGGTCGCCTCTTACGATCAGCAAGGTTGCTGGGGATCACTTCGTACCCGGAATCCCCACGGGGTCCCGGGATCACAGACTTATGCAGAGTTGTAACGTTCCAAGACGCTCTGATTATTATCCGAGTTTTACTCTCCCTTTCCTTCCAGTTTGCCCCTGCCGAGGAGGGGACGTTCAAACCATGGTACGTGGAGCTGTGAGGAACCAGGAACACCAGGATTCAACTATCATTAAATATATATGAATGCTGCATAGATGCTTTGCGTAATAACACTGCACATTAGAGGCTTCGATAACAACCTACACGGAAAACAATGGCTTGGATGTTGATTTTACGCTATGTGTGTGAGTGAGTATGGTTTTACGCCGCTTTTAGCAACATTCCAGCAATATCACGGCGGGGAACCAAAGAAATGGGCTTCACACATTGTACACATGTCGGGAATCGAACCCGGGTCTTCGGCGTGACGAGCGAACGCTTTACCCACTTGACTACCCGACCGCCCCTTTGCCCTATGTAATCATGTTAATGTTTTGTGCGAGGACAAACACTGGTGGCCTAATGATGGCATAGCGAATATTAATATCAGGTATGTACGATGACTAATGTGCATGGTTATGCGACTCATGCACGATCATCAAAACATGGCTATATATAACCCAATGAAACGTAACCTGGATACAAAAGCAATAAATCTTCGGAGGTATCGAAAATAAACTTTCCCAATATCAATATTGTTAAATGCGTTTTCTTGATTAGGTGAGTGAATACTGTGTACTGCCGCTGTCATCAATTGTTTACCCGTGTCTCGGCGACTCGTGAATGGTCGTGTCAGGCCCGAGCGCACCAGTACACGAAAACAGTGGCCCACGCCATTGGGTACCAGGACATTCAACCATGCAAGCGTAAGTGCCTGACAAACTGATCCCGAATAACAAGAGAAATGAACATGCCATTCGATGGCGAGAACGTACATGTACCTTTAACGTTAAACCTTAAAGGCTGGAGCTGCTGGAATATTGTTTGAAAAAAAGGATATTTGACTGTTGCAAAGTTCCTCCCACATTTAGCTGACACGCCGTGATATAACTGGAATACTGTCAAAAACTCGCTCACTCACTCACTTAGTTGACATACAACATTGCATGAGTGACTACTGAAATTCCACACAAAATTGAAGTAAATTAGGCAATGTGATGTGCTCTCTGGAAAAACAGGTTTGAATGGGGATTTATTTTTGCAGTAGGTGTTATCTTTCGACGGTCGGCCAAATAGAGCTGTAACGAACTATCTTGTTACACAAAAGATTGTGTGTGTTAACCGCATTATGTGCACGGAGCAACTAGACCTCATATATCGGATATACATTTTAAAGGAGCAGTTTCAAATTTCTATGTCGCCATGTTCAAGCCTTGGACAAATATTTAACTGAGCGTGTCATGGACTCGGAAAATATAGTTAAAGCCAGGTACATCAATACTATGTATTATTATTTGCTGATATTATTATTAAGCTACATGTAATCAGATAGGCAAAACAGCAAAGACCGGCGGAATAAAAAACTCCTCTGCCATTGGTTGATAATTTGTAGGTTGTTGGAACATCATTCACAATCTAAATGCCTGACTCACAAATCCACAAAGTTTTTCGGATACTTTGCAAAAGCGTTTGGCTCTTAAAGGGATATCGTTAGTTTGCTGTATTCTACGTCCCTTGAATGCTGAATTTGGTGTTGGGGGCCCAAAAGATAAAAAGGGGAAGAAATAGGCAGCATATTTTCCTCTCTGTCAAATACCCTTTCGACAAAATGCAGCGCGGGTATTTTTATGAAACAGAACATTCGCACATTTGTTTATGAGGACGAGATGATATATTTTCAATCATGCGAATGTGGATACGAAAACCTTGTTTGTAGGGCGTGGTAGTCCATGCAATTTACAGGGAGGTTGTAGCAAATACAATTTACAGGGAGGTGGTAGCCGACACAGTTTACAGGGAGGTGGTAGCCGATACAGTTTACAGGAATGTGGTAGCCGATACAGTTTACAGGGAGGTGGTAGCAGATACAATTTACAGGGAGGTGGTAGCCGATACAGTTTACAGAGAGGTGGTAGCGGATACAATTTACAGGGAGGTGGTAGCGGATACAATTTACAGGGAGGTGGTGGCAGGATTCAGTTTACAGGGAGGTGGTAGCCGATACAGTTTGCAGGAAGGTGGTAGCCGATACAGTTTACAGGAAGGTGGTAGCCGATACAATTTACTGGGAGGTGGTAGCCGATACAGTTTACAGAGAGGTGGTAGCGGATACAGTTTACAGGGAGGTGGTAGCGGATACAATTTACAGGGAGGTGGTAGCGGATACAGTTTACAGGGAGGTGGTGGCAGGATTCAGTTTACAGGGACGTGGTAGCCGACACAGTTTACAGGGAGGTGGTAGCCGACACAGTTTACAGGGAGGTGGTAGCGGATACAGTTTACAGGGAGGTGGTAGCGGATACAGTTTACAGGGAGGTGGTAGCGGATACAGTTTACAGTGAGGTGGTAGCGGATACAGTTTACAGGGAGGTGGTAGCCGACACAGTTTACAGGGAGGTGGTAGCCGACACAGTTTACAGGGAGGTGGTAGCCGATACAGTTTACAGGGAGGTGGTAGCGGATACAGTTTACAGGGAGGTGGTAGCCGATACAGTTTACAGGGAGCTGGTAGCGGATACAGTTTACAGGGAGATGGTAGCCGATACAGTTTACAGGGAGATGGTAGCCGATACAGTTTACAGGGAGGTGGTAGCGGATACAGTTTACAGGGTGGTGGTAGCCGACACAGTTTACAGGGAGGTGGTAGCGGATACAGTTTACAGGGAGGTGGTAGCCGATACAGTTTACAGGGAGGTGGTAGCGGATACAGTTTACAGGGAGGTGGTAGCGGATACAGTTTACAGGGAGGTGGTAGCGGATACAATTTACAGGGAGGTGGTAGCGGATACAATTTACAGGGAGGTGGTGGCAGGATTCAGTTTACAGGGAGGTGGTAGCCGATACAGTTTGCAGGAAGGTGGTAGCCGATACAATTTACTGGGAGGTGGTAGCCGATACAGTTTACAGAGAGGTGGTAGCGGATACAGTTTACAGGGAGGTGGTGGCAGGATTCAGTTTACAGGGACGTGGTAGCCGACTGAGTTTACAGGGAGGTGGTAGCCGACACAGTTTACAGGGAGGTGGTAGCGGATACAGTTTACAGGGAGGTGGTAGCGGATACAGTTTACAGGGAGGTGGTAGCCGATACAGTTTACAGGGAGGTGGTAGCCGACACAGTTTACAGGGAGGTGGTAGCCGACACAGTTTACAGGGAGGTGGTAGCGGATACAGTTTACAGGGAGGTGGTAGCGGATACAGTTTACAGGGAGGTGGTAGCCGATACAGTTTACAGGGAGGTGGTAGCGGATACAGTTTACAGGGAGATGGTAGCCGATACAGTTTACAGGGAGATGGTAGCCGATACAGTTTACAGGGAGGTGGTAGCCGATACAGTTTACAGGGTGGTGGTAGCCGACACAGTTTACAGGGAGGTGGTAGCGGATACAGTTTACAGGGAGGTGGTAGCCGATACAGTTTACAGGGAGGTGGTAGCGGATACAGTTTACAGGGAGGTGGTAGCGGATACAGTTTACAGGGAGGTGGTAGCGGATACAGTTTACAGGGAGGTGGTAGCGGATACAGTTTACAGGGAGGTGGTAGCGGATACAGTTTACAGGGAGGTGGTAGCGGATACAGTTTACAGGGGGGTGGTAGCGGATACAGTTTACAGGGGGGTGGTAGCGGATACAGTTTACAGGGAGGTGGTAGCGGATACAGTTTACAGGGAGATGGTAGCTGATACAGTTTACAGGGAGGTGGTAGCTGATACAGTTTACAGGGAGGTGGTAGCCGATACAGTTTACAGGGAGGTGGTAGCGGATACAGTTTATAGGGAGGTGGTAGCGGATACAGTTTACAGGGGATGGTAGCCGATACAGTTGACAGGGAGATGATAGCGGATACAGTTTACAGGGAGGTGGTAGCCGATACAGTTTACAGGGAGGTGGTAGCGGATACAGTTTACAGGGAGATGCTAGCCGATACAGTTTACAGGGAGGTGGTAGCGGATACAGTTTACAGGGGGTTGTAGCCGATACAGTTGACAGGGAGGTGATTGCGGATACAGTTTACAGGGAGGTGGAAGCGGATACAGTTTACAGGGAGGTGGTAGCCGATACAGTTTACAGGGAGGTGGTAGCCGATACAATCCGTTATTAGTCACTGGTGTTGTTTGGGAATTCTTTCTTCGAAAGTCTATTACTATTACAGTAAACTACGGTTATAACGAACTCAAAGGGACTTCTAATTTTAGTTCGTTATTACCGTAATTCGTTATAAGCATATATACAGCATAACTACAGCATATAGTCGGGACTAAAAAGTTAGTTCGTTATATCCGTTAGTTCGTTATAAGCGTGTTCGTTATAACCGTAGTTTACTGTACTAGTTTTCTGCACGTTGATAAATAATAAGGTGTCTTTCCAATGTCTTGCTTACTAGTGTTTTCATTGAAAAGTAGTCTGCTAATAGCGGCATCATCAGCAACCCTCACTCTTGAGGACATATTTGCCACTGTTGGAGTTTAATTCACTGTATTGTTTGCCTGTATTTCTATCAACCTGTATGTTTAATTGGCCGGTGTTGTGTGGGTAATCTTAAAAACACTATACACCTGGATATTTGACAAAGGCACAGTCGTTTTTAGTGGGATTTCATATTTTAGAATTTAGATTGTAATTCTGAAGCTCATTCGTATAACTTAATTTGATGAGTCAAATGAAACAACCTGCTTAACTGACAATGTTAACTACATCCACTTCATACATAGAGGAAGAGGAACACAGGTGTGAAATAGATCAACATACAAATCAAATTTTAATGATACATTATGATCAATATCTTTACCTTATTGAATTCTACACATATTGTACTTGCTACAAGCAATCATTTTCACTCAAGATGATCATATGTTGATTCATAAATATTTCGTCTCCAAAGGTCACTGTAAATGGTTTTCACGACATGTTGGAATTGCACATAGTCATCAACAGTAGATATGTATTGTCCTAGAGATGTATTCGAACAGAACCGATTTGGGAAAAGAATTCAAGACCAGTGGATCAAAGATGAAAACTTGGCCTTGCAATGTAAATTTTGTTTCAACGTCACACGCTGAGCTGTAGGGTGGGTGATTTAACTGTACAACCCAGACTTAGCCCCCAGTGACTATTTCCTGTTCCGGCTTCCAGGATGACGAGGACATAAAGGCTGCCACAGAGGCGTGGTTAGAGGGCCAATCTGCGGATTTCCATAAAAGTGGTATTAAAAGCTTGAAGGACAAATGGAATAAGTGTATTGAGGTGAATGGAGATTATATTGAAAAATAAAACTGCAAAAGATATTCTGCGACTTGGTCTTATATTGAAGCTGCAAAATGTATTGAACGCCCCTCGTAGCTGTTTTCAGGCTCCGTGGTGGCGTGTACATACATGTAATACAATCTGATATTTGAGCGGTGTCCCAATCCATGGAGGTATGACACATGGTGTACCACGTCACTGAGGCTGATCACGAGATGCATTTAGTCGGGGCTTACAAGACGCGTTGCTGTCACCGACTGGGAACACAACCCCTGTCAAAAAAAGAACACAAGACCAAATACACGTACTATACTACAACATATTCAGTTTTATCTCTTAAATATAGGTTGAGTGTGAACGTATAATACCACGTGTAATCTTGATCCCACCTGGCGGCTCCCAGTGCCAACATAAAGACGTGTAACAGTGTATCTTATTTGTGTAAGTCAAAAGGACAACGACATTTTCACAAAAAACAACACTGTTTTCTTATCATCTGATAACCACGGTGCATTGGCCTCTCGCTCATTCAAAATACATAATTTGAAGTAATAGAATTGGTTATATCAAGTATGTTACAATACGAATGTTAACGTTCCCTTCATCTCAGCAGCGTTGCTCTTGCTGTGTAGAAACTCTTAAATGAACATAGCACACGTGTGTCGTATAAATACATATCAGGGAATTTGCATCTCTTGTTAAATAATAGGTTGATCTTATCTCAGGATCGGACAAAGCCTTATAGTCAAAATGTGAACATCATAAGATGAGGTCATCATGCTGGACAAGAAAATACATGCGATATAAAATGTTATTGCACTCGAGTAAAATATCGACCGATTTTATATCGCTTGATAGATATAATAATGTTATTAACAGATAAGACATTTCAAGTAAAGAATAAATATTTGTATCTATATTTATCATCGATATTTTCCTAGATGAGCGAGAAAATAAAACATAATACGAAGAACATTCTCTGGATTTTTCGATTAATCAAATATCATTGTTGAAGTAGAACAAATATCTTTTTTGGAGTAATTTATTATGACGTCATTGCTATCATCATCCAGTCGTGTATTACGTCTATACTGTTCTCACCAGTTATAAATTGTCTATTATCAGTCTAAAGTAAGCATGAATATGTCAATTTGTAATAAATTTGGAACGCACAAGTTGCTTTTGTCATCATATCCATGTTATTTTTACTTCTACTTTAAGGCGTAAGACAAACGTGATCTCATTGTAACATTAAGAAGCACTTGCGATCTTTGAATGATCCAGTGCCAGAGCATGTGTGTCGTATTCTGTACACAAGACATGTTACTGTGTGCCTTCAACTTCCTTAAACACCATACCATTGGACACGTAATGAGATTTACCCCGATCAAATTACGGGGTGCAAATATATTCCCTGTAAAGTTATCAGTATCTATTTGATACTTAGCATGTACATCAACCAGTTCGTATAACACAAGCTGCTGTTTGACATCATATCCACATTATTCTTACCTCTACTTTAAAGACTATTTAGCTTTAGACAAACGTGATTTCATCATTACACGTAGAAGCACGTGACCAGAATGAGTGTTGTATTATCCAAATACCTCATACAAGACATCACAGTGTGCCTCTAACTAACATAAACACCACAACATTGGACAACGAGGCGAATTTCGCAAGGTGCAAATATATACTGAACCAAATTAAAAACTTCACAATCCTAAAATTTTAACATTTTGACCAGTTATCATTGTGCGCCCTTATTGTGTATTTAAACAGTAATTACCACGTATTGTCTTTAGATAACACCCGTTTTTGTGCAGGTGAATCGTTCAAGTGAGTGAGTGAGTACTGTTTTACGCCGCTTTTAGCAATATTCCAGCAATATCACGGCGGGGGACACCAGAAATGGGCTTCACACATTGTACCCATGTCGGGAATCGAACCCGGGTTTTCGGCGTGACGAGCTAACGCTTTAACCACTAGGCTACCCGACCGCCCCGAATCGTTCAAAATCATGTGCACAGCACAATAGTGGCAAAAGTGTTTTTTCACGTGCAACTGGTCACGTGGCCATAATACCGTGCGTGTTTTCAGCTATACTTGTTAGCAGTCATTAACAAAAAAGAAAAACACAAGAAAACAAAAGTCTTTACGGTCATTTGTCATGCCACGCCTTTTAAATGTGCAACGTGAACGTGCCAACGGCATGTTGCAGACGGGAACGTCCGTAGCTGAAGTCGCAAGGACGATGGGTTGTAGTCGACGGACTGGTTATGATTTACAGACGCGTCCACAGCAAACGGGTACCACTGCTGATCGCCCACGGCCAGGTCGACCACGTGTGACGTCACATGCAGAGGATCGTCAGATTGTCTAACGGCTACATCAACCAGAAATGAACTGCTTAGGGGTAGACTGAGTGCGCAAACTGTTCGAAACCGTCTGAGAACTGCTAACCTTCAAGCACGACGGCCCTACGGCAAACGTCAATTGTGGGTACAGCGACACTTACGATGGACTCAGAGGAATTTGAATCAAGTCGTCTTAAGTGATGAATCCCGATTTAATCTTCGATTTGCTGGTGGTAGGGCGAGGGTGTGGAGGCGCCGTCATGAACGTTACGCCCAGTGTTGTGTACAGGAAGTTGACAGATTTCGAGGCGGAAGTGTCATGGTGTGGGGTGCTTTCTGTGGCAATGCACGTTCCAGGCTTCTTGTCATCCGTTGCAACCTCAACGCTGCTGCTTACCGCGACCAGGTACTGGCACCAGAATCTGCCTTTTATGGCAGCACATGGACCCGGTTTGATCTTCCAACACGACAATGCCAGACCCCACACAGCAATCTTGACAAGGAATTTCCTTCAGAATGAGTCAACGTCATTGACTGGCCGTCAAGGTCTTCCGACCTCAATCCCATCGAACACGTCTGGGATGCTCTTGGCAGATGTCTGCGCACTCTCCAGAACCAACCACAGAATTTGCAAGATCTTGGCACCATTTTGCAGCAACAAGCATCACAAGGTCCATGCGGAGGCGTTGTGTGGCAGTTCTCAACGCACATGGTGGCCATACACGCTACTGAACTTGTGTGCCATCATATTCTCGTGCTTGGGATTTATGATTTAAACTCTTGATGTTATTACCGAGGTGCTTGGAACAAATTATGGTTACCACCGTTGATTAAATGATTAAACATTACTTTCTCTGATACATTTGTCCGTTGTATATCATATATGGGATTACCTTTAAAAATGTGAAGTTTTTAATTTGACTCAGTATATTTCCTGGTTACATGGTAAAACACTATTTGACATGAGCATTTTGTGAGCCCTAACAACGGCACTGTATAATTGACCAACTCAGCCGAATAATAATAATTGGTCAGCTGACCTACTTATATAAGCAGCCAAATTGCTGACATAGCAAATGTCAAGGATTTATATAAACAGCATAATTGCTGACATAGCGACTTGTCAGAACTGACAAGCTCGGCAGAATAATGATCGGTCAGCTGCCTTTGAAAGCAGTCAGGTTGTGTTAACAAGGGAGAACCGGCAAACCATCGGATGTGAAATGTCTAATGTCTAATGTAAAAGTAATCATTATTTCGTTAAATTGTAAAGAATGGACAAATAAATACGTGGTCATACTGATCCTTGAAGAGCCACATGCACAGGTCGCTTCAGGATGCATAATGTCTGAGGGGGGTGGGGTGGGTGGGTGGCAGCACGCACACCCCACGTCACCAACCACATACGCCTTCTATAAATCTATAAGTATATACACAAACATACACGAACATCTGAGCCTAGGCCAAAATCACCCCAAAGTAACATGAGCCTAAGCTCAGATCACTCACCAAGGGTGAAGGAGTTGGGCAAAGTACACCGGTGTGGACACAACATACTCCTTTACGGATTCCGGGTCAGCATTGGTCATCGGCACACCATGCTTGTAGGTAGAACCGACTAAACTGGGGAATGGGTTTGTTTACTTGCTATTGTTTGGCCGTAGGTGTAGATCAAAAATCGTCGTGAGATGGCGGTCTGAGTGTGTCGGTTTAACGCCTCCATGAACAGTAAGTTATACCACTACCTGTCAGTGATAAGCTAAGCTTCAGTGTCCGAGGAAAGTCAGACGTGATGCTTGCCACTTTGGTGAAACATGTGAGCACGAGTATGATGCTGACAAATCAGAAATATAATCAGAGCGAATCTGGGATTCGAATAAATAAAAGCGACAAAACAGCGTTGATTGTACCATTCCGACATATATCACGAGCAAGTGTTTATGAATCTCTATCAAATAGTAATGATACCAGGTGTTCGCGAAAAGCTAATCGTATCCTGCCCCACCTGTGGCAGCCGTCACAAACACATGCAAAGGTAAGGCAATTGTTCACCTGAAAAACAACAACACGGGAACAAATGGTACAAGTCAAATTAGGGAATTGCTTCGGACATCATTTCTGTCCTCAACATGTCTACCATAAAAAAAATGTTTTGGCGCGCCAAAGGGATTTATCTCTGCGCAGTAATTTGCAGCGTCTCAGAAAACCGGGTCACCCGTATCCCCAAAATCGCATCTAGAACTATTTTAAATCCAAGTCTTTTCTTCAGTTGCCATAAAACCTTTTGAATCTACTAAAGTTTTGAATGCTGTTACTCTGACCAAACAACTTGTAAGAAAAAGTCGTATAACCGCTTTGAGCTCTTTGAAGAGCATGCTAGGTTGTACTGAAAAAGTTGTGATATTAACTGAGTGAGAGAGTTGAGTTTAACGTAGCTTTTAACAGTATTCCAGTTATATCACAGCGTGTCAGCTTAAAGTGGGAGGAAAGCCCGAAGTGACGCAGGTATCAGACGTTTAGCACTTTGGTGAAACCCACGAGCACAGGAATGGTGCTGACAAACCTAGAAACATAATCGGGACGAACCGGGATTCGAACCAACAATCATAGGTTTCTGGCGTGTTCAAGGGATGCAACTCTGCACAGCGAATCGCAGCGTCTTAGACGACTGGGCCACACGTGCCCCCTGTGATATATAGACACCAGGGTCTGGAACTGCTGGCATATTGGTCCACATGAAGGGAATGTTGAATACTGTAAAGTAGAAGTCATCCCTATTTCATGTAGATAGGTGCTCGTGGGTTTCACCGAAGTGGTAAACGTCTGAGACCTGCATCACTTCGGGCTTTCCTCCCACATTAAGCTGACACGCCGCGATATAACTGGAATATTGTTAAAAGCGGCGTTAAGCCCAACTCACTCACTCACTCACTCATGTAGATAGTTGTTTATCACACCGAATCTTTATGTATAGATCTACATATGAGGTGGTTTCACTGATCTCATTTATTTCTAGCTCGAACTGGTAAATCAGAGAAAGGGAATTGGCTTCTGGACCATTATTCAACAAAACAAGATGATCGCTATATCTGAAGAGTAAGTAAAAATTCTTGGAAAATCATTCTGTTTTAAATTTGCCAATGCTATCATAAATGCCGATTCCTGTGCATAAAGAAACGGACGGAGGCTATCCATTTTGGTGATGCATCATTTCACCCTGAAGAGAAATGAACCTGGACAGATTCCACTCTACAAATCAAGGAAACAATTATGTGTTCATATTATCCTGCGGGAAAAGACATAATGGTATTCGTGGTCTTGATAAGAACATACAAACTGACAATTAGAAAGTGGTCAAATGTAACTAACGTTATATTGGGATAACACTTTCTTAGTAAAGTACAGATTCTCGTACTTTTCCCGTCCGGGATTCGAACCCACACTGCCAGAGTGAGGCACCTAATCGCCAGCACACAAAGTCAGTAGTCTAACCCGCTGAGCCACCCGCTTACGTACATTGCTCCATATTGTCAGTCTTAGCTATAAACGAAGTTCTCTCGCTTGTCACTGAATAGGTCTTCAGCAAACAATGCTTGCCGTAAAAGGCGACTATGCTTGAATAAAGTAATGTAATATTTGATATCAAAGTGTTCATTTTGTAGTAAGTTTATTAAAGTATAGATTGTGTAGGCTTTCCGAAGATATGTACCATCATATTTAAGTCTAACATCTACATGTCTAAGTAGGACATGAAATTCATTTTCAATATAATATAAAATGATTTATATATTGTAATTATCAGCATATACGCGGACTCGCAAAAACAGATATTTCCTTCACTTTCAATCTTGCTTGATCACGATAGTGCGGATACACTTATATGATAAATATTTAAAAGACATTGCCAAGTCTGTGCGTATTTAGCTGCAGAAACAGTTTTACTTTTCGTGTATTGTATTCTTGACATACGGTCACAGACTGGTTAAATACATTTAGCTGCAGATGCTATGCTACTCATTATATTGAAACATGAAATGTTTCCCGTGAAAATACAAACAATGAGACGAATAACATGACAAAAATATAAATGCAGATAATACCAAGTGACTTGAAAAAGAAAAACGTTAAACACATTGAACATAATGTTTAATAAGCATCTACGACTTCCATGACGAAAATGGCGTAATATGTTAGATTGATACTTAAACGACTGGAATACTAACGCTAGTATCTTATCCGGGACACTCTATTATTCTCTATTATTCAGTAAAGTATTTGATGTCTAGATGAGCTACACGAAATTAACATATAGCCGCCAAATCGTTCTGATATTCTCTGTTATTAAGTACAGTATTTGATGTCTAGTTGAAGTACACGAAATTAACATATAGCCGCCAAATCGTTCTGTTATTATCTATTGTTCAGTATAGAATTTGATGTCTAGTTGAAGTACACGAAATTAACATATAGCCGCCAAATCGTTCTAATATTCTGTTATTAAGTACAGTATTTGATGTCTAGTTGAAGTACACGAAATTAACATATAGCCGACAAATCGTACATTGTAGATTTCGAACCGTACTTTTTGATTAACTGTAACATAAGTTCATTGTACCAGCAGATTATAATAACAAAGTTAGAGTAACATAACAGCTGTTACAGCTGGTTAAACGCCAAGGGTCAAACATGACTCGCTGTGGGGTTGTGATCGGTTTTATTCAGACTTAGAGATGAATAAATGTTAAAACAGAATAATAACGGCCATAAATTATATCAGTTATACATACCTATCACAAGTAGCTTATATAAAGAATATATTGATACTATTGTATCTCATAACACATTGTAAATTGTTACAAATTTATCAATTAGTCATGACATATGTTATCACGCCAAGGGAGACAATTTCCCACCAAATAAATTTTTTTGCTCCACACTCAAAATTAAAACAATATTTACACATATACCTAACATACACATCATTCCACAAGTAAGATGACGTACATTTAAAAAGCATGTCGTAACACTCAAAGATTACACAAAAAGTGTACATGAAGATAAAATAAACTGACGTCCAAAATAAACTTTACGAGAGTTTGAAATCACTCTTGCTCAAAAACAACAAACCATACATGCATGAAGGAAAGTGTATTGAGAAGATCAATATATCAACATAATCAACACTGAAAATGACAATCATACCGCGACCGAGAATGACGTCAGAGCTTTCAGAATCATAAGCAATTGCTCACGTTCAATAACAAGTCATTAGTAGCGTGTGTGACCACCAAATGCCTCAATACACGCAAAAACTCGTCGTCGCACAGAAAAAGTCAGTCGTCTGATGAGGTCACGTGGGATTTGACGCCATTCTTCTTGGAGGGCCAAGATCAGTTCTTCCCGGTTGGCTGGAGAGTGTGGTCGTTGTCGAACACGACGATCCATCAAGTCCCAGAGGTGTTCTATGGGAGACATGTCGGGTGAGCGTGCAAGCCACGGCAGGTCGTTGACGTTGTTGGCTGCGAGGAATTTAGTGACAATTCTGGCTGTATGGGCTCTAGCGTTGTCATGCTCATAAATGACACCACGTGGCTGCTGTTGGAGAAATGGTAGGACAACTGGACGAAGAATGTTATCCATGTAACGCTGAGCTGTCAAGTTTCCGTCAACGATGACCAGCAGTGTCCTCTCCTGCCCACAGATCTCTCCCCACACCATGACACTCCCTCCACCATATGGTACGACCTCCTGCACGCAACACGCCGCCGTTCGTTCATCCCTTCGGCGGTAAACACGTTGTCTTCCATCAGCCCTAAACATACAGAATCGACTTTCTTCAGTGAAAAAACCCTCTGCCAGTCACGTCGTTGCCAACGTCGCACAGTCCGGGCTCATCTCAGTCGCAGACGACGATGTTGCGCTACCAATAGCTTACCTCTGTATGGTCTAAAAGCCCTGATTCCATGAGCCCTGAGTCTCCTGGCCACCGTCTGTCGATTAAACCTATGACCTAAGGCATTTGTCGCCGATGACGTCACTGTCAGGAAGCGATTTTGGAGGTGCAAGGTACGCAAGTACCGGTCATCATGGGGCGTTGCCACCCTGGGTCTGCCTGTTCTTGGCCTGTCAGCGGTCCGCCCTGTCTGTCTGTAACGTTGCATCAAGTTGGTAACGGCAACACGGGAGCAACCGAAGGTTCGTGCAATATGGGCGTGGGTGGCTCCCATCTGTACCATACCCAAGGCTTGTTCACGTTGTTCAACTGTGAGTCGTGGCATTTCTTTTGTGTTTTTTTTATCACTATGGATGTCTGACTTGCCGTTGCAATCGTTTTATACCCTTACCCGCACGTGCATTTGCAGTAGTCCGTGGTGCATGTGTTTTTCACTCTTTCGCGTGTTATCTCGCAAACATGTAACAGACGATTAACGTTTTCTGCATACACTATTGTTGCATTTAGGTTATTTGTTTGTAACAGGGATTAATTTAGTTAAATTATGTCGTGTACATAAATGTATAATTAATCATTTTAATCTTATTTCAGGTTTTAGTGATCCGGCGGACGACGATTGGTTTATATATATACAAGTTGAAATTAGTTGTCAGTCCGTCTGTCTCCTGCTTTTATGTTTACTGTACAGTTCTGTGTCACAGGGCTGGTCACATTTTGGGTATAAGGGTATTTGGGTTGGACTATTTTCATGTCATTGTCTTTGGTGTTTTAACAATAGCCCAGGCCAAGCTTCTCACTTGATTGGTCCTGTTTTCAAATATATATGTCATCCGCCATGTTACTAACCAGTCACACTATCACTGAATGAGGATTGCACACCTGCTTGATTATTGCACAACTCAAAGGTTAGTTAGTATACATTTTAGTTGTTATATAAATTGTAAATTTAAGTTTAATATAAATCATTACATAAAATAGGTATAAACATGTTCATGGTCAACCTACTGTAAGTATATACACAATCTGCCATTTAACCTGTATGAATGTGCGTATGGTTTGTTTTCTATGTTTAATCTGGTCACTATGCTCGCTAGAAATTATGGTTTTGAAACTGTTTAATGTATGATGTAATATTAATATATCATCAATCCTGTATTGTTGATGAAATTGTAGACTTTCATTGTGGTGGTCACTATTATGTATATATGTTTCACTAAGTATAATGGTAGCCCTTGATCAATGTATTATCCCTTATATAGGTTTACTATACGAGTTTGCTGTTGAGCTACTTGGTGCGTGGACTCACTCCCGTGTCACCCACAGGGTAGGTTTCTTTGTACAGACTCTATGGTCTGTTTCATTATTAGGCCATGTTATGTTTTATAGTCTTCATGTCAAGAGATACTTTGTTCATCACATGTAAACATGTAATCATATAAAGTCACTTGTGTAATGTATTATTGTGTTATACCTGTATATGATGATATATATGCGCATGTATGTACTTAGTTCATAATGATGATAGGTTCACCACGTGTGATTTTAATTCACGTATGTTGTTTATTTTTATTATTATTACAGAGTGCCTTCTTCCACTACGCTGGAATAAACAGATTGTACCTCACAACCCGTAGCCTGTGGTTTATGTAATAACACCCTAACACCACTATATCATGGCTGCAACATGTTTTAGATAGACTTCATCGAAAAAAGTTATACTTTGTCTGAAATTATATTTTCAGTTGGTAAAGTTTCTTTTGGACGTCAGTTTATATTTAAACAGGCTAATAAGCCTTACCTATTTGTGGAATTGAGCCATGTAATTGAACGTGGTGACTAACGCTCGATGACCATAGATTGCCTGTAATTCACAAACACCATCATACAACATTGTGACAATGCATTCACCATCACTCAGGGTCTCCACTCACAAAATTCAAACAAAACCATTTGCCATTTTCAGAACCAAATTAAAAACTTCAAAATCCTAAAATTTTAACATTTTGACCAGTTATCATTGTTCGCCCTTATTGTGTATTAAACAGTACTGGCCACGTATTGTCTTCAGATAACACCCGTTTTTGTGCAGGTGAATCGATCAAAATCATGTGCACTGCACAATAGTGGCAAAAGTGTTTTTTCACGTGCAACTGTTCACGTGGCCATAATACCGCACGTGTTTGCAGCTATTCTTGTTAGCAGTCATTAACAAAAAATGAAAAACATAAGAAAACAAAAGTCTTTACGGTCATTTCTCATACCACGCCTTTTAAATGTGCAACGTGAACGTGCTATTGGCATGTTGCAGACGGGGACGTCCGTAGCTGAAGTCGCAAGGACGATGGGTTGTAGTCGACGGACTGTTTATGATTTACAGACGCGTCCACAGCAAACGGGTACCACTGCTGATCGCCTACGGCCAGGTCGACCACGTGTGACGTCACATGCAGAGGATCGTCAGATTGTCTTACGTCACCTTCGTAACCGATTTTTGACGGCTACATCAACCAGAAATGATCTGTTTAGGGGTAGACTGAGTGCACAAACTGTTCGAAACCGTCTGAGAACTGCTCACCTTCAAGCACGACGGCCATACTGCGGGCCGATTCTGACTCAATTACACAGACGTCAACGTCAATTGTGGACACAGCGCCACTTACGATGGACTCAGAGGAATTTGAATCAAGTCGCCTTAAGTGATGAATCACGATTTAATCTTCGATTTGCTGGTGGTAGGGCGAGGGTGTGGAGGCGCCGTCATGAACGTTACGTCATGAACGTTAAGCGGAAGTGTCATGGTGTGGGGTGCTTTCTGTGGCAATGCACGTTCCAGGCTTCTTGTCATCCGTTGCAACCTCAACGCTGCTGCTTACCGCGACCAGGTACTGACACCAAAACTTCTGCATTTTAAGGCAGCACATGGACCCGGTTTGATCTTCCAACACGACAATGCCAGACCCCACACAGCAATTTTGACAATGCGGGAGTCAACGTCATGGACTGGCCGTCAAGGTCTCCCGACCTCAATCCCATCGAACACGTCTGGGATGCTCTTGGCAGATGTCTGCGCACTCTCCAGAACCAACCACAGAATTTGCAAGATCTTGGCACCATTTTGCAGCAACAATGGCGTCGTCTTCCCAATCATGTTTTCACAAGCATCACAAGGTCCATGCGGAGGCGTTGTGTGGCAGTTGTCAACGCTCATGGTGGCCATACACGCTACTGAACTTGTGTGCCATCAGATTCTCGTGCTTGGGACTTATGATTTAAACTCTTGATGTTATTACCGACATTAATGATTTATAATTACCTTCTCTGATACGTTTGTCCGTTGTATATCATATATGGGATTACTTTTTAAAATGTGAAGTTTTTAATTTGACTCAGTATATATACACACAGCCAACTGACAAAAGCTGACGTTTAATAACTATTTTTAAATCTAATCAGAACATTTGTTGCAACTTTCTACGCTACCACATGGACTTTAACATTGACTTAGTTGACCAACAGATACTTTAGATACTTAAATACATTTTTTCAACATTATCATATTTAACAAGATACTAAATAACATTAATTTCTAAGAATCAACATATTTAATGGACACAGAAAAGGACTAAATGTTTAAACCTAAACATAATTTAGTGTTTAAGTATTTAACTGACCTGTTTAATCCTGCCGCCACCTTGTTGTTGCCTTATGTGCTGTGCTGTGATTGTGAGGTGGTTAGATTGGTGCAAAGAAGACTATCTTAGTTTTTAAATTAGACAATGAGAAGCTAAGAATTAGGGTCAGGTGGTAAACAACTTTCATCCTGGATCCAGAATGAGACAATACTCTTGATCCAGCATTATACCTTACATAACTCTGACGTCATAACCATTCAGATGAATGAAATTAATATGAACTAATATATAAACAAAACCAAATGTCAATCTTATTGACATTCGCTTAAAACCACAAACATTAGAATACTGCCACCAACCATCAATATTTTTAAAAACCTTTTTATGACTTATTCGTTATTTTTATTCTTATTTTACCATTAAACCATAAAATATAAAACACCATGTTACATCCAAAAATTGTAAAATAGATATGTTCAAAGAAACCAAGCTAGGCCTTTGATAAACCCTTAACCGTCATTGATACACAGCAACATCGACAAAATTGGCTATGTAATAAATATAAGTAAGTTACCTTCAAAAACAGACAAAGAGGTTCTCAGGCGAAAGGCAAGAAAAACTCAAACCAATTATACCCCTGCATTTATGCCCGAGATCTCCAGTCCTCGTTAGAAAGCATGTCACTACCCATCTGTCAAGTTTGAAATTCATAACAATGGCTTTTCCACATGTTGGTCAAATTATGCAGGATTTGATGTGCTTAGTTAATTGTGTATAGGCTTGTCGGCTGTGTCAGAAACTGATCAATCGGGTCTAGAATTTCAATAGCGCTAGCTGATTAGCATCTGCCAGCTCGTTTGACTGGATTTGACAGCTTGCATCTCCAAGCGTTACGTATTTTGACACACGTGCTGTAAACTATGTAGCGTTCACTCGCTTGGGAATGTGAAACCTAAAGTAGTAGAATATATTTGAATTTGATAAAAACTTGAAGAAAATTGTAAAGATTTTAGCACTGTTATAGTGTTTTAGATTTAAGGTGAGGTGAGGTGAAATTGGGTTTAACGTCGCGTCCAAGATTATTGCACTTATATAGTGACGTGCATGCACGTGTGTGTGTGTGTGGCTGCTTGTACTAGTCCGGACTGATGCCGATTTATAGTGCTAGCACACTGAGATACCATTCCCCACTCAGACACAGTATACTGACTCCCAGCCGACCAGTCTTTGTTTTAGCCCCTTAATGCCTAGCGCCAGACAGGGTAACAATAAGTCCCATCTTTTGGTATCGAACCCCGGACCTTCCGCTCTCCGAGCGGACGCTCTACCACTAGACCACGGAGGCAGTTTTAGATTTAAGACGATATATATTTGACCTAATGAATGAGTGCGAAGATGTCATATTATGTTGACAAAAAGAGTAACTCGATTTTATTCAACGTTTTTTTCCTAAGTGATCATGGATGCTTTCGAAATAAATTATAGCTTATTCATGTAAAGTTATACAAATTAACTAGAAACGTGAAACTGAACCCGCCATTGGGGAAAGCCTTTTACTAATTGATCTCTGAAATTAACGAACACAGTTTCAGTACATTCGAGTATATAAACAAATATTTCCTGAAGCAGTAAAACTTGGAAACTATAAATATCAAATGAGAGTCGTACATTTACTACGTATTTCCGACTGATTCCAAACCCAACAAATCCACATTTTCGTGTCATGTAATTATGTTTTCCGCACCGATCGATGCATCATATCGACATGGTGATAATACAGAGGATAAAATATTTGGTACTTAATACCAAACATTGCTCAAAATACCATGCGTGTGTACGCGACGTATCAACTGGAGTCACGTGACAAAGAATAAATATAGCGAGGGTATGCGTCCATGCTGACACAATTCTGTCCATGTCCTGTGAGCACAGCTGGAGACAGAGATAGTATCGACACGTGTTTACATGGCCTGACAGACCTGTGTCGTGTATCACATAACAGGTGAGTTTCACTGCTTAAAAACACCATTTGAAATCTGTGTACATTGTATCTGAGGATGGCTAAAGGTGCGTGTGTCATATTCTGTTTGCATATCAAGGGAAGGTCCGTGTACTGGTAACTAATCTCAAGGAATGGGGGGTCACGAGTGTCTGTCCCTACTTAAAACACACCCTAGTCACCTCTGTGATGTACGTGGAATGTGTTCCCAGTACCCCTCCGATTGGCACAATTTATTAAATGGAGTTCAAACTAACAACACGTGGTGAGTGTGCCTCTTAGTGACTGTTTTAAGTATATAGTTGTATGTGACACATATAACTTTTTGTAGTCTTTATCCCACTTTTGGTCGTATCCAAGTTCTGGTCGTTAAACACGCACGCCAATCTCCATGGCGTCTCGATCTTTACAATCCATGATGCACCTCTCTTCACAATGTAGAGGCATCCTAAACAAGCATATTAGCAATCGTTGCACATTTAAAACAATGATGACGGGGATTATAGGCAATACAGAGACCATATATGTGACCCACCATGAGATCACATTCGGACTTATTATATTCTAAATCTACATTTTTGGGACCAAAAATGACTATTCATTAGCAATTAAATGTGCGACTGGTTGTGTCAACGTATGTCTACATGTCATTATCCCTAAACCGGGATCAACTGGTTATGTAGTCGTAGAATATGCTTGCACTGTACTAACTAGGCATAAGTGTGCGTGACATGGTTTTAATTATCTTTTCACGGAGTTTTCTATTCATCACCATTGCTAGTTATGTCCGCACATTCCGAGATTGTGACGATGCATGACCTGTTGATCTGTGATGTTGGGCATTTATGATGTCCCGATGAAGAGAATCTCAAATTCCTCTCTAATTTATTTGCTAGTATGCCACTGTCCCAAAATACTGACAGTTTACTGAATGACATGCATGCGTCCACGAATAGGTGTGCATATAAATATATCATTGATAACCATAAACATGGTAACAATGGAATATTGTAATCTAATTGAGGTATTTTAGACCCTAATAATTGTGTTTATACGTTATAGGAATAAAGTAATGTAATATATAAAATCAAGTTTACAAAGGTATAAGTGTAGGCTTTCCGAAGATATTTACCATCATATTTAAGTCTAACAGCTAAATGTCTAGGTAGGACATAAAATTCATTTTGAAAATGATATACAATTATGTATATATTGTTATTATCAGCGTATACGCGGACTCGCAAAAACAAATGTTTCCTTCCCTTTCAATATTGCTTGATCACAGAAATACGTATTTATATATTCAGCAAAATTATTATCAAATGGGACAAGGTGACCTGTGCAAAACGTTTTATATTTCCCTTTACAATGATCAATTACAGGTTACTCTTTATGCAACGTGAGGAATACATTCTGGCTTCACGTCCAAGTTACTTTGTGTGTCACAGATAAAAACAATTAGGTTATCAGGTCTCATCACTGGTCGTCACATGGCAACCGAGGAATAAAGTGTTCTATTTCGTGTTGGTAACATTGTATGCTGGGTTTGTTAACTGAATCTTTTGAAGAGGAACACTCAAGTCCACAAGGGTTTTTGGTATAATGAATAAAAACACTGGGAACGATAAGTTCTGCCTGAAGTAATACTGAGGTGCCGGATTCAAAGCCAGGTTGTTGCTTGATCTTTTCAACTTTATTATAGAATCTACATTCTGGCTCCTGATCACATGACCAGGAGCACATGTTGTGAGTTGGGCAGAAGGTCTCTATGTTTGGACCAGGGCTTGGGGTTTGTTGTGGCAGAAAACAGTGAGTGAGTGAGCGAGTTAAGTTTTGAGTCTCATCGGCAATATTTCAGCCATATCGTGACTATCAAAGGTTTAAGATTATAAATACTTTGAAAACGTATAAAAAACCTGCCAACGATGGGCAGTAAAATAACTAGACGTATCGCAGAGAAATATTTAAAACTAGTATGGAATCATATAATTGATATTACGATACATAACAATACATTATAAAAACGGGGTATGAACGTAGATCACCATACTGGGGACCATGGGGACTAACAGTACTTTTGCTACCTGCATGGACCCCAGCTGGATTTACATCATCCCTTCAGGTGTTGGCGATTATTAACACCTTCAGCCATATTAAAACAACATATATTCTACTGTTAAAGGATATGGTAAGAATAAATCTACTTTGAAAGACGTGGTCTTACATACCCTCTCCAGGGGACCGCAGAAAACAGATAAAGGTTTGTTTTCCTTACCTTATAATGTCTTTATGTAGATACGATCTAAAATAGAAATATTTGATTTAAGCAATTGTTTACTTAGACAATTTGGAATTTGAATAATTGTATACTTTGACAGGTTTGTGTTGTATACTTTGCAAGTGGTGTATTTCTCTTTGTAGTTTTTTTTCTGAAACTTATCCTTATTGCTCAACAAGACAACCTTTATATTCTATTAACGCTAACGCTGCAACGCTATAATGTTACAAGTAGACGCGAATTTGTGCACGCGAAACCGGTAATAAACCTTCCGTGAGAGAGTATCACCATACTGTGTTTCTTGCCGCATCATCATCATCGCCTTGAAAATCAACAGATGTCACATGAACGTTTTTGTGGAGGGAAACACAAGGTTGAACTAGTTATCAGTATACTGGATGACGTCACTCATGTATATATTCCCTATTCGTAATTGCGGCATTTGTCCATTAAACAAATACAAAGTTTAAAATTATTATTTTGTGTTTTTTCAAATTCGGCTCTAACAGGTCTTCATAAATGATGATGCGCTACCTTTACACTTTACTCTTGTATGACACGCCATTAAACATTGTTTGTTTGTTGTATAACGCCGCACTCAGCAGTGTTCCAGCTCTATGACGGCGGTCTTTAAATAATCGACTCTGGACCAGACAATCCAGTGACTGACATCATGAGCATTAATCCACGCAATTGGGATACGATGATATGCATCAACCAAGTCAGAGAGCCTGGCCATCCAAACCCGTTAGCATGGGTTGCTGAAGCCCTATTCTACCCTGGATCTTCACGGGTGCACTAAACATTGTGTTAAACTGCACACATACACAGATAGATCTTCCGCGAGATACCGACCGATACACGTAAAAAAAGTAGGGTATGGTGTTGTGTTTCCATCAACGATATTTGGACCCAGTCGGAAATTAACATGAATAGGACGCTGCAGAAAATTGTAACATATTCAATGTAGTCACGAATCAGATACGAATTCTGCAGTAAGTGGGCCAAGGTGAGATAAGATAACCGTATCTTGACCCCGCAAACACCTGAAGAGAACGTTAACAAGGCTCAGTTCATTACACACGTCTTGTTAAGGGAGAGTGTGAATGCCACACATGGCAACATCTGTTAGTTCCAGTTCTTACATAGAGATTACTACACCTGTGACCGTGAGATGAAACATATCTTACAACCAGTTATAAGATAAATGATACATGGCAGGTACAAATGTAGTAATCTGTTTCTCACACTCTAAAATTGGTCCATTTTACGAAGCAATGCATATTTGTCTATTCTCTTGATAGCAGACACATTAACAAAAACGTTTCTGTTACATCTCTTGACTTTCAATGCAAGGCGATAATGATAATAAAGCAAAATAGGTAAGATGAAAGAATATTTATTCACTCTAAAACCATAAAGTTTCGACACAGAGGTGGGTTAATTCGACTGAAGCACGAGAACCTTATCGATGAGTTACAATGATTTACAGGAAAGAAGTCCGTCTTAACCTGACTGCAGGTCATGGAGAAGCCAGTCACGGACGTGGAATTCGATCTCACACATGTTTTATACCAGTTATCTCAAATGGGTTTTTTAGCCACAGATGTGTAAGAAGAGAGGTGAAATGGGGTTTCAAGATCCACGTAGAGTTCAAGATTGTGTATGTGTGTGTTTGTGTGTATGTTTGTGTTGTTTTGGGTGTGTTTGTGCGTGCGTGCGTGTGTTTGTACTAGTCCGGACTAATTTTGAAGTGCTAGTCCAATGAGATACCATACCGCAGTTTAAAATGAATGCCCCACTCAGACACAGTATACTTCGAGTATACACCGAGTCGACCAGTCATTATTCAAGTCCCTTAATGCCGAGCGCCAGGCAGGGTAACAACAAGTATTATATTTTAACGTACGTTGGAATGACGCGGCCGGGAAGCCAACCCTCTACCTTCAGCTCCCCGGGCGGACGCTTGACCACTAGACCACGGAAGCGGTCAGGTGTATAAGATTAAAGGTACTGTGTCAAGTATGAAAAAATAATGAATGACCACCGTGGGTATTCCGGATTAGAACAGGTTCCCAGTATCTATACTTGTCGTACGGAGTGGCTTACTTGATCGGGTGGTCAGACTCGGTGACTTGGCTGATTATGTTGCATCCTATCCCGATGGCTTGACCTTTCTCATGATATCAATCACTTGTTTTCCAGGTCAAGATAAACTTCATGTATTTGTCAAGATTGACCAAAACTGTAGTTTAATTATCAATAAAGGCTCATCATTTCACAACTACATGTATGCACGAGCCGTGAAGATCCGGTTTAGAATAGGTCTTCACGAACCCATGCTTGCAGTAAGAAGCGACTGTGCTTGTTCGAAGAGGCGACTAACAGGATCAGGTGGTCAGGCTCGGTGAATTGGTTGATGCATGTCACCGTACCCATGTGGAATTGATCGATGCTCGTAATGATCATTACTGGGTTGTCTGGTCCAGGCTCGATTATTTACAAACCGCCGTCGCATATAGATATATATACGTGCGTGAGTGTGTTTGTACTTGTCCGGACTAATTTTATAGTGCTAGTCCATGTACAAATTGTAGCCTTATGACAATGAACAGTTTTCAATGCCTTTGTACAACGACAATATGTGAATATCGAGCTCCAAAATTTCATATTTGTATCTATGATATTAAATTAAATATATCTACAATAAATTGACTGATAATCTACCTGTGAGTTTCTTTTTTTGAAGAGTGTATGTGGTTATGAAACTCATGTTGTGTCAAGAGACAGCCATAATTCCTAAAGCAACAAGTTTAACCATTTCAACGATTAGACACTGGGTCCTCGTGGTCTTACCTATACATAATAAGAATTTTACCCTCTCCAATAACCTCTATCTGTGATTGCAGACAGGACGGCATCTACGCAAGTTCTATAGCAATGGGGCACAGAGGCGAGGTTACGGATGAATTGATCTTCTTCGTTAATGGTCTACGAGTAAGTATATATGTTGAGATACGTATGCTGCACATAGCTTTAATCGTGTCAATTGTCTGTTTGCCCACAACAAAACGATTTCCCAAATAACACAGAATTGATAATTCCGCCTAATACATGACGACCCATTCCATAAACACATGCTCATGACAAAGCTAGAATTATAATATCGACTCTGCTTTATGGAGGGATTTCTATTGGCTACGAAAAGGGTTTTGTCGCTTTACTTGCTGTCATCATACCGCTCTGTTGATCGGTCCAGTGATATAACTGTACACTTTTTTTATTAAGTCGTTTTATGTTTACAGATCGTTGAGCCGAATCCTGATCCTCATGTCACGTTACTACAGTACTTGAGAAACAGACGTAAGCACAGTCAGTTTACTTTAAAACGAGGGGTGGCTGAAAAATTCTGAGCCTAATATAAATGTCAAGGATGTATATTATACCCCCCAACAGTTTGTATGTATTCAAAACAATACTTCCCATGTTTACAGACCACATTTGAACCAAATATATACATAACCAGACATCATATTTCTGCCGACCTCAAAGTGACCAGGTATTCTCTGTTGATGAAAATTGGAAGAATTGGCAACCATGCTGTAATCAAATAGCTGTCATTCACCCAGCTTAAAGGGTTAACTCCAGCAGTCATCCATATGGTCGTTCATGAGTGTCAATCCGTTATGTATGTACTTTATGACATTATTGGCACGAAAGCGTAATTCGACATTCGTCACCGAATCCCGGTAGGTAAGGGACGTGACTTCGTAGTATAACATGCCCCAGGTAGTATTAGATTCACTTGCATAAGTTCATATTTACATTTCATTTCTGTCACCAACCAGTTGAGGTATACGTTGTCTGCCAAAATAAAATTGATATCCATCTTTGTGAAGTGCACTGATCCATTCACTACCAATGCAAATTTGGTTTTGGGAGCTGGGTGTAGCCTGGTCTTGGTGCTGCTTATACCTTCTACTGTAGTGACAGCCAGACCATGGAGAGAACAGACTTACCTGTACTGGGTGTAGCATGGTCTTGGTGTCCTCTTTTGGTTATATTTTGAAAGGCGCTGTACGTCCTATTACTGATGAAGCACATTGAATTTCTTATGTACATATAATACACACATATGCATACATTTGTATTGGGCGTTTATGAAAATTGTTCTCAAATATGGAATCATTTACATGCCAATTTAATTCGATTGAAAGTACAGTACTCTCCCTTCAGTCTAATGAATTGTTCATGTTTCCTTCGGCATATATAAGATCATTATTTGCTTAGTTTCAGTGTCTAAGTTTTGAAATAATAATTCGCGTATATGTTACAGTACGTCTGACGGGCAGTAAACTTGGATGTGGCGAGGGCGGATGCGGAGCGTGCACCGTCATGGTGTCCCGATACAACAGCCGCACGGACACCATATCGTATCCTCTTATGTGAAAACACTTTACAACACTGCTACATCGTGTATATATATATTTTTCACTGTTGTTATTTTAAGGGGCATGTAATAATGTAACCTACTGAAGCATGTTCAGAATTCACAAAAGCTACAATGACCTTAACAATATAGCCACTACTCAGTGAATGCGTGTCTGGCGCCCATCTGTTCCCTCCATGGCCTCGCTGTCACTACAGTAGAGGGAATTGGCAGCACAAAGACCAGGCTACACCCAGTACAGGTAAGTCTGTTCTCTCCATGGTCTGGCTGTCACTACAGTAGAGGGAATTGGCAGCACAAAGACCAGACTACACCCAGTACAGGTAAGTCTGTTCTCTCCATGGTCTGGCTGTTACTACAGTAGAGGGAATTGGCAGCACAAAGACCAGGCTACACCCAGTACAGGTAAGTCTGTTCTCTCCATGGTCTGGCTGTCACTGCAGTAGAGGGTATAGGCAGCATCAAGACCAGGCTACACCCAGTACAGGTAAGTCTGTTCTGCCCATGGTCTGGCTGTCACTACAGTGGAGGGTATAGGCAGAACACAGCCCTGGCTACACCCAGTACAGGTAAGTCTGTTCTCTCCATGGTCTGGCTGTCACTACAGTAGAGGGTATTGGAAGCACAAAGACCAGGCTACACCCAGTACAGGTAAGTCTGTTCTCTCCATGGTCTCGCTGTCACTACAGTAGAGGGAATTGGCAGCACAAAGACCAGGCTACACCCAGTACAGGTAAGTCTGTTCTCTCCATGGTCTGGCTGTCACTACAGTAGAGGGTATAGGCAGCATCAAGACCAGGCTACACCCAGTACAGGTAAGTCTGTTCTGCCCATGGTCTGGCTGTCACTACAGTGGAGGGTATAGGCAGAACACAGCCCTGGCTACACCCAGTACAGGTAAGTCTGTTCTCTCCATGGTCTGGCTGTCACTACAGTAGAGGGTATTGGCAGCACAAAGACCAGGCTACACCCAGTACAGGTAAGTCTGTTCTCTCCATGGTATGGCTGTCACTACAGTAGAGGGTACAGGCAGCACCAAGACCAAGCTACACCCATTCGAGGTAAGTCTGTTCTCTCCATGATCTGGCTATCACTACAATAGAGGGTACAGGTAGCACCAAGACCATGCTACACACAGTACAGGTAAGTCTGTTCTCTCCATGGTCTGGCTGTCCTACAGTAGAGGGTACAGGCAGCACCAAGACCAGGCTACACCCAGTACAGGTAATGTTTTCAATGAATAATTATGTTATCTTAAACTATCATAAAACATAACAATGTATGCTTGTTGTTTCCAGGAACGTCTGGCTAAAGCCCACGGGTCTCAGTGTGGGTTCTGCACCCCGGGCATTGTCATGTCCATGTATACTCTGCTCAGGAACAACCCACAGCCGACACAAGAACAGATAGAGGACAACTTTGACGGTATTACCCTGAATCACTGCGTTCATGTTGTCGCGAACATCTGAAAATCTCCTGATGCGATGTTAAGCAATAATCTAGCATTCACTAATTTCATGCTTGGTATAGAATTTTTGTCATTTTCTTTGTTTTTATAGAAACGTACAATAGATAAACGTACCAGTAAGGACTGTTGATGCATGGTTTGATGAAATATCTTGACTTATTGACAGGAAACTTGTGTCGGTGTACAGGATACAGGGCAATTCTTCAAGGATTCGAGTCATTTACAAAGGTTGACTTATTTTTGGATTAGCGAAAGTATTATCTGCGACCAAATGTTTACTTGCAATTGAAATAGGGAATTGAAATAAGTTGAAAAATTGAGTAATTTCATTTGGGATTATAATTGAATGTCTTCTAATTGAGAAATATATCGATAGTTTCCAGTTCATCTCTATTATTGCTATATGAAACACTATTGGATTGGCATGTCATACATGTAAACATAAACCATATTCCTATTTGTGATAATTTTGTTTTCGGCCAGGGAGTTTGTGGCATGGGCGAGGCATGCTGCAGGAACAGAAATGGGTCAACACTCAACGGAGCGCATGTACGTATTTCAAAGCAATGTAATGTATGTACAATATGTATCAATGTGTATCTATTTTGAAATATATATTCCTACGTCCATGGAGAGTTCAGACGGTCATTAAAGAATCGACCTCGGTAAACTCATCGTTACATCTTTGAGTGGATAAACTTCTGTTCTTTTGTGTTCCCTGGTTAGTGAAGTGTCTGGATCAACACATTTCGGAATAAACGAATAAATCAGCTTTAATCTTGAAGCGGATTTCGGATGTACCTTTTGTGGGATACAAATGGAAGCGCATTAGTGCGTATTAGTCTAAAAAAATACCTACATCTTCGTAGATATCGATGATAATTACATCTGTGGCTGTGGCACTAGTACGCTTTCATAGATATATACCGTCATGCTGTTTGTATATTTATTTTATTGCAAATGTTCGATTCAAACTTGGTTCCAAAGTCTTCATTTGTGCTACAAGTAGTTAACGCCATTTTCATTTCCAGGATAATCCAAGCAGTGACGGAGTCAGTAACGGGGCAGCTAATGGAGTCAACACAATGCCTTACGACCCGTCACAAGAACCAATATTCCCTCCAGAACTCAAGGTAAACGACAATGATCTACATGTGAAGCTTAGAGCGAGTGGTTTATTATTTCAAACTGAAACCTTTTGGGGACCTATAAGGGAGTTTATTGACGTCCTCTACATATGTTGTAGACGAGAAACAGCGCTTTTCAAACCTCATTATGCTACAAAAACGACGTGACGTGGTTCAGACCAGTGTCATTGGAGGAGGTGTATGAACTCAAAGCCAAGTTTCCTTCTGCCAAAATGGTTGTTGGTAATACGGAAGTGGGTGAGTAACGGAATAATTATCTCGATATATAGTATTTTCGAGGGCTCTATATTATCGCGGTGTTGATAAATCTCATAATCCACACACCCTGCTGACTGTTTACTTAGGCAAATCTAAGCACGATATTTCATCGCTTGGTCGAATACAGACCTCGTTGCGGTATGTGACGGCTACTCGTAAGCATACAGGTTAACTTTCTTATGATAGTTTCTGGAATGTTTTGGAAGTGGAATTACCCCTACATGTACCTCCATTCGAAATTGGTAAGAAAAGATTCCATATGTTTGAACGATGCCCGTTGGCCTAACTTAGGTCGTATGCATACTGATTGTGCATAATCCAAAACAATCCACACGTATCACGCCACAAAATAGTGACACCGCGATAATATAGAGTCGCTAATGACAGGTACTTTGTTTACCGAACTCAGTAAATAAAGCCACAAAACCCTTTCCATATCCAATAGAAATCTCTGCATAGAGCAGAGTCAATTGTACAGTTCCGACTATATCATGAGAATGTGTTTATGTGTCACTACCAAATAATAATGACACCAGGTGTTCGAGAAGAGGTGTGCGTTACCTGCCCCACCGGTGGCACCCGTCACAAACACATGTAAAGAAAATCAGCATCGATCAATCCTGATTGATGTGTCATGAAAGTTAAACAAACAACAAGAAACATTTTGCAATGAGTGAGTGAGTGAGTTAGGTTTAACGCCGTTTTTAACATTATTCCAGTTATATCACGGCGTGTCAGCTTAATGTGGGAGGAAAGCCCGAAGTGATGCAGGTCTCGGACGTTTACCACTTCGGTGAAACCCACGAGCACGGGTATGGTGCTGACAAACCTAGAAACATAATCGGGGTGAACCAGGATTCGAACCCACAATCATAGGTTTCTGGCGTGTCCAAGGGACGCAACCCTGCACAGCGAATCGCGGCGCCTTAGACGACTGGGCCACCCGTGCCCCCCATTTTGCAATGAAATATTTAAAACGTTAGTAAGCGTTCGCCATTACGATCCATTATAAATTAACTACAGCGATAATATGGCGTATCATGCTTAATAATTCTTGTGACTCTTTTGTTTAACCGTGTTTTGTTTTCCACGAACTATTCGCAAATCAGACACAAATGTGTGAAATTCTAAACTTAGTGCTTGTAATAAAATTGCAGTCACCACCCAGACTGATATTAAAGATGTAATAGAAGTGAAGTACAACCACCTGACCCAACAATTAAAAGTGTTTTTGTCATATGGTTCAGGTATTGAAATAAAGTTCAAGAAGATGGACTACCCAGTGCTGATTTCTGCTACTCACATCACTGAACTGATGCAGACTCGAGTCACAGACACGGGGTTGGTGTTCGGTGCTTCGGTTACCCTCTCATCCCTGCAGGCTGCCCTAGAGAAGGCTGTAGCTGAAAGACCAGGTGAAACTCATTGATCGAAGCAAAATTCACGTATAATGGGTGCTAATGGTTGATGTAATGAGATTGTGGCGCACTCGGGCGTTTAAGAGGTTTTGGGCCAATTTGAAATTTGCATTTTTGCAGCCAACGTCACTGATATTGGGTAAAACCACCTCTGTTGACCAGACATGCACGATTTCTTCAAGACTTGCTTCTGATGAGTCGACCAATGTCAGACTGACTCATGTTGCTCCACTCATCAATGAGAGCAGCATTGAGATCATTGAGAGTGGTTGGTTGATTTTGACTTTTGCGTGTCTGCCAATGACGTCCCAGGCGTGTTCAATGGGGAAAAGTCAGGACAGTGCATTGGCATGGCATGCCATGGATGTTTTGCTGTTGGAGAAATTGAGTCACAATCCTGGTACTATTTGCATTTCTATTATCATCCTGAAAGATGAAACTTTATGCAAATGGCACCAAGAGTGGTGCAAAGATGTTGTCCCGATAGTATTGACATGTGACTCTGCCATGGACAATATGGAGCGCACTTAGGCTGGTCATTGTGGTACCACCTCTCACACCATTATGGTACACCACAACCATACACCACTGACGATTTCGCACCGTCTGGGCATGTACTCTTCCTACAACAGTTGCCGTTTGCAATCGGTCCCTCTTCTGAGAGGCAGTTTGCCACCGATTTCTTAATGCCATGGTTCTGACTAATCGACCTGTGGAACGTAAATGTTGAGCACGTTGCAAACGTAGCATGATGAATGATGTTGCTTCCTTAATGGTTAAATGTGTTTAATAAAGTACCTTTGAGCGTTTGGGTCAAAGAAAACAATATACGTCTACTCACAGTGACAATGGTAAATCTGGCATACCAACCCATTAGCGTGCTGTCCGAAGTCAAGTTCTTCCTGACTGTCACAATGTTGTGTTTGGGAGCTTGCTGATATAACTATAATTATATGTCTCTCCAGAGTCTCAAACACGTGTCTTCGCTTCTATACTTGAAATGCTGCGATGGTTCGCGGGTCATCAAATCAGAAACGTTGCGGTAAGCGCTTGTTCATGAACTCAGTCAGGGAGTCAATGCAGCCTTGTGGTGTCTGGCATTCGCTTTTTTGCGCCCGGCTATGGTTTTCATCATGGGTGTTTTGTGTGAAGCCTATTCTTCGTATCCCAAACCTTGATATTACTTTAATTTTTGCTACATTTACGGTCAATGTTAATCAAAACTAGTATTTTTTTCAAAAGTAAGATATGTTTTATTACTAATACGTGTACGATTGAAAATACACACACGTGAATACAATCAGAGCTTTGCTGGTGATAACAAATTAGTAGGCTGGTTATACTGATTGAAACATTATAAATATTGCTTACTGCACCAGAGTATCGGCGGTAACGTCATGACAGCAAGCCCTATCTCGGATCTGAATCCGCTCTTCGTTGCTGCAGGCGCGGAGCTCACTGTCGGATCGAAAGGTATGTAAACTGAGTGTGTGTGTGCTGCAAAACGATTGGTTGAAAATACAATACAAATGAAATACAAAATAGTGTATTAATGTCTCACCATTTCTACAGTACATAACATAAAAAAACTAAAAACAGTTGTTAATGGGAATTAAATCCCTGAAGTTTTTCGGACTTTTCAATGCAAATGAAGACTTTTTTCTTGATAGGTAACGTTTTTCTTGTCAATTCCAAATTTAAAAAAAGGGTCATTTGTATTGGCGAAATGAAAACCACTTCAATGTTCATCAGGACAAATTCGTTTTAGTATTTTATTGGCACATTATTTAGCTTACCAGGAGAGTTCAGATATCACGGAAGCATATAACGTCGACAAAAAATATGGGTTTTTTTTATTTGCGGATGATATTAAGTATTCGATGCATGGAAATTGTAAGAAATCAAATAGAGGTATTTGATGCCGGAAATTCTGATATTTGAACCTTCGGCTCTCACCGTCGGTTTCCCGGCATTGAATACTCTATAACATCCGTAAATCTGAAAACACATATGTTTATCTACGATTTGAATACTCCTGATGATCTTGGGATAAATAGGCCCCAAATTCTCCGTCGAAAGAGCCTATAAACAGTCGGGACGAGTAAAACACGATGTGACCTGGGCTCACTTCCACAAAGCGATTAAGGCGTGAAGATTGCTGTAACTCTCTGACTAAAACATTGGCTAACGATAGCTATGATGTTAAGAGGGTCGGTCGGGTAGCCTAGTGGTTAAAGCGTTAGCTCGTCACGCCGAAGACCTGGGTTCGATTCCCGACATGGGTACAATGTGTTAAGCTCATTTCTGGTGTCCCCCGCCGTGATATTGCTGGAATATTGCTAAAAGCGGCGTAAAATCAAACTCACTCACTCACTATAATGTTAAGGGGACCATGGCGAACTGTTTTTGTTAACGTCAACATGTTTCATATCAATCAGAGTGAAACCAGATGACTGACAGGCTGCGGTGAAATAACTGGAATATTGTGGACTGTGGCAAAATACCATTTACTCTCTCACAAAAGGTATTGTAGCCTTCCAACAGTAATTGTGTCAGTGTGAAATTTATGTGATCAACGCATTTGTTACATATATTCGTCTTTCATGGTAAAAGACCTTAGAAACGGTTTTATTTCAGCAAATGGGATCCGCGTGGTTAAAATGGACAAAAACTTCTTCACTGGATATCGAAAAACAGCCATAGCTTCAGAAGAAGTTCTGATATCTGTACACTTACCTTACACCTCCGAAGTAAGTTTGGGCTATTGCATTTATCTGGGCCATCTGGGTACAACTGTATAAACAATAATAGTTAATTACAGGTAATGCATGATATGTAGTAACAAAGTAACAAATCTTTACAATATCAACACAAAAATGTTAAAAATGCACATCAAATGTTAAACCCAGTTCCGCTCAAGGACGTCGTTTCAAAACTTTATCCTATTCCATCATACAGATAAGAACACAACTGAGCACTTAACAATTCGTTTCGCCTTCAGAACGAATATTTCAGCGGCTTCAAGCAGGCCCATCGCAAAGATGACGACATCTCCATTGTGAACGCTGGCATGAAGGTGGAGTTTCTGAACGGGACTGACGTCGTAAGGGAGATTACTCTTGCGTATGGCGGCATGGCCCCAACAATAGTCCACGCCACGAAGACTATGGAGGCTCTAGTGGGACGGTATGTGCACATGCAAATGTATAATATCAGTGATCATGTTTTGGGTTATTGATGCAAACTTAATTCGTTGCGCTAAAATTGTGATTATAATTATTTACTTCCGTATTCTTAGAATTTCTCTATGTTGATTGGTCTGTTTCAGCTCCTGGAATGATGAGCTTGTAGACGAAGCTTGCCGAACCCTTGAGCGTGATCTCCCCTTGGATCCTGGCTCACCAGGTGGCATGGTGGAGTACCGCCGTACTCTCACTACCAGCTTCTTCTTCAAGTTCTATCTGTCTGTCACGAAGAGACTTATTGATAAGGTACATGTACAATACCATAATTCCCGCCCAGCAACGAAGTCGCTCAGTGCAAACATAAGTACGTTTTACATACCCTTAATGTCATTATCAACAGTGATGTATTTTCTTTCTGTCGTATAGTAGTTATTCCCCGCCAGATTACCCTTGTGAAGTTTACGGGATGTGTCCTTCCTTTGGCACATTTAAAAACTTGAAAACATTGAAGATACTGATATAAAAGTTAGGATGTATATTCGAAAAACACTGCTTGTGTTCAGTTGCCCAAATCTGGCTCCAGTTGCTATTTCATTTTTTTATAATTATTTTTAATTTGACCATATGGAAAGAAAACCGTTAATCAGTGAAACCTTCGACAGAACCAAGTCATTGTGAGATAATGATGTTCTTGGTATTTAATTCCTCACAGAAACCGTTGGGTCTTTTATTGATCATCGGTCGCGAATCAAGGAATTTCATTTATATTCCAACATATCAAACGTAATGAGTGAGTGAGTTTGGTTTTACGCCGCTTTTAGCAATATTCTAGCAATATCACGGCGGGGGACACCGAAAATGAGCTTCACACATTGTAACCATGTTGAGGAATCGAAACCTGGGTCTTCGGCGTGACGAACTATCATATCAAACGTAACTGTATTATATTAAAGAGCGCAGAAGTTCATACGTAGTGACAGTATAATTAATGCTTAACCTTCGAAATGCGTCGTAAGAACAAAGGCAAATCTGGTAATTAAGCTTATTTGATGTATTTGTAGGGACATGACGTGAACAACAAAATAGTCTCGGAGATTGTGTCTGGTTGTGGCGACATCACACGAGCGGTCAGTAAAGGGGTCCAGGTGTTTGAGGATGTGCCGGATGGACAGTCCCCGGGTGACGCTGTTGGGAGGCCGCTCGTGCATGTCTCCGCCCAACAACAGACAACAGGAGAGGCTGTGTATGTTGACGATCTCCCTAAACACGAAGGTGAGTTAGTTGAGGTTAAAGCCACGGATGACAGTTTTTCAGTTCTACAAGGCATCTGGGACTGATGTGACATGAAAGCTCAAAACGAGAAAGTGTTTTTGTCAACGAAAGTTATTTTCTTGAATTCATCACCAGTTTCTTGAGAAAGTTTATTCACTTTACGAAGTAAATTTTAAACACCGTCTAGCTGAGACTCAATAATAATGCGAGAAATAACGCTTTTGGTTGACTTGAGATCTTATGAATCACAAGCATCACTGGCAAGGCATTTCAACGTTGTCCAGAGCACTATTTTCTGATTTGCACTGGGGGAGATATCAGCAACATAGCACCATTAGGGAACCTCTAGGATCACGGAGACCAGAATCACAACAGTTGCCCAGAATCGCTTTAACAACGGGTGAACATATTGAAAATGTATTAACATACAGACCGAGTAATGGGCTGGAATGCTTCACTCGGGAATTTATAGGAGTAACATTGACTCATGTCTTTCTGTGAGTAAGTGAGTGTTTTTATGCCGCTTTTAACAATATTCAAGCAATATCACGCCGGGGGACACCAGAAATGGGCTTCACACATTGAACCCATGTCGGGATTCGAAACCGGGTCTTCGGCGTGACGAGCGAAGGCTTTAAGCACTAGGCTACCCGACCGCCCCTCATGTCTTTCAGATGAACTGTACCTTTCTATGGTGATCAGTACCAAGCCACATGCTCGCCTGGTGACAGTGGACCCATCTGCAGCTCTGGATCTCCCCGGCGTGGTCGACTACATAGACCACAGAGACGTCCCCGGTACTAAGAGATGGGGAGCCGTCGTGCCCTATGAAGAAGAGATCTTTGCAGCAAATAAGGTGAATGAAAAACCAAGTTGTAAATTAATTCATTCAAACGATGCGAATTCAAAAAGATTGTAAACCAATCGACCCGTTCCCCTGAATTCGGTTTAAGTTATATCATAACTATTATTGTGTTTTGTGCTAGCTTTCATGACATTGTCAAACCCATTTCTGGTGTCATCCGCCGTGATGATACTGGAATATTGCTAAAAGCGGCATAAAACCATACTCACTCACTCACTCATGACATTGTCCTTCGAGGAGTCATTAGTTGTAGTAACTTTGGACCATCCCTTACCAGTATCTATCATCCATATATGGCCAATGCCTCCTTTAACTATGTGAGTGAGTGAGTTGGCGTTAGAAATATCCCAGAAATGGGCTTTACATTTTATATCCCCATGAAGTGGATCTAACCAGGCCTTCGGCACGACAAACGAATGCCTTCACCACTAGTCTCTCCAATCAGCCTCTATGACAAATCGTCACTCTTTGTTCGTGAAACCTTCTAACCTTTGACCACATATCAATACCTCCAGCAAATTAGGCCTTTTGCTTGTGTGCATTGCCGTTGGTATTTAATCAGAACATAATCTCTCTTACAATTCTAGGTTATTTGCCAAGGGCAGATAATTGGTGCCGTGGTTGCTGACACACAAGAGCGGGCTCGTGTTGGAGCAGATAAGGTCAAGATTGTATATGAGGAACTCCAACCAATCATCACAATAAAGGTTTGCTGTCTGAACAAACCCCACATGTTCACCCATGACTTAATATGTGAGTAGACCCGTGAAGATCCGGGGTAGAATAGGTCTTCAGCAACCCATGCTTGTCCTAAAAGGCGACAATGAGGGTCTTGAGAGGCGACTATCGGGATCGGGTGGTCAGGCTTGCTGACTTGGTTGAAGCATGTCATCGTTTCCCAATTGCGTGGATCGATGCTAATGATGACAATCACTGGATTGTCAACCAACGCGATATTGCATAAATATCTGTTACAGTATATACTTTAAGCAATCCTCAACTCTAAAACGTTTCACCAGAAAAGGGCCCATTTCATATGTACCAACTAAAGTGACTTTAAAACAAGAATGCCCTACTGTTAAAAACACTTATAACAACATCAAAACAGCAGGACAATAGTATAAAAAAGACCTACGGTATCGCTGAGAAATTTCAGAGATAGGTAGGGATAACACAAATGTAGGTTTTTACCATATGTTAAAGCACCATCTTGTCCGTGGCCGAGGGTGACTCTCAGCAGCCTGTAGACTATCTCTAACTGGGCCCAATCTGCTAAATTCTCACTAATTCTGCTGACTTTAATAATTGCCTGCGCAATCATGTACAAGACAACACTCCCGATTGTGGGATTGCTGATACAATAACATTAATTCAGTTCAGTGTTTGCAATTTACGATTCAACTATTAAATTGTCCGTCATTATTCATAAATGACTTGCAACAATCATTTTATTGTTACTAAATGAAATATTGAAATATTATGAATGATTCGTATTAATCCAGACAGTATAAAGTTTAAGCAGTTTGGAGTTCACAGTGTATGTATCATCCCACATTACTGGTACAGTGTACAAAATAGTTCCGGTTTCATCGTTTCGCTAACTCGCGTAATAATTGTGATGTTTAGAATACCTTGTTTCTATATTTAACCTCCAGGAAGCAGAAGCGGCGAAATCTTTCTTCGACAAAGTGACCAGTTTGTCACGTGGTGACCTTGAAGCCGGTTTCAGCCAATCCGATCACTTTCTGGAAGGTGAGATTGAGATCGGATCTCAGGAGCACTTCTATCTGGAAACTCAGGCCGCAGCTGCAATTCCTAGTCGGGAAGAGGGCGTCATGGAGTTGTACACTAACTCACAGTTCCCGTCTCAAATACAGGTACAGTTGGCAATAATGAAGCTCGTCATCTACTAACTCGAAATCATCCTCTTCCACGTCTTTCCTTGGACCTGCTGAGGACCTGACCTGACTTGATTGAACAGTCCGACTGTTTAACGTTTTGATTAAGATTTATTGTAAAGCTTGATGCTTGAAGTGGGATGAAATCTCTAAGTGACCCATGGTCTAGACGCCTTAATGAACGCCAGGAGCGTGGACATGCTTCTGACAAACCTAGAAACACAATCAGGCTGAACCAGACATCGAACACCCGATAATGATTTCTAACACAGCTAGGAGACGGAACTCTGCACAGCGCAGGCCACCCGTGGCCTCATCATTTGAAGACATAGAGTCATATAAGCAGTATCCAATGTGTAAACTATGATGATCTTATTCACCCCTTTTTCCTGGAATAACTACAAAGAAATCACATATGTGGATTCACAGAAGTAGTATAAGTCGATAAAGGCTGTAAATTGAGATGATTACGTTTCTTTATTGACAAGTGAAATGTGTCTGAATGTCAAAGTGTTACAGGTTTTTTTGATAAATACATACAATTGATAATGACCACTGGGTATATTTCAGCACGCGGTAGCAGAAACACTGGGAGTGAGAGCCAACAAAGTGATATCTCGTGTTAAAAGAATAGGTAGGTGGTATCACGCAACACCGTGGACTTGTTCTCCTGAGTTTAAATCCACTTTGTTCACAATATATATCACTGGATTGTCTTGACTTGATTATTTACAGGCCGTCGGCGTATAACTGAAATATTGCTGTGTTTGGCGTTTAACAACAAATAAATTAAAAACAATGCGGGAAGAAAGCTAAAGTGACGATGGACGTTAAAGTTTATAACTGTGTGAAACCCAAAGGTCAAGGTCAAGGACACGAATACATACATACACACGAAACACAAGCGTAAAAAATTGTGTACGCAGGGCAACGGACTTAGTTCAAATGTGCCTCTGTTCACCCAGCAGGGAATGAGTACCCGATAAGTGAGGTGGATGAAAAAAACTCTCTTAGCGCCATTATGCAGTTTCGGTTGTATACTACCCAGGGAGTTGAGAATGATGAGCGGAATTCGAACCGAAATGCGAACGGATCAACTGATAAAACCGCTTTTGAGCAGATACTACATCTGGATATCTGAGGTATATAAATGTATGATATGATAATAATAATATTATCATTGCAAATTCGCGATTAGTGAAATGATGCTACTCTGCAAACGTATTTGTTATACCTCTTTTATATTATATTCCATTGGTTAATCCGTACCACGTGACCAAACATATACATTTCAATGTAGACCCCGAAATCATGTGACTGACACTGATCTCGAATATTGACGCGTCACATGATCAGCATTGACCTGTCACGTGATGAATATTGTCTCGTCTGCTAAACCATGTTTAAAGGCTTCATAAACTTTAAAGTGAGTTTCGGTATAACAAAACCGTCACGACCCGACCCCTTCGATGATTTGACCGTGTCCTGGGCCTGCAGCTTCGGGTTTCTCAGCCCATCTCAGGGGTCGGGTTCTCGTGTCCTTGTTTTCGCATACTGACCTCGTCAAGAGTAATTATTTGTATAGAGTTGATCCACCCGCGCTCAGTAACATGCAAATACAGCATTGAGCACAAACATGTCAGTGAACATCCTGACTTTCGGCGATAACACCAGCTGACACGTCGTGAAAGGACATGTTTGATACGGGTACTACAGTAAACTACGGTTATAACGAACACGCTTATAACGAACTGACGGATATAACGAACTTGCTTTTTTTGGTCCCGACTACTTGTTGTAGTTATGCTGTATATGTGCTTATAACGAACTACGGTTATAACGAACTAAAATATGTAGTCCGTTTGAGTTCGTTATAACCGTAGTTTACTGTATTTGTAAAAGGCAGTTGTTTTGGTGCCCTTCATCGGAGTGCGTTTCAGGAAGCTTCATACCCTGTTAAAGGACCTGGTGTTGATTATATTCTCTATATCAGATGATCTTTTCTTTCACACTGCCTTTTTGGAGCACGGGTGTCCCAGTCGTCTAAGAAGCCGCAATTCACTGTGCAGAGTTGTCTCTTAGGCATGCCAGAAACATTTGATCATGGGTTCGAATCCCCGCCCGCCCCGATATATTTTGTCAACACCCGACCCGTACTCGTGGGTTTAACCAGAGTGGTAAACGTCGGAGACAGAACTGCATCAGTTCAATCTTTCCTGAGCTAACACACCGTAAAATAACAGCAATACTGTTCAAAGAGGCGTTAAACCTAACTCACTCACTCACTCACTCACATACAATGCGTTTACTTGTTTCATTCATTCATAGGAGGAGGATTCGGAGGGAAACAGAGCCGAACTATCTCAGTTGCACTACCCGTAGCTGTCGCGGCAAACAAGTACGGCCAAGAACAAGTTTTGTTTTATTTTTGTAACGAAATATTATATTATTCTTCTGTCTCCCTCTCTACAATCAATATCTACTGCCTGCTGTGAGAACATGTAAATTTAAAGTAAGACTGTCCTATGCATTCATTGACAAATGTAACAGCGGAATTACCCAGGCGATTATATTTTGATCTAGATAATGTTAAAACGTCCAAAAGACGTACGACGGCAAGGTCAGAATGTGCCGGTATTGGACTGCGTGTGATACCATATCTAAACATCACAGTAAATTCAGTTGTCTCTCATGCAGTCTCGTGATTAAGTAATATATACAGACCATCTCAGATCGATGTTAAATAATCTCCACCCCATAACCAATTCAGCAATTAACCAATTGCCAGGCAGACCTGTAAGCGAAATTGTTGGCTACAATTTTAACAAGAAATAACGTCTATTATGCACGTCTCTACATCACATTCCAGACTTCGCCGACCCGTCCGCTGTATGCTTGACAGGGACGAGGACATGGTTATCACAGGAACACGTCATGCATTCATCGGCAGATATAAGGTATTCTGTGTGTGAGCTGAAATAAAGGATGTACGAATGGACGGGATGGGGGTGGGGTGGGGTGGGGGTAGGGGGGGGGGGGGGTGGTGGTGTAGTTTTAGGGAGTGAATAAGTGTGGGAGTGAATAATTGTGGAGGGTGTGTGTACCAAGGACACGAGGTCACTTAGCCAAATGCCAAGTTAAATAAGGTGTCGGAAAAAAGCATTCGCGCCCCACCTCTGTATCAACCAGTGGTTGAACACATGAGCAACAATCCATCCAACTACGATAACACACTTTCAGTCTGTTCATTCGTTTAAGTTACGAAAATCATGAGGTACAGTCGGCTATACCAAAATGTCTAAAGCACTTGAGGACGCGGTTCTGGCAATTTAATATGCTGCTATGGGCCCCGTCGGATAAGCTAGCTATACAAATAATGAATATGTTACGGAGGTATTCTGTTCCCGAATCCCCACGGGGTCAAGGTACACTGCTGTCAATAGTGTGTTTAAATATGTATTTATCCTCCCGATTATGGAATGTTTCGGTATTGAATCTTGTATAATATAAGTAAAATGTTTAATTTTATATATTACACTATTCAAAAATGTGTATTGTTTCAACAGGTTGGGTTCACATCCACGGGAAGGATTATGGCGTACGATGTGAAGCTTTTCTCCAACAGTGGTTCCACCATTGATCTTTCGCCAGAGGTAAAGGACAAGGGCGCCATAAAGTAAAAACATATAAATAGATTGCCAATAGAATGATTCAAATCTGTATTGAAAGGATACCCATGAAGATCCGGGGTGAAATAGGTCTTCAGCAACCCATGCTTGCCATAAAAGGCGACTATGCTTGTCGTAAAAGGCGACTAACGGAATCGGGTGGTCAGGCTAGCTGACTTGGATGATGCATGTCATCGCATCCCAATTTCGTGGATCCATGCTCATAATGTCACACACTGGATTGTCTGGTCCAGACTCGAATATTTACAGGCCGCCGTCATATAGCTGGAATATTGCTGAGTGTGGCGTTAAACAACAAACAAACAAAAACAACTGTATTTAAAGGTGACGGTATCATCCTCCTCCTCATCATCATCATCCTCCTCAATCCACCCCTCCATCCCTCCATTAGGTCTTTTCCGGACTGGAGTAAGATGATTTTACATAGATTGCATGTACCCAGGTGATGACAAAGGCCGTGTCTGGTGTTGACAACGCCTACTTCATTCCTCACATCAACGTCGTGGGCCGCATGTGTAAGACAAACATCCCATCAGCAACCGCCTTCAGGGGATTCGGAGCGCCACAAGGCATGTTTGTGACCGAATCTGTGATAGACAAGATGGCGGACTTCCTCAATATACCAGGAGAAGTGGTAAGGGGTCAAGAGTGACATCATCGACCCCGCATTCCTCTACCTGTAAACTGTTTATTTGTGATAAATCAGAATTCAAACGTTGAACTGATATACGGAAGAGGTTCTAACATATAAATTATTTGCTCGTCTTAATTTGACAAATGTATGCAGCTTACATAAAATGTCTCATTCTAAATTTTGCAAATGCATTTAAAATGAATTTACATTAAGGATTCATAGCTGTGCCTTTTTATTTTTTCATGAAGGGGACCACCAAAATCCACATATAAGACTGGGAAAAACGCAATAGGCGACTCGGATGAATTGCTGTAAGCGTTGCTTATGGATCTTCTCCATGGATTGAAAATCTGTATCTTGTTTGTGCTCAGTGCAATTCAAAATTATGAATTAAACACTGCTTTATGGTGAAACAATTATGGATATATCGAAACGTTTGAATAATGTTTCAGATTCGATCCAAGAACCTGTACAAGGAAGGGGAGCTAACCCACTATAACCAGCCTGTCATTGACGCTAACCTGCCACGGCTCTGGTCGGAATGTGTGTCACAGAGCTGTTTTACACAGAGAAGAAAAGAAGTAGACAAGTTTAACAGGTACTTTTATTTATGCGATATTATCTATTTATGACCTGTTTGTTCTACCCCTTACACAAGACATGAATACGATCAAATCGGCGTTCATTAATATATAATGCACCCAAAATTATGTGCGCGACAAACATTTGAGATTAAGTAAAGGGAATGGCGGATACTGGTATGAATTATATGCTTCATCATTACCTGCCTATCTTAATATAATTTGTCCTGGTTAGGAATCTAGTAGCCTATGCTTGTCGTAAGAGACGAAATAGATGGTGTGGTCACTGGTTCGTTGACTTGCTTGATGGCATGTCATCCTACCACTTCGATATGGGAGGTTACCAACAATATCAATCACAGGCCTGGTCAAACTGGATTCAGGTTTCAATGGGACAAAAGCTAAAATAAACAAATAAACATGGCGTTGTGTATTTTGTCTTTCACTCCAAAATGAATCTGTTTCGGCGGACAATTGCCAATGATTAATCTCTGACTTTGACGTTTAATATTTACACAACATATGTTCAAATTGGTGATATCGTAAAATGCTTTGTTTGCTTGTTTGTTTGTTCGTTGTTGAACGCCGCACTCAGCAATATTCCAGCTATATGACGACGGTCTGTAAATAATCGAGTCTGGACCAGACAATCTAGTGATTGACATCATGAGCATCAATCCACGGAATTGGTATACAATGACATGCATCAACCAAGTCAGCGAGCCTGACCACCCGATCCCGCTAGTCACCTCTTGCGACAAGCATAGTCGCCTTTTATGGCAAGCATGGGTTGCTGAAGACCTATTCTACCGCGGATCTTCGCGGGTCCTGTAAAATGCATTACATGATAACGTTACCTGCAAGACGTGTAACCTAGCACTTCTGACCTCATACCTATATACGTGACCACGTCTGGAGTACAGGACGATGACAAGAGGCGACACAAGATATGTATCCTGAGAGAGGTTTACATTTAAGAAAGAATGGAAAAAACCCACTGACGTCACTTCCTGTGTTATTCCCCAGACGCACAACAAAAACAACTAATCCTTTCAAATCGAAAAACTAGCGAAAGCAACTAAATCAGATTTACAAAAACTCAATGGTACTTAAATTAAAATGTACTGACTTTATATACTTCAGTGAAAGCCGATGGAAGAAGCGTGGTTTGAGCGTAATTCCAACCAAATTCGGCCTGTCGTATGAGGCTCCGTCTAAGTTCCTTAATCAGGCCTGTGCCCTGGTGACGCTCTACCTGGACGGGTCTGTGTTGGTATCTCACTGCGGGGTAGAGATGGGACAAGGACTTCACACGAAGATGATTCAGGTAATTCCTAAATTAGTGCATACATCATTATGTTTGACTAAATCATAATGCTTTTATACTGAAGATGTATTATATACATACTGCCTTCATCCATATAGGCTGAGACCTTGTGTTGATGCTATTTGCTGACCTTGAAACATAATACTATACTCTAGCTATATTACGTGCATACTGTTTATACTTATGTATACAATCTGAAACGTTGTGTTGGTGATATATACTGATCTTTTAACAGCTCACTGAACTTGCGATTACATACGCTACAATTTCATAAATGATAATTATTTACTAACCGCCAAAAGAAACACGAACCAAAGAAACATTTTGAGAAGTATGTACTTTAAGAGATGTGTACCACAATGTGACAAAACTAACAATCAGTTAAGTGTTACCACAGTGTCTTTGTTCTTATCACGATATGCTGCACATGATTTCCAAACTTTACACGCTAATCCTGCACCAGACAAATGGTGCATCTCGAGTCACTGGTCTATGACGTCACATGTAATGCGTGCATGAGCGTGGATACACAACATCGAACCAATCTATTATTTCTTGAATATGAGTAATTCTTTAAATATTAACCAACATGGTATGGTATTCGCGTTTCTTTTGTCGGTGAATTTGTATCACAAAAGGTCATATATGTCAGTGATGATGCATGATTTCCAGTAATTATTTTTGTATTTGACAGGTGACGAGTCGAGCGTTAGGTGTTCCTACATCTGATGTCTTCATCAATGATACTGCAACAGACAAAATCCCATACACCAGTCCCACCGCCGCCAGCTCCGGGTCAGATCTCAATGGAGGAGCTGTGCAGGTGCGTGAGTATATACCTGGATGGGCACGGTGTGTGGCGGCGTATTTTCATAATCACGCTTCCCATCCTGTTTTTCCTGCCTAAAAATAACTTTTGTCAATCCAGCTCTGAAAATAACCTGCCCAGAAGAAATATTATAAGGGATTAGGAGATTAAGAGACATGACGTCTACTCTTCTGCCATTCTTGACGAGAGGTTAGGTCGAAAGGTCAAAAATGAATGTTAGAAACGAATTTCTCAAACATTAAATGATAGTATTTGGCTAATAAAGTGTTGGGGTGCACAGAAGTATTGAAGGCTCCGGATGGCCTGAAATAACATAACCTGAGTCACACAAACATTCAAATATAAGTATTATTTCAGCAATGAGAGGGGTAATATGTAATCCTATACTTGTGAAAAAAGAACACCCGTAATACTACAGGAGGATTTCTGATGAAACATGGAGTATTAATGTGTGCCTTAGATCCACTTGTTTGCATGTCGATTATGAAAATGTAATTGAGAAGACAACGTATGTTCTTAACTGTTCTTAAATGCCACTTAAAGAAGTTATGTTCTTAACAGTTTGTAAATTACATTGATCACCTTTCAGAATGCCTGTGAAATACTCAGAGGACGCCTCGAGCCTTACATCAAGGCCAAGCCAAAGGGAAACTGGTCCGACTGGGTACGTCCTTTCATATTGTTTAATATATCAGGTTAAAGAATGAGATATGGTCCATATTTAGAAGTTAATGTGAAAATTGCTACTACACTCTTAAAAAGAAAGAAACGCATATGTGTTTTGAGAATTCCAATTTTATTTTTTTTATCCAGTAATCGTTATAAAAACGTTAATCATGTCATCTTTGTTGTGCATTTCGCGCAAACACATCTCAAAATGTTTTTTGTAAACGTTTATCTGCAAAAATGCAAAGTTTTCAGCACAATGCACGTGCAAAGTGTTGGAAACAAGAGCAGAGACACTGACTATAAGTTCTTTACGAATTTTCTGACGTGAACGGAGATCGAAAAATGCCAAGATTACCTGCAGCTGACCGAAATATCGCCATTGGACGTTTGGAAGCAGGTGAGTCCCCGACACTTCAACGTTCACCAACGTTCATCGATATACCCGCACTAATTCGACTCAAGATCATCCCAGAAGTGGAAGACCAAGAATGACCACCCCTGCTCAGGATCGGTACATCCGGTTGCATCCTCTTCGGAATCGATTTGCTATAGCAACGGAAACTGCAGGACAAGTGCCTGGTATGAGAAGAAATTCCGACCAAACCATCAGAAATCGTCTGTGGGAAGTGGGAATTCGAGCGAGACGACCAAATGTTGGATCTGTCTTGCGACGTCTACACCGTCAACGACGTGTCAGGTGGTGCAACAGAGTACAGGCATGGGATCTCAGGAACTGGCAACGCGTTTGGTTCAGCGATGAGTCACGTTTTGTTCTTCAACGACGGGATGGAAGACAACGTGTATACCGACGTCGACATGAACGTTTTGCGCCGAACTGCGTTCGACAGGTGGACCGATTTGGTGGAGGGAGTGTCATGGTGTGTGGCGCCTTATCCTACACAGGTAAATCACAGTTAGTGGTTGTCCAGGGCAATCTTACAGTAAACCGATACATAGACCAAATTCTGCTTCCTCACCTCCTCCAAACTTTGGAACGCCAGAGGGAGCTGTTCCAACTTGACAACGCTCGGCCCCACGCAGCACGTGTAACAGTTAATTTCCTTGTTAATGAGAACATCAATGTCCTTCCAAATCGCCTGATCTCAACCCGATTGAACATTTGTGGGACGAACTTGATCGACGCATCCGTCAACGTCACCAGCGTCCCCACACACTGGCACAACTCGCCAACGCCTTACAGGAGGAATGGCGAAGATTTCCCCACTTGCGCAATCTGTGCCAAGGAGGTGACGGCTGCAAGAGGTGGTGTGACCAGGTACTGACCATGACGCCCCCTTGTGGCTACACATGTGCAATGACTGAACTGAATTAATGCTGACAATGACGACAATGCTTTTGTCGATCACTGTGTCTAATTTCATTTGATTGTGTTAACGCATATTCTGTGTAGATACTTTTACATCCGCTTAATAAATATCCTTATTTTTTAACTATGCGTTTCTTTTTTTGAAGAGGGTATATTCACGAATGATGACATCAATGTCAATACACTCCTATCTCATGTTGACTGTTTGTTGCTTAACAATGATTGTACTGTACAGTAAAAGACATCATGGTTTGTTCTGATTCACAGGTCAACAGTGCGTACATGGATCGTGTTCCGTTGTCGGCCTCAGGCTCCTACTTGTAAGTAATTTTATACCTTAACAGGTTTGACTCATTGTGATACTACTGTGCCATACAATATATACTGCATAAACAATATGTAACCCATTATCATTCACAACAAATAAAACCCTTGTTATAGTTCTAGTTATAATAGGGCAGGGTTGGTCCAGTCGTCTTCCGGCCACCATTCGCCGTGCAGAGTTGCGTCTCCAAGGTACACTAGAAATCATAGGTTCGAATCCTGGATTCGCCCCGATTGCTACAAGATTGCAGCTGGAGATAAGCCGCGAAGACCAGCATAGCACCAAGCTTACATGCCGTGATATAGCTGCAATACTGCTCAAAGTGACCATCAACCAAACTAGCAAGAAGTACGAGTGGTCTACTATGAGAATATGTCATGTGCATATATTTTTAAATATGTATTGACTACTAAACCGTAGTGGGTTATCAGTACGGCAGTCAGTACCACAATGCCTGACGTAAGATACGACTTAAATGAGTATCTAGTTGTTACAATGTGTGGCTTTGATGATTGTGGATCACCGAACCTGGATGGCGTGTATCATGGATTATGGCCTCCCTCACTGATGTGGCCGACCCTGACTCCTTTTTTTTTTACAGTTTTTAGCCATGTAGCTGAAATATTGCAGATTTTAGAAGCATCCAGTGACTTAGTCAAAGATAATGCACTGTGCCTATGTTGTAATGCAGATAGCAACACCATGCATCCAATAGAGGTGGACAAGGATGACTGCTGAGACAGTGACTATTTACAGTGCCTTCTGAATTATTTCAGCACGAAAGGTTTGGACTATGACGAAAAACTAAACAAGGGCACGTTCTTCAACTACTTCTCATGTGGAGTGGCTTGCTCCGAAGTGGAGATCGATTGTCTAACAGGTGACCACCAGGTAGGTTGTTCTCTTTGGGCCATGTCTAAATGGGATGTTGCGTCAAGGAGTTTTATTAGATCTTCAGGAATTATGGAAATGAAGCGCATGTTTTAGCACTTGCACTTTGTTAATTTGAAAATCTTGCAAAGAAGAAAGTTATGCAAATGATCCATAAGCACCACATTACGACACACACCTTTATTTTCTTTCACGTGTTTTACATGATCCGTATAAACAACAGAACCATACGTACCCTACTTTCACGTTTTACGTGATCCGTATACACTACGCTGCTTCACGTAACTTACTTTACTTACTTTTGCCCGATCCATGTACACTACTACGCGCACCTTACTTTCACATGTTTTGCCCGATCCATGTACACTACTACGCGCACCTTACTCTCACATGTTTTGCCTGATCCATGTACACTACTACACGCACCTTACTTTCACATGTTTTGCCTGATCCATGTACACTACTACACGCACCTTACATTCACATGTTTTGCCCGATCCATGTACACTACTACACGCACCTTACATTCACATGTTTTGCCCGATCCATGTACACTACTTCATGTACCTTACTTTCACATGTTTTGCCCGATCCATGTACACTACTACAGGCACCTTACTTTCACATGTTTTGCCCGATCCATGTACACTGCTACATGTACCTTACTTTCACATGTTTTGCCCGATCCATGTACACTACTATACGCACCTTACTTTCACATGTTTTGCCCGATCCATGTACACAACTACACGCACCTTACATTCACATGTTTTGCCCGATCCATGTACACTACTACGCGCACCTTACTTTCACATGTTTTGCCTGATCCATGTACACTACTTCATGTACCTTACTTTCACATGTTTTGCCCGATCCATGTACACTGCTACATGTACCTTACTTTCACATGTTTTGCCCGATCCATGTACACTGCTACATGTACCTTACTTTCACATGTTTTGCCCGATCCATGTACACTGCTACATGTACCTTACTTATACATGTTTTGCCCGATCCATGTACACTGCTACATGTACCTTACTCTCACATGTTTTGCCCGATCCATGTACACTACTACATGTACCTTACTTTCACATGTTTTGCCCGATCCATGTACACTGCTACATGTACCTTACTTTCACATGTTTGGCCCGATCCATGTACACTGCTACATGTACCTTTCTTTCACATGTTTTGCCCGATCCATGTACACTGCTACATGTACCTTACTTTCGCATGTTTTGCCCGATCCATGTACACTGCTACATGTACCTTACATTCACATGTTTTGCCCGATCCATGTACACTACTACATGTACCTTACTTTCACATGTTTTGCCCGATCCATGTACACTACTACATGTGCCTTACTTTCACATGTTTTGCCCGATCCATGTACACCACTACGCACACCTTACGTTCACATGTTTTGCCCGATCCATGTACACTGCTACATGTACCTTACTTTCACATGTTTTGCCCGATCCATGTACACTGCTACATGTACCTTACTTTCACATGTTTTGCCCGATCCATGTACACTGCTACATGTACCTTACTTTCACATGTTTTGCCCGATCCATGTACACTACTATATGTACCTTACTTTCACATGTTTTGCCCGATCCATGTACACTGCTACATGTACCTTACATTCACATGTTTTGCCCGATCCATGTACACTACTACGCGCACCTTACTTTCACATGTTTTGCCTGATCCATGTACACTACTTCATGTACCTTACTTTCACATGTTTTGCCCGATCCATGTACACTGCTACATGTACCTTTCTTTCACATGTTTTGCCCGATCCATGTGCACTGCTACATGTACCTTACTTTCACATGTTTTGCCCGATCCATGTACACTACTATATGTACCTTACTTTCACATGTTTTGCCCGATCCATGTACACTGCTACATGTACCTTACATTCACATGTTTTGCCCGATCCATGTACACTACTACGCGCACCTTACTTTCACATGTTTTGCCTGATCCATGTACACTACTTCATGTACCTTACTTTCACATGTTTTGCCCGATCCATGTACACTGCTACATGTACCTTACTTTCACATGTTTTGCCCGATCCATGTACACTGCTACATGTACCTTTCTTTCACATGTTTTGCCCGATCCATGTACACTGCTACATGTACCTTACTTTCACATGTTTTGCCCGATCCATGTACACTGCTACATGTACCTTACTTTCACATGTTTTGCCCGATCCATGTACACTACTACATGTACCTTACTTTCACATGTTTTGCCCGATCCATGTACACTGCTACATGTACCTTACTTTCACATGTTTTGCCCGATCCATGTACACTACTACACGTACCCTACTTATGCATGTTTGGCCCGATTCTACATGTACCTTTAAGTTACTATAATATGTTTTACTTCAATACAAATGTCAAATAAGTACATTGAATCAGTAGATTTAACAATTTATATATGTACATTGAATCAGTATTTTTCACATAAATGAAAAATTCGCTGTGGCGCTGAAATTTCTTTCAGGTTTTGCAGACTGACATTGTGATGGATGTTGGCAGAAGCCTGAACCCTTCGATCGACATCGGCCAGATTGAGGGTGCTTTCATGCAGGTAAATAAGTGCCTCGCATACCACAGTGTGGAAAGTATGTGTAGTGCAGCTGTAGGGACGTATGTAGTGCAGCTGTAGGAACGTATGTAGTGCAGCTGTAGGGACGTATGTAGTACAGCTGTAGGGACGTATGTAGTGCAGCTGTAGGGACGTGTGTAGTGCAGCTGTAGGGACGTATGTAGTGCAGCTGTAGAGACGTATGTAGTGCAGCTGTAGGGACGTACGTAGTGCAGCTGTAGGGAGTATGTAGTGTAGCTGTAGGGACGTATGTAGTGCAGCTGTAGGGACGTATGTAGTGCAGCTGTAGGGACGTATGTAGTGCAGCTGTAGGGACGTACCTACAAAACGGTGTTACTGCCTATCTTTCTTGTCAACACTGGGTGCCAGAAATGTGCTCCTCTCAGTTGACTCAGCTCAACCACGTTTCAATAATCGTCCGTACGTTGTACATGTAGCTATGCCACTCATAAACTCTAGTTCATTCATATGGACGTAATTAAACAAAGTTCGGCAGTCAGTAGAACGGGATTGAAACATATTCTGTTTCTAAGTTCCCTTGATATTCGAGGAAGCCATACAAATGAAAGCCGTGCAATTTGACTATTCTTAAATTATTTTTCATGTAATATTTTTGACTAACTGCTTGATATTGGAGGATTGAATATTTCTGTTCTTATGTTTTCTTACTGGATAAAAACATACTTATTACAAACATAACCACCATTATTTTTTCCTCAGGGATACGGGTTATTCTGTCTCGAACAGCAGAAGATCTCACCAGCAGGACTTGTCCTCACTCGAGGCCCGGGAACATACAAGATTCCAGGCTTTAAGAACATCCCGGTCACACTGAACGTCACTTTGCTGAAGGGCAGCGTCAATAAACGTGCAGTTTACTCTTCCAAGGTAAGCTTCAACACTTGGTGATGATAGTGAAGGTGCGATATCTGGCATAATGGGTCGATGTGGTGTTAAGGTTCGTTGTTCCCATCACCCATAGGTTCCCCGGTCATAAACTACTCCAAGCAACCCAGGAATGACATTATTATGAGTCGACTGAATCGTTATTGATTAGTTGTCCAGGGTCTGTGACTTAGCTTAATGTATCCCCTGACAACGAGGAACGTTGCTCACTCTGTCGACCACGTTGATCATTTACACACGCTGCCGTATTATAATTGGACTATTGCTGACTCCGACATAAAACAACATTCACCTATGCCAATCACCCGACTGATCCCATTTGTAGGTAACCATGCCAATTCATTTTCTTATATTTGCCACCCAAAATATTTTCCAAAAAATTCATCCATGTTTTATTAAAAAAAAGGTTTAGGTTCTATATAGTTTTGCAGCTTTAGGATATTCGATCGATTCATGATATCATCCACCAATCGATGAAAACGTATTTACATTTTCTTGAAAGGCAATCATTACAATTATAAATGATTGAAACGTTCTATAGGGCATCGGAGAACCTCCTCTGTTCCTGGCGTCGTCGGTGTTTTTTGCCGTCAAGGACGCCATCAAATCGGCGCGAAAGGACGCGGGAGAGAGCCGTGAGTTCCGTCTGGACAGTCCGGCCACGCCCGAGAAGATCCGGATGGCGTGCCGGGATCAGTTTTCCAAACAGGTGAGACGTACATGGTTTGAAGGTGAAAATAAGATGTACATGATTAACTCTGGTTATCAACGGTAGGGTGGAAGAACAATGCTCTTCCTACAACTAAGATGCACGAATGGTTCCAGGTAGACATGGAGACGATGTGTTTCTGCATTATTCTAATTCTTCTTACCTGACAGTTATTATTGTTTTGTGTGTCTGTGGCATTTTGACACGATATTCTTCTTACCTGTCTCAAAGCTGTTGTGTTTCTGCGGCATTTGGATACTTCTTGCCGGACAGGTTGTTTTAGTACGGCTGTTGTGTTGCCACTTGTTTAGATCCAGCCATTTTGGGGGGTTTTAGTCATAAAGTGTTTATCAGTTTTTTGTTACATATCAATTGCATTGATATCGATTATTGTTATTATTTCAGCATCGTATAGTTCCTATTCCCGTGAAGATCCGGGGTAGAATAAGTCTACAACAGCCCTTGCTTGCCGTAAATGGCAACCATGATTGTCGTAAGAGGCGACTAACGTGAACGGGTTGTCAGACTGGCTGACTTGGTAGATGCATGTCATCGTATTCCAATTGTGTGGATCGATGCTCATGATGTCAGTCACTGGATTGTCTGGATTATTTACAGACCGCCGTAATGTGGCTGGAACTGCTGAGTGCGGCGTTTAACAACAAACAAAGTTTAATTAGGCCCTCCCTTGTTACAACCCTTGTGGTGTTGTTACAATGTGTGGCCTGGATGATTGTTTGTGATCGTGCCCCAACCAATCGTTGATCATACCATTAACTTCTAGTTTGTCTGGTCCGGACGCGAACTTCTGGTTTGTCTGGTCCAGACGCGATCGTTTTTAGTTCCACGTAATATAGCTAGAGCGTTGCTAGCTGTGGCGTTGAACAAAAACCACCCACCTATCCACCCACTGACCTATTCACTGATTCATAAGTTAGGGTAGACCTTTGTCAGTGGACAAGTGATAACGTATTGTTGTTGAACTGTTTTATTTATTTATAATCTTTCCAGTATTTGTAGTATTTGTTATTGCAGTTCCCCGAAGCCGCGCAAGGCACCTACACGCCATGGTTTGTGGACTTATGAGGCGTTGGATTGGAAGGAACATGTGTCTTTTTCACAAATAATTTACACTAAATTCGAGTACATCTTTCAGAAGCAAGTGATTTGTAAGCAAATTCGTAATATTGACACACTTCTTGATAACTGGTTTGTGTATACTGTGCCTCCATACATTTACATTTAGATCCATCCTCGATTATACAGTATATTGGAAGCAATGACTCACTCTGATACTCCCCAACATAAATGAGGAGGATGTAGATCTGTCTCGGTGATAATGATTGCAATAGTTCAATTATTTCCACAGACTATTTAGATGCCAAATTTGAACATAACTCGTACAGCATCGTGTAAGACTCGGCACAAACTATACAACGAACATTTTGTACATCAAGAAATGAAATGAAATGTCCCTATCAAAAATTGAGTATTATATGTATGACCAAGTTGCACGGATGGCTCGAGGTACAAGTAGAATATTGATATACGATGTTTTCAAACAAAATGCTACTTTTTATCTGAAGTAGATATTGAGCCAAGAACCTTCGGGCTGTGTTCAATTTACGGATTCTCTCTCCTAAGTGAATGTTTGCTCGTGACATCCCACATATATTGACAAGGGGAGGTAATCCATAATCCAAGCATCTTGTTAGTTGAATTACCCGAGATAAAATATGATCAAGTCTGTAAATGCAACTACATTACTAAGCTCAAGCAGCAGAGGATGTTTGTCCCTAGCATATGGTGTCATCTCAACGTCAGACCTTAAAGAACGTTCCCGGTCACATATGAATAGCTTGGGGGTACCGTTTCACAGTATGCTTATTATTGTTCCGAGGCACGATTGGCCCAATCGCCTATAGCAGCTAAGAGTTGCGTCCTTTAGGCGTCCCAGAAACCTATGGCTGCAGGTTCAACTTTTCCAGTTCGCCCTGATTAAGCAAATATCCGTGCCCGTGGGTTTCACAAAAGTGGTCAAAGGCTAAATATAAATTTTTTATTACTTTGCGATTTCCCTTATGAAACTGACACATCGTGATGTAACTGAATAAGTGTTCAAAGAGGCGTTAAACCAGTCAATCATTGCTCCTCAGAATGTTTATTTTAGTTTTGTAGTTTCTGAAGTCTGCATATCTTTGCAGTATGCGTATCGTAAAAAGGTTATACCCATGGTGCACTAACACATCAATTGACATCCATTACTCCAGGTCGTCACGCCGAAAACCCGGGTTCGATTCCCGACATGGGTACAATGTGTGAAGCCCATTTCTGGTTTCCCCCGTCGTGATATTGCTGGAATATTGCTAAAAGCGCCGAAAACCATACTCACTCACTCACTCACCATTACTCCAGGGTAATAATTCAAGTACACCATAGCCAACATGGGAATATGCCACATTCCGAGGATGACAACCAACGGTACAAGTTGAAAGACTTCAAGAACGATGGAACTTCATCCTTTCACCAAACAACATTAAAAAGCATCCCAGATCATCCAAGTGAACATTTTTAACAGATCAAGCAAATCTATTTTAGGATATACGTTACAGCATATATCATACCATTCCACGAATCGAGAGATATATTTTTTGTACTCAAAATGGGAAAAGATAACATAAATATACAAAAATATTGTTTTATACTATATGTATTTACGCAAAAAATAAACAATGACAGATTTACGTTTTGTGCTGTTTTATACAATGTAGCAAACACACATGAACTCTGCAATTACTTGTGTTCAGAATTCTAAAACAGAGGTTGCGCTGCGGTTCAAGACACCGCAATTCAGTGTACAGACTTGCGTCTTAAGGCTGTGCCAGTATTCGTTATCTGAGATTCTACCCGATCACAATTAAAAGTCCATGTCAATACTATAATCGTAGTGTGGCTTATTAATAGGTGTGACCGCCTCCGTGGTCTAGTGGTAGACCGTCCGCCCGGAGAGCGGAAGGTCCGGGGTTCGATCCCCGCCCGCGTCATACCAAAAGACGTAAAAATATGGTACTTGTTGTTACCCTGTCTGGCGCTCGACATTAAAGGGCTAAAACAAGGACTGGTCGGCTCGGAGTCAGTATACTGTGTCTGAGTAGGGTATTCATGTTAAACTGCGACATGGTATCTCCGTGTGCTAGCACTATAAATCGGCATCGGTCCGGTCAACAAGCAACCACACACACACGTGCATGCACGTCGCTATATAAGTGCAACAATCTTGGACGCGACGTTAATCCCCATTTCACCTCACGTATTAATAGGTGTGTAATAAATATTAAAGTTAAAGAATATACAATGACCGTTTGTTTTTCCAACATACATACGAAAGTTCAAACACCAGTAAGACGAGAGCGAGTGCTATTCCTATTCCAGTTATATAGAATGCACTTTGTACATCCACAAGGCGTAGCGGCTGACCCTTGCGCTGCTTCAAGACACATTTGGATCGTGATGGCCACCACTTCTTTCTCCACAGGTCCATCAGACCAGTTTCATAGAAAGACAGCACCCTGCAACAATGTGGAAGTTTAACATACCAATGATAAGGTCAGATTATTAAAGAACATGGTTTACGAATCCGCCGACTCCAAAATTCTGAAATGTGAAGAAAATACTTGTAAAGTTGCTGCTTTTTTTTGCGCGGACCAGCTATAAGAAACATTTTAAGAAACAAAGCTATCGCTATCAACAGAAACATATTTTTTAAAATATTGTAATTATATCTTGATGAAATAAATATATCTTAAAACTTCAAAACAAAAAGAATCCTGGCGAATCGCGAGAGGAAAAGCAAACTCTGAATTTCTTTATTTGAAATTGGATCTTTGAAATTTTTATATTTTTGACATACCGATTTGCTTTGGTGGGCCAAAAATCCGGACACTCCTGGCATAACATAAATAAACAGTACGGCAAGAAAATAGACAAGTGTTTTTTGTTTAAGAACGTGTTTTGTTTGTTTGAGTGCGGCGTTAAGCAAGAAAAAATGTTTCAATTTTGGCAGAGGTTTTACAGCTTCAAACAATTCATTGTTGATTGGTGATGAGCACGCCGTCGGGTACGATGATGATACGCAATCAACCAAGTTACCGAGTCCGACAAACCGATCCATTAAGTCGCCTCTTACGGCCCCGTTCTACAAAGCGATCGTAGCGCTAAGACGATTGTAACTCACATACCGTAACATAAACTTATGATAGTTTTAGCTCTACGGTCGCTTTGTGGAGCGTGTCCAGTACATATTGCAGAAGACCTATTCTAAAATGGAATCTATACGGAGTTTGAGATGGTGAACAATGGCAATTTAATATCTACGATGCTGACTTTTACACCACTGTTTCCTCTGAGGATGATCATGCATTTTACGTGGTTTATTTGCATTACATTGTTGCATTTCTTACATCCGATCATGGGTACCTATCATCATTTATCTATTATCTTTATATTCCCTAGAAGATGGGGAATCATGTTGATAGAGTTAAGACGTTTGTTTGTTGTTTAACGCCGCACAGCTATATGGCGGCGGTCTGTACATAATCGAGTGATTGACCATCAACCATGTCAGCGAGCCTGACTACTCGATCCCGTTAGTCACCTCTTACAACAACCACAGTCACCTTATTCTACAAGCATGGGTTGCTGAAATACTATTCTACCCTGTATCGCCAAGGGTCAACGTAAGACGGTAGAACGCTTACGCGACTGGCTACTGTAGCACTGACAGTTACAGTATGAAAGTGAATGTCGTTTTACAACGCAGTCGGCAATTATCCTGTCAGACGGCCTGTAAGTAGTCCTACACACCAATCTCATTAAAATCAGATCTTTTACTCCGGTACGGCACCTCTCTGTGTTAAGGTCGGAGAACGCCTCCAAAGGAAGCCGCGTCAATTTTCAGTTTTCTTGTCAGCCAATCGACCCTGGCCATTCAGGGTTCAGCTGACACGACCTTCTATGAGATGTTCTCAGATACAGAGAGGTGTCGTATCGAGGTAAATGATCTCAATTTACCTATGTCGAACATACCAGTGGTACACATCATCAGAAGCTATCTACGCTCTGGGGTACGATGCCACAAGATCCTCCATGTCACTCACCATACCCCATCGATCCGAACTAGTCATTCCACACGACTATCATGTCTTGCTGTTTATATTAGAACCGATATTTACAATGAAATGCGACCACTATGGGGAACGAAAGTAACAACATTATAAAGCAAACACTGGTAGAGAAAAAGCTATTAGAGTCTGCTATTTTCAATACTTTACTATTTCCCCCTCAAATATGAAAGTCATATACGTAAGCCGATGTTATAACTAAAATGAAATGTTATTTCGATCACTGGCTGAGACATAGTCTTGAATTGTCTTGTTTTTCTCTCATTGGTATATTGTTAACTGGAAACAAACGGAACACTGATACTACATCTTCGACTGCCTTCATAGTTAAAGCCAACTCATGATACAACGGAAGTCAGAAACAGAAATACCAGTTTCACAATTTCAGAGTAGATGAGCAATACGTGTGTTCTAATTAACAGGACAAAGACTAAATATTTTGTGTTCCCCTAAACTTATTTTAGCCAGAATACAACATCGTGTGTCATGGCGTATAATATCATTGTATACTCACTGATCCGAGAATATCTTTGTTAGTTCTGAGTGTTTTGGCAGAGCGAAGCTTGTGTATGATGGAACAAGTGTCTCCTTCATGACGGTCAGGTCGCAGTTATCAACCATCCACAGGCCGAAAAGGAGCCGAGGACCAATAAATGCATATGATCCGGCCTTCACCTTTTGTAAATGCACATCAAGGTCTTTGCTGAGATGTGATGGGTCCTTTTTGGCGAATTCTTTTATTCGCTTACCCATTGTCTTATACAAAGGAATTGTCGTACCCTGTCAAAGGAAGATCTCTATAACACGGAGCATCACATAGATTAAAGATTTAAATCATATATTGGCATGTAAATGATGTGCCAGCGAAAAGACAAATGTATGCAATGGCTTGATGTTAACCACTTTTGTGAAATCAGCGAGTATCTGTTTTATCATATTGCAGTGAATCTGTTATTTAAGCTCCAGTCAAGCGGATACAGACTAGGTTGTTTTCAGATTGTTGATTGTCATATGAAATGTTATTGTTCTGATGATTAACGTCAACGTAAGAAATATTAAAAAGCATATATAGAGAACAGTTCAACAAATGCAGCCCAATTTAAAACCCCAATAACACTCACTGGTACAGTAAAACAAGTTCATATCCTCATCCTCATCAGTTCAGCAAACAAGCAGAAGGGTCATATGGCAGCAGTGTTTCCTTACCTCAAAGAAAGTATCATATGAAGAGCCTCCAACATAACCATATGTGTAGTCGCCCCGATTGACTATGTCCTCGAGTCCGTCGGATAGCGGATGTTCTACGTTGATGGTTAGAAACGCTATGAGGTTGCCACTGTAGACTGTTGCCATGATGAAGCTGAACAGCCACCAGAACGACATCATCACGTTGCCAGGGCGGGAACGTGGAGGGTCAACACCACCTGGGGTAATCTTTTATCAGTAAATGTTTACCACGTCTTGCAAAATGCTGGCAGTCACTACCGGATTTGGCATGTTTTTATTTTATTTGTTCCATGTCACAGTTAGTAAAATTCCAAAGGTCATCGATGCTGATCACCGATCCAGTAAACTCGCCTATTACGACAAGCACTATAGTGATGGGGAACTGTAGAATTGGATGTCTATGTTCATAATTTTAACTTCCTAATACACATTTCGTCCACTACACTATCTTCATCACGGAGTAGGAAAAAAGGTCCCTGGTGGTATACATGTAGTAATGCTGTTGATTTAACCTTTGTGTTGGAATTGAACGTGTAATGACGTTCTGAATCCCGGATAGAAAGAAATGCATATCTAGTGTATTTCAATTTAATCAAACAGTTAAACCTCAAATACTGCTTGGAACCTAATTATGAATATGATACTACAATTTTATTTTTTTTCAATATGGTTTTCTAGTTTAGGCATAAGACAGGTACATGATATATAATAAACTGCAAAAGAAACGTCACTTCATGAAAGAATTCATGAAAGTTTCCTATTGACATATCAATGCATTGTTTGGAGGTTTCTCGTTAGTCTATATCCAAATTTAATGTTTACGGCCAAAAAAGTGACACATACATGGATATAATAGGTCGCCAAAAGACAACATAACAAACGGCTATGGTACAAAGTCCCGAATGTATTCCATGTCCACGTGAGAACCATCTACAGATTACGGCAACGATACCAGGTCAACAACAGCATGCAGTCGTCCTAAAGTCTGGTGGTTCTTCTGATTCTTCATATGTCTTGGCATGGCGTATGGCGCACGATGTTTCTAATCATAGTTCCTCATAAATCCATTTTCTAAAGGAAGGTTCAAACCCACATCCTTCCCAAACCAACAAGATAATAATCTAGTGTTGTCATTAATACACCGGCATGGAATAAATCCAGTTTGGCTTTCATGGATAAGCAGTCGGAGAGTTCTCTTAATCCTTATAGTAATACAAAAACAAATTATTTTAGAAATTGTATTCAAAATGAGATTGACTGCATGTTTTTAAATGATCTCCTGTTTTACTAGTTTATGGTGTACGAGTTTTAAAACTCTATTATCCATTGTCATTGTCAACAGCATTAGTCTTTATCACCTCTTGTAAACACTAGTATCTAGAAATAAAAAAAATGAGATCGTTCTTGGTTGTTTATCAAAAATTCAATTGGAAATCAATCTGGCCCCGGACTTGTTATTTTTCATTGACTTAACGACTACAGCTTTTTTTCAATGTTCACATATTGTTCTTGTTGCTGAATGTTTGTCTAAAGTAGGCACTTACATAGTAGTGAGTATACTCTTATCGACCTCATCAATAGGTACGATTGAAGTGTAAATACGTTGATAGAATAGTTTCTTTTCATCTAGTTTATTTGGCCCATCGAGGATTTATTTTTATTTATAAGACTATATACATTTAATGAGTTTACTTTTATGCTTTCTATTTCCAAGATGGCAGAACATTTTTCTCCTTCTATGTACCATTGTGTTCTTTTTCTGATGCAAACATGATACAAGAATTAGCGATATCATAGCATACCTACGACTCTAAAAAACGGAAATGTGTTAATCCGGATGGCTTGAGATAGCACGGTACCGTCCTGATTAACGGAGTGTATACGATCCAGACTTACCTTGAGCGAACAGGGAACCTAGCATGTGCCACGACATGTCCCATAGTGAGTTGCTGGACATCCGGCGAGATCCCAGGGTACGTGGACTACAGCTCTCTAGCACAGTCAGCATGATGGTAGCAAGGACAAAGCTCAGGCCTATGAAGCCGTATACGGGTTGGCTGAATGGCTGCAGATAAGTCCTCCACTTTTCACTCTGAGAATCATTCTTTGTGAGAAGGACTGTGATGACGTCAATGCTCATGGGGTAGCTGAAGTCAACCACTTCTTGACGCTCACTTGTTGGATTGAGAGGGGCCATTGCAATGTCTATTTCCTGAATTTGTGGAAAAAACGTCATTGCTTATGATGAGACATTAATTTGACCGAGAGACGATAAAACTTTACTGCATGCATTACATTTGTCGGATCTTGGCTATTGTATGAGTAAATCAGACAACTAAAAACAACTCGTTACTCGGCGTTAACGGGGATCTATTGTTATTGGTATCAAGGGGATCTATTGTTATTGCTATCAAATTTTCATTTACTATGTAGCCTGGCTGGTTGATCGAGAGGAGGCCTAGTGGTTATGGCCATCGCCGGTAGGGGAAATTGTGTCTTTGGTTTTCCCCTTGGTTATGAATATCACTGTGTATTACCATTGTCTATCACCTGAGTAAAGACGGTAATCTAGAGGAGCGACCCGTGTCACTTACATTCCTCATCAGCATTTGAATCATGCCGGTCCAGTTGCCATTAAGGACCCGACCCCATTCGCCATCTGTTGGTTCCCTGATGTTGTATCTGAAATATAACCTGACGTATTGCACCTGTTTATGATATGGTCGGAATCATACAATGGACTCTGCTTTTAACAGAAATTTGTATTGGTTATGAAAAAGGGTGTTTCAGCTCTTATTTATAAGACATATCACAATGATACGTGAATCAAATGTCATTTTCGACATGACTGCCAGGTATAAAAATAATGAGAGGCGATTAAAGCGAGCTTATACGAAACTTTCAGCCTCACCAATCTGGCTTTTTTAGATGCTATATGTCACATATGCGTAAATGTGAATGTAAAACGTCATAGCAGGGTAAAATTAAATACAAATTAATTTGTGATGGGCCAACATGACATTATTAATATAACTACAACTGCAACCATCCATTTTATTATAGCATCTTACATGTTGACATTGCTTCTGAAGAGATGAAGAACTCTTTGAAATCTAATTGGCTACTTAACCTATTTGTAAAAGTCCTTTTGATCTATACGCGTATGTAGCTACACTCTTTAAGTGGTCTCTATAGCGACGATAAACAGAATGTCAGACGCGGTTCACGTGTTATCTACCTGTAATAACGAATACCTTGGTATATCTGGGTATCTTGAAAAACTTACGTGTACACGTCTTTATAGGCTATGATATATTACGTGTAACATCGGTAGGTCACGTGTGTGGTTGAATTTCCAATGTAAATCGAACCTGATCCAAATAGGAACAATGGCCTATCTATGTGTTAACTATATCTATTAATTGTCCTCATTTGTAGAAGACAAACATTAAAGATATTGGTCTTTGAAAGGCATTTCGAAGTGAAACACATAAGGATGAGAATTTATGGATGTGAACTTCTTTATTATGAGGAACACAACGTTTCGGAGTATATGCTTACTCCTTTATCATGTATATGAATGCCACGAGCCAGAGAGCATGTACATAAATATGCTCTCTGGTTCATAGCATTCATTCGTGATGAATGAGTAAGCATATACTCCGAAACGTTGTGTTCCTCAGAATAAAGAAGTTCACATCCATAAATTCTCTTCCTTATTACAAATATACATACGTAAAATTCAAAACTCTTGATAATTCCACGAGTACGTCAATAGTGTAGCCGGTGTAAGAGGTGTTACGTCCATTATCTTCTTTTGTACGCATGACAAATGGGTTCCACTGGGGAAGAAACAAAGGCAAAACTGATAATTCACTCAATACAATGTTAACATGTTAACCCAGCAATATCTCATCATACATTGTATATCAACACGCTTTGAAAATGCCACTTTCTGGTTTCTCAGTTGTTTGTTTATGTGTATTAATGTTAAATTTGGAGACTATATGTATTGTGCGTTGGTGAGAATTCCATTTTCTAATTAGAACACCATTTCATCACCTCACAATATATCCTTAGTCGTGTGAGTTGGTTTCAAAGGTCCCTTTTTCAGAATAATCATTTGCAAAGAAGGTAACGATATTTTGAGAATGAACATCAAGCCTGAGAAATGCAACTTACTGGCAAAGTAGTCATTTCAAACTTTTGAAGATTAAATCCGAATTCAGTATTAGGGAAAACAATAATGTTTGATGGCATGTCCCCTCCAACACTAATCTGTTGAATCATGGCCAGTTCTCGTCCGCGTTGTGTGTACATCAGTGTCAACAAGGAGAGCTCGGTCTGTGTAAGAAAAATCGTAAGACTATTAAGAACAGATCTTAGGCAAATAAATCTTGAAATTCGGAAGACTTCATCAATGGTTGTGATCAATTTGTCTTTCTATTTTTGCCTTAAGCAGACATAAAATATTTTGATTTGACGAAGTTAAATTAATTAAAATCAGTTATCATTCAATTTATACGATTTATATATTGTTGCTTTAGCTTTTGTGTCTATGCGGACATGAACATAGTTTTGCAGAAAAAGAAAATGTCTCGGAGAAAGATTTCCATATGCAATACCAGATTATTTATGTATGTATATGTACATGCTTAGAAATACATGATAATTAGTAACAGAAAATGATAACATTATACCAGCTGACTTATTACCGTGAGGGAACACAAACCGTAAGAACTGCTACATTGTAAAGATTTGAAGCCAGGCCAATGATATCATTTGTTGCGTTGTTTGTATCAACTAGCAGCCATCTTGTGAACATGTTCAGAGCAGACCGCCGTCCTTTCCTCACATCAAAACGTTTTGCCTACGTTAAAATACAAAAGTCAACATACAGCAGTTAATGGGTACCCGGTAGGATTTGATGTACTGTGACGGTTAACCTTCTAGCACCACATGAGGAAGTTTGAGTTGTATACTCCTCGGGGAGCTGAGAATGAAATTCAAGTCTACACTGATCCATTGATCCAGTGACGGGTATTATATTGTATATCCCAGGTGAGCAGCTATCGAATTTGGAATTGAGGCGATTAGTAGTAGTAGTAGAAGTAGTAGTAGTAGTAGTAGTAGTAGTAGTAGTAGTAGTAGTAGTAGTAGTAGTAGTGGAAGTAGTAGTAGTCGTAGTAGTAATTCTGAATTGACTATTTCCATACCATTGTCAGCACACCAGTCTGACACTCTTGTGTACAGAAGACGAGATAGAAGCTCGCTAGTCCGGGACTGTAGCTTGTGGATAGCTGTGCAGACAGTTCTGTCTGATTGTTTCCCACTTTGAACATGCGGATGTTTACGCCGAAGTCGTATAACTCGTCGGAAATATAGCTCGCCTCACCAGCTGAAAGAAACCAAGCCGAACTCGATGATCTTTGTTTAATAACTTAAATTAGAAATCATTATATCATAGACATTTAATTTGCCCTACAGCTAAGGTGAGGTGAGGTGAAATTGGGTTTAACGTCGCGTCCACGATTATTGCACATATACAGCGACGTCCTACAGCTAAGACGTCAGTTCCAATCAAGTAAAAAACAACAACAAAATACTTGCCCGATAATAAGTTCTGCAATTTAAGTTATTCTGGGTGATATTTTCGTTAAAGCACATAGTTACGGACTAGTTAAAACATCTGTATGTTAAACTGTATTTGCACAATATTATATGTTCAAAATCTTCATCTTTATGTTTCCTAATATTTCAATTAACCCATGGAAACGTGTTTCTTCTGTTGAAAGCCATTGATACTGTAACATATATACATGTTCTGACACAGATATATTTCATGATTCGAACCCACGACTAACATATCCTTGAAGTTAAATTGACACCCAACTTAAAACTTAATACGCTTATGCCATTGAAATCGTGGAACCCAAATACATCATGTCTACTGATGTGCAACGTTACCGAAAAACCTACCTGTATTGTCATCATAGAATATATTTACAAGACGCCACTTCAAAACTTTCAATGTCGCCAAAATAGCACATTCTACTGACGTGAGGTCATGGATCCTCTTTCTGGTGACATGTATACAAGTCGGCTTGCTTATTCGTGCCCTAGAGCAGGGTTGATGTTGTAGGTAACATTGGGGATCCTCCAGATATTGATCAATGGTTAGCATGTGTACAGCCAAATTCCGCACAATAGCACTGGTCACTGGCTGGTCAGCAATACTAGTGTCCATTATATACAGGTCAAATATATTCTGGGTCACATACACTGAAACATATAACGATAAACTTGAATAGTAACTCAAAGTTCATGAAGCTATTTTATATTTATGCCGGGAGATCTAGAGGTACTCGTAAAGTTGTAACATACATATAATCAACGTGTAATTGTTGTCTTGTCACAACAACCTTATTGTCACATGAGGCTTTGCTTTGTGTCAACTAAACAGTGCATTTATCATCCGAAAAATTGATATCGTAGTTACGAACACCCAAATTAATCATCCTTTCTACAATAGCCATCTTGAGCCATAAGTCACAGACTGACACACTGGTACCTGTTCTCCATAACTGATATGAATTGTTGCTGCTGATGCTGATTACTGAGACTGACTCCCCCAAAACATCTTTGTTGACATGGTCAGGTACTGATGACCTGTCACCGACGAGATATGCTGCAACAAAGTTGTGTATACCTTCAGTGCACTCTCAATAGACTAGACGACACATAAACAATACACACGATCCATCTCAGGAAATAAGCAGCACTGTCAAAATTTTATACACATCGACAGTTGAAATACTAGTTTAGAATAACTGGATGTTAATTCCCACGGCATTTGACTGACCAATGTTCTCTATGCATTTTCAAATAGGACTGGTTTTAAAATTTGAAGGTACATCGAATCGTTTTCTTTTTCTCACATCTTGCCTTTGTGGCACATTAGCGACTATTGTGATCTTAGAGGTAGAAAGTATAGGTCGGTCATGTCATGCTGTCCCACATCAATGCTGATATTTTGTGTATGGGAAATGTTAAGAAAATGAAATTCTGTTTGGCATTATGGTGTAAAATCATTGTAATGACAGGTGTGTTTGCAATTTCCTAGAACTTAATGTTTTGCCCCCTCCGGCTCCTACCTGAGGCCACCGTATCATAATTCACCTCTATGCCTGTTTTACACATTTCAAAAGTGATACAGAAATTATGAATCTTACCAATATTTGATCCCTCCACAAAAGCAGAGCAAGACGAGATAAATAGAAGCGTAATCGCAACCATTCCGACAGTGTTTCTTAATCCAAGCTGAATGAGTAAAGATTCCCTATGATTTTATGTACCAAAACCTAAGAATATTTGTACAGCTGTGTGCTATTATTGATTCACCAAGAACTACGCCATTGACCCGTTGACTGACCTATATTAGAGCTTTATTCGTAAAAAAAATTGACAAGAGTAATGCATCCACCTTGTAAATGGTTTACAACTGACTTCAAAATATCACTGAAACTCTATGCGGCTTGTGCATCAAATTGTAAGGAAAAAGATTCATGAATATGTTCCTCAGCACTACCAGGACAATAGCATTAGATCTATAATCACTTATCAATTCAATAATGTTTCCATTGAACAATAGATCACAAACATTGTGGGATGTTATGCTCTTTTGTAACGTGTGAGCTTGCACAGATACAAACGTAGTTGTTTGTTTTCCAAAACTAAGTGGTGGATAATGAACCATCACCCTAGTATCATAGTTATATTGAACAATTTGAAATATAATCGGGACAATGTAATAGAATGTGTTTTACGCCACAGTCAGCATATTCCACCTACATACTGAAGTTATATGTCAATAAAGGGGCGGTGGAGTAGCCTTGTGGTTAAACCGTTCGTTCGTCACGCTAAAGATCCGGGTTCGATTTCCCACATTGGTACACTGTGTAAAGTCCTTATCTGTTGTCCCCCGCGGTGATATTGCTGGAATATTGCTATATGTGCCTCGAGGGCATGAGGCGCTAGTGCTGATCATCGACTCATGGTTTCCCTGACCCAGCCTCGATTTTTATAAGCCGTCGTGATAAGTGAGTGAGTACGGTTTCACGCCGCTTTTAGCAATATTCCAGCATATCACGGCGGGGGACACCAGAAATGGGCTTCACACATTGTACACATTTCGGGAATCGAACACGGGTCTTCGGCGTGACGAGCTAACGCTTTAACCACTTGGCTACCCGACCGCCCCTGATATAGCTGGACTACTTAGGTCTAGGTCTATACTGATGTCTATGTTTACTGGATTTTTCAATGCCTCAGTAAAGCTTTCAAAACGTTTTATGGTAGACATTTGGAGGACATTTCAAAATTCGACGCATTGGGAAAAAACAATTACGTCCGATGCAATTCCCCTTTTTTTACTTGTACAATATGTTCCCGTGTGTTTTTTATGTGAATAATTGACTTGCCTTGGCATGTGTTTGTGACGGGTGCCACCGCTTGGGCAGGATACCCTCACCTTTTCGCGAAACCTGGTATCATTACTATTTGATAGTAATATATAACCACATGCTCATGATATAGTCGGATCGTACAATCAATTCTATTGGAAATACAAAGGGGTTTGTCGCTTTATTCTCTGAAATACCGTAAAAGGAGGTGTTGTAAGGGGCCGGGGACAGTCCAGTCGTTTAAGAAGCCGCAATGGTCTATGCAAAGTTGTGTCCCTTAATAGTGCAAGAATCTGCTGTTGGTTTCAAATCCCAGAAAAGTTCTGATAATTCACTCACTCAATACAATGTCTAAGAATAATCATCAATGGCAAATTGAGTGTAAATTGGTTCAACGGTGTCCGTTCACTAAGTTATCACCGAAACGAATTTCTTCCTCAGCGAATTAACCTGACGGTGTGGACATTGTTTTACGTTGCAGTCAGCAATAGAACTGAGGACTGTACTTGTGAAGTATTTGAAAGGCAAGACTGAAAGGCTGGAGCAACCATGCACGCCATTGGTAACAAAGACAGCTGCGCCATACATGGTGAGAACAAAATCTTTATTTCAGTAGGTTCTGACAACCAGCAACGTTGTTGAAAAGATGGAAGAAACATCATTTGATTTCCTACCCGGATTCTGTTCGAGCGCTTTGTATATAGTGTGGATGGAATTGTATATGCATGTTTCATTTCAATGATTAATATACTTGGATGTATGAGTTTGGTTTTACCTTCAACACTATAACTGTTATGTCAACGGCGTGTCAGCTTGATGGGCAGGTGATTTCCGAGGCGATAAAGGTCTTAGAAGTTTACAACTTTGGTGTTTGTTTGTTGTTTAACGCCAGACTCAGCAATATTCCAGCTATACGACGGCGGTCTGTAAATAATCCAGTCTGGACCAGACAATCCAGTGATTGACATCACAAGCATCGATCCACGCAATTCGATGACATGCATCAACCAAGTCAGCGAGCCTGACCACCCGATCCCGTTAGTCGCCTCTTACGACAAGCATAGTCACCTTTTACGTCAAGCTGGGGGTATGGTTCTCATAAAACCTAGACACAAAGTCAGACCGAGACTTGGATTTGACCTCCTCGGTTTCTTGGACGCAAATTTTTACAGCGAAGTACGAAGCCTATATGCCCCCCCCCCCCCCCCCCTTCCTCTCTCCCCCCGACCCCCCTCCTCCACCACCACAAACACACGCGGACTGATGTAAGTACATAGGTATATAGACGTATCCAGCTGTAGGTTGACCTTCAGTGTGTATTCAGATCAACACAATTGGACACTTATTCAAAGTATATGGTCTCTTGATGTGGAAAGGGCAACTGTTCGACCTCATTATGCCCAATTAACAGACACCATACCTACAAGTAATCTCAGATAAAAACTCATAAGGCGTCTATTCTTTTGCACACTCTGACACATATTGACAAGGAAATTTCCTTTCGATTTCCTTCACCACAGTTCTCGAGTGTTGAACTGCTCAGGTAAACCGCTGATTGTCAGCAGAAGATTGACTGTCAATATATACTGATCTCTCACTGATTCTGCTGAGAGACAGTCTTCTGCAGTCAATTGTGTTTGCCTCCGATTTCTTTTAATATCAAAACGTCCTGCACACTCAGACGTCATTTATAAAACATGAATAATCCTTAAATATTGTTATTCGACAGCTTTTTCTTTACATTACGTGACATATATATAGTATTCGGTATGTGAAGCACAATGCTATTCATTGAACGTTTTTGAACATATGCCACTGCAATGTTTTACACAGATCAAATCTATTTCTCCGAAGGACGTGGTCGTGCATCTGCCCTTTCCATCGTTTGTTGTTTGATCTTCCTGTGATATCTCAGCAGCTTTTCTGTCACCAAGGCGACTGCTGCACACACTATCCCGCCAGCAATAGCATGCTGGGATCAGTTTACCAAACAAGTTAACGTTTGACGTACAGGGAACAGGTGAAAATAAGCCACACATAATTAGCTCAAAGAAAGAACAACGCTCTTGATTCAGCTTCTAAGGTTCCAGATAGAAATGGAGACATTGTGTTTCTGCAGCATTCTGATTCTCATTATAGCTGTTTTGTTTGTGTCATCTTGATACTTCTTACCTGCCTGTCATTATTGTGTTGTGTTTCCGTGTCATCTTTATACTTCTTACTTGATTCTCATTACTGTGTTGTGTTTCTGTGTCATCTTGATACTTCTTACTTGATTCTCATTATTGTGTTGTGTTTCTGTGTCATCTTGATACTTCTTACTTGATTCTCATTATTGTGTTGTGTTTCTGTGTCATCTTGATACTTCTTACTTGATTCTCATTATTGTGTTGTGTTTCTGTGTCATCTTGATACTTCTTTATTGATTCTCATTATTGTGTCGTGTTTCGTGTTTCTGTGTACTTCTAAAAGGACATTATTTTTATTACAGATGTTGTGTTGCCACTTTCTTACATTCAATATTGTTTGTTTTTTAGAAAAGTGTATATCGGGTCTTTCATTCCGTTTTATTGACATCAATTATTTGCTATTTTTTCAGCATCGTATATTTCATTTAGGTCCTCCATAGTGATTCCGGGGCACAATTGTTTGACAAGCAGGTGGTCACAATGTGTGTCCTGGTTCGTGCCCCAATCAGTCGTTGATCATACCTATAACCACTGGTTTGCCTGATCCAGACTAGATCATTTGCATGTACAGTTCGCCGTAACAATAGCTGGAGTGTTGCTTACTGTAGCGTTGAAAAGAAGTGACTCGCTCCACCACCCAACTACCCACTCAACCACTAACACACTCTCCTACCTTATGAGTTCGGGTAGCTCTTTTTTTCAGTGTACAAGTGTAGCTAATTCTTTTAGAAGCAAGAGATTGTAAAATAATATCTAGTCTTGACACATCACTTGATAACTGGTGTGTGTATATTGTGCCGCCATATATTTACATGTAGATCCATCCTCGATAATACAGCGTATTGGAAGCAAATAGGGCCAGGGTACTAATCGTAATATAATGTAGGTATACTACTCTAGACAACTGAGGAGGATGCTGATCAGTCTCGGTGATAATGATTGCTATATTTCAATATCAATTATGACGTTTTCCTTTTTACATATCCACGACTTTATATTCCTAATGTGAACATCATTCCGATTACTCGGTCTGCATCGTGTGACACCCGGCAGAAACAATGCCACCGACTGTGTATCAAGAAATGACATAACATTTCTGTGTCAAAAGTCGATAAGTAAATATGTCAAGATGTACGGATGTTCGAGGTTCATGTAGAAGTAGATACAAGATGTTTTCAGACATTCTTTTACTCCTCACCTAAAGTAGATACTGAGACAATAACCTACGAGCTATGTTCAATTACGGATTAGCTATCCTGAGTGAATGATAGCTCGGGGCGTCCACCATTTATTTTGACGAGGTGGAGGTAATCCATAATCCGAGTGACTTGTTAGTTTGAATTACCCGAGATAAAATATCTTCAAGTCTGTGAATGCATTTACATGTTGTCATTAGCATAGGTTGCCATCTCATTGTCAAACCTCACAGAACGGTGTAATGTAACTGTAGCTTCGAAATAATTTCGGAAAGTCGTAATTTAGTTTCCACAGTATGTTTACTATAGTTTCCGATGGCACGAGTGGCCTAGTCATCTAAATAAAGCGACAAAACCCTTTCCATATCCAATAGAAATCTCTGCATAAATCAGAGTCGACTGTACGATTCCGACTTTATCATCAGCATGGTCACTGCAATTCATTGTCTGGAGTTGCGTCCCTCAGACGTGCCTGAAACCTATGATAGCGGGTTCGAATTCTAGACCGCCCTGATTAAGTGGTAAACGGTTAATTATAAGACCTGATATCCTTTATCCCAGGGGTAATACTCCACGTACACTATTGTGTCAGTATGGGAATATCCCACATTCCTACGATGACAAACAAGGAATCAATGTAAGTACTTCAAGAATACCAAAGCTGTATCTTTGCACCATACAACAATAACGAGCATACCAGAATATCCCAGTGAACGTTTTTCACAGATCAGGCAAATCTATTTCAGGATGCACGTTACAGTACTGTTTATGGCATTACATGAACCTACATATATTCCATAAATCTACATATATATTTTGTACGCAAAATGAGAAAAGTTATATGTATATTACACTACATATGTATACTACATATTTCGATACATAAACACTACAATTAATTTAGGTCCAAGACGCCACAATTCAGAGCACAGACTTGCTTCATTTGGCTGCACCAGTGTTCGTTGGTCGTGAGATTCAACACAAGAGTCGTGGTATCCGTCAGGGTTACTTATTAACAGGTGTGTGGTAAAGATTATAGTCAATGAATTACTACAATAACCTTCTGTTTTCCCACCACATATACGAAAGTACAAACACTAGTGAGACGAGAGCGGGTGCTATTCCTGTTCCATTGATATCCGCGATCGGCTGACCCAATAATAATAAGACTTTCTAAAAAAACTTGGTATAAGTGTGTTTTTATATTCTGCCGACCAGAAATAAGTTACATGTTAAATACAAAACTGTCGTTAGCAACAGAAATATACTCAACAACAAAAGTTCCCGTGACACCAATATTTTAGTTTATTTTTCAAACAAGTAAAGTTTGTTTTTTATATTGTAGTACATGTATGGAACCAAGTCACAAAAACACCACTGCTACAGAAAAGCATGCATTCCATGCAAAAGTTTACTTTTATGCAAGCCCCATGCATTTCACTACCCAAGAATGGGTATAAAAACATGTGCGTTAACGGGATTCCATATGCATTGTTTAGCATCTTGCTGACAACAACCACTCAGAAAAACAAAAAAATTAAGCAATTATTCAACATTACGAAAAGCCACGCCTGTCCGAAAATGAGCGTCTGCGAGACATTGGTATGCTTGAAGCAGGATCGAGTCAACGTGATGTTGCAAGACAATTTAACGTCCACAGAAACACCATTTGGTGTTCATGGCAACGTTGGCAACAGACGAATGCAGTCAGCGACCATCCTCGGAGTGACAGGCCACCTGTAGCCAATAATCGACACCACAACTGGATTCGAACAACAACATACGAAATCGATTCCAGCCAGCAACAGTGACTGCAGCGTTATGGTATGGGGTGTGATTGCAGCAAGACAGAGGACCCGTTTGATAGTGGTAGAGGGAAATCCGCGACGAGATCATCGGCCCAGTTGTTCTACCGTTTTTGCGTCGTCATGGCCCAGGCATTACCTTTCAACATGACAACGCCCGGCCTCATATTGCTCGACTTGTTCAGGATTCTGTTGCAAACCGAAATTGTTTCAGATTTGGTAAAAAACATAACTAGATTAAATGTTATTCAATGTCACAGGAACTTTTGTTGTTCAGTATATATCATTTAAAATATTATAATTAAACCATGGTGAAAGTATATCTTAAAAAATATATAATACGAAGAATTATGATAATCGCGAAAGGCGATCAAAACTCTCTAATTCTATATTTGAAATTGGTTCCTCTTAATTTTTATATTTTGACCTACCGATCTGAATTTATTTGGCCCAAATCCGTACATCCCCACCCCCGAAAGGTGAGTGACTGAGCGAGTGAGCGAGTGAGTGAGTGTGTGAGTTGGGTTTAACGCTGCTTCTAACAGTATTCCAGTTTTATCGCGGCGTGTCAGCTTAATGTGGGAGGAAAGCCCGAAGTAATGCAGGTCTCAGACGTTTACCACTTCGGTGAAAACCACGAACACGGGTATTGTGCTGACAAACCTATAAACTAGAAACATAATCGGGGCGAACTGGGATTCGAACCCACAATCATAGGTTACTGGCGTGCCCAAGGGACGCAACTCTGAACAGCGAATCGCAGCGCCTTAGACGAGTGGGCAACCCGGGACCCCTCCCCAGAAAAGAGTCTGGCCTAACATACATAAACAGTATTGCAAGAGAATGCACAATTGTCATTTAAATGGGGTATTTAAGAATGTGTTTTGTTTGTCTTTTGTTTAACGATTCACTCAGCAATGTGTCATGCATGTGGCAGCAGTTGTAAACAATCTTTGTTTGGTATTGCGAGCAACGTTAAACGTCAACGTGCGGGGATACGCAATCAACCAAGTCACCAAGTTTGACCAAGAGATCCATTAAGTTTACAATCCTTAGAAACATGGAAACATTTGGTACAAGTCAAAAATGGGAATTGCATCAGACATCATTTGCGGCACTGATGCATCAAATTTTGAAATATCCTCCACATTTCTACCATGAAACTTTTTGAAAGCTTTACCGGCGCCTTGAATGTTGTAACCTTGATCAAACAATTTCTGAGCAAAAGTCGTATGGCGGTCTTTGAAATCTTGGTAGAGAAAGGCCGGATGAAAATGTCAACATATCAAAGGCAGTTTTTAAGAAGTAAGGCTTTAGCTGGGACTTAAAAGTACATTATCTGATGTTAAAGGGGAGCTTCATCCAGAGGAAGGGTCCAGCTTTTTCAAAAGAACGATCACCATACGTTTTCGTACGAGATGATGGAATTAAAAGTCTCTCTGACCCTAATGCTGGTCACTGACACAAAGAGAAATCGACCGACTTCTTGATATACTAGGAATCGTAAACTGGACTCTGATTTTAGCAGAAATCTCTTATGATTATGGAAAGGGTTTTGTCACATATGTTTATGGATCGCATCTTCTTAATTCTTTCAAAGCGTCTTTGAGGTTGAACGTCGCGTTGAAAGAATTAAGACTTTGAAATCTATAACTCTGTCCTGTGTTCATTGATACCACAGCTTCAAAGGTTAAAGCCAAGTCCTGATACAACGGAAATCAGATACAGAAATACTAGTTTCACAATTTCAGTCTAAGAAGCAACACGTTGTTCCAATTACCAGAACAGAGACTTGATATTTTGTTCTTCCTTAAAATTTATTTCAGCCAGAATACAATATGGTATGTCATGATTTAAAATGGCGGAACAAAGCTTGTGGATGCTGGAACAAGTGTCTCCTTCATGAGTGTCAGGTTTGGGGCGTGGGCTAAGTATGACAAGCACCCACCCACCCCCACCCCCCACATCCAAACCCCACCAATTTTATATAGTAAACATGCTTTTGAATGTTAACAAGAAAAAGGTTGGGTCGAACTTGTTATCGCCTTTCAAAGTATGGTACCCTATGTTGCGTATTCGTATAATATCAGAGTAGGATACCCAATATTGCATTTTCGGCTTAGCTACATCGGAACAACGCTTGGATGTATGCTAAGGAGAGGCTTGTCATCTTGTGTACTATTCATCGACCTCGATATGTTATATACTATTAGAAAACCATATATAAACACCTTAATTTGATGTTGGCTGATTATGGATCTACTTGTTGACAATGATATCACTCACTTTTTTATGGAATGGACCTTTGTGAAACATATTCAATATAACCGTGTTTGTTACGTTGATCACCATTGATACTGTAACATATATATATGATATATAACTATTTTCGTATAATCGTGGCACCGCAATACATTATGATTATTTATGCATAACGTTAACAAAAAACCTACCTCTATTGTCATCCTAGAATATATGCACGGGAGGCCACTTCAAAACTTTAAGTATCGCATTCTACTGACGTGATGTCATGGATCCTCTTTCTGGTGACATGTATACAAGATGGCTTGCTTATACGTGCCCTAGAGCAGAGTTGATGTAGGTAACATTGGGGATCCTCCAGATATTGATCAATGGTAACCATGTGTACGGCCAAATTCCGCACAATAGCACTAGTGACTGGCTGGTCAGCAATACTAGTGTCCATTATATACAGGGCAAATACACAGAAACATATAATGTTAAGCTAAACTTTAACTCCAAGGCCGTGAAGCTATTTTATAATTATGTCGGGCTATCTGAAGGTACCCCTGAAGTTGTAACATAAATATTATCAGTATGTAATAATATTCCTGTTTTCAACAAAACCTTATTGTCTAATGTGGCGTTGCTTTGTTTCGAAGTAAACTGTGTATTTATCATCTAAAATGGCTTCCAGATTGATATTGAAGTTAAATGGACAATGACATCTGTTACAAACACTCAACTTAACCACCCTTTCCATAGATACAATTAGAGTGGCAGACTGAAAAGCCAGTACCTGTTCTCCACAGCTGATATGAATTGTTGCTGCTGATGCTGATTACTGAGACAGACTCTCCCAAAAACATTTTTGTTGTCATGGCGAGGTACTGATCGTGATGACCTATCACCAGCAATATATACTGCAACAAATTAGTGTAGATCTTCAATGCATTTCTTCTTATCATGTCTATAGACAACACTTATAATAAAATACACGCGATCCACCCCAGGAAATAAGCAGTACTGGCATAATCATATACATGGACAGTTGAGATACAAGATTAGAATAATTGGATGTGAATTCGCATGGCATTTGACTGACCAATGGTCTGTATGAATTTTCTTAAAGGACTGATGCTCATGAAATGGTATAGTAAACATTGGAAGGTATTTTAAATCGGTTTCTGTTTCGTTCATATTGCCTTTGTGGCACATTATGGACTGTCTTAGAGGTAGAACATATTGGTCGATAGATTGGTTACTTATTGCTGTCCCACATCAATGATGGCGGATATTCTTAGTGTAGAAAAGTTCGTACAAAAAGAAATGTTAAGAAAAGAAATTCTGTTTGGTATTTTGGTGTAAATCAATTTAGCTTGCTTCACCTGGTAACTCACCTCTCAGTCCATTGTATACATTTCAAAAGTGATATAGAAATAATGAAAACTTTCCAATATTTGATCCCTCCACAAAAGAGTACATCGAGATGAACAGAAGCGTAATTGCAGCCATTATGGTCGAATATGTACCGACCAAGTCGTCAGATAATCCTAGCTGAATGAGTAAAGATTTCCTATGGTTATGTGTACAAGAAGTAGATGTGAAAACATTTGTACAGCCGTGTGAATATGACAGTACTAGCAATTCATCAAGAACCACGTAATTGATCTGGTGATGACCTACTTGATGGTTAGACCACGAGGATCCGATATTTAATCGTTGAAATGGTCAGCGCCCTGGTGTTTAACTGACTACTTCAACAATGAACAATTTGAATCCGATTACAATGCATAGAGTAACACATAATTCTCAGTTATAAATAGATAAACAATTAGGCCTAACGTTAGTAAATATTAAGTATTCATTTAATATTATACGATTTCTTCCATGCCACCCTGGTAGAAGACTACATGCGTAAGCCTTCGGTGCAGACTTCGTGGGTTGGAGTCCGGCTAGTGAATTTCATGAAATTGTTCTATCAACAAGTGTTATTCAGTAATCTATTGCACGGTCAAAGGTTTATATTAGAGTAATGTCGACGTGGTGTTGTATTGTATTGTGCACCCCATCTTCCCGAGGCAAGAGAGTTAACTGACTTTAAAAGTCCAGTTTCCACCCTTGCCGAACTAGGCTGGAATAACTGATCGATCGTAGCGCCACCAGTGGCTATTACCAGTTATGTCCCCTCTGCTGACAACGAGTTGGCGGTGCACATGCTTTGCAAATCCTGCAATCGACCGAAATCTGCACGACAGTTTACGAACCGGATTTCGATTTCGGTGCGCTATTTTGATTGGACAATGGCATAGACTCGTTAGTCCAGCCAAAATGTAACTCCGTAATACCAGCCTAGTTCGGCAAGGGTGGAAACTGGACTTTTATAGTCAGTTAACTCTCTTGCCTCGGGAAGATGTGTGCACCCATTCTTACAACTAAATATAAATGGACAAGAGTAATGCATCCGCCAAATGTTCATAAACACATGCTCATGATATAGTCGGAATCGTACAATGGATTCTGCTTTATGCAGAGTTTTCTGTTGGATGTCGAAAGGGTTTTGTCGTTTTGTATATGACGTAGCTTCAAGAAGTAATTTAGGGAAATTAGATAGTAAACGTCATCAAGGTCTCAGGCTCTGTCAAGGAGTTTTTAGGTCATCTGAAGAGTAGTTTTTTTTCAAGCTGATGAACCGTCACTAACACAACGCCACTTAAAGTGATACCTTCAGTATTTCACTAAATTACCGTCAGACCCATTCAATCCAGTTTATAATTGCGTCTTGCATGCTCTTAATGTGGGACTGTTTCAAAACAAGCCCAAACTTGTACCGCTACTTGGGATTTGTATCTCATCTCTTATTACTGCTGCTAATATTGACTTAGAAAACATATCTCCATACCGGCTTCTGTCTACTCCTCCTTGGCAATAAGTCAGGCCTGAAGTAGACCTTTCTGTCAGTTAGTTTAAAAAATCTGACACAAATCAAATAATATATCAACAAGGATATATACAATTACGAACTAAATATGACAATCATCGTTCAATCTTTACATATGAATCCAAGGATGGTGTCAATGTTTCAAGTTCCACTGTCTTTGGAGAAAACATTATATCATCTAGAATATCAGACAATAGCTCTATTTTCACAGCTGAGGCCAATACTTTCCTTACAGTCTATGTAGTACAACGACAGTCTGCATGTTAACAGTTTATCACCATTTCTGATTCTCTATCTTCAGGCACTGAAAGATGTCTCATCCAAATTTATAAGATATTTTAGAACTTTACAATGATCTTTCAACTGGCCAATACGACACCGTCTTTTATTGGTTGCCTAGTCATGTGGGCATAAAAGGTAACACAATGTCAGATGCTTCAGCAAAAGCAGCACTCAACAAATCTCTGACACCATACAGTGATTACAAACCTGTGGTTGGATGTTACATCCGAAATTTAATGCAAAAGAAGTGCGAAAGAATAAGTTACATGAAATCAAACCAAACATCGGTTAAACTTACTCGGGTTGTCAGTCCAGATTTGAAGAGGTCGTTTGTTGGTTGGGTTGTTGTTTAACGCCACACTCAGCAATATTCCAGCTACATTGTATATGACGGCGGTCTGTAAATGATCGAGTCTGGATCAGACAATCCAGTGATTAATATCATGAGTATCGATCCACGCAATTGGGATCGATGACATGCACCAACCAAGTCAGTGAGTGAGCCTGACCATCCGATCCTGTTAGTCGCTTCTTACGACAAGTATAGTCGCCTTTTACGGCAAGCATTGGCTGCTGAAGACTTATTCTATCCCAGATCTTCACGGGTCTTGAAGTGATCATTTTTCGATGATGTCGTCTTGGCCATTGAAGATATACACATGAATATTTATTGAAAAGTGAGGATCCTCCATTCTGTATCCCTTGTCCTGCTTGACTGTGTTCATTTTTCCATCACAAGGAATAACTATTTCAAGGTTTCATCCATAATATGATTTTAATAATGTAATAAGTGCTCATTGATTATCGGTTGTTTAAAACAAATAGAATTAATGGATAAATTTTGATGTAGAAAGTTATGTATTTTATAAACTGGAAGTATATGATAATTAACTGAGATTGCTATTGTCTATGCCTTTGATGGGGGTAAAAGTAGCGTAAAATTATTGCCCCCCTGATTGAGTATGGTCGTCAAAGTCATTCCAATTATTTTTATGTCTACCATTGACCCAGCCTCAATTATTTATAAGACGTTGTGACACTGTCTGGAATACTGTCTAGATCTACACTGATGTCTTTCTTATGACATACCAAAAAAGTAGTTTATGTAAGGGGCCGGGGACATAGCAGCCCAATCGTGAACATGCCGCAATTATCTGTGCAAAGTTGGGTCCCTTAGTAATGCTGATAATTCACTCACTCACTAAAATGTGTCAGAATAATCCTGAATGGTAATTTGAGTGTGCATGGGATTAACCGTTTCCATTCACTAATAATGACCACAGCTGATTCCTTCCTCAGCGAATAAACTTGATGGCCTGAGTAATATATTACGTTGCTTTTGACAAAAAAATTGCCCATCAATACCACACAGGCCTGTACTTCATGGAGTCTTTGAAAGGTTGGATCACACGTGTCTTCAATACAGTAGGTTCTGACAGCCAGCAACGTTGTTGACAAGATGGAACGAATATCACTTAATTCTCTACTCGGATTCTATTCGAACGCATTGTATCTAGTGTGGCTTGGAATGGTCATTTACGTGATTTATATAACTGGGTGAATAGGTTTGGTTTAACGTTGCTTTGAACACCATAACTGTTAATGTAACGGCGTGTCAGCTTGGGCAAGTGATGCTCGAGGTGACTAAGGTCTTAGAAGTTTACAACTTTAGTGAAATCCTCGGGTACTGTGCTCACAACCCCAGAAGATACAAAGTCAGTCCGGATCTTCGATTTGAACCCCTGTTGTCTGAGACGACTAAGGTACACATTCCACTTTTCACGGTGAAGTATGGCGCCTAAGGAGGATCCCCCAACACACAAACACACACACACACACACACACACACACACACACACACACACACACACACACACCATGCCTACAAGTGATCTCAGATGAATACTCACAAAGCCTGTTCTTTTTGTGGTGTTTACTATGACTGGAAAACTACACATCCTGACAAATATTGATGAGGAACTAAATCTACCTTTCGATTTCCTTTACAACAGTCGTTCAGTGTCGAATTGCTTCAGGTAAACGTCTGATTGCCAGCAGAAGATTGACTTTCAATTTGTTCTGATCTCTTCCTGCTTGTTCATTATCGATTCTGCTGAGAGATAGTCATCTGTGGCCAATTGTGTTTGCTTGCGATTTCTGTCAATGTATTTTTACCTCCAAAATCACTTTTCAATACCAAAAGAGAATAAACTCCTGGAAATTCAGACGTGGTTTATTGAACAGAAATCATTCTTGTACCACAATTCTACTCACTGAACGTTTTTCAATTGCCACTGCATTTTTTGACGCAGAACAAATCTATCTTTCCAATGGACATGGTCGTCCTTCTTCCATATCAACCGCTTGCTGTTTGATCATCTTGTAATATTTTAGCAGTTTTTCTATCACCAAGGCGGCTGCTGCAGACACTATTCCGCCAGCAAGAAGATAGAATGCAGTCTGCACGTCTTCGAGCTCTATTCCGTCATGGGATGTCGCCTTGTTATCACAGTAAGGCTGTTTCGGCCACCACTTTTCCTTCCAAAATCCAAGCAGTCCAAAGTTCTCCATGTCCATCGTTCTTAAAGTAAACGTTAATTACAAAATTTATATCGCATGCAAAAAGATAGTGGTATACAGTATTCTACATCTTAAAGCATTGTGGATGTCGCCAATAATTAGTTAATAACCAAACACCTTAACTGGTAACAGGATTGTATCTGTTGATCAAGCTGAAGTATTCTTGTTCTTGCGATATAAATGTACTTGTCTTCGTAAGTAAGGTACTTCATCAAATGACATGCTAATGTACAACTGGCATATGATTTCAAATGATATATGAGTCACATGGGCCATCTTTATCATTTGTTCTGTTTCGTATCGCATTTTCTTTTTAGTCCGAATCTATCAGTTGAATATTATGTCTCAGAAAATAACAATATAATTTAGAAGTATAGGTAATGTGAAAGAAATCATTGAAGATAATTTTCCATTTTCTGAAATTTGATCTGGTGTCAGGACAATGACTAATTTGTAATGAAATAACCAGTGACGCATAATACTTTAACAGTGTTTAAATAACTGTACAAACTGAGCGTTGAAGTTCCTTAAAGTACTATAATAATCACAATAAACTACTTACTCATTCTGTCGATACCATCATACAATAGGTAATAAGATTAACCAGGAAAAGCAACATGTAACCAGGTCTTCCGACAAGTACAACCTTCACAACTAAGGACAACTCCACCACTTGTACTATAAGCTACATATATTGCACAGGAATACAATTTACTTACGCCCTCGAAAAGATTTGTGCAAAGGGCGAACCTTTTGGAAAGGCACAGGCATAGGAGATGCGGTAGAACGTCTCTGTTATAGCCTGGATACCGCATGAGTTTCCAGCACACACAGACGCCATATCAAGTTCCGTGAAGTACACATACGATCCTTCATGCACCTTATCACAATGAGCAGTTTGGTCAAAGGAGGTCACCCTTGGGTCAGTACGGTTGAACTCTTTTATACCCTCCCATACGTTTTTGAAGTCCGGTTCTGTCTGTAACATATTCATTGCAACACATTATTTTAAGGTCACAGTGGCTAATGCACCGGTATCATATTGGTGATCATATCATATTTTTTAATTATTATACAGATTAAAAATATGTAATGCAGCAGAGTAGAGACTGGTGGCCTGAAACGGCTCGTCATCAGCTCACCCTTGCCCCCTCTACACGAAGCCCAGACAGTGAATTGGACTTCTCCCAGGAGGAGCGTTCTAGTCGAACCCATCAAGACTGCAGTCTTCTGCATTACTCCCGAGTGTAAGAAGGGCTGTGTTCATGATAAATTGGGGGGGGGGGGGGGGGGGGGGTACAAAACCTAGGAAACGAGGACAATGGGGAGTCGGACAACTTGGTACTTGGGATGCAAGCCTGACATTTCGAAAGCGAAGTCCGCATATTTGCCATGTTTTTCCTGACTCTTGTCAATCCCATTTGTGTCAAAAGGGACAGAGAATACAATGATATAAATGATTTCATTGGATTTATCAAAAAGTACATGGTTACGTTTGTTGGACAACAACGAATTTTGTATGTATTATTTTCCATGACGCCCTCTACATATTCCGGGTCGTACCATGGATGGACCTCTGTGTCAAAATCACAAGCATGGCGAAGACAGCAAATAAAATGATCGAGCTACACCATCATGTCGTTTAAGATACTGTGTTTGTGCCAAAGCTGGGCATCCAATGACAATGTGTTGGAGAGTCTCGTTGAATTCATTACATAGTCTACATTTCATATTTACATTTCGATGCAAAATCACTCATGGACAGTTTCGAGTGGGAAGTGACTGGTCCTGAGCAGCAAACAGAAAGCCTCCTGTTTCACTTTTCAGGCCAGACGACTTCATCCAAGCGAAGGACTCTGCGGGATTGCTGATCTTCTCAACCTACTGCAAATAAACTCGATGCAGTAGTCGTTCAGATAGCCTCTTCTTGAAAAACTGAGTCTGGGCCGACTTGCAATCATGGCACTTCGCTTGGTTGACACTCATTTCTGTACCGTCCAGCAATATAGAATCATCAACAAAATCAACACCGACATTGAGATTATGTCCCACATCCTTGGCTCGTGGAATGCCTTGTTTTAATAATGAGTCTTGACATGCTTCACAAGATGATCATCAGACAAATAAATGTGTGCAAAAGTGCACAAACAATTCTCTCATGAAGAGCCCCAACGTTAATCAAACCACGTCCTCCTATAATAATTGGTAAACATAAGCGATTGAGAGAAGAGCGAGGGTGGTGGGATCTATTGTCTGACATGATTCTTCGTGTGAGGGTGTCAATACCCTGAATTTCTTGTTTCGTACAATCAACAACACTAACAGAATATGAAAGGACGGGTACAGCATAAGTATTTGTTGGTTTTACTTATTGCGAGCGTTCAGCGTTCTTAAGTCTACATTTGTACTCTGCCCGAAGTTTTTCCTTGTTATGGGCATTTTTGAGTTTGTCTCTAATGTACATCCCTAAGTAAGTCTTCCACGAAATGGTCAATAATTCCTCCTCCAAGTAAACTGAGTGATCCTCCCTCTTCTCCGTCTTCACGTTTCAGATGAAGTATGTTGCATTTGTCGAGTCCTAAGGACATGCCGATATCTTTAGAAAAGGACTCGACAAGAAGAATCTGTTTTTGGAGTGTGGATCCTCCATTTGCAATAACTTCAAGGTCATCCATTATTATTATTATTATTATTACTAGTAGTAGTAGTAGTAGTAGTAGTAGTAGTGGTATCGTAGGAATCTGGTCATATCCACCACAGGAGTGAGTGAGTATGGTTTTACGCCGCTTTCAGCAATATTCCAGCAATATCACGGCGGGGGACACCAGAGATGGGCTTCACACATTGTACCCATGTCGGGAATCGAACCCGGGTCTTTGGCGTGACGAGCGAAAGCTTTAACCACTAGGCTACCCGACCGCCCCTTCCACCACAGGAAGGCATAGTTGCATATATGAATAAATCATGGTATTTGTTGTCATAAACTGTAGACATCTTACCTCAAACTTGGAGTACCAGATTGTACCTCCCGACACTCCCCATGTATATTCCGTCTGTTCGGTTACATCATCAATCGTGTTGAAAGGTGCGTTGTCCCTGGCTAGAGTAAGGATGGACATGAGGTTGCCGCTATACGCTGCCGCGATGATGATGGTGAAAATCCAGAGTGAAATGACTAACATTTGGCCAGATCTGGAGACCACTGTACACTCGGTAACTAAAGGCAAAGCTTCATAAGTCATTGTTCATATGTAATGGACGATCTTGCAAGAACATCTTTGATGAAATGCCGAATACTGTGAAAACTGACAAAAACTAATTGGGCGTGCTAAATAAGATGTTCAACAACGTTTGTGGCAGGAATTGGTAATGAATGAGTTTGACTCAACGTCACTTTGAACAGCTTTTCACGGCCTGTCAGCTTGACGTGGGAGGAAAGTCTCCCGTTTCAAATACAACACAAACTGTGAGGCAAAGAAAACTTGGTTTGACCAAGAAATTACAAACATCAAAATGTAACGAATTGAATTTTTATAATTCATGCGACTAATTATGTGATACATATCAGTAAAATGAACTAATATTTACAGGTATCAAAAAGGGAATAACTCGGTGTCATAAAGGTACCAAAATATTAACCGACATTAACATTATATTTACTAACTAGTGAACTTGATTATATGTGTATGAGATATACACGTAAGGGTTCTTTTCCGGTTTTTATGAAAGAAAAGTATCTTAAAAGAACTCATTTGCTTCTTAAAAATTAACTATTGCAATAATTAAGCTTTCTCGTCATACTACAACGCCAATTAAGATGTTTCTAAGCAGTGTCTTTCATTGATAAATAGCGATACATCTAAGCAAATTGTTTCAGTGAAAGCTCATCAGGAAAGCATAAAACTCTTCAATCAATGATGTAAACAACCTAATGAAGCAATAAACATGTATATCTCTGGAAAATTCCAGTTTGAAAAGGCACTATGTTCAATGTTCAGAATGATTAATTGATTCTTCAAAATTACCCTCACTCTTTACTTTTACATCACAGTTTTGGATCTTCATCTCACTAGAGGGGCGGTCGGGTAGCCTAGTGGTTTAAGCGTTCGCTCGTCACGCCGAAGACCCAGGTTCGATTCCCTACATGGGTACAATGTGTGAAGCCCATTTTTGGTTTTCCCTGCCGTGATATTGCTGGAATATTGCTAAAAGCGGCGTAAAACCATACTCACTCACTCACTCACTCATAACACTGGCGAGATTCTCTATGAATGAAAAAAAATGTCTGTTGGACGTTCATCTGTTTATCATTGCAACTTTTGAATTTACAACAACTCTTCAACTTTCTATCTTGAAAGTCAGACTTTTATATTATAGTATGTAAAAGAAATTGGGGATATTTTGTGTTGAGGTGCAACTAAAGGAAAATACACCAATGTATAGCAATGGTAAATGATTTATGTTGCAAGAACATTTCCGAAGAAATCAAGGACGTGCTCGGGTGGTGTGACAGATTTACCATTGTCACAGAGATATGGGTGTGAGCAGATGGATATTGTTTTTTTTTTAAGAAAACGCTCAAAGACACTTTATTAAACACACTTAATCGTTAAGGAAGCAACAACATTGATCATGCGACGTTTGCAACGTGCTGAACGTTAACGTGCCATGTTGCAGGTGGGCACACGTCAGAATAGTGTTGCCTAAACGCTGCATGCTTCTCAATCTGTCATCATCAGGTTCCGGGCCCGATATCAACAAACTCATAACGTCGATGATTGACGCCGCTCTGGACGCCCAAGGACCCAGGACAGATTATTCAGAACGATGGCATGAAGAAAACAGTTGCAACTGCCACTCAGATGAGGGACCGGTTGCAGCTGTAAGAGTACCTGGCCAGACGGTGAGAAATCGTCTGTCTTACAGCATTTGCGTGCACGACGTCCTCGTGTCATCCCACATCGTCACTGGTGGTCAGAGGCGACAATGGTGTAAGGAACGTCAGCAGTGGGACAATCGACGTTGGGCTAATGTTTTCTGATAAATCGAGTTTTATGAACGAACGAAGGAGTCGGGTTTGGAGACGTCCTAATGAGTGTTATGTGGACGTTAACATCGTATAACAAGTTCATTTTGGAAGTGGGTCCATAATGCCAATGGATGGCATTACTATTACTGGCCAAACTGTTCTCCATATTGTCCGTGGTAGAGTCACTTCTACTTTCGGTAGAACATCATTGCACCACCCGTGGTGCCCTTTGCACAACGGGTTTGGCAACGTTTTATCGTTCAAGTTGATAATGCACGTGCTTATCGTGTCAGGATTATGACCCGATGCCTTCAACAGCAAAACAGCCATGTCATACTATTTCCTGACCCTTCCCCATTTCCCTCCTCCCAAAGATGTACCAGATGTTTACGTCAACGTCAAAATCCTCCCACCACTCTAAATACACCCGTAGTTGCTCTCGCTGTCAAGCTGACATTGGTCGAATCATTAGAAGCATGCCTCGAAGAATTTGTGCATGTCTATCTAAAAAGAGGTGATTTTTAACCGACATTAGTGACGCTTGCTGCAAATTTCGAATTTGACCCCGACCTCTTTACGTGCGCCACCATCTCATCACACCAACCATGTTGATGCAGATGTGTTCATGTCATTTTCCTTTGTCAGTACCATATAGATCAGAAGATATGTCTTGATGATTCCCACTATCCTTCACTGTCCCTTACCTTTTTGACAAATTATATTAAAGGTGTCTGCCAATTAAAAAAACCGCCTTCTGACTGTCATAGTGAAATACGTCTATGTTATTATCTACGGATACTTACCACATCTAACGAAGGTTCCAAACACAAACATGATTGTATCTGCCCACAGCGGAGAACTGCTATAATTCTGTGAAGTACTGCCTCCGTACTTCTCTCCGAGGTACAACTGTATGCTGAGGACGACGAAGACAATGGCGAGACAGAGGAAGACGGGGTATTGAAAGGGTTCCAGCAAGGTCCTCATGGCCTTATGTTTGAGGGCAGGTGACTTGAAGACACCGCCAGCGTAACCATAATAAAAGGGGTAGGCAAAGTCAACAACCCTGCCTCGATCAACCGACGTGGTTAAGGGTGCCATTGCAAGGTCCACTTCCTGAAACCAAATGTAATCAGTTTGTTCGACTAGCCCTATGTACAACAAGACAAAGTTAATCCTCATTCAATTAATGGGGAACAAGGCTCGGGCAATATGGCAGCCCCAGCATGTGTGATTCATTTCGTTCAACGCATTGTTTACTTGCTCAAACGCAAACTATGGTGTGTAGATGAATCTAACTGTTAATGCTTGCTTCAATACATGTCATTATTTTGACAATATCTTGACCAGGACTGAAAATTTGCAACAGAGGGTCGAGCATTGTCCAGCTTTAGCTTGAAACATCGTTATAACGTTATGGACGGGAAATAATTCCTGTCAGCACTGTGGCCTGATACCTGTTGTCTGATTAGGGTTAAATACAATAATTAAAGTACACTTTAAAGTTTATTAAAGTTAATTAAAGTACAATAATTGTATATTTCTTGAGTTCTATTATCATTCTGGGCCTTGTTGCTGTGGATAGTAAATTCAAAAGAAATGTTAACAAAATATTCATACTCTGTAATATTAGATCATATGTGCTATGAACAGGAAATATCTTGTACATGGCCCAGTGGTCTAAAGTACGATACTTACACTTGCCTGGACATTAACGCAAAGAGGACCTTCACCCAAAACAACCATTTGTACGACAAACTATAAATGACAGTTATGTTGTTACAAAGTATTAAATTAGTTCCAACAGATTTGCACGCACCCTCCGCTGCACTTGCCCAACTAGACCAGTCCATTCTTCATTTGCGTTTCTGCCCCATTCTCCATCAGGCGGTTCTTCGAATACATAGCTTGTAAATACAGTGAGTTGAATTAGACACGAGTCAGATTGATGTGAAAGTTATGCCCGAAGTGATGCAAGTCTTCGACCTTAACCACTTTGGTGAAACCTACGAGCTTTGGTAAGGTGCTGACAACCCCAGAAACATTATCAGTGCGAACCGAGATTCAAAGCCGCAACCAGAGGTTTCTGGCACGCTTCAGGGACGCGACTCAAAAAAGAGAATTGCGGTGCCATAGACGACTGCCCCAACTTGTAAATACAGAATCGTCAAACTTTTATGTCTACAAAGAGTGAAATATTTATTGAAACATTTAAGTATAATGTACCTGTGAAACTAGACTGGTTCAGATTCTTTTTGCGACTATGCCCTTTCGTCGTAAGGGGTACATAAGGATAATGTATAGAAACAGAATAGAAACAAAGATTCATATTATTAGTTCTCTACAACTGGTATGAACAACATTACTTGTCATTATTGTTGTGTTATGCGGTTTTATATGGTCTGCGTCCCTTCTACAATAAAAGAAAAATATGAGTCTATATAATGTCTCAACCAAGGCGACTAAATGTAATTGGTGTTCAAACCTGTTGCCTCGATAATTGTGTGACATCGAACCCTGATAGCGTGGATCGTAGCTAATAATTTCAATCACTAGTGACTCGATTTGTTACATGTCGCCTTCAAATGGCTGGGTTATTGTTGAATGCTGTCAACAACAAACAACTAAACAAACGAACTCAAAGGTAACAACTCTGTCAACTGCACATAGCTTCTTACCTAAAGTTTGTTTTGACAGCCATATGGTGAAGCATTTCAACACAGAATCCTGTATATCTCGGGGTTTCAGTTGATCGGATAAGGAATGGTGGCCACTTAAAAAGAGCAATTGCTGTTATTTAAAATATAATACTGTCAAACGAACTTCTTATTTTCTATATTTTGTCAGAATCTTTCCTAAAAGAATAAAATGATTTCATGTTGAACAAATTCAAGCTGCTATATCATCGGGGTGTTTATCACCTCATTCGTGCCTATGACAAGTTGTCGCATGTTCAGACCATGTTGTGTGTTAGGGAATGCTGCGGCAGACAGTTCCACCTCCCCAGACGTCATGACGTTCCCGACGACGTCCCAGTATCGTGACCGCTCTGCACCATACATCAGCGTCCGTACAGGTATCGGGCTACAGCAATCTACCTGTAGCAGACAAGAGCACATCACTTACACAACTGACAATCAATTAATCAAGATATATATTTATAAATATTCATGAACCTGAGGAGGACATTGCTCGCACAGCTTACACAACTGTCAATCAATTCATCAATATCCATGCACCTGAAGACGTCATTATAGAAAATATACATGTACATGTACCTTCATTTACTTCAGGGTTTTGCAGTATCCTTATTTCAAATTATACAGATATATTTGTACAGTACGTCAGATGTCTTGTCATTGAGGGGCCGATCATCTGATATTTAACAGTATGTAGCAAGGATATTTTCTTCAAGCATGTACTGGGGCAATTTATGTCGAGTCAGTGATCACATGGTGATAAAGGGACACGTATAAATGATTACATGATGATATAGGGACACTTGTCAATGATCACATGACTATATGGACACGTGTGTCAATGGTCATATTTTGATATAGGGCCATGTGTCAATGATGACACAATGACATAAGGACTTGGTCAAGGATCACATGATATGAACAAGAGGGATACACAGGAAAAACACTTAGCACGGGTATTCTCTCAGTATCCACTTAGGACTGCAATGTACATTTTACAAATAGCTTACATGATGTGTAGGCCTCGATGCCAAACAGCTAAAATATGTGTATTTAAATAATTACTTACACGTGTTTGTGATTCGCATTGCAATTCTCCCGCTCTAAGATTTGTTCATGTATACCTCTTGATATCACGTTCATGAAATTGGCCCCGCCAGAAAAAACAACAACATCTGAATGATGGTTATATCATGTAACGTAAATAACGATTCTCGTTTTGATATGCTAAATTCAACTGTAATGACGGTCTTTTATCGATGTAACTGAACTAAACCCAACTCCCTAACACACTTGATGGAGACCGTGATTCGTGTGTCCTCACCTCTAATGTATGCTGGTGGCAATCACACACGTCTAGAAGTTCAATTAGCGCAATGTTGTCCAGCCCAGATCGAATAATATCCCGTTGACCCGTTCCGGCAGTAGACACAAACAGCCACTTTGACACATACCCTATTTCTTGGCGTCTTTCTGTTTCGGCTTGAAATACACCTGCCTTAAAACATAAGCATCAATGATCACTACTAAAGTTCTATGTATGATGAAAAATAAGTCATGAAGTTTTTGACATCACAATTGTTCAATTGTACACATATACTAAGGTGTGCACATGTTCAAGTGTACACATACTATGATGAATGCCTCTTTACTTGTACAGCTCTCCATGATCTATACCCATTCAATTGTATACACAATAATTAGACACTACCTGTTCAATAGCGTAGCGTAGGTTTTCCCCACTGCAAACAACAAGAACGTTGTGGTATTGAACTTGAAACTGTGTCAAATACCGGAGGTGCAGGAGTTGCCTATACACATCTAGGATACCATGGATTTGAGCCACAAGCAACGTCCACGTCCTAAGGTCTGTGTCAAATGCTTTTGCTACATCCAGTGCTCTCTGTTCTGAAATAAAATTAAAGCAAATACTGATATAGGAATTAGTCAACATGAACTTGACTTATGATGCCATAACTATACTTAACCGCAAAAGAAACGTCACCGCAAGTAACATTGCATGAAAAGCTGTCATTTAAATATCTGGGTAATGTTTGTCAAAGTTTCTAAAAATTAACATTACCTTGTCCGGAAAAATGAAATTTGATGATAAAATCCAAAGCAGATAACAATAAAACCGATCGCCCAAACGCATCACGGCAACGGCCATGGTAACCCGATGCACGTGGGTTCCGTGCAAATAGAAATGCACATGCGTTCCCCCATTTCTTGCCCTATAAAATTCCATCCAGATCGGATAACATTCATTCGTTATTGAATTGCTACCACATGCCAAGAGAGACAAGAAATCAGCGACACCAAGCCCTTGGACGAGGCAAGCTGGACAAAAACCGCCCAGCAAGTAGCCAATGCATCCACGTAAGGACCATATACAGGATCCAGAAACTGTACCAGACCGCCAACAAAACAGATGGCCGACTACGTAGTGGAAGACCAAGGGTCAACACCCGACGTCAGGATCGTCAGATTGTGCGACAGCATCTTCAAGATCGCTTTGTTACTGCTGCGGAAACTGCTCTACAGACCATGGGGACACAACAGCGACACATTAGTGCGGACACCGTGCGTCGACGATTGACGAGCAGACACCGCCACTGTCACAGGCCACACCGAGGACCCATTCTGACACCACATCATCGCCGGGATCGTCTTCAGTGGGCAACACAGCATCACAGCATCAGCATCAGCATTGGCGCCAACAAGAGTCCTCTTCTCAGACGACAGCCGTTACTGTATCTCAACAACAGATGGCAGAGAGGGAGAGAAAGTGTCAGGCGACGCCGTGGGGAACGTTATTCGGATGCTTGTGTTGTTGAGAGAGACTCATGGGGTGATCCGAGCATCATGGTTGGTGTGAAATTGGTCTTGCACAGAGGGTCGGCCCTGTGATCATCCAGAGCATCGGTCCAGGGAGAGGCAATGGTGTTACAGCAGCTCGGTACATTGATTAAGTCTTGAGACCACACACCATACCTCATCTGGCACGTCGACGCAACCACGGGTTTTAGTATGATGACGCCCGTGCCAACACTGCGAGAGCAACAAGAGACTTTCTCCAGCAGAATGGCATCAGAACCATGCCCTCAGTCCCGATTTAACTCCCATTGAGCAACCGTGGGACGAAATTCAAAGACGGCTGAATGACTGCATCTGAACTGCGTCAGGCGTTCCTCAGAGTGTGGGCTCAAGTGCATATGGCCTTCATCAATCGCGTCATCCATTCCATGTATCGACGTTGCACGGCAGTCATCAATGCACATGACGGACACACGAGATACTGACTTGCGATGCCATTTTCTCAGAGACTAGTGTTGTGTTTCACTTTAAGAACATTTCAACCTTGATGATCAGTTTTGCCAAGTTTCGTATTTTTGATATGTCCTGATGTATGTTTACAGTGTTTCAACAAATAAGGTTTCTCATATATCTATCTATGGTGATGTTTCTTTTGCGGTTCAGTATGGTTCTAGTTTAGTATAAACACATTTCTTTGCAGTTAAATCATCCAATTATCAAACGCTGTTAGCAATATCCTAATCTTTCTTACTCGTTGATCGATAGTGAGTGAGTTGGGGTTAACGCTGCTTTGAACAGTATTGCAGTTATATGATATCGAGATGCAAGTCTGAGAGGTTTACCCTTTATGGCGCTGACAAACCAATATGTCTATTATCAGAATGAATCGGGGATTCCACCCCAAGATCCTAACATCATGACGCGCCTAAGCCAATCTGTGATTACAACGTGCAGAAACATGCACTGCATTTCCAAAGAAACTTATGGCCAATGATTATATATATGCTGATTAAATCAAGTAATTATACCAGTGCCATATATATGTGTGTGTGAGTGATATCGATATCACATCTGACTACGATGAAATGGCATTGTGTTTTCGAAGAACTTCTTCTTTTCAAATTGTGGCCCTTTTTCTATTCTTAAAAAAATTAAATAAATAAAACCGGTGCAAATTCAAGAAACTTAAAGCTACACTACCATTTTGAGTGTCACATATGACAACAAGAGTGTTCCATCCGAGGAGCGCCATCATTCTATTGATCACCGTTACAGCAAAGTCAGAGATGGGCTGACACTGCTGGAAAGTTAGCTTCTCGGTTGAAGATGTATGAGAACTGCAGTCAACGTCATTTTCATCAACCTGACAACTTGGAAGCTGGGCGGTATCATCACCATGCGAGGACTCCTGATAGTCTGGTCCGTTGTGTGAGTTACTGGGACCTCCTCCGGACCCAGATCCGTGGCTATTGCATTCCAGCTCTGAAATAGCATTTACTTCTGACAACTAACGTCATTCATACGAAATCCTAATGCTGCCACTTTGGTAGCATATATATCTATTTGTAAAACGAAATGTCTCGTTATTTCAATTATTTGTTTATTTTCTCGAATTGTCAAATTTATTGCGATTAGTTTCTCGTTTCTCCGAGTTTTTCTCTCGTAATTTCAAGTTTATTTCCAAAACGCGAAATTTCGAGAAAATAATTGAAATAACGCGAAAATAATCGAAGTAACGAAAAAATCGCGTAATTTCGAAAAAAATGTCAGAAAAACAAAAATCAAGATTTTGAAATAAACTTGAAATAACGAGAGAGTAATCGAAATTACGAGAAAATATGTGAAGTAACGCGAAAAAAAGCAAAGCAGCGAGAAAAAACCCCGAAATTTCTATTTTTTAAAGATAAACTTCAATTAACGAGAAAATATTCAAAGTAACGAGACAAACCCTTATTGTGTTTCTTGGTTTATCAGCGCCATACACGGACTCGTTGGCTTCATCAAAGTGGTACACGCCCTTGACCACTTTCATCCCACACCAAGCAGACATGTCATGACATAACTGAATATTTGGAAGCGTCTGCCTGCCCGGAGAATAGAACGTAGATGGTCCGAGCCCCGGTTCGGCGTGTCATGACCAAAAACGTTAAAAGATTAATTTTGAAGTTATGCAGCCTTGTGCTCGGCATTAGTGGGACAGAGAAAGGGCCGATCGACACGGATTGGGGTTCATATGTTCTCCCTGTACCCTTAGTAATTCAGTCGGCTAGCACTATCAAAGTGACAATTGTCCGGGCACACACACACACACGCACGCACGCACGCACGCACGCACACAAACACGTGTATAATGCCGATAATCTTGAACGCGATGTGGAACTTCATGTTACCTCACATATTTTATAATATATGTATTTTAAAATTGAAAGAACTGTTGTTTTGATTAGGTTTTATTTAACCATCACTCATTTCTGCTACAGTTTTGTAAAAAGTAATCTGCACTGGGTAATTTTGTGTAAAATGCACTTGCAACCACATGACCCCTACCATGTTTGACTTGTTGACATTATGTGTATTATCCGAGATATGTTTTTTATATTTTTAAAAGTTGTAAATCATTGGTTTTTTTAAAAAAACGTATGTAGACGTATTCTTTGAGTGGTGACTAAGCGCTAGTACAGTTAATGTTTTGGATTATCGCTTACTTAAGATATATAACATATGATAAAATCAACTGAGAGGTGCAGTTTATTTTGCTCCCCAGTGTAGTGAACAATTATATGCCGCCGATGTGGCCGTGTTGACGATTGAAGCAGAAACAAATCAGTGGATGATGAAATGAGCAACAATTGATTGTCTCGGTAAGATAACAGAAACAGGGTATAGAAGATTCTAGGGGTTAACATCAACTACTATTCCGCCTGAATGGTTTACTTTCAATTGAGCGTCATACCAAATGACGTTAAAAGATGGTACTTGTTGTTACCCTGTCTGGCGCTCGGCATTAAAGGGCTAAAACAAGGACTGGTCGGCTGGGAGTCAGTATACTGTGTCTGAGTGGGGTATTCATGTTACACTGCGGCATGGTATCTCAGTGTGCTAGCACTATATATCGGCATCAGTCCGGACTAGTACAAGCAGCCACACACACACGTGCATGCACGTCGCTATATATGTGCAATAATCTTGGATGCGACGTTACACCCCATTTTACCTCACCACCTTTCAATTTAAGGAGTAATACATATACACTACTCACACGTAGTTAGCACGACGTCTCTGTAACTACAGGTAGGTGGGTAAATATGTCCAGGTGGTCTAACGCCTGCAATCCGCTGTTCAGAATTACCTTCCCTCAGGCGTTGCAGAACCGATCAGCGTGAGTTCGAATATCAGAATCCCACTGATTATGTTTCAAAGTGCACCATAGCAACGCTTATGGATTTCGCTCAGAAAATAATTTTTGAAGACATGGATCCCCTCAAAGATTTCTCACTCAAGGTACCGTCAAGTCGGCGTGTCCCGGACATAATTTCTTTTTCGAATAACGGATTGAAACCGTACTCACTCTTTCAATTTCATAGTACACATTTTAATTCTGTTTGACATCAATAAATAGCCGTACCAGCAAAAGTACTCAGTAGTTTTAACCTAACGACAAAGTATAAGAGATGCTCGGGAATTCAGGAATACTTTAATCCTGCTGTAGATATATTGCATCTTTACTATTAGACACAACAATGAAAAAAAGAAGTACAAGTCTTACCTCTTGTACTTAAAGAATGTTCACCATTTGAGAACGACAATGTGAATACTGCTACCACTGTCAAGATATCACGGTAAAAATCTTCTCTCATCTTTAAGCAAGACAGATAAAATGTATCTCCGTCCAGGGAAGAAGTTAGGACGCGACAGAATCCATCGATTATTATGTGTAAAATATCTCAAATTGAATCTTCAATGTGTGACCAGAATAATCAAATCAAATATAACGATTTGTTGTAGAATTACTCATACGACATGTTAATTTTTGTGCATCTTATTTACTTCTTACTCAATAATCAACACAACCCGTGGAACTAATTAGCGACTAGAAAACACAGAATGTGCTTCCAACATTTATTTAAGATAAATTATTATCGAGCCGGTTTACCTAAGACTAACGCCTTTAAGCGAAAGACAAGATGGTGAATGTTTCACTGGAACAAACATGTATTATGATTATATCTGAACAGAGCTGGCGTTTCTCAGCTGAATGAGGGGTGGGGGATGGCCGAGTGGTTAAAGTGTTGGGTCCTCACAGCCGAAGACCAGGTTCGATATGTGAAACTTGTTTTTGGTGTCTCACCCATCCACTTCTTGAAAGTTCTTGAAAGACCAAAGGTTAACAGAAATAGCCGTGTCATTCAATCAGACACAAATCTACAATGGGATTGTGTTGGCATTGTATGTTTTTGGAGGCACGGGCTGCCCAATGTCCGTAATTCGTGTTAGAATCCGAGAATCTTCCTGATTAATCATCTTCCGAATATCAACAGTTTCAATTGTGTTGTCGATTTAACCAAACTGTAAAGACCACGGGATCCGTTTGTCCTTTAACAGTAAGTCAGAGTCTTCCTGATGGTTGACCTGTCGTGGTGTAATTAAACTACTCGGTCAGTGATTAGTGAGTGTATGATCTTGTAGCTAGGTATTCTAGTGTTCCTATCTATTTATTAATGTAGCCGAGTTGATACGGACGTGAAACCCTCCTCAATGAAGAATATGGCATAGAAAGGACAGAGGTGACATGTGTTTTGTGATAATATGCTTCTACCTTAGTTTTTAACAGTAGAAAAGTTTTGAATCAGTTTCACCTGTGCACATATACTGATTTAGAACACAAAATGCCATTATGCGCATATGCTACAATAGACACTTTTATGAAATTTTCTGGTAATCTTTTGGGGATGGTGTAATATATTTACACAAGAAAAATCCTTGTCAGCCACATTTTCATCTCCCATTGGTTCCCATAGTTAACGTCGCGTTCAAGATTATTTCACTCTTCCAGCGACATGCATAACCCTCTGAGACACATCACAATGTATTATGCAAAGGACAATAATCTTGGTCTCAATATTAACTCGACATGCAAAAACACCTGAGACACATCACAATGTATTATGCTAAGGGCAATACTCTTGCTCTCAATGTTAACTCGACATGCAAAAACCCCTGAGACACATCACAATGTATTATGCTAAGGGCAATACTCTTGGTCTCAATGTTAACTCGACATGCAAAAACCCCTGACACACATCACAATGTATTATGCTAAGGGCAATACTCTTGGTCTCAATGTTAACTCGACATGCAAAAACCCCTGACACACATCACAATGTATTACGCTAAGGGCAATACTCTTGGTCTCAATGTTAACTCTAGTAGAATGCTTGTTGTAGATGAGTAGCAAATCATTCGTAACATGTGACAAGTGCTCAGGGGATTAGCTGTGGACACAACTGAGATCAATGCAATTAGATTGTTGATATCGAAGTTAGGATATCTCCAAAACATTAACTCCATTGCCAAGTTTCAAAATGAAGCAATTATAACATTATAACCAGGGAATTTTGCACTGCGGGGTGGAAAATGTAATCAAGTGTGTGGGTGATGTTTCCCGACGCTTTTGGTAATAATCAACCATTATAAACAATGGAAACGCAGCCATTCTGGCGATCTTCCGGAAAACAATTCTCAGTCAAGGTTTTGACACAGACATGTGCCCTTTGAGACGTATATTGCCATTGGTCGATTAGCCAGTAGTATTATGGCAAAAACGACGAATGAAAGCATTAGATGATCACATGCTTATCAACGGAAAGACGCTGATACAAGCATATTAACAGCTGGGGGGCACTCTATGACAATTCAGGCGCCAATGTATTCACAAAAGCGCTTATACATGTATAAACAAGGGTATTGTACATGGTATTTTATTATATTTTGTTATACATTCCAGTATGATACAGATAACACCTGTTATATATCATCTTTTGGTATGAATATTTTCTTGCAAACCAATTCCTATTTAATCTCACTGAAGCTGTAGATGGCCAAACGTTTCAATTCTAAATATGAGCAGCAAGCAGGAAAGTCTCTACTCATACCACCTGTTTCTTCGAGAGAATGTCATTGACAAGTGTCACAAATATGCACGTCTCAGTCAAGTTAGTTTCTCTTGCTATCCCTGACACGTGCCCACCAAATCTCGCTCATCAATGACACAACGGCCATAAAACTTCCAATTCCAAGGACAATAAATGAACCTTGTAAGTCGATGACTGTGACAGTTTTGCCTTTCATCTCGCGCTGCTTTGAGCAAGAATCATCTTCTCGCATCCATTTTCGTCTCCACACATCATACAGGCCTCTTTCGGAGAAGGTTATTAACCTGAAAGAAATGTATGTTCATGGAGTTGTAATTGGGGGAAAACTGTGTATGTATTAAGCCCCTTTAACGAATTGTTTCATTTTTAACAAATAACATATTCAGAGGAATTAAAAGAGTATTTTGCTAGGTTGCTATCACTGAAAGTCGTCTAAACTTCGTATGCGTATTGAGTGCATGTCGTAGCCCTAAACATTCAATAGTTTATGTGCATGAACATGTATTGGATTTTTGTATATCGGTAGTCATTGTAGCATTCAGAGAAACCAATATATAAAACTCTTACCAATCCGAAACCGGCTTTGTATATGGTGAATGCAATGGTAGACCAAGGGCGTATTGCATAGGGAAACCTACGTCTGGAATCATCTTCAATGAACAGTCATCTTGCAGCCATATCTTAAGTATGTCAGATTCAACTACAAAGACATATTTTCCCGCCAACACCTTCCTCTTGTGCACCAGCTCGGAGGCATGGAGTACATCCGAGTCACTTTTATTGAAGTTTACGACACTTTGCCAAAAGCTTTGATGAACCGGGACTTTGGAAACCTGGATAATAATAGCATTCATATTAAAGAGTTTTCTGGAACCAAAACACAGCATCATAAGACGGATGAGAGGCAATATTCCACGATGGCTTGTAAAGAATTATGCCTGAGTCATGGAAACTAGTGGTTGACAGCAAGGCCAAAGGCCATGTTTTTGAAACAATTGAAATAGGCCCACAGCAACTGTGCTTGTCTATGAGGCGACCAAAATGACCAGGTGGTCAGCACCTGTGGGAATTTCAGGTAAGATTATAGGTCCCCAGTAGCCTGTGCTTGTCTATGTGGCGTCTGAATGGATCGGGTGGTCAAGCTCGGTGACCTGGTTGATCCCATCGTTTCCCAACTGCGAGGGTCGATGCTCATGATGTCGATCACTGAATTGTCTTTTAATGCAATATACCTCGGTGCGAGATTAACCACATACAACAAATCATTGTTGTTGGCTCTGACAGTAAGTATCAGTTGCCGTAGGCCCTCTTTCACGAAGATTATCAAGTGTTGAGCTATAATTAGGAGGTGTTTACAAACAAATAATAACGATCCAATTCAACATGAAATAAAAATACACGAATGGTTACATGAAAATCCATGACACGAAAGTGTAAAGGTACAACACGTACGCTAAATGAATCGCTCCACAGAGATCCACCGAGTGTACCCCACTTGTAAGTGTTTTGTTGTACCATTTCCTCTGAGGTTGAGAACGGTACCATTTGCTTTGAAACCGTGAAAAAAGCTATCATATTGCTGCAGTAGATGGCACTTGTTATCGCCCCAAACACACAGATAAAACTGAAAAGGATGTTACTAGAGGCCCTCATCTGATTTACAGAAAGACCTGAAAGAAAACATCAAATTGTCATTAATTATGATAAAAAAAACATTGCAAGGGATGAGTGTTTATAGCAGGCATGGGTTACTGAAGAAAAATAATCTGTCCCCAAAAAGCTTTCAAAATGTAATAAGGCCCCGTGTTTTACCACGAAAACAATTGTTAACCAGACTGCTCGAAAACGAGTATTGTTGGTCTGAACTAAACATTCCCTGAATTCCCTTCTCTTTTCAAGTAAAAAATGTTTGTCTTGAAGTCTTGATCTTTAAAGTTAAAACTAATGAAAGGAACATTAAATGGACACTTCCTTACTTTGTCGTATCATCAAACCAAACACTAGGAGCCACGTGTCCGACACGTCCTCTCCTGCTCTAGTGGCCATCGGACAGTGACGCGTTGTATACAAAAGTAGGATCAGCAACAGGAATGATATGACAAGGCAAAGATGGACATATAACGATAATGGCTGGAGGTAGAGCTGCCATCTTGAAGCTTCTAGGTCTGGTAGGCGGTACACGCCAGCGCCGATGTCATAACCTATTGGGTAACTGAAGTCCATTACTTTCCTTCTCTCAAAAGCTTGGCCAAGAGGTGCTACGGTCATATCAATCTCCTGAAGAACATAATGCAATTTATAAAGTAGAGATACAACAGTTTGCATGAATTTTCGTGTGAGTGATTTATGAAAGAATCACTGAGTAATCTAATCATAACATCCAAATTCTCAAAAATAATTAAACTGTTAAGCTGTTATCAAATATTACGAGCGAGTAATGAATATGTATGTATGTATGTATGTTTGTATGTATGTATGTATGTATATATATATATATATATATATATAGACCAAAAAAACATACCTTTCTTTCGATTTGTCCTACAAGACCCGTCCACGTGCCATCACTCTTTTTTTCTCCCCATTCCAAATCAGGAGGAAAAATCATCTTAAAACTAAAATTGTGTGTTATGTTAACGTGATATATTTGTACAGATGTGGATGATAGATAGACATACCAAAATATGTTACATTACGTTGCAAATAGACACATATTCATTGATCTCTTGTTGTGATGTGGTAATATTGATGTTTGCATGACGTTAAATGAGGACTTAACGAATGGGCAATATTTGATGCCCTTGTCCCACCGGAATAAACGAAAGTAGAGAAGTTATCAATAACTCATGTGATCAATGTAATCCTTCCATTATGCCATTTTAGACCAATACTGAGTGGCAACACTTATAACATCCAACTGTTTGAAAGTACAGATTAGGCATACGTGAAGTTCATAACAATGGAGAGTTCTTTCAGGATGTCGATACATATTCCCTCAAACACAATCCTTCCTGACTCATTTCGGATGTATGTGTATGGGGCCCACTGAAACAAAGAAAATATTTAATCAAACCAGCAATAACTCTGTACGTATTTGTCTGTCCTATGAGAATAAGCTTGACAATTTTATCTTTGTCCATACTGTCACATCTTTCCGGATATTCACCTCTATGGTGATTCTCTTTATTTAGTGTACAGTAATTTAGGTTCGTGTTGGATCATGTCATTTATATGGCTACGCTTCCTTGACAATTCCTGGTAAGAATTGGTCCACGGCAATCTATGCTTCTCGTACGAAGCGACTTCATGCATTGGATGGTTAAGCTTGGCGACTTTGCTGATTGCGAGTCAACAAATCCCGACGGCGTGAATCTTTTCAAAAACGTATGACCTGGAGACAGGACGACGTCAATACAAAACCAAATGATGGCGTATCTCAATGGAACATTCATGAACTAGAAACGTCGTTTTGAAAAAAAAATCAGTTAACATCAATGTTCCCAATATTTCGTTTGTGCTTTTATAAATCTCACACACAAAAACTGATAAACTCATTTACCCGAAGTGTTGAGGTAAGAAAAGGCCTCCTGTTCAAACCATGGTGAGTATTAGGAAAAATGTTGTTGTTTACATCAACAGTTCCATTGACATGAAATCGTCCAATGTGCTCAAACTCCCGGCCATGTTTTCTGTACATGAGAGTAAAAATTTCGCCTGTGTGGTCTTCAATTGGATTCTGAAAAGACATGTATACATTGCACATCATATGTATAATATAATTATTTGTTAATACTCGAACTAAGAATGAAACATGAGACTTGCAATTGTTTGTTACATGAAACATCTCTCGCAAAAGAAGTGCTTGGCAGGGCGAGAGTGTGTGACATCATACGTTGACATTAAAATGCCTGGAAAAGTTGTTTATCCATGTTCGCCGTATCGACCAGAACGTTCCATCTCGTTTGTTTAACCTTTCAGGAGAACATTTTAAAAATTGCCTCGCCATATTGAGCTTCCTATTTTCATACTCTTTGCAATCCTAAATCATCCTTGTGATGAGAAAAATCATCAATCCAATCAACAGTTATGTAGCATATGTCGGACCATGGACTAATTCCCATGCCATATGCAGTAATGGTCGTTCCAATGGTAGAACACGTGAGTTAATTTCTTCCAAGGGGGGAAATCAACAAATGGTGTCAAAATTAGAATTGATTTTTTTCTTATTACGTTTGCGTTTATGACATGACGGATGTTGACAACAGGCAATGTCACGACGGCGATGTTGTCGAGCCAGCTATCGTTCTGGAACACCCCCAGATTTATTTCTGACATCACCACCAGCCACGAGGAAGCGGATCGCAGGTCGGTTCGACGCCCGTGACGTACATCGAATGCATTAGCCTGGAATGACCAATTGCACGTTATTGAGTGTAGCCACAATATTACTGGAGAGACGACAATGAATGGATATTCATATGTTTAAGATGCCACGCCACAACAAGTACTATCTGTTAGCTGCATTTGGTATGACTGGAGATCGAATAAGACCTTGATGCTCCATCCATTACCTTATCCATGCGGTAACCAAAACTACATTCCCCATAGGCAAATGCATCACTATATTTAAGGACTCTGTTTCAAGACCAAAGAGTGATGACGTTGGCAAATTCACATCTACTTCACATTAAAAAAAAAGTTTCCAGAATAATGCATGCATGTCAGAGTGATGGTCAGTGTGGTCATTTTTTTAGTCATAAGCGTCAGCGCTTTACGGATAGTCATATTCAATTCCTATATCACAATACAGAAGCGATTAACAACTGATATATCATTCAACTTCACAACAATGAAACCAGGTTTGTGAAATTAGTGGGCCTGAAGCACCCATCGTGATCGGTATCAAGGCCAAAAAGTATTTGCAAAAGAGCACAAGATAAAGTGCTCTCCGGCATGTAATTTGAGGATGACGACATTATAGAGACGCTTGTACTTTGATCATGCATAGACCGTTTCAGCTTTTGATCATAATACCGTGGGAGTTCAAAAACATAAGGCGGTTTTCGACGGACAACGCTGTATGGCAACTCAATAACACAATAAGCAGTCAAACAACTACAGATATTTTCCTACAAATAGTGACACGCTGGTTTTACGTTACTGGTATTTGTGTTTGTGGTCTACTGTACCTCTTTGAGAAGATGATGCACTGCCTCTTGCCTACCTAGTACCATAATGTGCCAAGGATACACACTACCTAAAACTCTCCATAACATGGTCTGTAGATCTGGGCTACTGGACGAGTTGAACAGGGTTGAGGAACTGGTTATCCCATTTGCTTTCAGGGCCGTGGTCAAAGCCAATGAAGCTTATTGTGTAAATAAAATCATTATTATATGAATAATAGAAATCAATCATAATAGAAATCAATCTTAGAATTAGCAAATAGCGAAATTGTTTGAAACATTTCCATTCCATTGAATTGTTGTAGAAAAGTTACCAATCCTGAAACGCGATGTAACAGGTTATGCCATCATTAGAAAAGAGGTATGGCTAAATGACTGAAAGAAACATATTGCCATCCTGCAGTACTTAAATCATTATCGAAGAAGCAAGATAACAATGACATTGACTGATACGTACCATCATTATCCTCTGCAAATATGTGAATCTGTGACCATCGAAGATGTTGCAACAAGTGACAGATGCCAGATCTAAACTGCTGTATAGGGAGGTAGTAGTTTGGTTTCGACGGCAGATCTGGGGAGCTTGACCGGAAACATATTATAGACTTTTCCAGTCGTTGTTGATTGAAATTGGAAACCATTGTATTGCACATGTTTTCAGGGACCAGAAGCACATGTTGGTCTTGTATCAAACGCTTTGTAACTGTAAAGTAGTTAATAACCATCGATTAGAATACGTACGGTAATACTTATTATTATGCCATGATAATCAATAATAGCTCAGAAAGCTCTTTTACATGATTAAAAACTAAAATATACGTACACAAGTATGTTTACCGTTCACACATTTCCAGTTAGAGTCTGGAAAATGTTTATACAGGCATTGAGGTGTAGATTTTTTCTACTATCCTGATAAAGAGGAAAAGAGTCGCCTTGAAACGGCGTGTATATGCAATAAAGGAGTATCCAATATCTTAATGCTTATAAAGATTCTATTTCCACACATTCTAACGTGATTCTGTTCCCCGGTGGTGTCCATTGGTAATGGCGATCATATTGAGTTTTGTTTGGCCCCATATCTGAGCATAATCTTGAAAACAGACTCTGCATGCAAAGTGTCATGTCTTTTACACAATGTGCGGAATTTTTCTCCAGAATGATAGACTGAGATTCGCAGTTGGTTATTCTTACTGTTTGGCGCTTTGCCGTGTCTATTTATTTGTAAATTATCTCTATATTTATAACGATAGTAAAGGATGCAGGAGTGAGTGAGTGAGTATGGTTTTACGCCGCTTTTAGCAATATTCCAGCAATATCACGGCGGGGGACACCAGAAATGGGCTTCAGACATTGTACCCATGTCAGGAATCGAACCCGGGTCTTCGGCGTGACGAGCGAACGCTTTAACCACTAGGCTACCCGACCGCCCAAAGGATGCAGGATATAATATGCAATACATAATTTCATTTCGAAGTAGGTAACTATTCAAACCTTTTGATTTTTTCCCCGAGATCATATGGTTGGAGTGAGTGAGGTGGGTTTAACGCCGCTTTTAACAGTATTACATTTATATCGCGGCGTGTCAGCTTAATGTGGGAGGACGACCGTGCCCCCCACCCACCCCCCATATGGAGAGGGAGATATGGAAAAAAAATATTAATAAAACTAAAACTTTATAAAACACGAATAGTGATATTATAATAGCGACAAAGCCATTTCCATAATTATGAGAAGTATTTGATTAAAGCAGAGTCCATTTTACCATTCCGATTATATCAAAAGCATGTGTTTATGAACTGCTATCAATTAGTGACGATACCAGGTGTTCACGAAAACTTGAGGTAACCTGCCCCAGCGTTGTCACCCGTGATTATATCAGATACTCACCGCCTTGAGCCAGTTGAAAGGGGAAGCCAAGCGAAATGTTGATGAAGGTGATATTCTCTTTTAAAAAGTCTTGTGAAGTGTGCAATTCGATTTCGTCATGTGCGTTGTAGCCAAATATACCTATATATAAAGAGAACAATATAACAAATAAAATGTATTGCTTTGTTATGCTCACTCGAGAGTTTGTATGAGTGAGTGAAATGTGTGAGAACGCAGCTTTGAAAAAATAAAGGCACCTCAGTTTAAATTGGGAGTGAAGTGGAAGCGAGAAACTACGCATGTCGTAAACGTTTACAGACTGTGTGAAACCATGAGCTCGGGTAATGTGTGGGCAGATCTCACATTCGAAACCGCGATCAGGAGATCATGGAGAGGCTAAAAACGTAATTCTGCAAGGCTGTGTAAATAGTGAGTGGGCAAAAAATAAATAGAGTTAATAACTAAAGGAAGGACAATAAGAGAGTGGGAGGACAAGATTATGGAGCTGGTGAACAAGAATGTATACGCTAGAGGTGTTGAAGTTTGGAGCATGCGAGTACAGTGCCTCGCCTGGTAATTCAGACATCCCTCTTGACATTGCGGATTGTATCATGTATATTTTCAGAAAGCAAGTAACATAAGCGACCCTGTAACGATGGATACATATGTTTCGCGAATGACTTAGACACCCTACATCGATCATGGGTCGGAAACGTCTAAGACTTGCATGACATCGGGCTAGAATGTCGTGATAATTGTTATAAGTGGCGATAAACTCGAATTCACTGATTATAGCTAGAGACCCGAGTATTTTTTAATTGTTTAAGATACAATATCTACATACTCTGCAATATATTCACATGAAAAGTCATTTATTTGGCATTTATTAGTTGAAACTTCATTATAAATTACACAATTGGCAGGTTTTCTTGTTGAAATGGAAAATCACTATGCCATGAAATTCTACTAGATACCATTGCCTTGTTTGAGATCCAGACACCCAAACAATTTGTCCTGAAAGTGGCCAATGATTTTGTCAAGACAACCAGAGGAATATGTGTGTGAAACACACAGTTTCAAGGGCTGTAGTTTATCAGACATATTTGGCAAAAGGCAAAGCAGTTGTTAAAATTCAATAATGTTACCATCTGTCTATTGTCATAAACATGATATTTGGGGTGGGGGAGATTGGGTTGTCACCAAGTTATGATGATATATATTATATATTATAAAAATTCAAATAATGCATTCTACGGAACACACATGCAAGTAGCAAATAACCATAACTTTCAAGCAAATTAAAAATAATTGTAATTTAAGATGTATCTACTGACCAATCTACATTAACTCCAAAGAGGTTTACAAATTGAACAATCTAAAAACAATCAAAGCTGATGGTGAGGTGAAATGGGGTTTAACGACGCGTCCAAGAATATTGCACTTATATAGCGACGTGCATGTACGTGTGTGTGTTTGTGTGGCTGCTTGTACTAGTCCGGACTGATGCCGATTTATAGTGCTAGCTCACGGAGATACCATTCCGCAGTTTAACATGAATATCCCACTCAGACACAGTATACTGACTCCGAGCCGACCAGTCCTTGTTTTAGCCCCTTAATGCCGAGCGCCAGACAGGGTAACAACAAGTACCATATTTTTACGTCTTTTGGTATGGCGCGGCCGGGCATCGAACCCCGGATCTTCCGCTCTCCGGGCGGATTCTCTACCACTAGACAACGGAGGCGGTCTCAAAGCTGATGTATACGATGTCCGGAATAAAAGCAAAAGCACAAAAATAACATAATCAGTTCTGGAACTTGTAAGTATGTAAATTACAATGCAAAATTGGTCAACAAGTACAGCATAAATTCTCTTGAATTGAAAGCAGAATCAGATTCAAATACATCATTTTACCACTGGCTGAATAAATGATTACATCCTAAAACATGTAAGTGATTTGTTACTTCTGTCAGATCTACTTGTATGTCATGCCTCTCAATAATGTCAGTACATGCTTTGATACTGTCTTAGAGCTCCCAAAACTATGGTACTCATAGTCAAGACAGTTTTCATTGGTACCGGTTAATAATCACCCGTAGTGAAACAGTTCACAAATAAATAGTGGAAAGTACACGGATAGTATTACAATTTCCGTGCACCTTTAATGTTATGTATTACCATCATGACCATACTGGTTGTTTTCCCTATGCTTAAACAATAATGTTACTGAATTTCTTTTATTGTGTAGTTTATTTGTAGATAATTTCGTACACAGGTATTTCATCTAACCTGATGATTATAATCATAACTATTTTTGAATAATAATGGTACACTTCTTTATGGCGTTCTATACATGGGTTCCCCCGTGGCTATATTGCATCATATAGAATACTCATGGATGTGTATACCACTGTACCAAATTAATCAAAACTTATGAACCTACTCTTTATTGTTATCCTACTTAGCCCCGACATTCTTACAAGCACACGCATAGTTCAGATACATAAGATTGAAATTAATCCTATATGTTTCCAAAGTTATCAGATCTATTTATGATTAATTTCATTGAGGTATAAGAAAACAAATGCCAAATAAATGGCTTTTCAGGTGAATAAAATCCAGAAGCCAAATATCAACGACAGACCCTATCATGAAACACCATTATTACGGATATTTGGCGTTCGATAATTCCGCTAAATCACCATTTCACAATGGGGGAAAACGCGGCACAATCGGCGACATTTGCTTCATCAAGTTTGCTAAAATAATCATGCTAACGGTATTTCATTGACGTGGTCGTTTACTTCCATGTATTATGCATACGATTTCGTGACAACAGTGAGCTGACACGAAATATCAACGCACATATCACTGTTGAAAATCGGGTGTGTGTCATTGTTTACATTTCACTCTATAGTAAATACATGTCATGTCCATCGTGTAGTCCTTGCCTGGGTCAGTGTAGCCCCAGCGCAGCAAAACCAGTGAACCAGGCTGTTTGAAACTTTGGTAGAAAGAGCTTTCTCGATTGTATCTCAAAATGCTCGATTGTATCTCAAAAGTAAACACCAAAGGCTGGCTGCTGGACTATTGCTCGACATGAAGGGAAAGTTGACTATTGGAAAGTTGAAGTCATCCCTTTTGTCATACAGTCTTGTGGAGAGTGTTTTGTCACAATGAATCTTTTTGCTTAAATCTAAATATGAAATAGATGAGGCGGTGTCAAGGGTCTCCCCTATTTCTAGTTCAGGTGGTTATATCAGCTGAAGGGAATTGGCTATTTGATAGTTTTTGAACGAGATCAGATCATCGATATGCCTGAAGCTTCAGTAAAACTTCTTGCCCAAATTACCTTGTTTTGACTTTGCCAATCCGAGCAGATATCCCGTTTCATATGCATAATGGAACAGATCAGCAAGAAGGCGAGCACAATTGGGTGCATATGGGGATGCCTACTTCTTGCCTAAATGTCTTACCCCCAAATTTGATTGTATTCAGGATGATGGTTAGTCTAGAGACTAACTGACGAAGGTTGTTATTGTCAACAATAGAGAAGTCACCTGTGGTTATATGACCTACTGATAGCAGTTTACTGACACAAGTAGTGATCTGCAACACGTTCCTGTAATTTAACCAACCTTGATGGAATAGTGTTCGTTTAGAATATGAAATTGTTGGTTGCTCCTGGAATTTATATTTCTGGGGACATTTTGTGAAGCTGATTTTTGTCTGAAAATGGTGCTTAAATTTAAAGCAACAATTCCCTTGTTTGCAGAATTCAAATTCAAGCGCATGCGGTCTTTGTCTGATTAAGTGGAGTCTGTTTCTGGTTTGGCCAAACGTTTCAAAGCGATATCAATAAATATACTCTCTAGTCGATACTATGGGTCTTACTGTTTGCAGACCCACCCATCAGCAAAATATGCTGGAGTCGTTTTATTTCTTTCAATGACACAATGAGTATAGTCTTGTTTTTACTGTGAGCAGTTCCATTGGTTCCTGGAGGTGAGGCAACACATTTTCGAAATAAATGGCATCATTTGGCTTTCGTCCCTTCTTTTGACCACGGCTGTTTCGACGTCTTTGGGGTGCCGGAAACATCCTCAATACATTGACCTTGGCAGCTCGTTGGTTGGAAAGCCTGCCAGGATCTTTTTTTCCCCATTACATCCTTGTGGCATTGCTGTACACAACAATCGAATCCAATGGTTTTCTCTTAACATTCTAAAAGGTCGACTGCATTGAAGGAAATGAGATGGATGGTATAATTTATCTAATATCTTAACTTTCATGTATAGGATGGAGTGATTTTTATAATTGAAATGAGGTAGAAACAATTGGAAATGCCCGATCTATGCTGTCTCACTCGTGTCGATAATTTCTGTTCCTCTCCAAAATAATTCAATCCACAAAGGGTAGATTCAATGCCATATATGACGTTCTTAGTTTGACACAATATGTCTTTAAACGGGATTGTGCAGTATGTTTAAGCTGTAAAGTTATAATTGAATTCAGGATCAGTTATCGTAATACGTGTTGCAATTTTTTGTACCGCATGAAGAAATACTACAAGGCACGTGTCAAATCCAATTAATGTTGTATGAGACACTTTCGAATGCCCCTTGGGACAGTGGTGTATATTTAGCCCTCTTTTACTTTCTATGTTCTTTAATAAGCTTGCTAATGACATAGAAACGTCTTGTAGTCATGGTATACAACTTTATTACAGAATTTGTACACTCCTTCTTTTGTTCGCCAATGATGCGACATTTCTGATACAGTTATTGGTCTCCTATAGATGTTATAGAGGGTTTTTGACATAAATATAATCTGTCAACTTAGTTGAAAAGAGTTCTTGCATTGATTAAGCTATCGACATATGACAAATGGTTTTATCGTGGAGTTCTGTTGGAATGTGCTTCATTTATTAATATATTGGAGTAATTTTTTCTAAAAAAAATTTGATTATATTTAATGGTTGTGAAATCTGAGGTCTGCAAAATTTTATAGAAACTGAAGAAATTGATTGCCGTGTTAACTCTCAAACTCTAAGTCGTAGGGTACGGGGTGAATGGGGTAGATTCCACAATTTAAATATACCATAAAACGTGCTGTAAAATACTGATGCCGCATAATTAATTTACCTGATTCACTCGATGTTAAAAATGCTATTAAAATGTTGTTACTAGCTACTTAAAACGGTAAAGTAAATTTGGTATCTAGGATAAAGACTATTTTATTTTCTAAAGATTTTGGAAATATTTGGAAACAGCAATCTATTGGGAATTGGAAAACATTTATTTCGGAATTTACTTTTCGATTAAAGTCCTCATATGAGCAAAAATTGGCGGAACGATCTTCAAAAAGCTAAAAAAAACACATACCTGTCCTCTTTAAAAAGTAATATTTGTCATGAAGTTATATCTAAAAACTTTTCACAATTTAAGCGCAGTTTAGCAAGGCACAGATGCAGTTCGCACAACTAAGAATAGAAACAGGCATATACAACCAAGAAATGAAAGATTGTGTATATTATGTAAAGAAGGTTATATTGCGGATGAATATCATTTGCTTCTTGTCTGTAAAAAATACCATTCAATCACATGTAATTACTTGCCTTCAAATTTTCATGTTCACCCGTCTGTTTGTAAATTCAATTTACTCATGTCACCAAAGAATGCATCACTGTCAAATCAGATTCCTATGTATGAGTATAACACTATAAGTTATAAATGATTTGACTGGACAGAATATGTTGTCTCTCTGTAATTTTATGTGATATGGGCCGATGGCCTACAGACTCTTTTGAATAATGACAGTTGCCATTATATGTCACATGGTAAAGTATGGTTACATGGTTACACAATGTTATCCTTGTTGCGTGTTACACTTAGTATGTGTTACTCCTTATACGTCGTTATTCAACAATAACTATATGTCAAAATAATAATAAATGGAGAAACTCACGCGAGTGATATCAAATATATCAACACGAGTTGATAAAAATGGAAAAACTCACAGGCTTGCCGAGGTGTTTTTCCACTTTTATCAACGAGTGTTGATATATTTGATGTCAAAAGACACGATGGTGGGATTTTATTTATCATCCAACATCATTCTTCCAACCTTTTCAGTTTGTAGACAGTATTAAGCAGTGTCTTAAGTGTTAAAAAGTACTGCTAACAGCTTTAGTAGCAGAGCCATTAGTGATGTCATTTGATTGTGACATCGATCATGGTAACCAGTGACATCACAATGGTCTGCAAAGCATTGTGATGCAGTTTCATTGCAGCGATATGTACAATGTAGATATAGCTTGATCTCAACCCAAGCGATATCTCCTGTGGGGGCCAGTTTTGGATGATAAAGACTATTTATTATGTAATCGTTATATTATGCAAAAAGCCATCAAATCCTGGATTGTTGGTTGTACTGACCAGCCTGCACTTTAGCCTCACTTTGGCTACATCGTATACCCGTGCGTTCAGGGACTGTGGGACATCCCATGGTTATCATGTTCTCATCAAGCTCACTACATGGATTCTGGGATATTAAAATGGCCCATACCATTGAAATAATTATAATGTGCTGCAGCTTCCCGCGTCAGGTTTTATATCACGAGCCTCAACAACGAGCTAATCTTGCCGACATGTTTCTGTCTGCCATTGTAAAAGAAATGAAAAAAAAAAACAACATCTGAACGATTCAGCTAAGGTTAACTAGTGTTGTTTAACGTGACTTTCATAGAGTCGTAAGCAGCGTTTGTGTGACTTTCATAGAGTCGTAAGCAGCGTTTGTTTCGTACTAGGGATTTATTCTCCCTCTCAGATTTTTTTCCCCTTCCAGACAGGATAAAAATTATTTTATCAAGACCATCTATACAAAACTAAACATTCTAACGTGGAATAATGTGGATAAACAGGACCACACAGGAGTATGAATTGGAATATAAGCAATTATCAAGGAAAACACCAGTTTATAATGAGTAGCCATGCAGTCTTATGTTGACACTCTAAGAAGAGGAAGAAGAGGTGACACGATGTTACTTTTGGCAAGTTGATGTTACGGCAATATTGCGAAAAGCGCCGTAAAACCATACAACTCCCATGCACCATCCCACTCACCATTATGTTTTTATAAAAATATATACTGGGTAAGATGTAACAAACCACCGTTTAAAAACCAGAAAGGAAGCTTTCAATGTTAACTTTACTTACCTATGCTAAGGGATCCGGTGACGTCCATATATATAAGCATGATAAAGAAGAAACAGGCTTTCATAGCTTGGGAATGACGCCGTTGTCGTCCTTACAGAATATCTAACGTTGTGGATGATACCAGACTGAACTTTGGGACACATTTATTTTTAGCTCGTCATTTATCTTATTTACCAATGAATCATTGTTCTACTTAACCACGTGCAACGACAGCAGTTGAAACCACGGACGTGCGTATAACTTAATGAGTACGCTATATCACAGTTTATCGATTCTGTGTGTAAACAACGGCCTTTGTTGAAATGGCATCATCGATTTCATTGACTGCCACTGTTAGCTTACTCTCTCTCTCAGATGATATTTCTATTCTAATCATATTCTTCTCTTGCAATTTTTGCCATCATAAGACCACAGTGTACCGTAACGACAATGTGACATTACACAAACTGTACATTTTGCATCGAAAGTGTGAAAAAATCTTGTTTGTATGTTGTTTAACGCCGCACTCAGCTAATTTCCAGCTATATGACGGCGGTCTGTAAATAATCAAATCTGGACCAGACAATCCAGTGATTGACATGAGCATCGATCCACACAATTGGGATACGATGACTCGCATCAACCAACTCATCAGCCAGCCTGACCATTCGATCCCGTTTGTCGCCTCCTACGACAACCAAAGAAAGAATCTTCTGATAAGGTTAAACTTTGTTGTGTAAATACAGTCGGCAAGGTCCTTTAAAACTTAATAACATCATTATTAAGTTTAAAAAAGGCATTTTCGACTATCACTGCTGCATCAATTGAAAATTGAAGGACACTTGGATGGGTGGAAGAATGGTCTGTTTATGTGAACTATCAAACTGTTTGTACTTACCATTTGTAAGGATTATCTGAAGTCACATCTAATTGGATTAATCAGCAGTCTGGTGTGCTAGCATCGGGGTGTCAGGAAGTGCAAAATCAGAGACACATTTGGAAACGTGTCAATCGAATGAATCCAGAAACAATCAGCTCATTATTTCCCTTAGTTCTCTAATAATCCATTAATCCAATAAATATAGGCTACTGCAAATTCATTCTGTCGCGAATTTCCAAGGACGTTTAATATTTCCTCATCTTTTATAATTGCTCATATGCTTGATGATATGTCTTTTAAAGGATTAAAGAAGAAAGGATTAAGGATATATACATTTTCATAGATGTTTTCGGATGTATCATTTACTATTAGAAATAGGCTTGCACAAGTCTCTAAGGTAATGAATATTATATTAAAATAATTTCTAGGTGACAGACATTTTAAGACCGGCGTCCTAAGATGTAATGAAGTTAATCTGCACTTGCCTATTATAAGGATAGAATTAGATGTACATCCATGGACTAATAATTCAGTACAGACTTCAGACAAGCTTCATAACCTGATATACAAATAGCCTAGAGGGCACTGAGCAGCCTCTTCAACGTGTCATTTGTGATTGGGTGTCTTGCGTCAGGCGTCGACACCAGAGCTGCTGTATTTCTGTATCCCTGCATGCATTTCGGAACTAAAAATGTTTTCAGTAGGATCGAACCAGCTATTAATTTTTCTGCCAAGAGCTGAGAGATGCTGAGCTATAGTTGAGCTTGCAAAGGCCTTCATATCATCTACCGGCGCAGGCCAGATGAGAGGTATTTGCAAAGTTGTGTTGCGTATTGCTCGACACTGATGCTTTTATTGAAATAAAGGGTTCGGATTTTAGATAAGTCACAGATTCTTGGGTCCTGGTGTGAGGGTGGATCTTGCTTCTGGTTTCAGCTTACGAAACGTCTGGAGATCCAAACGAGATAAGGAATCTGCAATGCTGTTTTTAAAACCAGGTAAATACTGACCTCTGACTAATAAAGTTATGTTGAGATAATGAAGAACAAACTGCCTTACAAACTGCATAGTATTCTTACATTTAATTGACTTCTTGTTCAGTATGGCAACAATTGCTTGGTTATCACTGTTTATTAATAACTTTTTGACGCTGAGGTCATCAGCTCAAATGTTAGCCGCAACATGGACTGGGAAGAATTCCAGCTGTGTGATGTTTCGTGTTAGGCCTAAAGTGCTCCAATGTTGTGGCCATGAACATTTGGTCCAGCGTCCATGAAAGTATGCTCCAAATCTGTCTGTGTAGAGTTGTAATGCTTCATTGGTAATCCAGAATTGATCCAGGAATAATGACGTTCCATTATGATTGTCCAGGAGTGAAAGCCAATTCTGAAAATCATCTTTCATATTCCTAGTTACCCTAACTTTATGAAGGGGCTTCTTAATACCACAAATCGAATCAATGGATCTCCGCAAGAAAGCTCTGTCGATGGGAATGGCCCTACCATCAGTGAACCAATGAGATATTCAACTGATGCTGATTAATGGTGTCGGTGTTACTGTTTTGTGACTGGCTATTGGCATTCCGAGTTCGTCGCATGTTGCTTATAACTTAGACAGACATAACTGACATTCAGACTTGTATTGCATTAATTCACCTTGAGAATTTAACTTTGTTCGAACTATCCACTGGATGAAGGTTGAATATTTTTCAAATATTGAGCAATTTATACTGCACCCAAATGGTAATGCTTTGTCGACATGAAATTTATGTAAGAATTTTGTTGCTAGTAAGTGAAAATCATGAGGATGCACTATGTATACCTGGAAAGCGCTTTTGATGTCGGCCTTTGTTGAGTATACCCCCGGTCCAAGCTGCTGAATAATCAAAATTGCATCGTCAATGGATGAATAGGTTACTGAACAAAGGCTTGGGTTGATGAAATCATTCACCAACATACGTCTGGATACAATAAGTGGTGGATGAGGCGGTACTCGTCTACTTCTTTCTTTGGAACGATTCCAATAGGAGAGAGCTTCAGGTTTGGTAAAGTTGGGTTATGATGTGGACCCGCCATTCGGCCTAATTGTACATCATTGGAAGGTTTCCGTTGTACATTTTGTTCCATATTGGCATCTTGAGGGGATTTTAGGTTATTACAAACTAAATGGCCTCTCTAGGGCCTGTGTAATGTAAATGAAATCCTACCGTGAAACTACAATGAAAAATACTGGCATCGGTTAACAATGGACTCCAGGTATGCTGATATGTTATCTACTTTGATAGGTGTGTGGCTCAATGCTTGCACGTTTTGGGAAATTTCTGTTGCGAAACTGAAATGTATTAACATCTTGGGTTGGTTGATTCCCTGTAACTGCTTAGTTTAATCGGCACTTTGGGAAAAGGTGGCTGCCACCACCCTGATAACAAACATGGAGAAAGCGGCAATGTTGCCTGCGACAAAATTTACCAGGGTCATAGAAATCCCCCCACCCCCCCATCCCCCCAAACAACTTTTAAGGTGCTTGCAGTTGGGGATTGTGAAGCCTGCTTGCAAGTGGTGAAACTACGGTTCACAGGTTGGGGAGTGATATTCAGGAATAGCATCCACAATTCCGCGTTGATTGTGCCCCATGACTTGTCCGTGGATCTACCCATGCGCAACCTAAACTGCTTATCGAAATTTGGCCATCCCTGGCCCCTGCTAGCGGTCAATCTAATTGTGTGTACATATTTAAGCATGTGCTCCACATATTCTCCATTATGTATTTTATCCCTTATTGGTTGTGGGATAAAAACCAATGTTGTCAGTTGACAAAGCCACCCTATGGTCACAAGTGCATGCAATCTAAGCATTAGGCATGTGAGGCGTATCGTTGTCAATGGCAACAGATGCGAAAGCGTGTGAATAGTGATTTACTGACTGTGCTATTTACTGACTGTACTAGTGGGATATTTGGGGTATGTCAGCCTATCATTACATGAGATCGTGAATCAGTATCGAAAGCATGAGGTAATGCATCACCTGATCCATTCCTCGTGTCGAAGGGCTGCGACGACCAAGGGACAGTAGTTGACGCCATGTTGTCTGCATCGCCGGGCTGACAACTTAGATCGGTGATTTGTTGACTCGTGATGATTTCCGGTCACTGGATGCTTGGATCTTCCGCTTCCTTGATCTCCTGCCTGATATATTTTTTCTTACCAAACGTACGGACAAGAAATTACCCTAAGATCATAAATAATCTGTTGCCCATGAGATGTGCTGGTGGCTGCTTGATGGTTTACTCGTGAAGAGGTATGATGAAGTCACCACTCGCCCCTTTCCGTCACCTGCAAGAAGACTCGTCCCCTATCGATGAATGTTAGGTGCGAAAATACGACACACCAATCAGAATGCGCGTATGATTTCAAGTTCTACGGTCAAAGAATCCCTAAAAAATATTTTTTGATTTTACATATGTCTTGCATCTTAAAATAAACCAAAGACGCAGTTAAAAATGTTCAATCATACTGTAATAATTCCGCATGTCCCGACGTGCTTTAAATTCCATCTGAAATATATATGATATATGGGGAAATATATGTGAACCATCACACAACGAGTTGACAATTGTTTTAGGTATGTAGGTTTGCGCTAAGACAGAACCCGCTCGCAAAAATGGGCACGAGAAGGACACGAGTCGCTATTCGGCTTGTCCCGGAATAACACGAGTTGGACACAAATGGATGAAGTCACTTGCGTCACGTGATCGGTTTGCGATTACCCACACACTCTGGTGGAAGGGAGGCAAATCCACTGAACTGTGGTAGGGTGCCTAACCTGCTACTTAAACAAATTTGTTTCATACTGGCCCTCACAAATTAGAATATAAGAAGTTATAGATATTGTCATTTTTGAAACAATACCGGGAGGGTTCGCTATCGATCATGTAAAGTTCGAATTTAAGACACATCATATCTAAAGCTTAAAGATGTACTCACAGCAAGTATAAACACTATAGCTCTGTACATATACATATATGGCGTTTATTAATATCAGAAAGTACAAGTAGAGTTGACCTCATGCCAGCTTCGTTATGTAGTATGGACCGACCATTAACTATACTCTTCAAAAAAAGAAACTTGACACTGACTTTAAAAATGTAATATAATGCGATTGTTTCAAAATAGGAAACATAAAATGTCAGTATCGGTTATGCCCACCACGTGCATCAATCACCGCTTGACACCGACGACCCATTGATGCAATCAAGTTGTCAATAAGACGCTGTTGTATGTGCTGCCATTCATGCTGAAGTGCATCAAGAAGCGCCGGAAGTGTTTGGGGCGGTGGATTCCTTCTGCGAACGCGTCGATCCAACTCGTCCCACAGATGCTTAATCGGGGACAAATCTGGTGACCGGGCTGGCCAAGGTAATGTCTGGACGTTGTTGTGCTGTAAGAAGTCCTGACAAACACGTGCAATATGCGGTCGAGCGTAGTCCTGCTGGAACTGTTCGCCATGAACGTTGACGTGAGGAACAACGTAAGGCTGTAGGATCAAGTCTCTGTAACGCACACCTGTCAATGCACCTGCCACGTGCACGAGAGGCGTCCTACCACCGTGATGAATTCCGGCCCATACCATGACACTCCCGCCGCCAATTGGGACAACCTGCTGCACACAGTTGGGGGCGTAACGTTCACCCCGACGTCTGTAGACACTTGCGCGCTCATCAGCACGTGTGAGTAGGAAACGGGACTCGTCAGTAAACAGTACATTTCTCCACCTTGCACGTGCCCATCTAACCCTCTGTTGGGACCAAAGCAGACGGTCCTCCAGATGACGTGGGGTCAATACATGACGTCGAACATGTCTTCGTGCAAAAAGTCCAGCCTGCCTCAGTCTGTTGCGTACCGTTTGATCTGCGTACCCCAGGGATCTGTGTGGTTGTAGACGTGGCTGTGGTAGTGCGGTCTCGGAGGTGTCGCAGCCGGATGTATCGATCTTGTGCTTGGGTTGTCACCCTTGGTCTTCTTGACCTTGGTCTGTCGTCAACTATGTTGGTGTTGTTGTATCGGGTCCACAGTGCGGAGATTGTCTGTTTGGATACGCCAAAGTGCCTGGCCACTTCTTGCTGAGTTGCTCCAGCTTGTAATCTCCCAATGGCGTTGTTCCGTTGAGCTGCATTCAGTCTTAGCATTCTGTCACCGCCTCTACTGCCTTTATAAGGACTGTATGAACAGCCGTTGATGTGGATTTTTATACCCATTCAGCAGGGGGGCCTGCATGCCTAAATGCAGGATCATGTGCTGCACGTTTTTTTTACAGGCGGTTGCGTTTGGATGAAGCTGTAAAATTTATCCCCAAACGCTACGTTTATGTGCTTTGCATGTGTTTTCGCGAATTATAGACACATCATCTTTATGTTTGACTTTTTTGGTTGTCATTTAATGTAATTATTTTAGATATTTGGCAAAAAGTGGTTTTATATCTATGTCAAGTTTCTTTTTTTGAAGAGTATATTTCGGGTTAGGGGTAGGATTTGCAAACAAATGTTTGGCGGTCATTCATACAGGAAGATATGAACACATTTATAACAAGACATCAAACAATGCCAATTATTTTGGCTTCTTCCAAATCTGAAGCAAACTATTTCCAATAAATGCCAAATCTCATAAATATGAAATGGTATGTCCATAATGCAGAAACATGATTACTGTAAGATACTAAGTCAACAATATTATTTGTACCGCTTGAATATTGCAAGCATGTATAAATATATGAACGTGGTTTGGTCACATAATCTAATAAAACACTCTTGTCATAAAATTGAATCTGGTATATTCAATCATAATTTATATAATTAATATACACACATATACATACATACATAGACACATCATACATATATAATAGTGCATGTGTATGATTCGATCCTGTTGGATTTAATAATACAATAGTGGACACTTATATTCAGAATATTTATCAATTATGATCAAGTATATTTGTACATTTATACAGGTGGAGAAGGCAGGGGTGGCCTATAAATTACTACAATATCAGCGCAGATGCTTCCCTAACATGATGCATCCGGAATCCTAGGCTCGAAGGGATCCCCTTTCCGCCAAGGTCATGATGCTTTCTGTATCAGCATCATTCCCGTACTCTTAGATTTAACAAAGCGATACAAACCCTCCAGTTCCCTAAAGTTGACAGGCAATGATAGAACTAAAATACTTTCAAAACGGCAGTAAACATGACACCTTCACCATGTATTGATAATTTGGCACATAAGTCACTAAAGCAACACTGTTAAATAGTCCATGTTCCAAGAAGAGGAGTCTCAGCTGAATACTATGAAGCAGGATGCTGTTGTGTACCTCCCGACTTTGATCGCCGTCGACACTGTACTACCTTTTCATACATGATGGCCAAAATCCCCATGAAGATGCCAATAACCAGGATATAGAACGCGCTCTGCAAGTCCCCCAGTGTCATTGCTCGTGTTGCCATTTTCTTCCCGTCTGAACATTCATCCTCGCCTCGCCACCACTTCTTCTTCCAGGCGACAAACAAGCCCTCTTCGGAGAATGCCACCAGCCTGCGCGTTAAAATGACAAAAAGTTATGAGGGAAATACATGATTTCCTATTCAGGCATTAATAATGATTTATTTGAAGTTATTCTTCGGTGACTCAGTTCTTTTTATCCGCCTCTGAATGATCATTTTATCCCATGAAACCTTGTTTGTCCTGAAACCCGATTAATGTTGGGAACACATTTTCTAGTACACGTATGCAATTAAATTGTACATCCTATGTTGTGTTTCACTGGGAATGTGTGTTTGTTGTTTTACTCCGCATTCAAGAATCTAGCGAGAGTGAGAGCTGATTTATGAACTTATTCGGAATCGTACAATGGATTCTTGTCTTAGCAGAGATTTCTTATGACTATGGAAAGGGTTTTGTCACTTATGTTTATTGAGGAATATATTTCGTTGAAGTCTTTGAAAACTTTAACTCTGCCTTGTGTTAACTGATACTACAGTTCCGACTGCCTTCATAGTTAAAGCCAAGTCATGATACAACGGAAGTCAGAAACAGTTAAACAAGTTTCACAATTTCAGAGAGAGAGAGAGAGAGAGAGAGAGAGAGAGAGAGATTTTTTTCTGAGACACGGTGTGATTACAATAGGAATATGTGACAATACTGACACAGAGCCACGCCATCGATACGAAGAGTCGGATGCAAATATTTAACTCACTTTTGAGAGAAAAGTTTTGTGTATGGAGAATCAATTGGCAGTCCTATTCCATAGCGTACTTGATATACGGAGTCCTCCAGTAGCCTCAGTTCACAGTTCTCACGGGCCCAGCCCGTTAACATGTCCGCTTCCACAAAAAATATATATTTACCAGCTTCAACCTTTTTGCGGTGCAAATATTCATCGCTGTGTAGCACATTAGGGTCCGTCTGATTGAATTTTTTAATCCCGCTCCATATCGCTTTGTAATCATTGGATCTACCAAACTGCAAAATAAAGAGAGTCAATGAGAACGTCGTATTTAAGTAAATATAAAACGTTAACACCAGTCAATAACAAGTCTCTAGTATCCAACGAAGCAGATTCCACTGGTCGTAAATGGTGAAATAGAGGTGACAATTATATGACTGAAAATCAGGGATGATACCAGGTTAAGCATGTCCTGTCCTACCGGTGGCACCCGCACACACACACACACACACACACACACACACACACACACACACACACAGACGCACACACGCACGTACAGGCCGCCGTGATAATTTACAGCTGGCTGTTATTCGCTCGCTTATTCTCTTTGTATCCCCTTTTCTGGAAAACAGTTGAAATCACTCACTAACCCTATCGTAAAAACATACACAAAAGATCAATGGAATAGCATATGTAACGATTGTAGCGTCAGTAAAATATCTTTCTTGGCATGAACTTTGAAATGTACGGGAAGTAACTCTTCAAGCTCTAGCATCGATGTTTTTGCGAGCAAACGAACCTCTTTCACGTATATTTTTCTACTATTGCCTTATGCTTTATACTAGTCAAAAGAAGTTAAGGTCCACCCGATTCTGTCAAATAATATACTTAATCTGTCATGCGATGACAGATTAACTATGGAAATATGGTAGAACCGGTGGTCATTTTCTTCTTTTGGGCAGTATATACTGATATTAAAGAACGCCCTACAATCCCAATAAACTTACTGTGAACAAGGCCTCATACTCACCTCGAATATATTCACCCAAAATGAGCCCCCCTGTGTGCCCCATTTGTACTCGCTTTGAGCTGCTACTTCCGGTATTGTACGGAATGGCAGCGTTTCCTTGGCTACAGCAAAGAATGCCATCAGGTTTCCACAGTATATGGCAGTAGTGACGGTACCAAACAGCCACACGAAGCTGATGAAGAAGCTGGTCGCTAGGGATGTCGATTTCACGTCGTAGCCTGTGGAGTAGGGGAAGATGACGTTAAAGCTTGTCACAGCATGTCAACTGATGTGGCTGAAAAGCCGAAAGTTCATGGACGTTTACCACTTTTGTGAGACCAACAAACACGGGTTTAGTACTGACAAATATTCGTCGGAGATTCGTCTCCGCATCACAGGTTTCTGCACATCGAATTATGCGGTGCCTTAGACCACTCGTGCCCCTATATCACACAGGGAAATGTCATGGTATGATAACCATGGATAACCATGCAAGGATATGATTATGATCTTGACAAAATCTGGAAACATAATCATGGCAAACCGTGATTCGAATTCCACGATCATAGGTTTCTGTCTTTTCTGCAACGGGGCCTTAATCCCTGTGTCCCATTTACCAAAAGGAAATATTACTAACTTAAAGTGAAATATATTATATTTTTGTGAAGTACCTATTTAACAAAGATGTAGCTATACCATGCACCTTAGCAATTGTTATTATTTTTCAAATCCTTGGTAGGTACACTTGTAGTTGTTTTACCCAGGGGGGTAATTGTGCAGTTAAACATAGCAATATCTTCCGCGTCAATTCACAAAATAAAAACTTAAATTTGCAGGGGAAATTTCAAGGAAGTATGGTGAATGATATTATACTCTCCTGTAGGCCACTAAATATATAGGCGAGTCTGAGCAAAACGAACGAACTTAGCAAATACCGTCGGCGTAGGATAGCATACAGTCAACATATAGTCGAGGAGATGTTAACTGACATCATTTTAGACGCATCTTACAAGGGGCATGGGTAGCCCAGTCGTCTGAGGGCGCCGCTTATCACTGTGCAGAGTTGCGTCCCTTGGGCACGCCAGAAACCTATGATCGTGTGTTTGTCAGCACCATATTCGTGCTCGTGGTTTTCACTAAAATGGTAAACGTCTAAGACATGTATCCCTGAGGGCTTTCCTACCACATCAAGCGGACACGCAGTGATATAAAAGGAATACTGTTCAAAGCGGCGTCGAACGCAACTCACTCACGTATGTAACGAGAAAGAATCGGACATGGGGTGATACCACACAACTAATAATAAGAACGGTGTTGCCCTTGGAATGAACGAATTTAACTTTCTGTTTCACTATGCATATTGGAATCTCTGCATGAAAATTCACAATCACAATATGAGAATATAAAACAACAGGAAGATAATATAACTAACTTAATATACAATATAGCCTATATTATGGTAATTGTTTTAACTATAGGTAGTGTTTCACCTCAAGCACCCACTCACACCCCATTACACCACACCCCTCTGGATCCGCGTAAGATGTACAAAAGGTATATATTTCATAATTGATCTAATTTAATCTTTAAGAGGCATTTAGAAGTTGGGAGAACATGAATACATGACACTTTCTTTTTGGGGGATAGCAACTCCTTTTATTCTTTGTACGACGTTACTTTGCTACTCCTTGCTCCTCCTTGGGGGTGGGGGTGGGGGGGTGGATGGAGGGGGTGGGGGGTGGATGGAGGGGGATGTGTCCCAGTCGTCTAAAGCGCCGCGATTCGCTGTGCAGAGTTGCGTCCCCTGGACACGCCAGAAACCTATGATTGTGGGTTCGAATCCCGGTTCACCCCGATTATGTTTTCTAGGCTCGTCATCACCATGCCCGTGCTCGTGGGTTTCACCGAAGTGGTAAACGCCGGAGACCTACATCACTTCGGGCTTTCCTCCCACATTAAGCTGACACGCCGTGATATAACTGGAATACTGTTAAAAGCGGCGTTAAACCCAACTCACCCGGTGAAGGAGGAAGAAGTAGCTCTGAAACGTCGTACAAAAAGTAAGAAGTTGCTATCCATTAAAAAGTCACATGAATACACCTATGGGATTGTTCAGAAATTGTCATGTGCATTATGAATTGTTCATCCGCATAGTTTACTCACTGTAACGAATAAACATCCCCCAGATCAGTAAAGTGGTATCTCCCAAATCCAGGTCGTTCTTCGCCTTATCTCTGCTCACCCACTGGAGGCAGTAGAGTAGAGACACCGAGAACACAAAGGAGATGGCAAGACACATGTGCACTTGCCACGAGAAAGGAAAGAACAGAGTCTTCCATTGTGAGGACTCGGTACTCGGGATGCGGTACACTCCGACACCCTTGTCGTACCCAAACGGGTATGTGAAGTCCATCACTTTAAGCCGAGAAGACGAGATGGTCAATGCTGCCACTGTTAGGTCAATTTGCTGAAAGCGTAGACATGAAGGAGGATAATAAAAAAATTGTGAATGTGAAATGTGAGATTGCTTTAATAAATAGTTGTAACCAACCACGTCGGATTAAATACAACAACGAAAAGTATACAAGGCTAAACAAAAAACGGTCCGACTGCCTCATCCGTCAATTGTCCTTATCGAAGGTAGAGCTGACTTTGGATCAGTGTCCAGATAAGATCTGACATAATCGTTAGGAAATAGTCATAGGAAATAGTTGTATATCTAGTCTATGAATCTTGTCGATCAACACGCATCACGTCAGCCAAAAGCGTTTTTTTTCTAATATTTATGACATTCATTCAAATGCTGATATTAACTATCATGATCATGATAACGCACGTTCTATGTTTTGGTCCATACAAAATCAATCATAGGTTGTTAATGATCAGTTCAAACGTGAAATCACAGAAGGCAAATATGAAATGGACACAATGACCCGGTGTCCATGTAAAGAGTTCACCGACAGTGACACCTCTTGGAGACTTGAGATCAAACAACTAGTAATCTGCCTTCCTGTATTATTCATATCATTCTAGAATCAATATACATGTTATGGATACACATAATCAGATTGCTATCAAAAGAAAGGTAGTGTATGATGTGAGGCCCACGAATATATGTCGAGTTATCTGTTGTTCGAGAGGAAGCAGTTTCAGATCATACTTGTAGTACCGATAACGATTCCACGGGGACCACTCTTTAGTAGTCGTAAACTAAATATCAAGATAACAGAATTCGACTTAACGGGGCTTAAGTTATCAACATACATAGGGTTACTGAGATATTCGATACGTTTTACAAATGCATATCATATATAATTCACGAAATTAATTAGATATATCTATCAAAGTTTTTGTGGTATATATTAACATGACTAACATTATTCTGAAGCTCTCCAACCATTCCAGTCCACACGCCCGGCGCTATCTCGAGGCCCCATTCCCCATCAATAGGGAGCTTGACTTTGTAGCTGGAGAAGAGGTAGCCACAATGGTGAATTTATCAGAATAGTCAATCATATGAGCCTTGATGTAAAGATATTGCACATCACTTAAGTAACTATTGAAAATGAATGTTTAGTCTTGAAAGCCTTTTCGTATTCTACAAAGAATAGAGATAAATCGATACCATTTGATGAGAGAGAAGGGAGAAGCTTGTTTGTTAATATTTCTGAATAGGTAAGGACTGAATAGGTAAAGACAAAGGAACAATACACCATGGAGGAATCACATCAGAATGAATTGCATGGTGGACGTGAAATTTGAGTTGGTGTATTCAAGGTATTGTGAAAGGAAATGGACGTACGTGAAGTTGAGTGTGAGAGATAATTCATGCAGCATATCTACACACAGGCCCTCAAACTGCAGCTGCCCGGAGATGTTGTGTACAAACGTGAAAGGAGCCCACTGAAAACAAGTGTAGTTCACAGGTTCACATACATAATACATCATGCCTCGTTGTCTCGAACGTCCGGATATCTCGAACACCGCTAGGTTCGAGATAACCGGGTTCGACTGTAACTGAGTAAGTAGGGTTACACAGCTGGAACAGTTTCAGTTATATCACGGCTTGTGAATTTGAGAGATACCCAAAGTTTACGGTTATCACTTTGCTGATGCTAAAAAGATCATAAGCCATAATGAACGTGAATCAAGTATTCGAACTGACGATCAGCACCGAAGTGCATCACTTCACAATACAATGTCAACAACACCTACGTGCTTACAGTGAAGCAAAGCGTAAGCTAATTCTAGAATCGATTCAATCGATCATGAGAAGTAAGACTGCATCTAAAATATTTGTAAGGGACCGACCATTTTCTATGCTGCGGGTTTCGTTTGGTGCGTGGAGATAATTTTGTCTCACATTGTTCACGGGCTGTCTATATGAAATTATGTTGTACCTCCGCCTGTGGGGTTCATTTAAAGAAAGACGTTGCATGTCTTGAAGCAATGTCTCCGCCTCCTGGGGGAATGAGATACTCGGTATATAGAAACACTGTTGTAGTCTATTACTCAATCAAATAAATATCTATGTCCCTTCTAAAAGCATTAACAAGGCTGTCGGGTACAAATTTTCGGTTCTCGAAATTATGTTTGAAATACGGACATTATCTCTGTAATCATTATCCGCAAGACTGACATGCATAATAATCACATGGCAAACTAGCAGAGAAGAGTCTTAATAGCTTGAATCAAACATGCTGGCATTGCTAGTTCACCTAATCCTAGTACCCCATTAAAGCTAAACAACCAACAATACCACAATTCCACAATACCTCACAGAATACAAGTAATATTCAGTTTCATGGGTAGCACTGATAGGTTAAAGGAAATTATCAATACCCTCATTGTTGATGCTACAAAGAGCCTGCCATTGAAGCCGTATTCCAGGTTTGGAAGAAGTTGGGTGTAGTTATCGACGAAACCGCTGCAGTTGAACTTGCCCACGTGTGCCAGACGTCGGCTGACGTGCTCGTCTCCCACATTACGATACATCAAGGTGTATATGTCACCCCAGCAAGTCTTGTCACTCTGCTTCAAAAACGCAAATAAAAGCATGCTCTAACTTCATTTTGTATATATTTTCTGGAGAAAGATATTTAAATAACGTCACAATTTACGGCTTAGGGGTAGAATACATGTTGGTTCGAGTAGCCGATTGTTCTAGGACCTGACAATACTCAGGATTGGGTGATGCAAATGTGCGCCCTCTCAGACCTGACTGTGTTCCGGAAAGGACTCTTCTGTTTCATAAATATGTAGTCCAGGTTTCATGATGGTTATAATGAATAAGTCTGACAGAGCATTCGCACCGCAAACATATGATTTAAAACATTGATTTAAAAGTTATCAGGGTATGTCATGGCATTGCCTCACGAAAAGCATATATGTTCAAACATACTGTCATATTCACCATAACGTAGTTGCAAATATCAAGTCTATCTCGTGACCTCTATCCGACACTCAGTAGTCGAAGAGCGAACAATTCGAATGAGTTTGCACAGGGGAAATACCAGTGCTTAATCAAATGAATCACATTGTTTCGAGAGCAGGCACCAATGCACAAACTATTTAATTATGTAGAAGGAAGTTTCGCCTGTATCCTCCGCCATGCCATGTACTAGTATTTACATGCCAATCGACACTCTGTGAGTTTTATTATAACTTGGAAATACAGTCATACAGTGCTGTTCAGTACAGTGTCGTATTCTCAATGTCTTGTCAAATCAATAAACGTACGCGATATTCTCCTACATTTCGGTCAGTTGTCAACAGCTAGCAGTGCAGATAGATATATGTTATTCGGAACCAGCATATATATTTTTTAAAAAGTAATGGATTTGGGCATAGCCTAAGGCTATCGCTTTCGCTCGTCTTCAGTGCCGAAGACCCGCGTTCGATTCCCAATCTGGGTTCAATTTAGAATTGACTTCAATATGTTTTGTTTATGCATCTATCTCAAAGTCAGTTCTGAAATAATCAAGTCAACAGGAGACAGTAGTCTCCTCCTGGGCGTGTCCTTATCTTTTCAGATTGATGGAAACAAACGCAAAAAATCTTGCTTGATAATCCACTCAAATGCAATGGAAACACTTGCAATTTATAGTATTTTATAAACACTTTCGTCTTTTTTGCCTGCAAGAACGTAAATGGGCCTTACACAAGGATGTTAAAGTCGACGCCACATGGGAAATAATGTCAACGGCAATATCAGTGGTAGCTTGGAAAAAGTAAATATCGTGTGGAAACTTTAAAAAACTACTTGCACTTGGTTTCAGTGCTTGAAAAACGCTCAAATATAACGCTACATATACGCCAGATTGTGAAACGTCAGTTATTTTTATCATAAAATGTTAAAACTTTCAACAAGTCATTTTAAAATGTTCTGTTACAATCTGCGACGCTCTTCCCAACCCCCTAGTGTATTATAGGGGGATCTAATTCCTGCTTGTTTTATTTCACCTTTTACCGTCCTTTTTCTTTCTCCTTCCTATAATTAATTGGGTTTGGAGTAAATAAATTATTGATGAATACACGATAGCTACGCGATAGAACAATGACGAAGCGTGGTATATTTAACGCTAACACATTGTACTACGAAAATGTACAGATAATAGACGTAGGAAATGTGAAAATATCGGAGAAATATCAAACTTAACCCCCTGTTCATAAAACAGACTTCTGCGACATGGCCGAGGTCGGATTGTTTTCAGGAAGTCATCATTATTTAAACACGGGGTAAATATTTTCAAACCTTGCAAATTTTATGAACATCCTCAGGGAGAGAGAAAATAATGTCGATATTTCAGATAAGAAATAAACGACTCGTGGTCGTTATTTATTTCTTAAATATTATAGGGAATAGCATTTACCTTTAATTATGTGATAAAAAAGGATATATGTGTGCGTCCATTTTGTTTTACTAGTGGTGGGCAACCGCAAATTACATCGATCGACATACACAGCAATAAAATAAATTTATGAGTTGTGTAGATCTGTCTAATTGCAGAATCGTCGGCTTTGTTGTCTTCAAAACCAACAACGGTCAGCAGATTTCATGTACAGTAAACTACGGTTATAACTAACTCAAAGGGACCACTAATTTTAGTTCGTTATAACCGTAGTTCGTTATAAGCAGATATATAGCATATATACAACAAAAGGTTCGTTATATCGGTCAGTTCGTTATAAGCGTGTTCGTTATAACCGTACTTTACTGTATTTGTAACTTTTTGTAGTTAGTACATCATGTGTGTATTAATCTTATCCCCCTGTCCCTGCTTGTACAACAACATGTCCAGTGTATGGTACAAAAGACATCAAGACGGTCAGATTCCAAAGACTGTGTTACGTAGTACGATTGTGTTTTCTTATGAGTCTTGTAAATTCAACAATAAATCACGGCAATATGGTTTCGTTATCAGAATTGCTTCAGCCTACATGATAAAGATGGTTTATAACGCTACCTTCGGTAATATTTCTGTTATGTCCTATGGTGATAGATTCATAAAAAAGAATGTCCGATGTGACTCAAGTCGTCGATGTTATTACCAAGTTAAATCCGTGCACGGATGCTTACAGACCAGCTATGATATACTTGGGTAGATTAAGGATCTGAACCAAAGACAAGCAGATATTGTCATGATTGGACGCAACAACGCAACAAACGAGTTGATAGAGATGCGCACATGAATTGATCAGAGGCACGTAAAAGTATGTTCCCACTTAAATTACCAGTAACTTTTATTTTGCTAAAACCCCTACGTTAACGGATATAAATATAGGTCTGGGTATCACAATATTGGATGAACACTCATTGAACGTTGATGTGTTTCAAACATCAATATATTATTATTGGTATAGAGCGGATAGCCCTTATATGCTAATTTAAATAAATAGTTCTACTTCAAGTTCCATTTAACCACTTTGAAATGTGTGTATTTGATTTAAGATTTCATCGATCTTTGAGGCTTTCAAGTGAAGCCCATGATACACAAGGCAATTTATGTCTGGCAACATTGGTCAAGACACACCATTAGGTCTACCGCACAGACATATATGGTCACTTTCACGCCATCTAGGTTGTTGTCAGGGAAACGGGCGGGTGAGAATACATATTTGAGATTGTGTTGGAGAAGAATATGTGTAATTCCATATTTGGACTTACACCATTTGTTCCTGTGTATTTTTCAGGTGAACAATTGACTTGCCTTTGCATGTGTTTGTAACATATACCACCGGTAGGGCAGGATACGCTCACCTTTTCGTGAACACCTGGTGTCATCACTATTTGAAAATGATTGGAAAACACATGCGCGGTATAATGTTCGATTCGTAGATTTCTTATGAATATGGAAACAGCTGTTGACGCTTAATTTGTATAAACACGGTAACTGTTAATCTCCATCAGTGTGGTAGCAAAGTGAGGATCAACCTTATACACATAGCGCTGCATGTCAGAATGCCTTATAGAAAGATCCGGGTTAAATTAGGTCTTCACAACCATTGTAACTGGCGGCTATACTTGTCGTAAGAGGCGACTAACAGGATCGGGAGGACAGGCATGTCATCGTATCCCAATTACGTATATCGATGGTCATGATGTCAATCACTGGATTGTCTGGTCAAGACCTGGTTATTTACAGACCGCCGTCATAAAGCTGTAATACTGCGAGTTAAAAGCAAAGAATAACATAATGGCTTAATGTACATATGTCCTCCTTATGTTCTATTGGTTTCTGAATCCCTTAATATTCGAACCTCTGTTACTTCGTCATATCGATTGGTAAGGGTTTTAGTAGTTGTTCTTAAATATACACTTTTCTGTGTTGTTGAGGAAATTCTCACGCCCGGGAAATTACCCAAATCGTTTGACAGATACGTGCACAATTTAGGACATAAAAATAATGGGGGTTTTTCAATCACGATTGGTTTAGTGGACAGGTAGAACGACCACTTTATTCGTCTTTCAAACATGAATACTGTAGTACCATAACGTCATCGGGAAATTGGCATGCGGCTTTCATATAGCAACAACTTCGTCCTGATTTGAACTTATATATTTTCTCCAGAATATGAAAATGGATTGGAAAACAAGCGAACCGCTTGTGTCAATACCGCTCCGTGACACATAAAACATGATAAAGTATTACATCAGTGAAGGATGACTTTAACAATTGAATTATACAAAGTTTTAAAAAAAATATAATATTTGGATTTGACCTCTTACTCAAATACGAATTTCCGCATCGCAGTGTTTGTAAAGAGTATCCAGGTTGGTAAAATTACATTTCATTTCGAAGATTGAAGTAATTTGTACACATGAAAAAGACATGTAAAACATCTTCCGTTTGATATCCACAGAGATATCCAAAATATGTCTATCATACTGATCTGCGTTTAATCACTGCAGTCACACTTGTGGCGACTGTGAATAATTTGAAATAACCTGTTTCAATATTTGAAATCCCTTCCATGTACCACGTTCTTACATTAAGTAACGGTTATTTCTAGTAGCATATTCCAATGTCGTGTTGTAGCTCGTATAAATAAGACCGCCTTCGTGGTCTAGTGGTAGAGAGTCCGCCCGAAGAGCGGAAGGTCCATGGTTCGATCCCCGGCCACGTCATACCAAAAGACGTTACAAGATGTTACCCTGTCTGGCGCTCAGCATTAAGGGGCTAAAACAAGGACTGGTCGGCTCTGAGTCAGTATACTGTATCTGAGTGGGATATTCATGTTTAACTACAGCATGGTATCTCAGTGAGCTAGCACTATAAATCGGCATCTGTCCGGACTAGTACAAGCAGCCACACACACACATGTGCATGCATGTCGCTAATATCAGTGCAATAATCTTCGACGCGACGTTAAACCCAATCTCACCTCACCTCACCTCGTATAAATGAATCTGCACAGGCTTTTGTTTTACACTTCACTGTTTTAGGTTTATCCCTTATGTTATAATCTATGGAGCCTATGTAGGACCGAAACAGAATTAGCATAAATATGTTGATGAATAATGTGAACGTCTGGCTATTACTACATGTAGCTTATACTTACACTTACTTTGTGTACAGAGAGCCAATTACATCAGTAAAGGCACGATATTTTATGAATGACAACTTCTATATTCTATTATGATGCCACGTTTCGTTAAAATCCTTAAACAGTTGTCAAGCAACTCTTGTCAATCCAACAGCCTAATATTTTTTTGTTCTTCCCTACTTCCTCTCAATATTTTGTTTCCCTGTGGGAATGGTAACATAATTAAGGAACGGTTACGGACACATAACCGTCCCTTAACTATGTCCCATTCTCTTATGTCAACTTTTATGTACCGAGTACCGTTTGATAACCAACCAAATCAGTCATTACATATTTCCGAGTCCCGTGATGCGATTCGAACCACGGACCTTCTGATCCGAGGACGGACGCCTTGTCCACATGCCCCAAGAGGTTAACCCCGTTAGCAAGCTGACAAGGTAAGGATGTCATCTGTGGGATGACTCCACGCCCTGCTACATACATCCCCGTCAACAGAAGGCACGTCCAGGGCCGCATAGTAAGGTACTGAGGCTTATTTTGCTCAAATTTAACATGAACGTGCTCAGCCCCACGTTGGGAGCCAATGTAGCGACCATAAAATTTCCGAGTCCCGTGATTGGATTCGAACCACGGACCTTCTGATCAGAGGTCGGACGCCTTGTCCACATTACCAAAGAGGTTAACCCCTTTAGTCATGTGAACAAGGCGTCGACCTCGGATCAGAAGGTCTGTGGTTCGAATCCAATCACGGGACTCGGAAATTTTATGGCCGCTACACACTTGCAATATGGTTGATTTCAGAACAGTACGTTCAACACATGATATGAGCAAACTTCAGTTTGATAGCCAATGTATGAATGCTAGTGATGTCATTAAAATCGGACAACATATCACACATGAATATCATTGTTGTGTTAATGCCACTAGATATATATGGGCCCTATACACCTACATGTACATGCATATCTAACATCAAATCGGCTAAATGACAGTGATTCACAAACACTCAATACTTTCCTTGGAGGAGGCTTTGCATACTTGGCAAACAAGCATTGAAGCCATGATTGTTTATGTCAACTGGTGCTGAATTTTGCAATATCGACTTCACTGAGTGTGTATTTAGACTTCAGTTTATAATTACTTCAGACAAACATGTAAATATCTTGTTGAACAGAAAACGCCATAGCAACATGAGTGTATTCTCCGTCCTGTATATTTGATAACTTTGAAGGTACTTTGAAACAAACACACACCACTTTCTTTATAAAGGTTGAACTGTATCTATATTATGTTCAGCTTGTTAAGAAATCCACTTTAGATCAATCACGCAAAGTAACAATGTTTTTAAACACGACCAAGTTTAATTCCGGAAACCGGCAGGTCTCGGTCAAACGTATTTACAGAATTTAACAAGCTGTTTTCATGGGTACATATTACGGAAGTAAAAACATAAAATATAATAAAATCAACACTTAAATTTTAAACCATGTGGCCCAAGGACCAAAAAAGGAAAGATGTGTAAAAAAGGAAACATTTTCACATTTAACATAAATTATGTTATTTGTAGATATAGGTTATATACATAAACAAATCCATGGTATTTCATTGCATGAACTGTTCCTAAAACGTTAGTTCCAGATACATTGTATATCACGGAGTCCTGTAAATTATTGAAACTGGACCAGAAAAAGCAGCGATTAATGTCATGCCAAAGTAAAAGTAAAAGCCAGATTTAATAACATGACATAAATACAGTCATCAATGTAAAAACAATTATGGCACCAGGTGTTCTCGAAATTGTTGAAAATGAGCTTCAAATGATTGTTGAACGATATTTACCATGGTGGGCCAATCAGCGGAGATGTTGGGGTACACCATGATGGCGACGTTGTCGAGCCAGCTGTCGGTGTGGAACAACTCCAGGTCCCCCTCCTGCATCACCACCAGCCACTGGGATGTCGACCGCATGTCGCTGCGACGTCTGTTCATGATGTCAAATTTCGCAGCCTAAAAAAACCAAGTGAAGTAATATTTTTTATCATCCAAATCTGCCTCTCACAGGCGATATCACTTGGGTGAATAAAAGCGATATCTACATTGAAGATACAGCTGACCATTGTGACGTCATTGTTACGATGACGTCACAATCAAATGACATCACTAATGGCTCTGCTACTGAAGTTGTTAGCGGTACTTTTTACACTTAAGACACTGCTTATTACTGACTACAAACTGAAAAAGTTGGAAGAATGATGTTGGAAGCAAGCCTTAGCGTTTTTCCACTTTTATCAACACATGTTGATGTATTTGATGTCAAAAGACTATATATGTCACATTCAACAATACATTTGTGAACATGTTCTTGTTTATTTCAGATGATATTGAACTAAAAATGAAGAATGATAAACGAATGTCTTGTTTTAACGTAATCCCAAAAGTAGTTTACGAAATACCAGTTTTGAAAGTTGCTGCCTCTTCCAAACATAGCCATTAGTGTGGTAGATCACAATTCAAGAGCTGAAGAACAAAATCAGTCAGCCAATTAAAGCGGTACGTTTGTTTACACCGAACGTAAAAGTAAGAGTAGACTATATATTGACAAATTTATTTTCTTTATTGTCTTTTCCGCAGCCATGAACATTTACAAAACATTAACAGCGACGGTATGCATAACTTTCACCGCGGCGCGGCTCGTTTGTTTTATCGACCTTTTCTGTCTTTCAGTTTGTGACCAACTATGCTCTCCTGTCATAAACATATGCTGAGGAGATAATTACGCTGCGTTTTCGGTTCCAAATTCAATTTAGCGTGTTTAATTCTACAGGTAACCTCGCTCTACATTGATAACACGGTATCTTTATCTCCATGACTAAATATAACGCGAACTTTTGAGTGAATTGAATGAGTGAGTATGGTTTAACGCCGCTTTTAGCAAATATGTCAGCAATATCACGGCGGGGGAACACCAGAAATGGGCTTCACACATTGTACCCATATCGGGAATCGAACCCGGATTTTTGGCGTGACGAGCGAACGCTTTAACCACTAGGCTACCCGACCGCTCCACATTGAGTGAAGTGGCTATGGTTGAGTCCAGTGTTTTGTGTAGGTTTTTGATAAAAGGAAATTACGGAGACACGGACAACAGCCTTCAAAAGCAAATATGGCGCTCTATGTGCTCGAGCAGTTTGTTTACAACATCCCACGAACTTATGGCAGGCACTGAAAGCATGTTGTAATCCACTTCGTAAGCTAACATAAGGTGGGCATCCGAAAAGAAAACTAATCGTTTAGATTTCGTTCTTCACCACACGTCACTATTATGACGTCATATCTTTCATTGTGACGCAAAAGATATGACGTCACAGTCGTACAAAGAAAAGCGCCAAATACCAAGCTCTCTGTTGCCCTGAAAGCCTGAAATACATTCTGCAGATTTCTATCGTGTTTTCTGCATGGAAATATTGCCACACATCCTTTGTATACGGTAGTAACCGCAACTTTGCATTTTGTAGCATATAAGTGTACATATAATCATTTAAATATGCCTACCGACAATGACTGTAAAAGAAGTCATGTTCTAAAAAAATAAGCTTCGCTGTGATGCGACAGTCAAATGGTCTGTTTCAATCAGAGAGAGTTTATTGTAATTTGATACCTCTGATTGACCAATCAAAATCAAGTATTTACGAAATTGCTTTTCATGGCCTGTTCTATCATCAGTTTCCTTGCAGTTGTCTTTCTGAGAATTTTATCCTCAAAACCATGTTTATTTCTAACGTGAACTGGAACCGCCGTGACCATTTCAGTCAATGTTATCAAGGAATCGTCTTTTTCATCCATATTCTAGTTTGAGTCATTGAGTGGGTTGGTTTTAACGCTGCTTTAATATCAATACAGTTATATCAGGGCGTGTAAGCTTAAAGTGGGAGGAAAGCCCAAAGTTATGCAGGTCTATGGGCTGAGGCCATTTTGATCAGTATGCCAGTTGATGTGGGAGGAGAGCTCGACGTAACGCAGGTCGTAGACGTTTACCGCTTCAATAAAGTCAATGAGCGCGTGTTGTGTGCCGAAAATCACAGAAACATATTGGATCGTAGGTTTCCGGTATGGCCAAGGTCTTCAACTCTGAACAGCGAATAGCGGCGCCTCAGACGATACGAAAAATAGTTTCTCTTAAAATTCTCGAAATAATCGAAATCACTGTAGTCAACAAGAAATCCAGGATCGGAAATAGTCTCAGATATATATTCTTCTTTTGGTAATTTTATAGTTATAGAAAAACTTAATTTCAATTTGTTTTTCATGAAGCCTGGTAATGGATGTTTCTCGCTCTTTGGTTTACTGGTGTCGTTAAAGCACGCACATCTGTAACGTTATTCTAACATTTAAACGGTACATTATTTTTCAGGAATGGACAGTTGGTTATGATTATCCTGAACCAACAATTCAATCAATGTACACTTGGAATAGAAAGTGCCACATTTTGTTTTGACACTCAAGTGAACTTCTTCAACTTTGTCAGGAAGCATATTTCGCCAGCGGTGCTCCAACCCGTAGCCTATGATTTGGGGATACCTAATAGCGGTCCTCGGCTCCTGCGACGCATGACAAGACGTTATGAAATGAACTATATGTACATACCTTGGAATTTAATATGTATAATTTTGAATTTCATCATATTACTGATAACAGTGTTCACGTTGAATAAGGCAAATAATTGATGCAAACATCCCCCACCTACAAAAACGAAAAAAAAAACCCAAAAAACAAGTAAAGCATAATATATATTTCTCTTATCAATCTAGCATGTTTTCCAACCCGTAGCCTATGATTTTGGGAAATGAAATAAACTAATTTGTACAAACGTTGGAATTTAATATGCATAATTTTGAGTTTCATCATATTACTGATAACAATGTTCACGTTGAATTAGGCAAATCATTGATGCAAAAAAGCGTCATGAACAACAGTAGAAGAGAACACATTCCACGTGGATCAGACAAAGGCCATGAACGCAGTTTAAATGCAGGCTACAAAGAGTTCTGGTTTGTGTTTCAAATATTTTCCACAAGAGCATGTCTTGTGAAAGTGTATAGGGTGATATGTGTTATAATGGGGGTATATCCTCTCGACTGTTCTTATTCTTTCCTTAAAAGGATTGGGCGTCCGTCCTGGCGGGGGTATTGGACACGATATTTTCAAAGAATTGAGAGTTACCCATACATTCCCCCCTACGTAAAACACGTTAAGACGGATCGGTTTGAGATATAATCAATCACTTTGCCATTTCACAGCTAGAATGTGTGAATGTATTGATATATGAATAGGGCGTGAAAGACCATATGGACTTGAATTGATTATCAGCACAGACAAATCAAATATAAATATACTATCAATTTCATAAAACCTTATAATTTGGCTAATAATCCTAAATTGAACGGCGTAATATTTGAATACATTAGAAACAATATGTAATGTCTAATTATATAATGGTTACTTTTGTTTAGAAAGGATTAATTCTGAATGAATTAATTTTTCCTTCAAATACCAATTAGTGTCAATGTTCATGGCTGCTAAGCGACTATTCAAAACTATTATTATTTACCCGTCTGTTATTGATGTTTCTAAATGGTAGTTATGCACTTTGACAAGTAAATATATCCTTTTATCCACCAGCGATAATCAGATTTCTAACTAATTTGAGATACATAATTCTATATCAAGATTGCAAGCTCTTAACACGTATGCACGTACACTGTAAACATCCTGTTGTTCAACTACATGAGTTCACACGAGAGTACACATATCAAGGGTATTCATCTCAAATCGGCGTCACCAGCAAAAGACATTCAAACAACTTCGTTACGCCAATTCCTTCTGCACAATCCTAGAACCATATGGGCTTTCTCAGACATGATCTCTACAATCTTCTCAAATGGTTCCATTCTGCATCCTATTTTGGACCACGTATATATTCGTATTTACCTGTGATATTATTTTTCATTTTGCAGACCCTCCACAAGATCTAATTACGAAGCAGTAATGACACAGATGACAAAAAGGCAAATACCAATTCACAGCACAAACACAAAATGATTCAAAAGCCAGTGGCTTTGAAACCTTGTCACTCAGTTAAGAACAGATAAAAAAGTTAACAGTGTTATCGTGAAATGCAAGGTTATAGTAGCCTGAAGTCGAATGCCTTTGTGTTATCACTAAATGCTCATGGTTGATATGTTTCTGTCACATCAAGGTATGATTTCAACTATTTTCAGGATTGTCAACATCATATTATTCTGTCTTATAAAATTCGTTTTCCCGATGACCCGTTGATAATATTTCGAATACAACGAAACCCGACAAACACATCATCATCATTTGGTGCCCTCTTCTTCCATTAATCACTATGCTAGCTATTTACCTTTGGCAAGTTAACCATAGGTTAAACACTAGTTTTCCTTAGACTAAACTACATTCCTTTCCAATGCAAAATTAACATATATCTAATTCATTCATTCATTCATTCATTCATTCATTCGTTCATTCTCGCAACAACTTACCTCATGTAACACTAAGTGCACGCCTTTGTCTGAACCAAACAAAAGATAGTTCCACGGAAATCCTCTATCAATTGTTGTCGAATTCATAATCCGTTCGTGTATAACAGCATTTGAATCAGACGCATTATACGTAAAGGTGAGGCAAAGTAACCCTCTTGCTGTAAGTACTTCAGATATACTCCAGACCTCTGCAAGAAATAAAGAAAGCATGACATTGTTCTTTACATAATTGTGCATACCAACATGACAGGTAAACTGTGTCACCCTATATTACTGAGAAGCATGTTATAACGATAACGTCATGCACGATGCTATCCCATATCAGCATGGAATTTCACACTTCCCTCCTCATTGGCACTTTTTAATGGAACACTTGGTATAATCACTGATTTTCAGTGATCCATTCCTAGAATTGTCATCACTATTTTACCTTCGAGACTGATCACGCTCTCGCGTTGACGTTTCCGTTTGTACAACTTGTACAGCTCACTATACTCATGCGTTGGGTTAAACATTAATTCTTAATTCGAAAACACAAGTTAATTCCGTTTGATTCCATTTGAGACAGATGAATTGCTCACTAACTCAAAATCTAATAATTGCAACAAAACCAAAATGTGCACAGCGACATGAATTGGACAGACCAACTCTGATGGTTTGTCTCATAATTTTGGACACCCGAATAAAAAATTTGTTTAACAAACGATCATCATATTGTTGACATTTTTCGCCATCCCATACCGGGGAGGACCAGTCGCTCATAGAACAGCCAGGTAGGCGAGTTTCATGTGCGAAAGTGACGTAAGGATTGCTGAGCAAACCATAGATGCGTGATTGCTATACCTGAAACAATGAGAACATCACTCGACGCGAAGTCAATTATTTGCAACGTCTTCAAAAAATTTAAAAAAGAATGTGAAAGAGGTAGACCACAATATGCTTTGAAAAAGTATCGTTTACGAACTGCACGTGCAGTTGGGATAACAGAAGGGAAGTTAAAAACTATGTTAAAAAGGTGTACTGATTCAACCTGCAGTGACACACCTGAGGGGACCATCTCAAAACCCAAACGATGTTTTAAAGTCGATTCATTTCAACAAGAGATGGTTAGAAACGCCATTAAGACTCTGTATAAACAAAATATCTATGTCTCTCTCCGTACTCTAAAATAATATATGGCGACAAATCATTACTTGACCATTTCGAAATATCAGTTATGGAAATTGCTACACCAATTTGGTTTCCGTTACAAAAAAGTAGGCTCCGAAAATAGACATGCATTATGCGAGAGGTTTGATATTGTTCGACTAAGGAACCATTTCTTACGCACAATACGAGAAAAACATTACGAGGGTTATGAGCCCTTATACTTGGACGAAACGTGGGTAAACGCTTCCCACACCACAGGAACACAATTGTTCCCTAGCTCCTCTTCTGATTTCTGTGCCAGGAAATTGCCATTTGGCAAGGGTGAGCGGCTTATTGTGCTCCATGCTGGCTGCAAGAGTCAGGGATTCCTACCAGGCTGTTCGCTAGTTTTCATGGCAAAATCCAAGGACAACCGAGACTATCATACCGAAATGGAGCGGTATTCCTAGAATGGGTTAAAACTCAACTGGTACCAGTATTGCCCCCCAAGAGTCTGGTTGTCATGGATAATGCTCCATATCATGGCGTTCAGGTACCTAAAACAAAAGCCCCAACGTCTAACAGTAGGAAGGGCGATATGATAGAATGGTTGACACACAAAGCAAAACCGTATCCACAAAAAGCAACGAAACCTGTTCTGTATGATATTATAAAGTCTAATAAAACCACACGTGTCTTTAAAGTTGACGAGTATCTTAAAGGACATGGCCATTCAGTTTTGCGATTGCCGCCCCATCATTGCGATTTAAACCCAATAGAACTAATTTGGGGTATCATTAAATCGGATGTTGCCAGGCAAAATACAACATTCAAACTGCGGGATGTACAGAAACTGGTTCAACAATCAATAGACATCATCACGCAGGAAACGTGGCAAAAGTGTATTGAGAAAGTTGAGAATGAAATAGAGAGACATTATTGGGATCATAGTGGATTGGACCATGACACAATCAAGCCAGTGATCATCAGGGTAGACTCGGACAGCGGCGATAGCGATTCGGACAACAGCGACACCGATTCCAAATGCACTGTCACGGCTTCAGAAACCTGCAACAGTGACTCCGATTGAACACCCAAAGCGGCTTTTGAGATGACCCCCATATACGGTGCACATGTCTGTTCATTACCTGGCCGTTCCATGAGCGACTGGTCCTTCCTGGTATGGGATGGCGAAAAATGTCAACAATATGATGATCGTTCGTTAAACAATTTTTTTATTCGGGTGTCCAAAATTATGAGACAAACCACCAGAGTTGGTCTGTCCAATTCATGTCGCTGTGCACATTTTGGTTTTGTTGCAATTATTAGATTTTGAGTTAGTGAGCAATTCATCGGTCTCAGATGGAATCAAACAGATCTGACAACTAAGATTTATCTCAAACGTTTACATACTAATACTAAAGGTGCTGAACTCACTGATAATTGTGTCTAAACAACGCCTAAAACAACGGCTGTTTGGTACAGTTATTTTCAGTATAACAGCCTCACAATTTTGTCATCTAACTCGAAACGAGCACGCAGGCAACCGATAACGTTCAAGCTGTTACCCGATGTAAGCACTCCATTCAATTACAATGAAACTTGTCCGAAAAATCGATTCTGAATTCGTAACGAACACTGTCACACTATTCATTACAGGAATTGTTTTGTTAGATGTATTTATTAAATCAAGTTTCTGCCGTGTTTGTCTATTCCTATTAGGGTTTCAATTTTCCCTCTATCATGAAGTTAGCTTTTCTAATGCTTAGGACATTGAAAGTTCATTTGAGTCGTTAGGTTTTTTTGGAGATAATATTATATTCTACAATTACATGTAGCTGTTGAAACAAATATAAACTTGATATGACGTATACGTATTTATTTCACCTTTCTTAATTAAAATAACTAAATGATCGGAATTGTTCTATCTGTATGTGCAGGGAAATTGGAAGTGATTACAACAGTAAGTATTCTATGTATTGATTTGTATGGCCTAATGCTATGCTGTGGGTGCCATGCTTACCCACATACCTTGTCCATTCGGCCTTTCGCGGGTATTCTGAATGATTAATAGTTAATAAATAAAGTCCATTATGGCGGTTCTAAGAACAATGATCAAATATTGACATCATTGCAACTCTGATGATACATCCGTAGATATTGTTTGCGGTGGGAATTGAAAGTGCCACCGCTAATATGAATGATCTAGTAAGTGGAATTGGAAGAGACCAAATTGCATTTATTTACATGAACTCACGTTGAATATTCATTGTTAATTCTTTAGACGTTTGATATCTTAATACTAATATAAACATTGAAACCATGCAGTGAAGCCTCGAGAAATGGGAGTCGAATATACATATATATGTAAGTGATAGATAACTCGAGGGAAACGATGCACTGATAGAATATAGTGTTGATGGGGAGTGGTCCTAGAGATACATGTACATGATATATGTACAGATATATGTCCATATGGGGCCAACAGCGTGCATATGATTTGTATACGGACGAACACGGATACAGATTTATCTATAGATCTAGATGTAGTGAGTGTTAGACTAACATCTAGTCTCTGAAATGAACATACTTTACAGAAAAACAGTTGTTAAATTATAGGTATGAAATACAATAAACAGGAGCCTAGAGACTTTCTTCATTTTCAGATTTGTACAGACCCTGATACTGCAGTAATCTAGACTTGCCAAACATTATTGACTTGCATGGGCTGGATTGGATATATTTGTTTCAGGGCCTGTATGACTGACTTTCGTGAGTGTTTGCGTTGGGTTTTACACCACTTTTAGCAATATTCCAGCCACATCATGATCACAATAAATTTGCTTCACACCTTGTAGCCATGTCTCCCCCAGGTATTGGTATAATGGTTACCTAAATTTAATTAACATCTTATGTCACTGACCTACATCATGGATAATATGTGTGAGGAAAATATCACGTATAACGTAATGAGCGGTATTGCAGCTTTAATACCGTCGTGCATGTGGCGAGCTGGGGCCACATTAACCTTGCAGTGGTCGAGTATTTGATTTTTTGTCCTTATGGTGCAAGATCGATGGCAAGTTGATAAAAAATGAACCATAAACAGATGTATAATATTTCGTTAAAGATTGTTTGTGTTGTGCGGATACATTTGCGGCATGGCGTCATAATAATTATCAATGAAGTTTAATCGTCTAACATTACTGACGTCAAGTTTATCGTATCGTAGATACTTTGATGCATTGATAATAACGGGATAATCGTTTCATTGTGTGTATCATTCTGATGTTCGAAACTCCGACCAGTCTGAGACTCTTGGCGTAAAATCAGCATGACATATACACTCTATTAATTATATACATACCATTGCCGTTTTCGCCGATTATGATGACGGCTGACCACTTAAGTCGTTCTATGGCAGTTAAAATACTCGCACTGAAGAGTAACGCCGGGGAGAAGAAGACCTCTTCTTCTGGCTGTGGATTTGGTCTAAAACACGTGACTCTCTTCTTCTTGTGTCCGTAATGTCGCAGCAGGATCTGTATGGTGCTGCACGTGTCCATCGGTGCCAGAAGAATCGGTAGACTATTTATTATGTTGAATACATCTGAAACAAATGACCATTATCGTAGCTCAACTCTTAAGTGGAGATTGATATATGAATGTATTGTTTAATTCAAGGTAATGAATGTTGATGGTAAATGTGTTGACCCTATATATGAAAACATTATACGTGAAAGTGATTTGGGCTTGACGCTGCTTGAAACAATATTTCTGTAATATCAAGACGTGTCAGTATTCTGTGGGGAGGAGGCGTAACTCATTTAGATCTAAAACATCTTCCGATATGGTGAAATACACGAGCACTATATTGGTGAGAGCATCATCCTTGTGATATTAGTAACAGACAGTCGATAAAGTCAATGAGGTCTCTTCTGTGGCATTACTGTCTTCATAAATGTATTCCCTCTAATGACTTTCTGATGAGTTCGTGTTTCCCTTCCTGTTTGTCCTGTTCCAGAGAGATGGCTTTATGTTTAGGATACGTAACCCCTACGTGAAAAGAGAACTAAAAACGTGATGACTATGAACTTTGAACGTACCATTCCGGACAAGGACAAAGGGTTGTTCAAGGGGAACGACTATTCGTGTGAAGCGGACGTTTGTTACATTATTCAGCACCGCTTTCATGTGCTTTTCTTCAACATCATGGCTCTCAATAATGCCTGCAAAATAAAATTATACAAATTGATACTATGTCCATTTCTGCATTGCTGATTGTGCTTATAATGAGAGAGTTGGTGAATATGGGTTAACGCCATTTGAACAGTATATCAGTTATATCAGGGTGGGTGCTTAACATAGGACAGCCCGAAGTTATGCAGGTCTCAGACATTTAGGACTTTGGTGCTGACGAACCTAAAAATACATCAGGGTGATCTGGGAATCGAACTAACCATCCTATGCTTCTGATCTCTGCACAGCAAATTGTGAAGTTTTAGAGTACTGGATCATCTGTGTCACTGTGCATAAATAACAGTGACAAAGCCCTTTCCTCCCGTCACAATCACATGCCAAGGCAAATCAAGTGTCCAACTGAACAAACACGTGAACATATGGTTCAAGTCAATAATTAGAGGGGGGGGGGGGGGGGGGGGGGAATTGGGGTTGGGGGCTTGGGTTTTGGTCCAGTTATAGACGTGGCTATAGCAAGAGGTCCAAGGTTTGTGGGGACAGGCCAACCACATTGTTTGCTTATAGATATATTGTGATATAAACCTTATCCAGATTAGAATGGCGAATAGTTCTTAAAATAAAGCTTAGAACAAGGAACGCTGATCGCAGTAGAGTTAAACAGTCATGATTTAATATACATACCTATATTAACACCAGTTGTAAAGGAAGCACAAAGAGCGAACAGGACTGCTGTTCTCAATATCTCCACAGGAACTCTCATGACACGAGTCTGTCTGGTATCGAAGTCCACCATGAATTTCATGTTACATCCAACCTATAAATAAAACACCGATCCATCGACGTCCACAAGTTCGTTAAGCTGTCGCACTGCAATTATACCTATATTGTATGATGTATTGTTAAACATACATATGTTCACACGGCATGCGAGAAAATACATATGTTCATATATCATGCAATACATGAATGCTGATAATGTATTATTTATTCCATATGGGAGAAGAAAGATATTGAGTCAAGCATGCCAAACATATCCTCTGGGTAACTCAGTTGCTACTCACACAATGCTGCCACAGTGAACCGCGTGTCAGGTGTGTTGTTGTCTAGTGATAGTGTCCAGAACCGCGTTTCATGTTATTTCAAATATGCAATTCCTCCACCTTAGCTATCCAAAGCATGCGACCGACTCCAGCGGGACAGTCACAACACTGATTCGTTTCAGAGTAGTTGAGGTTTTTTGGTTCGATGCTTGAGTCAATGTATTCTCGTCACTATGGGCACAAGCGTAGAGGCTGCGGAAGTCTCTTGTGATGCTTTGCAATTAAACTGCCACTTTTGACAAGTCGACCATCCGCGTCAATAGTTACTTATCTAAATGAGTGAAGGGTAGAACATGCTTAAAACGTTAGGGGGTCATAAAAAGTTCTATTAAATCCAAAATGTAGTCGAATACGTAAAATATGTGTCTGGACCCACTAGAAAATACTCTTTTAAAACTGGAATCATTAATCTAATGGAATATTTATGGCCGCACATGTTTAAGGGCACTTAGTCCCCCACATAAACACTTTGGCTGGGGATGGAAAGCAGGATTACTACTGATGAATGTAAATATTGCAATAGATTGGTTAGTTAATGCACCGGCGTAGTGTTAAATGCTAGCATGAACATTGTGTACATATGTCGATAGGTTTGTGCCACTGGCTCTGTTACACGTCATCGTTAATAGGGATATTTAATTACCTTACGTAGATTAAGGCATTAATAACCTGAATCCTATTAATGTATCTGACTGACAATTGCCAGGCTCTTCAGTTCATGTAAGCTTTAATTGAGATACTGGTCAATTGAGGCTTACGTCTTTATCACGATTATTCCATACATATCACACACCGTACTCACGTGGCGAGTGGAACCCGATTCAACGTGTAAATAGATTGTGACCCATTACACTGAGACTTTCAATAGTACATTTACACATAAAACCCATCTGTGTGAAATAAGTATATTGTAATACCTTCATCATATTAGACAATACACTACTCACCGTTATGCAGGTTTTAATTCGATCGCTTTGGATACAGATAGTACTTGGATGAAGGTAAATAGATTGGTTTGTGTAGTTCTATCAATGTTTCATGTCTGAATATTGTGTGCAGCCTCAGTATCCCGTTACATTGTGAAGGGGTATTGTTTAACACGGCGCCCGAGTACTTGGGTGAACAATACAACTACAGATGAAGTAATCGATATCCAGGCGTTTGTTTTCGTGTATGTGCTTTTACATACCACTGTTTGTTGAGCCACATGTATTCAATGTGTCTCAATGGATCCGTCATTATCGGAATGAAATGTGCCATCGTTGTTGGAATGAAATATGCCACACATTTTTGTTCAATCTAATCAAACAAGCTGATGCTATCTTTGACATCTTTGACATATAGTTCTGAATATACATTCACATTTATATTATACCTAAGAAAAGTTAAGCACCATTTGATAATATATTTTTTCGATCGTATCCATTATGTACTTTTCATATATTTTTCTACTCGTATTGGAATAGATAACCGAAATCGAATATCTTATAATATGGTTTGTAGCTGCCGCGGCAATAGTTAATTAGCGAACCCTTCAGATGCTTCCACTATTTCCACTCGGTACTTTGGGTTCACGCGGAGAAACACAGTGTTCTTTTACTAACCTACCAGCAGGTAAGACATTTATCAAAATGCGATCAATGTAATAATGTATATTTTTCAAACGACAGATGGACGTTCGAGATATATGACAGTTGAGAAGCGGCAGTGCTTAACACTATTCAAGGTATATATTTGTTGCCAATAAAGTATGCTTACTGTCTGCCTCTGAGGTGTAATCAATTTTACGTGTTGTTGAAAATTCATTTTACTATTGTTACGGTAGGTTATTATAATGTTTATGAAGTTCACGCTTATCCTCAAAGTTGAAGGTAAAACAAGAGGCATTAACATCAGGACAGATTAATTGCATGATTGACGAACTAGTACTCTATTATGATCAACTATCAGTCAATATTTGTAACGTCAAAATGATATGCTCAAAGTCAAGCAAATATTTGATCATCGCTCAACTCGAAATAAAAAACTGAGAACGTTTTTATTCCAAGTGTTTAATGGGTCAAAACGATGTGCTCATCTTTTAAATATAATTTCAAAGTCTTTTTTTCATGGGTCAGTTATACAGCATTTCAGTTATCCATTGTGGGGACATGATGCACCTCATCATGATCACTTAACAAGTGTTTTGTTGTGTACAGGGTAACTTGATTAATCTGTACATCTGTAAATGTAGTCATGGTCAGTTAAATAATGTTAATACATTTCATTTATCAATAACTCGATATGATAGCTGGTACCATAGGAAACGAAAAACCATATCTGAAACCAATTTGGATTGAGACTAGTATATTGACTCAACGTTTCGATAATGGCATCATGTGCCAGAAATTTTCAGTGAAAATATCAACGAACGCATGCAAACATCACGAACACAATTAATAGTCTCATTGGCACTCCGTGATCTTAACAACAAAATAAGGCGTCTGTGTTGAATATGGTGGACGGTAATTCGGGGTTTGGTTATAGAATTTTGTACCACTGAAATACAAACATGATGTGCATCTTTACGAAACGTCCTTGGATTGTTAAACTGCAGCACCCAGTCAGGACATCTATCTCGCCAGCATATGGCGAAAAAAGTAAACTAATGTGTATTTGGATAATGTATATAGGCGAATGATACTTTAATTAAACTATGTGCGGCAACAATAATTACAATATGATATCTACCTATCACATATTGAAAACTCATTTAACATTTAATAGTATGCATTGTAAAAAAATAATTGTATCCATTCAGTATTAGGGATAGAATAAATGAAGCGTTTCAAGAAAACCCGAACTCGATGTTTACAATGTAAACTTACAGCAGCATTGGACCGGCTACTCTTCACTTGTAATGGTTACCCTCCAATGACAGCTTTATAATCGCCAAGTGGTTGCCCCACTATTCACAGTCCAGTCACGAAACATTAGGTATGTCCTCAACAGTGGCACACGGCACGCTACGGTTTCCATCAAGTCCTCACATCAATAAACTATTGATCACAGTCGTCATTTACTGCTTGTTGTTCGAGATAGAAAGAATATAATTTGCTACCCACAATGACAGCAGTATTATTCTATTGTGTAGTTAAGTGGGGAGTGCAGTAGAAAAACACTTATATTGACGCTGCCGGTGGAAACCGAGGAAGGTATAGAGTGTCATGACGTGTTTGCTAACAATAATCACCAGATGTACCTAACAGATTGCATTTGGAAACTGATTTCAGCTTTAGAAATCAACAACTGGGGACAAATATTAAAGTGAGATCGAAAATTATTAATAGACTTGCTATTCGTGCAAGAACGGACTACAATAGAAACAGATAAAAGAACTCTTACTATTGTTGGAAACCGACAAACATTCATTGAATAGAATTAAATACACAAATTTGATCTCTTTCACAACCTTATCCAAATGTACAATGTCATTAAGAGCATTTTAATTATTTTGTTTTAACGTTTTACATTTGGATCTCCCAATCATATATCTGTCCACAAAAGGATGTCTCGTCATAATATCCCAAAGGTGTCTCCTCAGCTCGAATGTATTACAAAGCTACAAATGTATTTCATTTCGAAATAACTGCTATTAATCAATCAAATGTCAACTCTTGTGCCTGTACAAAAAGGTCAGTTGACTGGTGCATAACGCCGTGTTGAACATTAGTGCACATACATGTATATAGCGCGTCTGTGTGTCTACTTGCCCTGGTCCGGACTAATGCCTGTCAAAATGTTGGCACACTGAGATACCATGCCACAGTTTAACATGGATACCTTTCCACTTTGAATCCAGCCCGAATACCTTCAGCAATTTTTAATTTTCTTAATCAGTTTCAAATATTTCTTGATAAGTTTCACTCTTCTGGGAGAACAAAACGCATCCCTGACATTTTGACAATATTTTGGCAAGGTATGCGGAAGATATCCAGGTCGAATTTAAAGTGAGAAGGTATCCGGTACGTTTCCGGAAAACTGAAACCTAAACTTTTTAAGCTGTGTATTTTTTCTCCTTAATGTCTTTTTGGTATGACGCGACCGGGAATTGCACCCCCGACCTTCCGCTCTTCAGGCAGACGCCTTTCCTTTAAACCACGGAGTCGGTCTGTGTACTGTACAGCATGTCCAACGTCATTCTTCAAACAATGGGACTATTTAATGATAATGCCTAATGGAAGTCTCAGCCAGATTAACTGATAGTGACTTTGTACCTCTTCGAAATACCATCAACGACAATAACTATCGGTTTGGAAAACCTGTACACCCAGTTTGAAGACATAGCCCATGATGACTGAGTTAGTAGGTGAATACTGTTTAACGCCAAGTCAGCACATTCTAGCTACATGTGTATCACGGCTGTCGGTACATAATCGAGTTTGAACTTGACTGAACCAGTGACTGAAAGCATGAGAAACAAGTCACATCATCGGAGTACTATTGTACACAATCATCCAAATCACCCGACCCTCTTTAATTCAAGACATGGAATCTTCCCACGGTTGAACTGAGAATCATGATCAATGTAATGCTTATAAATAACCCCATTTTTTCACGATTGTTAACATGAATGGTTACCATATCGTAAGTCTTCATTGAATCAGTCTATCAGTATCAGTATCTTTGCACGCAAGCTCGATGTTAATACGATGGAATTCTCTCCAGAATGTGCCATGTTCGATTGTGACTGTCCTCCGCATTTTCTTTGCATTTTCTTAAAAACCTTGCATACAAAATCTGGCAATGGAATCACTATTAATAGAAGACATTTCATATTATAACCTCATCCATCTGGAAGTAGAAGTATGTGGACGCCGACCGCCAATTTCAACTATTAACAAAACTATGCCATCCTTTTAAAAGTACCGCTTACTTAATAATCATTCTTATTCCGACTTTTTAACATTTGGAACATGCAATCACCATTTAAACACAGACAGATTACTATATAAAACCGGCAGGAATAATCTAAATAATTTACTTATGGACTAATGGTCATGACTTGCATGTTATTACAATGTTATTACATCAAGGATGTGACAAGGGGAGTGACTTTCATAATGATTGTGAAGTCCGTGGACCGGAAAATGACTTGGCATCATGTGAGCATGCTCTGGGTGAGGGTTATGATGGTAGTACGTGTGGTACAGTTCCGAACACACAGATCCAGGTGAGTGAGTTGGGTTTAACGCCGCTTTTAACAGTATTCCACTTGTATCCAGGAATGTCAGCATATTGTGGCAAGAAAGCCCGAAGTGATGCAGGTCTCAGACGTTTACCACTTTGGTGAAAACCACGAGCTGTCTTTGAGAAACCTAGAAACATAATCGGGACGACTCGAGATTCGAACACACGGCCATGGGTTTCTGGCATGCCAAGGGACGCAACTATGCACAGAAAATTGCGGCGCCTTGGACGACTGTGCCACCCGTGCCTCCAGGTCCAGATAAGGTTCTACGAGATGTTAGTGCGTGCGACATTTGAGTTTATCCCAACGTAAAACGTATGTTCTCATTCCTAAACTAAACCCATTTTGACACACGAGCATGGTTTCATCTGGTGTTATCCATATGGATTCCAAACTGATGACCAATCTTATGAGCAAAGTGTACCACGACTGACTTCACAACCTCAACATGATAACGGACATCTGAGAGTCGACCATCAAGTTGAATGAGGTATGTCTGTCTCGTAGCTGTAAATGATGCCAACCAACACCATCATTGAGCCAGCCACCATCATGTCGCGATGTGCACGTTTGTAAATACGAAGCAGTAAGAGAAAATTCTCGAAAGAACCTCGATTCGCCATTGATCACATTACGACGCCAAAGATGCAACTGAATGATGTTATGTTGTGCCTTGAGTCCATTCACTGATGACGATTTATGCGTCTTGATATCTGAATTTTTCTGTTAAATCTCTGAGTGTTATATGATTATCTTCAAGGCCTTATATTTCGTTCACGTCTACCACGACCATGTCACATATTTAGATTATCGGTTTGCCAATGCAACTGACATAACATTGAAGTCACACTACTATATTTATTGAGACTACTTGCAAACCGAGTCAAGCTGTCGTGATCTAATCATATTTTTCTTGCCATTTGGGCGCTGTTATAAGGCAAATTCATTCTCATATATGATAAAGGACTAGACTTCAAAATGATACTGACATGCGAATACGGGAACATTTCCTTGCTGATATCTCTACATTGGAACACTCTGTGAACTGTTTCTAATCTGTTCATGCGATCTCTTGCGATCCATCGGTATATTACAAGAAAAGAGAGAATGTGCCAGTTTTGCAAATATTTTTTTTAAAACGAATTAAATTGTGCTTGGTGTGAATTTATGAATTACTTCGTGTATGAATTACTTAGTCATATACGTTTGACTAAGGATCCATCTATATATATTGAACCAGACTGCAAATATATTTCAGATTTAAGTTTTAACTCTTAAAATGCGCCTTCTGTTTAGCAACTAGCTTACATCATCTGTTCAACAGCTGTCTACGTTAACCTGCTGTGATGATGGTCATCATGCCACGTTCATTACTGATCATCACTGCTCAGCTGCAGAAACATGGGCAGATTACCTGCATTCTTCGTGGAGTAAAGAATACGTCAGAAAGTGGACGCCGGCACAGTACACGTATAGAAAGTATGAAAAAATGTATTCCGCACACATGTACATCTGTGACTCACCCGTTATATCAGACCCTCAACCTTTCATGTGTCATGTATTCGTTACAGTTGTAACGGTACATTGCACCAGTTGTGCACGGATGACAAAGTCAATGTATCACTTCAATATGAAGAGTGGCGTCCCTCGCGTTTCTTCCCATATCAAGCTGACACGCCGTGATGTGACTAAAATATTGTTCACTCACTCGCTATGGCTGGCTACTATGTGCTTTATTAGTGAAATGAGTTAGTGCGTGAATGTTGTTTTATGTGCACACAACAGTATTCCAGCCATTTCGTGTCAGCCTGTATTTATCGTACAGCATGAAGTATGCTTGTATCAAACATATCAAATTGTTAGTGAAGTTTGTAATTCAGTGAGTTAATATTGTTTTATGTACACACAACATGCCAGCTGTCATGTCAGCCTGTATCAATTAATCGAGCCGAGGTGAGGCAAACCAGCAGTCGATAGTGTGAGACGGCTCTTACGTCATGCATTGCATTTGGGTATTGGTGACCTACTAGTGGCCCCAAATTTTATTAAACAAAATCACCTAGATCTTACACTGACACACGAACAAATATGAATACGCGATATTTCCTTTGAATGCAGATGTTCCTTAATTTATCCTACTTTTTGGATATTATCAAGTTTGCTTGAGGTTGCGTTGGCGTCCTTTTATGATTTCATAGTCTGCCTTCACGATAGACGCCTTTAATCAACGCGTAAACTGTGTGAACATTCAGTGCGTAAAGAATACATTTCCACTAGTCCCCATGCCATTGTTACAAAGACATGACATTAAACGGGGACTCGTTTAGTAACTTGAAAAATAAAGTGCATTTTGTTTATGTCAGTACATATATCATGATGCATTTGGTGTGTCATCGTGTTGTCACATCTTCGTCTATTATATCGTTCATTTTGACAGCGATGTTTCGGTAAAGCTTTTCACTCACTAACATCTCTATCAACTACAGTCAAACACTGTTGTATCGAGCTTTGATGTGTCGAACTTACGTTTGCCTCGAAGTAAAAGCTTAGTCCCTGCGTATTCCTTCTTTATGATGTTTTGGTTGTGTCGAACTTATTTACGTGGGTCCCTTCAACTTCGATGAAAACGGTGGTTGACTATGATTAATTAAGACAAGTATTTACGTATATCAACGTATTTAATTTACAAAAGCCTATATAAATAAATTGTAGGCGCTGGGAGAAAAGACTGTAAATGATGTTATGCGGCAATCAGTATGTTCATCTTATCAACTGAGAATGTTATATGCTACACTGTTGCTGAACATAAACCTAAATGGTCCTATCAATATATTTGGAAGGCGCATCACCCCCTAAAATTGGGCACACTGTCCACACGGATGGCTCTTGGGGATGGCTTTTTCAGTAGGAGATACATGATGACGGCACGGCAACCAATTACGTTCGTTTTTATCAACAGAGAATACCTAGTCACTTCGATGCCTGCATAAATAGGTTGCGGGATATGTATTTGGCTTCAGCTCTAAAAAGCAATCTAAGAAGTCCATTTGAGGAAGTTCATTCGACTGTCAACCAGAGAAACCCTGTTTGTGTGAAAAGCAAAATTACCAACATGTTCAGATTTAACGTGACAAAGGCATTGAAAGGCATTTAGAAGTTGGAGTACTAAGTCAGGATATGATATGTGGATGAACAACCTCTCTTTTACAATTAGGAGAGAAGTTTTATTGTAGGTTCTACGCCAGCATCAAGAAAGCTACATCGAAACGACGCTCCTAATTCTAATAAAGACAGTTGTTCATCCTATATATTATCCTTGAAAGGTTGTTCATCCTTTATATATAATATACTTGCAGGACACATTGACACATGAGCCTTGATTCCACGTGTACATACAGTCATGACAACCATCTATAGATTGTGCACTATGTGTACACATACACTCTTGGTGTCCTACCTGATTAATATGTGTGTTGCATTAATAACTGTAAGCTGGTGGTGTCACAATAAGCTTAACACGGTCATGACAACCATCTATCGATCTTGTACTTTGTGTCATGATGAAAATGCTATATAAAATGCCTTGAAACTGTTAAGATCATATGTCACAGGGAGTGTCACCATATTAACATGCATTAGACAATTTCGCAATTTACTATTCCCTTAAAGTAACAAAAACAATACCAAACGATATCTTTAGAATTTGTACTCGTCGTGGACGTCGTGTACGTGTAAATAAAAGCGACAAAGAGATTTCCATAATAATAAGAAATCTCTGTTCTCTAAGTCTCTACAAACAGAGTCCATTGTAAATTCCCACTATATCATACATGTATGTATACACAATGGCATTACTATTACTACTTAAAACATAAAACGCATGCATTAAACAACTAATCGACTTTTTTAAACATTTCTTACCTTTGAAGGAACAATATCAAACGAAATTCTAAACAATATTCCTAACTTCGAATATTGTCGCACAGACTCCGAAGCGTATGTCCTAGTCCTTTGAAAATGATAAGGTCAATGTAAAGCCATCCCATACATTCTGATGAATGGTTACTGATAGAAACCACGTATCCATGCGATGTTTGATTTGATCAGACAAACGTCACACTAAAACCAGAGATGACGATCAATTTGTCCAGAAGGTGGTTGTTAAGTGATCGAGTTTCACTTATTATACAGTCCACCGAGGTTTTCTGAAAATGCCTGTCTCTGAGAAACACCCGTCGGTGGATTTTCAATAATCGAAACAGGAGTGTTGGAAACGGATGTCTGTATGGTTGACAATGGGGGTATTAATTATTACAGTGCTGGCTAGAAATCACTTGTGTGGGTTCCCTCCCGGGAGCCATTATTGACACGTTCGTGCTTTTTATAGGATTAAATGCAGGGTTGATACGGGACATTAAATATTCCCATGTATTCCTCGACTGGACAGATGAAATTAATCATTTATAAATGTTGAGGGTGACGAGTTTGGTGAATACGATGCACGTTCAAGGAGTTCAAAGGCGAAATTAGGCTTACGTGTATGTGCATAAGCCTGGTGGAACAAGACACCTTTAATGAGCTTTTGGTGACGTTTGGCCTTGATATTCTCACCCAGTTACCTAATACTATGAGCATAATATTGGCTATTTCGTGAGGTAGTGACTGACCTTGCGGGAGGTAGTCCAAAACCAGTAGGATTCCTTTGAAATCCCCCGAAAATCGAAGCCATCACCTGGCAAGCTTGTGCACCAGACTTTGCCGTCTAGTTCGTAGAAGACGTTTATGTTTCCAATGCTTTGACTGTTGTCTAGTCTCTGGCTAGGTCACGAGAGATGATGAACCTGGAGCGTTACTCATCGGGAATAGGAAACCTTGGAACCCAGCGTGCTGAAGCCTTTTCACAATAACTTCTTTGAAAGGCATTAGAAGTGCATCACATTCCGTGTAATTGTGGACAATCTTCCATTGGTTAAACATCAAGGCCCCTCAAAACCCGAATTAAAGAACATCAAAGCTCAAGACTCAGAATTGTTCCACAGATGGGAAATTTCCCGTGGTTGAGAGTAAGGAGAACGATGAACGGCGTTTGGATACAATAACACACCGACAATCTTATTACCTGATCCAAATTTGAGGCTGCTCGTATGTGATCTATCCTCTGTATCCTCACGGGAGAAATCTTGTCAAAATTGTTTATATACCTAGAGTTTTTTACTCATGTGATCGTACCATTGTGACAATAACTAGAACTACATGATGCATTGTATTTATATTTTTCTGTTCTTTACACTGATCTGAGTTTGAAGTCTAATGTTTGAAAGTTGAAACTTTCAAAATAAATAACGAGTATTTATGATGTGTTCATAGTGTTTACAAAATGCTTGCTCCATGTATAATTATTCATGGCGATCTGAGTTTTCACGGTCAGGGCTGAGTGAGCTTAATCAATAGTTTAGTTACATAACGACGTCTACGTCGTGTGTTTGTACCCCATGTTGTGTAAGTAGGTCTATGCCCCCTCTGAGGGTGATAAAGCTCTCGATTAAAGCCTCGATGGTTGAAATCAATGTCAACCGCAGAGGGAGGGGGTCGCTTACGTATCCAGGCTCTTACGGGCAGAGGCTAATCCTACTGAAAATCAATGAGTTGTTGATAACGTTCAGATATATTTTAATCAGCTAGTTTCCGGGTCCTCTTGACTTGATACTTAATCAGGTCTGTAATAGCATCCAGTGGGACATAATCAAAGTCTTTACAACCAGCCTTAAAGACGTCAAAATCAGAAAACTTTAAGTAGCTATCAACATCATAAGACTCCAACCATCAATAATCCGTGATCAAAGCTATTACATACTCATCAAAGACACCAATCAGTCATAAATCCTTTTACTAATACAACACAACAAACCGATATGTCGCTACTAATTGTAATAAAGAGGTTGTTTAACCATATATCTTATCCTTACCTTTTCAGAATGTTCTCAACTCTCTTATGACACATGCCTAGCGTATTATATATGTGGCGTGTGTTGAGTCGGAGATAATTCACAATCATATCATGCATTTTATCAAAACATTTCTTAGTGGTGCCAGTTGAAGGTCTTCCTGATCTTGGCCCATCTTTGAGTATATCTCCCCTCTTGAACTCCTCTGCCCTACCCTTATTAATTACAAAAAGGAAGGGTCCTTGCATCCTTTTGCCAAGATGGCCGTCACAGTCGCCATCGGGCAAATATACGATGGTCCTATATCTTAACATATATTGTTCATATTTTTTTAGCTATCTGCTTCGTTATTATTTTTTCATCACCGAATCGTGACTGTGGAGAAGTATTTGACAACACTTACTTGGCAGGGAATGAGAGTTGGTTGGTTGGTTGTATGAAGGCGGTGAATAAGTATTGGAAGAAGACGAGATTCGTATTGGTATGGATTTCCGATGCTTTTCGCAGTTGTTCTGCTAAATTAAAAGGCAATAATTTGTTGCCCAAAGAATTGGATTCACGGCTTAGCCTGTACCCTGTACCCTGTTTGGAAGAGCACCCGGGCTTGCTTTGGTTGGAGTATGGAGCAGACAATCTCAAGTGATTAATATAATGAGCATCGATCCAAGCAATTGGGATCGATGGCATGCATCAAATCCGCGAGCCTGACCACCCGATCCTGTTGTTCGCCTCTTACGACAAGCATAGACAATGCTTTGACCACTAGGATGGAAGGTCACCAACTGAAAAGTTGTTTTGTGTTCAGGTATGAACAGGCACTATGTAACACCCAGCGCTCACTTTTGTCCGTTAAATCCCATTTGGTAGGGGGTCGACCTTCACTGGTGTATTCGCTCATCGTGTGACCGTCCTGCCGTGAAATATTATGTGCCCTGACTTCACAGGGAAAAACTTGCCCAATCCACGGGTAACATGCACAAGACTGGATGTATATCTGACAGTTAAGATTGCTTAGCAGACTCTTTAAGTGACACCCTCTTTATTCCGTAAAGTTTGAATAAGTGTTTGAATATTGCTTGCAAATGTTAATGGGGTTTTAGACACTTGTTTACGTCAAATTTCGACATTTATCTCTTATTTGACTTATCAATATAATATCGAAAACGCAATGGCTTATTGTGTCCATGTTCACGATAAATAATGTGTTGACCTTTCGGGAGCCAGAATGGGGCAATCCTTGTAATATTTTCTTTTCTTTTTAACATTGCAAAAGGTTCAACGGGGGATTTACTGAGTTGTTTTTTTACAGCCTGTTAATTCATCAGAACTGGAAAATAACCTTCCACTTAAATAGCATCTATATTTAACAACAATGTGATACCATTAAAAATAAACTCATTTGCTGCTACCCAAAGCTTTCATCAAGCTTGAAACCATCGATAAATAAGAAAAAAGAAAAAAATAATGGGTGTCTGACAAATATGATCATATCCTCGGCATTATTAAAACAGCTGCATGATTAAAATGCGAATTCAATTACAGTAAACCGAATAAAGTGAAGCGAATGGAAATATTTCGGCGTCTCGATATTTGAAAATTCATTTATCTTTTCAAAATATTTTGCACGCGTCGTTGTTTTGCTTCTGTCAAAAGAACTATTTGAAGCTTTAATGGTAGCGGTCGACCGATTCCCAAAGGCCGAGGCACAGTAAGTAACACGTGACCTAACTATACCCCAGGAGAATTCTCTGTTTGCAATAACAGCGGTTTTATGACGTATGTGTAGAAAAAAAGCCAGTGCTATTAATGCTAGCTTGATAATGTATGGCCTCAGTTTTGCATTAACGGGGGCTTAGAACGAGCGCTCGATGGTGACTTCAAATGTCCAAATCTATCAAACAATTAATATTGAGATAACATTGGGATCCAATGTCACGGGAATATTTTGTATGTCATTTTGGTCCGGTCTCACATTAATGGACTAGTCCTTTGATGTTTTTACATCTATTCAGTTGCCACCAGGACGTAAGCCTTAACAATATGCACTATATTTGTGTGTGAAATAATGTCAATATTTACTCAACTTAATTGCTAGCACAGTACGCTTTGACATATAATCACTCAAAATATCCTGAAATGGCTCTCTGGGGATTTTAATAGGGTCTTGTATTATGACGTTGCTTGTACTTATGCAGTGTAGCAATGAATCATACCATTTGACTGACCCTGTAACTTAAATACGTGCCTAACAAACCCTATGAACATTGGTATACCAAGTTGTTATTCTAAATTATCATTTAGAGTTATAAACTTACCTGAGGGGAACGCCTTGCCAAGTCATCCAAGGTATCGCAGTTCATCTTTTAATTTATGGTCATAAAATATTAAATACAAAGCTGCGCACTTTGTGTCATTGTTTTGATTCAACTGCTAAGTATCGATCGATGATGCAGGGAATGGTATACACCGGTACAGCCAGTTAGTTACATGAATAATGCTTATTTATACAGTTTACCTACAAATCCATATGTGATCTCCAGGGACTCAGTTGGTCTTGTCTTCTAGGGCGTTGTAATTCGCTATGCAGAGTTGTCTCTCTTAGGTGTGCCAGAATCCAGTGATAGTTGCTTTGAATCCAAGATTTGCCCAGATTGGTGTTTACCTTACTTGTGCTCAGAGGTTTCGCCAAAGTGGTAAATGTCTTTTACGCACTCGCCCACTCAAGCATGTACACATGCATGCACGCACGTACTTTTGGACTGATGCTTGCTCAAACAACATTTTAAGATTTCATTCTATTATAGGAAGCATTCAAGCCATCAGTGTTATTGACTAAAGTTTATAAATGTCTTTTTGTTTACACATACCAGAGTGTGTTGCATCTGCTTTCAAGCATCCAACTGTAGTATTGATAATTCCATAGTAAAATAAAACGCTAAACCGAAACATTGCTGCGTGGTCATCGATTACTGAGTTTGTTTCATTGATGAGGCATTGATATGAGGCTTACGTTCTACATTTGTTATGTCTTTGGGGTTATAGGCTTTCTGCTGTTGCTATTTTGTAGTGAGTCTTTCACAAGTCGAGATGATGTGCCTTAACAATTCACGATGGACATTGACAAGTCTGGGAGGTTTGCTCTTGTTGACATAATCGTTATAGTGAGCTTATCTTCATCGCTAAGTGTTCTTTGATCTTTAAGTAATTCCTGGATTGCGACAACGTTTATATAGGGAAGACAAAGAGTTCCTATTGACAGCCCGAAGGAAGATATGTTCCATCTGTGTGAGACCGTCATTGTATTCATGCCAAGGAGACAGCAGGAGACACAAGAGAGTTCAGACAGAAACGCTTTTACCTTGCATCGATGTTTCGGCAATAAAGCGAAGTAGATGACAAAAGATGGTTGATAGTTCGTATGTGCCAACGATCATTGTGACCACAACGTGGAACGATATCACCCCTATAAGTGGTACAATTACATTGCAGTTCAAGGAAACGTCGAATGGTACACCGATTTGAAATGGCAATTACAACGTTTTTAAATGATACGAATCCTGTTTTGAATAAGGCAAATGTAAACTGAGGAGCAAAAGAAATTATATCTCAGTAGATTTTATCATATGTTTGATTTTCATTTGAACAAAACTTAAGCGACATTATATCCAAACAATGAACTGTACTGGCGCTAAGTCAGCACGCAAGAATACTTCGACATTGTTGTATTTTTTAAAATATAATTTGATTAAAACTACAATTATTTAAGAAATGGCGTAATGTAACCTGTTGATGGGTATGTTAGCTATCATATCTTTGAAAATAAATTAATTTGCCTTTATCGGCACAAATTTACAACATTTCAAACGTGGCAGGGGTCCTGTGTTTGCAAATACATTTCGTACCCCGGTCTTCCTTGAACCAATTTATTTTTACATAAATGTACCAAGCCAGAGATAACTTTTAACAAACTGTAGCAGGAATGAGTGATGGTGCTCACATCTATGCTCACAGACTAGCTGACTTCCAAGTCTCCCCCACGCTGCCATTCTACGAGAGGAGAATATAATAACATGTTCTAAGATGGGGTTACGATGCTAGCTCCCATCAATGCTATAAGGATTCCTAAGACAACTGGGTCAACGGTTGGTTTTCCATTTCATATAAATAGAAAATCGAAATTGATAATTGAACATGTATACGATACACTAATACATAATTACATATGTGTTTAGGCTGTGAAAATTGATTACTCACTTTAGAAATTTCAGGAGTAATATAATTGAACTATCCCTATCGATTATGGAAATAAAAACTCTTTTCATATTCATAAGAAATATCGGCTAAAAATAGAGTCGATTGTACGAATCCAACTATATCATGAGCATGTGTTTATGAAAAGGCATTCAATGGCAGGTTTTACCAGTTAACCATCGATTATTTCATATTATTGGCACACTTCTCCTTTATACAGGCAAGGGTGGCCTCTTTGTCTAAAGCACCGCAATTCGCTGTGCAGAGTTCCTTCCCTTGTCCACATAAGAATTTGCTCATTGTCGGTTCGAATCCCAAATTTGCTATGAAAGTTCCGTGAAAGTTGTGAGTTATTTTGGACTTTCTACGCCAATATTTGGATGTACATTAATCAAAGAATTGCCTGATCCTTGAAGATCCGGTTCTGCTTGGTCTTCGGCTACCTATGTTTGTCGTAAGAGGTGCCAAAATGGATCAGGTTGTCAGGCTCGCTGACTTACAAGATTGATGTCATCGTATCTCAACTGCGTTTTCAGATCATGTTGTCAGTCCCTAAATTGTCTAGTCCAGATTAGATTATTCTACAGACCGCATTTATATAGCTGAAATACTTCTGAGAGTGGCGTTAAACAACAAACAAACTTGTTTGAACCCAACATACCCACTCACGTATACAACAGCCTGTGGATGAGAACCTTTATAACATGATTAATACTTGCCGTCAAACTTGTCTTCTATTTATTGATGTGCCCTCTTTTGGTTGTTTGTAAGGAGAACACACATATACGCTGTGATTGAAATGATTCAATGTTATTCAAGGTACATTTAGGTAAACAAATGCGACCGACCATCGGACAGTTTCGCTGTATCGGCAGGCAAACAGTCATTCAGTATCGGTGGATCATAAGTATATTATTGACGTCATTACAAATTATCATAAAGGTCGTTAAATGCCTTTCGGAAAGTAAAGAAAATTCTTTTTTTGAGTTTGAAGAAGCATAGACGACACGGGTGGACCAGTCGTCTAAAGCGCCGCGAGTCGCTGTGCAGAGTTGCGTCCCTTGGGCACGCCAGAAACCTATGATTGTGGTTTCAAATCCCGGTTTGCTCCGATTATGTTTCTAGGTTTGTCAGTACCATAACCGTGCTCGTGGGTTTCACCGAAGTGGTAAACGTCTGAGACCTGCATCACTTCGAGCTTTCCTCCTACCACATTAAGCTGACACGCCGTGATATAACTAGAATACTGTTAAAAACGGTGCCAACCCACCTCACTCACTCAAACCCAGGGTCATAGGTTTCTGGCACGCCTATGGGATGCAACTCTGCACAGACACTGGAGATACATTAATGGAAAATGTAGATTCCATGTAAACAATTAACATTGTTTTGCTGTACAACTATATCCTGCATCGTTAGTCTTTAAAAACCAAAGCAATGACACAAAGTTGACAGCTCTTAATTAAATTTATTACCACATGGAAACATTACCTGAATGATTGATCCATTGTCTGGACGCTTTTATTTCGGCTTCAATTAGCTAGTCTCAGAAATTGATATTGAGCTATCTTTAGTACGTCCGTCGTCTTAAGTCACGACGGGTGACACCTTGTAAACAACTAATCAATGACTGAATGTTCACCTTGGAATGCGCCACCATTGCTGGACAGATGAATCAGACGTTGCTGCTTGGTCACCGCTGACAAGCCATGAGCAGGGTAAGCACTGTGACATCTTCTACGTTCCGAAATGCCCTTGCAGTGAATCGGATTATCCGCTTTTTACACCAATAGCTCCATTGACATTGACGGACGACTTTTGTCAGAAACAGGTTCACGGCAAAAATGACAATTATCTTTAATACAGCATTTACTCCTGTCCATGGGTGTTCACCATGGCATATAACATCATGTGTTATATGACAGATTTTTTTTCTAAAGAAACCCATAAAATCATCCATTCACTGGTCCTCACTTCCCTCTGACTAATTATTGATAAGATCGTTACTTGTTAATAATATGGTTAAAAATAGGTTCAGTGAAAGTGTTCTCTCCTATTTTCTACGAGTACATGTTGCTTACACACTGCTACGAAAACAAAGGATTATCCTTATCGAACTCACGACACGGACAACTTTCTTCAAAAGTTTAGTTCTAAAGTCATAACATTTAACAAAGCATTTTTTTACGACAGAAAAAGTAATACAAACAGTTTTTTAAAATAATACTTTGATTTGAAATTTATAACAATCCGTGTTTAACTTGTCATGAACGTGATGTTTATGTCAATATGCTGTTGCCTTGCTTTTTTAAAAATGCTGCCTTGCCGACGTCATGAGGCTGTGTGACCGTCCCAAGAAAGTTGTAGACAACTTGTTAAAGGATCAATCTATCTGACTGGCTGGCTGGCTGGCTGCCTGCCGTCAAACCAAAACATCTCAAATTTACTCCTCGGCATGTCTAGACACCATGACGTCATAATGTATTATGTGACGTAAGTAAATCTTGCTTCTCACGTCAAATTGACCCTGTTCCCTTTGTCAAACACACATTTATTTCACCGAAAATGAATCTTTTTAACTTTGGAACTCGAAACGATCAATTCGTTTTATGCATCACTGGCGAGGTGTAAGGGAATTTTGGAGCTGAATGTTCGTGTATGCCCCCAACGTTCGGTCTCGTGGTGTACATACCTATTCACCTTGTACATCCCGATCAGTGTAAAAGCAAGACAACTTTTATCCCGAGGATCAACAAGTTGCACAGACATTTTGTAGCATACAGTACCTACCTATTGATACTATACTTTCATACAGCACACATATGCAACCAAGAAGGTGAAATAAATTGTAATTTCCATGTGGTACCAGTGAATAGATGGACCCTTATGCCGGTAACACTATTCCAGCCTTTGATTACAAGAACGCTCAATACCTATTACCTGTTGACAAGGAAGTTAGATTCAAAGACAACTGTGATATAGCGCATGAAGTCCATGTTTTCGGAGAATTCCGGAAATACTGATAACAGACAATGGCTCACAGTTCCGTTGTCACAACGTCACCACCTTCTGTGCCGAATTGGGAATCCAACATACCACGAGTTCAACATAATATCCTCTCAGCAACGGACATTTTGAAAGGATGGTTAACGCTGTCAAAAACATGTTAAGGAAACAAGAAACAACTGGTGAAGACTCATATACTGCTCTACCTACCGAACAACATATGTTGACATGAGGCAAGCAACCATGCTCAACAATCGCAAGTATCGCAATCAGCTATCTTGTACTGGCAAACTACAGAGATCTAAAGAAGTTGACAGTAATTTCGAAGAGCTTGAACGACGCCCGTTTCAACAGACACTACAATACTCCAGCAGGGCTTCTCCATAACTGCCTACCGTCATACCCAGACAATCAGTCTCCGTATACATGCCTCAGACCAAAACATGGGCTCCTGCTGTGTCGTCACCAAAGACAGAACATGGTTCCGACCCAATAGAATCCATCTGCAACCAGCACCTGCAACACCTCCCAAGGGCAGCATGCCCACACCAACGATGCCAACAGCTGCTCCAAAACAGACTAGTGTCAGACCAACCGTGAAGAGCGTTGTTACCACCAGCAGTGGTCGTGTTGTCAGACGGCCAACAAAAACTTTTATGTGAACAGGCATTAAAGCTTAACTTAAGCAAGACATCCCCCCTAACAATGACAATCATTAGATTGATTAGCATGATAAGTGCATTCTTGTGAGAGTTTAAGTTAAAGGCTGATCTTATGTTTGAAGGTATCAGTAGATCAGTAAGATCAGCAGTGTAGGTTTTCGTCCGAAGAAAACGTTATTCTCTGACAAGATCTAGAATATCGCTTTCATTTAATATATCTTAGTTCTGTTGTGTTAGTGGATAAAAAGAGTGTGAACCGATTGACCTTACACTGGTAATATTATACCACAGGGATCTTCTAGTAGTCTTTGTTACAAGGGACGTGAGCCATCTGCTCGATAGACATGACAGACAGTAGCTGACTTCATGTACGATCGATACCTGAATAAAAGTAAACACTGCTGTTTCCTGACTGCCCCATAATCTAACAGTACCTTCAGAATTAGGAATGAGAACATGACGCATGTGAAAAATAGAAAAATAGAAAACACACATATCTTGAAAACCAAACAAGTAATATGTTAAGTGTTTGAATGGCATTTAGAAGTGATACACATCAGGAAGAGAGGTTATGGATGAATGAATAACTCCGAAACGTTGTGTTTCCTCACAATAAAGAATTTGATATCCACAAATTCTCTTCCATAGTATTTTTTTCGCAATAATGAATTGTGAAACATTTGTTATTGTGTTTGGGTATCACAAGGTATGCATGATAAATGTTTGAAATATTAATGGAATGGCATAAAGGCTTTAGATACATGCTGCATTGTCTAGACGAATAATCATGGAAATGACGCAATGGATACACCGAATAATATTAAAAATGTTTTGCATATCTACAGTGGTAAAATTATTGATATTTTTACATAATTAATCTTTAAAAGTAGTTTCATTGTAAGAATTCTTTTAAACTGAACTACATTTGTTACTCAGTGGACACATGAATATCGCTAGGGTAGGGTGTGGTGGGGGAGGAGACATGAAGATATAGTTAAAATTGAAACCCTCAACGTTGTGAGAACGTATGTTTTATATAACCATGAATCAAACCTCCCCATGAGTGTAACCTCCATGTTTATGGTAATGTATGTTTACTCCTGAAGCCTGGCACATCAAGTATTCACGCTGCACGAAAGTGATCACACCTCGCTACACGGAAGCTTGGACAGCGTTACGTGTTTAGTGTAATTATTTACAGTTAGGTATGTTTTTACAAATATGTTCATAATGATTTCTGCATTTTTACGTAGGCATATCATTATTCATGTGTGAGACAAATATATGGTTTCTTTTAAGATTTTGTTTACATCTATCCAACATTTACTCATATCATCGAGTTCGATCCCTGCGATCATTGTGGCCGAGTAACACAAACATGTTTCGTGCAATAATTTACTGTGAGGAATGTTTAAGAAAATACATGTATTTCACACATACACAAATAATTATACATATGCGAGATAATGATGAGTTTTCTTTAGAAAGTTTGCTACACCTTTCCAACTGTTACTCATCCACATGTAACTTTCTCAAACAAAAAAACAAATAAAGCACGGCGCATGGCGTCGTGTAACTAAACGTCAACGCCAGACAACAACCAGTGTCTATTATCCGGAGGAATAGATGCCATTTGGCGTATAGAGCAACTAGCGGTAAAAAGGATATGAACGCATCACTGAGAATCAGTGATGACACCAGGTGTTCGCGAAGAACGTACGCATGTCCTGCCCTACTGGTCGCATCTGCCACTCACATAATAAAAGAGTAAGTGTTTGTTGCCTGTCGCTGCATGCAATCCTGTCATGCGACGGCGGCCTGTAAGGACACGATGGCGAACTTACAAGATTGATGGAACTGAAGACGATATGGTAATTTTAAATTACCTCTGTTGTGTTCAAGTGCATACATTCTGTTGGTTGTGAGTACATAAAAACAGGGAGAAAAACAGGGAGCAATCTGTCAGGTACGAAGTTTACCTCTGTCCCTCTGATTGCATCAGTGATTTCTTTTAATTATGGAAAGGATTTTGAAGCTTATGTTTATATACATTTACCAATCATGATGAAATGTATCTTCGGTTCAACATACATCCAGCCACCGATCAGCATTGAATCAATTACGCGTTGGCCAACACAGGAGTCATTTCTGTTTCGCCATAGGAACTATAATATTTTACGTGTGTTTCGTTTTAGGACAATCCTGAAGTTCCTTTCAACAAGCTACAATCCATTATTAAACACGTTCCCACGTGACCTGTAAACATCCTGCGTTTACAATGTAGCGGAATGGTTTTTGTAACTTTATCGGAATTAAATCGAACGGTTAAATTGTTCGACATACATTACAACACATACGTACAATGCACACCTACCGTGGACCTGTGAAGATCCGGGCTAGAATAGGTCTTCAGCAACCCATGCTTGCCGTAATAGGCGACTATGCTTGTCGTAAGAGGCGACCAACGGGATCGGGTGGTCAGGCTCGCTGATGCATGTCATCGATCCCAATTGCGTGGATCGATGTTCATGGTGTCAATCCCTGTATTGTCTGGTCCAGACTCGATCATTTACAGACCGTCGTCATATAGCTGGAATACTGCTGAGTGCGGCGTTAAACAACAAACAAACAAATGTACTGGGTATTGTCTAATTACCTACTAACCATGGTCGATGACGGGAGAAAAAACACAAGTTCCGGCACTGACGTGGCCTTCAAATCGGCTGCTCTAATCTAAATGTGGCTTGAAAAAAACATGTAAAAGACATTTAAATGTGACTTAAACCTCTGATTCCATCAGAATCGAAAATGTTCCAAAGTCAAGGCAAAAATGAAGTAAACGAACAAATGTTTAAGTTGAATTTAATTTTTAAATTAAAATTAATTAAAATTAAAAAAATCTAACCCCCAAAGAGACTCCGGATATCGAAGTCCATTTCTTTCTTACTACTGTTTGACAGAATTAGTGTTTTCTTAATAATTAAAGTCAATTTGTTAGGGTATAATATCAATATTAAATACTGATGACGAGCCTTACCAGCCTGACAGTGCTCGGATCACCCAAACCCTCTCTGATGCATTTTATATTTTAATCTGTACATGATAATAATAGCAATAATAATGATAATAATGTGCATATCTATAATGCACCAAATCCACACCCTAAAGCATGCTCAAAGCACTGCATTAGTACCTTGGTCATTTGATCAGTGTGCACTCGATTTCCGTCTGGTTTCCTGAATCGTTCACAAAAGGGCGAGATCAAATGACTGTTTCTTGTCCTCTTGGGGAACATTATCCTTGCAAATTGTTTCCTTGTTCAGGTAGGTTCACACAACTTGGTAGCCTTCAGATTATGTGTTGTGGCAGTTGGCTTCACTTTGCTGATGATATATTCCCCTCTTGATTAATTTTGAAAGGTTAGATATTGTGATTAAACCATGCCTGATTTTAACAAGGAAGAATGTGTTTTCACTTGGTGATACTGTTGTCAATAATAATAATAATAATAATAATAATAACATAATCCATTGTTTTTCTTAGGATGGTAGAAATGTTAGTGAATAATTAATGTGCGTGTGCTAAATATATAATAGCATATCTGTCAAGATACGGGTTAGAATGGGTCTTCAGCAATCCATGTTTGTCGTAAGAGGCGACTAACGGGATCGGGTAGGCAGGTTGCCTGACTTCATTGATGCATGTCATCGTATCGCAATGGAAGATCGATGCTCATGATATCAGTCACTGCATTGCCTGGTCTAGATTCGATTATTTACATACCCTCGTCATATAGCTGACATATTACTGAGTGTAGCGTTTAACAACAAACAAACAAAGCATATTAGCAATGGAGTGAGTGAGGGAGTATGGTTTTACGCCGCTTTTAGCCATATTCCAGCGATATCACGGCAGGGGGACACCAGAAATGTGCTTCACACATTGTGCCCATGTCGGGAATCGAACCCGGGTCTTCGGCGTGACGAGCGAACGCTTTAACCTCTAGGCTACCCGACCGCCCCTATTAGCAATGGAACGGTGATAGTCTGATCACATATTGATGGCTTTGTAACATTAGTTTGTTTGCGCTTAGAGCATGTCCACGAGGCTTGGAGTTCAGTGCTTTACAAGTGGCTTGATTATAATAATCGTTATTATATCTAGTCCCATGAGAGAGACTGGTCAGGTGATATAATCATCCACATCATGCCAAGAAGCTGGTTTGTGGCCCCAACGGAATTCGTTTTTGACAATTTGAAAGATTGATTAGATATAAAAGAATAGTTAAGTATGATAATCAACACATTTCGAGGTCAAAGCGCACCTCGTAATGATTCTAATGCGACATTCGGGTGATAGCGTTGACGAATGTACACGAAACGGACAAGACTCTGGTGGGTGAATCAGGTTAAGATGAAACGGTAAGATACTCTTCAAAAAGTTAGGAATCATGAAATGGAATATCAATACCAGGTATTAGAACAAAGATAAGTGTTGACCACACAAATCCTATGCAATAACGTTTATTTCTGTAAAACAAAACACCAAAACAAATCCTCTAGTTTGCACGTGCCCAACACAGTTATAGTACACAATTTAAACCAACATATTGTGAGTGCGTATGCTAAGTGAGATACCTCCATAATGCTGATGGTACTGTATGTTCACTCCGGTAGCCTGGCACATCAATTATTATTAACCCTGTATGAAAATGCTCACACGTCGCTACACGGAAACCTGGACAACGTTTCCCTCCTGTCCCCGTAACAGAGCTTTGGCTCCCTTCGATCATCGATCGAAAACGTGTTTAGATTAATAGTTTACAGTAAGGAATATTTTAACAAACAGCCAAAGACAGCAACCAGTGTCTATGATCCGGGGAAACAGAGGGCAAAAGTGAAGTAAAATTATATGAAAGGATCAATGAAAATCAGTGATGACACTAGATGTTCGCGAAGATGTTCGCATTTCCTGCCCTACTTGTAGCATCCGCCACTCACACAATTTGCATAAAAGAGTACGTGTTTGTTGCCTGTCGCTGCACGCAATCCTACAATGCGACGGCGGCCTGAGAACAAGTGATGGACAAGAAAATCAAGGTGACGCGATAGCGCACTTACTATATTGATGTAACTAAAGACGATATGGTAATTTTGAATTACCTCTGCTGTGTACAAGTGCTTATATTCTGTTGTTTATAATTACAGAAAAACAGGGAATAATCTGTCAAGTACGAAGTTTACCTCTGTCCCTCTGCTTGTATCAGTCATTTCTTATGATTATGGAAAGGGTTTTGCAGCATTTATTTAAATACACTTACAACTCATTGTGAAATTTATCTTCGGTTCAACATACATTCAATCAATCACGTGTTGACCAAGACAGCTATCATTTCTTTTTCACAATAGGAACTATACTATAATATTTTACGTGTGTTTGTTTTAGGACAATCCTGAAGTTCCTTTTAACAAACTACAATCCATTATTAAACACGTTCTCCCATGACCTGTAAACATCCTGTGCTTTCAAGGAAGAGACACTGAAATAACTGTAACTTTATTGGGATTAAGTCGAACGGTTAAATTGTTCGACATGCATTACAACACATAGTACAATGCACACATTATTGAGAAAGACATGTAAAAAAAAGTAATATAAATGTGACTTAAACCTCTGATTCAATCAGAATCAAATATGTTCCAAAATCAAGGCAGAATTGAAAATAACAAACAAATGTTTAAGTTGAATTTAATGTGTAAATTAAAATTACATTTTTTTTTACAAAATCAAAACCAAAAAAACCCTACAAATATTGATGTCCACTTCTTTCTTACTACTTCAATATGTTTTCTAAATAAAATCATATTGTTATGGTATAATATTAATATCAAATACAGATAGTTTCCATTTTACATTCAATTCCATACATTTCTATCAATTGTACTGATATTCAATATGTAAAATACTTGTAGGTGTCCCGTGTGCCAATCCTTCTCAAGTATGAAATGAGATTTACAGTCCTCAACTGCTTATCTTGAACCGAAGGTCAAGGATTGCCTTTTGTGTTGTGTCGCCATCATCATTGAATAAAGATGAATGTTACAGCTACCAGTGTCCAAGAAACACAGATTCATATTGTACGTGGGTATTAATTTTAGTATTGCCTCCAGTTGTTTTATTATGATTTTCTTTCAAATGAAAAACTCCAAAACAATTCGAAAAGATGAAATGAACTTCGTCTCCTCTTTCCTTGTACTTGTATCAGTTTTGTATCAGTTGCATCCCTTTAAGACTGTAGAAGACTCAGACTGTTTTGGCATCAGAAATGTATAAGCCGATCGCTATTTCCAAGTGACAAGAACCTTCGCTGCCTAATATCAGGCTTACCTGATACGTGGAACAGCCATCTTATCCCAGTAGTTTTTAATAGGTTTGTGAAAGGCGATATAGTACATGTACCTCAGCGTCTTTAAATGTGTAGGAACCGTGTAGGCGAACGCTGTTTCAAGGCGAAAAGAACCAATCATTGTTGATTATAAGCCTTACTGGTTATTTATACAGCCATCTCATTCCAGAGACTTAACTGATGTTTGATAGGCGACATTGTACTTGTATTTCAGTGTCTTTAAATGTGTAAATTGTACAAAGTGATCGCTGTTTGAAGCCGACAAGAACCATCACTATTTTTATAAGGCTTACTGGTTATATACACAGCCATCTCATTCCGAAGGCTTTTTTAACAGGTTTGTAACAGAAGTCTTTAAATTTGATATATACGATAGCTACGCGATAACTCACAAAGAATAATGAAGAGCGAAGCGTGGTTTATTTCACGATAAAACAGTGTTCTACCATGACGTCATTTCTGGAGATTCGAACATGGGTTCGCATCTTCATGACGTCGTAAATTGGACAAAGGTATGTTTAGAGGGAAGTGTCTAGTTGTTGTGAGAGTTGTTCCCTATATATGTAGTTGGGGTACGCAGATACGATCGCATCCAAAAGTGGGAGAGATACGACAATCGGTATTGTGAGAAAAGGTACAGATTATCGACGTGCAACTTATGAGAATATGCGGAAAAGGCAAAACTTAAGCCCCCTGTATATAAAATGGACATTGCTGAGGTTGGATTCTATTCAGGGAGTCATCATTATTTAAATATAGGTAAACATTTTTTAAAGCTTACACATTGTATTAACGTCCTTAAAGAGGCTGTATATAATATTGATATCTCATATAAGAAATAAACGATTCGTGGTCGTTGTTTATCGTACGATAAACCACTGCAGGTAGAATAAACCCTTATTCTCCCTGCAGTGTTTTATTGTATGATAAAAAACTCCCACTCGTCGTTGTTTTCTTTAATAGAAGAGAACATGTTGGTGCCATGTCCCGATATCTCGAAGTCTTCATGATGAGGTTTTAAGAGCCTTCTCTGCAGCTTTCCAGAAGATTGTGCGTCTTAATTTCTCCCATAACAGATCTTCAATCGCCAGCAGTGGTAATTTCGCAGTGGTTTATTTTTATTCACCCAATCTGATTGGCTGGCTGAGAGTGGAGAGCTGTGTCATTGCATTTTGATAGGCTGGCTAAAAATAATTGACGGCACTATTTTCGGATCGGGGATACCCGAGGTCGTCTGGTACAGGGAATACCCAGCTGGCAAACATTACCGTAGTGACGATGTTTCAATCTCCGAAAGTTGGTGACCGAGAGAAAATTTGTGGGAGAAGAAGGGGTGTGATATGTGGAGATATATCAGATAATTTCAGCTTCCCAATGTATGAGATTCAGTTGCAGAATGGGGAGACGGTAACCGAAGCGAGATACCGCATCGATATTACGGGACCAGGTGAGCCACTCCGGTACATTCCTTTCTGGGCGTTTTCAAGGCTAATAACAAAGCTGATGAAACAGTTAATTCATTCATGTAAAACTACTGATGAAATAGTGAAACAAACCATATTGTTTTTGGTATTTTAAAAAAAAATAACTATCAACCACATAATAAATGTCACGTTATAACGAAGTGTTGATCTAGAGCCGATCGATCAGAAACATATTTCATAGCTATATTAAAATAATCGAGACTTAAATTTCATATTTTAAAAAAATAAACACTCAAATAATTTGGATCTAAAGCAATACTCAATGTTAATGCAGGAAACGATCAATCTTTGCCGGACGGACTGTACATCTCACGACCAAGATGTTTTGCAACCATTGCAGTTGATTCCCCTTGCACGGGTGGAGTTTATCCAGATCAATGTAATTAATTTATTTTGGCCTATAATTATTTGGGGGGTTTTAAACATGAAGACTTCAATTATTTAAACATACTATCGCAGGACAATTAAGAAACTCTATATAAAAAACAACATTAACACGTTTAAACTTGAATGTATTTAGTCACACCTAAATCTATGTAAACTCAAAAAAGTAATGTATGTATTTATATTTTTTCTTTACTATTTTGATTTCTTATCGGGAGCAGACAAAATGATGAAGATAAACATGGTGGGCACCAATCAACCTTATAAGGTATTTTTTTCAAAAACATTTTTTTTTTCAACAATGATTTACATTTATGCATCTTAAAATATATTTTGTATTTTACATAGGATAAAATAATCTTAAAACTAATTTCATATAATTAGTTTTAGGTAGAAACTCAATATCACAGTTAATTATTTTCAGAATTAACAGACAAAACAAGAGTATTAAAGACATGTAGAAGACATAAGATTTATTATTTACCATGTTTACGGAAATACAACAACACTTCTTTAATAATGCAATTGTTATATTATCATAGCAGATAAAGATCCCCAATATGCATAGCTAGCTTAAATTTAATGATAATTATTTAGCATTTCTTGGGATGATAAACTGGACATATGACAAAATAAGAAATGTATTCTTATTTATTATTCTCCCATTACAAGGTTTACAGTGGGGTTTTTTCACATAATCTAATTGGTTGCCTGAGAGTGGAAAGCTGTGTCGCTGTTGTAATCAGAGACCTTAAATTATTCTAATGTGTAATGTGTAAATTTTCAGAACATGGTAAGTAAAGAAAAACTCTAATTTATGGGTGATGAAGAAATGACCAACAGAGGTCCTCTTAAAACATTTTACCATAAACCTCTTTTCTTTACATTAGTAATGTCTAATTTTAATTTTAATACTTTTTACAAAAAACGTAAATGAACAGGTCACTAAAATACAAATGTATTATGAGTCTAGTTTTCATGAAGATAAAAAGAAGAAAATGTTAATGTTAAATTACCTGTTATCAGTAAGTCTTAATGTCTAATCTTATAAAATAAGAAAAGATTAAAGTTTGGAGGTAAAATAACAATGTAACATTACAAGGGTATTAAAATGCAAATATTTGTAGAACTATTGAAATGATAATTTATTGTTTACAAATATCCTATGTATTTATGTTTCACACACAATAAAGTATTGTGCTTGTCAAATTCACATTGTTTCTTGTCATTAAAAAATATGTGGAAGTTAGATAACACATTTAGTAACATTTTTTGTGTCATAAAAACACATGTGCTCACCATGTTCAGGAACAAAAAAGAAAGAAAAAGATGACATTAAATAATCATCATTTTAAATATTAAATTATTCACTGTAAAATTAGTTTTAAAGAGGAAAATTCGTTCAAAAATATTGCAATCAGTTGATGGATTTGAGAAGATTAACCTAGCAGTAATCAGTTGATCAGTTGCCTGAGTTGGTATTTATAGAATCTTGCCTGATCAATCCTGCTGACAATTCCTTGGGCCCTTGTTTTTCGTAAACAATATTTCACAATATCTAAGACAATATTTAATTGGGTTTATAACATTTGTTTCTAGCGGACAAATAAACAAATAACGTTTTTACATACACTAAAAAGGTGGGCCTATTTAGTGTTGCGCAGTGAGAATGATAGTCACAGCGAGACGAATGCAAAAAAAGTTATGGACCGTGTAATCCAAAACCATTAACAAATATCAATTCACATTACTAATTCTCAAAACGTTACTCCCATCAGCTTTTAATAGTTAACAAAACACATAACATGAATGCTAACAAGTGGCTTGCCTGTCACGGGAAAACTAGTGTGGGTTGTCTTCGCTAGATCCTTTTTACCTGTTTATGGTGCAGTTGTCTTACTGAGCATATTCGAAAACGAGGCTGGAGGGAATCCAGTGTGGTTTCTAAAAACGGGAAATCTTCAACTACGAGCTCGACTTTTTATGGCGTATGGTTATGGGAGAAAAGGGATTAACCACTGTGTTCGGTTGTTACCGAAAAATCTACACACGAGTGATTAATCTGTCACGATTAGAACGAGGCTCTGCGAGGATTGGTCAGTCGATTCCACCTTCGAGGTTGTTACCAGATGCGCCCTGGCTGTTGTCAATACTTGTTCTATTACCTTCGTTTTATTTTGCGACCGATTAAGAAAATCTCTATCAGACACTAGGAAAGCTTAATTATTTGTCTTACATATTTCTCTACGTCAGACAATGATTGTTAACGATAGCAAATGTAAGCATATTCTGATCTTCCCAAGCAATCAAGTGTCTAAACAGGTTTTGCAATGATTGATGATGGATCTGAAGAAGGGTAAATACTGTCGCTATTTCCCTTTGAAACACATACGTTTCTGTAACAAACCGTCATTACAAATACTTGTGTGTGTGGGTGGCATTGTCCTGCTCTGGCTTCAGCAATATTTAAACAAAATGAATGGGAAATGGGCATGACTCCTCGCAAATTTAGACGTTTATTGTTTCCCGCCACGAGGTAGCACGGGGATAGATATAATTTCGGATTGAGTACTGTCCATCCATCCTTCCGTCCATCCGTTTGTTTCCTGAGCATAACTCAAAGACGTTAAATATTTTCTATCACTTTTTCACTTATATGTCAGTCGTACCTGTTGCCATTTACGATTTAGAATTTTGGGGAAATTTAGTTTTTTCTCGACTTTATGTTCTATATTTTTATCTAATTTATGGAAAGAGAGAGAGAGGAAAAAAACGCCAGTGCATCCGATGATAACCACTGCTCCCAGTGGTCTCCCCCTAACAATACCACCCTTCTTGGATGGCTAAAGGTATCAGTCAGCTAGCAGGTTTGGATTCACTGTCAATGATTCTTTAGTACATGTCCCGGGCGGCTTTTGTGGTCAGTAACTTGTGTTTTACTCAACAGAACATACCATTGGTGGGGGTATGTAAATTTCATTATTGTTCTCATACAATCAGATTTAAAACATCATATGACAATAACATAAATATACTACTAATGGTGTATACCAAAGATTTCATGTGGTTTACATTAGATTATATCGATGTGGGGAATCGAATCAGGGTCGTCGGCGTAACGAGTGAACGTTTTCACCAGCTTATCACGCTCTCCTTCCTTCATTACAACGTATGTAAGCAGTTGTAGTCAACATTTATGGTTCATGTTCAGCCGATGGTATTCAATACGTGACGCGTAAGTATTTACCGTACTAGTTACACCCTCTACCACCTGCACACCATCAGTGTCCAATGTTCGGTAGCTTGATATGATTTCCCCAGCCCCGATGTTTCAAATGTGTCCAATAATAATTATGATATGGCCTGATAGGTGAAACTGAAGGATTTCTGTTTGCTGCTCAGGACCAGTCACTTCCCACTCGACACTGTCAATGTGTGAGTTTGCATCACAATATAAATATGAAATGTAGAATATGCAATGAATTTAATGGAACTGTCCAACACATTGTCAGTGGAAGCCCAGCTTTGGCACAAGTTTCAGACGATTGTATTCAAAACATGACTCGTATTTACCCTACCAATTACATTGGCTCTCTACCACCTTAACAACACCAGTGTCCAATGTTCGGTAGGTTGATATGATTTCTTCAGCCCGATGTTTCAGATGGGCCCAATAATAATAATCATTTATACCATTGCATTGTTTTACCCTTTTGACTGGTACTGTCAGGGAGCTGTGATCAGGGGTGTCATTAAACAAGACTAAAGTAAGAATGACCTCTTTTCGTTGGATGAAATCCAATTTATTACCAGCACCTAATTGTACCAATAGATGACAACAAAAAGATCGAAAACCCAATCTATACTGACAATTATCTCTGACTAAATAAATCAGATTATCTATACACAAGCGGCTTTGCTAACCAACTGTATTACATGTAACAAATGATATATTTTGGATAACACTTTCTTACTGTATTCTCAGGGGTGGAGTCACATCCGGTATTTGAACCAACACTGCCAGAGTGAGGTACATAATCGTCAGCACACAAAGTCGGCGATTTAACCTACTAAGCCACCGAGGCTTCCACAAAATGACAGTCCGACAACTGGAAGTCTAGGTCACGTACTTTGACACCCGTCTGACAAGTGTAATTTGGCACGGCTCCCATTGTTGAACGCTATGAACACACAATGCCATTTTGAAAGTGGTCAAATGTAACAAATGTTATATTTGGGATAACACGTTCTTAGTCAAGTACAGATTCTCGTACTTTTGTTTGGTTGAGTCCCATCCGGGATTCGAACGAGTTCATGAGTCCGGATGGGACTCAACCAAAAAAAGTACGAGAATCTGTACTTTGCTGAGAAAGAGTTATCCCCAATATAACATTTATAACATTGGACCACTTTATAAATTGCATTGCGTGTTCACAACTGTGTTACAGTAATAAATTGAGGACACGTGAAGATCCGGGTTAGAATAGCATAGTTGTCTTCAGCATCCCATGCTTGCCGTAAAAGCGACTGTGCTTGTCGTAACAGGGCGAATAACGGGATCGGATGGTCAGGCTCGCTGACTTGGTTGATGTATGTCATTGTATCCCAATTGCGTCGATCGATGCTCATGCTCACAATCACAATCAGATCTTTCACCCATTGAAAACACATGATAGGGTGATGTGCGTGTGCTGCCGACAACGTTGGCTGAACTTGACCAGGAACTACCAAGATGAGTGGGAAACTGCGTGGATCGATGCTCATGATATCAATCACTGGATTGTCTGGTCCAGAATCGATTATTTACTGACCGCCGTCATAAAGCTTGAATATTGCTGAGTGCAACCCCAAAACCATCTAACCACCGTTGTTTCCTGTCATAATAGGCCTTATATTGGTTGGTTTACGGATATTTCTTCTCAAAACCTGAAGTCGAAGGTTGAAAAAAAGAAGAAGAAGAAATAAGCATTTTCAATCTTTGTTTGTCTGAAAACATCTAGTCGGTCGGGATGTCAAAAACAATATATTTGGTACCAACCTCTGACAGAACAGAAACAGGAATTGTTGAGTATAACATTTTCTTGTGTATAGTGCGCAATTTTCAAACAAAACCCCCAAAAAACCAAATGCAGTTGTGTAGAGGGGATTTGATGTTTTTTCCCTAACGCAAAGTCATTACCATGAGCTCGTAACACCGAAAATACCAAAAACCGTATATGTACTGAAGTATGTGACTTAATGCTGTTATTACAATATCTTGTTATTATAAAGTGATCATTGTATATCTGAACTTATGTTTGTCTTCTATTCTATTGATTATAAAACTATTATATTAATTCATGCTTGATGCATGTCATCGTGTACCAATTGCTTATATCGATGCCCATGTGTGTGTGTGTGTGTGTGTGTGTGTGTGTGTGTGTGTGTGTGTGTGTGTGTGTGTGTGTGTGTGTGTGTGTGTGTGTGTGTGTTTGAACTAATCCGGACTAACTCCGGTTTTATTGTGTAAGCCCACTGAGATACCATTCCGCTCAGACACAGTCCTTGTTTTATTTCCATAATGCCGAGCGCCAGGCAGGGTAACAACAAGTACCATCTTTTAACGTTTTGTTTCATTTGACGCGACCCGTCCTTGAAACCCCAAACTATCGTTCTCCGGGCAAACTCCATGACCAGTGAGGTGTACTGTGTTAGTCAGACTGAAACGTTAGGTAACAGTTTTCATCAACTCAGTTGTTTTTTTCATCATTATTGTTGTATCATTAAGTGATCGTGTTCATAGCGACGCAATGATGTTACACATGAATGACAACATCATACCGTTAAGTTATTAACAGAGATGATGCCATCAGTAAAATCGAAGTCAGTCGCATCACCAACCATTGTATAATATAAGTCAACTGACGTCGCACATGTTTGTTAAACTGCGTGTTATATCTCGTTTGCATTAGATAATTCACAATACATGTTATTGATGTATAGTGAGAATTGAGTTGCGTTGTTTATTCACTCCTCCATGAAGCCTCTTTGATATATCAATATTGACTTCAGCGAGCCAGTAAAATACAAATCTCCACTGCGGACCAGGTGGAAATTATCGGTGATTATTTTTTATCAGATGTGTAGAATATGTTAGATTGTAGGTGGTTTGCGAAAGAAATAATGAATACAATAGCTTACTTCCTTTCCTTACCTTGAGAGGGGCGGTCGGGTAGCCTAGTGGTTAAAGCGTTCGCTTGTCACGCCGAAGACCCGGGTTCGATTCCCGACATGGGTACATTGTGTGAAGCCCATTTCTGGTGTCCCCCGCCGTGATATTGCTGGAATATTGCTAAAAGCAGCGTAAAACCATACTCACTCACCCACTCACTCCTTACCTTGAGTGTGAACATATAACCTGTTACAATGCATCTATAAAGGTCATCTCAAATCAGTGATGAAGAAAGGACTTTGGGTGATGTTTGCCTTTAACATCTCTCATTAACTGAAAACTAATCAAGTGCACCCCGTGGGTATTGCAAGTTGCATAGAGTTCCCAGCAAACCATGCTGGTCTTACGAGATGACTTGGTTGATAGCGTGTATCTACACGACATCACAACATTTCGCGTTTATTAAATACAAATGACATGTTATGCTTCGTTCGTTTTAAGACATTAAGTACTGTCGATTGTCCAGCTGTTGTCATGGTACGGTCGAACTGTTTTTACCACCTGTGGTATTTCAGGAGTCACATATGCCCTTCGCAATGGAGACCTCCTGTTGTCTGCACTTGGAGGACCATCTGGTAAGTGTCATGACATCTCTCTCTCTCTCTCTTTCTCTCTCTCTCACTCTCTCACTCTCTCTCTCTCACACTCTCTCTCACTCTCTCTCTCTCTCACACACACACACACACTCTCTCTCTCTCTCTCTTTCTCTCTCTCTGGCCTCAAGAATGTTTATTCACAGCTAGGATATTGTGAGTATCGCGCATTCGGGATAAACGGGCAAATTTGTATGCATTTATAAGGAGAGGCGGTCGGGGCTCGAGAATATGTTCGGGATATCGGTACATTCGAGACAGGGGTTTCGACTGTATATATATTCATAATGATACAGAGCCGAACCTCGTTTTATATACACGTTAGGTGCAAGTAAGTACACTAAGTATTATGTTGAAATCCTCCTGATTGTGTTGAAATCATGTATCAGCTGCCTTGCATTGTGCTCGATTCACAATTAAGCTTTAACAGGATAAGCATCTGACATAACTCACGTATCCATTAGGAAATGTATTCGTGTGTTCTGCTGGCTTAATCCAATAGGACTTGGATATTGGTTCGATCAAGTAAAAATTAATGAAAATTGGTACAGAATATTCCGAAATCGGTAATGGTTAGGATTTTATTGTTATATTTGCAATGTATACACAACAGTAATATCTGGGCATACAAACTGTTAGAAATGGACTGTGTGGTATTAAAGATATCCACTGTCCATCGTGTAATGTCACTAAAGATGAAAAATATATTCTTTTTCCTTTTCAATTATATGAAGAATTAATAGCGAATTCCTGACATAATTGTATAATTAAAACTTTACCCTGTTTATAGTCATAATTTTGTAGCTGAAAACACTGAAAGATTATTCATGTTAGAAAAAATGTATATAATATATAATATATCCGTGGTGATATGATGTAAATGCATATGTGCTGTAAAGGTGTACTAACCTGACTGGCAATGAAAGCAAACACTTAAAAAATAGATTTGGCCAACAATTGCAAACGTTATCAAAACGTTAGGAGGCTAAAAGCACACAATATCCTTATCAAATACATCACCATCGAATAACCATAATTTATTTTCATTTTGACCACCATCAAACATGGGTGTATACCTTCTTATGCGCGGCAGTTGGATATCATTGTACAGATTAAGGGTCAGTTGACCTTGAAAAAAACCCATTGATGGATGGATACGCTCACCTTTATCAAAACCTGGTAGCATCACTAATTGATACTGATTCACAAACATATGCTTATGATATTGTCTGAATGGACAATGGACTATGGTTTGAGGACAAATTTCTGTTTTTTGGAGAATTGTGTTGCTATTTACAAAGAGTTGTTGTCAGTTAATTCTCAGCTTGAAATACATATCTGGGAAAATACCATATTTGAAAGTGGATTCAACCACGGCCAATATTTGGTACACTGTTGCGATATGCTTAACATTTGCGCCTATACAGTTCTAGTTTTAGCATTTTGATGGAGGGAATCCCAAATGAAAGGTTGAAATATAACGGATAGCAAAGCTAAATATTGATAGCAAAGATAATGCGGATCCAGGTCCCAAGAATATAGCTAGTACATTTGTGTGATAACAAAGGACACCAACATTAACTAGCACGGAGCGCAGATATTTGGCTGCAAGAAATGTTACTTAGCATTGGTCGCCGACAGTACACGTATACAGACATAATAAATATGTAAAAATGTCATATGTGCGTGCTAATTCTACATATGTTATTCAAACCACATTTGATGTCATGGATTTTCCATCAAATAACGCTATAGGTTGTAATACTTGCAGCAGTCACAATGATGCAAGTAATCAATATTGGATATAACAATTTTTACCTTCTCGAGATAATGGATATCCATGGTAACATTAAGAAGGTAGTTCATGTTCACAAAATGCATGCATTAAACGAATGTTTGTGGGAATGCGTTACTAGCTACCACGAGACTTAAAAGACAGGTTGAACTGAGTTTTATTCCTTTCAACTTGTTGACTAGCAACAACTAAGGAAATATCAGCAGACTATGAATGTTAAATCCATTTAACTAAAAATCTCACTCACTCATTAAGAATGTTTGTGGGAATGCGTGGCTAGCTACCACAAGACTTAAAAGACAGGTTGAAGTGAGTTTTATTCCTTTCAACTTGTTGACTAGCAGCATTTAAGGAAATATCAGCATACTATGAATGTAAAATCCATTTAACTAAGAATCTCTCACTCACTCACTCACTCACTAATTGCAGATTGTCGATATAAGAAAAAAACATGTTAAATTTGCATTAAATTCTACTTCTTATAACTGTATGTTATGTAAGTCAATAGTGTTGGTCAATATCGACATGATCGATGATATATTTTATTGGTTTGTGTCAATACAAGGAATTGGAATCCGAGTTAATCCATTCGAGCTAGTTATCAACCATTGGTTTGTAACCGTATCTCTGTGCTGCTATAAACGATTTTGATACGGAATTGTCAGAGCTACGGTCTGTTCCATAGTATTTTCTGAATAAGTTCCAGGTCCAAATCTTCACCGCACTTTATACCCTTCAGCAAAGTGCATGCGTCGCGATCTGACGACAAACGCAACATAATTTACTTCTTGAGACACTTCAAATACGAGTACTTATATTTTAAATCGTGCAGCAATATATTTATATATCGATATGGAAAGACTGGATGGTCGCGATCATCCCAACCCGATATGTACTTGTTGCATGATTGAAAATATAACTACAGTACATATTTGAAGGCACGGATTTTAGGAAGCAAATTATATTGCAGTTTTCGTGGGATTACGATTCATTTAAATTATGGCAGGATTGCAAGTGCGCTGTGCTCCGATTCAGTAATCTATTGGGAGCACGCTATGAAACAGCCCGTAGCTCTGTGCACAAATACGTTTACCGCAGCTTATTATCAATGAGTGGTTTGCAAGGTGGACCAAGGCCTATGCACTGGTCCCGACAGATTAACAATATCAGGTTATCCCTGTGGTGAGGCTAACATATCAAATAGTGACAAAAACACCCATTTTGGGAGTACGTATGTTCAATTCCTTTTATAGATATCTTGTCCATGTTGTGGATCGAAACATGCGATTGTGAACATCATGAACAGCCACTGTTGACATTGGGAAGTCGGTTAAAGATATAGATGATAAGATAGAATCGTTATCGTGGGAGCGGTGAACTATATCAGTTCGCTACACATACATTCTGAAATACATCATGTCACTGTTATGAGTCCATATTGGAATTCTAAAACGTTTACTCACAAAAAAAGATGCAGCTGTATTTAATTAATAATTATAACTAAAAACATTAAAAAACACAATTTTATTAAATCACAAGTATTATTAAAAGCGTTTACTGTCGTATAAATATTTGAAAAGTAAATTTAAGAACACATTAAATAAAAGAAAAATGTTGGTTTAGAACCACAAGCCAAAAGGTTACCTTCCTTCTTTGATGGCTTTCTTTTTCCTTGACCGCGCACTGGTCAGGAAGACAAATGGTTCCTTTCACAATTAAGATTTATTTCTTCATTTGTGTAAAAGTAAATACCCCCGAAATATTGCTATTCCATACCTGCTACGTGTAGATCTATGTCACTGCAATGTGCCATCTTTTGGTTTATTGTTATATGTATTGAATCAATACCAAGGCGGTATGTTAATGCACTAATGCCGTCAGACTACACTCACTTCAGGGGGATTACATGCAATATTGTGTGAGATTATTACGGGCGTCATTGCTACATTGTAGGGACACATAGAGAGGCTTCTAAGCATCCCGATTCCATTCATCAATCCCTGTGAATCAATATCCATGTCTAAGATCAACTGTGTACCGCCATACCAATTGAAACATAGTAATAGTACGTTGACCGAGGCCATGGCAAAATGACGTTTTATATTACGTTTTCCGTAGCTGCGTCTCTTCTGGACCTGGGGGCATGGGAATTTTGTTAGCCAACATGTGTTTGTCTGAAAGCAACATTTTGGTTCTTAAAAAGCAATTTTTCGAGACATCCGTCGTGTCTACAGAAGTGATATGTGTATATTTATAAAACCTGAGGCAATAAAAAAAATTTTCAGTATTTTCAGCAACCCCTAAGGAAAATTAGACAGGTGGGGATCACAGGACGAAAATGTTATGACTTTGTAGTTTCCGAACACCCCACTTTTTGTTTTGTTTTTGAAATAATTAATCAGAGGAGACTTCGGGACTCGGGATATCTTTTAAAAAGGTGTTTTTCCAACTTACCCCACAAATTATGTATACAGGATCTCATAAGGGTTTGTTATTTTAACAATTGTCCAGTGACCATATTGAATATTTGTGCCTTGGGATACAAAAGGTAACAGTTCATTATCAGAGGAAATTAGTAGTAAACATAGTCTAACACCATGTAGATGTCTTTAGGATTATAATGCTTTCTTTGCATGTGTTTGTGGCGGGTGCCACCGGCGGGGCAGGATACGCTCACCTTTTCGCAAACACCTGGTGTCATTACTATTTTATAGTGATTCATAAAAAACATGCTCATGATATAGTCGGAATCGTAAAATCGACTCTGATTTATGCAGATTTTTCTATTGGATATGGAAAGGGTTTTGTCGCTTTTTTTCTGTGTGGGAAGTCACGAAATCATTTCACGTTTTTATCTGTGACAAGTTCCAGCTGGTGACATTTTAGGTGATGATGAAACTATTAATGCGAATTATTTATTTGACAAGTCCATGTGGGGAAATATATTGTGTTTTCACGTAAACATTGTGGTTAAAACCGTAACTGCAACGCAACTTTAATTCATTTGTCATGTTTGTCCTCACTGAACGTGATGCTGATATCATATTCAATTTCTGTTTCCTTTTGTGGTGAGAGGTGCTTGCAAACTGCCCAAATATCAACATAATTAATTGAAAAACGCCTGAATATTTATGCAACCTTGTTCATGAAAATATCTTTCCCGGTATATTTTATAATTTACAAAATTCAAATGAATAATTTCCTTAAAATGTAGAACATGATGTTATAATCATTCTTACCAGATACTGTTAATTTGTGGAATGCACTACCTCAAGAAATTATACTATCTTCGAACTTGAATAGTTTTGAAAAAAAACTCACAATTAGTAAATACGTTAGGATTAGTTACAAGATTTGGAAATGGTTTTGTCAAATTATGCACTCTCGTCTTTTAAGTTGAAGTTAAATTCACATTAGAAGAATAGATTTATTTCAGAAGTTGTTGTTGGGTCTCCTAATGAGGATACCACGTACTATCTCTTTATATGTCCCCCTTATGGTAACATAAGGAGCACAAAGCATTAGTTTGGCAAGGGGTATTACTTACACCCTTTCTATTTTGTATGGAAATTCTAGCAAGGCTGGAAATGAAAATCTACGAGTTGTCCTATCAGTTCATAACTGTTCTACATGCCCAAATCCCCATGTCATTATTGATAATCTTTTTAGGGTTTCCGGAGAGGCATTAATATAAGCCTATGGCTTGTTTGCCATTCCAGTTTCAAATTCATTTTGGTAATAAATATCAATATTTGGTAATTAATGAAAAATCAGTCTTTATTCATTGCTTTGTGATGTGAGGTGGTTACACAAACAACAACAAAAGTGAAATACTTTCCGAAAGGGTAATTTGCATCAGTGAACTTCTACATATGAACAGAGAAGGAATCAGAAGAGAAGCGGAGGTAACTGAAATATATTAATAGGGACTTGTGACCAAACACGTTTATATCTTTGAGAAGCATTTGGGAGGTATTGTAGAAGTAATGGGTTTATGAGTATTGTCGTAACTGCTTTCGGTCGTCCATAGCGACCCTACTACAGTTACTAATTGTATTGCCGTTCCTGGTCATCATGGTCAATTACGCCATGACTTTGCCACTCGCCTTGTCCGCCGCGGCTCGGCTCCGTCAAGGAGTGATTGGTCTAACGACACTTACTCCACGTTGTCTCTATCAGCATTCACACACGCATAATAAAGAAACACAACACCAGTTTTATACTCACATAGTTTTACTTACTCTCAGCCGTATCTATCAATACAGGACAGGATCAGACCGACCAGACTCGTCACTAACTGGGGAAAATTAGAACGATCGGGATTCGACTCGATCGATTGCAAACCGCGCTCTCCTCTCCTAATGTTGAACGTATCCATTTATAGTGTTCGAGCCTGGCCTGTCCTTGTCACATGACACAATACCTCATTTTGATTCGTTAAAAGTTAGATCTGACCATGAACTCATTTGTGTCGTAATCGGAAAGATACAGAAGCCTACGTGCCATATTGCTCATCTCTCTATTGATTTTGTGACACGCATCTGGAAGCTCCAAATGAAATATACCTTGAAACTCTCTATTTGCTTCATTAATTAATGGACGATAGCCAGGAACCAATCCAATGATAATTATGAAATGTCCAGAATACACTTGTGATAAATGTGAAATGTCTTTTATCTATTGATTCCTTTCAATCTAAAGGTTCGTTCACAAACTATATCTAATGCAACTCCTCATTGCAGCTATAACGGTTACCATTTTCTAATGTTTTTGAGATGCATTTTTAACCTTATAACAGTATCTATTATTTCGCGAAAACGAAAGATGGTTAAGAGAAAACTACATTTTAAATTAGCAGATGTGGCAAGAGATTAGCTGTGTACTGGACCATTTTGATGTTTTGAGATGTTATTTTGGCAGACTGAAAATGTATGCTTTAAGACTGTCCTAAGATAAGACTTTTATCAGCCACTATTTGTATTGTGTGCATTGTACAAAGATGGATTTTGTCTGTCATCTTGCAGATTTAGATTTGACGCCGAATATGTGCTCTTTCGATATAGGAATGGTTAATAAGTATTCACCACCAATTTTATTACTTGCCCGTGAAGAGATAATAAACATACAGCTGTATTATCCATTGTGTAATACCAAAACGCGTGCTTATGTACTCTCGGAACAAGTTTCTAGAACAAATATTGAAAGCTCTCAACATCCCTTGGCTTATTCAACGACATTGCGTGTGGAGATGATAGATCACTGAGAGGAGCTTATGCACACTCGTTGACCCCAGCAACCTTGTAGCTAGGCTGACGTCACATGGCATAGTTTCGCCGAAGGATCTTGCTACAAAATTCCAAAAAATTACGTCATCGGGTATTGTGACGTGAATGTAAACTTTGAGGTGCAAGGCCCCGTTCCACAAGGCGATCGTACTGTAGCGCAACGACAGTCTTTGGTCTAAGTTAAAGTATGTGAGCTGCGATAACCTTAACGCTACGATAAATTTGTGGAACGGACGCCTGAATTCTAAAGGTGGGCCGTTGTATGGTATAAAATTCATACGTTTCAACTTTTGAAGTATTATTGTGTTAAACTGAATTGGATTATGCCGTGGATAGTTTAGTATTATATATTCTTCTGATAATAAACTGTTATCTTTGGTACAATGTATCGTCAAGCACCATTTCTCACTGCAATTCTTTATTTACCTTAAGCTTCACAGCTTATCAGTATGTAAATAAACTGTTGAAAACTACAGTTTTCTCCCTCATACAGCCAAGTTGTGTCGGGTATTTCGTGATATATAGAAACATATGTAACACGTTTCAATTTTCAAACATAATAATTTACTTTACTCACATCTGAACTTACTTGCATCCTACAGAATCTTTCCAAACTTACATAACTGTTTTACATTCTGTAGCATTAGTAAGGGGCGGTCGGGTAGCTTTGTGGTTAAGCGTTCGCTCGTCACGACGAAAACCGGGGTTCGATTCCCGACATGGGTACAATGTGTGAAGCCAATTTCTGGTGTCTCCCGCCGTGATATTGCTGGAATATTACTAAATCACACTCACTCATTCACTCACTGTAGTATTAGTAATTTAACAAGTGGAATACAGAAGGTTCATGTTCCGTCTTACTTTGTGGTCATTGACATCCAACAACAGTTTGTGTGAGTTATTCAGTTAGATCATCGTACATGTACGTGTCAAAGTCCCATTACCAGCCTTAATGTAACAATTCTCTTTACATTTTACATTTACGATGTTGGTTGATATTATTCAGTACAGGCTGGCTTTGGGTGCACTTGCTTAACGCATGCGAAGTATGATATCCATAAGTCGCTTCTTTGGAACGGTATGTAAATATTCTTCCCAGTTCTCTATCTTATTTGTTAGCTTATCTCCTTTGTTGTGGAATGTTCATTCTTATCCAGCAGCTATGCTTGTCATAAGAGACGACTAACGGGATCGGTTGCTCAGGCTCACTGACTTGGTTGATGCATGTCATCGTATCCCAGTTGCGTGGATCGATGCTCATGATGTCAATCACTGGATTGCATGTCCAGACTCGATTATTTACAACCGCCGTCATATAGCTGGAATATTGCTGAGTGCGGCGTTAAACAACAAACACACATCCTTACCCAGGATCAACATATCCTGCCGATTTGAAAATAATACACTTAAATGTGCGCAGCATTAAGGATAAGGTAGATTTGATTTACACAGAACTAAGTTCGTATGATATTATATGTATAACAGAAACCTGTTACATACCGGAATCTTCGATTGTCACATTAGTCTCCAAGGTTTACCTTTCAGAAAAAGTAGAGGTTGTGGCGTTGCTATATATGTGAAAGATTATCTTCATTTGAGGTTTTGGACCAGCTACATTCAAGTGGGCTTCAGGCAATATGGGTACAAGTTAAATGTAAATACAGTTCTTATCTGATTGGAAACGTATAATTATATATCTGACATAAGTGACGCTTTTTTGATACGATTAAAGAATCTTTTAGAGATGCAATTGATCTGAATATGGTAACTATAACATGGTGATTTTAACATCGATTATCTGAGTTGTTATGTAACAATTCCTTGTCTACAAAATGTCTGGTTGTTATTAGTTCTGCGTTCTGAGGTACGTTATGTAGGTATCTACAGGTAAATATCGACCGTTTTATCTGCTATTATCTATGCCGGGTATTTGTGATGTTATTGATTAGTGTCATTCACTTGGCAATTGAAGTATATGTGTCTAACCCAAAACGAATATTATGCCATGCACTTCATATTGTTATCAACGTTAACTGCATGGCCTCACTAATTAGGATGTCTCTCAAATCTATTTTACACCCAATTACATACATCAATTCTCACTGTCACTGCCACAGTCAATCACAGTGGTATATTTATCAAACTACTGTATGAAAGTACATGGACATATAGATTCGTAGTAGACAAAAAAAGAGACACAATTCCAGTTGATCATAAATAAAAATAATCACGTCAAAAAGAATATTTAAGGACACCATTATTTTGGCAGGAATATTTTACAAACCGGTGTTTATTTATCAAATATAATCTGCAGTTAATTCACAGTGTAGCATCATATATAGAGAGTATTGCCATGGCCCGCAAAGCATTGACGGGGTGATAAAATGTCCAATTAGAGCCATGAAGCTATAGGTATAAAGTAGTTTTCGCAGAAATCCGCGGATTATTCGCGAGTTATTCGCAACGTATCCGCGGATTATTCACAAATTTATTGCAGAACACGATATCCAATTTGTATGTCGTAGTTTACCTGACGACTAAAAGGAGAGGTTAAACACCCCTTATGTCTTAAGGAAATTAAACTTAAAACACGTTGACCAAGTACTAGATAAAGCCAAATGGCGCAGAGCATTCCCAGTAGCACTCGGTCTGATGAGTCAGTGTCGCTGCCATAGATCAGAAAGAGTCACTGTCGTCTGTTATGTCGACAGATACAACGCTGAGTGCTGCCAGAGGCTATACACCGATATATGGTCTCCCGAGCTCTGCACGGAATCTTCAGGTGTTGTGTGGATGCCGTTTGCGAGGATCTGTGCTGGCTTGGCGGGGGCAACTGGTGCTTGGTCCTTGAACTGTGTGCGGAGTTTGATCACTTCAACTGCTGTCTGCTGACTGCGGCCTAAAACAAACTTACATACACCATTGATGAAATATTCGTTCACAACGTCTTGTAAATGTGTAAGAAAATACAGATTATAAAGCTGTAGAGTCTTTACTCTTGATTGTATAATCAATATTTGTACAACACTATCAATTGTTGAATTTTTATATTGAACAACATGTGGTGTTAAGAATGAAACATGGCAAGAACTGGCCATGAAAAGTGAAAGACAAAACGTCCACAATATTCTTTCCAGGGTCAAGTGTTTATTGTACAAATGGATTATTTCATTAAAGTTGTGTTCTACAATTTTGTAATGCTTCCAAATGATTGTTACACTCACAGAATGAACATCTATTATAGATTACTGGTTGTTAATTCGACTCTAGAATCTACATGAAACTCCCAACAAAACACTAGACACATGAATAACGATGGTTTTGATTTCCCTATCTCGTAATAACCTAATGGGAGGTTTTACATTTTCCTAGTACGACAATTTGTACTTGGTGTTTCAAACGTTCAAAGTTCTAGGTGAGGTAAGGCGAAATTGGGTTTAACGTCGCGTCCAAGGTTACTGCACTTATATAGCGATGTGCATGCACGTATGTGTGTGTTGGGAGGGGGGTCTGCTTGTACTGGTCCGGACTGATGCCGACAGGGTACCAAGTACCATCTTTTAACGTCTTTTGGTATGACACGGGCGGACCAATCGAAGACACATATACAAATATACCTCGGCATACTGTATTGGTTCAGTAATTTTCTGTTATTTCTTGCATAAAGACGGTTCATAGGTTGGATAAAACACTCGTCGGTTTTAGTTCGCGGTTTCGCCAACATTTGTATACATGAACATGCTTTACAATTGTCTCGTTATAACGCGCCTTAATGTAAATTGTATTTTTTTCTAAATAAACTCTTTTGATGGTTTATAAGCCAGCGAAAACACTACCCCTCGGTTTTGGTTGCAAATGTAAACCCTCAGGAGTCGGGAAATCCCTCGCTCTAGTGTTTACATTTTCAACCAAAACCTCAGAGGCGTGTTTTATCCAATACTTAGGTTTGTTATGGCGAGTTTTACGTGGTGCTTCCCAAGAGAAATGTGTGGAGCAAGTACATGAAGACATCGAAGATTATATTAAACATGTGCATGTACCTTTCAAAAATGCAGTACCAGCGCTTCCTATAATTTTAAGCTATTATGGCACAATGGTTCATGTCAGCGTACGAGATGACCTTATCTCAGCGTAAACTTTTCAACATTCTACATCTCTGGGAACACCGACGGCCAAAACAGCCTTTTTGTAAATATCAATATTACCGAGTTCCCAAGTGGTAATCTATCCTATATTTTAATGTCAGTAGCTATAGCCTCGGGGCCACAAAGAATCCCAGCTCCCAAGGTCACTCATCATTAATTGTTTAAAAGCATCTTTCCCATAAAGTTTTGCGGTTAACTGATGGTTGTGATCACAATTAATGAATTTGACATCAACGTTTCCTAGTCTCAGATTTGTTAGTACCAGTCAATATTTAATAGCTTTTCACAGTGAAATCATGGCTCTGAAATTTCTTCTTATTGTGTGGGGGATAGGGGAGGTGGTGGTGGGGAAGGTTGTTATTGGTACTGTGTTTGATAATTCATGTAAAATGAATCCGAAAATGAGACATGTGATTTGACCTTTATTGTAACAGTGAGTAGTTACTCGGATATTCGGTGTCGTGTGTGGGGCTTTAATTACGAGATGAGCAAAGCTAGTGCCTTCATCATGCAGCTCGTTTGTACAATTAGTTGGCGTATGTCATTAACCACATGTTCATGTTAATCAGACTGGGAATGTGACCCGCTTGTGTGGTGCCTGGTGCCTAATCAATGCATGGACTGTCTGGCGTGTGTTGTCAATTAGTCGAATGCTGACGAAAGGTGAGGCGTTTGAATACTGCGCGGGCGCGTTCAACCAACGTTACCCATTTTGTCTGGTGAGGTGAAATGGGGTTTAACGTTGCGTTCAAGGGTGTGTGCGTGCGTGCGTGCGTGCGTATTGTGTGTATGTGTGCGTGCTTGCGTGTGTGTTACATCAGAAATGCACTTCTATTGTATATGTTCTTGAGCACTGCAATGTAGTTGAACCTCATTGTGTCAAACTTGTATGTCTCTAATTCACCTTCCGGTCCCTAGCAAATTCATTTTTATTTAACATCATTTATGATCAGATTTCGAATTCACGGTTGTTTCGAAATGAGTTGGGAGTCCATAGTTTCCGAAATCAACATAAAAGTGCCCTGAATACTCGAATAGTTAAGAAATAACGTTCAACCACCCACAGTCGCTAAATGACTTCAAAAGACACGTGTATTCAAGTTTTGCCTCTGAATTAGGTTGACACTGTTCCTCTATGACTCGGAGGAAGATCCTCTTTGGTCCTTTTTAATCATTTACTCTCTGACTCGCTGACGCACCACTCACTCACTCCACACCGAATATAATTATCTTAATTAAAATAGGAACGGGTGTTGTGACAAATGATAACAGTTAACATGTGTAATCGGACACGAATCGCTGCCTAACTGTTTACTACCGTCCGTTTGAAGCCTAATGAGAAAGATGAGTTGCAAAATAACTCAAAATCGGAATTGATTGTGTCACAACTATAGGTGGGGCTGATGCTTGCTGAAGTCCATCACGTGACCAGTATCTTGACGCTATCTCGTTGACGACTTTAGTTACGCAACTCTGCCATGTCTCCGCTGTTACCCGTAAAACGATGATTTGCAAAACAGCTCAAAATCGGAATTGATTGTGTCACTGAATGTCACAACTATAGGTGGGGCTGATGCTTGCTGAACTCCATCAGGTGACAAGTATCTTGACTCTATCTCGTTGACGACTTTAGTAACGCAACGCTGCCATGTCTCCACTGTTACCCGCCTTTCAACATCACGCCATTTAAACGTTGTGTTCAATCGTCCAACGTCGCCTCTCGTGGACGCACAACATCTTCTACTTGTTAGGAGATATACTAATAAGATCTTTTGAAACTCCTTTCAAGTATGTATTAATGTCATGATATGTTTTCCTCGTATTGGCTTCACATTGAGATAAATCATACATTAAAAAAAATCATCTGTTTCACATCAGCGCATCTTGTCAACCACAACGACGCATACTATGCAGCACGTGCAGTACGTGTTTGCGCTGTTCCTCCTAACGTTGTTCCCCCTCCGTCAACTTGTGCATATAACAATATTTTCCAGTGATGGGAATAATAACAAACATCAAATATTGTTGGGTACAGGGTACTCATTGCTATGTGCCCTATTGACATGTAATAGACTATTCCCGATTTTGAGTTATTCTGCAATTCATCGATCTAATGTGGAGCCCTTCGTGTACACATCATGTCGGGACCGCCTCCGTGGCCTCGTGGTTGAGCGTCCGCTCGGAGAGTGGAAGATCCGGGGTTCGATCTCGACCGCGTCATATCAAAAGACGTTAAACAATGGTACTTGTTGTTACCCAGTCTGGCGCTCGGCATAAAGCAGCTTAAGCCAGGACTGGTCAATATACTGTGTCTGAGTTGGGTATTCATGTTCAACTGCGGCATGGAATCTCAGTAGGCTAGCACTATAAATCGGCATTAGTCCGGACGAGTACAAGCAGCCACACACACGCACACACACGTGCATACACGTCGCTATGTAAGTGCAATAATCCTCAAACACAAACTCCATTTCACACCACCTTCTTATTAAAGAGAGAATCAAATTATCGTTTACATATATTGCATTAACGAATTACAAATTGGGAATTAATCCATCCATATGATACGTCCTTTGACTGGCAACCATATGGAGTTCTTGAACAGTATTCCTGTACCAACTGCCCACGTAGCTGTGACATTTATCAAAATGAGACCAATGTCATGTACTCCCAAGGGAGCTGAGAATCACGGTCAAGAGGACACTGATGCATTCATCCGGGTAATAACTCAGCGCTTTGAGCTAGTTTTAGTGTGTGGATTTGGCGCATGATAAATATACACATTATTATAGTATGAAGAAATTTTCGAGAGATACATAGACATTATATAAACATTAGAAAGGGTGATGCTTCATTTTTGTCAAGTGCATACTATCAGGTCTGTTATTTTAAAAGGTTGGGTAGCTAAACCTGTATTTTATTCATAGGCCAAAAGGCCTCATTCAGTCTTCGTCATCGCTATATTTAGCGAAACACGTTCATGCTGAATTAATTGCATTGACTCTGACACAAGCCCTGACGCACGATAGATGGGTGCATCAACACGGACTGACAATGTAATCTTCTGACTGTTTCAGCTACACGGGAGAACAAACAGTTCCAACAGTGACTGCATTCTACAGTGTAGTTTGCATAATATGTGTGAATGGATCCTAGCAACAAAGTCTAAATGCCTAATACAAGACAGGATTGACGTATTCCAGTTTGATCATTTCAAGGTACATGCATAATCCACATGTACATGCTGCGCATTTGCTATTGACATTCACAAGGTATAATTAAGTACCTGTTTGGGGGCTGATACCTGTCATTGATCAGCTCAACACCAATAGGAACATCATTATTTTGTCATAAGAACCTCATTTTCAAAAAAGTCTGTCTTCTCATTTCCCTGGTAAATCAACGGTGGTGAATGCGTCTGTTTGTCTCGCTACGGCTTATACAGAAGCAAGGCGTGAATGTCCAGAATATAGTCCCACAATTGGACACTGAGTATGTCCCGAGAGCCGTTTTCATCATACGCTGAACCCATGTAAGTTCGACAACGACAAATCGATTAAGGCTACAGTGTATGTTATAACGTGCCAATCTACAGTCAAGAAAAAACAAGATCAATTTTATTCTACTCAAATAATTAGACGTCCCGTAGAGCGTGAGAAAGATCAAGCTGTTTGTCCAGGATGATGCAAATTGATAGCAGGACATGTGTGTGATGTCGGCCAAGTGTCTGGTGTACCTTGCACTAACCATCATACTGCAAGGAAACAGATCGGAAACAACCGAGTTGCTTAATGTAGGTAAGTACTTTTTTTATCTTGGGAGATAAACAACATGTATTACAGGAACTGAACAATAGATCAATGCTGATTTTAGTCAATGTACCATCTGTTTTACATTTATTAAAAAGTCGACTGTAAAAGACGTGATTTAAAGGTCATTATTCTCAAATGAAATGATCAAAATACTATTAACAAACTCAGTAATTCAGAAACAAGTACACCATCGCACGCATCAGTGCAATGTTTTACGTGAATTACAGAATTTGCCTTCTGTACTTTAATACAGCTAATGTAGGTGAAATGTTGTTTGATATTCTATGAGACTCAAAGGCTGCACTACAACATTAACGTGTAATTAATTATGCTTGCATTGCAACATAAAATTACACAATATAATGGTGTTCAGGATGTGACAGTAAATAAATATAAATTAACTTTGATTCTACTAAGAAATTGGAAATTACACGATTCTGATTGGTAAATCAGAAGCTATTAAATCACAATAAACCCCCTCTGATTGAAACAGCTGGTTTGACGGCTGCATCACCGCGGAAGCTAATATTCATAGAATAGTACCTTTTGTTCATTCATTGTGATGACATGCATCATCCAAGTCAGCGAGCCTGACCGCACTTCCCGTTAGTTGCCTCTTACGGCAAGCATAGGTTTGCTGAAGACTATTTCTAACCCGGATCTTCACGGGTCTATTTTTGTTATGCGAGAAACGTCTCTTGTGAGCGGGATTAGAATCCGCACAGTCAAAACTAACGAATGTCTTTTACCACGGCGACATATAATATCTATTAACGTCAAGACTAATAGGAAATCCGTCTATAAAGGGAGGTACTTGCATATGTTATCAGTGTGGCACTCTATACATTGAACGCATGTTTAATTTGAAAGGTTTTCGCTGAAAGAACGAATAGATGGACAAACACTATTTTTCTCTTGATCAGACCATTGTTTGCTCATAAAGGCCCATCAGAATGGACAAGTTTTATTTACGTGATTGATAAATGAGAGCAAGTAAGTCAAATGTTAATATCACACTTGCCCAAGGTCATGCATTTTACTATATTACTTGTCAAAAAGCAAGCTGAATTTGTTTCACGCGCGTCATGTCTTGGCGACTCATCGCGCTCTCAGGGCTCGTCAATTTTTTAAGTGATGCAAAAAAACGTTCGTGCCTTGGATTCTTACCATTTCAAGATCTGTTCTTGGCGTTAAAATATATATCCAGTGAGATTTGTTTTAGAATTAGAACAAAATAAACAAATGATAGCTTTAGGAATATTCTTCTCAGAAACTAAAGAGCTGACACTACACGAACAGGCGTTGTACTACAATGTAACTTTTATGACACGGAATAAAACAATCCCATAAAAGTAGAATTTATTCATCTCTATTCTAACTACCGTAGTGTGTTTATCTTGCTAACCGACGCATGTGTCTGTATCGCGTCCCTTATCTGATGATTGTTGGCTGGAATCCGGGTTCAAACTCATCATGCTCCTTATAAATAATTTGTCAGTGGCACACCCCTGTTGATGGGTTTCACCAAGTGGATAGTCTTCAACGCGAATTATTTTGGACGATCCACCCACACAAAGCTGACATGCCCTCATGTCACCAAACTGGCTATTCAATATCAACACTTGTCCAAACTACGGGTATTTTCACATTATGTCTCTGGTATTACACTCACTCACTCTCATGTACTAAGACATGTGGAATGACAATGGGGAACCTACGAAACCATCAAAATTAGAACTAAACAGATCGTTGCGTATTGTTTTCCTAATATTTTTATAAGCACTTCCTGTTACTTGTTTGTTCACGTTAATTACTCAGTTACACTTAATTCAGAATGAATGCTGGAAATCCTTTCTGCGTAACCAATCCGTGTAACCATAGAGGTAAGTGTGTACTGGAACGAGTCCCACTATAGCAACAGTGCTAGTTTACTGAACACAAAACGTTAAATTGTCTAAATCTAAATCGATCCCGATTGTACGGATCCACTCGCGCTCTCTCTGCCTTAAACATGCACTTCACCACCTGCCGTGCACTAAGGGTATATTATTCTTGTGTTTAAAGTAAATATGTTTCATGGGAAACGCATATTCGATGTCGCACTGGCATGAGAAGCATTACATAACAAAGTCACTTGTAATAGACGAAGACACACACATCTATCACTGTTTAATGATACCATACTTTGCACAAAAAGTCACTCATTTTAAACGATTACGCTTTTCATTTTAAAAGGTATTATTTGTGTAATGATGATACTGAAAAATGTAATTACTAACATGGAAGATGGATGATGTGTCCATTTTACTCGGACTTCTAGATTCGTAAAACGAAGACGACACGACATGATGCGTACGTGTTATGGTTTTTTTTTTTATTGATGCTAGGGGTAGGAGACTTTTCATCCTTTCATCTATGAAAGTACGACAATTATATTCCTCCAACGAATGCAACCTATTCACGACCCGGGACCAATGGTGTCACAGTCGTTTGAGGCGTTGCACTAAGCTGGACAGACTTGCGTCCAGGAAGATTCGCCCTGATTTTGTGAATTGTCACCACTATCACCGAGATCGTTGGTTTCACCAAAGTGATAATATTAAATAGTATAGTAAACATGAATATCGTCATGGTTATGTTCTCATCTATCTATGTGTTTCCTGAATAATTATAGTCTTTGTTATATTCTCATCAACATCTGTGTTTCCTGAATAAAGTCTGGGTTATATTCTCATCTAGTTATGTGTTTCCTGAATATAGTCTTGGTTATATTCACATCTATTTATGTGTTTCCTGAATAAAGTCTTGGTTATGTTCTCATCTATTTATGTGTTTCCTGAATACAGTCTTGGTTATATTTCCATCTAGTTATGTGTTTCCTGAATGCAGTCTTAGTTATATTCGCATCTGCTTATGTGTTTCCTGAATACAGGTTTTGCTATATTCTCATCTAGTTATTTGTTTCCTGAATCGTCTTGGTTATATTCCCATCTAGTTATGTGTTTCCTGAATACAGTCTTGGTTATATTCTCATCTGCTTTTGTGTTTCCTGAATACAGTTTTTGCTATTTTCTCATCTAGTTATGTGTTTCCTGAATACAGTCTTGGTTATATTCTCATCTAGTTATGTGTTTCCTGAATACAGTCTTGGTTATATTCTCATCTACTTATGAGTTTCCTGAATAGTCTTGGTTATATTCTTATCTATTTATGTGTTTCCTGAAAACAGTCTTGGTTATATTCTTAACTACCTATTTATTTCATGTTAACTTTTAAAACAGTGTATGCTCATAATGAGTATTGTTCATTTAATTATTTTCTTTACGAATATAGACATATATTTCTTGTTGAAATACAAAACAGGTTTATGTCTTTGTCGTGACTGAGTTATGCAACTTCAGATCATAAGAACATGCATAATCAACTCCATGCCAACGCAGTATCACGTGACCAAACTGACATGCACATCAGTAGGATCGATATTATAAACAAATGATCGTTTAATGCCATGAAACCTGTTTTCAGTTTCCTTCCTGAACAGTGCATGTAACCCTTTTCAAAACATTCACTGATGAGCTCTCAACGGTTGTAAATCGGAGTTTACTGCACACTGTACAAGCACTTATACTGTACAGAAACAAGTCAACCTGCGTTTCATTGTATGAGTGAGAAGCGTGTCACCTTGCAAGCTTGGTTTGTGACAAGCATCGAGTCATGTTGACATTGTTATAACATTATCAGGTAAACAGGAAGTTTAAAAGACTTCTACAATAAACGAGGGGTATAAGAGCCATTGTATTGATTGAATTGATTATTGTACACGTTCAAACAAATGTTAACACGTATCTTCGCAAGTATCAAGTATCAAATACTCATGTGGTAGCCAGGTCATCAGCTACATTCGGTCGCGGCGACTCAGAAAGGTCAAAAGATATATTAAAGGTTTAAATGCAATAGTTTTTCTTTTAATGATAAGTGTCCTACGAGAGAAAAGTGCTTACACATGTCACCTTAACTCATTGAGTAGCCCTGCGGGAGTTCTGCGGATTTCAATAAAGACCTTTGCGAAGCGTGCATTTCTAACCGAGGTTGAACAAGTGCTTTCATATTGTGAGAGCACCTATTGGATAATTTGTATTTGGTTTTTGAATGTTTCGAGTGAAATACCATTTCCACGTTCACATCTCAGCCATAAAGTTAAATATAGTTGGGACGTTGCACCTTACAAATCTTGAAAAGTGTTATTTGTACATTCGTATTTGACTAGATTATTTTGTTACAATGTTTTTCCTGACTCATTCAACAGACACTGTCTTTCATCGTGCCTCGACGATATGCACATGTCTTTCTTGTCCTGGACTGTTATTTACAGACAGGTAATGCTAAAGGTTAGCTCAGTACGTCCTATAAATCCTGCCACTTACCTCTTACACTGGGACATATTAAGCAGTTCATATTGCATACATACATACATATTCCGTGGCATTGTATTGGCTAACCAAGCAATTTACTATCCGCTTATGTTTCAATAAAGCGATTTTGTAAGTCACGCCTACCAGCTGACTACTTCTTCGTGGATGGCTGACAATAAAGTCGGCGGGGCTGGTTTTGCATTATTGCGCCGAAGATTTTTTTATTGGTGTCTACTATTCTTTGTGTTAATGATACCAAATGCAGTCTATGAACTTATTGTTGGTGTCCTTTTATACGTTAATAACAGTGCGTGTATATATAGTCAATTCTTAAATTTCAGCAGAGGAATCAGATAATGTACAACCTGTGTCCTGTTTCAGTTCTACTTGAGAGTCAGAACGAGCCTGGCACCAATGTCCAATGCCTGGAATCCGCACTTTTCACATGGACATGCCAGGCATGGAAGATTGTATCTACCGAAATCGACGTCAGACATCCGTTTTCGTTGGTTTCCACGCGTATGTTTTCAAGTTCATACATAAAAAGAGAATGTTAGATTAACGCAATGCTTAGGGTATGTAATATCTTATATACTGCCATATATATATACACGTCAACGCTAGAAGCAAATACATAAAGTGTGCAGATGTGGGTTTTTAGTGTCTCATATGTCGTCGAATCGAACCAGTATGTTTCCTTTGATATGTCAAAGTACATTTGAGATGAATTCGTATGCAATTTTAGTGCAACCACATGCTATTCATTTAAATATTATTTAATATAAAAAATGATTTAAAAACAAGCAACTTCTAACTGCCAAGACCAAAATTACTTTTGTTGCGAAAGATTGGACGAAAGAGTTGCTCATGACACAAAAAAAGTAAAGATTAAGCTGATAAGCATGAAACATATTTTGGGGGAACTTGTGTAATATGGTATAAAGGTGGGCTACATCAATTATTTGATCACAACTACTTTCAGAGGTGTCATCAATGATGGAGAGGGCCTATGCCATCCTCACGCCATCATTCATGTGCAGCTTCCTGCATTATCAGATGCGGCATTTCTCACTGACCACAGACGTTGTGTGCTTTGACGTAGACACTAATGGGACAACAGGAGAAGCTTGTGATATTACCTTCCATCTTCCAGAAACATACATCTACACCGTCCTGAAGCCACTTCTCATCAAGCTCAACTGGGATTCGCTTATCATCCTCAGTGATGAAGAACACGGTAAGGACACATAGCCTATGGTGAACACATAGCTCCATATTATACTCAGTTTCTAGTGTGCGGAATTTCATTACATATTGGAAGGCTAAATATTGCCGTGGATATTTCAGGTAAGAACAGGACCCACTTGCACAAAGCAATCTTATCTCTAACATGATCGTAGCTCCCATACTTTAACATAGGCTTACACTAGTCTTTGCGCAACGATCACTTTGTGCAAGTGGGTCCTGTTCTTAGCCGCAATATCCTTGGTACCATTATGCCGATTCTAAGAGGCGACATAATTTGCTCGGATTGTCATATTCGATGACGTGGTTGATAGGATGTCGTCGCATCCATAAGGTATCGATCAATTGTCATAACATCAATTACACGCCGCCATCAAACTGCTGTAATATTTCTGAATTCGGCATTAAATAAACAAACATTATTTCTATTAAATGGCGTGCAGCCCAGGTAACAAAGCGTTGGATCGCCACGCCGAAGATCCGGAATCGATTCTTAACATGGTACAGTGTGTGAAACCTATCCCGTCGTGAATTAGCTAAAGTTACGTTAAATCATACTTAATAAATGTTGCAATACACCAGACGTGGCTTACCTGAACCATGCATTTCTGAGCTTAACTACGAAGGATGTAAATTACGCTCTTAACATGTTGCATGTGCATATATTTAGTACAATACGTTCAATGATTACAGACAGTATTTGAAACAAATGCAATGTACATAACCTGGCAGTATATTTCTGCAGATATCAAAGTGACTTGGTATTTTCTGTTGATGAAAATGGACATCACAACCGTGCTATCATCAAGTCTCTCAAAGTGCTCCACTGCGGACAGTGTGTTAACTATATTGAACCAAATTAAAAACTTCACAATCCTAAAAGTTTTACATTTTGACCAGTTATCATTGTGGGCCCTTATTGTGTATTTAAACAGTAATGGCCACGTATTGTCTTCAGATAACACCCGTTTTTGTGCAGGTGAATCAATCAAAATCTTGTGCACAGCACTATAGTGGCAAAAGTGATTTTCACGTGCAACTGGTCACGTGGCCATGATACCGTACGTGTTTTCAGCCATACCTGTTAGCAGTCATTAACAAAATAAGAAAAACACAAAAACGTCAATTGTGGGCACAGCGAAACTTACGAGGGACTCAGAGAAATTGGAATCAAGTCGACTTCATTGATGAATCCCGATTTAATCTTCCATTTGCTGATGGTAGGGCGAGGGTGTGGAGGCGCCGTCATGAACGTTACGCCCAGTGTTGTGTACAGAAAGTTGACAGATTTCGAGGCGGAAGTGTCATGGTGTGGGGTGCTTTCTGTGGCAATGCACGTTCCAGGCTTCTTGTCATTCGTGGCAACCTAAACGCTGCTGCTTACCGCGACCAGGTACTGGCACCAGAACTTTTGCCTTTTATGGCAGCACATGGCCCCGGTTTGATCTTCCAATACGACACTGCCAGACCCCACACAGCAATTTTGACAAGGAATTTCCTTCGAACACGTCTGGGATGCTCTTGGCAGAAGTCTGCGCACTCTCCAGAACCAACCACAGAATTTGCAAGATCTTGGCACCATTTTGCAGCAACAATGGCGCCGTCTTCCTAATCATGTGTTCACAAGCATCACAAGGTCCATTCGGAGGCGTTGTATATCATGTATGGGATTACTTTTAAAAAAAGTTTTTAATTTGACTCAGTATATAAGGAATGGTACTCTTTTCTTTGCCACTGTTTAGAAGTGGGAAGCAGAATTCGAGAGTTGACAGAATTGACTCGAAGATGATCCAAGATCAGAAACACTCCAACTGTCACCATGATGGAAATGTTGATAAAATACATGATATGATTATGGATGGTGGACGACTCACCACACGTCACAGAGCCAATACAGTAGGCCTCTCTTTCGTCGTTTTGAAGCAGGCCAAAATGATTTTGTTGACCATTGACAATATCACTATGAGCCAGAGACTAAACATCTGTCCAAGCAGTTGAAACATATTGCGCCTCGTCTTCCGAGGAAGGCAAAGTCTGTTCAGCTGACAAGGTGATGGCTTCACATTTCTGGGATTACAAACGAATCCTTTTAGTAGACTACCTCGCGATATCATAGACAATGAAAACTGAAAGTCGTGAAAAACTCACTGAACGGGCGTTCAAGCAGGCCAATGCACTTGCCCGTATGCCCGTTGTCGCTGTGGCTGCAATGCAAGACTGTGGCTTTGACCTCATTGAACATCCTCTGTATTCACCAGATTTCGCACCGTCAGATTTCCACCTCTTTCCAAAGAAGACGAGTGTCTGGCAAGCAATATGCAAATTTATGATGAAGACGTCCTTTCAGTTGTGGGGAACGTTTTACTCAACCATGAGTATAACCTTCTTCCCAATTGGATCCAGGCGCTCAAGTTTCGTAAGAAGAAGTGTGCAGACCTCGGAGAGGATTATAAACAACAAAAAACTCAATCCATCAAAGGGATCCATCATAGTTAGGCTCAGAACATTTCAGCTACCCCTCGTATGTTGCTATTGAATTATAGTAAGTGAGTGAGTATACACGCCGCTCTGCCAAATCAGCTGGAATTTCGTGGCTCGATCTTAGCACCGTCAGTGGGTATAACGAGTTACGTCCTTTCTATTCCCCTCCTACATATCTATCAGATTCCATCACTCATATCAATTGCATTTGCTTCAAATAAAATGGCGGCGCCCAAAAAAGACGACCCGAGCGATAATCAAGTTCTATATTGTAATAAAAAGGGTCTTACCCCGCAAAGTGCACCCAAATCACCTTGGTTAAGAACACGAACAAAATTGGAAAATATCAGTTGACGCCCAGTTTTGCAAATCCTGCAATCGCCCGAAATCTGCACGACATTCGTCGTGTTGTTTACGAACCGCGTGTCGATTTCGTTTCACAATGCAAAGATACGTTTGTCGACTTCGAAATTCCAGTCGAGTTCGGCAATGGTGGAAACTTGACTTGTATAGTCAGTTAATTAACCTCATTGCTCCTGGAAGATGGCCAGATGAAGGAGGAGACACCATGTATAGACTTCACAGTATGTACCCATGTAGGTTATCGATGTGACGAGCCACCGCGTTCACTACTATGCTAACCCACTGCCAATACTAAATATTAACTGCGGAATATAAAGTTTGTCAAGATTGCAGTAAACTGCAGCTTAGGAAACTATTGTGAATTCTTCTCATTTCCCCCCGTTTTCTATTTAGACTATATGTATTTAATTTGAAATTATATATATCACGAGTGCGTTACCTCTAATTTAATTGAACTAGACACTATAAATAACACCTCCTCTTATTGAATATTTGATCACGCAGTTGTTTACTAATGTCATTGGACAAACATCATGTTTCACTGCAGAGATGGCATCGAAAATAATATTGGATGAGTCATGGGCCGTCGGTGTGAAGACATTGGTGTTCATCATCCCAAGCAACGCCACTGACGAACAGCTTCTGCACCTGATGTTAAAATCAACAAGCATTGATCCCACCGCTGCCTGGAACTTTCTTATCTTGTGTAATACGTTATGTCTTCAACGAATTCTTAAGCAGGTTAATTTCTGGTTCTCTACTATTTCCATATAGCTCAAATTTTATATCGTTTACACATCCGATTGTCGACAGTTTCATTGATATTTAGCACGTTTCATTTCTCTGGTGATGTTACGATATTACTAACTATCTTTTTCTCTCAAAATGTCCTCTCAGCCTGTCTCTATGAACACCCTGTAACATGTTGGTGGCAACGCTTATGCAGGGTTTCTTCATTGTTAAGAATTTAATAAATCAATGATTAAAACGTTAAATGCATGAAAGATGAATAACTAAAATTGAAATTCCGACAATCTAGATCACTAGCTGTCATTATGAGTTATTATGCGCAGATATCCATTAAACAATAATACCTATGAAACATGTCGCTCAACTTACGTAGTGATATGGGGAATGCGGTTGTAAATGCAGCGTTATTAACCTTATTTTTTACAGGTCAATAGATTTGACAACTGGATGCAGAAGACAACTGATTTCCGGTCATCATCATACTGGCTCATGTTGCTGCCGAAGGAAGATATGTTCATGGTTGAAGCAGTGGGAGGCTGGGTTGACAACATTGCCGTAATATCCGCGCCAACTCCCATCGCAGGCTGCCTGTTTGAGGTACCATCTGGAGGAATGAATCGATATGATTGCCAATCATCTGCTTTTGTGATTGTGACCTTATGAGCTATATTATGAGAGAGGTGTGGGTTTAGAGGGTGTATTATGACATGTTAAAACATGATGAAATTGATTTTGAATTATTCTTGATATTGTTTCTTATTTCTAAGATATCGTAACTGAGATACAAATTTGATACCCATAAGACTTTGCAGGTTGTAATTCATATAATCTTATCATATTATATAAATACTTCATATCGACACATTGAATGTTTTATTACTCATTATAGCTAATGGATAGAATTATCATTAAACCGCCCGCATGTTATCAATGAGCGGGCCACTGTAACTTGATGATGCCCTCATATTGCTTGACGACGGGCCATTATTACGCCCGTTGTTAGGTGACGTCATAGGATAGAGAAAGATGACGTTACGTTCAATAGGCTTCTGCAAATGATAATGCCCCGAAAAATAGCGTTACCCTTTTAGCAAAGTTTATTTGTATCTAATTGTCAATCAACAGCGTGTTTTGACATTATCGGTGCAAGATGAGATTTCATAATTGCATATATTTTCTTTAACCTCGTCCCGTTTTACAATCCCTAAATAAGGCTTATATTAGCGAAGATACCGAGCGTTGAACAAGGACCAATAGCAAACATGGCTGTCAGCTTGAAAAATTCAAATGAATCAAAATAGAAAATAGAAGGATGTGTTTCTGAACACGTCATTAACGCGACACAGTGCACAAACTTACATGAACCAGTATGGCAGAAGGTCTCCGTTGTTGCGGTATGATACACACTTACCATGTAAAGAGAAGTCTGTGTACGCAGAATGAAGGATAATAAACAAAGAAATAGAGCCATCATCAGACGCGCAGGTATTGGATGGGGTAGGAAGCCTTAATCAAAACATTACTCTCTCTCTCTCTCTCTCACACACACACACACACACACACACACACACGCACACACACACACACACAAAGAAAAGAAGAAGAAAAAGAAAAAGAAATGCAGATCTGATCTTGCACCTTTAATGATTTCACAATTGAGACGTTTTCTTTAAGTGTTGGAAACATAACAACCTGTGTATACATGTTTATTGGTGACAAGGGTGATTCAGACAATACAGAAATGGTTGAGTTATGTGAAAAATGCCATCATAACCTTGCTTGCATTGTTCGTTTAGGCATATAAAGGCTCGTCTGAGTGTTGGTCTGGGGAAATCCACTCGTTGATGTACCGGGGATCAGTGAGGAACCTAGACGTTGTCTGTCAGTACAACAGAGGTGACATCAAACTATGCTCCTCGAAATCACAGATATTTCCTAATTACAATCAAGGATTTAACGGGAGGCCATTCATTGTGGCTACAAATGTGGTAAATGTTACGTGTTTACTTCATTTTAACAAGAATTTTACTCGAAAAGGAATTGCAACGAGCCGTCACACATGTCAATGTATTTTTCAAGCATCAAAGAACTTTATGAAAACCAAAGCAAATGATAAATGTTTTCGCTGGAATTGTAGAGAGAACTATCGTTGTTCTTCTTCTTTCTGCTCAGTGTTGTTTTCGGTTTTGATTTTGTTACAGGCTGTATATTTTAATTAATATTAAAGAGGAATTATTGTTATATATCAATAACATTTCACAAAGGAGTTCTTCCTTCGCCGAAAAAGCTTTCAAAAACGAGTAATTTTTCTAAGAAAGATGGAGTAATAATAATTTAAAAATATAAAGTCTGTTGAAAAGAAGGCATTTAATAAGGCAACAAAAAATCAAGTATTTGTACAAATAATGAGATGAGGGCAAAACACTTTAAGTTACTAAACCCGAAAAACTCTGGGTCGCACTTACGGACACGACATATCTATGATAGACTGATATCTTAGAATTGTGAATATCTATTGATTGAAGTATCTATTTTATATATGTATATTTTCAAAATAATATCATGTTGACGATTCGGAATAATTGGTCCCCAACCGTTTCACATTTGGTAATTTATTTTTTGGTCTAACGTATACATATTTGCGTTTATTATTTGACCTAGATGCATTCGTTTGTTAAAAAAGTAGCCCATCAAAATTTCATAGCAAAAAATTATTTCATTCAAAGTGCAAACAAACTCAAGGTATTTTTCTTGTCAGAGAATACGAATATCCCTTAGGCAATGGCGATTTTAATTGGAACCAATTATTTTTTGTGGTTTATTCTCACAATAGATTTTCATTCAAATGGTAACCTGCAGCTATAAATCAATGTTCTTATTTAACAACTAGTGGTATCCGTTCGTGATGAAGCAAGGGAATAATCAGACATCTACATATGAGGGCTTTTGCATCGATCTTCTTTTCGAAATGGCTGGAGCACTCAATTTCACGTAAGCAGATCTCACAATTGTATATTATTATTTATTCCATTTTTGTACAGGTATAGTCTGATGTCTTAAAAATGGAATTCGACAGTGACATGAAAGGAACGTATTGTCGGTGTCAGAATACATTGTATATGTATACAGGTTTCGGTGTCCGGACTTTCCGGATTTCGCTGCAAAAGATGGCAGTCGTAAATATACTCTTTAAAAAAAGTAGGGGAGCCTGAAAATTCATGTTGATACCAGGTATTAAAACAAAGGAAAGTGTTGACGACAAACATCATATGCAAAAACGTTTATGTCTGTCAAACAAAACACCAAAACACATCCTATAGCTAATACGTTCAAAGTGTCACAGACTGTGATTAGCAGACTTTTGAACAGGTAAAAACAAACCCAAATGTTTTGACGATTGACCCTGTTGGGGCCGTCCATGGCTCAAAAGGCGAAACGAACTGCTGCAAACTTTCATCAGGCTACTGGAGTACGAGTTACTAGTCAGACGATTAGTAATCGCCTTCATGCAGCTCATCTCCATGCTTGACATGTTCTCAGATGTAAAGCGTTTCAATTTGTACTTCCTTGATAGGAGTGGCCATGTCGGGCGGCGTCGAAATCACCTTCCAGCCAATCCTATCTCCCTTCAAGATCGCTAGGGGGCACGGGTGGCCCAGTCGTCTAAGGCACCGCGATTCCCTGTGCAGAGTTGCGTCCCTTGGGCACGCCAGAAACCTATGATTTTGGGTTCGAACCCCGGTTTGCCCCGATTATGTTTCTAGGTTTGTCATCACCATACCCGTGCTCGTGGGGCTTTCCTCCACATTAAGCTGACACGCCACAATGTAACTGGAATATTGTTAAAAGCGACGTTAAACCCAACCCACTCACTCACTCAAGATCGCTGGCGGTCATAAGATCTACTGTCATACTTCACTACCGGTTGCAGCATATTCTTAATTATTATTACAACTATTATTAGAAACTAATATCTCTTACAATTTGGGAAAGTTTGAGTTATTTCTGAATATCTCCTACTTGTTTTAAAGAGTATACTTGTACATGGATCTTGAAACAACCATACTTCGGGTTACTCTTAACATAAACATAGGTCACAATTTCCATGATGTCTGTGACAGGCGACTAACGGGATCGGGTGGTCGGGCTCACTGACTTGGTTGATGCATGTCATCGTATCCCAATTACATGGATCGATGACATGTATCAACCAAGTCAGTGAGCCCGACCACCCGATCCCAATTGCATGGATCGAGGCCCGTGAAGATCCGGGGTAGAATAGGTCTTCAGCAACCCATGCTTGCCGTAACAAGCGACTATAATGCTTGTCGTATGAGGCGACTAACGGAATCGGGTGGTCAGGCTCGCTGACATGGATGATGCATGTCTTCAATCCCAATTGTGTTGATCGATGCTCATGCTATTCATCACTGTATTGTCTGGTCCAAGAGCATTGCTCCTAACTGTCTTGAACTATAATACTAGTACATATTACCATCGAGAATATCACATGAGAACATAACACAAAACTACACTAAAATATCACTCTTCCCAAGTGGAAAGCACCCCATTGCAAGAAAGTTCCTTGAGTCTTAGTCAGCATTTGAAAGGTTTCCATTTTTGAAGAGTGTATCTTTACTTGGTACTTTTGATTAAATTGGAAACTAATTTTAGTTTGCAAATCGTCCTGTGATATGTTAGTGTAGTTTTCGGTAATGTTTTCATGTGATGTTCTCGATGGTAATATGTATTGGTATTATATATAATTGACACATTTCCTACCGTGAATAGCTGTAAACTTGCTGATGCTACGCTGGACAATATTTACCCACAGACACCATACAACACCCACAGTAATGGCAACTACACAAACATTCCCGATATTGTGAAACGCATATTACCAAATTTAAGCTTGTTGTAATACATGCTAATAAATGTGACAATATATGGTCCAATTAACTTCAGGTATAAACTGATAGAACCACCTGATGGAGAATGGGGCACCAATACCAATGGCCAATACAGTGGATTAATTGGTCAGCTGCAGAGAAAGGTGAATATTATGTTTGTACTTTAAGCTTAGGTTCAAGGGTAGTTTTCCTGTATGCCCTTTAAGGGTTCCGGGGCACTAGTGTGATTTGTTGGAACCATACATATTACACCGGAGAAGGAATGATCAAATGACATTTGGGTATGAATAATAATAGGAATATGATGGATAGTAATAGATCTAGAGGAAAAGCATTTCTTCGTTGCTTCTGTGGCCTCGTTGAGTGATGATGCCATAGCACTACCGCAGACGTTTTGACCGATCCTGACATTTTTATTGGTTTGTATCCTCAAGGCCTGATCAGAACTTTTGATATAACATGCAGATCACTTCAACTAAAAGGGTTGGCATCGCGATAGCTTTGAATAACGACCATTTAATATTGTGGAGGGAGTTGGAAGCGGGAGAACTAGATGGATGTCCTTAAAATACTGTTTTGTGAAATAAATTGGCTTGGTTCATCTTCTCACAGAAAATAAATGCGTGTTTTCAAGCAGAAAAAAATACCCGGTCTCAATACTGGTCATTGTTCATATGTTCACTTACTGCTTTGTCTGAAGCGATTATTAACAGTCTGTTTTGAAACTTGAATATTGCTGCCTGAAGCGTAAAAGAACATTTAAAACAACATCTCCTCACTCACACATTCGTCCAGCATGGCTGGTGGATTGAGAGCGTGTTTCCCTTGACGCGATTTCTCTCTATTGGCATTGACCGTACTTTTATAAATATAATAAAAGAATAAACTTGCGTGTCACTGTAGGAGATTGCTCGTAGTATCAACTACTGGTTTGCCTGGGGCAGGTTCCATTATGTACACGCCGACGTGAAATAGTTGGAAAAAAATAATGCTGACTGCGGCGTTAACAACAAGCAAACAATGAATGATCAGTTACAATAGCAATAAACTTGTGTTGTTTCGCTGCAGGATGTCGACATGGTGGTGGCCCCCATTTCAATGTCACACGACAGGGAAAAGGTCATGGATTCCACATACCCTTTCTATAACGACGTTGGCACTGGCGTCTATCGCATCCCTGACTCAAGCGTTAAAGAATGGTTGATTCTGTCGCTTCCCTTCAGTTGGGTGGTCCATGTATTTATAGCATGTGCTTTCGTATTCTCCGTGGGGCTGGTGCATTTCTTACACAGGTGCCAGAAGGATGAAGTAGAAGGATCAATAGACTTTTCAGCAGATGCTCTTCGTGTGTTCGGTATATTTCTCCGACAAGGTAAGTTTTAATATTTTATGACACCGATTGTTTTGATACTTTGGAAATAATCTGTGATGCAGTCTGGGCAGATGTTAAGTCAAAATGGTTATCTACTTAAAGGATGACTAGGTTGTCACAATATTTGAGTACACTGATTGCGTGTCATCCTTTCCGACTGCGTTAATAGTTACACCAGGCTCTCCACCGCCCCGCCCAGCTAGCGACTATGTCCCATTTTGACTATTCCCGTTTTATGTACTCAAAAATACGCAAAAAAATGTTCAGCCCTTAATTTGGTAATGACCCAGGCCACTCAGCTTCATTCACTAATAAAGTCATATGTTCTATTAATGACTTTATAGTTAGTTCAAAAGTTAGATAGGCTTTTATATAAGCAACATACAAGAGGAAGTATGCATAGATTACCCTTGAAGTCGAACCACGAAACGGATACACGTTCATCAGACCCGTGATGATCCGGGGTGAAATAGGTCTTCAGCAACCCGTGCATGACGTAAGAGGCGACGAACGGGATCCGGTGGACAGGCTCACTGATTTGGTTGATGCATGTCATCGTATCCCAATTGCATGGATAAAATCTCATGAATTATGTAAATCACTGGATTGTCTGGTCCGGACTCGATTACTTACAGAATATGGCCGAGTGCAGCGTTAAACAACAAACAAACAAACATCATCATGACATTGGTCGTAGGACGACCATTCAGTTCCTGAGTAGGGCACACCTCCTTCTTAAACTCTTCTACGAACTAAATCAGTTCACATAAAAACAGAAATCCTGAAAACTGACCACCATGTATATTTATTATTCAGTTTTAAATTCATATGCAGTATAATGTTTTCATATTAAATCGCAGAGCTAAATGAAATACTGCTTAACACATATGACTGTGCCTGCTTTGTGAATAAAAAATGTATGTATCTGAAATATATATGTATATATGTGTAAGATTGGATGAAAAGTGAATGAAATGATTATGGAAATATACCATACACGTGAAAGGATGCAATTTAATGCCACCATAAGATAAACATGTGAAATGCATGTTTGCATACAAGATAACTGAACGTAAGATCAGCTAATGAAATGAATAAATGCCTGCATATTACTGTTTTGCCATTTCCCATTTTGACTACTCAGACACCGAAAATCTATAAAGTGTAAGACTTCTTCAGATGTACATAGTTTGTTGTTTAACGCCGCACTCAGCTATATGACGGCGGTCTGTTAAGAATCGAGTCTGGACCAGACAATCTAGTGATTGAAATCATGAGCATCGATCAACGCAATTGGGAACGATGACATGTATCAACCAATCCCGTTAATCGCCTTTTACGGCAAGTAGGGGTTGCTGAAGACCTATTCTTCCCCGGAACCTTCACGGGTCAGATGTACGGGGGTGATAGGTAGTATCAGCGGTCACTGAGCCATGAAGAATATATTTATTTAAGCAGAAACTCACAATGAAAACTAGGCAAACCGAAAAGACACCCACAAGTATTCCTGATCAAGACTTGTTTATTTAAAGGCCGTCGTTATATAGATCGAATATTGCTTCGGCTATACCCATTCCATGGTAGGACAGCATATTTAGCTCCAATGTACCCTGAGCCCACAGTCGTGTAGGAAAAGGCTTGACATCTACAGGAAAATGTAGTCTAAATATCTGTGTACTATTTTTCTGGGACCTGTCTACGTCACGACACTCAGATGCAATATGCAGTATTTCCTTCCCATGGTCATAAGAAATCACTGCTAAAACAGAGTCGAGTGCACGATTCCGACTGTATCATGAATGTGTATTTATGAATCGCTATTAAATAAGTGTTCGCGAACAGGTGATTGTGTCCTGCCCCACCCGCATAAACACATGCAAAGGCAAGTCACCGTAAACCGAAACTTAAATAAATTATTTAAATTTATTTAAAAAAGAGTTGCTTTTCAGTCGAGATTTGTGTTTGAAATTGGATAGAATAAGTCTCAAAAGAAGAAAGCTTTATTCGTTTGTCATGAAGCACAACGCCAAAATAATGAGCTAAACCTAATATAAAAAAATAAAGTATCCAAAGATTGCTTGAAATTCCATTGCGTTATAATGTTAACCAATCATAAGAACCTACAATGTACTTACATGGAATTGACAACTCATCGAGTCTTATTGAGTTCCAAATGATATTAACAACCTCTGATGATTTGATGGTCGCATATTTTCGAGGTATACATTCCTAGTAGTAAAGTCACTTTTTTCTCAGTCATAGGTGGTGGGAACTTTCAAAATTTATAATAATATAAACAAATGTATGTTATAAAACTGAAGTGCTGGAGTTTCAACAATATTCTAAGAATGTGTTGCAATTCATTTTGGCAGAACTGACATTGAATTGCAATTTTTAGGAACAAGTGAAATCACCCAATTCGACGTCATATACGCGACATCATGGTGGTTTCATCAGTCTGTAGTTTCACTTTCTTGAGGGGTGTCCACATAACGTTTGCCTGCGAAGTACCGGTCATATATATGAGAGTTAAAAACGCAATGCGTGTCTACACATGCAGTGATATACGTTTTTTTAAAGGCTATTTTCGGTAAGTCTTCCTCACCTTTACAAACTACTATATTCTGATGGGTCAAATCACAATATGCACCTCTGAGTGAAACAGATGATTTGATATTATCGCGGAGGCTAATATTTCTGTTAAAGAATACGTCCTTCTTTCTCAATCAATGAGGCATTTTGAAATAATTATACGTACAATTATAGGCTAAAACTGCAGCGTTGTGGTTACTACAATATTCAAAGTAAGTGTAATAATAAGAGTTCCGGCAGGAAAAAGATACACTTGTGTGAGCATGAAATTAATCACCTTGCTATGTATGACTGTGACGTCATATCATTTGTTACTTCATAACAGTGAAGTGCGGTGTAGAACTAAACCTTGCAAGACTCGCTTCATTTTCAGGTGAACAATTGACTAGCCTTCGCTTAAGTTTGTGACGAGTGCCACCGGCGGGGAAGGATAGGTTCATCTTTTCGCGAACACCTGGTGTCATCACTGTTTGATGGTGATGCCCATGATATGGTCGAAATCGCCCTATCGTCCAATTTCGTAAATGTCCCGTTAATGTTGTCTTATGGAGGAGCTGTTCACATATTATCCTCGCTAACGGTAAAGCGTTCTCGTCTAATTTGATTACAAATAGAATATGGTATCAAAGAAACATTACAGATATCAAATATAATGTAAATGTATTATCATTTGCAGGTTTAAATATCAAACTACGATCCTCTTCGACTGCCATATTTGTGGGCTTACTTTGTCTGTTCGCGACCATCATCTCCGCTGTCTACTCTGGTAATCTCATCGCCTTCCTCACAGTCGCTAAGGAGACAAAGCCGTTCAACACCATCCCGGAAGTAGCCGACCAGACGGATTACACGTGGGGGATACACGGAGGGACGCTGTGGGTGAACGTGTTCCAGGTGCGCTATCACAGACACGTTCATCACTGGGAGAAGCCCTTGGGGTGTCATTAGACCGTTCAGGCAATATTCCCAAACAATTAGGGCTTGGCGACCTATGCACATCGGAAAAAGAACAAACTGTGGATAACGCATGCCATTATCTCGTAAAAGTTGACATATAGTACAAAACATTGTTCTGTGTGATCACTAGCTGTCCAATCAGAGGTTCAAATATGTCATAGGGTCTGAATGATTACCTCTGTTTTATGTAGATAAGATCTCCTCCAGGAAACGTTTGAAACTTATTATCATCATTACAATACCCGTACATAAAGGTTTGAGGTCGCGCAACATCAGGCACATATATATGGCTGAGTGAGTGAGGTGGGTTTAACGCCGCTTTTACTGCATTACAGTCATATCGCGACGTGTCAGCTTAATGTGGGAGGAAAGCCCGAAGTGACGTTTACCTCTTCGGTGAAACCCACGAGCACGGGTATGGTGCTGACAAACCTAGAAACATAATCGGGGCGAACCGGGATTCGAACCCACAATCATAGGTTTCTGGTGTGCCCAAGGGACGCAATTCTGCACAGCGAATCGCGGCGCCTTAGACCACTGGGCCGACCGTGCCAAGCGCCCCCCTCCCCATGAATATGATAAATGAATATTTAATAAGTGTAAACATAATAACATATTTTCATTTCAAATTTGTTTATGAATGCATAGGGACATACATCTTATTATCAAAGTTTCTTCGAGAAGCTGATTAAGTTTGAAAGGAAGTTGAAATTGTTTAATTGGTTTGCATGAATAGAACATTTTTTTCTGAAATAATGAACAAAACTGTTGTACCAAACCCCTATATTTACAGAGCTCAACGAATCCCTCATTTATGAAAATTTGGGATAGTATTCTGAAATCCAACCTATCAGATCCCGGTGTTCTGCATATCTCAGCGGACTACCACAAGGCGCGGATGGAAGCAGGCGGCTACGTCTTCTTCACAGAGTCGGACATTGGAAGTATATGGGCCACACAAAACTGCGACGTCAGGTTGCTCAAAGACTATTTCTACAGGATCCAATACGCCATTGGACTACCCCAGAATTCGCCTTATGGAGAATTGGTGTCTGATATGTAAGTTTAACTCGGCTTAGCGGATGACATTTCAACATATGTACTGGTTATTATACCGTAATCAAAACTGTCACACCAGACACGGTGTCTGCATGCATGTTTCACATTTTCACTCTGAATAATTTGACACACGATAACCCGGGCCCTGTTTATCGAGATTTCGGACCCCAAACAAGGGCACCTTGCCTTACCGACCATTACTGTAAGTTAGAGTAGAAGAAGCTCTACTCAAATACAAATCACTCCGAACCATTTATTCTTTTATCCGGTAATTTATTTATCTTGTCGATTTCTCAAAGAAATACAGATTGTATACAATGTATATAACAACGACATTTTGATTGTTGACCAATTGCAAACTGAATCGAATCAGTGATAAATACAGTTAATTTCATTCATATGTCGTGTCTGAACCTATTAAAGAATCCATGTGTGATAAAGTATTAACCGTTAATGAATAGTGTATCATCTGTCGTGTTCCAGAATTTCCCCCGAAATATGTTGTAAATGTATGTCTATTTCTAGAGTTCTCAAGTTCCATGAAAGCGGCTTGATGGGTGCATGGAAGCAAAAATGGTGGCCTAAGGGCAGTAACTGCTCTTTCACTCAAGTCGTCCACAAGCCAATAGAGATATCTCAACTGCAGAGTGCCTTCTATGTGTTGTTAGTTGGGATATCACTTGCCTTTACTACTATGTGCCTTGAATGCATGGTCCGCATTATCCGACTGCAAAGAGAAGACTCAAAGTAATGCCTTCCTCGTTATCGAATTCCTATAGTTACATATCGACTTATATTTGTATAGATTGATTATTGTATTTGAACATGTCTTGTCTATTAAAATGGCGAGGTGCCAATTACCATCGTTTGTAGTTTCTTCCGTCCATATCTGGAGCATCAAGCTTTTAAAGCAACTTATGCACGGGTAAAAAGTCGTCTAGGGGGAGTTAACAATTGCGTTCCTATGGCTTCCAGGGACCCTTTATCATAGGTTCGTAACGGTTCCTTAGACCTGCATCACGTTGGTCTGCACGTCAAGCTGACACGCCGTGATATTACAGTTACTGAAATATTGTTCAAATCGTTATAAAATTCATTTAAAGTCGTGGATGCCAAGAAAACGAATGGTGTTGCTGGAACAGCTCTGCCGTTTTCTATTGATATTCTTGGGAATGAAGGAATGTTGTCTAACGTTGTAGTCAGCAGAATTTCTGCCATTTCACGGTGACCTGTACAAAGTCTAATCAAGTCTGGACCAGGTAAACCAGTGACTGATAGATGAGCAACGGATCACGATGACGCGCAGCAGCTAAGACACCATCCTTACCTTAATTATGTCGCCATTCACGACAAACAAATTGTGGTTCTACCCCGGGGTCCCCACGGGTCTTTTAGGTCCTGACTTTATTGAACACTCGAATTCCATTCTCAGCTCATTCTAGGGAGTATGCAACCCAAGCTGCCTTATGAGGTGCCTGGAGGCATATTCCGAACAAAGGGGACACCACATGTGCTTCGTGTGTTTCTGTCTGCAGCAAGGCAGAAGTCCTAGAAACTCTCTGAAGTCGAGCTTGCCGAACACGGTCAGCTATTAACCAACCAACCAAGTAAAATCCAGAAGGAAGCGTTAGGTGTTAACATTCTCTGACTACACAGTGTCCTTTAATATGATACAACCTTCCCCGTCGATCACAAATAATCCTGTAAGAAAGTGCTTCCTTTCGTCAGCTACAAATAGTACAGCAAGAGAGTACTACCTTCCTTCAACCACAAATAGTCCTGTGAAAACGTACTACGTCCCTTTAGAAAGTACTATAGTCTTTCAACTACAAATAGTCCTGTAAGAAAGTGCTATCTCCCTTCAACAACAAAAAGCCTACTAAGAAAGTACCGTGAACCACAACAAGTCGAGTAAGTAAGTACTACCTTCCTTCAACCACAAACAAATCGTCTTTGAAGAATTAGCTCTTTTAGAAAGTGCCACGTTCCGTTATCCACAAAGAGTCCTGTAAGAAAGTACTACCTTCCTTAAATCACAAAGAATACTGTAAGAAAGTAATACCTGAAGTTCCTTAAATCACAAAGAATACTGTAAGAAAGTAATACCTTCCTTCAACCACAAAGTCCTTTTAGACAGTGCTACTTTCCTTCAACCACAGTCATGTAAGAAAGTACCAAATTCCTTCAACTACAAACAATTCTGTAAGAGAGTGATTTTGTCCTACAACTGCGAACATACCCATCAGAAAGTACTGCGTTCCTGCGACCACAAGTAGTCCTGACAGAAAGATAGGTTTTTACACAACGTGTTGCACAATGTGTGATACAGCTGGTATCTTCAATAGTTGCTAAAAATGTTATTGAATGGCTTTTGTCCGGATCGTCCAAATTATCAGGAGAGATGATCGATAAATCCAGTTGACGATTAAGTAGATGTCTTAATTATAAACAGCAAATTGACACAAAATAAAGTTATTAATACATTCGAATTATATTTGGGAGTTACACATATGTACAATGATTTCAATATGGAGTTGTTTCATCTTATGTTGTACACCTCTTGTATTTTATTTACATACCTGTTCAAATGTTTCGAAAAGTAATATTAACCGAAGATCTAATGTCAATTATCTTTGACACTGTGGGCCTCCTTCCCACCCTAAGCTGACATATATAATAAAACAATACTGACCAAAGTCACTCATTCATATATGCATGTATGTGGTATTTTATGGTGCTTCAAAGCAGCATACACGTGAACCATGAACGAGTTGGTTGAGTGGGTTATATCGCTGACTTTGTGTGCTGGCGATAAGGTGCCTCATTTTGGCAGTGTGGGTTCGAATCCCGGACAGGACTCAACCCCAAAATGTACGAGAATCTGTACTTTACTCAGAAAGTGTTATCCCAAATATAACATTTGTTACATGAAAGTAAACACTCTCTAAAATTACATCACCACTATTACTAATCCATTTGCATTATTACCGTATACCAGAGGAAATTACCATTACAAAACGGACGCGATTGATAAAAAAGGTCAATTACATGTATATCAAAATGTGTTGGACCATCATCCTGGATGTTTAGAGTAAAAAAGTAAGTTGACATATGTTTGAATATTCGTCAGATATCAGTCCCTAAGTATATTTACACATTGCATCATAGCGAAACACGAGGAACACACACAGGCCGCAACAGTTACAGCTCTTTGCGTTATGATTACGAGTAATATTATGTTTAAGAAATCATTCAGAAGTAGTGTTCACAGAGAACACAGTTTTAGAGCTGCTTAAATAACTACATTTCTTCTTCTCGTTGTCTTCAGCACTGTTGAATAGGTTCTTTGTCGGGCACACGTCAAAAACACAGCTGAATAGGTTCAATTCAGGCCACACGCCTATTGTTGGCTGGTTCATTGGGCCTATTTAACAATGCTGATTACACTAATACATCCATATTGCCGTTTTCATGATTTAAAACGGGTCGTCTGTTTGATGTTCATTTTCAACGATAACCTTTTATTCATTTCCACAATAATGACCCGAACATTTTCCAGAACCAAAATAAGGAATGCCAGGAAGAGTCCAATGAGGAGCACATAAAATGCACTCTGTAAGTCTTCTAACTCGACCACACGGGTGTTCACTTTCACGTTGTCTTCACAGTGCTCATCACCTGGCCACCACTTTCTTCTCAACAAACTAAGGAGACCCGCCTTTTCGAACTTCATCAGACTTTGCAGAAAAAAGAAAAAGTGATATGTGTAAATAAAGCGACAAAACCCATTCCATATCCAAAATAAATAAAGCAGAGTCGATTGTACGACTCCGACTACATCATAAGCAAGCGTTTATGAATCACTATCAAATAGTAGAAATTCAAAGTTCACCCTGCCCCATCGGTGGCACCCGTCACAAACACATGCAATGGCAAGTCAATAAGGAATACCATATAAGTGTGATAGCGCAGATATTCACAATCACTTCATGTAACATATTACACATAGGATGTGAATTGGACTTAAAACAACAATTTCAACCATGCTATTTGACAAATGTAATAAGGACACGTGAGAAGATATGCACGCGGAAAGATACGCCCACAGCATTGACAGGTTCATTATTGTTATGGTGAATATGATTTGTGCAGCTGGCGTGGAGTCATCCGACTGATAACATCATCACCATGTCATTTTGCTGGTGAGGTTAATGTCTTTGCTCCGATGGACAAGACCTCCCACCTTGGATCAGAGGGTCCTTCGTTCGAATTCAAACACAGGCCTCAAACATGTTATGTCCGCTGCATTGGTGCACAACGAGTCTCCATGACCTTTTCAGAAGTAGTGAATCTCACTCGATTGTCTTTTGATATCAAATATTTCTACACGCGTCGATACAAGTGTAAAGCTCCGAGGCTTGATGAGAAGTTTTCAGCTTTTATCGACGAGTGTTGATATATTTCATATCAAAGACACAAGGATGAAATTTTATTTATCATCCAACATTATTCTTCCAACATGTTCTGTTTGTAGACAGTAATAAGCAACGTTTTAGTGTAGAAAATACTGCTGACCAGCAACATTAGCAGAGCTATTAGTCATGAAGCCTATCACAGTGGATCACAAATGTCACAGTGGTCTGCAAAGCATTGTGATGCAATTTTATTGCAGCGATATCTCACAGCAGTGATCGCTTGATCTCAGTAAAGCGACATCGTCTGGGAGGCAATTCTTTTTGATAAATGGATACTCACACATTGGAAAACACGTCGCGGTAGGGGGAGTGGTTGGGGAGACCCATGCCGTAGGTAATCTGTCTGAATGTCTCCTCCAGTAGTGTAAGTTGACAGTTCTCCTGAACCCATATTTCCATCACAGACCTGCCGGATTGGGAAGTATTGAGTAAGTTTGGGTCTATGCTGCTTCTATCAGATTTCGGCGGGGGACACCACAGATGGGCTCCACACTTATTGTAGCCAACTCAAGCCTGTATTTCGTACGAGGGCCAAATCACGATGGGGGGGGGGGGGGGGGGGACACCAGAAATGGGCTTCACACATATTAGAGCCAAGTCAAGTCTTTCTTTCGTATGAGGGCTACTGGCCCATATACACGACGTTTACATAAATATATACACCAAATGTTTACATAATAATGTACCAGCGTTTATCATGTCTTTCACATTTATTCTAGCTTTGTAGGGGTGGCACCGGCGAATTGGTGTGTCGAACGAACGCTTCAGTCACGAGGGTTCCCCCGCCGACCCTGAACAGTACCTCAGGTAAATAAACCGCTTGATCGATATTCATCATAACATTTCAAGCAAATATCGGGCTTATCGTCAACACCAAGCTGACATGTTGTGTTACACCGGAAAGACCTTCAAAGAAGCGTTAACCCAAACTCGCTCCCAGTCATAAGTAAAGTTATTATAAGTTACCTATACATCAACACAATTTAAATACATCTGCCGAAGACAGCTACAAAGCGGCTGCAATGTAACACTGTTCCTACGCGGGTACAAAGCTGGTCGCAAACAGCCATGATAATCTCACCTATCAGAGAAGAACACATAGTTGCCACCTTCCACCTTCTTCTTGTGGATCTTGGAGAATGGTGCGAGAACATCCGGGTCAGACTCGCTGAAGGTTCTGATCCCCTGCCACAGCTTCTGAAAGTCGCTCTGGTTCGAATTCTGAAACCAAATATTTTATGGTTGTTGTCATGTCACAAGCCAAGCCAAACCCATTTAAAGGCATATGTATGATAATAATAAAGTGTGCATAACACGCATGACATTAAAATTAAACTAGAGCGGGGAATTACATCAGTAGTACTAGTAGTAGTAGTAGTAGTGGTAGTAGTAGTAGCAGTAGCAGGTGAACTGTTGTAGATTGTACTAAGCGATGTAGTAGTTCTTGTTTAAACAATTTTAGTAGTATCGTTTTACAATTATACGAGTATTCATGATTCACAGAACTGGGATATCGACTATATCACACGTATTAATCGATAGCTTGTTTATATCCTTAAATTACGACACACTATCGTATTACTGAAACCGTAGCCCACGTCGATTTTTCTGTCTGTCAGAGATGCTCACTCACATGAAATCTGCTCTGCGGTTTCAAATTGATGACAATGGTGTAACAATAATAATCACAGGCTTATTTATTATATTTCTCTTAAAATTGAGTCAAATAATTTCTCACTATCCCTAAAAGTCTTTTTGTCTGAATAAACTTTTCAAATATAAGCGACGGAACTTTTTCCATATTCCTTAGAAATATGATGATACCAGGAGGTCGAGTAAATGTAGTGCGTATTCTGCCCCGCAAATGGCACACGCCACGAACACCGACAACATTACTTTCCTCTACTGTATTGTTTCGCTCTACATATTCTCTTTGACAACGAAAATAACTATTTAGACACGTTAGACACTGACATTGTGGGGATATATAAGATAAGAGAAAATGTTGACGAATTTCATGTCAGTAACGTATTTTAACATTATCGATAATGCACAAAGCCAAAACATAACAATAAACTAATCTAAACACCAATTCTAATGTAATATTATTTACTGAAATATAGGCACACACTCATAGGATACAACCAACAATACAGTCAGAATCGTAAATCGACTCTGAATTTACCAGATATATCTTGTGGCTAACGAAAGGGTTTTATCGCCTTTATTCAGCTGTAATGAGAATATTATGAGTAATTACCGCTATCTGCAGCTGCCATAAACTACCGTTAATTGTCCCCCATCTATACTGGCTCTGTTCAGCCATCTCCCGGGAAGTCTTGAAAGGTACGGTCTCCCGAGATATGGTCAGAAACGCTATGAGGTTCCCGCTGTAGGCAGCTGATACCACGATGCAGAACAAAGAGAGAAATGACACCAGGACTCTGCCACTGATTGTCATCGGCTGGTCGTGGCTTCCTGAAAGCATTAAATATGTAACGATGAGCATGCCTTTGATAGGGATATTTCTACTTACAAATGCTAATACATAGAAGTATCTGTCGAAACATATCAGTATCCCTATGCAGTGTTGAGAAGTACATTATTACATATGAGCTTAAAGTAACCGTGATCACATAATTTATTGATAACTGTATGATATGAATAACGGTTACGATAGGCTATATGGATGATCACGTTGATTACACAACAGACCACTTAATCGGACGCTTGGAAAGCGTAATGCCGGTTTAAACTCGAGTTTATCACCGTTTGGAAAGGTATATCTCTAATTGGGAATGAAAGTAGACATTTCGCCATACATTATGGACAAAGTATTACAGGGAGTTAGTATGGTTTTATGCGTTATGACCTGGGGTAGAAGAGGTCTTCAGCAACCCATGCTTGCCATAATAGGGGACTACGCTTGAAGAGGCGAATAACGGGATTGGGTGGTCAGGCTCGCTGACGTGGTTGATGCATGCCATCGTTTCCTAATTGCGCGGATCGATGCTCATGATATCAATTACTGGATTGCCTGATCCAGACTCGATTATTTACAGACCGCCGTCATATAGCTGGAATATTGCTGAGTGCGGCATTAAACAACAAATAAACAAACAAAAAGCAATATTGCAGCAATATTACGTCGGGGGACACCAGAAATGGGCTTCACACATTGTACCCATGTGTGGAATTCAGCATGATAAGCGCTGAATGTATGTTGGAGTTTTTGAATTAGCATGAATAATGTATGTATTCATGATATACAAGGACATATGTCCAGAGGTACATGCTAGCGTTCAATGTTCAGTTTTGAAAACGCTTAACTGCACCCGGTAAAGGTTATATGTTGAAGATCAAATTAACGTACCCTTTTCGTACTTGCACGTTACACTGTGTTGAATAATCAGACAATACACCTAAATGTTACATAAACGATTGAGTGAGTGGACAATATAGACAGCAGCATCGCGGCGTCCTGTTAATAATGTCCATATATCCATTAGCAGACATTATATGCCAAGGAGGCGGTGTTGGTTATTGACTGGGACGAAATGAAACACCTTCACTGAACAGGTAAATACACTGTTGCATTCGTTTGGCATGACGGGGGTAACGAAGACTGGGAAGAAGCTTGTTGAAACATGAGTACGACCCACGTCATCAAGGAACGATAACATACAACCAGCCTGGTCAAAGAGTCTGACCACTCGAACACCATTTTAGGTGGATTTGACAACATGCAAGGGGATCTGAAGGTCTTCTCTGCGTATTGCACGAACACACGAATAGTGAAAACACTTCCTTGTAAGTTTGGTTGAATTATCGCGTAAATGATTGAATTGGCATAATGCACGGACAAACTTACGCTACCAACAGATGTGTTTCGCCCTGCATACATACCGTTCTTCAGAAATATTCCCCATATATACCAAAATGAGTCTTCTGCAACCCGATCGTCTTCTTTTCTCTGTTGACGTTTAGCTATGTGTTTCCTTCTTTCGTTCTCCATTACATATAACAGCAGTGTCAAACCAGGAACAACTGTCCCGAGACACACCAAAACTTCCCACTTGAAGGGTTTCAGTAGCGTCGCCCAGCGTCTCAATCCGGGTCTTTTAAAGATGGCGCCTGCAGCATCGTGGAAGTATGGGTACGTGAAATCCATCACAGTTTCTCGATCTTCTCGAACGGTCAGTGGGGCCAAAACCATGTCCACCTCCTGTGGACATTGACCATGATGTATTCATGCATTCGTCGCGATCAGTTCTACAATTTGTATAAAATACACATTCGTGAGGTTGTCTGATATTGTATTGCATATGTCAAATTTGGAAGCGGGTGATAAATATAGATGGGTAAAACTGTGAACAAACAAACCAACCCCTTCTTATTTTTCTCACACAATTAAGATAGTTTTTTTGCTGTGTTTCTTAGCTTTCAAGCATGTTTAGGATCATTTGCTCAGCGGCTTGGACCCCTTCGTTGTGATAGGAGCCACTGGTCTGAGCTTTGTACATCCATTTATCCTTGATTATGATCCGGGCTTTTAAACAACATTTGCATGTACTTTCCAGTCGGCTTCACTAATAAACGTGATGACTCGAAGTGGTGTAAATGAAATCATAATATTCAGAGGAGTGTTAAACTCACTCTGGTTTGAACTAAACACTGGGTATAATTTGCTGATCTTCTATTCCGTTAATCTATAGTTACCCCGAAACACCGAGCACGCACCACAAAGGTTTTTAAACCAACATCCACTCGCTAACCTGTGTATCACTTCCCGTATACGAGTTGTTAATGACAGCGTCATGTCTCGAACTAATGAAAGCATCCAGTGCCTGATTTAATCAATAGTCGCGTGGTTGCTAATGCAAATTCTAACACAACTCGTTTTTTTTATTCCTTGTAAAGCACAGCAGTGCATATGCATTCATTTTGTTTCATTTAAAAACAGTACCACTGCACCGTTGTGCATGCTTAATGTTGACAAACAGATAATATATCTCTGGGGAAACCATTGCATTGTTGGTGTTGTTTCCTAGGCGATGTGTAACATTTTGAACGATGGTTTAGGGCCTCATACATGTATCATGTTATCCACCAAGAACTCAATCTAATTGCAGCACAATGAATAACGGCAGTAATTACAACAATTAAAGATAATGGTATCTTTAATATCAGATCACTACCAGCTCCTTAACTGTGTTACCTTGAATTGTACTTGTCTGATCAGCCCATTCCAGGAATCGTTCTGAAAGGTCCCCCACTCACCGTCCGGGGGCTCTGTGAGTCTGTACCTATTAAACCATCAGTCAGGTACCATTAGCTCTGCTTACCGAACCCCTCAAACCTTTACATGAGTTAACTGGTTAAAGGAAAGATTCAGATTTATAAGTGAGTGCACTGGTGATGTTGTGGTGTGTGTTTTGTTTCTGAGAAAGATTTGTCTTTCATACACTCAATTTGACATATGTTTATGTAGCGTTGAACTACTACTACTACTACTACTACTACTACTACTACTACTACTACTACTACTACTACTAACAATAATAATAATAATAATAATGATAATACCATCACCAATAACAACAGGTGAGGTGAAATTGGATTTAAGGTCGCGTCCAAGATCATTGCACTAATAAAGCGACGTGCATGCACGTGTGTGTGTGTGGCTGTTTGTACTAGACCGGACTGATGCCGATTTATAGTGCTAGTCCACTGAGATACCATGCCGCAGTTTAACATGAATACCCCCACTCAGACACAGTACACTGACTCCGAGCCGACCAGTCCATTTTTTAGTCCAGTAATGCCGAGCGCCAGACAGGGTAAAAACAAGTTACTGTACTATCTTTTAATGTCTTATGGTATGACGCGGCCGGCCAGACCTTCATCTCTTCGGGCGGACGCTCTACCACTAGACCACGGAGGCCGTCTGATAACAATACTATATATATGTATATATATATATTTGATATATAATTAATTATATAAAATCCGGTATTTAAATTGGATATATGTTATTCGAAAATGTTCGTGGCCTAATATTGGACAAAGGGTGCGTCAAAACGCAGCTATTGTCGCTTTGAAACGTCTCAAACGGCATTGATTTCAAACTTGTTAAAAAATGTTATGGAGGAAACCAATAAAGCAAACTGTACGTGCAAGTTTTGTCATTCGTAACTCGTAGTAGTGGCTTTAAAAAGGCAAACATAAGCCAATAATTTGTCATTCAATTGTCAACATTTTTCAAGTTCGATAATGCCTAGACTCAGCGCTGAAGATCGGAACATCGCCAAAGGACATATCCAAAGAGGGGAATCGCCGTTGCCTGTTGCACGCCACTTCAACGTCCACCACAACACCACTTGCCGCCTTTGGGACCGATACACACAGTTCATCGCAGCCTTGTGGCCTTATGTGACATGACAACGAACAGTTTTCAATGCCTTCGTACAACGACAACATGTGACGATCGACCTCCAAAATTTCATATCTGTATCAATGATATTGAATTAAATATATCGACTTTATTAGGTACAATAAACATACTAAACATCTACCCGTGCGTGTAATATATAATATAAACAAGTGATTTCATCAGGTGTAAAAGAATATAGATATTCGTGCTTGTCAAATCTCCATTATCCTTTACACGAACGAAATTATGCTTTTAGCACGACAAATACGCGAATGAAAGTTAAATATGGCGATCTCTCTCGATTTCAGAGATTTCCTTTGTTTCCGAACTGGCTACACTTGTGAGCGAATGTAGGACACAATATCAGAGACATATGTTAATGGGTATTGTGTTTGAACCAGGGTGACCCAACGATGACTCAGTAGGAAGGCATAACATCATCTCTTCATTTGACCGGACTCGATTATTGATTACAACTGATCAAACAAGAAAGCGATTAAAAGGTGCGATTATGCTTCACTTTGCATTTACTGAAATGAGCTGTCATCTTTTTTTGCACAAATCCAATCCTTTCAAACAGTATCATGAACTGTGTGGATAATATTTTAATTTGCTAAAGGCATATGTCTACTCTTTGCCATCATGCATCAACAAGTTTCAGAGGATGTGATTATCTAATGTTTGAATGTTAAGGAAATTATATTTCATACATTTGTTTATAAATATTACATGCGCTTGATCCTATCCGCTCCTGATCGTAGTCACTTATTCTGAATTTCATTTTGTGTCTCGTTTCCGGTTTTGGAGTCAATTATACCAATCCAATTTCAGGAGAGATGGCAAAACAAAACGATAAACATGTTATTCATAATCATCGACATCAACTGCTGTAGAGGATAAGTAATTAATACCTTGGATGGATATAACTCTTATTGAGATGGGAAATTGTATCGCAACAGCAATATATAATTAATACCTTGAATGGATATCACTCTCGTTGCGATGGGAAATTGTATTGCAACAATAATACCCACGTCAAGAATGCATTGTATAATCTGTGTACTTGAAGTCTTTCCTTTGTTGGAACGTTATCGACTTCATGTTACATCTCCCATGTTGCAGTTGATTAGTTCAATAATTAGTTTGTGAATTAGTGCGTATTGTTTGATACCGCTAAAGCAATATTCCAGCAATACCACGGCGGGTGACGTCACAAATGTCCTCCGGTAACCATGTGAGAAAACGGACCCAGGAGTGCTAACATAGCGACAACCACTTGAACAACAACAACACCGTCCCTTCACGATTACACGAACGAGGAGAGGTAACAATGGCATCAAAATAGCTTCGCGGAAAGTGACGCTCACGTTTTCGAAATATATTATCTTGGTTAAATAAAGCATTATCATTATATTCTTGTGACTTATTTTTATAACTCACGTGAAATTTAGTGCTTCAGCAACATTCGAAAGGAGATCTACGCACAGTCCGACGAATTCAACATTGGAACCATTTCGTAGTATTCGCACGAAGGGGGCGTACTGAAACACAAATTGTATCTGTACCATTTTCACAAGAGTATTGAATAAATCTCTGTGGTTGTGAAAGATATTTTCAGAATACACAAAAATGTACTGCTCGATTGGTGGTACTAAAACAGTTTAACATTTCTAATTTTAATAATATTTTATAGAACAAATGTGTGTGAGTGAGTGTGTTGGGTTTATGGCCGTTTTTTACAGTATTCCTGTTATATCACGGAGTGTCAGCTGACAAACCTAAATGTGGAACCATAATCGGGGAAAACCTGTCCTTAATTTAACCATGTCCATCTACCAGACATGATAGTTGTACAAGTAATCAACTTGTGGGTGACGTATTTTTTATTAAACATGTTTGTATTCATTATTGATGCCATGCATGGCTGTCAAATTATGTTACGCTGTCCATTGTTTGATTATTTCCATTTATCAAGATGGACTAAGTGGACTAACGTTAATTAAACACTACCAACCTCCTTAGTTGAGACTGTGAGTTGGCGTCCATTAAATCCCGTCTTTAGGTTAGGAAACAACTCCCTATTTAAATGGGTGTCCCCCGTTAGATCGAACTGACCAACCAGGCTCAACATCCGACCGTGGTCCTTGTAAAGCAGTGTGTGTATCGTCCCATTCCAGAGACTTGATGTTGTGTTCTGGAATAAAGAACGGCGACATGTAACTATACAGCAACAATACTTTTTCCATAATCATAACACATGTCTACTAAAGCAGAGTCAGTCGAAGGATTCCGACAACACCCCGAGCATGTATTTATGAACCACTATCAAACAGTGATGACCCCAGATGTTCCCTAAAAAGCGAGCGTATCCTATCCCACCGGTGGCACTCGTCATAAAAACACATGCAAAGGTTGTCAAATATTCAACACTAGAACATAGAGTGAAAAGAAAGTATTGCATCGGGCATCATTTTGGTAAAAGGCAGGTGGAACTGGACTGGCAGTCCAAGGTATCGTTCATTCTGAGTGTACATAACTGGGCACCAGAGATCTGTTGTCCTATTGTCCAAACAACTGCCATCGGGTACTGGGATCTGTTTGGGTCCTGGATATTTATATTGCTCATACAAGCATCATTTGTTGTCCAATTGCAGCTACAACTGTCATTGGATATTGTGTATCTGTTGTTTTATTTTCCTTCAGCTATCACATGGCACCGGGTATTTGACGTCCCATTGTATCTAAAACTATCATTGGGTACTCGGTATCTTTTTTCCTATTGTCCCTACAACTATCATTGGGCACTGTGGATATGTTGTTCCATCGTCCTTACAGCTATGATTGGCACTGGTTAATTGGTGTCCTAATATCCATAAAACTACCCTTAGGCAATGGAGACCTGTGGTCCTTGTGTCCCTACAACTATCATTGGGAACCGGGGACATGTTGTGACAATGACCCTACAACTATCATTGGGAACCGGGGACCTGTTGTGACAATGACCCTACAACTATCATTGGGAACCGGGGACATGTTGTGACAATGACCCTACAACTATCATTGGGAACCGGGGACATGTTGTGACAATGACCCTACAACTATCATTGGGAACCGGGGACATGTTGTGACAATGACCCTACAACTATCATTGGGAACCGGGGACCTGTTGTGACAATGACCCTACAACTATCATTGGGAACCGGGGACATGTTGTGACAATGACCCTACAACTATCATTGGGAACCGGGAACATGTTGTGACAATGACCCTACAACTATCATTGGGAACCGGGGACATGTTGTGACAATGACCCTACAACTATCATTGGGAACCGGGGACCTGTTGTGACAATGACCCTACAACTATCATTGGGAACCGGGGATTTGTTTTGACAATGACCCTACAACTATCATTGGGAACCGGAGATTTGTTGTGACAATGACTCTACAACTATCTTTTGACACTGGGGATCTGTTTACCTGTTGGCTCTACAGCTATTATTGGGTAAGGTAGATCTGATGTTCTATTATCCCAAAAACTATCATTGGGTACTGGGAATATGTTGTTCTGTTGTCGCTACGCAGATAATTGTTTTACTTCCTTTTTTCTGTCCATAATTACTGATTCACCTCGTTTTTATGCCGAGCCGCTGTAACCCTACAGTATATGTCAGAAGCTCATTTCAAGACAATCTAATATGCATCGCTTACAAACATATATGTTGTTTGTATTTATTCTCCACATGCATATAAGTCTCCCAATATAAATAAACTATTCGTGTAAATCAATAGTACATTACCGGTTTTACATTTTTAGATTCCAGTTTCATTTGTATAATCATTTGAAAACCCATTACAGTCCTTTCTACCTGGTGTGATGTCATTGCTGTGTCGTTCTGTCTCGCTGGTTCCAATGTGTCACAGAGGGATGACACGACCTGCAAAAAACGTTTGTATTTTCAGTCGATGGAGTCACATAATATTCAGTGAGATGGGTTTGGCGACACTTTGAACGGAATTTAAGTATGTCACGTTGAAACAGCTTACAAAGAGAAGAACACTAGAATTGACACAAGTCGTAGAGTATTTCCGACTTTGATCCACTTCCTGGCATTGTGTTTTTAAACCAAATATTATAATCAAGGGCAAATCACAACCAACGATTCTGGTTCGACCAATGGATACAACACTGCATTGCAATTTTTTAGGCTTCGACCACTGACTCCCCCGATTACCCGTTATTTAATAATTATTCATCAACTGTCATCACAGTGCTAATTGCATCTTTTTATACTTATCCAGAGCTTATAGAGCCAAAGAGAGGGACACATAAAAAAACTGAATATGAAAGTTACATCTTTGTTCAATATTAGATCTACATATAAGTGAGCGAGTGAGCGTCTGAAATATACTTGCTGTACCAAGGATGCATGTACATAATTGAATCTGGAGAGGCATACAAGTGAAGAAAACCATGATCAATTAATGAGTCACATCAACCACGAAGCATAACCTGATCAGAAAACCATTAGCCTCATTCTACACTGATCCCATCGGTCATCTTTACATAAACAGCATAGGGCAGAGGAAATTGTTGTCCCATGAGCCATTTTCAACACATGTTTCAACTGTAGTGAAACCTCGTTATTCCGGTTTCCTTCCGGGCGAACATTGGTGGTGATGTCCTGACTCAAACAATTTCAGCCGACGTGATATTGTTGACATGATGCTTAATGCTGAATCACAAGAATGTCATAAAACGTTATACTATAGCTACCTTCCACGATGACGTGTCAAATATTTCCGGATAGCTGACAACGACTACGTTATCGAGGAGTGGAGATATGTCTTCCACGACATGACGATGTGCAGCTGGTAACACCACAATCCACGATGTCAGAGATATTATCCCTGTCGATCTGTCGTCCATTGTGGAAGCCTGGAAAATAGCGTGAACTAATTGGGAACTATATATCACTATCTAACCACGAATAGGGATAGACGCATGGTCATGGTCTTCGGCCTCTGCATGGCGTATATAGTTAACGGAACATATCATATTCACTGTTGGAAAATGGGAAACACATAGAAATATTGAAGATTCATGGTTATGAATGTTTAAGTAAAACTGCTTAATTGGATCAAAATACATCGTTTACAAAGGTGGTAGACTACGGTGGCCCATAAATAAGTATTTCCACCGCGTTGGAAATACTTTTCAGTATTTTCATTTTAGTTTTTGACATTTTCGCTTTTGTTTTTGACATTTTCGTTTTTGTTTTTGACATTCCCATCTTAGTTTTTGGCATTTTCGCTTCACATCTCAGCGATTCAATAGCTACTTGAAGTACATTTTCCATGGTTTCGGTTGTTTTTATATATGATTTATCACATAGTTGTATGACGAATTGTGTTTATTTGCAAAGGGTTACGATAAAAGTAAGTGAAAGATCAAAATATTGAAAAACAGACTCCATGTCCCTTATGGGTCACTGCAGTAGACATCTAAAACATATCCTCCTACATCGACACACTGTAATGTATCTGAGTCACTGAGTGTTTTGTTGGTATCAGGTGTGATCACTACATTGTCCACAATGGTCGGGGTACATACAAAACGTCATTCCAAATTCATTATTCCCTATGACCTACATGTAAGTTACCAGTCCCCCCATGGCTACATGATCCGATCCTGTTACATAACTCTAGTTAAAGTGACAGTGGAACCTTTACAAGACAAAAGAGACAAAACTATTTCCATAATTACAAAGAATATCTGGTAAAAGTAGAATCGTGTACGATTCCGACTATATCATTATATTCCATCATTTTATAAATGCACCGTATTGGAATTTGGGAGCTACGAAATCACCAAAAACCTAATTAAAAAACTTTAATGGAACTTGGGTATGTAAATATGACGTAGCTCAATGTACATGGAGGCCATCGTACACCGCTGGTCTTTTGTCTGTTCCATATTAGATTTATGGGTTACTGCGCGCCGCAGTACACGTTGAAGTACTACTGACTTCTCGCCTCAACACAGGTCCAATGTTACTGTCTTGCAATAAAGGATAATCAGATTAATATTTAAACTTCTTAATTGCTACCACATGCACTCAAAAACTCAACTTTACGACTGTTTTGAAATTCCCTTTTTAATGGTAAATTCATAAGTCTACCAGATAATATATTTATGAAAAATGTATTTGATACGTTCCTACCACAAAAACCCACCACTCAGTTTGCATCGTGCTAACAAACACAAGGCATTGATCGGCATCCGATCACACTTAAAACCATCAGCCGGCTGTCACCCGCCACTCTCCAATTTATATTACATGTACAAGTCAGACAATCAGCACGATGAGCCGTTCTAGCGGTTGGCTGTATTTGTAGTTTTAATAGGCTCGGGGTATATATAATCCCATCAGTTGGGCTAAACATCTACTGGATACTACTGTCTTCCTGGAGTCTTATGAAGGTATTAGTATTGCTCCCTATCTACATGAATGGATACTTAACATTCTCAGGTACATGCATGGTTAATTAATATTCTCTGGATATGCTCTCTATCATCTACATGTGGTTATACATATATGTGTACACAATAGATGACTCCAAGGTATATTTTCGATATTCTGTGTTTGATGGCTGTTAAACTGGTTACCTTCAGTAGTGTTCACGTGCTTCCGCACACAGTTGATAAATCTACTTTTTGTCAAAAAATTTCAAATTATATATGCTTAGGTTTTCTAATTTGCTTTATTTCTGTGACCTTTCTTCTGGTATTTTCGACTTGCTTGAGTAAATATCCTTCTCACTGCTTGAACATGGGTAACGCGACTTGAACAAAAGATACTTGAGTTAAATGTCTTTCCAGGGAGAAGTCATCAAAAGATTTATCTCTATGCTGACAACCAGCTTCGTTCTGACTTAGAGAAGTAATGGTTTTAAAGAATCTTTACCAAGACGCCCTGTAAATATTTGCGACAATCCCGTGACAAATCATCGCTCCACGCCTACATACGATAACACGCAATCGCCATTTTAGTCGGCTAGTACAACAAGCAAAATGTACTGTGACAATATCTAACTACTTCATTAAGCTTCATCTCTGATATCACAGAAAATTATCTGTCTAATTGCGTAAGTCAGCAATGATCAGTACCTTGTCCGGTGACAAACTGATCACAACAAAAACCCGATACCGATTTTTAGTCGGATCTTATCCGAGTAAAGCTTGCAACGTTAAGTTCTGATGCAAAATACACAGAAACAAGGCTTAACATTAACGTGTCCAATTCAATAACGCGTTTGTAATGTATCGCCAACGCTTAATATGATACTCCTTGTTCCGCTATACGTTTGTGTTTGTTTGTTGTTCAAAGCTGCACTCAGCACCCAGGTACATGCAGCAGCCTGCAAATAGTCTAGACAAGACAGTCCAGCAATCGATATTGTGAGCAATGAGCCACGGTAACGATGACATAAATCAACTATGATACATGAAGTCAACTCTCACGACCAGCATAGGCTGGGGACCAGTTCTAACCCTGAATCCACATGGAGCTTTAGGTTATACGATAAGGGAAGTTTTCAAAATATCCCTCAGTTTCCCTCATTATGCTTAAGGAACTGCAATGTGCTATCGCTAGATTAATCATATCACAAGACCATTAGTTATGCAGTTATTGTCATTGAACACAATATATCTACATTTATGTCAGTATACCTACGCTGGAGCCACTAAAAATACGTTTGAAGTCATCTCTTTATCGACTAATAAAAAGCTCTGTCCAACTGTCTTTGACAAATTGCGCTGATTAATATCATGGCTCATCTGTGTTTTTTGCAATCTGCCCACTAGGCTAAATTGACTTTTACATTAATCAGTAAGCGAACCAGACACTTTGTCCAATGTATTTCCCACCGCTGACAAAAAATCGTATTTTATAAACATCTACACCATGGGAACAGGTACTTCCGATGATGAAGCATCAAACTTTGTCCAATTAGAGACACTTAGCATCCCAAATGTCCCATTTCTACACTTGACAACCATATGTACCACTTACAATTCATCTCCTGCCTGCTTGTTGCAGATGTTTGGGGACCAAGTCACGGGATCATTAATAATATATTTGATACAACAATATTCCAAGGGAAATCATTTGCTTATCTATCTGTGATTCTGACACTAATTAAGTACAATCCTTACACTTGTGAGAACGCGCCTTATGATGCGGATGCTGCCTATTATAAGGAAGTTCTTCTTGTCTTCTTCCTCAGTGGTGTATGCCTCCGCCAATATGTCGTTGATGTTGTCCCTGCTTCCAACCAGGTACATCGCAAGTTTGGTCTGAAGTGGTCCAGAGGTAAGTTCAGTTACAACATCATCTGAAAAACAATTAGCAATGCCAAGTGATAATCACTATAATCAAGGTAGCCTAGTCGTCTGAAATCTGAAACAACGAATCAATTATTAACAGCTATCCGGATGGTACTCGGTATGCCCACTCGTTTGAGGTGCCGCAGTTCGTCTCCCAAGTGTACGTCCTTTGAAGTACGCCGTTTCTCAAGTGTACGTACTTTGAAGTACGCCGTTTCTCAAGTGTACGTACTTTGAAGTACGCCGTTTCTCAAGTGTACGTACTTTGAAGCACGCCGTTTCTCAAGTGTACGTACTTTGAAGCACGCCGTTTCTCAAGTGTACGTACTTTGAAGTACACCGTTTCTCAAGTGTACGTACTTTGAAGTACACCGTTTCTCAAGTGTACGTCCTTTGAAGCACGCCGTTTCTCAAGTGTACGTCCTTTGAAGCACGCCGTTTCTGAAGTGTACGTACTTTGAAGCACGCCGTTTCTCAAGTGTACGTACTTTGAAGTACACCGGTTTGGCCCTGATTGGTTCACTCACTCATTATCCGGTTGGTTGGTTGGTTTGTTGTTTAACGCCGCACTCAGCAATATTCCAGCTATATGACGGCGGTCTTTTAATAATCGAGTCTGGACAAGCATAGTCACCTTTTACGGCAAGCATGGTTTGCTGAAGACCTTCTACCCCGAAATCTTCACGGGTCCACTATCCGGAGAATCATGACAAGTCACTAACATTTACAAACGTTTACAGTAGATGTAGTGTTAAGTGACACACTCAATGGTTACACATATAGATATAACGTGTATGTCCTTATTATTGTGCCCGTGTGTCTTGGCCCCACGCATGAAGGATTGTCATGACAAATGTGTGTCCAATTGATTGCTATAATCAGTCTGAGAATGGATAACATCCGTTCCCAATTGTAATCACGCATTCGTTGTAAATTACATGTAAATTGATATTTGATCACCTTGTTCATAAGGATATAAAAATAAAGGATTATATTCTTGATATCCACAAACTATGTCCTGTACATCAATCATGTGATAAATGCCACATGGACTGTTTCCGACAGATTCGTGTCCGATTTCATATGTAACCTTCATCAACCGATCCGATTTTATGGAGAGTGAGTGAGTGAGTGAGTGAGTGAGTGAGTGAGTGAGTGATACATGTAACATGGTGTTAAAATGGGATTATCACAATCAGGGCCTATCTGTGATTCGAATCTATTGCTCACGAATCCTGGAACGACAAGGGAACACGACTCTTCATCTTATAGACGCCTGGGTACCCTCAGATCGAGATAAAATGATACTGATTTAGTATAAGTAATGGTATTAATGACCATTATTATATTAACTATTTGAGTATATTCATAGAAGCCAAAACATCACTGATGGCGAAAGCTAAAAATGGTACCCATACATTTAATACATATGTCGAAATGCCTTATTTCCCTCAGTTTTTATTTGTTTTCATACCCAGACTTTCGTTAAGGCACACATGACATTATAGCCATTGTTAGGATTTTGTTAAAACCATTCCACGTCTCTCTACCCTGAATTCTGTCTACTCCGCTCCATTGATCGCAGAGGAAACAATAGCAGTGTGCGTCGGATGTATTCAGTATGTATCTAATGGGGGAATTGTGCTCGTATCCCATCGGTAGCACCCGTCACAAACATATGAAATGGCATGTCAGGTTTTCACCTGATCACGAACAAACACGGAAACACAACGGTAAAGGTCAAGGTAAGGAATTGCATCGGACATCGTTTTGGTCACGCATGCGTCAGTTTGGAAATGTCCTCCACGTGTTAATGGCTACCCTAATATGTACGCTTCGCTAAGGTTTTGAATGCTGTGGCCCTGATCAAACAACTTTTGAGCAAGGATGTAATGGTAGCCTTTTAAATCTTAGTAGAAAGAGCGGGGGTACGTTGGCCCAGTCGTCTCAGGAGCACGCCGGAAACCTATGACTGCGGGTTCGCCCCGATTAGGTTTCTACGTCAGCTCGTTTGTGCTCGTTGTTTTCACCAAAGTGGTAACCGTGATTTCCTTCCATATAAAGCTGACACACCGTGATATAACTGGAATACTGTTCAACCCTGTGTTAAACCCACCTCTCTCACTCACTCACTCTTGGAAACGGTCGATTGTACAAGCTGAAGCTGGAGTTGTTGGAATATTGCTCGACATACAGGGAACGTTGGCGTAATGTGTTATGTACCACCCATTCTATCTTAAAATACACCCTGTCATTGTTAATGGTAATATATGACAGGTACGGTACTATAATAGATGTATGAAAGTCACATGAGCAAATATCTCTGAATCCCTGAACTGCATACTATTCTACTATACTAAACCTTCATACATTATACTATACTACTTTAATTTACATATTTCATTGTTATTAGATAAAATATAATCACAAGTGCCTCCGCAAATAAGGTTGAAAATATATAAAATATCCGAAAGTTTTAATTAATCAGCACCAGTTGCAAGTGAATCCAAGGCTTCAATTATTGTATTAGCGGACCTATTCTATCCCCGGAAATCCAATCCTAGGTAAAATGATATTTCAATAAATTATTATCGTGTATCCATTTACCGTTTCTAAATATTCAGCAATTAACCCAGGTCAGCTACAATATCGAACAAGGTTCCCACTCAGTCATTCAAAATAACTTGTTCTAACTTCTATCAACGAGCCTTGTGCTGAATACAGAACTACCTGGCAGTGAGTATAATTTTAATGTCCATCAATGAACACACTCCGACAATGTCCATAACTATTCAAATATCAGATTGTCATCATTCGTACGTGTAATTCTAATGTCTAAATCAACGAATCTAAATCCAACCTAGTATAGACCCTTGAATGAACCACTTCTACCATGCCTATCTATATCATTCCTATATTCTTGTCCAGATTGTCAATCAATCATGCTATTCTTAAATCTTCGAATTTATTATAAAATTCTAACTGTCTATCAACTTACTTTTCATTGCCCATCATTGAACCTTATTCTACAATACGTATAAACGTCCTACATGTGATTGTCAATTAATGAACTTCTAAATACTGATCGAAAAACCTACTTCTAAATACTCATCACCGCACCTGGTTGTAAATAGCCATCCACGAACCTACTTCTAAATACTTATCACCGAACTTGCTGGTAAATATCAAGTTGCAGTGCATTTGCACCTACTTCTCGACGCCCTTCAATGAACCTACTTCAATGCCTATCAATAAACGAGCGCCTCCGCAGTCTAGTGGTAGAGCTTCCACCCGGAGAGCGGAAGGTCCCGGGTTCAATCTCCGCCGCCTCATACTAAAAGTCGTTAAAAGATGGTACTTGTTGTTACCCTGCCTGGCGCTCGGCATTAAGGGGCTTAAACAAGGACTGGTCGGCTCGGAGTCAGTATACTGTGTCTGAGTGGGGCATTCATATTAAAACTGCGGCATGGTATCTCAGTAGGCTAGCGCTACAAAATCGGCATTGGTCCGGACTAGTAAAAGCAGACACAGACACAGACACACACACACACTGTTGCACTGTATCTGTCATATTCAGCCTATTCATAGCAGCCTAAATTGCTTGTTCTTTTGTTCATTAGTCAGTAATATATCAGGCCGTAATATGACGCTAGCTACACATGGTAGCATACGGTCTACTTTGAGAACATATGTGTCATACTGATAAACCTTTGTCAGGTCACAAACAGAAAGCTTTTAAGGGCACTGCTGCGACGCGTAGCATCTGTTTCCAGAATGTTGAACTCGTTTCCATATGGACACAGTTAACCCGAAACGTTTTTCATTTGTCCATATTGTCTTCTCTACACATATTATCATAGGACGTACATCTTAGAATAAGGACACGTGTAGGTATATGAATATTTGAAACAGGAAACTACTTCAAGTAGAAGTTTTAATGTCAAATCAAGCTATGAATGTGCACGAATGATAAACCTCACAAGATGGAATTATATGTAATCAACCATCAAACGTGTAATAATAATAGATAATACTTTGGTAGGAAATGTGTGGTGCTATAATTTACCTTTCAGACTGTCGTGAAAAACGATGGCTGATTTCCACTTGCTTCTGTGTAGAATGTCGTTCAATACACTTCCTATTGGTATCCTGGTCGATGAACTAATTATTTCGGAGACTCTTCCTTGTGGTTGTTGTTTTGGTTTAGCACAACACTTAGTTTTATTCAGCAACCCGTGCTCTTTAGGCTGGTAATAGAATTTCCCGACGCATGAAACTGTCCTATTTTTCCATATGGATGACAGGATGCTGTGCACGAAACTACCACACAGAGACGATGAAATTAACACAACGCTTTTTACGTCTGTTATGTTGCGGATGGCTGTGAACATTATAAATAAGTCAGAACTGTGTCACAAATTGTAACTGTTGTATAACCCTTTTACCGATTTTTCTGAATTATAATCAAAATATTAAAGATTGAATTTTGTATATATGCCCCTTGATGGTTTAATGAAATGCCCTTTGAAATGTGCTTGCATTCAGGTAATGCAATTTAGTGTGTACAACAAATGGTAATATTAAGACGCATTCCCTCATTAGGCTACACATGGACTTATTATCAAATTATCATATTATCAAAGGCTAAATGCCAACCAACCTGTGATCGATTTAAATGAATTGCTGCTATCTGCCAACATATAAAACTGTCTTGCCGGGGTTCTGGACACGATGCTTTGATTCTGTTTGTCCATAATAACTGAATATAGAAAAACAACAGCGTGAGTGAGTATTGTTTTACGCCACTTTTAGCAATATTCGAGCAATATCACGGCGGGGAACTAAAGAAATGGGCTTCATACAATGTACCCATTGATCTTTAACTACTAGGCTACTCCACCGCCCCGAAAAAGAAAACAATGAAAATTTATTTGTTTATTCCAGTGTGATAAGATGGTACATATCACACTATTTATTCAGTGACTAACAGGTTATTAGGGATTATTCTATGGTGGGACATTTCCTATTAGGGGCATTCCTAGGTCAATAACATGTCACCTTCCAATGAAATGTCAACAAACGTTGATACACATAGACATAGGCATCTTTCCTTTCACGGAACGGTGTGCGAATGCAGGTATTCGTGTATATTTTGCACATATTTCCAATATTTACGTTACCACATGTCTAATATGTACAGTCTAATATTTATTTGTATCTCCACTATGACCTCCCTAAACGTCACTGACGTCACTGAAAATTGATTCCAACATGACAATGACACGACAATTCCCTATCAAGCCAACAATCAAAGGAGTACTTCAATATCTTAGACTGATTCATATGTGTAAACACATTCTCTTAATAATTCGATAACAGTTTATAATGACCTGGATCAACAATGACCATCTCGATCAGGTAACGTGGAACTGGTTTCCTAATTCTAGAGATATCATAACCATTGTAATAATATGACACGTTTTCCTCTTCGTCGTATGAATTGGATGTATATAACACAAACGGTTTTGGTTGTCATAAATCCGGTTTAACTGACAGTGTAAATTGTAGCTTATAGTCAATTTAAATTGTCTTCCGGGCTGATACGACATTCAGTTGACATGTATACCAGGATGTGTCCTGTCGTATTTGTTGGTTTCATTCTATTTTTTCGAATACAGGTAACGTGCACCTGTACTATTTGTTGACTGTAATCAGAACCAATAATATAAAAGATTTCTTTAATTTCTGGTTTGATAGGACCAACACATACATCGTTCCAAAACCTACCTCATTTTTAAAAAGAATCACAGTACTATTTATTAATCCACAATGGCAAGAAAGTAGAAACTTCACAAGACCAAATAGCGTCCATTCCAATTTGGAATGAACGTTGGAATGCTTTGGAAAGATCGATCATTCCAAACTTTCCAAAGCTTGGAAAGATCGATCTTTCCAAAAAATCCAAAATTGGAATGGCAACATTTCCAAACATATTTCCAACATTGGAAATGTTTGGAATGACTTGGAATGGTTTGGAATGGTTTGGAATTGTTTGGAATTGTTTGGAAATATGGTTAGAAGGAACAAGTTAAAATATGTTTTATCAGTAATTTGAACAATAAAAAGACAATGAATTAGGGGCTTTAGGGTTGCTTATATAGTAATTTTGAGATTTGGAAAGAATGCCAAGAGTGGGTGGGGGACGAACTAAGGGAGCTGTGTGTGTTGGGTGGTTGTTAGATAAGGTAGTTTTGGTTTTATGATTTTATTTGGGGTTTAAATGCGACTAATTAGTCCTGTTTTAATTAGGTATAAACCTAAGGCTTTGAATTTTTCTAATTTATTTTGTGGATTTAGTATTGATTCTAGTGTAATTCCGGTTTTAAAATTTAGGGTGGTCGGTAGTGTTGTTCGGTGTGTTTGGTAGCGTGTGCAGTGAATGAGTACGTGTTCTGGTGTTTCTTGTTGTTTGCAATGTGGGCAGTTTCCTGTTGTGTGTAGATTAGCTATTTTACGGTGATTATTTAGTTTGGTGTGGCCTGTTTGTAGTTTAGTAATTATTCTGTCGATTTTTTTGGATGGGTGTAGTATTTTTGGTTTATTTAGGGGTTTTTTTTAGTACTTTCCTGATTTTGGCTATTTAAGTTTTGGTATATATTTTGCCATTTTTTATTGATTTTTTGTTAAGTGAGACTTTTGATTTCTGATTTTGAGCTGGGTAAGTTTAAGCTTATTTCTGGGAGTTAAAGGGATAATTTTGCTGTTTTATCTGCCTTTTCCTTTCCAAAGATACCTACGTGGGCGGGGGTCCAAATGAACTGCCCTAGTTAAGTTGTTTGAGCTATTGAGTATTTGATTTATTAGTTTGGTGTGGTTTTTAGTATTTTTTTTAGAGGGGTGTAGGATTTTAGGTTTGGCTAATGGTTTTCTGAGCACTTTGTTGATTTGGCTATTTGAGTTTTGATATTGATTACGCCATTTTGGGGTTATTTTTTGTTTGTTTACACTTTTAATTTCTGATTTTGAGATGGGTAGGTTTAGGCTTATTTCTGGTATTTTAAGAGATAATTTAGCTGCTGTATCGGCGCTTTCGTTGCCGTAAATTCCTACGTGGGCGGGGTCCACAAGAAGGTTATTTGTTTGCCTGCTTTTGCTAGGTCGTTGGAGCTTTTAAGTATTTGGTTTATTAATTTAGGTCGTTTTGGGGTATTTTAGTTGTGGAGGGCTTGTAGTCCACTAAGGGAGTCGGTGAGAATTAGGATGTTATTGTTGTTTTTAGATTGTTGGTTATGCAGGGCTGAGGCCATGCCCATAAGTTCGGCCGTGAATATAGATTGGTGGTTAGGGAGTCGGTAAGATTGTGTGGATATAACTGGTTGTGTGGTATGGACTCCGAAGCCTGTGTGGTTGGAGATCGGGTCTGAAGATCCGTCAGTGTATATGTGACATCCATTTGGCCAATTTTCGTGTATGTATGCAAGTGTGGTGGTTTTAGCTATGTTTGGGTCGGTTTGTTTATTTATTTGGTTAGCTAGCGTTGTATCTATTTTGGGTATTTTGAGTTTAAGGGTGAAGATATTTGATTTTTTGCAGTTTTGTTTAAGATTTTGAGTTTGGTGTTCATTGAGGTAGTTAGTTATTCTTTGGGATATTGGGGTGAGTAAGGGGTGTTTGCGAGCTAGAGTTTGGTATCTTGGGCTAATGTTTTGGTTAATTATGAGACAACTGACTGATATAGAAGATTTAACTTGCGCTTTCCGACTGTAGCGTATTTCGCACACGGGCCTGGCCAGACCATTTAGTGTATTCCGAAAAGGGTGAAAGTGGTGTGTGCAACCCAAGAGGGGGATTTTAGGGGTTGCTTAATTATATTGAATTTTTAGAATTTTTAAATTTGGAATAAATGCCGAGGTGGGTGGAGGAGGGAACTAAGGGAGCCGGGTGAGGTGGGTGTTTGTATGTTTATTGGATTTTTGATTGGTAGATTAATTAGTTTTTAGATGCGCTTAATTAGGTCTGTTTTGATTAGGAATACGCCTAGGGCCTTGAAGTTTTCTAGTTTATTTTGAGGGTTTAGTATTTCATCTAGAGTAGGAACCTTATTTAGATTGAGGGTGGTTTGTAGTGTGGTTCAGTGTGTTTTGTAGTGGGTGCAGTGGATGAGTGCGTGTTCTGTGGTTTCGGGTTGTTTGCAGTGGGGGCAGTTGCCTGTGGTGAGCCTTTAAAGTTTTTTTAGGTGATTATTTAGGTTAGTGTGTCCTGTTCGGAGTTTTGTAATTGATCTGTCAATTTTTTTTGAGGGGTGTAGGATTTTAGGTTTGGCTAGTGGTTTTCTGGAGAGACAACTAATAGGTCTCAAGATTAAGTATTCGGCTGGATGACAGCTGCCATTTAATTACAAAACAGACAGTCGTCTAGACGGCTCACATGTAAGTGCGCCGACATGTGCCTAAGATCATAAAATGGACAATCTTTGGTAACATCTAATTTATTGTTGTCTCACACCAGAGCTGTGAATAATTCTGTTCATTGAACAAATGGAATTCAGGAAGTTATCAATAATTGTTTTACTTAACATAAGATAAGATAAGTTGTTTACAACATAATATTATGATGTCAGGACGTACTACAGTCAAAACCATATATTTTAAAATCAATTTAATGACAGACTATGATTTCCAAGTCCCGATTAGCAAATCAATGAGGTATCAGTTTCACCACATGTGCACAGACCGCCTATACTTATATATATATTTTTCATAACTATTCTCCAGTTAAAGTCCTATCCTCTTATCAAAACATCTTTGAGAGTGATCATCATTAACGAAACTCATTCTCGTCAAAGAATACAGAACAAATGAAGAATCAGATGCATACATTTATTGCCATGCTTCATTCATCACGAAGTAGATTTACATACATTTGTGAATAGCACTTAAACTGTGATAATGAATTTTACCATTGTCCATATTATATTATAAATATTAACCATAATATGGATTTCCGAATATATAAACGACTCCAAACGTTGATATTTCAGACAAAAACAAAGTCAGCTGTCTTTTAACGTTCAGGGGAAAAGGGTTTGCTTTCACAATTGAACATTTGTTTTCACCAAAGGACAATCAATCAAGCCCAAAACAGTAAAAATACACATACATGGTTAGCGACCGTCATTGTACACCGAGGGGTGTGTGTGTGTGGGGGGGGGGGGGGGGGGGGGGGGGGGGGGGAATTCGTCTGCTCTAAGTGCCTTCACAAAAACATTCCAGCCCTTAATTACCGAGGCAGCTGTGACGTAGTAGCATTACACTCGCTGCGTTTGCGGCATATAAGATGTGTAATCTGTGGAGTGACTAAAGTAATATTACGGCTGAAATCTTACTTGCATGGTTGTTTAAATAGAAAACTTACGGTTTAAAAACACAATTGTTCTTATATAACGTTTTTAGGTTTGGTTTATAAATACAAGAGAAGATTTTTTTATACATATAACACTGGTCGAAAATACAGCTCAACAATAGAAAAATAAATATAGGAGTTGTGAATAGTGACAAATTTTAATTACATCACCTTTTCAATAATTATTGATTGAATCCGTCAAACAACTGTCAAACCATTTATTGCCATGTACGTACATGTACACAGGAAGTCGGCGTTGTCGGAGGCTCAAGGTAAATAAACATCGTGGTTTAATGACGGGAGATCAGACGAACCGTGAATCAGGGGCACGCGATGTAATTACACCTAAAGGTGGTAGAACCAGGGTATTGTCTCTTGGACTGGCTAATTGACCGTCCGTATAATTGGTAAATATATTCGTTTTGACACCCGTGTTTCATGCGCATTCCCGGTTCATAAGCAGAATACAGTGATCAGCGGAGCGTGAACAACATGGATGCCGCCTTTCGGCCGTACCGAACAGTCAAGCTGCGATCTCGGAACTGAATCCAACTGCAAACGGAGACAAGATTACTTCCCTTACCCAAACATGATCGTTGCTCAGAAATGTTCAAATCTATCTTCAGTAAATCATGAAATTAATGCGAGCTTGACATTTATGCGAAAAATGCGATCGTCAGTCCCTCTGATTATTTTAATATGTTTCATTTCATCATGATAGAAAAGTTAGTCACTTATAAGGTTACCACGTTGAAAATGGAAACGATCGTTAACAAAAATAACAAAATGTATTCTCTCATCACTCAGCCTAACAGTGATATAACTGCAAATTAAACAATCAAGTACGCTAAAGTATCGCACATGGTGGGTGGAGGACCAGGGGCACTTTGAGTTTGACAGGTGTCATCAACTGGTCAAGTAACATCACGGTGTGTATATTCACGTTGATTGGACAGTCTAGACTGGCGCCAACTAATCATGACGGCGTCTTCAGAACAGAACAGAACTTTATTTCTCCCAGGTTTAGGCTTACGTGGATAAGGGAAAATTTTGTTTAAGTGATAACACATTTGTAATTCAATCTAATATACTTTCCTTGTTGATTATCTGGCTGCGGTCGTAGATCCGGATGTATTTAAATATGCTCAGTATATATACAGGGTTTATTGTTATACTATTAGGATTAATAGATACAACTGAGTATTTATACCCTTGATCATAAAGTTAGTCACTACTTTCACACTTTGATTTGTATGATTTGGGTTATGATTAAATTGACAAAATAAGAAATCATTCCGTGTATATGTGTATTATATATTGTACCCCAATACGTAATTAAATTGTGTATAAATAAGGACACTAGGTTAATTACTGTAATTGATTATTTGATAAACATATTCACATTTAGTTGTGTGATATGTCACAGAGGTAAAGCTAATTCATAACAACTAATTGTACCATTTATTTGGTTTCTATCTTTTATATGAAACAAATGCTATAACATGGGGTGATAAACTTCATTGGCAATAGACGTAGCATATAATTGTCCACATGAACAGTCTACTCTGTTCCAGATATGTTTATTCATTTTGTCAGCATTTAAATCGTTGCATTCCTGGCTCAATGATTCATTTGACGAAATCTTGTTCCCTGTTTTGAATTACCGTCAGATAGTTCCAGAACAATTATAAAATTTTCAGCCCTATGTGTTGCGCATAATTCCGAGATAATTCGAAGTTCATATTCTTGTACGAACACTTATCAAAATTCATTTATACCTAGTACTATTATGAACATATGTATATTAGTTCAACTTATAATAATGAGGCCCTCTATATTCTGGAAACGGTCTTTGTTCTACGACAACCGTAAGTCGGTATGGGAAAACAAAATATTTGTTTAATTGTTCAAAGTTCAAAGTCAATGTCATATGATTATAGACAAGGAAGATAAGAAATTAAATATAAAGAGTAGCCACTTTAAATGACAGAATTTCTTTTAGTTAAATTTGCTCATGATTTGGTCTTTTCGTGGTACATAGTGCCAAAATACTCTTAATTATTTACTTTCATGTCATTACTAATCTCACATAAGGTCAAAAGTTGTACAACTTTTAACAGATATGATTATGACATGTTGTATCCAAACATATCCAAACATATCCAAACATTTCCAAACATTTCCAAACAAATCCAAACAAAATTAATCCAAACAAATCCAAACAAATCCAAGCTTGGAAATATGACCTTTCCAAATATTGGAATGGTCATATTTCCAATTGGAATGGTGGTATTTCCAAGTTTTGGATTTTTTGGAATGGATGATATTTTGTCCAGTGCTTCATTCATAAGCATTTATCATCTAGATTTGATGTATCGAATAACGCCACGTTGTATGCCAATAAAGTCGTAAGAAAGTATCGTACGTCTACGATATCGTAAGTAGTCTACGCCCACAACTTGATAAGTAAGTGTCGTACAACATCGCATGTATCTTATGCCTACAATATCGTAGGTAAGCAGCGTACTTCTACAATATCTTAAGTGAGCATCGTACTTTTACAATATCTGAAAGTTAGCATCGTACTCCAACAATGTCGTATGTATCGTACGCCTACAATATCTTATGTAAGCAATAGTACTTCTACGAAATCTTCAGTAAGTATCGTACGCCTACGATATCGTAAGTAAATGTTAATATCGTACGCCTACAATATCATGTAAGGTGTTGAACGAAGTGTAAGTAGCAACTCACCCAGTGTTGGAGGAAAGGCTTGTATACTTGCCACTAGCGCTAGTAGCACCAGGTTCACCATCATTATCATGTATTTCAAAACCACCCTGTGTAATCATTGGAGGTGTCCTCCCGCGTGTGATGATACACGCCGCAAAACGTAGACCACATTGGGTTTCTTAAAGGTTTGCGCACGACATCGGTGTCTGAATCGATTATCGACATGGCAAATACGTGTGACGTTGTTCTCATCGGTCCCTTCTCATCCCATGGCCAACAAGAACGTAAATGTATTTTACTAAATGACTGGTGCTTAACGGTTATAAAAACACTATTTTTTGAAATCTTGAATTACATGTACCAACTATAGCCAAGCAGGTGATGAGTTGATTTCAAGAATCGATGTAATATCCCCACTGTAGAGACGCTTTATCGTAAATTAAACATTACAGCGGTTTGAGGTATTTGCAGGCGCCTTGTGAACAGCATTGTTTGCTCATATCATTCACGCTAGGAGCACAATTGATTTTCTCATGATTATCGTGGATGATGTGTGATAGAAGGATGTGTTACCATGGCTTAGAACGGCTGACTGTTTTCTGGCATTGCTCTTTTAGCAACACAAACAATGATATATTGTCACAGTCTCTCTCCACTCTCAAATAATATAGGCCAGAAAACATACTTGATGTTCATTAGAGAATTCGTTGATCATACACTATCATATCATAGCAGCCATGATTTGAGAGTGAATATAGTTTTACTCCGCTTTTGTTAATGCATCACACTCGGGACACCTGGAGAGGGATGAAACAAATCGAATCCTGAATATGGGCTTGACATGCGATTGAATCATAAACACATGATAATGATATAGTCGAACTATTACACACAGAGAGTGAGGGAGAGAGAGCTCAAAGGCTCAATACAACACGTCTTCAATTATTTGTAAGGAAAGACGTAACCCTAATCCTAAACCTAACCCTTTGGATAGAGTGACAGTTGAGCTGCTTTTTCCGGGTACAGAATGCACTCATATGTAGACACCGGTGTGTAAATCATATCATTGCAATCCTCAAGATCATGCAAATGAAGTTTCATTTTATACGGACTATACACAAATCTGATTCCTACCTGATGGGGAATGTGTGTCGAAGTGTTGATAGTATATTACATCCAGATCCAAATAACAGTTTTCAGCGTGGGTCAGTGGTAGAATACACAAACTGAAAAAGAAGTAAACCTAATGGAATAAGCCCATTCTGTCCCGGTCAAAATGTCATCCAAAATCTGGCTATCCTACCTGAAACATTTGACAAAGCCTCAAATAACAGTATATGTAGGCATCACAACATTATTTGTTTGATCAATGGACTTGGTATAATTTGCGTATTATGCCATTCATAGGGCAAATGAGCCTGAAATCTGCTAAAATAAGTTGCACGCTTCAGTATTATCATATTTGACTTCAGACATGTCCATTACTTTTTTGGAAGTGGAATTAATGCCATGCGGATTCTTTAAAAAATATTTTCTTGATGTTTTGCTTTATCAGAGAAGATACAAATTCAAGTATGTCAAGACCGTTGATGTTTCAATGGAACATATTTTACAGAATCTATGGAAACTAAACGTCTCATCCATGATACATTACCACTATTCAATGGAACATTAAATCGGACTCCATAATATTTTGCCCACTACCAATCCACGTCTTGGTATGCAATGACGTGTTTGAAACGGGGACAATTTAGGATAATACTTAACTCTTAAAATTCACTTTTCAGCAAGGCTGTCCTTACTTCAATATTTGTGAAATATAATATGCTCAACCCCCATGTGTAATAAATTATAGTTTTGCCCTGAACTGCTAGGATGTTTATTATTTAAGGGTAAAACATACTCTAATACACTACACATGCCAAATACGCCAAATTAGAAACTAACCTTGTGTTTAATGGCGATCCGTCTAAATTCAATTCAGTGACAATTGTCACAATTTATCTGATACATCTGTGGCTGTGTTTCCTTGTCACGCCTGTCAACGCCAGGATGGGTTTTATCAGACTCATCGGAAGACATACGGAAGTACTCGGCTCCAGTATCATCTTGTGACACATTAAAGGAGTCGTCAGGTAAACCTCAGAGTACCAGCGCTCTCTTCATTTCCTTGACCACACCGACAAAGACATGGTTTGCTGAAGTGCTGATAAAGCGCCAGTAAAATTAATTTTTGGTTATAATTTCGCTACCTTAAGATATTCTCAATTGAAACTCAAACATATGATAAAATCAAATGAGAGGTATAGTTTCTTTTGCCCCTCAGTTTATAATTTTAACAAAAAAATATCATATTCACATTTATTATATGCATACATCATCAGAAGGAACACATATTTTTTAAATGTTCTTGGTCGTTCGATTGACAAAACATTGATGACAGGTGCGTGTTTAATCACGAAGGAGTTACCCCGTGTGTAATTTGATCACGTTCCGCAATTTCTTAAATATTAAATTCAACGGATATTTATCTGTTTACTTTATGTTCATAAAAAACCTAACATAAACCAAACGTGACATATACCCAAACTGTTTGACGTATCTTATTCGATTATATCCTGAAAATAGAAGTATAATACTGAGACAAATTTAAGAGAACAATCACATTCTAATGAAACACGTACACATGTACACGTCCGATATTTAGAAAATATTTTTTTCGTTTTGAGTATTTAATTTATGTAATATTGATGTCTTAAATGTTTGTGTCATTTTCTATCATTAGAAAGACATTATTTACATGGTTAAAGCAGTAATGAAATAGAATTATTGATGATAAGGCTACCACTCCATTTATCATGGTGCAATACGAGCCAAATTGCACTTTGTGGTGAATGCGTGATCTTGGGAGTAACGTCAAAGTTAGACAGCGCCATCCATTTCGTGATAATTACTTCCTTATGATGTAGTGCAATATCACCATTGGTTATGATTTAGGATGACGTACCTTAACGTATAAAGTTTAGTGTCGATATTTGTGTTTCAATAGATTGGTTAATGGTGATGATAATAATACGGAAATATATTGTCGTACTCCACAGCAAATTGTCACCAAATGAGCCGAGTTAGAATGGACAAGCGTGTGTGCGAGTGTACACATCTCTGGCTTCTTTAGACGTCATAGAGGAAGTCGATGGTCGTCATTTATGGTAAGCCGTATTTTATATTATAAGCTTACAAATCAATTTGAAATATATTTTTGTTGCTCAAATCTTGGGCAATATTTTGCGAGCTTCACAGTTTCCGTGAGGCTGTTAAAAATATAAGACTTAAACGCCAGAAAATAATAAGGCCCGATTATCCGACGACAGATTCCATTGGGCGTAAAAGGAAAAATCACAGTCAAAATTATATGTATGGATCACTGAAAATCAGGGTTATGCGCAAAACACCCAAACACTGCAGCCTCTTGCATTACCTAGATTGTCAGAAGGAATGTATACCTGGTAGCAAACCCGGGTACTCTCCCAATGTCAGTTAGCGGATTTGGGAGGTACCAAACCTAAGGCATCGAAAGCAATGGGGAGTCGGACAACTTGGTACTTGGGATGCAAGGGTGACATTTCGACAGCGAGGTCCGCATATTTGTGATGTTTTTCTTATCTTATCTTATTGAAATGTGCTTTGTAAAATTAACTCGGCATCCAGAGGGTTAAATCCCCTAACGTCAAAATAATGAATTGATGAAACCAATATTCGCCATGATATAGAAACACTAATTTCCCGTGCATTGACAGACCTATTCATTTCAGAAAGAGGCAATTAATACACCTCAGTTAGATTAACTGCCTGTAGTCCAGAAGCAAACTCAATTGCTATCTTTGTTCAGGCGTATGATGAACCGACATTAATGTTTCTATAGCATAGATTGTCACTATATCTAAGCTAGCACACGCTCTCCAGTACTAATTACCGTCTCGGGGACGGACTATAGTGCCATGTATCTTACGTGGATATGGAATTGGACATTTGGTTTCATTCTGATTGGAGCGGTGGCCAAGCCCAATGGTTAAAGCCCAGGTATTGTTGGAATATTGTTAAAAGCGGCGTAAAACCATACTTACTCACTGAGATTCTGATTCTTTCTCTTGAATGTAATTTAAAACACACGGTTTTTATATTTCATTTCCTAGGTTTGTTATCATCTGTGCTATCCCTCTATTGCTATTAATAGTTTGTTTATTGTCTCAGAAAGAATTTAATCATGAATTAACATCAGTGTCCATAAAAGGTACCTGTCTTTTCTTGCAAGCTACTGAAAATAAAACCTAGGAACCCCAAATAGCGAGCTTAATTGGCCATCTCATGATGCATAAAATTGTTATTAAGCTCTCAAATATGATATTTCGAAACTGGATTTCCCGCTAAAGGTGTCAGTAGATTATAAATGTCTGATTTCTGATTTCATGAATCACTGTAACATTTGTTTTCTCTCTGTTACCAGATTTTTCATGGATTCTCAAATCTTTTGGCTAGTAAAAACGTATAGATAGAATAGATCCCCAGCAACCCCAGCGACTAAACGGACCGAGACCTTGGGTGACTTGGATCGTTGCTCATAGTATCAACCACTGGATTATCTGGCCCAGTCTCCATTAATTACAAGCTGTCGTCATTTAAAGAGATAACGTGAAATTTCTCATCGTTTGTACCTAACAAAGAAAACGTCCAAAACGCAACACAATATCAACATAAAAACAGTGCCAACTTGCACAAAGAGATCCAAGTGCTACAACTATTGTAAGCCTATGTTAAAGTATGGGAGTTACGATCATCTTGGCACTAAGATCGCTTTGTGCAAGTGGGCCCAGGACATGAGATGAAAGAACGTTTCTAATGTAAAACCTTTTGTTACATAAGACAGATACATCCTTGCTGTACAGCTTCATACCGCTATAATTTAGTGATTTCATTCTGAACATTGGACATGTTGACAAGATCATGAATTCCTAACACAGCCAATCTACAAATATTACATTTAAACCGAGACGATACATGTATATTATATAACGAGAGGACTGACGAAATATCTCTCAATATTCATTACTGATTTAAATTTCCCATATAATTTTGATTTGTGAGAAAAGTTCACAGCATGATCCCAGTGGAGCCAAAGACAATTATATAACTTTGTTTAAAAGACTTTTGCATCCTAAATACTCCTGTCATACCACGCCGAATATATAGTGAAAGAAATCAGTATATCTGAGATTTGATCATGTATAGAACAGTCACCTGTGGTAAGGGTAATCTACAAGTATCTAAGCGGAGGAAGCTAAACAAGTATTTGACACATATAATGCAATGACTCTCCAATACATTCGTGAAATCCTATCACTTTGTTGGTGTTCTCACCTCAATACAGTAATTTGAGCAGTAAAACAACATTGAACTTTAGTCCAAGAGGGGGCACGGATGGCCCAGTCGTCTAAGGCGCTGCGATTCGCTGCGCAGAGTTGCGTCCCTTGGGCACGCCAGAAACCTATGATTGTGGGTTCGCCCCGATTATGTTTCTAGGTTTGTCAGCACCATACACATGCTCGTGTGTTTCACCGAAGTGGTAAACGTCTAAGACATGCATCACTTCGGGCTTTCCTCCCACATTAAGCTGACACGCCGTGATATAACTGGAATACTGTTAAAAGCGGCGTTAAACCCAACTCACTCACTCACTCACTTCTTAGTCCAAGAAAGTGTAGGAGTAAACAAAACACCCAAATATCTATAGACATTGACTACATCAATTATTTCGCCCTTGAAATACCACTTCTCATATTGGCGAAGACGTCCTCTAGTTTGGCAACATTTACAGGGAGACACAAATATAGTGCAATAGCACTTGATCATGAACACGTGACTTTTAGTAAAACGAACATTGAGTCTCATATTTGATAAGCATATAACGTCCGTGTTTTCACAAGCCCCCTCATTGCTTTCTGTTATCAAACACCCACGTAACAAAATGCAGTAGTCCGCAATACATCAATATGTAAGATAATTTCAAAGAACATGTCTTTGTGTTTAATAATAATAATAATAATAATAATAATAATAATAATAATATCCACCAATGGTACGATCCGGAATATGTAGAGAGCGTCATGGAAAATGATAAATACAAAATTCTTTGGAATAGGCCCATTAACAGCCTCAGACGTATCCAGGCCAACAGACCTGATCTTGTCCTTTTTGATAAATCCAATAAAAACTTTGAATTTTCTGTCCCTTTTGACACCAATGTGATTGACAAGATTGAGGGAAAACATGGCAAATATGCGGACCTCGCATTCGAAATGTCACGCTTGCATCCCATGTGCAAAGTTGTCCGACTCCCCATTGTTCTCGGTGCCTTAGGTTTGGTACCTCCCAATCTGTTGACAGACATTGGGAGAGTACCCGGGTTTGCTACCAGGAATACAGTCCTTCTGACAATCTGGGTAATGCAGAAGGCTGCAGTGTTGGGGAGTCTTCAGATTCTCCGAAAAGTTCTGGGTGGGTTTCACTAGGCAGCGCGTCCTGGGAGAAGTCTTCCATTCGCTGTCTGGGCTGCGTGTATAGTGGACAAGGGCCCTGAGCTGATGATGAGCCTAACCAGCCAGGCAGGATCATCCATACTCTCTTTGCTGCATTTTGTATTTAATTTGTACATACTAATAATGCACCAATTCCACACCCAAAAGCATGTTCAAAGCGTTACATGTATTATCCCGGTCAGTGGAACAGAATGCACTCGGTTTTCATTCTCAGCTCCCTGGGTAGTACACAACCCAAACTGCTCGTGAGGCGCTCGTTGCCATTTTATCCTACCGGGGACTAACGCACTGCTAAGCAAACAGAGGCACATTTCAAACAAACCCTTTTTCCAAAGGTGCCATTCATTCAGTATGCTTCCTGCCGTTTTCAAATGCTACAGACATCAATGTTGACGCAGGCATCGTATCCACAAGGGCGAATTTTGGGATTAAAGAATGAAAGATGTTTATCAAATACGATCGAATGGGAAAGAAATGACTGATAAATTGGTCGATTCCTAAGTGTCCAGAACCTACTCTTTAGAAATCATTTCATTAGTGGTAATCACCCCTGATGTTTATATGGCATATGGGACGTGGACCATTCTACCATTAGGTAGTTACAGGTCAGTACGAGTCACGTACCCTTAATCACCATGGTTCAACATTCTGAGACCATTGTGTCCATTGTTTCATATGCTATATGTTGCCCTAATTGGGGAATATATAGTATATAACTGCCACTATACTTGGCTGTCTCATTATTGATTACCAGAACGACTTGGCTATTCCCATCGACAGCTATTTCTTGTCGTAGTCACAAAGTGCAATTTTGAAGTATACATTTTATCTGAACACGTTTCCGAGCGTGACATTTGTTCCAGGGCAATGCATTATGCTCATCTTTAGTGTTGATTTTGATCCATAATAGGATTATTCGTTCTCTCTCAGCTCCTATATTCAGCTAACGTGTCAGGATTGGCGGCTGAGCTGAATGTATTCACGTGCTGGAACCTCGCTCACGATGACGGAACTCTCCAGATATTGCTTTTTTCTACTGATCCTTGAAACCGGATGTGCTCAAAATATTCCTTTGGATATATGTAAGTACTGCTTATGTTTTGGATATATATTCTTTTAGTAGTGAATATCAATATGAAACTATTCACATAGAGAATCCAAATTCATCACCGACGGACACCAATGTATTTGCTTCCATCATGGATTACTGTTGTCAATCGAGTCGCTTTAATTCATGTAAGATGCTGAAGGCTTATTTACCTGATTATTGTTTTTGTCAAGCTTTATAATGAAAAGTCGAATTAGTGTCATTCGTTTTACAGTACAACTGACCTTTAAGGCAGCTTCGAAAAGTCGAATATATTATTTGTTTTCGTGTGACATCGTACATGGTAAATGTTGCCCTTTAGTTTGGCTGCAAACTTGCAATATACCGATGAGCAATTCTAATTCGTTTGGTTTGCTCATAAAAAGATAGCACTCGAAGTATGTTATCACATTATGTGAAGTTACCACATAAACTGTACCTTTAAAATAACTGTTTTGGACGCACCGCTATCAGTTCATGTCAGTATATTTAGTGAAGAAAACACACTATTACTTCATTTCAGTATATTTAGTGAAGAAAACACACTATTATTTCATTTCAGTATATTTAGTGAAGAAAAACACACTTTTACTTCATTTCAGTATATTTAGTGAAGAAAACACACTCTAATTTCATTTCAGTATATTTAGTGAAGAAAACACTCTAATTTCATTTTAGTATATTTAGTGAAGAAAACACACTCTTATTTCATTTCAGTATATTTAGTGAAGAATAACACAGAATTCTCAGCGTTTCATTCGTTGCGTGAAACCTTGCTGCTTCGTGGAATCTTCCTCAACACTTCCCCCATGTTGTTGGACTTGTCCCAACCATTTGCATCGGTATCTAAACGTAAGTCATTTTTTTAAATCAATAGGATCGAAATTAGCTGGTGTATTGACACCTTATTAGACAAATTATTTTTCAATATCACTGATATTTTGGGAAGGTATCTAACTTAAACATCATGTACTAAACTGTTTCGTAGGGGAGGTTGTCCCAACAAATCTAAAAATACTACGTAATACAATTCACATCGTAAAAGCTAGCAAAATCAATTCGTTTACTTATGTAAATGAGTGCAATATTTTCAGGAACTGTGTTAACACAAGTTTCTAACAATCAATAACCTTTTGGGAAGATTTGTAACCGTACGTACTGCCCTTAAACAATATTTGTTTGTATATGTACATTTGCATTTAAATCAGTAGTTAGTATATTGGTTTGCTTTGGATAGAAAACCATAGCCGTAAAAGTATTTTCAATTTTGAATAACGTTTCTAAGATGTTTCCTGTCACAGCGGGACGTGTTATTAAGACTACTATCGATATATACCATTTGATAGTTCTAAAAGTGTAGACATTGCCATTTCCCCAAAAATGCATCAAGTCGATGGCACATTATGCGCTTCCAAGCAGTTGATCGAAACTGCACTATGTCTACTTATAAAGTGTTCAGACAAATCGGTGTCTAAAAATCGATACTGAATTCTGACATCTCAAACGCCCGTTCTCACTAATGCCCAGGTAATAACTTATATTAATTGTTCAAATAAGCTTGGGGCAGCACAGAAGGTAATACGCTCCCTCGCGTTTATTTATGTCATTTATCTTCGGTAACTCTTGGCCGATATTATTTGGAAATACAATGGTACTTCCGCATGTCGAGGCCAACTGTATATAATCCAGAAAAAACACAAGTGAACTCTTTCAAGTTCAAAACGTCATTATTTTATTAGCAGCATGTTGTTAATTGTGATGTCTACGTGGAGGGCATATACTGGTTAGATAGAAATGACCTTATCGTCACGAGAAAAGTATGACAACTGAATGCAGACTGATTGTAATTATGACAAAATGTATACCGTAGCTTTGAAACTTCTGCATCGGTGCAAAACGTGATGATAGACTGTCAAGGATGAATGTTTATGTTCGTCGTATATATTTCAGAAATATAAGAAATCAATTTTGTAACCATTGCATTGATCTTTCTAATTCCAAAGCGAAATGGCGAACATTTCTTCAGAACTGCTATAAATTAGAACATAAAATTTTAATCGTGACAATATGTTTCAACTCCGACAGGGAATGTATTTATAATAATTGCATTCATTACTCACATGTTTTATCATTAGAAATGATGTAAAGTGGAAAATTATTCCACGCACGTTTATTTAAATATATAATTATGTCTGTGCTGCACGTCATTTTCTCATTTCTACAACAATACACCCAGCAAGGCCGAGTTAAATCAATAGTGTTTCCATCGCGTTGATCTTAATACAGGGTCGATCTTCGGAAAATGAAAAATGCTGAACAGCTTGAAATTAGATATAAATGTATTGTTATTGCAGTTACCACGCAATTGGTCAGCCCCGACCTATTGTTAATGTCATCCCAGGCATGTGGTTCCCTAGCAGCGGCGTCCTGGCTGGATGGTCTCAATCTTCCTCACATATGTTATCACGATGGCTCTGTGGACAAGACGAGCTTTCTTATCGACATGTTTACAAAGAAATGCCTTCAAAACTCGGGACCTGACACCTCATCAACGACACAATGTCTTGAGTCTTTGAAATTGCAGCCTGAGACAGACATGCTTCTAGGCTCTCTGGTGTCCAGCCTTAAGTGGTCCTTCATTACCATATTCTATGAGGACAGAATGGGTACTACTTTTTATTAGATATTAACTGTTGGTTATTTCATGGAATAAAATGATTTGTGGAAATAGATATGAATTAATCAAAAGTGCACTATTCCATTTCAAGATCTGAATACAACGAGGGCCATGACTCATTCATGTAGATTTGTTTGCTAAGTTAATTGAAACATAATTTCCCAATCACACTCAATGAGTTAAATCTAGGTTAGATTTAAACTACTTCTGTATGACACTTTATTGCTTCAATCTGGTCCCATATCCCTGAAGATAATTACATTAACGTACATACGGGTATCTACCTGTTTATGCACATACAAAATTCTATCTTTCTAAACGGATACAACATTGAGTGTGATGTTTCACCTGTATCGATCCGTCACATTAATCATCTAAACACACATCCTAATGGTTTTTTACGTGAATGAAAAATAATAAACCTAACACCTAAACGTAAATTCTGGACATGAAACAAACATAAGGGCCGACAACATTCACATACCTGATACATGTATATTCACCAGAGACCCATATTGCTTCCAAAATGTCTGAAACGTCGACAACATTTATATTTAGTGGATGGTTTGCTTGAGTTAATCTGTGTGAAATATAGAGATTTGATATATTTATAAGTTATTAGACTGAATGAAAAAACAATACTGGATACTCAATACCTAGCATTTTAAGGAACGAAAGGTTTAACGTTCATTTTATCATCAGATTGTAATAGGAAATCAATGTCCGTTATTTCCGGCGGTGTGAGCGTAAATATTACCTTCTGTGTCGTTTATGGGACACCATTGGAGATGTGAAACCACCACTGTCTTAGGTTAGTTGTCTGCTGAATGCATTATTGAACTCCTAAAGATTCTTGAGGGCCCTGTTTGAACAACAATATTTGACATATTCAAGTGACGATCGATACCAAGACAACAGTCAATTCTATTTCAGACAGAACAATTTCATAGATCCCATTCTACTCACTTGTTAAAGATAGCTTAACCTGTGGTATATCACCTTTAACTAATTGTTAAGCTGCAAATGGCAAAATCTTCATTTTGTTCCTTTAAATATTTCACTGACACAATGTTTAATGTACGATTTATCACACTGTTTTCCTTCAGATGCAATCGTCAAATCAGTTTCGGCACAACTGTCGCAACTCAATGTTCAGTGCTTGATGTACAAGGTGAATGGCAATTACACAGATGAAGAGATTAATGATCTTATCAAGCGAGCAATTTCACTTCTCCCGGTATCTGAGAGGAACTTTTTTATTTTGTGTGATGGCACTTGCGGAAGGAGAGTTTTAGATCAGGTATTCGGTTTTCTGCCTGTATTCCATATTAACCATAACCTAACGTTGTGATAGAAATAATGATCAAGCTCGGGTACCGCTTTTGGGTGGGATGCATTTTGTAATCCACGAAGGAATTTTGTAGTATCACATTTGTTACAACGTATCCCAAAAGGAGCCTGTTATGTGGTGTTCTAATATATTTGCACTTAGGATACTCACCAAATGTTCAGTATACTTCGATAAAGCAACCCAACCCCGCCCTGCACCAACCCCACCCACTCCCTCTACACAGTTTGCGTGGTCGTCATACTATCGTCATGGAAAATGATGTCCAGTTATATCGTAAAAAACCTATAGTCACCGAGCTTGACCACCCCATCCAGCGTCTTGCAACAAGCTTAAGTTGCTTGGGAACGCTAATCCTAATCTGGAAACGACACATATATATCTTCTACTATGCTTATTATTCAAAACGTAAACTGTCGGGCAAAAGAAAGTATATACACATGTTTGATGGTGGTTAAACATGAAACAGACAAGACATGGTTATTCGATGGTGATGTATTTGATAGTAATGTATCATAGGCGATGTTTAATGCATCATATCAATGAGCATTTCACAACAGGTGACGTGCACATGACGTTTCAAGGAACATGAGGTACAACAGGGTGAAGCAGGTATTTTCTTTTGCTCGGCAGTTTATATCTTACTGAAAGTATATGAAATTGGCACCATAGTCTAACAAGTAACACATTTACTGAAGTTCAAATGCCCTGTTACTAAACGTTCATCAACAATCAATCTTAGCAAGCATATGTGTAAAATTCCGAAAATATGTGCTTGGCAGGCTGACAAAATGGACGACCGCGAGACAGCAATAAAAATGATGTCAGCGTGGTTGTTGTTGGTGTCAATGGAGGATTACGATGTCATAGAGGATGTTCAATATGAACTAGACAACGTAGCTGCACTTCTGCTACCATCGCTCATTCTTCCATACGGGACGGTAAAGGTAAGTATTTGCATGTATGATAATGTGATCCTATTATGAGATGTGTCCTCTGTGTAAGTGTCTGCTTGTAGAAGTCCGGACTACTGCCGCTTCTTAGTGCCAGCCCACCGAGATACCATGAAGCAGTTTCACGTGAATACCCCACTCAGACACACTACACTTTCGACGAGTCCTTGTGTTATCCCCCCAATGCCGAGAGCTAGGCAGGGTAACAACAAGTACTATCTTTTAACGTCTTTTGGTATGATACGCTGTCCGCTAGACCACGGAAGCAGTCGATCCTATTCTGAACATGTGAATCTATTACAAGATCTCCATTCCTCTGCTAATGCAAACGTAGACAATTGTTTGCTCGCTAGACTCTGCTTTGTTGAAACAGTCCGTGGATGGTGTACAAAGCTTTCTTCATTAGTATTTTCTGGCTCATTCTGCTCCAGTTTCCAATCAAAAATCGAGTGTCCAGTCTCAAAAACAGCCTCGTGTGTTACGATACATAATGAAGGATGTGCATCTTTAATATACAAGGCGTTTCCGAACCGGTGTCAGATCTGTGGCATCACCATTTATGTTTCTCTCTGTCGTTCCTCGACCGGACATTACAAATTTCGTATTAACAAGTATTAATGGCAAGTAACACATCTGCATCAGCATCAGCATCAGCATCAGCATCATCTACTACTACTACTACTACTACTACTACTACTAATACTACTAATACTACTACTGACGTGCAAAAGAGAAAACGTAAATATTTCAACCTGGGTTATAAGTTTAATTCGATACAGTGAAACGGGTGTCTATGAATACTGGTTTTATCCACATTATTTCGTTTTCTTTTTAAACGAAATATTCCAGCAGCATATTTCAGTATTTTTGTCATATTTCCTAATAATATAATTTTATAAATTTAGATAGTTCGAGATCCCTCAAATCATTATACTAGAAAATTACATACAATAGGAATCATAACAACTCAACAACATAAGTTCCTGTGACACCAATAGTTTAGTGTATTTTGCAAACAAGTAGAGTTTGGTTTTCTATATTGTAGTACATGTATGGAATCAATTCACAAGTCTTTTATGCAAGCCCCATGCATTTCACTACCCAAGAACGGGTAAAAGAACATGTGCATTAACGGTGTTTATGGCAGCGTTGGCAACAAACGAATGCAGTCAGAGACCATCCTCGGAGAGGCAGGCCACGCGTAACCAATAATCGACAAGACAACTGGATTCGAACAACACACCTGGATTCCACCCAGCAACAGTGACTGCAAGAAGCATCCCTATCCTTCGACGAATATCTTCACAAACCGTACGTCGCCACCTCAGATGTGCAGGGATTGTCGCCAGAAGACCCGCCAGACGTCCCATTTTAGACAGGAAACCACCGCCAAGCACGTCTACAGTGGTGCAGACAGTATCTACGCTGGACGGCCATGCAGTGGGGACAAGTTCTATTCACTGACGAGTCTCGTTTTCACCTCAGCCACAGCGATGGACGGATTCGAGTGTACCGACGTCGAGGTGAACGTTACGTAAATCATTGTGTCATGGAAGAAGATCGGTTCGTGGGCGTCAGCGTTATGGTATGGGGTGGGATTACAGCAAGACAGAGGACCCGTTTGATAGCGGTAGAGGAAAATCTCAATGGACAGCGCTACCGCGACGAGATCATAAGCCCTGTTGTTCTACCGTTTTAGCGTCGTCATGGCCAAGATTACCGTTCAACAATAACAACGCCCGGCTTCATATTGCTCGACTTGTTCAGGATTATCTTCAACAAAACAACGTGAATGTCATTCCCTGGCCGTCTCGCTCCCCTGATCTCTCAACAATCGAGCACATGTGGGATGAGATGGTTCGACGCTTCGACGTCAACCACGTGTTCCACAAACACTCCAGGAACTTCGAAACATGCTCCAGCAGATATGGACAGATATCCCTCATTCCATGAGACGAAGATGTGTTGCTTGCATCACAACCAGAGGTGGACACACACGCTATTGATTTATAAATTGACATTTTGCCATTTTCATGTGCTTTTATGAAATCATGCATGTTCTGAAGTCAGTATGGCAAATCAAACCATTTGAACACTTACAGGAGTCTTTCATCTGTTGCAAACCGAAATTGTTTCAGATTTGGTAAAAAACATAACTTTGCATTAAATCTTATACAATGTCACAGGAACGTTTGTTGTTCAGTATATGTTTATCAACTTCCAGGTCCTTTTGCAACTCCATTAAAGAATTCGCTTAACATACAGTTTGACTGAAATAACATACAACGTATATAACAAACTGATTCTTCGACCCCTTGTAGTTCTTTATATCCATGCTCTACTGAATTTTTATTTCACCAGCCGAGTGTCAACCGGACATGTATTGAACTTGCAGCAGATTGGAGGGTAACCTACTGCATGCGTGTGTTAGTTCTTACTGTTGCACAAGTCATTGTATCAGTTAGTAAGTGAGTGATCATGAGTGTTTATGTTGTTGTTTATAGTCGCAGTCAGCAATATAACAGCTAAATCACGGCGCTCTGTAAATAATCGAGTCTGGACCAGACAATCCAGTGATTGACATCATGAGCAGCAATTGGGATACGATGGCATGCAACAACCAAGTCAGCGAGTCTGACAACCCGATCCCTTTAGTCGCCTCTTCAGAAAAAACATAATCGCCTCTTACTGCAAGCATGGATCTTCACGGATCGAGGGAGTGAGGAGGGTTGTCAGACTCTTAGTATCTCAGTTGTATTACGGCGTGTCAGCTTGAAGTGGGATGAAGTCCAAAGTGACACAGGTCGGCGATATCTTCCTCTTTGATTAGTCATAGGTTGTAATCGGGACGCTTATTGTATTCGAACATATATATGTTTGTTGCTAGTTTGTTGTTGTTGTTGTTGTTGTGGTTGTTGTTGTTGTCGTTGCTTAACACAGCATGCAGTAATAGCACAGCTATATGACGGCAGTCTGTAAATAATCGAGTCTGGGCCAGGCAATCGAGGGATTGACATCAAGATGATAGATCTACGCAATTGGGATACAATGACATGTAACAACCAAGTCAGCGAGTCTGACCACCCGATCCGATTGGTCGCCTCTTACAACATGGGCTGCTGAAGACCAATTCTACCCCGGATCGTCACGCGGATTGAACCTATATAAGTCACAAACATTTCGCAATGTATATGAAAACTAAACGATGAAAATAAAATGAATAGTACTGAAGTTGCAGTATAGCGTTTTGGATTGTCGCGGAAAGTAAGCGGTAGTGGATGAAGTGGTGGATGAAGTTTAGTTTAATGATGCCTGTATTATTATACAATTTAACAACATATTGTGTAATGTACTGCAGAAGTACGTATTTAAAAAAGCAACGAATTAGATGTATTTCTGTTTTTCAAAACATAAAGTTATACCTACGTAAATAATCGCGTACCACTTTGTGTTGGAATACTATCGATCTAAAAATGGATCATGTTTTTTTAATAAAAATGTAATATTTATCAATACAGTTTTTTCGACTATATTCAGAATGACAAAAGGGCATGTATATTAATTTATTGATTGAGGCACTTAAACAGCGTGACGTTATTAATGTATTCATTTGTTCCAGCAAGCAACAAATAGCTGTTTGGACGGTCACCTGATAACATTGCTGCATAAACCAACATTTCGGCAGTGGAGCCCTGCAGGTTATGTGAGCAAATCAGGAGAAATGATAGTGCCTGATGTCATATTTCCAAACAAGCATTTTGGTTTCAACAAGAGGAAACTTCAAGTAGTAACTATTCTTGTAGGTAGCCCAACAATCATTTGATATAACAAATTTATTAGTAAAGACAAGGTTGATTTAGAAAGTGTGCTATCCAACTTGTTTGAAAATGTAATCACACATGTTCGAAAGCGTTACATTGAAAAAACGACATCGAAACCAAAAGGTCACTATGTGTTCAATAATACTTCAGCTTCCAAAACCCAGCTTAAAAATAACTTCATTGAATGCAAACATATCATTTAATATCCGCGCATGTAAACTTCCCACACATCAAGTCAATATCTTAGCCGTATAAAGCACAAACCTACGATTCATTTTATGTAACATGTTTGTAGCTTTGCCGCAAAACCTGCAACGAGTAACGCCTTTAGAGTGTTCATAGTTGGGTTTGGAATGTACATGTCAGTGTATGGTTTCAGCTGTATCCATTTGCTATGAAGAACAGCACACTTGGGAAGGACATTTACACAGGAATTTGTCTGGATCTTCTTCAGGAGTTGGCGTCAACATTTAATTTCACGTAAGTAGGATGACTGATCATAGGTTGTCACCACACATATGTAGAACAGGTCCAAAGTTCCTCTTAAAAGCCGACCGTTGAGGATTCCGTGGTTACCATATGCCACAATGATGTTTGTTTTATTTGTTGTTTTTAGCGCCGCTCTCAGCAATATTTCAGCTATATGACGGCGGTCTGTAAATAATCGAGTCTGGACTGGACAATCCAGTGATTGACATCATGAGCATCGATCCACGCAATTGGGATCGATGACATGCATCAACCAAGTCAGCGAGCCTGACCACCCGATCCCGTTAGTCACCTCTTACGACAAGCATAGTCGCCACAATGATTGTGTATCATCGTGACCCGACGCCATGGGTCGTTCTTAACCACTACTTTATGAAGACCTTTTTCGGTTATTTACAGGCCACTGTGGGATTGCTAGATTGGTCATTGCAGCGATAACGTATCCCTTATTCACTTTTTGAGTACATGAACAAGTTTAAATATAGGATGCTGAACATGCTATTTCACAGCCGATGATGAACTTCACTTTTATATATCGTCATACTTAACTTACTATCTTATGTTTAGTTCATATTCAGTAATCCAAAAATTTAATTTAATTTAATTCTTGGTTCACGCCACATTCAGCAATATTCCAGCTATATAGCGGCGGTCTGTAAATAAACGAGTCTGGATCAGACAATCCAGTGATTGACATCATGAGCATCGATCCACGCAATTGGGATACGATGACATATATCAACCAAGTCAGCGAAACTGACCACCAGATCCCGTTAGTCGCCTCTTTCGACAAGCATAGTCGCATTTTGAGGCAAGCATGGGTTGCTGAAGACCTATTCTATCTCTATCTTCTGTCTCCACTGGTCCAGTAATACAATACATACATATGCAAGGGTAATAGGTAACTACAAAGCAATCAAACCATTAAATGTAAAACGTCAACGTCAGGGAATGACCCGTCACGATTATACAAAGAAACAGATTCCGGCAAAATAGCGGTGAAAAGTATATGGGTGGATTACTGAAATTGACTGATGACACCAAGGGTTCGCGAAAAGGGAAAGTATGTCCTGCCCTACCGGAAATGCAATTTCGTGAAAAAATATGTGTTTGTTGCCTGACGCCGCACAGCAGTACTCCTACCATGCAACGGCGGCACATCAACAAACCAGACAATCACACGATAGAACATTAACCTATATTGTTGAATGCGAGTGTGGAAGCAACACTTATGTTAGTTTTCTATCACACAGATATGAAGTACTAGAACCACCCGACGGCGAGTATGGAAGAATACTTAATGGTTCCTGGACGGGTGTAGTCGGAATGTTGGAAAGACAGGTGAGACAAAACAATTTAAATAATTTCTTGTCAACGTCATTTAAAAAATAAGATGTAAGTGTGCTATAGGAACATATCTACTACAATACACTATCTATACAGGAACGTATTTGGTAGCTTGTTCTTTCACTAATACTGTTTGGCCCAATTTACAATCCCTGATGTGTCGTTCAGCACCATCTCTGTGCTCTGGGCTATAGGTATTTATTCATGTGTCGCTTCACAATCAATTTAACTGACGTTGAAAACAGCACTTAACCAAAATCACCCATAATAAATATCCATTTTCCTTCATTTCCTAACGCCTTCAGTTTTTAAATCTTAGTTAATTTATGTTGCCCTGATTATATATTTATTTCAGTTCTAAGATATACATTTGAAGATATACATTTTGATATATATTTATCATGATCAGGAGGTCGACATGGCTGTGGCCCCACTAACAGTGACGCAAGAACGTGAGAAGGTCATGGACTTCGTCTACCCCTACTACTATGACGCTGGGGGCGCTCTCTATAAACTACCTGATGAAATGTCCACGAAATGGCTAACGCTGATCAAACCATTTAAGTGGGAAGTGTTTCTGTGTTTAGGAATTGTCTTCGTCAGTATGACTTTCTTTCTTAGTGGAATGGAATTCTTAAACATTCGTAAAAAGAAACTGTCTATCAGCATGGCGGAAGTTTTGAGCAGTAGTATGTGGCATATATCCGGCACCTTTTTCAAACACGGTACGTATTTATCTCTTTTAGGATACACATGAAATCATATATGAATATAGTGGTGAATGTATATAAAATACAGTGACATTTCGGTATTTCGTCACGCTGACCCGAACGTAATGATAATGTTAGTTTGGCCACCCATGCCTCATGCTATTAAAACAGGCATTGGTTACTGTGGACTTTCCTCAGCCGAACATTGTCTTGCATATTATGTAATCGTAACAGCATAGTCGGGAATAAAAAGGTTTAAGTGGTTTTCATTCAAACACCGCTTGGAACGTCTTGTTGATTTCAAAGTAACTTAAGATTGAGAGGTTAAAACAAATCGCCAAGCCATTACATTTAAGACTTATTTAATACTAAACACATCTAATGATTGTTTCAAACAGCATGTTGCATTTACTGTTTAGGTAGCGATAGCCTTCCTAAATCCCAACCAGGGCGCATCCTCATCAGTTTTGTATGGTTATTCTGCATCATCGTGGTGGCTGCGTACAGTGGGAACCTCATCGCTTTCCTTACCGTGTCCAAAAACTATCCTCCCTTTAAAACACTGGCGGAAGTTACTGAACAGACTGACTACACCTGGGGAACTGATGGCGGGAGCATGTGGACTACTCTCTTTCAGGTATACGAAATATCAGTCATCTACACACTATTATTTGAATAACCGGATTATTATTGGTATATATATAGTGAGTGAGTCATCATTTTACATCGCTTCTGCAATATTCAGCCATAAAGCTATGAAAACAAGGCATTCATTTAAACATTTGTGTCAACAAAAGACAGTTAAACAGTCCGATTAAGTCTTATCAATGAATACCAGGCTATAGACTACCAATAACCAAAGTTAGACCACCTTACTCGGGACTTACAGTACCTGTATCATTGCCCAGGAGGATTTATGCCATCACTTTGGTCACCGGTGGCTGTAAATTATTCTAGCCTACATTAAACAAAGATACAAGACACCCAACATTCTAAAACGCTTGTCATCATTATGTTCGTTGATCAAGAATGGACACAAGAATGCCACTGTCAGGACAATACCGTTGAAATATATGTTTGTTTCATTGGTGTACCGATCATTATACGGTTAAAGGCAATGGTCTTATCTTCCATCAATTGTTTACGCGGTAATCGTAAACACAAATTGAAGGCTCACCTGAAAACCGCCTCTATTTCAAATCGGCAGTGCCAATGACAAATCCACCATACAGCGCAAACGCAAAATGGGTTGAAATGACATTCATTTTTTTCAGACATCCAACAGAAGTGATTACAAGAAAATATGGAAAGGAATAGTGAACCAAAACAGAAGTAATTCTGACGTTCTCAGTCTGGATCAAGGTCTTCATAGGAGCCACGTTGAGGCTGGATCCTATATCTTCATGTTCGACCGGGACGTGATAGACATATGGTCCCTTGACAACTGTGATTTGATATTACTTGAAGAAACATTCTACCAGATAACGTATGCCGTAGGGTTGCCTCAGAATTCTCCCTATGGAAGAATGATATCGGAAAAGTGAGTTTCAGTTCCGTCACTCCGTTCAAAAAATCAACATGCACATTGTAACTTCTTTGAGAGTCATTTAGAAGTTGGAGTACTAAGTAAGGATATGATTTATGGATAAACAACTTCTTTATTACAATTAGGAGCGACGTTTCGGTGTAGGTTCTAACACCGTTATCAAGCAAGTGATTTACAGAGGATGGTTGATTCAACTCATCAAAGACCCCAATCAGTCATAATCCTTTTGTTAATATTACTGGCTTCACTCTTTTATTTATATTACTGACTTCGCCGGTCAATATGTTTACAACCCTCTTTGTGTACATTACAGGCTTCTCCACTCCACTCCAGTGTAACTACATCTGATATCTACTCTACTGTATTAACACTGCCTCCTACCTGTACATCAGGCTTGATAACGGTGTTAGAACCTACAACGATTCGTCCCTGATAATTGTAATAAAGAAGTTTTTAGTTCATAAATCTTATCCTTACTTATGCTCATTGTAGTAACATTCTACCATGTACATTAGAATTCTATATGTAGAACAATCCGCTAAGTGAGGTTCTGTTCCGTTATTCAGTTTGAACATTTATATGACCAGACTGTCCTAATTTGTATTAAAGTTCTTGTCAATACAAACATTACACTAAACATTCACTTCTGACATATCGGAAGTAAAATGCCAATGACAACAAAAATGACATAAAAATATTTCATCTTTCAGGATGTTGAAAATTGAACAAAGCGGGTTACTCCAGATATGGAGAAGTAGGTGGTGGCCAAAGGGGAGCGGATGTGCTGGCCAGACGCAAGTACAGGCCAAAGTAATAGAACTTATTGACTTACAGAGCGCATTCTACTTTTTGGGAGTTGGCCTTGGTACAGCTCTTCTGGTGTTGATGGGAGAGCGTATACGACATTGCTGCACAAAGCGAAGTATGTAACTAGTGCCTTAGTGATTTTGGTGCGAAATCCAGTAATTAGGGCTGGAATACTTATTAATGATTGCTTGTTAACAATTAATGTTGTGTTTACTTGTATATGGGGGTATATCATCTTGGTACTTAGTGTTGGTGAATACTGGTGTTCCATGATAGAGACACCCATGGTCAATTTGTGAGATTGTTAAAATCGTTTGCCTCGTGTTATTTGAGCTTCTGCTACACATAATGGCGTTTGTGAAAGATAAAATATTGGATAAGAACTGATATACTGTGTCACATTTTTATCTTATGTCACGACTACGACATGTTGTACAGGTTGCCATGTTTTATTTTGCTATGTGTGCTCAATCATGATCTAGTAACAAATAACAGGATTAATGAATCAGGTCCTGATCTACTGGATTTCCATGTGTTCTGTTCCATGTTTTGTTATATATGCTTTTATGTCTTGCCTAAGTCATTAGTTACTCTCCCCGTTGAAATGGAGTCTATGTGTGAGTGAGTGAGTGACTGGTTTGATGCCAGCTGAACATTATATCAGTGTCAGCTTCCATGAAAGTAACGAATGTTGTAAATGTCTACGAACAATGTGTGGATCAGTATCAGTGATTATTGTGGAACCAACGATCATCGGACCCTTGGATGAACATTGGACATGCGAGGCATATTGGTTAAACCACTGGATCACCCGTCACTACTGAAATAGTTGATAAATGAATACACACTTCACGTTACAAACAACAAGGTGAAAGTGTATATTGCACGTGTAAGGTTGATTCGTGTACTGATATATGGCTAATCCAGGGTTGAACGTGGCAATGACAATCCAATGAAGAATATACATACACACCAGGAGACGTAAGTTAATGACCACCATGTGTAAAGCTGCTTTTACCATACATAAGACAAATTGGAGGCAAAATACTTCATTCTTTTTTATTCCATTTTCATAGATACTTTCGACAGTTGACATACGATCAATGAATTGGTGATTGTTAACGAACTATTGAACTGTTTACTAAAAATGATTTCACCATTGATCAGATTGGCGGTAATGAGGATACCAGACTGCACCTTCTGTTGTATAAACAATTCGGAGAAATCATATGTTTACCTGTGCTTGAAAACCAACAAGGTGACCTTCATGAGATTTGCCCACCTGTCTGATCAATAATCTCCATATTCCCAGCACACATATTGGTCAATAAGAAGACAAAACTGATTTCCTAATAAAATAAATCATAATAGAGAATAACTTTACATCGGCTGGGCTGTGAGTTTTTGTGATAATAGAAAGATATGACAGAAAGCATATTGTAATTTACGTAATGTTTGCAAGACAATATAATATAGAAGATGGCATAGCAAACGGTAAAGTAAGAGATGTGTGAATGGAACTCCTACAGTTTCTAATCAAATCCTTTCATACAATTATTCTCCTGAAAAACGGTGTGACATACCTATGTAACATTGATTAGTCATAGTATTGTTTCTACATCATTAGTATAACATGAAATCTCCTCAGCTCAGGAGCATGTCGAGTTATCCTAAGTTCGGAACACCCAAAGTGCCTATTCGAGATCATAAGCTTAAAACCTCGTCTTTTACGATATGTCAAATTTAAGTGTCAAGTGTTCGAGTTAAATAAGTTTCACTGTACATTATGCTAATTGAATATGCGCATCCTATAAAATTCAATACTTGTGACCCACCAGGAGAAATTGGACCATTTTGGTGCAAGGACACAATAATTGTGCTATGACGTCGTGAAGATGTTTGACGTCAACTTACTACAACCAATATATATATTGAAGCTTGTGAATTGTATTTTTGTGTTAGGAAGATGCTGTAGTTATAAAGAAAAGCCAAAATGTGATTTTATCACCCATAAGGTGCCTCATCTCATGGTTGGTCACAAATATAGATGTATTCTGAAATTAAATAAGCACCTTTCATAAAACATATTCATGAAGACACCTCCTCAACTTTAAGGTCATGATACACAATTTGCACGTGGATGTTAATGCACAGCACACAATTTGGATGTTAGCGAGCTTTTTTAATGTGAACAGCACCATAATAATTGTTAAGTAACCAGGTGCTCATGACAACACTTTTGTTTTACCGTACATAATTAGTTGAATGCTAAAAGTATTAATCATTTTAATGTCTTTAGGTCATGTCTTTCTATCTTGGGCATAGGACCCGTGAAGATCCGGGGTAGAATAGGTCTTCAGCAACCCATGCTTGCCGTAAAAGGCGACTATGCTTGTCGTAAAAGGCGACTAACGGGATCGGGTGGTCAGGCTCGCTGACTTGGTTGATGCATGTCATCGATCCCAATTCCTTGGATCGATGCTCATGATATTAATCACTGGATTGTCTGGTCCAGACTCGATTATTTACAGACCGCCGTCATATTGCTGGAATATTGCTGAGTGCGGCGTAAAACAACAAACCAACCAACCGACTAGCTTGGCCATAGAATATATCAGTCACTCCTTATATATGTGAGTGAATGAGTTGGGCTCAACGCCGCTTTTGATCAGTATTCCTGTTATATCCAGTAATATTACTGTGGGAGGAAAGCACGAAGTGATGCAGTGCTCAGACGCCTACAACTTTGGTGAATCCCACCAGCACGGGTATGTTGTTGACAGACCTAGAACCATAATGGGCGCGAGCCGGAATTCGAACCCTCGATCAAAGTTTCTGGCATGCCCAAGAGACACAACTCTGAACGTTGAGTTGCGGCGCCTTAGACGACTGGACCACCCTTATCCCCACATATGTATTAGAAAAGCGCCACATCAGCATGCAACTATTCGCGGCGAGAAAAGTCTTTAGTGATACTGTATATTAACAAACACAATTAAAGTGATGTTGAACATCACTAATATCTCAGTCAACTACTTGTATCACATTCAAAGGTAAAAAAACTGATTGATCAAATTACGACCTATATTTAATCATATGTCTTTTACGGATCTATTCAACATTATAATAATACTGTCAACAATGTCTCTTTTTATCTACCAACATATTACTGATATCTACAAGACCAACTGATATCATATCAGTCTAAATTGTTTGCTAACTGCTTGATAGATTGGAACATTGCCAGATGTGTGTATCGGAGAACCACTAACGACATTCATAGATATTAATATCCCATAGCCTTAGAAGGGAGAACACAGTATGTACATATTCATATAATCAATTGAACAATATATGCCGCTATTGCCGAGGAAAATGTCTTCCTTTGATTCAGATTCGATTGTCAATAACCGAGTCTGTGTGGGGGTCAGTAGTCAATGTGTGAATTATTTATGTAATTTGGAACACGGGCAATGTTGTTGATCCCTTATCGCTCGTTCAATATGTTTCGGTATTGTTTGAGTACCGGGAACAGGGTTGATTTATAATAGGCAGTCTTTGAAACTCAAACATTCACTCACGCCTGTCTTGTGTTAGAACTGTGAATCTGTGAATATGGTATAAGATTCAGCAAAAGCGTCTGTATGAAACGTCCATATAATATCAGACGTCTTTGCAAATTCTAAAGGGGCACGGATGGCCCAAACGTCACGCGCGCCGAAGAAGAGAGTCCCTTTGGCACGCTAGAAGTCTATAATTGTGGGTTCAAATCCGAGGTAAACCCGATAATATTTCGAGATTTGTCTGCGTCATACTCGTTTTCGTGGGTTTCAACAAAGTGGTAAACGTCTAACTGAATGAGTGAGTATAGCTTTATGCCGCTTTTAGCAATATTCCAGCAATATCACCAGAAATGGGCTTATCACATTGTACCCATGTCCGGAATGGAACCCAGGTCTTCGGTTCTGACGAGCGAACGCTTTAACCACCAGGCTACTCGACCGCCCCGTAAACGTCTAAGACTTCATTCACTTCGAGCTTTTCTCCCACTTAAAGCTGACACGCCGTGATATAACTGGAAAACTGTTCAAAGCTGTGTTGAACCCAACTCACTCAAATATCCAAATAGGAAAAAATGTGATTTGCCTGGACTTGGTATATAGTTATAGGTGATATGAGGATAACACCATCGTTCCGCTTTTACTGACTAACAGTATGTCCACTTTCTTACTTACTTACTTTGGAGATTTAACGTGCGCTTTCCGACTGATGCGTATTTCGCACACGGGCCCGGCCAGGCCATTTAATGTGTTTCCGAAAGGGGCGAAGGTGGTCTGTGCAACCCAAGAGGGGGCTTTAGGGGTTGCTTATATAGAATTTGGGAATTTTGAGATTTGGAATAGATGCCGATGGGGTTGGGGTATGTCCATACTTACTTACTTACTTTGGAGATTTAACGTGCGCTTTCCGACTGATGCGTATTTCGCACACGGGCCCGGCCAGGCCATTTAATGTGTTTCCGAAAGGGGCGAGGGTGGTCTGTGCAACCCAAGAGGGGGCTTTAGGGGTTGCTTATATAGAATTTGGGAATTTTGAGATTTGGAATAGATGCCGATGGGGTTGGGGAGGAGAACTAAGGGAGCTGGGTATGGTGGATGATTGTTTGTTTTTGTGATTTTGATTTGGTAGGTTATTATGGTTTTAGATGCGTTTTATTAGTTCCGTTTTTATTAAGAATACGCCTAAGGCCTTGAAGTTTTCTAGTTTATTTTGTGGGTTTAGTATTGCTTCTAGAGTGAGAGCCTTGTTTAGATTGAGGGTGGTTTGTAATGCGGTTCGATGTGTTAGGTAGTGTGTGCAGTGGATGAGTGCGTGTTCTGGGGTTTCTGGTTGTTTGCAGTGTGGGCAGTTACCTGTAGTGTGTTTTTTAAATTTTTTTAGGTGGTTATTTAGGTTGGTGTGTCCTGTTTGGAGTTTAGTGATTACTCTGTCGATTTTTTTGGATGGATGGAGAATTTTTGGTTTGGTTAGTGGTTTGCTGAGCACTCTTTTGATTTGGCTATTTGAGTTTAGATATAGGTTATGCCATTTTTTTGTGATTTTTTGTTTGTTTACACTTTTAATTTCTGATTTTGAGATGGGTAAGTTTAAGCTTATTTCTGGGATTTTGAGGGATAGTTTAGCTGCTTTATCGGCGTTTTCATTACCGTATATTCCTACGTGGGCGGGTATCCACAAGAAGGTTATTTGTTTGCCTGCTTTTGTTAGGTCGTTGGAGCTTTTAAGTATTTGATTTATTAATTTATGTCGGTTTTTGGTATTTTTGTTTTGGAGGGCTTGTAGTCCACTTAGGGAGTCAGTAAGTATTAGGATTTTTTGGTTGTTTTTGGATTCTTGATTGTGGAGGGCTGAGGCCATGCCCATTAGTTCGGCCGTGAATATTGATTGGTTATTTGGGAGTCGGAAGGATTGTGTGGTTTTAGTTGGTTGTGTGGTATGGACTCCGAAACCCGTGTGTTTGGAGGTCGGATCTGAGGATCCGTCCGTGTAAATGTGACACCAATTTGGCCAATTTTTGTGTATGTATGCTAGTGTGGTAGTTTTAGCTATGTTTGGGTCGGTTTGTTTATTTATTTGGCTAGCTAGTGTTGTGTCTATTTTGGGTATTTTAAGTTTAGGGGTGAAGATATTTGATTGTTTGCAGTTTTGTTTAAGATTTTTAATTTGGTGTTCATTTAGGTAGTTTGTTATTCTTTGGGATATTGGGGTAAGTAAGGGGTGTTTACGAGCTAGAGCTTGGTTTTTAGGGCTGATGTTTTGGTTTATTAAGTTTTGGATGAGAGGGTTTGATTGGGACGCGGCCCAGAAATTTAAGCTTAGCTGTTCCCTGCGTAGACTTAGTGGCATTTCTCCTGTTAAGGCCTGAAGTGAGGTGTAGGAGGTGCCATGTTGGGTGCGTGTAATGAGTTTGAGAGCCTGATATTGTATTGAGTCAAGTTTTTTAGATAGAGAGTTGTTTAGGGTGTTGTATATGGCGCAGCCGTAGTCTAGTTTTGATCTAATTAGGGATATGTAGAGAGAGAGGAGAGTATCTTTGGAGGCTCCCCAGTTAGAGCCAGTTAGGCATCTTAGGGTGTTTAGGTCTTTACTGCATTTAGTTGTTAGGTTTTGGATGTGAGCATCCCAGGTGAGATGTTCATCGAAAATAAGTCCTAAGAATTTGGTTTGTTTTTGAAATTTGATTGTTTGATTGTTTAGCTGGAGGATTGGGGAGGCGGGTTTCATGTTTTTATGTTTGAATACTATTCCTGTTGTTTTTTCTGAGTTAAGGGAGAAGCCCCATTTGACAGCCCATTGTTGTATTTTATTAAGAGATTTTTGGAGTAGATTTTTGGCCATTTTCATGCTTTTAGTGCGGATCCAGATGGCTCCATCATCCGCGAATTTTGATGTGTTTACTTTAGGGGATAGACCCTCGAATAGATCGTTTATCATTATATTGAAGAGGGTGGGGCTGAGGATACTGCCCTGTGGAGTGCCATTTTCTAGGGGACATTGGTCCGATAGAGCTTGGTCTATACACACGGTTATTTTACGATTGTTTAGGAAGTCCTGGATGTAGTTTATTATCTGACCTTTGAGTCCTATTTTTTTAAGTTTTTGTATTAGCCCATCGTGCCATACCATGTCGAAAGCTTTAGAGAAGTCTAAGAAGATGCCTGTGGTATATTGTTTATTTAGTTGTCCTGTCTTAATATCTTGTTCTAGTCGGGCGAGGTTATCTAGGGTTGAGCGGCCAGGAGTGAAACCGCTTTGATCTGGGTTTATGGTGTTATTTTGGGTTAAGTAATGTTGTAATCTATTTTTAGCCATTGATTCCATTACTTTACATAAGTTTGAAGTTAGGGATATTGGTCTATATGAGTTAGCTTGATTAGCTGGTTTATTAGGTTTAGGGATTGGTATGACTAGGGCCTGTTTCCAGGGAGTAGGAACCTGTCCGTTTAGGTAGATGAGATTGTATAGTTTGAGTAGTGCCTGGAGCAGTTTTAGGGGGAGTTTTTTAATTATTTGGTAAGAGGTTAGGTCTAATCCTGGGGCTGTGCCCTTTTTCCTGTTTTGGATTACGTAGAGGAGCTCCTCCAGGGTATGTCCACATTTCACTGGTTTTTTATATATAGTATTTATAACGTGAAACTAGTTTGTTGCTACTGATATTAATTAACCATATATGTTTTTCTCGACCGTCATGTTGATTGTTTGTAAGTCTATTTGTCTCTTGTTTAAATGAAATCCGCCATCTCTGACCATATCCAAGCCCATCAAGACCCCAGCATCCATTGGAACAACATCAACGTACTCACCAGAAATGATGCAAACTACAAGATGAGGAAACATAGAATCCTTCCACATCAAAAGACTCCAATCAGCCATCAATAAAGATCAGGGTTATTACTTCCAAAGGCCTACAATGAGCTCATCACTAAACAATCTTAATCTCATTTCCGTGTTCATTATGCTTATATATATCCCTCTCTTATACTGGCTTCCAATCAACTTGTCCATATCAGTCACGGTATTGTGTTACCCATCCTATTTATGTACATCATTCTGGCTTTTTACTTTAACCTTTTCTGTTATGAAAACGTTATCTTGTATAAACATCAATTATCCATATGTATATAACCTCCCTATTTCACATTTATGTTCAATTCTTGTCAGATAACGCTGTATCTTTTCCGAAATGTCGCAGTCATTGTAATAAAGAAGTTGCATTTCAATAGAACTACATCCCTTGTTCAACCAAAGAAGTGGTGAGGTGAGGTGAGATGGGGCTTAATGTCGCGTCCAAGATTATTGCACTAAAATAGCGATGTGTGTGTGTGTGTGTGTGTGTGTGTGTGTGTGTGTGTGTGTGTGTGTGTGTGTGTGTGTGTGCTTGTACTAGTCCGGACTGATGCCGATTTATAGTCCTTGCCCACTGAGATACCATGCCGCAGTTTAACATGAATACCCCACTCAGACACCGTATACTGACTTCGAGCCGACCAGTCCATGTTTTAGCACCTTAATGCCGAGCGCCAGACAGGGTACCAATAACTACCATATTTTAACGAATTTTGGTATGACGCGGCCGGGGACCAAAGGAAGATCACCATACTAGGGAGCAAAGAGACTTACGGTAACTCTGCTACCCGCATGATCCCCAAGCAGGATTTACATCTTCCCTTTAGTCGCTGGCGATAGTTTTAGCCACAAAATCAAAATGAGAAATATATACGACGACATGCATTTAAATACTTACAATACCCTCTCAGGGGAACAATGTTTTTAACACATTTACACCCACTAACAATATCAGTTACTAATTTGTTCTACCAATTGTAAAACGTTATTTATTAATTTGTTTACAAAACATATCAAACAAAATGCATCAAAAATTCAATTTCCTTTAAAACAACAGTAATTGATCCTTTGTGGCTGACACTTTGAGATTGTTATCCTTATAACCGCACAGAGGGTAAAACCAACACTTGACAGTGGACATTATTTATACAGACATTTATGTGTGAGCTTGAACAAGGCTACTCATTTATTATCGACGTCCTTTCCGTCAGCAGTTACCGCCATGTATATCGTACTTTATTAAGAACAATTATCATATTTTACTTTAAGAGCTAATGAACTAATCTCATTGTAGACATGTGGAGAAGTTTTATACATGTGGGGTATCAGTGACCAACCTAATGTCTGATGCATTTCCCTTTTTTAATTTTATGTTCCTTTGTGTGCATGTGCTTGAAACGGGTGCAACCGGTGAGACAAGGCGCATTCACCATTTCGCGAACACCTAGTATCATCATAGTGATTCATACACGCATGCTTTTCGTACAGATTTCTTAGATTCTAAAGATTCAGAGTGACACAACACTCTCCTCAAGACAGTATGATAAAAGGGATGACTTCTACTTTTCAATAGTCAACTTTCCCTTCCCTTCATTTTGACTTGTCTTCGTGTGTTTGCGACGGGTGTCAATGGTGGGGCATGATACGCTCACCTTTCGCGAACACCTGGTAGCGTTAATATTTGATAGAGATTCATAAGCACATGCCCATGATATAGTCGGAATCGTACAATCGACTCTGCTTTATGCAGAGATTTCTATTGGATAAGGAAAGGGTTGTGTCGCTGTTTTGTCCTTATGATCCAATATGTACAAAATGATTAAGTTATATAAGATTAAGTTGTATATAAGTAAATAGATAAGTTTACAGTGAACTTATACAACTGTTTATTCATGAAAGCGGTACTCATTCAATTGCAACTATTTCACAATACACATTGTTCTCATCAACCTTCAATAAAATGTTTGTTGTCTTGCTACCACATTACTAAATAACAGGCGTGGTTCAACTATCTCAGCGTAATCGTTTCCAGCTAACAATATGCATGAAGTAGAAGAACACTTTGTGGTAGACACAGAAGATGGTTGGTTGGTTGTTTAACGCCTCACTCACACAGAAGATGGAGAGGACACGATTCTATCCTGGATTCCCCAATAACATGGCAGTGCAATATTGATGGTATACAAGTGCTAAATCGCAATAAATCCCCAGGTTTGGATTGTGTAATATCAGAATTCTTTAAAGGTACACACGACATATTAGTACGTTACATGTAGCTAGAACTATATATCTGCACGAAAACAGATCAGTGTGGATTATTATTCCACTACACAAACAAGGTGCAACAAACAACATCAGAACATCTTTCTCTTGCGTATATTTAGTAAAATATACATTTCTATTATCAACAAAGGTCGGTATTTCGAAAATATTTTGGAGTCTCAATAGGATCTGTCTACAGTATGGAACATGTTTTATCATATAGTCATAGGAATAACTATCATATATATAGGTTTATAGGAAACAAAGGTGATAAATTCTATGCAACTTTTCTAAAGCTGTTGATAGGAACACAATATTGTCATTATTAATGTCAAATGATTCGAGTTGTAAATGGGTGAAATGTCAAGTGACATTGTTACTTTGTAAAAACATGCATTCGAAACTATGACATTATGTCCGACACGTTTTCCTGTAAATCTGGTGTACAAGGATGTATTTGAGGTTACTACATTGCTTCATTAATGGATTAGCTATGCAGATACAGAATTGTGTAAACAGCATCCAGTTATTTAATCTTGGTTTTTCTGAGGATGTCTTTATGGTGTCAAGTACAATAACACGACGAACCAGATAATATACTGTGAACACTACTCATTCGAAAGATGTTTAAATAAAATATACCCCACAACAAAAGTTCCTATGACACCAATATTTTAGTGTATTTTTCAAACAAGTAAAGTTCGGTTTCAGTATTGTAGTACATGTATGGAATCAAGTTACAAAAACGCAACTGCTACAGAAAAGCATGCATTCCATGCAAAAGTTGACTTTTATGCAAGCCCTATGCATTTCACTGCCCAGTAATGGGTATAAACACATGTGCCTCAACGGGATTCCATATGCATTGTTTAGCATCGTGCTGACAACAACCACTCAGAAAAACAACACAATTACGCAATTATTCAACATTACCAAATGCCATGCCTGTCCGAAAATGAGCGTCTGCGAGCCATTGGTATGCTTGAGGCAGGATCGAGTCAACGTGATGTTGCAAGACAATTTAACGTCCACAGAAACACCATTTGGCAGTCAGAGACCATCCTCGGAGTGGCAGGCCACGTGTAACCAATAATCGACACGACAACTGGAATCGAACAACACACCTACGAAATCGATTCCAGCCAGCAACAGTGACTGCAAGAAGTATCCCTGGCCTTCGACGAATATCTTCACAAACCGTACGTCGTTGCCTCAGATGTGCAGGGATTGTCGCCAGAAGACCCGCCAGACGTACCATTTTGACAGGAAACCACCGTCAAGCACGTCTACAGTGGTGCAGACAGCGTCTACGCTGGACGGCCATGCAGTGGGGACAAGTTCTTTTCACTGACGAGTCTCGTTTTCACCTCAGCCACAGCGATTCGAGTGTACCGACGTCGAGGTGAACGTTACGTCAATCATTGTGTCATGGAAGAAGATCGGTTTGGGGGCGGCAGCGTTATGGTATGGAGTGGGATTACAGCAAGACAGAGGACCCGTTTGATAGTGGTAGAGGGAAATCTCAATGGACAGCGCTACCGCGAAGAGATCATCAGCCATGTTGTTCATGTTTAGCATGTTCATGTTGGTTTTTTTTTATGAAATCACGCATTTTCTGAAGTCAGTATGTCAATTAAACCATTTGAACACATACAGGAGTCATTAATCTGTTGCAAACCGAAATAGTTTCAGATTTGGTAAAGAAACATAACTTTGCATTAAATCTTATTCAGTATGTAAACAAATTATCAGGGAAGGAGAAATGGATGTACCAAGGATACCAAATTGAGGTGGTCACATACTGATATATACCTGCAGGAGGTATTTCAAAAATCGTTTAAATTGCGCTGCCCATGTAACCAAAGCGTCGTCATCTGCTTAGTTCCTTTTGGTAGGATGGAGAACCTGACTCCTATCAAGGATATATTCCATGGAACATTTTTCGGAATAGTGCTGTTGAATTGGTTCATTTATAAGCATGTCAATGATTTCTTGGGGTAAGACCAAATGCTGCAAGCGTTATGGTATATGTGATGAAAGTTCAGATAATAGAAGACGAATATAGTTCCCTTCTCATTTGGTCCAAATACGATACTACCCGTCGTAAATGTATCGAGCTATACTTCATGTCAAAATATGTAAATACATTACATTAACGTCTTAAGACAAATTCTTTTTCTACGCAAGTGATCTACATGTATGTGTGTCAATCATGCAATGTTAGACAGAACAGATCACTCATAAAGTATGTAAATCATGTATTTTAACTACATCTATTGAAATGTGTTGCCCATGGCCATTCAGTGAAAGCAAATAAGTTATTGCCCACCACATTGTGGGCTTAACGATTCATATATAAGAGAAAGTAAATTCAGTTAACTCCGGTTTATCTGCACGGGTCCGTAAACAGTGAAAAAGCCCGGATTAACAACTTTCCAAATCATTCAATTCCCTTTAATTGCACGCAGGCGTTCCAAACATGAACAATCTAAACAAACGTTAAAATAGAGTGTAAGGATTGAAATGTTTTATAGCAGGATGTCATCTGGAGCCCCAGAAAATACATTTCCAGCATTTCCAGCTACACATTTAACTTGGCGTTTTTGGGGACATAATATTTTGCGAGTTTCTCGATTCCTAAGGCTAAGACAGCCAGGAAAATACCGATTGCAATCAGATAAAATGCACTCTGTATGTCCATAAGTGCTATAGCTCGAGCACTGGCTTTGCCCTCTTCAAGACATAAATTCTCTTGTGGCCACCATTTTCTTCTCCAGTTAATGAACAGTCCGCTCTGGTCAATTTTCAACATCCTGAATAAAAAAAACAAAGCTTAAATGGTGTCAGTACTTTTTCGAATCTCGAACGTCATCACATTTCGGGTTCATTGTGCCAAGAAAAAGGTGTTCTTGAATTTGTATATAATAATATATTCCGGATCTTGTTCAGGTAAACACTTGACTTGACTTGGCATGTGGTTATGACGTATGTCATCGGTGGGGCAGAACACCGTTACGAACAAATGGTAGCAGCACATGAGTATTACATAGTCGGAATATTGCAGTGGCCTCTTTGATATTTTTTTTATTACTCTGCAAATGGTTTTATCGTTGTTATGTCAATATTCACATATAAATGAACACACAAACAAGAGTGATGACAAGATTATAAAAAATACCCTAGCCCGCACGTGTATGTGCAGTGTTCCAGACTTGATACAACAGCTCGCCGTTTCACAAAATACGAACGTAATTCCTATACTTTAACATATACAATCGCACCGATGAGATCGCTTTGTGGAACGGGAATCGGAATGTTCACATTATTATTGAGAGATGACATTCTGTCGATCATTCTTTCTGCATTTGATGAACCCCTTCTTGGAATGAAGATGTTAAACAATGTTATCCTTCCTCGTGAGCTTCACAAAATATCTCCCCACACAACCATGTGATGTCTGCGAAAATGATTTTATCCCTCAAGCCGAGGGTCAATTAAGCAGGAGTTATTTTTGAAGACCGTTGGATCTTTATCTATTTTTATTATAAATTGTTTTGGTCCTTTTTATGGAAATTTCAAATATTCACGAAACCGTCTGTTATGATACATAAAAGGTACTGATATATTTACATGTATGTTAGAAAGGGGGCATTTATGGCCCAGTAGTATCGCTGTACAATGTTGCGCCCCTTAGATATGCTGGAATCGAAGATTTGACCTGATAATAATTGTTAGTTTGTCAGTCACATAACCGTTCTCATTGGTTTCAGGAAACAGTAAACGTCAACGATCTCAAGTCGAACATCAAGCTTTCGCTCTTGATATAACCGAAATACTGTTCAGAGCAGCTTTAAACCAATCTCGCTCACAAATTCATAAAAGTTACAACTACAGATAGCAACATACACGTTAGAAAAAATATCCGCATAAGGTGATTCTTTGGGAAGTCCAAGAGCATACGTGAAGGGAAGAAATGTTTCCTTGGTGAATGCCAAGTCGCAATGCTGTGACTTCCATGGAGTCAAAGCTTCATTGTCGTTGAAGAAAACATAGGATCCTTCCAGTACCTTCTTCATGTGGACATCCGCAGATTGAGACAGAACATCATTATCATAACCCTGGAATCCTTGTATCCCTTGCCAGATCTTTCTGTTCGATTCACTCGGGTCATTCTAAGTTAATATAACACATGGTCAAACAAATCACACACACACACACACACACACACACACACACACACACACACACACACACACACACACACACACACACACACACACGAACATACACACACATACACACACACATACATACATACATACATACATACATACATACATGGTCAAACAAAATACACTTTATATATATAAACTAATAACTAATATATGACAGAGAACGTGCCAAGTATGTTGTGTCTTATTTACACAAAACATTAAATTTACAAACCTAAATCTAGTTCCTACAGTTTTTACTGAAAAGAAACTAATTTTTCAGAAATAGACAAACTTATGCATAATGCGGCCAAGTGTTTAAACACTTACTTCAAAGTATGTAACATAGGAACTGCCTCCCACGGTGCCCCAGCTGTATTCAGTCTGCGATGCTATATCTGCTATGTTGTCGAATGGCAGTATCTCTTTGTTCACAGTGAGGGAGGCAATGAGAGTTCCACTGTAAGAAGCAGCGATTACAATGCAGAACAACCACCAAAACCCAACCAGAATACGCCCAGACTCAGATTTGGGTTGCTCGCTGCCACCTGAAACATTTGTATGCATTTACATGAGATGGAACCCAATGATGTATGCACTGGTTGTGTGAGTGAGTGAGTTAATGTTTCACATCGCATTGGCGATACAATAGTAATAAACATGATATGTAAATTTAGAACATAGTATATGTGTCGAAAAAAGGACAAAAAACAACCAGATTATTGAAAACGAGTATGTAAACGAAAAAGGATATGACAATACATAACCACATAATGTACATGTAGAAACAGGTTATATATCGCCAGCAACCAAAGGTAGATCACCATACTCTTCAAGCTGCATGGTCCTCCCTTTAGACACTGGCGAAAGTTTGCAAGTCTAGCCAAAAATATAAAATGACAAATATACTACGTTAAACCAAAGTAGTTTTCAACCGATAGCTGGTTTTATAGGATGTAATATATTTCTACCTACTTTGGTGTCCCACTTTTTTAGCATAAGATCTCTGATGTATCATCTAATCACAGGTTTATAATCACTGTATGGGATCAGAATTGGTGCTGGTTAACTGCAGCATCAACAATCATGGTACCAGTGATTCCAATATGGCTGGGTCCCCCAACATCACCTAACCCCACCCCCAACTAACCCCACCCCCCTCCCCCAAAATGAAAGTAAAAAACCCCAAAAACCGATGCATTGGCCAGCAGCAAGCACATAAACTAATTATAAGTAAAATTGGATGATTGCAACTAGTATTTTTAATAGCCTGAAGACACGAGCGAGAACCAGGACATTTTGCAAGGTTATTATTTATACTGTTTAGGAATATATTTAGAGCTGTTAAAATGAAACTATCATCTGGTAATCCTGAAGATGTGGTTCTGGATCAAACGGCATAGCCGCTTCTTAACTGATTATTCTTTTGTTGATATTGCAGTTGATTTGTTTCAGATGTCTGTAAGCGACGGAATCGTCCAGATGGGATTTTTTAAGATAATGGAAGGAGGTTTAACGCTTTTTATATGACCACTGGTAACCATGGACACATTTCACACCATTCGTCAATGGGAATGATGTTAAGTTGCGTAAACCCTTGAAAGAGTAATTTCTTTCAGTATTCATGAAACGTGATTTGAAAGTCGGATGTGAAAAAGTAAACATTGTAAAAAAGCCAGGAATATGAACACGTTTTCCTCATTTGTGGAAGTAGGAGTCGTACATGCTGTGTACGAACATGATTACCCATTACATGGAAATTGTTATCCGAGGCGATATGTATGGCCTTACCATGTGATAGCATAGCGCCATACAAGTACCAGAGGCTCTCCTGGAAGTATTTGTTTCCTGTTGATGTGGTGCTATTACTTTTCAAGGAAGACCCAACCATTTCCATAACACACAACAAGGCTGCAACAGCAACCAAGGAAATTGCTAAGCACACGAGAACCGTGCCTTTAAACGGTCTTATCAACTTCAACCACTTTGTTCCATTCGGGTCTGGCAGCTTGTAGATGCCCACAGCATGGTCATAGTAAAAAGGGAATGTGAAGTCCATCACTGTTTCTCGTTCCACAGTAACAGTCAATGGTCCTACCGCCAGATCAAGTTCCTGAAAGATATAGGTAGGTGTCAGCATTGCATTGCCAACATGACCGTTGTACTGTTGACAAGAATGGCGTTAATTTGTAAAATTGTTCGGATTCGGTTTATTCATTTCATGTGTGTGACACTATCTATAACATGTTTGTGAAATGACAAGCAAAGTGTATAATGAGATGTATGTTACAGATTATGAAAATGAGAGATCTCCATGGTGTGAGATTTATCCATTGGGCACTCTTTCCTCTCGAAATAATTATATGAAATAATCACACATCTATATGATATGATATAGCATTACTCTCTTCTCAAGTCCGAGAATGAGCCCTGTCCATGACCCATTTAGAACCCGTCCGAATTCTTTGTCCGCCGGAATAGTGGCAGTGTAACTGCAATTATATGGGATAATAACGAATAATATTTGTTACAATCGTGCAACTGTTCGATCACGAGAGGATACAAGTAAGGACAACATACACCCTAACAAGAGTAATGTACTACCATAGCTTGCATTTCCTAATAAACTTGATCGCGAGTGTTCCATGCTTCCCGAACATAGTCAGTCAACTATACGTTTGGCACACGGTCTCTGTATGAATTTAATCACATGGACAAATACGTTTGAAATTTAGATGGTCACAAGTCACCTCCCGAGAAATGCCACTTTTGAAATTTTACATCAAGTAATAAAAGAACCATAAAAGGAGGAGTAGGTATTTGTGATGCTGACGTATTCCGTATGTTTGTCTGGGACAGATTCGATTATTATATGTCTTCGTCCTGTGCGACATAAAACAACATTCACATTAAACAAACTTTACAGAAAGTTTCAATACATCGTACAGAAATTCATATTTGAGTCTATTGTCAGTGTTGTTGTGAGTGTGATGTTACGCCGCTTTTAGCAATATTCCAGCAATATCACGGCGGGGGACACCAGAAATGGGCTTCACACATTGTACCCATGTCGGGAATCGAACCTGGGTCTTCGGTGTGACGAGCGAACGCTTTAACCACTAGGCTACCCGACCACCCCGTCAGTGTTGTAGTCTGTAGTCGTAATTATGGACACAGCCGTGTCAGTGTTTGTATAGTGTCATAGACTTATCAGTTTCGATTGTTATACGTACGTGAAGTTAAGCAAAGTTGAGATTTCTTCAAGAAGGTCGAAGCATAGCCCATCAAAGCCAGAACTCGTTGTGTCCGATAGTTTCACAAATGGATCCCACTATAAAGAATGAACTATTAATTACAACATTACAACAGTTTAATCTTACTTATGGATTGTGTTAAGCATAAAAGAGGGAACATAAATTTCAAGAACCTTTGACACAGGTAACAAAATGTTTCAGCCAATAAAAGCTTGTTCAACGCACATTCAAATCACTGTCAGAATAAGCTATCTGCTACCGTATTGCAATTCGCGCACTGTTAATTATGAAATGCAAGCACTCGATATGATAGTATAGTGAAGTGAGCATAAGATAATCACGCGACTCTCAAATTTTAAGCTTATGTAATGATTTAACATCGCATTAGCTATTCATGTAACAAAGCAACTAACTATATTTGTTCCAACATGTAGTGTGCGCCTATTAAACCCAAAGTCGGTGTTGGGAAAGACCTCTACGTTCAGAGTTAGATGTCCTTCCAGATCGAAGAATCCAACCGGGCTAAACTCTCGACCTTCCTGTCTGTATAATAAGGTATCTATCCGTCCTTGCCAACTCTCCGTGTTTTTCTCCAGCATCTGAATGTGTAGTACATAGCTTGAATAAATATTGTGGACGAGCGAAATAACGTTGGTGTATACAGAGCCGACCAGTATTTGTTTTATCTCCTTAAGGCCAATGTCGCAATTATCGCAATGTTTGTAATTAGTGCAATAAAACATCTTAATAAAATAATCATTACAAACTATTTTAGATATGTATGAATTTTAAAGTGACGTTCAACTGACGTTAAGCGGCATACTTTAGTATGTCTTCATCCACAAAATTCAACCTGTTACTGACATTACCTGGACCATGTCGTGTCTGGTTGTGACATAGCCTCGACTCGTGGTATTATCGACACATTGGCTGTAGACATTGTGTAAATGTTGATGGAGATCAAGCTGAAAGTAGTCGAAGCATAAGTGATATCTACATATCAAAATAACCGTGAGTGAGTGTGTTGAGTTTAAAGCCGTTTTGTACAGTATTCCAATTATTATAGGGCGAATCAGTTTAATGTTTTATGTGATGCAGGTCTCAGATCTACATCTTTACAACTTTAGTGTAATCAACGAGCACGGGTAATGGTGCTGACAGACCTGGAAATGGAATCGGACGAACCGGGATTCGAACCCACAATCGTGAGATGTGTGGGGTTCTCAAGGAACGCAAGTATGCACATCCGTGCCCCCAAAACAAACATGAACTCGCCACGTTCGTAATTGACAATACATATTTCCATTTCCATCAGTTTACAAAATGTTGCATGCTTAATTGGAGACACGTTATACAGTTTGTTATATTCAGCACGACACGTCAATAAAGTGCATTTAAGCAATTAGTTGGGGTATGTGATATTTGCGTCATGATTACATGTAGTCGGTTCAAATGTTCAATGAAGTCATTTAAAAAAAATGTATTTGTGGGAAACTTGCTATTTAATATACTACTCAAAAGAAGTTAAGGATCACCCGATTCTTTCATATTGGTAATGTTAATCTGTCATGGCATGAGAGATTAACTATTGTAATATGAAAGAATTTTCTTTTTAGTAGTATTATGAAAGAATCTTCTTTTTAGTAGTATTCTTTGTATTTTCTTATTTTCTGTAATATAGGCCGGGTTCATTGTGCACACTTTTGTCACATATGTGTCGAGAGAGTACATGCATATTACACTAAAGGATCCACTTGACTTCGGCAGCGGCACCGTGACCAAAGCAAGATTGTCTATTCCAAGGTCATGGGTAAGACACACTTCTGAGACATTTTCTTGATAGATGAGCCATTTTGAAAACTTCCAGATCGCTGTCCTGTTCTGATTCCTTTTGTCAAACACGTTCGCCTGAAAACAATATGCGCTATTATTTCACCAATCGATAAAGGAAATCGTATGCATATAGCCATGCATCTTGTTTTGTTAATTTAATACACTTAACAAAGCTTATAATAGTTTTCGTATTGTCTTATTATCTTGTACAGGATATAGCGGAAGATCGTTAACGCGAAGTCATCAAATCTCAAATATGTTTATCCAGTTATCCGCAGTTCAATTTAAAAAAATAATCAGAAAAATCTTTAAAAAATGATTATGCTTCAGAGTGTTGAAAAAAAAGAAAATGTCTGCCACAAAAAACAAAAAGATTGTTTCAAGATGAATGGGTTTTTTATATAATAACCATTTAATTACAAATATCTGGTTTTGAAGCTGTGGCTAAAAAATATATCTTGTCTCAATTAAAATTCCCAGCCTTTTCGGCCCAACCAAACCCCAGAATATTCAAATGGTCGGCCCTTAACGATAAATAGATTTTAAATAGAGCCAGTCGATGTCGAGTTAAGGTTTGTCTGTTTCATAGCCTGTAAATAAGCTAGGACCAGACCATACAGTGATTGATATTGAGAAGGACGATCCACGCTGTTGAGGTACGATTACGCCCAATCAACCAAGTCACCTAGCCTGACCCACCCGTGAAGAGCCGGGAAAGAATAGCTCTTTAGTAATCCATGCTTGCCGTAAAAGGCGACTATACTTGTCGTAAGAGGCGACTAACGGGATCGGGTGGTCCACGAACATCATGGGACCTCTTAACACGGAATCCACACAAGAAGTGCATTGTAAATAGTTTAGTTTCGGATACCTGTTTGAGCAGTTTGTTGAAACAGTCCACTTGGCACATAATGAGGAGGTTCCTGTTCGTAGCCGTGGTGTTGTTATAGAGTGACAACAGCTGTCTGTATGAGGCATCCGATGTCACGTCACCATCGATAATGTACGTGACAGCCTGTATCCCTTTCGAAGACAGCGTGTCAGAGAGAGTTGTAACTGCATGTGCTGCGAACATTGTTTATATTTTGTAGTTCTGAGCAGAATAATTAAATAAGGTACATTGGCTTTGTTTAGTATTGATCATCGTTATCATACCTAGATGGCCTCATTTTGCTTCAACACCTCATCTGTCCATTAGGGTTTGAAATCAAAGAAACAACTTAGAAATCTTATTCAGTGTCTTCTCTACATCTGCTCCTCCTTGTGATAACAGCCTTTCTTACCAATCTGTACGACAAGAGTAATTATTTGGACTGCCTCATCGTGAATTCCCAGTTATATACTTTTGTTTCCAGAAGGTGCCTTCTTTTAGTCTCCTCAGAGCAACGGAATACCTTTCTTGTACTCACCCATTCCATAGTCGTGAAATATAGACACTATGTTCCATTCCAGCCTGCTGATCAGTTTGGGAAGCATCTTAATGACTGGGTTGACATTGTTGTGTCCAAATATATCAATTGCGCCATCAGGTTCTTGCCCCAAGTCCGTATTATCATTACACACTGACATTGGAAGTGCTGGAGTGTAGGCACCATGGCAGGTTAAGGCCATGTCAACCAATTCCGGTATCATGTCAGTGATCATACTGTCACACAACTCTCTGTTCATTATGATGACTTCGTCGGCGGCGGGTAGAAGCAGTGTTCGCACTGAATCAAGTTTAAAACGTCTTAAAATACAGAGAATATGTTCTCATGTGACATGGTTATGGTAAAATGATCGATTCCGATTAGTCAATTAGAGGTTTCAAATCGCTATGACGAGCTCGGAATGAATCAGATGATTTGACGACCGATCTCCACAGAGGGTATTATTCTAAGGAACGGACCTTTTTTTCAATAATGGCTGATATACAGTTCATAAAGTGATATTAACAATTATTGGTAACAAAATGAAGGGTTGTGGTTCCTATCATGCGGATGACAATATAAACTGAGGGCCAAAAGAAACGTTACCAACATTAACTGATTTGCCACTTTGAAAAAAAGATGCCAACCTGTTCAAAAACAGTAGCGAAAACATCTCACGAATACAGCCTTCATGTTCTGTCGTTCTTTGCACGTGCTTTGCGGATTTTGGGAGATGTTGTCAGCAATTTAAAAAAAAATTCTTTCCTAAATTATCGTGCACATTCCGGGGATATATTACACACGGATCTGTTCCCTATCATTGGTTGGGATGATTAACACAAACGAACATGCCAAGACTGACCGCTGTCCAGAGGGAGAGAGCCATAGGTATGCTGCAGATGGGAGCGACACAGAGAGAGGTTGCCATTAACATGAACTGCTGCAAGATGACCATTACAAGACTGGTCGCACGTCTCCGACAGACTGGCAGAACCGCAGACAGACCACGGAGTGGCAGACCAAAGGTCATGACCCCGCAGGATGACCGCTTTTTACGGGCACTTCATCTGAGGAACAGATTTCTTACTCTGACGTCATCAGCTGCCAACAGCTTAGGACATCCGGTCACCAGGCAAACAATGGCCAGACGACTACGACATTATGGTCTCCGGGCTTATCGCCCATTCAAGGGCATGACCTTGACCCGTCAATATCGACGTGCCAGACTGACGTGGTGCAGGCAAACTCAGCGATGGCAACAAAGGGAATGGTACTGTTTAGTGACGAGAGTAGGTTCCAACTCTTTAAACCTGATGGGCGGACGCGAGCTTATCGACGACGTGGTGAACGTACTTGTGTCCACTTAGAGTCCTGGCTTCTTGTTGTGTCCAGGAGGTGGAACCTTACGGGGGCGTAAGTGTGATGGTCTGGGGCGGCATTTGCGGGGACGAGAAGACGGAACTTGTCAGCATCGAAGGCAATCTGACAGCACAACGCTACTTTGACAATATCTTACGGCCAGTGGTTCTTCCTGTCATCCAGCGTCAACAACGGACGGTGTTCCAACAAGATAACGCGACACCCCATAAAGCCCATATTTCTAGAGACTTCCTCAACGCCAACAACGTGACTGTCCTGTCGTGGCCAGCTCGATCACCAGATCTGTCACCCATAGAACATCTCTGGGGCCAGCTGGTGCGTCGTCTTCGATGTCTGCAGTCGATGTGAGGACGCTTGTCTACTCAGTTCGACGCCGCATTCGAAGATGCATTGCCGCTCATGGAGGTCATATCCCGTATTGAACGGTCTGGGCCGTCGTCACCTTAAAGTTGTAACCAATGTTGTTGATCGAATACTGGAGGAATGACCCCGTGTCAAGAAATGTCCCTGTTGGAGGTCAAGGACTTTGTTGTTGAATTAGTAAATTCGCATTTTACTGTTCTGAATGATGAATTTCTACAATACTGCTGCTTCAAATTGTGTTGGTCATATTTTATCCTAGAAATATCGTTGATAACGTTTCTTTTGGCCGTCAGTTTATTCGGGCCAAGAAAAAAAACTTTTTTAAAAACGATATTCAGAGCGCGTTAGAGTGGTGATAGCTTAAAATGCGGTTACAGTCCTCTGTTGCGCGTTCAGTTACGAATTCGTCATCGTCAATTCTATTCGTCAAGGTAACGAAGCTTTACACAAAATCTTAGTTTAATAACTGCTTCATCAGCAAGAATTTGTGACAAGTAACACGTGAGGTGAGGTGAAATGGGGTTTAACGACGCGTCGAAGATTATTGCACTTATATAGCGACGTGCATGCACGTGTGTGTGTTGCTGCTTGTACTAGTCCAGACCGATGCTGATTTATAGTCCTAGCCCACTGAGATATCATGCCGCAGTTTAACATGAATACCCCACTCAGACACAGTGTACTGACTCCGAGCCGACCAGTCCTTGTTTTAGCACCTTAATGCCGAGCGTCATACAGGGTAACAACAAGTACCATCTTTAAACGTCTTTTGGTATGACGCGGCCGGGGATCGAACTCCGGCCCTTCCGCTCTCCGGGCGTACGCTCTACCTCCACTACTACTAGACCACGAAGGCAGTCGTCACAGTAACAACACTTGAGACAACAAATTGTGTAATTCGTTGCAACAAATGTACACTTATATTCATTTCTCAAAAACATTCTTTATGGACCTTCTGTATTATTCCGTTCAACGATTTAATATACTGTCTGTTTAAAAGTGAATATTTTTTACCTCGTAGTTAGCAATATTCCAGCGCCATAACGACGGCCTGTTAACAGTTGCTCGTGGATAATGCCAAACTGTTCTTGAAATGATAATCTATACAGCGTGTGGACAAACTACATAATGTATTCCACCAGTCAACGCATCATTGTGCATTCAAATTGTATTCTCAGCTACCTGGGAGGTACAGTCTCTGTTAATTGCCATCTCAACCTGCCAGGAACCCATTTGCTGCAGCTGGTTGAACAGAGGCAAATTCTAAGGAGACCCCTTAGGATGCTTATAGTCTGTTTTGTGGAACCGGATTGTTACTAGAGAGGTCAAAAACGGTCAAATGTCATCTATCCGCCTAATCGCCGCCGCCAGCTTTGAATAACTTTCTATGCACATACCACCACATCTGGCTTTAACAGTGTCATTTGTAAACGGTCCTGGATGAAATGTTTACGTTTTACTAATTACATCTAAATAAGTGCCAGAAATATAACTGCAGAATACAACACGCCTTAATGGAAAATAGTATGCTTAAGCTCATGCTTTATACTGTATTGAAACAAGGTGTTGGTGTTGATTACTGTGATGTTACCAATGAAGTTGCTATGGTGATTGTACCAGATGATGGATGTGTACAAAAAATAAAGCTTGGAAAAAGTAAATAATGGCCTAAAATAAAGAAACGTATTACTTAAAGGAAATACGTGAAAGTGCTGCATAAAAAATAGAATTCGTGATGACCTTGTGATAGTCGAACTTATAAACAGGACACCAAGGATGAGTCTTCAAAGATATTTAGGAGTCGTCTGATAAAATGCATGACGTATCCCTGAAACGTTGCGTCTGTATAATTATACAGCCTGTCATTGGCGCAATGGATGTCAAGCTTGTTTGTTGTGAAACACATTAACACATGAATCATTCATGTAATACGGAACCAGAATAAACTATGACCCATTCAACCATCAAACACATCAGTTATACTTACATGAACGGGCGAACATGAAAGGGGTTTCATATGAAACCGCCTTCTCTGTGATCTCCAAGCTGGTGTTTGTAGAATTAATAGTTACCATATCCACATCGCTGACATAGTGACTTAAAAACACTGAAAGAACAAAGTTTATGATTTAGTGAACGTTATTTTACTCCACAGTCATTAATATTCCCCTTTTTGACAACGGTTAGTCAATACTTGAGTCTGCAGGCAATCCGCACCATACGTTCATTTATTACCTACGAGTGCAGACGTATCGGGGTTCATAAAGATCATTTATTACCCACGTGGGGAAGATACAGGTGGTAAGATAGTTAATAAATCCGTACGTCATACGTGTGCCGTACAAGGTTGACCTCGTTCTTTTCGTTTTGATTGGATAACCGTGACCTCTGTCACAGCGGGACTACTTTTTCATTCATGAAAAATTGTGAAACGTCTTTCGCTGTTACAACTACAAGGAATCTCACGAAAGCGAGAGACATTACCACAAAACCAAACAAGATAGTCACATGCCTTAAATTTGCTTTGCATTCTATATTAGTTATGCTTAGAGCTGCTGCAGGCATCATATAATCGAGCCATATCCATATGCAATGTCTACCGATGGATCGAGGGTCCCAATGAGCGTCACTTTCGCGACTTTCAATTTGATTTAACATAAAAGGTTAAGCGTGGTGAAATGAAGTCAGTTTAAACTATCTGGACAGATATATAGACTTACGTTTGATACTCCGGTTGTGCCATCAGTGTCGCCATTCGAAGCGTATTTCGTGACTTTGCTTCCGAAGGTGTTTGTTCATGAATGAAAATACACGATTGCACGACCAGATCACTAAAAGTGACGACACTCGTGGCGTAACAAAGTATGACATGTAAAACTCATATAAGATCCCCTATATATCGTGAGCATTATCTGCAATGTCACTATCGGCCTGGTCACTCATTTTTACCACGCCAATTTAGTATGTTGTAGAAGAAACGTAAACACGAACGCCGACGTAAGCTTTCCGCTACATTTGAAAGTGTTGCAAAATTACGTTTCGCGCACGCCGATGTTCAGACGCCTATTGCACAACATATATTTCGCACTAAGATATATATATATATCCATAACTGAATTAATCATATATTTTATCGGCAAATCTTATAATTTCTTTGTCATCAATACAAATGGTCCAGACGAAATCAAGCGAATTAAATCAAGTGTGAAAACGTCAGCTCATACTCATAAAGAAATCAAAATTCAGATTTTCTTCTATACTGAGAGGGGCGGTCGGGTAGCCTAGTGGTTAAAGCGTTCGCTCGTCACGCCGAAGACCCGGGTTTGATTCCCGACATGGGTACAATGTGTGAAGCCCATTTCTGGTGTCCTCCGCCGTGATATTGCTGCAATATTGCTAATAGCGGCGTAAAACCATACTCACTCACTCTGTACTGAGAACTCCACTGTATCAGCTGGATGTATTCGCGTAATATATTTATAATGTGCATGCAAGATATATGTAGCTAGAATGACGGAATTCAAAACAGATACTTTACAATGAGTTGGTAAATTCAACAGTTTTTAGTTCCGCCTGACATCGCAAGTATCACAGTATTTATCTAAGATTCCATCATATTCTCTAGGTTAGAATGAAATGCATAAAACTACATAACACTACGTTGATTGTAGGGTAGATTCTGATTGCCAAGTTGACATATACATATTTGATAATCAACCGTTTATTACCGTTTATTAACTTTGTTTGAACATTGTGTATATTCAAAATTGACAAATAAGGTGTGGTGTACTGTTTTCTTACTTTAACATGAATGCAACATTAATGCTTGAAATATCGATGTTTACGTTTTGTCTTTGCAGTGTGAGCTTTTATTCATTGTGATAATTTCATATCAGTAGGTTAAAGAAAGGTCAATATTTAATGTTGTTTTACCTTTGCACTCAAACTGTATATATGATTAGTTTTATTAAATATATAAACATAATTTCAGAAAATAATAATTGTTTATTTTTATAATTGTTTTTGTTCATTTGATTGACAGATCACTGATACCTAACCATGCACCGATGTGCGTTAAAACAAAAATTATTAAATTATAAATTGCTCTACTTTTTACTTTTTGCATGATTTAGTCATTTGTTTGTCAATTTTGTTTAATTTTGAATTCAGGTGTTACTAAGCGGTTTACGTTTCTGTAATAATAGTTGTAAAACAAATATATAGTATATATGTGAATAATATATATATATAATAAAATAATAAAGTCCACGTTAGTCCATCATGTACTTTATGTCAGTTTCAGACATAGTACTTTCGCTGTCTCATGACAGCGCTCTTCAGTGTAACTGACAATGACATATAATATGACGTCATACTTATGATGACGTCATAAATTACAACTGTGACGTTATAATGTATTTACACACTCCAGCGACGACACCAAGTAATTTAACAATTATTGTAGGGAGACATTTGAATTAAAATATTCAGTATTTGTAAAGTAACAGTGTAACATTTACGATTGAAATGACAAATCTATTAATACCTTCTCGAGTTCAATTTGGGTTTCATCAATTGGATAAACATTTGTTCTTTTTCCAGTCTCAGCTGCTTGTTACTTGTATACAATTTATAAATATATATTTAAATTTATCCGCTCAGGAAATTCCAGGATAAATTCATTTATTAGCGGCCTGGAATATTGATGGGCCGTGAGAGTTACCCCCACTTGGTAACATTGACTATATATACAGATTCAAGTCGCGTTTTTGTCTCTTCTTGCCAATGTTGCAGTTAAGTGCAGTTAAATTTAACCAACGGCTCGCCAATCAACAAGTATGCCACGAGGCAAGAAGTTACCGAAAAGGAAAGCGAAGGAAGACGGCCGAAAACGTCAACGAGATGAGACAGAGGGGACAGACGACGCAACACGGACGACGCAGAACACTGAGGGGACAGGGACCACAGGCGGCTACAAACGATTGAAAATGGCGGCTGACAAGACCAAAAAGGCGCCAAAATCAGGTGAGGCGGTTTCTGTTTCAACTTTTCCATCAATCAACTTTAACCATGAACAGGGTGGTCAGTCGAGTAGCCAGACTAGTTCAGAAATTGCTGAAGATATGAACGATACCCCCATTGTTTGGTGTTTTGAAATAAGGGATAAGCGACCCATTGACATAATCACTGAAAGAAAAAACCTGGAATTCAGATTACATTGATTACAGTAATATTCTGAAGACAACCCAATCAGGATTTGTTGAATCACAGCATATTGGGATGGTGACAATGAATAGTAGGGGTGGTATTGAGGTTATGAAAAAACCTTCAGCCAGCATTGGCACTATTGAGGAATGGTCTACATGCTTCCTTATTTACATGAGCGTTTATCTGGAAAGATTCCAAGAAAAGCACCAACAGTTGATTAAGTATGTGCATACCATTAGGTGGGCAGCTCAAAAATATGATGGGATGGGTTGGAGATCATATGATCAACATTTTAGAATTAGACAGGCACGTGATCCCAGCAATTCATGGGCAAGAATCTATCCAGATTATTGGCTGATGTTCATGAACACCCACTCCAAACAGAGTGTCCAGACTAGATCACCCCAGTCCAACATACAGGGCCGTCGCCAATCGCCATTTTATAATTACAACTACCGGAGCTGTAACAGATAAAATTGCAAGTATTCCCATTCTTGTATTCAGTGTACCAAACTTCACCCCATGGAATCCTGCAGATTTCGAACAAACCAAAATAAGCCAAAAGTTTCAGCTTCCCAGTAAAGGTTTCTCATCCGTTAAGACTTATGTATTGAGAAGTTTGCTCGAAAGGTATCCGGATCAGGTAGCGGCAGCAGAATTAATAGAAGGTTTTACACAGGGTTTTGTTTTGAACTACGGTGGTCCTCGTAAGGAAAAAGAATCTCCTAACCTAAAATCTGCAGAAGAAAACACTGAGGTCACTCATGATAAACTTAATAAAGAAATAAAAGCAGGGAGAATGTTAGGTCCATACCAGTATCGACCAATACCTAATCTCAGGATATCACCGATAGGTATTGTACCTAAAAAAGAACCAGGTCAGTTTCGAATGATACACCATTTATCCTATCCGATAGGCTCATCAGTTAATGATCACATTGAGGATAAGTCAGCATCAGTGAAATATACTAGTTTTGACAGTGCAGTTGAAATAGTTCAAACTTAAGGTAAAGGCTGCCAAGTTAGCAAAGTCTTACATAAAGAGCGCTTTTAGACTTTGTCCTATTAATCATTCAGACTTTAATCTGTTAGGAATAAAATTCAAGCAACAGTATTATGTGGATATGTGTCTACCCATGGGATGCAAGGCAAGTTGTGCTCTCTTTGAAAAGTTTGCATCTTTTCCTCAATGGGCTGTCCAACAATCAATACAAGCTGGAGATGTTTTACATTACCTGGATGACTTTCTTTTTGGAGGTGAGATGAATACAAATGAATGCAGCATAGCACTAGATACAGTAAACTACGGTTATAACGAACACGCTTATAGCGAACTAACGGATATAACGAACAAACTTTTTAGTCCCGACTATATGCTGTAGTTATGCTGTATATATACTTATAACGAATTACGGTTATAACGAACTAAAATTAGTAGTCCCTTTGAGTTCGTTATAACCGTAGTTTACTGTACTTTTATGAATCTTTGTGGAGAGTTGGGGGTCCATGTAGCACATGAAAAAACAGTACAACCTTGTACAGAGATCACCTTTTTGGGCCTAGAAATTGACACAGAGATGTTAGTCGTGATTCCTGCAGATAAAATTGCCAAGTATCTGGATCTACTGAATTAATGGGAAAACGCAAAGTCACTTTGAAAAGGATGCAGTCTCTCATTGGAACCTTGAATTTTCTATGCAGAGCTATCCCTATGGGACGTCCTTTCTCTAGAAGAATGATTGACGAAGTCTGTTCACAAACCACATCACAGGATTTGCATTACTAAAGAGATAAAATTGGATTTATTAACATGGTTTTTCTTTTTTTTAGAAACCACAATGGCATATCTGTATTTCATAATAGGTTATGGATGGATAATGATCAGATTCAATTGTACACAGATAGTGCAGGTGCAGAAGACAAGGGATTTGGGATATATTTCAACGAAAGATGGGTCTCAGAAAAGTGGCCAAACGAATGGATAGAGGCTGGTTTCCTTTCTGACATCACATTTTTAGAATTATTTCCAATAATCATTGCAGTAATCCTGTGGGGTCATTACCTCCGACACCAGAAAGTTGTTTTCAACCCTGGCAATCAAGCGGTTGTGACCATATTGAACAAATTATCTGCAAAGTCACCGCGGGTTATGGTACTCGTAAGGACATTAGTTCTCAGCTGTTTGGAAGTTTTTCTAATGGTAAGAGGCAAATACATTCCAAGTAAGCTCAAAACAATAGCAGACTCGTTGTCTCGATCTGAATTTCAGAGGTTTCGTCTTTTGACACCAGGTGCGGACTCAGAGTCAACACAGATACCAACGTCAATCTGGAATCACTGGATACTGAAGCTGAAAGGCTACGAGAGCATTCGATCGCAGAAAATACTAGGAAGAGCATATAAATCTGCAGTAAATCAATTTGAGATGTTCAGATCACAAGTAGGTCTTCCAGTCACATGGCCAGCCCCCTTACAGCATTTAGTTAGATACTTGGGTTACTTGTCACTAAAACAGGCATATCTAGCTACAGCTGCACAACACTTGTCAGGATTGGGCAGACAATATAAATTACTTGGCTTTCCTGACCCAGCTGATGACTTCCTATTGAGAAAAATGCTGAAAGGTATGAGGAACATGTCTTCCAAGGATGATAGCAAGGCCCCAATTACCCTTTGTTTGCTTGATAAACTGATGCATGGCTTGCAGCATGCCTGCTCATCACGCTATGAAGCATGCTTGTTCAAGGCCATGTTCTCGCGTACATGTTTTGGATTTCTTCGGATAAGCAAGGTCACACCAGCTGGATCAAAACATGAGGGCGGATTACTGTTTGGTGATGTCACAGTCCTACATTACGATATTTCTCTAAAAATAAGATTTTCTAAAACTGATCAGACTGGTCATGGCTCAACTCTGCAAATAGCCAAACATAGCACTTCATTGTGTGCTGTTTACAATTTGAGGTCCTCAGCTGTTTCTTCACTACAGTACTAGTCCAGTGACTCAGTTTCAATTCAGGGCTGTACTTGCTAAGGCTCTTAGATTTATTGGCTGCAGTACACCATGATAAAAATCACACTCATTTCATATTGGTGCAGCCACAACAGCTGCGATTCAAGGCATCCCAGAGCAAACAATCAAGGAGTGGGGCCACTGGAAGTCAAATGCCTCTAAATCATATATTAGAATCAACTTGACTTATATATAGTATATTGTCATTAAATGCTTTAAATGCTTACAGAAATTTGGATAGTCGGCTCATCGATGGTGTACTGGACTCAGAAGTGCAGTTGGACGACCGATAGGTTTACATCTGTCTTTGGAGAAACTTGGAGGAGAGATAACTTGGCTTGGGGAAAAGGGGGATGAAGTGGCACCAACTAATCCCATATCTCAAACGAAAGATCCAGAGGTCACCACCCCTGAAAATACTTGTTATACAGTTGGGGTCCAATGACCTTGTCGATAGAAGTGGTAAACAGTTATGGTTTGTTATAGAGGCGGATATTGAAGCTATCGCTAAGCTTTTGCCCCAAACAACTTAATGTGGTCAGAGATGCTACCTAGACTACACTGGCGTGGGGCCAAGAATAATGCTGCTATTGAGCATAAGCGCAAAAGGGTCAATCGGTTTGCTGCTGTGGCTGTTTGTAGCCGAGGGGGTACTTTAGTAAAACATGACATAACAAGTCAAATATCTGGCATGTACCGAGACCCAGTGTATGATAGCACCCACCTCTGATTTGGCTAATGACATTTTTTTAACAATTTTGCATGACAGCCTTGAAAATGTTTTTAATACCATTCATATGTTGGCTTTCTAGCTTATTAATACCAAAAATCTGGTGGTTTGCTAGCAATGGTGCATTTGGTGGGACATTCTTGTATAGACGAGAAGTGTCGGCGGGGACTCTGGGGGCCAAATGCTTTTTGCTGCTTGTTAATTGCATTGAGTTTGCTTCGCTGAAGTAATAGCAGGCTATGTGATACCCTACCTGTTAACTACTCTCAGTATCGCCAGTCAGTGTGACACTCCTACTGGTAATACTTTGATTTGTATGTGCGTACACTGCTTGTGTTCTAGGTTTTTGATGCTGTGCTTAAGGAGGCCCTATCGATGTGAATGTTGATATCCTCGTAGGTGTGTGCTTCCTTTGCTTTGCTTGGGCTGCCCAGGTACCTTCGGGTAGGCACCCACTATAGGTTTTGGGTCCCTAGGCTCCCAGCTACAGTCAAATTTGAAATAAACTGCGCCCATTTATTTCCACCAAACTGTTGTTTTTGGTTTTACTTTCTGATGAATATATTTATTTATATATTATAATATATAGTTGTTTCCTTTTTTAAGAAATGTGTTTGTTTTGCATCTCATGCATATGAATGAGTTAAAATTTATAGTCACATCTGTAGTATGTCAACCATATCGTGACAAGAACACTTATAAAGTTGTAACATATAAAAAGAACCTGTCGACAATGGAGAGTACAATAGCTAGAATATCACACAGTTTATATATAACTAGTATCAGAGCATTGTAAGTTCAAAACAATTATGAGACATTACACAACAGAAACTGACTAAAGATCTTCAGCAACCAAAGGAAGATCACCATACAAGAGATCATTCATATGAAATTGATACAGGTACGCATCATGTCCAAATAAAGTAACAATCTCATGTTTGGATCAAAGGATCTGTATGTTGTGTCGAACAGGCTTGAAAAATAAATACTGATTTTACTATCGATTTGGTTTTTTTATATTATGAAGGGAAATCAGGGAGGTATATATTTATCATTATAGTAATATGGTCAAAACAAAAACAGGACATGCCCAATTTTCTGTAACTCATTACAGTTGATTGAAAGAGTAATACTCCATTAATAAGGGGACATCATTTACGCTCACACAATCAGGTGAATTTGGGAATCTATGCACAAATGTTCATGTTGGATACATTTTCGCTGTTATTTTATTTGCTATATATTACGGTATCACAATGTCTTATGACTTTGTGTTGACTCAAAACACATGGTTGCAATATCGATGTATGTATTGAAAAGTATTGCTTCTTAATGAACAAAACAATACGAAAATATATTGTCGTCATACACATCACTTTCTCACCAAGACAGCTATCTGTCTTTTGACGTTAAAGAAGAAAAACGATTTTCGCCATTTACAACAAGTTAGTTTTCGTGTCGAATGTGTTACGTTGTACATGAGCATACACATCCATTGCATCAATATATATCATTCTGTCGCCCACATAATGGGCAGTATTTTGTTCACCCATAGTTTACGACAACTGTCAAACTACAATGTTCGTGGATCGTACTTTGATCGGAGTACGACTGAACGTGTCGACATTTGCAGAGTGTTTAAGCATTACAAATTCGTAACACATTTGCAAGTAATGTTCTACCCGAACAAAGGAAGTGTAATATTCTCCATCCTAGTGTACTCAGGGGTAAATGGGCCCAAGGCCTCCCTTAAACGCAATTCTCTCACAATTTTCACTTGTGAGAACTTATAATTACAAACCCGTGCGCCAGAAAAATAACTGGGCAGCCAGTGAGTTACGTTAAATTGAGATATCTTTGTTTTTGTGATTACGCCGCAATAGGCGAGTTATTTAACGGCGGTATGTAAATAATTCAGCCATTCTGAACCAGTCTGACTGATGGTATTATAAAGCAATGTCCCACACTGCTTCGGTACGATTACACGTAGGAATACATTTAGTCAAACATCTAACACCAAACAAATTAATGTACTGACTTATATGTCAACTTAACAATTAGTGCATTAGCAAACTTTAGATGAGGTGAGACTCCTCTTTGAATTGAATAAATTTAATGAATATTACTTTACGCCGCATCAGCAATTTTACGGCTGTTCGCGACGATCTTCGTATTGAAACAGGTAGATTTGCAGCGCATCTACGATTTTGTTTTAATTGTACAAGTATAAGGGAGGGTTGTATTAATGTGTTTAACAGCAAATGAAAACATTATTTATCTGAAGTTGAACAATGGTATTTCATATCTACATCGACTGATTTACCCTTTTATGTTGCCAGGACCCGCCTTAATATTTTAGAATACAGGCGCAGTCTTCTACATGTATATACATGTTAATACGTTAATTATATATTCCACGTGCACATATATTGGAACTTATTATATCGTCTGTCTTACGCCGCTTGGTGGCTAGTCTTAAGCAGAACCTGGTGTCCCCCGCCGTGATATTGCTGGAATATTGCTAAAAGTGGCGTAAAACCAAACTCACTCACTTAAGCAGAACCTGTTTTATCCTGTTTTGTATGTTATATCATTTGAGAGTATGAAGCAAATAAACTATTCTGTATGTCTGTCTGTCTAAAGGTGACAAGGGACCTAGCCTAATCGAGAATTCCAACGGTTAAAAGCTCATGTTGCTGTACAGTGATCAGGCTAAAGTCAAAGCGACAGTGGTCAAGATTTCAACATTCAATGCAAGTGACACAAATATACATATTTCATTCGCATTTTACGGGGATAAAAGTGTGTCCACTAATTGAGCATCAAATGCGTGGATGATACTACTTACATCTGCACTCTACGTCTCTATATTCATCAATATGGTCTCTATTTTAAAAAATTCAATTACAAACAAAAACATTGAACTCTACGACTCTATATCAATCAATACAGCCTGGGTTTTACAAATGCAATTAACCAAATTAGTGTTTGTCACGTTTCAATACTTATTCGTTTTTAATTTTTTTATTCATTTTCATGATCGAAAGTTCTACGTGCCAGTAACAAAACTCTGCACGAACCATGCAAAGTTATACATGGATTTTTTTCCATCATCCGTTCTTTAAGTAATAAACGTGCCTCTCTTAATTAATACTTGTGTATATGGAAGTATAGCAAATTGAACTCACCAATCTTCAATGTGTAGTTTTCTGAAGGTAGCGCGTCTCCAAAAAACGAGTTGAGCGTTGCGAACATGATAGAATACAGCATTACAACCATCTTGATCAAATTTATCCCTGCAAGGTTTCTTCTCTATTGCTTAAGACGCCAATGTTGTCCTGGAAGTTCCGGATGCTAACAATCAATATATAGATTGCAAACCATTAACTTCCTATGTTTGGTTTCCTATCAGATCTGAAAACAGAAAACTAATTGAATGTTTAGTCATGTCGACCTCAAAAATTTCGTGAGAAGTGATATATTGGCAACACATGTCGAAGTTGACACAACAAATATTAGGGGCAATTATGAATGTGGGGATGTTGACAGTGCTGTCTCTGATCCATATGTAAGATTCCTACTTAGATCTTCCATGAACAGGGTTGCGTAATAGGACACATATGCAGCACTGAGAACGAAGATTTAATAAGCGTTTAAGACCTCTGAATATTGATAGAATACAATGTATAAACATTACTGTCATAGCAGATCAGTATGTGTTTGGGACGTCATAACTCTCCTTAATATTTCATACATCATGATGGTCTTATGGGTGAAACTTTGTCAACGGCGACCTAAAGGGATACTCTTGGATATCCAGTGATTACTGGACACATCTATATTCTAAATGGACACATTTTGATAAAGATTTCGACCAAAATATAAAGGCATACTTTGCAAGCTTTAACCGCTGTGGTACATGTTTCACTCGGACACAGAATATAATGAGCACTTGCTTAACTATGTATCAATAGTCAAAAATCGATGCAAACGAAACCACTTCATAGGTCATATCAATAGGGTGTCATATTCCCATCGTTGACACATACTCGTGTGAGTGAGCTGGTTTAACGCCGATTTTAACAGTACTCCAGTTATATCACTGACACATACTCTAAACGAGTGGCGAATTCCTAAATAAAGGCCTACAGTAACACTTATCGACATACTTACTGGAAACGGGAGAGCATGACTGTCCTGTCCTACTGGTAGCAACTTTCATGCATGATGATCAAGTGTACTTCCCCTTTGACTCTATGAACATTATGCGAGCATCTGATTCCATGAAATGAATCCCTTTCATACAAATCAACAATATGTAACAACATGTTACATGACCAAGATGAGCAGGTAGGATTTTCTAATACCGAAAGGTATGAAATGAAAATTTTGCAACAATTCCAATTTGATGATTTGAAAATTGAACGAGTTGCCTCCTACTCTGCATGACCATCTCATTAAGACTTCTGAAGTAGGACAATTGGGCCGACATCATACGTGACAACAGCCTGTCAAGTATAATAGTGTTAACACATAAACTATATGAAACCTTTTCATTATATAATGGCCTGTGGATACTCTAGATACTTGCGAATCGTTTTGTTTGATTGGAAAGGTTTCTAGAACAGTGATTTATATGTTCATGAGTAAATGCGACCGCTAATATCAGAACGGCGATCCCTTCACATGACAGCTGATTTCGCTGTATGGTGTCGGGCAAAATACGATATTGATGTTTTTTTGCTTGACGATAACGTTGCGCGATCAATATCCGTTCGCGTGGCACATGGCAGGTAATGTGATGTGTTGTATTCAGGTAAAGGTAGGCAACTCTTGCAAACACCTGAACATGTGCTCAAACACACTGGTAGACCTATATGTAATATATATTTATTGTTCCCGTGGCATGAACTGGGTGCTACTTACTTGTCACAATAGAGGACAAAAGGACTTGTATTAGTATGGGAGGGGTGGGGGTAGGGGTGGTGAGATTGGCCTTGGACTCTATCAAAATTTGACAACGCACCCGAATTCTATGTTACGTTTTGTCATGACCCATCTCCGTTCCCTGTAACAGATGAGCAGTCCCTGGATAATATGTTCAAATTAAAAAATTTATATTTGATAATATAGACTTGTGTCATTTTTTTCGTGCAATATTTTGGCGACCGTCAGCTTTGCCATGCAGATACAGAAACGTCAAATTGTATCATCTTACTAGTTCGAATGAAGGCTTTGTTTCAAATGCAGTGATTAAACTGAAATACTGTTCAAAACGGCTCATACTAATGACGATCATCATATACAGTTGTCCATTGTTATTGACACACTAGTCTATTACTACTCTAATTGCTTCATTATCCACAGTAGGGACCTTGCTAAAATTGACGAGGGTAAATCCAAATAAACACTCATGAATTGCAGAAAACATCGTAATAAGGACACGTAGCATTGTCGGAAGAGAACATTTCCACATTTGACGCATCAGTGACAAAAATGATGTCCGATGCAATTCCCTGCTTTGTCATGTACCATATGTTCCTACACGTTACCGCCATTGTCTTGGTTCACATCTGTTGTGCACAGCACCAGGTGTCTTTGCAAAAGGGAGGCCAACTTAACATTCACATCTTATTACTTTGTGTGTATGTGACATTGTGAAAGAGAAAGGGTAGACATGTTTTCAATGTGTGTGAGTGAGTTAAACTGTAATGTATTGTCTATGTTCTATGACAATATGTCGATCAGAAAAAGTTGAAGAACCACATGAATTAAGAACGTATAATCAATTAACAAATTATCAAATTACAGTTTACCTAAAGTAGATATTACTCAATAACGGCAGCTTGACTCCTGAGAACGTTTAGGGCTTCGGTCATGGCCCACATTAAAGAACAAGTAGCACATGTGGTGTCTCCTTAGGCAAGTGACTTTGTTCGAAATATGCCTCTGTTCATCCAGCAGTGAATGGGTACCCGGTAGGTTGATATGGTAACTGACTGTTAACCTACTAGCGACGACATGCAGCTTGGTTTGTATACTAACATTTTGTGCATACTTATCCATTGACAGAGTGGTATTGCAACGGTTTGAGCATGCTTTAGGATGTGGATTTGGCGCATTATAAACAGACATTAAATGAATAGCTTTGTAGAATGATGTGGTACTTTGTTTCAGAGAAATCTGATAACAGTTTACCCACAACGTGGAATATTTATAGATTATTGATCAACTCCAATGGTGATCGTTCGCGACAGTGCAAGACAAAGATCAAATGTTTAACTCTAAGAGGCAGGATTATCTTACCCTATATAAAGCAACAAGTACATAGCATTAATGGCATGAATAGTTGCCCCGCACAGAACATTCAGAGATTACTGTTCCATACACAAACATACAGCTCAACGCTTGATGAGGAAGGAAAGCCCGGAGTGATGCAGGTCTTAGACGTTCACCGCGAGAACGAGTTTGGTGCTGGCAAACCTAGAAACATAATCAGGGAAAACAGGGATTCGAACGTACATAGATTTCTGGCCAGCCCAAGGGACGCCACTCTGCCATCGAATTGAGACGCCTTAGACGAGTGTCAGTGAATGATGTGTGAAAACTCTACCAAACAATTCTTGAAAGACTTAACCAGGCCGACCATAGCCAAATGTCAGGTGATTTATAAGGGGATGACTGTTCAAACTTTCATGTCTGATATTCAATAATGACACGTTTCAGTACAACACAAGAGTCTTTTCTTTCAGACTGAATCAGCAAATGTCGGACAAATATACACGCTTCAATGGGCTACTAGAAATCTAGTTTTCACTCCAGTTCGCCTGCCTGATAGTGGCATGTAGTGCATCGTTATTGACCAGGTTGTTTCAAACACACAGTATGGTTATAAAAACCGACGCCTGCTGGTGTTAACATTGCTGGTATGCTACACAAATCAAAATATGGTTTAAATACATGATACTGAAAATGAAACCGCTAAATTTATATATTGCCGTGGCATCAGTCAAGAGTATCTTACATTTTCTTCGTCTATACCTAGTAGGTATCATCATTCCTTTTTAAGACCTCTATGGGAATTCACAAAAAGGGGACGAATGAAGTACTGTTGGTTTAACATTAATATATGGCACGTAATAATAACAGCATTGAATTAATAGTAAGTAACATTAATTTCATCATATTTGTCGGGGGGGCACGGAAAAAACACAGCATATATTTTTTTTAAATCAGCCCCCATCTGCTTGAAAAAACATAATTTAACCTCCATATCAAGTCTCGACCGCAATGTGGCCATCCTCATCAACACAGAGTGAGCAAAGCCATACTCTTTTGACAGGGAGACATGACCATGAGAGACAGTATGCCTGTAACCCTTATTTTGTTATTGACTCCACTTGCCACGCTGTGATATGACTGAAACAGTTGTTGACTGTGATGTGAAACGACATTAAGCATCATTAACCCTAATTTGAACAAAAATGACAATATAAACAAATATACAAATAAGATTAGTTTATTGCAATAACTTAAACTGGCGAGCAAAAGAAACGTTACCAACCAGCATTGTTTGTTCCCCAAAACAGGACCAATGTCAAGGAAGGTACTTGTATTGTCAAACGACAAGCATTTATGACAAAATATGCCATGAGAATCAAGTTGGCGTAAAATGTATCCTGTTGTAGTTTGATGCATCAGTTGTGAGGGTGAAGGGTTGGTTTGGTCGGGATATCCAAGGATGGGGGCTTTTGTAAGGGTTTGCTTTAGCTTTTCGAATGCGCGTTGACAATTGTTGGACCATTTGAAAGATGCGTCTTTTTTCCGAAGGTTGTATAGTGGGGACTCGATGCAAGAAACGTTTGATACAAATTTGCGATATTATGAGGCCAAACTTAAGAAATGACTCACGTCATAGACATTTTTTAACGGATGGGATCTGTCTGACTGCATCTATGTTTGAGTGAGTGAGTTAATATTTAAAGTCACATCGGCATTGTTTCAGCCATATCGTGACTTGAGCAAGTTATGCATTTGTATAATATCTTAAGACCTTTCGTCGAAGGACAGTATAACAACTAGCAAAATATCACAGATTCTAATTGTAAAACTAGTTTTAGAACAATAAAATAATCAGAGTATAACAGACGACACAATATAAAAACGGGCTTTAGATCGACAGTAACTGAAGGCAGACCACCATACTGGGGACCATGGGATCTATGTTTGAAGGATCGACATGGTGGGTGACTTGTTTTGTCGCAAATTTACATTTGCTTGGTTTTAGAGTGTCATGCTTCTTTGATCTTTGGGAATACTGCCTTGAGGTGATTCAAATGTTCAAACGTTATCAGAAAGTATAATGATGTCATCTGAATACATGTAACGCCAATTCATTTCTTATAATGCGCCTGAAAAGGTTTGCTTAAATGCCATAGGAGCATGTTTTAGGCCAAAAGGGAAGCGATTCCATATAAAAACATCATCGGGTGTAATAAAGGCCAACTTGTGTTTTGTATCTGGATGGTGGCCTTGTCATTGGTTGCTTGGTGTATCATGCCATCGGCTTGTTCTCTCAGTTTTGCCGTTATTCTTGGTGTGTTATTTGTCACTGTCCAACGGTTTGGGTGTGAATGAACAGTACATTATTCCTTTATACCCATCTCTTCGTAGGTTGGCATGCTGCAAGTACACCAAACGTTTCACTTCAAACTCAAGTACCATCTGATGATGGTACTGTAGTATGCGCACATCTCAGCAAACTGTTTTGGTTGTGTTTGGGCAATTGATTCTCTGCCAATTTGTAACACTGTTCGTGGTTTGGACTCAACTTTCAGTTTGGTTTCTTTTGTTCGTGAGTTTACATCAAAAGGTATGTTATTTATGTCCATTATCCACAATCTGTTTAATTGAAAAGTACATTCCTCCAGTAGTTGTGAGTACATGTCTAGTTGACCATTTTTCTGTCATTTTGAAGAAAACTTTACACTAGGTTTTGCAACACATGTTTTTTTTAATAAAATGCTTCATTATACCTTTCATTGTTCAGTTTTAAAATCACCTACATCTGTACAGTTATTTTGTTTCAGTAAATAGTAAGATAATTTTAACATTCTTCCCACAGTTTGAAATTGAAATGTGCCGTATAAACATCACAGCTCTCTTTTTAAGAAGAAAAAAATTCTGCCCTAAAAATGAAGAAAAAACAACATGACTCCACCTGGCTTTCTCGTAGCCAGACCACTTCTGGTATTCATTGCCATAGAGAATAGAAGGTATCTGTTTAAAAATACTTGAGGGTGTGTCAACTATATTTTTCGGTCAGCTTTCAAGGATATGTAATTCGTTGCGTCGTTATGAATACGAAGTTTATAGTATGTACCTGTTCTTTGTCGTCCATTATACCGGTTACCTCAAGATTTTTAATAATAGTAGTACTGACCTTCCTGTCCTTCAACTTCAAGTTTGATGTTACGTCGCTTTTAGCAATATCCCAGCAATAACCTTGGGCAGATTTGTTACAACTGGGTGGTATAATTTATCTTGTGACAGAACATTGTCAGATCAGTGTCAGTTTTTATTGCAAAATTGCTGCTTGTGCTTCGGTAATGGGTGCGTTTTCTTTCTTTATGATTGTTGAGAATTATATGTGCTTGTGTGTGTACTATTATTTATCTGGGCGTTACAGTAATTTCCATGGTCATATTTGGTCTGGTGGTTGTCAACAACTTGAACTTTATTACAACATACATGCCTGGTTTAAAATGTTATAGAATTAAAGAAAGGTAAATATATATTTTTATATACATTCAGATACTCTTCTGACATCATTCCCCAAATGGAAATGAAACTTTCAAATATATACCATTCCCAGTGAAATCGTTAGGAGTAAGCACTTCCAGAATTGGAGATTTCCTGAGTAATGTTACGAATTCATGTTATTTACTTTTACATTTGTAAACATTCCAAACAGAAATCATCAAGAAAGCAGTGTTCAATTGTTCATGTTGGACAGAGAGACTTGCTAGCTGGGATAGAATAGGTTTATTCCAATTCTGTTTGCTCTTTTTCCGGTTATGCATTCCACCTATGACATCACGTACAAACTTAATATATAGAGATTAATACATGAGAGTCTGTCAGATACCATTTATCTTACGAGTTGTTTCAAAACGTATCTGACGATGCATTGTGGCTATTCTCATTATCGCAGTGGCGCATTGATACATAAAATTACAGTCATGAATGACGTCATCCGACGTACTGCTTACTACCTATACATAACGTGACCCTACACAAAACGCTTTCCGTCGTATTAGTGGATTATCAAGGCGATGATGATAATCCAAACTAGATAAGATCAAAGAACGAGCTTGAGTTAATACATTTTACATCACAGAAATAACCAAATATACCCAACAACGTTTACCTAAAAGTAAGGATAAGATATATGGGTGAACAACTTCTATATTGCAATTAGGGGCGACGTTTCGGTGTAGGTTGTAACACCGTTATCAAGCAAGAGATGTACAGGGTATGATTGGCAAGTATATATACAGGTAGGAGACAGTCTTTATTCAGAAGAGTAGATAGGAGATGTAGTTACACTGGAGTGGAGAAGCCTGTTATTTAACAAAAGGCTAACATATTGACCGATGAAGCCAGTAATATAAAGAAAAGGGTGAAACCAGTAATATAAACAAACGGTTATGACTGATTGGGGTCTTTGATGAGTAAATGGTACGATTTTTGGCTTCAGAATTATCATTGGTGATTTGATGAAAAGCAGACACCCTTGATCACAAATATGTTGTTTTTGAAATTCAATCATTCCAATAATATATCCTATATTTAGATTTCTAACACACAGTAAATAACAGTGAATGCTGATTTAGTAATGTATACAAAATGGCGAGATTTACGACGTACCTAATTTACAGAGGTCACTTTCAGTAATTTTGCTTTGCCTAAAATGACAGTGGATGATACCACAGAAGAGGGAATTTCTCACAGAAAATCGGGAAGTGTATTACTGTGCGTGTATTTTGAATTTTATTCGACTTCGAAGTGAGAGTTGAATAGGAGGGGTATATAAGTCGCCAGGGGGTTTGCACACTAAAACCATGACGTTCAACACAGGCGTAGGTGAACATTCGACTAAAGCACGAGTAACTTATTAATGAATTACGATCAGGAAAGTACATGTAGTCCGTCATAATCCTGACCTGAGGTCGTCACCATGGCGTAGCCATACAAGTTATCTGAGAATGGTTCCTCACCCACATGTGTGTAAGAAAACCCCTCTCCAAAAACACTGAACATCTACTCTCCTGGCCCATTTGGTGACATACGATTTTACAGCATCTATGATGATTATGAAGTTTTGATCTTAATAGGCAGCAGGCAGTTCACGATATGACTGGGACTTATTTGAATAACTGGCAGTGGTTGTTATTGTCAACAATAGAGATGCCACCTGTGAGTATATGACCAAGGGCTTGGGAGCAGTATGCGTCCTTGCAGCCAAAAGTAGTGGAGTTTACATCATGAGTTGCAAATCCAGGTTCGGCAACATGTTTCTATAATTGAACAACTCGGATGAAATGGAGTTCGTTTTGTAAGAAATGAAGTGTTCGTGGTTCATGAAATGTGAAATATTGTTGAACGGAATATTTACGGGAAATGATTTTCGTCTCAGAATGTAGTTTAAGTGTAAAGTATTAATTCTCGTGTTTTTTGCAGATTTAAAATACAAGAAATTGTTGTTATTTTCTGATGACCCTCTTTCTGGTTTGACTAAAAGTTCTTAAAGTAGTATCAATATCTGTACTCCCTAGGCGATACGATGGACACACGTTGTTTGTAAACCAACCTGTCGGTTGCTGAAAAGTTGCTGAAGTCGTTCGATTTCTTTCAACGACACATAATATAATCTTGTTCTTACTTTGTGCAGTCCCAATGGTTGTTGATGATGGGACAACAAATCTTTCAAATCAGTGGTATGGTTTCGTCTTTCTTGTAACCTGATTACGGCGTCGTCTGTGGGCTACCGAAAACGGATTCAATGCATTGACGTTGCAATCGACGAATGCAGTCAGAGACCATCCTCGGAATGGCAGGCCACGCGTAACCAATAATCGACAAGACAACTGGATTCGAACAACACACCTACGAAATCGATTCCAGCCAGCAACAGTGACTGCAAAAAGCATCCCTGGCCTTCGACGAATATCTTCACAAACCGTACGTCGTCGCCTCAGATGTGCAGGGATTGTCGCCAGAAGACCCGCCAGATGTCCCATTTTGACAGGAAAACACCGCCAAGCACGTCTACAGTGGTGTAGACAGCGTCTACGCTGGACGGCCATGCAGTGGGGACAAGTTCTATTCACTGACGAGTCTCGTTTTCACCTCAGCCACAGCGATGGACGGAATCCAGTGTACCGACGTCGAGGTGAACGTTACGTAAATCATTGTGTCATGGAAGAAGATCGGTTCGTGGGCGTCAGCGTTATGGTATGGGGTGGGATTCCAGCAAGACAGAGAACCCGTTTGATAGCGGTAGAGGGAAATCTCAATGGCCAGCGCTACCGCGACGAGATCATCGGCCCTGTTGTTCTACCGTTTTTGCGTCGTCATGGCCCAGGCATTTCAACATGACAACGCCCGGCCGCATATTGCTCGTTTTGTTCAGGATTATCTTCAACAAAACAACGTGAATGTCATCCCCTGGCCGCCTGGCTCCCCTGTTCTCTCACCAATCGAGCACATGTGGGATGAGATGGATCGGCGCCTTCGACGTCATCGACGTGTTCCACAGACACTCCAGGAACTTCGAAACATGCTCCAGCAGATATGGACAGATATCCCACAGGACTTGGTCCGATGCCTGGTCCATTCCTTGAGACGAATGTGCGTTGCTTGCATCGCAGCTAGAGACGGACACACACGCTATTGATTTGTAAACTTACATTTCGGCATGTTCATGTTTTTTTTTTATGAAATCACGCATTTTCTGAAGTCAGTATGGCAAATTAAACCATTTGAACACTTACAGGAGTCTTTTATCTGTTGCAAACCGAAATTGTTTCAGATTTGGTAAAAAATATAACTTAGCATTAAATCTTATTCAATATCACAGGAACTTTTGTTGTTCAGTATATTAAATTTTGTTCTGTTTCCATATGGTATTACTGTACACACAACATTCGGTGAAATGATTTGTAAGAACTATCAGAATATTGAGGTTTCTACTGACGATCTTCAAACACGAGATATTAGGCTTTAAACATTATATTCAGCTTAAATTGAACGGTATTGATTGGTAACTAACTGGGTTATATAAGTACCTGTTATACTATAATATCTCTAGTTGTGTCAATACTAACCAGAGTCTTCGCACACAATAGACTAGATTAATAAACTTATGTATCCAAGTGTACTATATATAATTACATAATCAATCGTAGGCTACTGACGAAGAATAGGAAAATATGTAAACTATGTCTTTATTATTTACAAAGGACACAAACTGAGCACTCATTGCAAATTATATTTGTCATGAGCACACACATGAACACATGTGGCTTTAAAAAAAATACCATCGTTAACAGTTTCCAACCATCCGCCACAAGCAGGAAGTCTACGCACACAGATTAATACATCGACCATCCGCCACAGAACGAAAAGCAATCCTGAAGAGCCCATCGCTCAACCGCAGAATCATTACAACAAAACGACTACCCAGGATACCTTTTGGGATCACATAGCGGATAATATTCAAGTCAGAAAACTAGAAGGCTCATCAAACAATCCAATATTGGCACCAACAGTCAACCAACAGTCAACAGTCAACCAGGCCAGAGCAAACCAAAGGAAACAAACATCAAACCAACATCAAACATGCCACAGGAAACCAACACCAACCACCAAAGCCGAACCACGAAGCAGTCCAATGTAAATGTAAGAAATATTCTCAGGGAAAACATCACAGATCGACCGACAGAATAAAGTCCAAATTCATTTAGGATCACACGTACAGCAACGACCTAACCACCAGATCAAGTGGATCAGCCCCACGATCTAGGCTTCCAATCTAACCTAACCTAATGTGTCAATAAGCTGTAATCGCAACTTATCAGAACCATGTTGTTACATATAAGTTCATAAATGATTTCTGAATGGACGACACAGTAGGATAGTTTGATTATGTCAAATCGAGGCAGAGAATCTGTTATTGCCCCCATCTAGTATAATTATCATTTCCTCACTGCAGAGATTCGCTTTTATACCCATTTGAACAATATTTCATTATGTCAGATTGATGTGCGAATAAGACAAAGGGGTGCAGACATTTACTACTTTGGTGGAAAACGATAACAGACAAACGATTTTCATTAAAATGTACAGTCATGTCGGCAATATATTAGCCATGTTGCCACTTGAACGAGTTAATTATTATAGTAATTTTTTTTAAAACGGTCGTCAAAATACAATATAATTACAAGTAATATGTCATAGATGTACTTAATAGAAGGTTGATAACATTAAAACAGATTATTTAATTGACAACGATATAAAAAAGAAAGCAGGCTACAGATTGCCATCAAATACAATTTAAGTTACGAAACCATACTAGGGACTATGGGAACGTACGGACCTCTGCAACTTGCATGGTACCTCAACAGGATTCTACCTGCATGGTACCTCAACAGGATTTACACTACCCCTCTGACGTTTTGTGAGAAGGATTCGGAATAATGAGCTTTCGTATCTTAACACTGTCGGTCCTAATGAGACAATGTAATTGAAAATATCAATAATTTTGGACCGAATGTTTGCATAAATTAGTTTTGGTAAATATGTGTTTGTTAGCCAAGTGATAAGATAGGTCATTTAATGATCAACCACAGACTATTGCTAAGAAAAAGCAATTATTTAAACAGTATTCCTCCTTCTTTACAAACGCTACAAACTGAAGAATAAGCAAATATTTAGACAGTATTCTTCCTTATTTACAAACGAGCCACACTAAACACTCATTACAGATAGAATTTGTAATGAGCACACAATGGTTGAGAGGAAAACACGTGTTCTTAGAAATCAATATTCGTTCCTAGTACAGCCATAACAAGTTTATCGTTAACTGTGAATTCGTTTATGTCTTTTCTCCATTTTTTCTTTCTTTCGTGTGTTTTTGGGACATGTTCGGGCATCCAATTTCGCACTGGTAACAGTGATTACCATAGTTCACATCTTATGTGTGCAATATGTCTGGACAAAAGGTAAGCAAACTTAATATCTAGATCTTATATAACAATAGGAGTGTGTTAGGGCTGTTTAACAGTGGTGATATACTTGTAGTTATATTGAGTTTTACGAGAAATGTGCAGCTAAACAATTATACCTCGATGTGTTGCAGAGAAATGCCCTAACAGTACACCCACCACATGGAATTTACATTGGCTGTTAGGTCAACTGCAATGGAAATGTTTTGCTACTATTCAAGACACAGACGAGGGTAAGATACCAACACATTTACAAATATGCTCAGTTACAACAGGGATCTGAAACCCGGCAAATACTTACTCAATAAATGTTATTTAGTTCACAAAATGATACGAAACATCATCCACACACTGATCCCCTTGTAAATATGTAAAAGCTTTAGTAATTCTACATTTCGCAAGTAATAATAATAAATCAATGTGCATTAATAAAACTACGGATTTGAATATGCGAGTATTCGTATTCAGTTTTGAAATGAATTTCTCCTTAATTTGGATAAAATATTTTATTTCCAGAAGCAGTTTTTCCATACCCAATAAAGCAACAAGTATATAACATTAATGGGATGAATACCAGCTTTGCGATGGGGAACATTCACAGTTTACTGTTTCCGGATATAAACATTATCCTGGCAGTCAACGACAGCTCAACGCTGCAAATGGTGAACGAGGTGACTATATTTTAATTATATACAAGTGTGTAATTGTTGCTCACGACGTTCATGTATTGCTGGTGTCTAATGAAGAAATGTCACATACAATTCGTATCGTTTTTTTCTTGCCTAGTCGAGAGATTTATTCAAGTTTCGAGATTGGAAACTTGAAACAGAATACAGGTACCAATATGTTTTTTAAAATTCTTGCAATTCTTGTGGATATTTATATTAATAAAGTCACACTGCGAACAAGATGGAGAAAAAGAATGCAAAACATATCTTATTGACATTTGTATTCTTCTTTATTCTATTCCTGTTGATGCCAATTTCTAAAACATTTACTGACAAGGCATACACAGACGTGAGACAAACGCATTCAATATCTAGAGTGAATAGATTATTGAAATGATAGCATAATAAACAAATAAGGATGTTATTGATTATTATTTCATATTAAAAAGAACATACTTAACGGTTCTAACGTGTTAATGGTGTTATTGTTTCAGATAGACAACTTTGATTTCAAGTCGAATCGTACTACAGATTTCCGTCATCATTCGAAGCTTTTTGTCACAGTGAAGAACGAAAAAAATCTACAAAATGTGTTGCGTGCTGTACAACATCTTGAAAACGTGGCAGCAATAGTTGTCAAAGGCGTGTCATGGGTGAGTGTTGATATTATTGCACAGCACCATGTTGTATGGAGGCATGGTCACATTATCTTAACTTTAACACACTGTTATTGGTAGTCAAGTTGTTATGCAACAAGCAGCAACAACAAATCTGACACCACTTCTAATCCCATACAATGATAATTCAACTGTAATTAGATGTATATATACTCTTCACAAAAGAAACTTGACACAGATGTAAAACCACTTTTTGCCAAATATCTAAAATAATTACATTGAATGAGATTCAAATGTCAAACAGAAAGATGATGTGTCTATAATTCGCGAAAACACATGCGAAGCACATAAACGTAGCGTTTGGGGATCAATTTTACAGCTTCACCAAAACGCAACCGCCTGTAAAAAACGTGCCACACAGGATCTTGCATTAAGGCATGCAGGCCCCCGTGCTAAATGGGTATAAAAATCCACATCATACAGTCCTTATAACGGCAGTAGAGGAGGTGACAGAATGCCAAGACTGAATGCAGCTCAACGGAACAACGCCATTGGGAGATTACAATTTGAAGCAACTCAGCAAGAAGTGGCCAGGCACTTTGGCGTATCGAGACAGACAATCTCCGCACTGTGGACCCGATACAACAACACCAACAGAGTTGACGACAGACCAAGGTCAGGAAGACCAAGGGTGACAACCCAAGCACAAGATCGATCCATCCGGCTGCGACACTTCCGAGACCGCACTACCACAGCCACGTCTACAACCACACAGATCCCTGGGGTACGCAGAATATCAGATCAAACGGTACGCAACAGACTGAGGGAGGCTGGACTCTTTGCACGAAGACCTGTTCGACGTCATGTATTGACCCAACGTCATCTGGCGGACCGTCTGCTTTGGTGCCAACAGAGGGTTAGATGGGCACGTGCAAGGTGGAGAAATGTACTGTTTACTGACGAGTCCCGTTTCCTACTCACACGTGTTGATGGACGCGCACGTGTCTACAGACGTCGGGGTGAACGTTACGCCCACAACAGTCTGCAGCAGGTTGTCCCATTTGGCGGCGGGAGTGTCATGGTATGGGCCGGAATTCATCACGGTGGTAGGACGCCTCTCGTGCATGTGGTAGGTGCATTGACAGGTGTGCGTTACAGAAACTTGATCCTACAGCCTTCTTCCTCACGTCAACGTTCATGGCGGACAGTTCCACCAGGACAACCGCATATTGCACGTGTTTATCAGGACTTCTTACAGCACAACAACATCAAGACATTGCCTTGGCCAGCCCGGTCACCAGATTTGTCCCCGATTGAGCATCTGTGGGACGAGTTGGATCGACGCGTTCGCAGAAGGAATCCACCGCCCCAAACACTTCCGGCGCTTCTTGATGCACTTCAGCATGAAAGGCAGCACATCCAACAGCGTGTTATTGACAACTTGATTGCATCTATGGGTCGTCGGTGTCAAGCGGTGATTGATTCACGTGGTGGGCACAACTCGTCCACAAAGTATCTTTTTATTGACAAAAACTCTCATTTAATTATCAGCTATTTCAAAACAAAATGTATTGATTGATACTTTTTGATGTACATGGATGTTTGTTACAAGATTGTAGTGTATGATTATTAACTGAGATTGTTAGTGGTTTTGCCCTCGAAATGAGGTTAAAGTAGGGTAAAACTATTCTCCCCTTGAGAGGGTATCGTAAGTCCGTGTCATTCAAAGAATGTTTTTTCTACCACTGTTTTAATCGTACCGTACTTGTTGATTTTAATTTTCGGCATAACTTGCCAATAATCGCCAGTAGCCAGAGGGAAGGTGTGAATCCTGTTGTGGGGTACCGTGTCCCCATGGTTGCTGGTATGGTGACCAAACTTTGGTTGCTGGTGCTCTGTAGCCAGGTTTTACATTGAACTGTCTAGTAATAGTTATGACATTTCAATGCTCTGATACTAGGTTTAAATACAATGTGTGAAAATCTAGTTATTGTACTGTCCATCGACGACAAGTTTTTATTCAGGCTAAATATGTTTATTATTAATGTATAGCTTCTCGTCACGAAATGGATGAAATATTGTTTACTCACTCTTATGGAACAAGATTAGAGACGGCAATCTTCTTGTAATTTTGGCAATAAGCCTTGTGACAAATATCTAGTCACATATTGGGGTATGGTTGTTCAAAGCTTCATTTTTCATTTGGAATACTGACATTTCTTTTCAGACAGAATCCGCAAACATCGAACAAATATACACTCTTCAAGGGATAGCTGCAAGTCGAGTTTTCATTCCAGTCAGGCTACCTGATAAATGTAGTGCATCGCTATTGACCTGGGTGTTTCCAAACACACAGTATGGTTATAATAATCGACAGTTGCTGGTGTCAACATTGCCGGTAGGATAACAAACAAAACTCTATTTTACATGATCATTTTACAAAGTATTATTTTATATTTCAATGATTTCAAGATTTCAAGTACATTGAGTGTCAATACTTTAACGATTCTGTACTTTGCCTTTCCGATACAAAAAATGAAAAGGTTGAATTCATAAAAATAGCAGGAAATACCCATTTTTGTCATGAGTAATGCTACACTTGACTGCGTGTCTTCAGTTCTCATAGTATCGGTTTTCAATTTCATTTCAGACGGAAATGGGAATTCGAAAGAAGATGGTAAATGGAGAAACTGTATACAGTGGGTTTATTATTGATATATGGCACGCAGTAACAAGAGCCTTGAATCTAAGGTAATGGAACACTTCAGTGTTTCATACATACACACAGAGAAGATGTTCTTTTTACGCCAGTCGCTTCTTAATCTCTTTGAACAAACAAGCTACTTCAATATTACACATCGAGAAAATGTTACGTGCACGAAAATATGTGAGAAGAACTGTGTCCATAGATCTACACTCACGTGCATACGAACACTCATTTGTCTTTGTCATTATTTGATGCCTAAAGTAAATTCATCTCAATGTTGTAGCTACGTCTTCACTGAACCAGAAGATGGTGAATGGGGTGCTTCTAAAAATGGCGAATGGACTGGTTTTGTCGGTCAGCTCATCAAAAGGGTAATTAAATCATGACATTTTATACACATTGATAAATTACAACATAATAATATTTTATGTTTTACTATTGAGGAGAATACGCGTTGTCATTTCATTTACATGTACCTATTCATGTTTCAGAACATAGATATTGCTGTAGCTGATTTGACAGTTCACTATTGGCGATCACAGATGATCGACTACATAGAACCGTCGTTTCTAGTTGATGGAATGGACTTTATATACAGAATCAAGACCGATTCGACATCGTCATTCTTTCTGATTGCCAGACCCCTGCAACTTGACGTCTATGTCATATTCATTTCCATAACCGCAAGTCTTCTTCTGATATTTATTATCATAGATAATCACCAGTATCTGTTTCACGTGCCACTATTCAAAGGTGTGGCAACTCTATTCTCAAGGCATCTTTCAACAATTGGTTTTGAAGTCGTTGGGTCACTATTGAAACAAGGTTTGTATTTAACGGTATATCTGTTTTTATCTCATTTGTAAGGTTACCTTAAAATGGTCGGTCGACAAGCACTTCAGGTGCTTTACAATATAAAAAAAGCTCTGAGTAGATCCCAAGTACCCACTTGTCGTAAGTGATGATTGCTATTGGAGACGGATTGTCAAGCACTGTGACTTGTCTGTTTTTCTGTGATTGACTTGCCAATGCTTATTCGATTATTTACAGCCCGACATGATATAGCCGAAATACAGTTGACTGCAATGGTAAACAACAGTCACTCACTTGGCGTTTTCATTACTTGATCCGGGGTAGAATAGGTGTTCAGCGACCCATACTGGTCGTGGAAGGCGAACATGCTTGTCGTAAGAGGCGACTACTGGGATCGGGTTGTCAGGCTCGCTGACTTGGTTGATCGTATCCCAACTGCGTAGATCGATGCTCATGATATTACTCACTAGATTGTCTTATCCAGACTCGATTATTTACTGATCGCCGTCATATAGCTGGAATATTGCTGAGTGCGGCGTTAACGAGCCAACAAACAAGACAAACAATCCCTTGTACACGTATAATTATTTTGTTTTAGGTTTCCGGGCACAAATAAAGACAAACACGGGGAAGGTACTATTGTCCTCATTCTGGATACTGGTTGTGCTGATCACGTCATTGTATTGTGCCAACTTCAGTGCTTCCCTGACCGTACAATCAGGCATGTCTACCCTATCCAGCATCGATGACCTCGTCGACAGTGACTACACTGTTGGCATGTTTGATGCTGGTATCGCATATGTCATGCTCCAAGTATGTTTCCACATGTGGATTTACAGTAGTAAAATCGTATGCTCCAGTTATGCATCGGTATGCATCAACATGCGACAGCATGCGACAGAATGCATCCAAATCAGATTGTATTTTATTTGTCAATGCATCTGCCCAATGTCTCCGTTGTCACTAAAGATGGTGACCATTGATATGCTTACATCTCTATTACAACCAGACTGCTGGAAATAGCTTTCGTGGTCCAGTTTTCATGGTCGAAATGAAAGCAAAATCTATGTTGAATGACGTGAATACTATTACCACGTTGGGATTTCGTTTGGTTCATGCATTTATTTAGATTATTTTTGAAAGTATCTGCATTTATTTTGTAAGGACTAAAGGATTTTGGTTTAAGTCAGGAATATTAATTACTAGTGGAAATGACGTACAGTGAAAGCTAATTCAGACCAGTGAAATCGTCCATAATAATACATTTCCGGATTGCTTTCTTACAAATTGTTGATATCATTTTTTTATGTTCATTGATAACAGAAAGTTTACAAGCAGCGTTGTCGGTACTAAGAGTGCTTCACGTTAGATACATGTATTGTATTTCGATCCAGACGTCCAAACGACCTGCAATTCAACGTCTCCATGACAAGATGCGACAACTTAGTGAACACGACTCCGAGATATTTATGAACAACCGGACAGCCCACATGATCAGGGTTAAACAAGGAGGATACGCCCATATACTTTACAAATCCGCAGCAGCAAAGTTCCTGTCTGAAGACTGTTACCTCGCTCTGATAGGAGAATCTGTATCTATGGCTCAAGAACATATTTCCTTTGGAATACTTAAAGGATCACCACTTAAACATGATATTGACAAAGTGTATGTACAAGAACTTTGCAATCATATTTGCATATTTTGTAGTATGCTTAACATGGAAGAATATACTTCTCTCATTGTTGTAACACAATTAAGTACCATTAATCATCAATTCACCTTTTTAAATATACGTATATACAAACGATTGGCACTTGTTGGATATTTGATTAGCACAACGTACAGATCAAATCAATATAAGAACACATCAGATTGTAAGAACTGTCGAGAGTTGGGTCCTTTAACTCTCGAGATCCAATGGTAATGACTGCGGGAGTAGCTCTGGGTTCTTATACTCATTTGGACAATACCTTGTGTTTATTTCAAGCTTCGTTGGGCTGGCATGTCGTGAAAAGAATGGAATACTGCTAACGCGTCGTAACCTCCTGCTTAACTCTTTTTCCTAAATAAGCAGGTGTTTCCGGAACGTACGTCATGTTGCGAGGTACCAATGTGTCAGTTTGGTTGAAGCTCATAAAAAATGAAAGTGCACTTACGAAGATTGGTTAGGGTGGCAATACTGTTCGAATCATTTGCTCCCATATATTCGCTTTTTCTTGCATAAATATTGCAATACCAACGGCATTTGGTTGGTTATGTTTCTTCAACCTATTTCATAACCATATCCGTGGTTAAAATCTGAACAATTAATGTAAGTATGTACAAGCTGAAGGACATCATGTATACTGGCTTATTTCAGTATGTACAAGCTGAAGGACAAAATGTATTTTGGCTTATTTCAGTATGTACAAGCTGAAGGACAACATGTATTTTGGCTTATTTCAGTATGTACAAGCTGAAGGACAACATGTATATTATCTTATTTCAGTATGTACAAGCTGAAGGACAACATGTATTTTGGCTTATTTCAGTATGTACAAGCTGAAGGACAACATGTATTTTGGCTTATTTCAGTATGTACAAGCTGAAGGACAACATGTATTTTGGCTTATTTCAGTATGTACAAGCTGAAGGAGAGTGGGTTGCTGGATATATGGTGGAAGAAGTGGACTTCCAGGGACAAGACCACCACTTCATGTGGAGTTGCCGGTCGCGGTGTCAGGACCATCACACTGCGAGACATTGGAGGAAGCTTTCTTGTTGCGTGTGGAGGACTAGGCTTTTCATGTCTTGTGTTGATAGTAGAGATATGTAGACACCGGTTACAAAGACGATGAAAATCCAACCTGGACTACTTATGTAATATTAACGGCGACAGATACTTTTTTAAAAGGTACTATCCCCGGCAGCGTCATACCAAAAGACGGTAAAAGATGGTACTTGCTGTAACCCTTCCTGGCGCTCGGCATTAAACCCCATTTCACCTCACCCTATAAAACGGTAGGCAATGTCGAAAACAATTTCTTCGGGGAAGCCAGATGCTGCAATCTGGAAATGATACCTTTAAATGTGCGTAACTGAACGCCAACATACAGTCTCTCTACTTCACGATCCTTGTTGTCGTGAGTGCAGTCAACTCAAACAACTGTTACATCGAACTGGTACAAGTCTGTGTATCATAGGCTTAATGAGACATAATGAAACTTAATGAGTGAATGATTAGAGAATTTTGGAACAGATTATGCTAAAGAGGAAACGTTGACGATCGAAACCTATCAGGAACAGCTAAAGCAATCAACACCCGTCCAGGATCGTCTCCTCAGGACCAAGGTTTTATGGAATCGAAAAAAATCCAAACAGATCGACAACCACTTAGACAGGACAATTGGATTTAGATTTTCAGACAGGAAAATCATTCTAAATACATTTCATGCTGTTGTGTGTTCGACGGCCACTACTTTTATTCCCACGTTTGACTGATCAACAACATGCAGACCGATTTCAATGGAGCAGAAACATTAAATACTAGTGGAATAAACAACCGTCACGTGTGTGTTCCTTGACTGATCCAGATTCATTCCCGACTACCTTGAAAGGCGTGGACGTGTTTGATGACCTGTCAATGAATATAAGGACGTCGGTGACCGCCATATGTAGTGGTGGTTCAGTGATGTTATGGGTGGTGACTAACAAGACAAGAAATACGCCATCACCATCACCCAAGGGAAGGTCAGAGGACCTGACGTTTATTGTACGACCCTTGACGCTTGTTTTCCACGATGTCTCCCTCCAGCATTCCATCACCTCATCAACCCGAATCACATACTTCTGCAATTCTAACAACACATGGTAGTAAAACCCCTGTCACAACCTTGTAGTTAGCTTCGTTCCTTGTCATCATTTGGTGTGTTTGTTACTCTCAGTGTTTATGAAATCTTAGCTTTTAACCGTCTCACAACCCTTTTGATCGCATGCATTATAACAATAAATCTGTACCGAAATATCACAATAAAGAAGGTGAAATGCATGTCAACCGTGTCTGCCTTGATTGGACAATAGTATGACAAGGTGCAAATTGTAACTGAGCTTGGTCATGGATACCTAAATGTCAAATTGTTGCATATTAGCTTCCTTTACATTGGCTTCCTTTGAAACATATATATATATATATGTGTCACCAATATTTTGGTGTATTTTTACAAACAAGTAAAGTTTGGTTTTCAATATTGTAGTAAATGTATGGAATCAAGTCACAAAAACGTAACTGCTACAGCAAAGTTGACTTTTATGCAAGCCCCCTGCATTTCACTACCCAAGAATGGGTATAAAAACATGTGCGTTAACGGGATTCCATATGCATTCTTTAGCATCGTGCTGACAACAACCACTCAGAAAAACAACAAAATTACGCAAATTATTCAACATTACGAAATGCCACGCCTGTCCAAAAATGAGCGTCTGCGAGCCATTGGTATGCTTGAAGCAGGGTCGTGTCAACGTGATGTTTCAAGACAATTTAACGTCCACATAAACACCATTTGGGAAACAGGGAAACCAACATCGAGCCACAAGCTAGAACCATTAGGATCAGTGCACCACATTCCATGCAATTGTGGACAAGCTTACATAGGAGAAGCATCTAGGCCCCTAAAAACCCGAATAAAAGAACATCAAAGCTCAGTCTCCAAATATGACTCTAAATCAGATCACATCCGTGACAACCCAAGCCACAGCATTCAGTGGGAGAGAGTCACAACCCTCACCACCAACCTCAAAGACTTCAAGAAACTACAAGAAGCCATCAACATCAAAAGACTCCAGCAGTCAATCAACCGTGACCAAGGTTATAACATACCTCTGTTGCAAACCGACATTATTTCAGATTTGGTAAAAAAAACATACCTTTGCATTAAATTTTATTCAATGTCACAGGAACTTTTGTTATATATATACTGAACAACAAAAGTTCCTGTGACATTGAATAAAATTTATTTGTTCAGTATATATATAGATATATACTGAACAACAAAAGTTCCTGTGACATTGAATAAAATTTAATGCAAAGTTATGTATAAATATATATATATATATATCGGGAAAAAGTCACTGTGCTTGTCACTTGTGAAATTAAATAATGCATCTTACAATCCATATTTCATGTACACGTCTCGAATTTTAGGTCGTGATTCACAAATTGCATGTGTATGTTGGATATTTACGTAGAAGCATGATACTCACACACGTGTTTTTAATATGAACAGCATACAATGATTGTTTACCTACCAGGTACTCATTAAAAGGCCTTTGTTCAATCTATAATAACTCTTACGCCATGTCACGACTTGCTAAAAAATCAACGTCTATATACCAAACATTTTAATCTTCATCAACACAATAGTGTTGGTGAAATGCCATGGCCGGCTGTTTCTCCAGACCTCTCCCACATAGAACATGTCTTGTCTTTATCAATGTATCTGTTATACTAAAATATTAATCAGACGAATGAGTACGTATTGTCACGTGTCAATTCCCAAATTGAAACAATATGTTAACCAAAAATCTACACGTAAAAAGAACTTGGTGTGAAACCAACAAACAAACAACAAATGGTATACAATTATCGATTGTATTACAAAATTAACTAGGTTTACAAATCAACACAAATTACTGCACAGCAATTACAATGACAGTACACAATAGACTGGCAGTACAATATTTAAAGATAGTATAATAATACGATGGCAGCGGTCAGTATCAAATACTAAAATACAGCGATGATAGCAAGAGTCAGTGATAATAAGATATATTCACCCAGCAGCGACAGTGGCACACTTACTTTTTGCCGCTAACATAACATTGTTGTATGTTTCATAAGATTCTGATACATTAAACTCGATCGGTACTCGATCCCCGGCAGCGTCATACGAACGGACGTTAAAATATGGGACTTATTTGTACCCTGCCTGGCGCTCGGCATGAAAGGGACTTGGAGTCAGTATACTGTGTCTGAGTGGGGTATCCATGTTAACCTGCGGCATGGTATCTCAGTGAGCTAGCACTATGAAATCAGCATTAGTTCGGACTAACACACACACACACACACACACACAGACACACACACACACACACACACACACACACACACACACACACACACACACACACACACACACACACTTCCCAGTGACATCAAACATGAGATAATTGCAATAAAACATGCATCATATAATATATCTTATTATTTTATAAATGGCAGCATGTCTCATCGTACAAAATAGCTTAGATGATTATGTTCAAAGTGGTCATGTATATCATTATAAAATCAACCACAGGCAATTGTATTGATTTTGTCATTACTTCCACAAGATCATGGCAAACAAATTTGTCGTACGCAAACAAACAATTTAAGAACACTAATAGGTTAGGCCAAAGACTTTGCATAAATACGACATTGTTAGTCTGTCCATATCAGTGTGGTTTCAATGTGCAACATGTTCGGACATCGTATTTCCAAGACGTGCATACATGCCACCGCCATTGCCTTGGTTCACATCTATTGTGTGCAGCACCAGGGTATCTTTGCAAAAGGTAAGCCCCACGTAACATGTAGATCGTTTTAATGCATCTTTATATGGCATTATGAATTACGATAGAGCCTTCTTGCGACGAGACACGTGTGTCGAGGTTTCATTGTCCTCATTCTGGACAATGGTTATGGTGCCAGTGTAAAGTGCCACCTTACTGGCTTCTCTGACTGCAGCACAGTCATGTGTATGCCTATCATATCCAGCATCAATAGTCGGTAGTTACCACACTAAAAAAACGACAGCATGGCATATTCTGTGTTTAATGTGCACATCCACATGCAGGTTTACATTATATAGACCTGTACAAATCGGAATGTTTTGTGTTTCTTTGTCGTTTTACTACATCTACATTATATACATTGTTCAAATACAATCCATGAACGCATTTATGAGCGTTGGAACATTGACGAAATGCATTCAGGATATTGTCTGATATGAGATAGCTTATAGTCATTATAAATCATTAAATACTGGCATGATGATGCGTTCTTTACATCCTCATATGTTTACTAATTAATGATTACAAGAAGAAAGGAGGAATATACCAGGTATTTTTGCATCTGAAAGGCTTTTAATCCTTTCTTTTTATGCTACCTAAAAAGGGTACTTTATTATTGAAATTTTTTTTACTGGACTGGTTATTCTCTTGCATTGACCATTTATATTTACTAAAAATACTATATATATATATATATATATATATATATATATATATATACAGTTGTAATATGTGTTTGTAGTTCTTCCTTCTTACTGGATATACGTTCAAAGTCATCTCTTAATTTGTTATATTTGTTTTAGTTTCTGTTGATCCTTCAATCAATATTCTATCCGATTTATTCCACATGTATCCAGATCTCCTTCGACTCCCCATAATATTCTATACATGGTAAGAAATAAAGATATTTTATGGATGTCAGAGATAAACATTTTGATTCACAATGTTTTGTATGGTCCGTGTAACACTTTATTGAACCAAATTTGTTGTACATTACATACTAACGGAAAAAAGTAATTGTGCGTCATATGAATTAATGTAAATGTTATGATATTTAAATTAATTTATCACAACTAATTCTTGACAAAACCCATCTGAAAACAGGAGACAGAGCGACACGCCCTAAAAGAGGGGTGGTGTGATAACCCAAATAAATATGTCAATAGCGGGTGTGACCACCACTTGCAGCGGCGTCATATTAACAACACCAGATGATTGATGGCCAGCCAGGGGGATGTTGTTCCAAATGTTATCCAAAGACTGGCCCAACTGAACTAGCGTTACTGGCTGGTTCTGGTCCTGTCGTTGGGGTCCTCCAAAACATGCTCTGTTGGGGGGAGGTTTTGGGAAACAGGCGGACATGGCAGTGCAGAAATGTCATGTTGCATCAAAAGGTGTGTTAGGACACGTGCAATTTGTGGACGGGCATTCTCCCGCTGCAACGCGACGCCACGTTCCTGTATTTGCACCTTTGTAGAACATGATCTCGAACGATGTCGTTGCGGTAGCGTATGCCATTCAAGTTATCATTAACAATGATGAGTTTGGATTTCCCATGAGTTGAGATGCCACCCTATACCATTACACTTCCACACTAAACTGGCGACGTTGTGTAATACAAGTGTCGCTAAACATATCTCATGAATACCTGTAGGCCGTCAACGCTGTCCAGATGAAACTTGGACTCATCTTTGAACAGGATACTGTCACAGTTTTGTCTTCTGAAACCCAGATGCTGTCAACACCAAGGTTGGTGTGCCTGACGGTGACGAGGAAGCACAATTGGACGTATCGCTTAAAGTTAGTTCAGGATGTTGTACTCCCTCAGTTGTGCTCGGTTCTGCCACTAGGTAGGCTTAACGTAGGAATTGTCCGAGCTGTTAATGTGGTAGTTTGATATCAATTCCTTAGATGCACCAACCGAATGTGATTTTCGTGGATGACCTCTTAATAGAGATGTTTCTGTCTCAACTTTGTTCCTGTTTACAAAATATCCAGGGCGCGTTGACGTTGAATTTCAGATGTGGCATTTCGTAACTGCTGTTTAAGGTGGTTCAAGTTGTTTTATGAGCACCTGGTAGCAAAGCAATCACTGTGCGCTGTTCACATTACAAACACACTTGAGTATCATTCTCCCAACAAGCACCAATTAACATGCACGTGCAAATCGTGCATCACGACCTCGAGAAGAGCTCTTCATGAACATGTATTGAAAGATGCATTATTTAACTTCTGGTTTGATTTTAATTTTTATTGAACTTCGTGTGAAGCAGTTACTTTTTTCTGTTAGTATAATACCTATTCCAAGTTAAAACCAATAAAATGAAGACGTCCTTTTTTTAATTGTTATGTGAACCTATCGATGTTTGGTTATTGTTACTCGTATCGATTCGTACTGCAGGCACGAGGAGGGTGTACTTACATTTTGGACAAGAACGTATTATCTGTTAGTAGGCAAAGGCAAGATCTTGTATCACAATTTCTCCATCGGGACCATTTTCAAATAGCAATGAATTATAAGAGAAGGCATCAATACAAAGAACTATTTAACACAATTACATTTTAGTAAGACATACCTAAGCACATACATAATGATATGGAATGTAAGAGGAAGAATGTACAGGTACCTGCATGTACAATTATGCCAAAATGTGTTTCAGAGAATTGTAATAACAGCACATCATCCACATGGAACATATACAGACTGATTGATCGGCTCCAATGGAAGTCTTTTGCAACTATTCAAGACAAAGACGAGGGTAAGAAAAAGTGATTGGTCGAAACGACAGAGATAAAGGAAAAAATATGTTTATCATAACTTGGACAATATGTGTACATGTTGGTTCTTTGGTATGATCAATATGGCCACTGTTTCAGTTGTACATTAACGTTTGTTAAGACAAAGTGGCATCTTTAGAAGCTGTTCTATCAAAGACGACACTTGTTTAGAAACGCTTTGCAAGATGAAACTGAAAGTCAACTCTGTCGTCAATGGATCACGAGTGGAGGCAGAACAGTTCTAAGCATAACTATGATAGATTGCGTTGAGGACTTGCTTCTGCCAACGACGCTAGCGTTCCTGGATCCCACCGGTGTAGAAGGCTTCCTCTCGTGAATAATGCTTGCCAGGCAGTTCAGACAGTCTTCAAGGTCTGTGACAGGTATAATTTCTGAGGGTGCCAAATCTGGTGAATACGGAGGATGTTCAATGAGTTCAAAGTCACCTTTAGCGATTTTTCTGCGATGTTTGATCTTGATATTCTCAAGCAGTTACCAAAGCATAATATTGGCCATTAATGATCTATCCTCTCGGGAGGTTGTCCATCATCAGACTTCCTTTGGAATCCAAGAAAATCAAAATCCTTGCCAGATTTACCTTCTTCGAAGGAAACGGTTGATGATTCTAATGCTTTGGCCGTTGTTTAGTCTCTTGCTGATAGTGATGAACCCAAGACTCATCCATGGTTACACGTCGCTCAACAAAAGCAGCTGGTTCTGCTTCAAAACGACGTATATTCGTACGAGAGATGATGGACGTTTCTGATCCGGTCTCTGTAACCTGCTTGTTGGAATCCAGCATGCTGAAACCTATGTCATGTTCATGCCAGTTCAGTGAGTGAGTGAGTGAGTGAGAATGGTTTTACGCCTTGAACATTATTCCACTAATATCACGGCTGGTGACACCAAAAATAGGCTTCACACATTGTACCTATGTCGGGAATCGAACCCGAGTCTTCGACGAGCGAACGCTTTAAACACTAGACTACCCAACCACCCCCAGAATGTTCTCAACTCTCTTATGACAGATGTTGTCTGACTATGTGACCTACAGTAGTGAGGCGTCGAATATTCATATCATATCATGTATTGTATCCACATTTGAAGGCCACCCTAATCTTCGTGGAATCTTGGCTCACCATCAGCTCAGGGGCCTTGCCCCCTCTACTCGCAGCCTAGGCAGCGAATGGGTCTTCTCCCAGGAAGCGCTGCCTTGTCGTACCAACCCAGAACCTTTGGAAGAATGTGAAGACTCCCCAACATTGCAGCCTTCTGCATTACCCAGATTGTTAGAAAGGCTGTATTCCTGTAGCAAACTTGGGTACTCTCCCAATGTCTGTCAACAGATTGGGAGGAACCAAACCTAAGGCACCGAGAACCCCGGGGAGTCGCACAACTTGGTACTTAGGATGCAAGCGTGACATTTCGAAAGCGAGGTCGGATATTTGCCATGTTTTTTCCTGAATCTTGTCATTGAAATTAGTGTGAAAGGGGACAAAAAATTCAATGATATATATGATTTTATGGTTTCAAGGTTTGTTGGCCTGGATCTGTCTGAGGCTGTATGCGGGCCTATTCCAAAGGATTTTGTATTTATTATTTTCCATCCATTATTATTATTATTATTATTATTATTATTATCATTATTATTATTATTATTATTATTATTATTATTAACATTATTTGGATGATTTATTTTCAGAGGCAGTATTCCCTCACCCTGTAAAGCAACAAGTATATAACATAAATAGGATAAACAGTAGCCGTGCGATGGAGAACATTCACAGTTTAATGTTTCCGGATGTAAACATCATTATGGCAGTCAACGATAGCTCAACATTGGAAGTGGTGGCCGGGGTGATTATTTTGTAAATGTATACATGTATGACTTGTTATACTTTCTGATAAGTCTGGAATCCCTGGCATCTAATCAAAAAGAGTAGATCACAGACATGTATGAAAATGGCTGTTGAGTCAGAAAACCATGCTTGCCGTAAAAGGCGACTATGCTTGTCGTAAGAGGCGACTAACGGGATCTGGTAGTCAGACTCGCTGACATGGTTGATGCATGTCATCGTATCCCAATTGCTCGGATCAATGCTCATGGTGTCAATCACTGGATTGTCTGGTCCAGACTCGATTATTTGCAGACCGCCGTCACATAGCTGGAATATTGCTGAGGGCGGCGTTAAACAACCAAAACACACCAACAAAACAATACGATCGAGAAAGTGTCACATTAATTAATTGTTTATTACTACTCTTTATTGCACAAACGTCTACACTTCTATACTTACCATACACGTGACCGTAGACACCCATCCACTATATAGGAATTTAAGTGAAAAGGAGGAACAGATTATGAAATTAGCATCTTATATAATTATATCATATTGCCAGGAACTTTGTAATATATTGATGTACTAACAAGCACATGCGTTCTAGAATGATAATAACATACTCTTTTTTCAGTTAGACAAATTTGATTTCGAGTCGCATCGCACTACTGATTTCCGGCATCATTCGAAGATTGTCCTGATCATGAAGAATGACAGTAATCTAGAAAATGTGTCTCTTGCTGTGCAACATCTTGAAAACGTTGCAGCAATTATTGTCAAAGACACACCATGGGTGAGTGTTAATACTATTGCACTGTGTCTTGGTATTGGTGAAACACAGACTGAAACTCAACAAATCATTTGGGAGCAACCATTTTAGAGAGGGGAGGGGTGGGGCTAAAAATGAAAGTTCGTTCAAATGCCCGCCAATGTAGGTAAACTAATATTGTGATCTTTTCTGTCGGTGTCCAAAGAATACAATTCAAAATTTCCGTTTATTTATGACCAACTGTTGATGTTTGAAAAGAAAAGTGGGTTCCCAAATAAATACAAGGAAAGCTTATCTTACACCAAAATCTCACCTCACCCTCCCCGATCTCCTTCGCGTGAAAATCGAATGGTTTCTCCTTCAAAAGTAGTTGCATACAAATGACATCTGGTGCGGACAGATGTTATGATGCTCGGTTTTAGAGCTTTTAACAATAATCCTTTTTTATCAAATAGCAAGTCTCATTTAATAGTATGATTCGTTCAGAATTTCATTCTTCATATGCATTGCTGACACTATACTCAACACAACAACTTATCTTTCAGACTGAATCAACTGTCGCACAAATATACACACTTCACTTTGTTCCTACAAGCAGAGTCTTCACCACAGTCGACCTGCCTGACAAATGCAATGCGTCGCTATTGACCAGGCTGTTTCCAAACACACAGTATGGTTATAACAGGCGACGGGTGCAGGCATCAACAGTGGAGGTATGCTGCACGAACAAAACTATTTTACACTAGCTGTTATTTTCATTGGAGTTTCAAAGACGTGTACTTATTTTCATCGAGGCATCGGGCGTCAAAAATTGTTTCATCCCTTCATTTACCTTTCTACTGAAGTAAAAAAATGTTATTTGATCCAAATGCTTTTTTCACAGTAGCTGCTACCTTTCCATATGCTTTCATTCTCCTTTTTAGACGCCAATGGGAGTTGTAAAAGAGGTGATAAATGGAAAAATCGTTTTCAGTGGATTTTGCATTCGAATATGGCACGAAATAGCAACGGCCTTAAATCTAAGGTAATGAACATATGTATCACCTTCGGGTTTGATTATCATTATGCGAACAACTGCTTTTTCAGCAGAATGAATTCACACATTTTGAAAAGTTGTAAACAAGAAATTATGTAAGAGAACTACTGATGTTCTGGATTTGAATTATCGTTGGCTGTTCACATGACTCCATCCATCGTGATATTCACAAGCAACTGCATGCCACCAGGCGTACCTGATACAAATTTCCTGAATAACACATGTTTAAATGCAAGCTCGTACATGTATACACACGACGCTCACAGAAATGCGTGTGTCTTTTAGATGTCTAACGCTTATTTACCTTAATAACACAGCTACGACCTCGGTGAACCAGAGGATGGTGAATGGGGTTCTTTCATAAATGGCCAATGGACTGGTGTGGTCGGTCAACTGATAGAAAGGGTAAGAATATGGCATTAAATTCATATTTGTTTTAAGAAACTTAAAAGCGTAGTTAAGTTTGCTTTGGAATGTGTATGGGGGTAATACCTCAGCATTTATTTTCATTAATCATTTTTCAGGAGATAGATATTGCCGTAACTGATTTGTCAGTTCACTACGGGCGATCACAGGTGATCGATTACATCAACCCTGCGTTTCTTGTCGACGGAGGGGACATAGTGTACAGAATCAAGACAGATTCTACAAGGTCATTCTTTCTGATTGCCAGACCACTCCAAGTTGACGTCTATCTGACATTCATTGCTTTAACTGCAGGTCTTCTTCTGATATTCATTATCATAGATAATCACCAGTATCTGTGTGAAGTGCCAACATGTAATGGTATGACAACTATATTCTCAAGGCAGCTTTCATCGATGGGTTTGGAGTTCGTTGGGTCACTGTTGAAACAAGGTTTGTATTCTTTCATGAATATGTTATCATCATATGTATTGATTACCTATTCAGTTGGCATGTTTACTGCCCTTCAGTTTCGTTAAAATTGGATGGCATTATCTGTTGTTGAAGAATATCGACTGATAGTTTTGGTGCATATTGTAGGTGGTGTTTTCTTCAGCTATCGTTATTATCGCAAGGAAATTATATGTTTAACCTGCCATTGAGTCATTGGGTTGATATTAAGACACGGTTTGACAGGAGCAGTGTACTGATAATCAATATTGGATAATAAACCAACATGTGTTGCAATTGCGGGTTTGAATAAGTTCCCAGTGTTTCATGCGTGTCGGGCGGTCGGGTAGCCTAGTGGTTAAAGCGTTCGCTCGTCACGCCGAAGACCCGGGTTCGATTCCCGACAAGGGTACAATGCGTGATGCCCATTTCTGGTGTCCCCCGCCGTGGTATTGCTGGAAGATTGCTAAAAGCGGCGTAAAACCATACTCACTTCACTCCACTTCATGCGTGTCATAAGATTGGTATTAAGTGGATACACATGGATATTGCCGATTGCAGCTTCAAAAGGATATTCACTTTTAACGCTGGGACTTTCATTACATTTATTCATATAAAAATCGTTTTAAGGCTTCCAGATACACGCAAAGAGTAAATCCGGGAGTGTTCTTTTGGCCTCATTCTCGATACTGATTGTGCTGATCTCATCAGTGTATAGTGCCAACCTCATTGCTTCTCTGACTGCACAATCAGGCGCCACTACCCTTTCGAGCATCGATGACCTCGTCGACAGTGACTACACTGTTGGCATTTATACTGCGGGTATTGATTACTCCGAGCTTCAGGTACGAGTCCACATGCGGTGGTTTTACAGTCATTAAAAAGTATGCGTGAGTTCAATACGAGTTGGCATCTGTTTTATCTATTCTACGAATTCAATATATTTGTTAAAATATAAATCTTAATTTGAACAGTCAGTTTTTTACCCTTAATGTGATTTTTGACTGTGAGTTTAGTGATTTTCAACGCCATTTTTATTGTGTGTGTTACCATATGGTGAGATAATAGACCTTTCTTATCAAGCATTGCAGCAAGATTGCTGATGCGGCGTTTAGCAAAAACCACTCATTCATTATGTTTCAAAATATAAATTCAGAACGCCTCATCTGTCGGTATGCATAGTGCTCCTTAAACAATTAACCCATCATGACTGTTACACGTACGACATCGGTGATGGAATGTACTAATTCGTACCTCCTCGCTTTTGAAATAATTGCGTTTTTATGTAAACTTAGATCTGAGTTGTTTACAAGTTTGTTTGCTGTTTTACAGTGTAGTTAGTGGTACTCCAGCTATATCTGTCTGGACGCTAGTGATTGAGATTATGATTAACGTACTCGAGTCTGAACGCTAGTGATTGAAATTATGATTAACAAGGGAAGGGCACGGTTCTAATCAGTCAAAATAACAAACGTGGGTCAATATTGTTCAGTTAAGCCATGCTGATACAGACTGTTCCCATGAACTCGTCCGCTATAATGAAATATTGTTACATTGATAATAGTTATTAGTTCGGAAAGCAGTCTTTTCGTATTTTAATGAACCAGGCTATCGCTGATACATGTACATCTGTATGGTGTTTCTCTCCAGAATTCCGAACGGCCTAAAATTCGTCGTCTCCGTGACAAGATGCGAAAACTGAGTGAACATAACTCTGGGATATTCCTGAATAACAGGACGTCCCATATGATCCGAGTAAAAGAAGGCACACATGCTCATATAACCTACAGAGCAATAGCTGCAAAATACATGGCTGAAGACTGTCGCCTGGCCCTTATAGGGGATCCTATAACGTGGGCCGAAGAACGTATTTCCTTTGGAATACTGAAAGGATCAACGCTTAAACCGGATTTGGACAAAGTGTATGTAATATAGCCTTGAAGTTGCTACACCCGTAAAATATTTTGTATTATGTCTGTCATGTCCTTAGTCGTGTCAGTTACCTGTCAGGATCTGCTGTTCGTGAGTCTCAGAATCGCTCCATCTGCGATCCTTGTCAGCACCATAACAGATGTGTTTTTTTGCTTTCTCAGTCGTTTTATCCCGACTCACTCACTCCCTATTTATGTATGTAGGGTTTTTTTCCAGTGTATACTAAACTAAAAATGAACAATAGTATTCTTACAACGTTTTTATTTTGATCATTTTAGTATGTACAAGCTAAAGGAGAGCGGTTTGCTTGAAGAATGGTGGAAGCAATGGAATGCCAGGGACACAGCCAGCTCTTCCTGTGAAGATGACAGCAGCAGTGTCAGGACCATCACATTGAGGGAGGTGGGAGGAGGCTTCCTTGTTGTGTGTGGAGGACTAGGGCTGTCAAGTCTGGTGTTGATTGTTGAAATTTGTAGACAGCGATTGCAAAGAAAATCGAACTAACACTATTCATAATATACGTATATAACGAAATTTCCGTTAATGTTAGTATCACGGCTGAGAAAACAAAGAACTAACTTCATCGTCCGGGACTCCCTATACGGATAATTGAACCTTGGACTTCGGCTCAGCTGATGAAACTTTAACCATTAGGCAATTGTACAAACACTATTTCAAATAATTATATCCATATAGATATCATATTTTGCAAAGTCCTTGTGTTTTGATTTCTTATTGTAACTACCATAACTTAGCTTTTTTTTTCCCCGCATTTTGAAAAAACGTCCTGGACCTGACTTACTGAACCAGCATGAACTTTACATGGAGATGAATGTTATTGCTCCCAGAATAAACATAATAAATAAATATATTTCAATCCATCTAAACTGTACTTTTACTGTCATTATTGCTTCCTGAATGGTCCGAAGTCATTACAGGTCACTTCAGAACGTCCTGTCGTCCGACCAACGAATTGTGTTTCGTGATTTCTAACATGTCTTCACGCAATATTGTCCTTGGTAATTTCAACATATGCACACATATCACGTATTACTTTTTAATCCCCCGCCGGGCCAGAATGGCCGACGGGGGATTATGTCGTGGCGCGGTCCGTCCGTCTGTCTGTCCGTCTGTCTGTCCGTCCGTCTGTCCGTCCCACAGAGGGTACTAAGCTTGTGAAATCAACTCCTACTCCAGCTTTTAGAGAATATCCCTGACACTCTACACACAATATGTCGACATGTTGATGATACGCATATCGCAGTCCCGTTTCATTTTGACTAATTTGGACAGAGTTACTGCCCCGGTTTTACGGAGTTTCATTGCCTAATTGTGAGAGAGTGTACTAAGCTTGTGAAATCAACTTCTCCTCCAGCTTTTAGAGAATATCCCTGACACTCTACACACAATATTTCGATCTGTTGATGATACGCATATCGCAGTCCCGTTTCATTTCGATTAATTTGGACAGAGTTACTGCCCCTGTTTTACGGAGCTTCGTTTGCCTAATTGTGAGAGAGGGTACTAAGCTTGTGAAATCAACTCCTCCTACCGTGGCCAGAGAATATCCCTGAGACTCTACACACAAGATGTTGACATGTTGATGATACGCATATCGCATTCCCGTTTCATTTCGACTAATTTTGACAGAGTTACTGCCCCTGTTTTACGGAGCTGCATTTGCCTTATGGCATTAGCATTCAGACTGGATTACTCCCAACAAAATGTTCTGCACAATTTTTCCAAATGCAGTGCACTCTACTGTTGTTATTTTTATAAAATACAAAGAAAATATAAACTCGTTAATAAAATTCCTGCGGGGGATGTTGTGCTCTCAGAGCACTCTTGTTAAAGTGGTGATCCTTAGCAAACATTGTGTAGTATATAGTACAATAAACGGGATGCAAAGACTCCTCAGTTAACGTTTGATGAGCGTTAACTGTCGAGTCTTCCAAAGACATAAGTATCACACGTACTTACTTACTTACTTACTTACTTACTTACTTAAATTAGGAATTTAACGTGCGCTCTCCGACATATGAGTATTGCGCGCACGGGCCAGGCCATTTAGTGTTCTTGTATCTTGTATCACACGTAACGCGTTTGAGGTCCTGTAGAAATCACGTAATAATTACGAATCTCTTGAACAACACATGTGCGGTTTTTTTATCGTGGGGGGGTGGGGGGTGGTAAAAACAAACTAGATCCGATGGAAATGGAAACAAAACACCTTCTCCAAAGCCATGCTACCACAAGCGATTTAGTAACACTAGAAAGAACAAAGACACTGTTTTGCGTGGGTGGCGTCTGTCTAGACTTGCAGGTGTGATCAGTGGTGGCATAAGTGAATAGAACTCTCGTCTTGACCCCAGCAGGGACAATTCACAGGATGTAAATTAGTGTTTGATTGGCATTGTTTATATACTTGTTACAAGTGCTGCTCAATAAACAGTGATGTGGAATACACAGTTGTTTCTTTTCAGCGTATATCTAAGTTGGTATTTCTGCTATCCAAAATGTCTTATTTTTTTATATAAATGCGATGTTTAATAATACGAGCAAAGAACACGAGCATTTTTCGCATTTTATTCACGCTCGCGTTAATTTCAAGATTTACGGCAGTTAGGTTGAGCAGGTGTTGTATAACATTTAAATAATCAAAACGTTTCATATGTCCGAAGTATCCCACTAAATTTTAAAGTGTGCACCGCTGCGAATCTTAAACTCATGTACGACTGTTATCAACTTTATGATTCTGCCCCGAAATTAATATGTAATACATTGCATATGTATGCCTGATATATGTATTTGTGAAAGTGCAATTTGGTATATGTTCATTTAAAGACTGAAAGGTTTGAGAGTTACCACCGTGTTGTTGTAATGTGTGCATGGTATTACCGTATTGCGGAATTAGTAGTGTGGTAAGCGCTGTTTCGTACATGAGGCCAAACAAGTGGGTTTGTTGTTTTGAATGCTTTCAGTACTAGTTTGAACCTGCTTCGCATTCTATACTGATGGTACAGTGACAGTTTATGCCAAGTGTTTCACTTCTAAAAACATGTTTGGATGTATCATGTCATAGAATCAAGCAGTGTATCAGAAAAAAGGTAGAATCCAATGTGTATTGACTGTATTCAATGTTGGTACATAATGTGAATTGGCACCTGTACATATGCCATCTACCACTTTCCAAATGCCAATACAAAACACATACATTTTAATATCAATGCAGAGCCCTTGTAAACCATTCAATATATTCATCAGGAAGTGCAGGTTACCTATCCACCAGTTAATTGCTTTTTCATGCTAACACATTAACATCATTAAGACACTGTATGCTTTCAGTTGTCAGACAAAGCTCAAGCAATTAAAATTTCCAAACACACGTCATACAAAAGGGTATTGATCAATATGACTGTTGATCGGGATCTCTATACGTAGGTGTGTCCTAGATACATGTAACTGACTTGGTATGATTAACGTGTGATACTGATGATTGTAGATGATGCTAAGTCAATATTATGCTTATATTTAGCTGTCGTATCCGAAGAGAAGAAAATAATTTAAATTTAGTGATTTGCCGTGGTTATATATTTGTTTGATTACAGAAAAATGACAAAATAAGAAAACTCACGTGAAGATATAGTTCAACCATAGGATAGATGATGAGTGAGTGTATGTTGTTAAATTCCCAATATATCACAACGGTCTGTAAATAATCGAGTCTGAACAAGACGATATTGTGACATTAGCAGCGCTCCACGCCGTCCCCCAACGATGACACTTAGACAGTTTTTAAGACTCACCAATTTAATTGCCACCGAAGATAAGCAATAGAGTGCTAGAGTTCTAACCCTCATCCCCACAGTTACTACAATAAAAAAGCAACTGCAACCACAGCTCCATTATATTGGAGACTGTAGTCTAGTAGTAGAGCGTTCGATCCCCGGCCATGTAATACCACACTACGTTAAAAGATTGTACTTGTTGATAACCTGCCTGGCGCTCTGTATTAAGGGGCTAAAACAAGGTCTGGTCGGCTCGGAATCATTCTGCGTGAAGTTTTCATATTAAAACTGCGGTATGGTATATCAGTGATCACCATCAAATCGGCATTAGTCCGGACGAGTACAAGCAGCCACACACACACGCACACGCACATGTACATGCACATGCACATGCACACCCGCACACACACGTGCATGTACGTCGCTATATAAGTGCAACAATCTTGAACGCGGCGTTAAACCTCACCTCACCTCACCTCACCTCACCTCACCTCACCTCACCTCACCTCACCTCACCTCATCTCATCTCACCTCACCTCACCTCACATCACATCACATCACATCCTGGTTGCCCAAAAAGGCCTCCATGATGATATGGGCAGTATTCTTGCCAGAAAGTCGAGACCTGTAAATAATCCGAGTATGGAACAGACAAATCTGTCAAAATACCACGGCATCGGGGTATGATCAATTAATCAACTGGGTTAGCGAGCATGACTAGCCGATGCACTGAATCACCTCTAACGACAGGCATAGATTGCTTGGGACCAAGCCTTACCTGCAATTCCGCCGGGTGGAAACGGTTTTGACAAGTGATTTCAGTTATTATCACAGTGTTCGTTTGTTTGTTTGTTTGTTGCTATATGACGGAGGTTTGTAAAGAATCGAGTCTGGACTAGACAGTCCAGTGATTGATATCATGAGCATCGATCTACGTAATTGGGAAACTATGACATGCATCATCCAAGTCAGCGAGCCTGACCACCCGATCCCGTTAATCGCCTCTTACAAGCATAGTAGCCTCATCCGACAAGCTATAAAGACCTATTCTAACCCGGATCCTTACGGGTCTATTATACCAGTGTGTCACTTTCATTTTGGAGAAAAACAGTTTCACACGACGTAGATTTCTCCTCTCTCAAACAGGCGTACGGGTACACAGCTGCCACACCAAGGATCATAATTGGGGTAAATCTGGCGATTCCACATAGGGGATTGAAGCACCTGAGATCACCGGACAGTAATTACACACAACTTAGTTACTGAATTTGAAGAAATAAAGTATAACATTTATACATATAAACGACGCCATTTGTTTACAGTGAAATCGACATCAACTATAGTTACTGCAGTATCATGGTTGTAGATGTAGAAACGATCAATAACTACGTCATACACTTCGTACCCGTGACTACGTTTCAAGTTAGATGGTGATGTAATGTTACATTGATCATGGCTGTTTGCGTAGGGTCGTTCTCTTCACGAGCCTACTATTTTCTTCAAATTTGAAATATTCGATGGACAATAAGGGGTGCAGCGGCGATGTACTCGGCGATGTGTGTTCGCCTTAAGGACCCACTATTTGATATGCTGCTGTGGTGGGGGCTGGGCCTGTGCTGTGTTTTTGTATAGAGACTATATATCTTGTCAGCAACACCTGCAAAAAAGGATATATTTTTTTTAAAATAGACACTATGAGACTAACAAAATATAAAACATTTATAAAAAAACACGTTTTGCAACAATGTATGTTTTGTGAGTGACAATTTCAAGTTTTCCATAATATCAACCATAGATATTTTTTTTAAGCTTTTTCTGGGACAATTTGGTTTTCGTAAATTCCAGTGTAATCCCTGTGCTTAGTCTGGACCAGACATACCAGTGATGGATATTATTAGCATTAGGTCACGGAACAAATCGACTCGTCATTCGATCTTATTTTAGTCGTTTTTAACTTATTCTAACCAGTAATTCCCACGCGGTACAAAGTCAACAAAACATCTATTCTTTATCTATCAAGCTGTAACTTAACATTAGTGGTCCAAACCATAATGGCTACAAATATGTTCAAATCGTCTGATTTGGTTTGGTGTCCTTCGGACATGGTAAGTATGAAATGTTTTGAATGTAATGGCATATTTCCAGGTATTTATATATTGATATTTCCTCCTCGGTATGTCATTTCAGTGAGCAAGAAATTCCGATGAGGTCTAGTATATTGTTTAGTGCAGTTAATTAATGTGCGCTGAAGGACGAAGCACAAGTTCTTGTAAATAGACAGACGTTACAATGCACATAGACGTATCCACGTGAATAGTTGATGATTGAAGGGAAGGATACTGCATATAGCAGACCCATTGTCCTCTTGGCAATGTAGTATCAATAACAGAAAGACTGGTTAATGGAAGCTTAATGGTGTGTTGGATATCAAGTTCACACAAATATCTTTGTTCCCAATTAAAATCGAAGATAACAGGTCACGAGGATAGGTGCTCATTAATGATACTATTCTGTCTAATGGCATATTTATAGTATGTCACACACCACAGACATGTTCCATATGCATTAAGTACCGTTGTAGTGAAACGTAATTATCTTTATTTACAATAGTCTTAATGCATTCATGTGCCTGAAGGTCCGGTTTTGATTTCCTATATATGGGTATTCACTGGATAGACGGGTCTTTTGTCCACAATGTTTATTCTTCGTGACATCACTTAATTTGGTCGATTGGTATCGATCTAAACTCGTCTTGTTCTGCAGTATACCATTGTATTGGCAAATATCAATTATTTGTTTTCTTTTTAATCATGCCATTATATGTATTTAGTAATGCCTTTGAATGGAATTATATTGAAAGTCTATCCATATAACTCTGTAGTCAGTAGGAGAGAGCTCCAACTGTTGAAGCTGTCACGAGTATATTTTAAGCATTGTTTCCAGCACTCATATACAAAATGTCGAGCATTCGTCGCTTTTGGATACATATAATAATAATAATAATTGCTTTTACAGGTCTCGTATTGTGTAAACAATGTCAATATGTATTGTCTGAAGGTAAGTGGAATATATTTGTCATAACGTTATTAACTTGCTCTCAGTTAAAATGACTTTCAGATAATGAGCGCGTATCTAATGGTCTGATTTCGTTTATACAACAGTTTCATATTGATACATTGACCGTTGAGCACGTGGCTTTTTACTCTCATTCAAGTAACCTCTAATTGTGTACATATTTGAGCATTGAGTTGGCTTCAATTCTGTAGTTCCTTCTACTACATGTATTTAGTATGCATATGTACTGTGACTATAGGGATCCGGATATAATTGGGGGTATATTTCCATGAAATTGTGTGCTCAGCCTTCACTTCGAAAAATATCCCAAAAACTATTCATGATCCTTTACCACGTAAGCACGTTGAGCACGTAGCATACAGCATACTATGCCTGTGTTAAAGTTATACATGAAAACACTTAATAACTCATCATATGTGTGACCGCCTCCGTGGTCTTGTGGTAGAGCGTCCGCCCGGAGAGCGGAAGGTCCAGGGTTCGATCCCGGGCCGCGTCATACAAAAAGACGTTAAAAGATTGTACTTGTTGTTACCCTGTCTGGCGCTCGGCATTAGGGGGCTAAAACAAGGACTGGTCGGCTCGGAGTCAGTATACTGTGTCTGAGTGGGGTATTCATGTTAAACTGCGGCATGGTATCTCAGTGAGCTAGCACTATAAATCGGCATCAGTCCGGACTAGTACAAGCAGCCACACACACACACATACACGTGCATGCACGTCGCTATATAAGTGCAATAATCTTGGACGCGACGTTAAACCCCATTTCACCTCACCATCATATGTGTAATATGGTGGTTGTATCTGTTCTAGAAAGAAGGTTGTCTTTCCAATGATGTCAACGACGTGATGGACGTCTTAAATTGGACTTCGGTAGCATTTATCCAAGAAAGAAACGAAGGTAAAATGTTCGGCGGATTTTCTTAACTCGGTCAACAGAGCGATATTGAAATACGAAGCGGGCGTTGCAGTAATGTTATTATCCTTCAGTTCAGATGAAACGCTAATGACGAAGATAACATGGAAATGAAATCAAACTGATTGTTCAACCATTTCTCAAATGAACTTCAATTGTATTAAAACATAATTGCTTAAAACACTAGTAAAATAGTTCTAGTTTGAAATAATCAGTGTTTTTTCTTGTTCAAGGAATCCGTTTCACTGAACACATGAAGCTACAAATATACTGTTTGGATAAACTAGACAGACATGTTTTAAGGGATATTCACACTCTTCTCTTTCCCGACATAAATGTGATCATTGCACTGAATGACACATCAACTGCGTGGCTTTTGGAGCAGGTGAGTCAGTTACCAATATATGGCATAGTGATGCGCGCAAATACAAATATTTAAACTGACTTTTAAATGTGTAAGATTAAATATTGTTAAAATTTCCCGACATAAATGTGATCATTTCAATGAATGGCGTGGCTATTTACTCTCATTCAAGTAACCTCTAATTGTGTACATATTTGAGCATTGAGTTGGCTTCAATTCTGTAGTTCCTTCTACTATACGTATTTAGAATGCATATGTACTGTGACTATAGGGATCCGGATATAATTGGGGGTATATTTTCATGAAATTGTGTGCTCAGCCTTCACTTCGAAAAATATCCCCAAAACTATGCATGATCCTTTACTTTTCATGTTCAGTATATATGTTTTCGATTTATGTTTAAGTAAATATATGACATGAACATTTTTCACTTATTTCAGCTGGACAATTTTGATTTCAATTCAAACCGTACAACAGATTTCAGACATAATTCGAGAATTATCATTCTGGCGAACAGTATGTCGATGCTACACGCAATGACAGTAAATCACCTAGAGAACGTTGCTGTCATTGTGCAAGATGATACATCCTGTGAATTTTCAGTACGTGAAATTGTTCCGTTGTAAATACATAAGAGATGATTATTACAATAACAAAATGTTGTTCTTTCTAATGTTGCAACAAAAACGAATAAGCAGTAAACATGTTTACATTTTATTAGAACCGATTAATGCGTTTTCTTAGTCATGTTCTTGACATGGTGACAATATCACACACAACCACAAGAATGCATGGGAAATTTATAAGGGATAAAAGGAGGCAGCTATCATGTTTCTTTAATATATTTGAGTTTCGTCAAATTGGAACATGGAACCTTTTGATCCGAGTTTTTCTCGCCATAGATTGAAGCGCCAAAACATAATACCTTACACAAATCTAGTGCACCATGCTCACGATGAATGTATCCTTAAGTATTCGAGGGGCGGTGAGGTAGCCAAGTGGTTAAAGGTTCGATTCTCCTCATGTATACTATGTCCGAAGCCCATTTATGGTATCCCCCCGTCGGGATATCGTGATTTTGCTAAAAGAGGCGTAAACCATATTGACTCACTCACTCACTACTGTATATGATATATACAGTGGATTCTAAAGTGTGAAGAGTAATTGTGATGTCTCGCCACGTCACGTCAAACAGTACAATTGAATTAGATTGACCAACGACTCAATGATAAATTTCAACTGAATGTATAGAAAGTATTATCAGTATATTGGCACATTTTAGTTAGTATTCGTTGTTAAATTAAATGTAACGAAAATAAATTTTAGCAAAAATATAACGTTATCAGATTTGAATTGGACACCATATTGATTAGATTCCAAATGCACATTTCAACAAAATGTATTTCAAACAAAATGCCATTTCAGGACAGTTCCTCAAATGTGTTGTTTCATATTTTAGACCAACCCAAGTGCACACATGTACACATTGCATAATACTCCAGGAGGGAAAGTATTCATCTCCGTCCCTGGCAAGAAAGAAACAAACGCAACCCATTTGGCAAGAATATATCCCAACACGCAGTATGGATACAACAACAGGCGACTGTTGGTCTCTACGCAAGAGGTAAATGTTTTGATTTGGCCTTAATTTTCCCTACGTCTCATCACAACTAAACTATGTAGAGTGGTTAAAACTACATAGCCTAAAAGTCATTTTATTTATTTAAGTACTAGGTTATTTTAGATACCTCAATTTGCTGCACTTTAAGCGTTCATTTCTTTTCAGTCAAATCCATACGTCTGGAAGCAAATCATCAACGGGACGGCAACATACACTGGCTATATCTTTGATATCCTGGAAACAATCTCCAAGAAACTAAATTTCAGGTATTATTATGATTTTTATGTACAGATTAAAATAAACAGATTAAGTAAAGTGGGTTTCGGAGATCCTGGCACAGTCAGACTGGTTAGGCTCATAATCAGCTCAGGGCACTTGCCCCCTCTTGACGAAGCCCAGACAGTGAATGGGACTTCTCCCAGGAAACGCTGCCCAGTTGAACCAACCAAGTATACTGGTTCAATTAAAAACTTCACATTTTTAAAAATAATCCCATATATGATATACAATGGACAAATGTATCAGAGAAGGTAATTTTTAATCATTAATGTCCAAAGAAGGATTTTAATTAACGGTGGTAACCATAATTTGTTCCAACCACCTACGGTATTCGGTAATAACATCAACAGTTATCATAAGTCCCAAGCACGAGAATCTGATGGCACACAAGTTCAGTAGCGTGTATGGCCATCATGTGCGTTGACAACTGCCACACAACGCCTCCGCATGGACCTTGTGATGCTTCTGAACACATGATTGGGAAGACGACGCCATTGTTGCTGCAAAATGGTGCCAAGTTCTTGCAAATTCTGTGGTTGGTTCTGGTGAGTGCGCAGACTTCTGCCAAGAGCATCCCAGACGTGTTCGATGGGATTGGTGCCAGTACCTGGTTGCGGTAAGCAGCAGCATTAAGGTTGCCACGGAAGACAACAAGCCTGGAACGTGCATTGCCACAGAAAGCAACCCGCATCATGACACTTTCGCCTCGAACTCTGTCAACTTCCTGTACACAACAATAAGGGTAACGTTTATGACGGCGCCTCCACACCCTCGCCCTACCATCAGCAATTGGAAGATTAAATCGGGATTCATCACTGAAGACGTCTTGATTCCAATTCCTCTGAGTCCATCGTAAGTGTCGCGGTGACGCCCTCTACATATTCCGGGTCGTACCATGGATGGACGTCTGTGTCAGAACCAGAAGCATGTCGAAGACGGTAATAAAATGATCGAGCTACACCATCATGTCGCTTAAGATACTGTGTTTGTAACAAAGCAATGAATCCACTGACAATGTGTTGGAGCGTCCCATTAAATTCATTGCATAATCTACATTTCATATTTATATTTTGATGCAAAATCACACATTGGGAAGTGACTAGTCCTGAGCAGGAGACAGAAAGCCTCCTGTTTCACTTTTCAGGCTAGCCGACTTCATCCAAGCGACAAACTCTGTGAAGTTGTTGTCTTCTCAACATGCTGCATATAAGCTCGATGCAGCCTCTCCTTGGCCGTTTTCATATGGCACTTCGCTTGGTTGACACTCAAATCTGTACCGTCCAGCAGTACAGAACCATAAACAAGATCAACACTGACATTGAAATTATGTCCCACATCCTTGGCTCGTTTAAGAAAACTGTGGAATGCTTTGTTTTCATCATGAGTCATGCTATGCTTCACAAGTGCGTCATCAGACAAATGAATATGTGCAAAAGAGCACAATACAATTCAGTCATGAAGAGGCTCCATTTTCATCCAACCACGCCCTCGTGGAGATTAGTATGTCGATTTCATTTTCATTTTCTATGCCTAACAGTTATGATGTCATAGAACCGCCTGATGGTCTCTGGGGCGTATTCGTAAACGACTCTTGGAATGGCATGGTCGCCCAGCTCACCAGAAGGGTAACTATTTTATGATTCAACCGAAAGTTATGTCCTTGAGAAAAAATATTATTATATTAGTAAATATGCATACAGTGAAACGGCGTTAATCCGAAAGTAATCAAATTTAAGGATGGATTAGTTAATACGTTCTCCAATGAATAATGGGTTTCTGGACTCAGGTTAGGGTTAAAACTAATTGTACCCCAACTAATGAAATGCATGATTATAATATGTTCAAAACCCGTGAAGATCTGGGGTAGAATACGTCCTCAGCAACCCATGCTTGCCGTGAAAGGCGACTATCGTAAGAGTCGACTAACGGGATCAGGTGGTTAGTCTCTCTGACTTGGTTGATGCATGTCATCATTTCCGAAATGCGTGGATCGATGCTCATGATGTCAATCACTGGATTGTCTGGTCCAGACTCGATTATTACAGACCGCCGTCATATAGCTGGAATATTGCTGAGTGAGGCGTTAAACAACAAATAAATATGTTCACTGAAGGTGATCTACACCTCGTTCATCATTACCTTTCAGGAAGTAGATATAGTAGCTGCCGATCTTACTGTTCACTACGGAAGAGCACAGATGATAGATTATATCTACCCGGCCTTTAAAGTTGATAGAACGGATATAATATACAGGATGAAGACTGACACCACAGGGTCTTTCTACTTAGTCGCAAAGCCACTGAAAGTTGAAGTCTATCTTACTTTCGCCGCAGCTATTGTGGGACTATTAATTGTATATAGTATAGTTGAAAATTACAACAGTATCTTTACTGCGACATGTGATGGAACATCGACAGTCTTCCTTCGGCAATTACCAAGTATTAGCTGGCAATTCGTTGGCTCCGTTTTCAGACAAGGTTGGTGAACATTTTTTTCGACAAGATGCTCTGTTGACATGAAACATTAAATGCTCTAATTCGTTAGAACTATTTCGCGCTGTATTTGTAATCCATTTGTGGAAAATTCCATGGGAGATAAGGGGAAGTAAACTGGAAAAACAGGCAATATCAATATTTATAAATTGTGTTTTTGTAATGTTTTGACTGAACATAAAATGTGTAACACAGGTTTGTGGGCGACATATTCTGTAGCGTTTATAAACAATATTTTGCATTTGTAACGCACGTGGTGCTTTTCAATCCAAAATATTAATCAGGGTTGATTCCTTGCGTCAGATGTTTCTATGGGAGTTCCTAGCTTCAGATTACAGTAACACACAGTGATGTAAATAAAAGCGACGAAACTCTTTTCTTGACCAATAAGACATTCCTGATGATAGCAGCAATTTTTCGATTCCGACTATATCATGTTTTTATGCATGTGTTTAAAAATAACTATAAATAATGAATAGGTGGCATCCGTCATGAACACAGGCAAGTCAAGTATCCGGGGACATAACAGAAACGGTTGTAAATTGTTATAAATCAACTAAATCAACTATTTCTTTTCAAATTCAAATTCAAGGGTACAATAAAACACTTACATGTACGCAGCACTTAAACTCCAAAATATCACGAATTACAATTTCATTGAGGCGAGCAATATATCTTATACATATGGAAGGCTCTCACAGCGTTAACAGTCTGCAAAAGTCTATATTACCCATGTGATACCGTCGCAATCCACGTATTTCGAAACGTCAGCTTGGAGTCGGCTAACGGACGGAGGGGCTTCCATACGTCAATTTCGGTATGGTTCACGTCAAAATAGTGAGTCGCATCGGACGTCATTTTGACCACTGTACTGATGCGTCAAATATAGAATATCAGGTCTAACATAGCAGAAATTCCGATTCATATGCATAACTAAACAGATCAACCAGGATGGGAGCACACTTGATGGCCATGGAGATGGTATTTACTTGTTACCTAATTGTCCTATCTCACAATTTCACATAGATCAGGTACAGATTGCACGAGGAAGTCCAGCAGTTTCATCCGAAATACTGTCCAAAATTGGCGTGTGACTCCTTGACTCAAGGTTCAATCTTTTAATTCTGCATTTGTACCACTGTTCAATATTTAGAAAACGGTTCATGTGTCCCTTTTCAGATCACTTGACTGAAAGTCCAATGAGCGTTTGCCATGGCCTGGTTGACGTTTATCGCAGTTGCCGGTATCCAGTGTAATATAATGAATGTAATTATTGTCCTTGTCGCACGTATCGTCGCCAGAATGTCGTGTCTGGGTAGGGCAATTTAATCCAAGAATTACAGACCAAGGACTATAAGAACAGGAACAAGGACAGTCACATGCTTATTCCAACCAATGAGGACACCCCAATTTCTCCACGATTTTCGAATCAGGTTTTCAAAATGGCCGCCTTTGCAGCTATATAAGAAACCCCCATTTATGGCCATTATTCAACCGTCAGTGAGCAAATGTCGTTGCGCACTGTCCGTCGTCCGTTCCGTTGTCCATCCTTGTTAACGGTAACATTTTCGACATCTACTCTGAAATTATAACTTCCAAATATTTTAAATGAATGATCTCAACTCTGGTGTCTGTAGATACTACTCACTGAATTCCAAACCGATTTGGAACATGGCCGCCATACCTATATACCCATTATTCGGCTAGTACTCGGACATCTCTTTTTCAAAATGTATTGACATATATAAATATATCTTCTGGGTTTTCTTATGTGGTATTGAGGATTTTGTCTTTGATTCGACCTTTGATTTGATGGTTTGTGCCACATTTGTGAACATTTTGTATACTATAGTAGGAGCAAACTTGGAAATTATCTAAGAACCCATCTAACCAAAGTTTAATTTAAATCAACTTTGTCTGCGATTATCTATTTCACCACTTTTGCATGTGGCCCAATTAATAAATATGCTAACATACTAGTACATGTACCTTAGCACTAAAAGTTGCAGTAGAAGAGTTCCTTGAACGTGTTATTTTATGACAATCTAGGGGGCACGGGTGGCCCAGTCGTCTAAGGCGCCGCGATTCGCTGTGCAGAGTTGCGACCCGCGGTGGACACGCCAGACACCTTTGATTGTGGGTTCGAATCCCGGTTCGCCCTGATTATGTTTCTAGGTTTGTCAGCACCATACCCGTGCTCGTGGGTTTCACCGAAGTAATAAACGTCTGAGACCTGCATCACTTCGGGCTTTCCTCCCACATTAAGCTGACACGCCGCGATATAACTGGAATACTGTTAAAAGCGGCGTTAAACACAACTCACTCACTCACTACGTACTATGACCATCTAACCCCCATATTAGTCTCTTCTTGGGAAAGGCATGAGGTAGTAAGTAGCCATTGTGCAACGAAATCCCAATGCAACATGCAAAATGCACTACCCTGTCTTATGAAAGTCAGTAGCCAAGCTATGAAGGTAACAAGGCAACATCCTTTACATTGTTAACTCTGTTTTCTGTTTTATTAGGATTTCAAACAGAGCCACGAACATGTGCCGGAAAGATTCTTCTCTCTTCTTCTTGGTTGCTCGTTATTGTCATCTCGTCTGTATATAGTGCCAATCTGATGGCCGTTTTAACAGCTGGGACAGGATTGTTAAAGATTTCAAGCATCAGTGACCTCGTCGATAGCGACTACACTGTAGGCATGTACGACGTCGGTATAGCCATTGACGTTATGAAGGTAATAGTTTGATAAATTATTCAGATAAAGATTTCCGATGGTTTACCATTTGAATATCAACTGTATTTGTATCAACTAAATATTAACCGCATGTTTGAGACTTGGGTAGAATGTACTTTGTATGTACTTTGTATGTATGGCTGCACTGTTATAGAAATTAACCTTCTTCTAATTGAATTGCTTATTCATTTGACTTTTGGCAGGGATGTAAAAGAGTTGTTTAAGGGATTTCGAAATTTCAAATAGCTGCCATTTTCAGCTTACAAATTTGAATTGCACATGGACAATATGTCTACCGTAACGAAACTATTACAATAGCATTCAAGGCCTCGGTCAAACTTTCAGAACGTTTTTTTGTTGACATATTGAGAACATTTTCAAATTTGACGCATCAGTGACGAAAATGATGTCCGATGCATTCCCTATTTTGAGTGCGGCGATAAACAACAAACTAATTACACAATGACGTGAAGGGGATAAAAATCCTATTCCAGCAGAAAACACCAAGCAATATTAATAAAAGCGAGGATGCTTTTATTCAAGCCCTTGAAACTAAAACTTTCAAAAGGTTTTATGGTAGACATGTGGAGGACATTTCCTATTTTGACACACCACAGACAAAAATTATGTCCATTGCAATTCCCAATTGTATGTGTACAATATGTTCCCGTCTGTTTTTTCAGGTGAACAATTAACTTGCCTATGCATTTGCTTGTGTCGGGTGTTACCACTGGAGAAGGATACGCTCACCTATTTCGCGAACAGATATTATCACTATTTGAAAGTAATTCAAACACATGCTCATGATGAAGTAGGAATCGTAAATCGACTCTTCTTTTTCTTATATTATGGAAAGGGTTTTGTCGCTTTTATTCGTAATAAATGACTATCAAATAGTGATGATACCAGGTGTTTGCAATGAGATGAGCATATCCTGCCCCACTGATGGCACCTATTACATACACATAAATAGGCAAGTCAAATGTTCACCCGAAATTACCCGGGAACTCATGGTACATATCAAACACATGATCATGATATAGTCGGAGTCGTAAATCGACTCCTTTACACAGAAATGTTTTGTGGCCATGGAAAGGTTTTTTCTCACTTTTATTTCTTATGTGTTTTTTGCTCAAACAGGATGTTAATCCCCTTCACATCATTATTATTAGTTTGTTGTATATCGCCGCACTCATCAATATTCCAGCTGTATGGTGACTCCTCGTCAATCATTCATTAAAACCAGAATTGTATATATATTTATTGATTGCTGGAGACAAATTGTAACCTTGAATCCCTATGGATATTACAAAATATGTTATCAGAGATCTGACGACATTGTACGGGTTATAGGGTAAATGATATTTTTCGGTGCATTATTATTTGCAGAAGCTCCAGGTATGCTAGACTGAGGGCATCTGCAAATGATAATGCCTTGAAATGTAGTGTTTAAGTTATTCTATATATATATATATATATATATATATATATATATATATATATATATATATATATATATATATATATATATATATAGTGGAGAACTTTGTCCTTAACATGTAAATATCCTTAAACCAAGTATGATTGACTGGTTGATGGAGTTATATGCTAATTATTTTTCAACCTAAATCACTCTAAAGTTCACACACTTGTGTCGATCATGCTGGAGTGCCTGGATCCCACATGGAACCAGCGTGCTGAAACCGTTGTCATGCTCAGTTCATTCATCAGAATGTTTTCAACTTTCTCTTAAAAGATGCCTACTGCATTGGATGTGTTGCATATGGTGAGTCGTCGATGATCCTTAATCATATATGTTATTAACACTTTCTTATGGTGGCAGTTGAAGATGTTTGATCGTCTTTGAGTCTTCCTAAGTTGACACTATGTCCGCATGGAAGGCTGTTGGGAGTTGGATCCCGTTACGGACATACGGACATACTTGATGACAACGCGGAGGTCAATGTATTGTGAATAGAACTAGAGCATACCCAGTCATTTTGATGCCTACAGGAATATAATGCCTAGTTATGTATTTGGTTCAAAAACAGCCAGTGAGCATGGAAAGTATTGTGCTTATTTCAAACTGTTATGGGTGTACTTTTGATTATTCATAGCTAGGCTCAGAACCTTTCCGTCACCCGTCTTACCTTTTCATATTTGTTTATTTGTTTGCGTCTGATAACATCATTCCAAATTATTTTATACTTTAATAACATGCATATTTCTTGTATTTGAACAGTCATCCCAAAGGACAGATATTCGTCGACTTTACGACAAAATGAAGAAATTAAGCGATCACGACACAGAAATATTCCTCAATGATCAAGATAGGCAAATGGCAAGAGTCAAAGAGGGAATGCATGCTTTCGTCGTATATTTATCCTTTGGGGAAACACAAATAGCTAGCGACTGCAATCTTGCACTTGTTGGGGAACCTGTGTCCTGGTGGAATGAAAGACTAGCATTTGCAATACCAAAAGATTATCCGCTCAAGTCAGACATCGATAGAGTGTACGTAAAACATTACTTTTTCCTCAAAGTGATCATTTCTAAGCAAATCAGTTTGTCTCTTTTCATCTTCTAAAAATTCCTTATAATTCCTGACAACAGCTTTACAGTTTTTCTATAAGCAGCAATAAGAACTTCATCATGTAGGGGGCGGTCGGGTAGCCTAGTAGTTAAAGCGTTCGCTCGTCACGCCGAAGACCCGGAATCGATTCCCGACATGGGTATAATGCGTAAAGCCCATTTCTGGTGTCCCCCACCGTGATGTTGCTGGAATATTGCTCAAAGCGGCGTAAAATCAAACTTGCCCTTTCACTCATCATGTGGCAATTCATAATTGTTCACTCTGAATACTATTTCAGTATGCGTCAGCTAAAAGAGAGTGGTCTTCTGGAGGTTTGGTGGAGTAAGCGGTTGGCGAATTACAGTGACAATTCCTGTGGCGTCAAGAGAAGTGTTAAGACAATAACACTACAGGATGTGTTAGGCGGATTTCTCGTTGTGTGCGGAGGAATTGGGTTGTCTTGTCTGATGTTGATAATTGAGTTGTGTCGACATCATGTGCACAACATCTGAAAGTACATGTCTTTGTTATTCGCGTGGCCGGATACCAGCAAGGAGAACCTGGCCGTCGGTGTCAGAAATGCCCAAAGAACACAAAAGACCTGTATGAACTATTACAGAGGGAGCTTGTTATGAGTCTAGGCCTAGGTTCTAATATTAACATACCAGCGGGAAATAGTAACAGTGCTTTATATAAAATTTTGTAAATGTTATGTTAATGTAAATATGAATTGTCAATGCAAGAGGATACAGAATGGATGTTTGCTTGTATGTTGGAGGCATGATACTCACACACGTGGAATGTGAACAGCACACAATGGTTGTTTAGCTGTCACGTGCTCCTAAAACACTTTTGTTTAATCATAAACAACGATTATGCAATAAAAATGCTTCTTGAGAATCAACGTCTCCGCACCATGGGTATGCTGCGAACAGGAATTGAACAAAACGAAGGTGTTAAACATTTGAATGTTCATCGGAACACAATGGCATCTCTTTGGAGACGTTATCTACAACAAGATAACGCTCATGACTTTCCACGGGCCGGTCGTCCACGTGTGACATCACATCTACAAGACAACCATATTCGGTAGGTGCATCATCATTCATCTGATCAGTGTTTTATCACAACACCATCACTGACAAAACCCATACCTGGTCACATGAGACAGAGCGACACGCCATAAAAGAGAGCTTGTGTTGAACTTAGGCCTGAAGAAACAGTGGCCATGCCAGTACAACAATATTAGCTAAATCATGGGGGGCAAAATGTGGGCGGGCAATATCCTGCTGCAACGTGATGTAACGTCCTTACAATCTACTTGTGTGAGTGTGACGCTTCCCACAAACAAGCAAACATCCATTCTGTGCGCCGTGCTTAAAATGCCCGTGGAAACTTAATCACGAGCGTTAAAGTCGCGGAGATGTCTTCATGTATATCCACCGAAAGATGCTTTACTTACTTAAATAATGAATTCATATTTTAACCTTACCTGGAGCACGGTTACTTTATCCGTTAGTTTACTCCCTGAGAGTTGAATATTTATACGCATTCCAAAAAAGAAACGCACAGGTAGATTTCTTGTATATTTTTTGTACCAAATGAAGTCGATATATAATTAATTTAATATCATAGATACCTATATGAACTTTTGGAGCTCAATAGACACATGTTATCGTTGTACAAGGGCATTGAAAACTGTTTGTTGTCATGTCACATAAGGCTACGAGGTGACGCTGAACTGTGACCGCCCCGGCTCTGCATCTCCTCTGCACTGACTGGGTAAGTGTACGAATTCTGTCCTGTGGAATTCTGCGCCATTCTGCTTGTAACGCGTTGGCCAGTTGTGGGAGTGTCAGCGGCGTGTTCTGACGTTGACGTACACGTTGATCGAGTTCATCCCAGAGTTGTTTGATTGGGTTGAGATCTGGTGATCTCAACGGCCAGGGCAAATCGTTGATGTTGGCACTATGAAGGTAGTCTACCGTGACACGAGCTGTGTGCGGTGGACCGTTGACCTGTTGAAAGAGCTCCTTCTGGCGGTCATTGATTGGAAGAAGGTGAGGTTGAAGAATTTGATTCATGTAGCGATTTGCTGTCAAATTTCCCTGAACCACAACCAAGTCAGATCTCGTGGTGTAGGATATGCTCCCCACCCCCACCCCCACGGGCGATGACGTAAGTGGAACAGTCGAATGTAGTGATCCTGTGCAGGGCTGGTAACTCTTGAGCGGCCGGTTCTCGGACGGTCTGCAGTGGAATTGAACTGTGTGTATCGGTCCCAGAGGCGGCCAATTGTGCTGTGGTGGACGTTGAACAGGCGTGCAACAGGAGACAGCGATTCCCCTGTGGCGATGTTCCGATCAGCAGCGCTGAGTCTCGGCATTTTCGAACTTGACAAATTGAATGAAAAAATTATTGGCTTATGCCTGCCTTTTTATAGCCACTACCACGAGTTACAAATGCCATAACCTGCACGTGAATTTTGCTTTACTGTTTTCCTCCATGACATTTTTTAACAAGTGTATGAACAATGCCGTTTAAGACATTGCAAATCGACAATGGCTGCGTTTTGACTCACCGTTTGTCAAATATCAGGCCACCAACATTTTCCAATAACATATATCCAATTTATATACCGTTGTTTTGTGTAGTCAGATACAGTGAACTACATATTACCTGTGCGTTTCGTTTTTTAAAGAGTATATATATCAATGTTTATGTTCTGTATATAAAAATAAACGCATGTCTATTGCACGGATTATATTCTGTCTGCTTACAGTAATACCTGACTAATATATCCTCACTGAACTGATACGACTGCAAAATGACATCACAAGTATGGGCTGAATGTCTGTGTGATAAACTTGATAATCGCAAAGGTCGTAACAACGAGATATGTAGTGTCGATAATTGCTCTTGTGTTTTCCGTCACGCTATTAAAAGACTATTATTGTCTTAGAGAGGCTGTCACGTTGTGGGACAATAATACCCTGATGATCCACTGTGTCCACATACTGTTTAAACGTACTGCAGGGAAATATTTGGCAGTTCTTACATAAATTTAGAACTTGTAACCATAATCTACCTATTGAAACTGGGAGATGGAGAAAGATACCGTTAACCGAAAGGAAAATGCACACTTTGTAAATTATCTGACATAGGTGATGAATTCCATTATTTGTGAATTTCATTTTCTACACAGATTCTACTACATCAAACCCAATATGCATTGAAGATATTACTTTTTTAATAATTCACAATTAGGAACATTTGGAAAACTGTCCAAATTTTGTAAAATCATCATGTCATTGTTTAAACCTAGCAAGTAACTTTTCCTCTTATTGAATTGTACGTATATTGCTACCCAAGTGAATCTGTATAAATATTCATGCATGCTCGGCAAAGATGTTTTTGTATCTATTCTATATTACTATGTACATGTATTATGTTGATGAAATAATTTTTACCTCTGATGCCGCTGATAGCGGCCTGAGTGTAAATAAAAGTTCCGTTCAGTTCAGTCTCAATTGTATTATGATAATGTCCAGTACTAAATTCGATACAACAACTTAGTTTTCTTAGATTTCGAATGATACAACGTTTAAAGAGCCGTCCAATCACATGATAGTTATGACAAACAATTATGTGGGAAGTAACAGATGAATAGTGATGGGAACTTTGATGCCTCTCCCAAATGAACTATGACAGCAAATAAATCCCCGGTATTTATTAATTTCCGTAAAACATCAATGATGCGGTGTATTATTTATATAGGACAACACAACAGAGATGTACTCACACTGTGCATCAAACCCGTGGCAATATTCAATTATCGATATTTCTTTTGAAGTATTTAACCAATCGATGTCTGTCACTGCCACTAAAACTATGGCAATCGATCTTGTCTATGGCCTTATCGCTATCTTCAAAACGGCATGTGCCAAAGTGATCACACGCACCTGTACAAACTAAATAATCTTTTTGGCAACTGAAATGTGTGTACATTTTCATTATCAGGGTTTGGAATGTTCAATTAATGTATCGTTTGCAAACGGACGTTTACCGCAATTTGACAGTTATCGATCTGCACAAGCATATCAACATCACTATGCAATATCATGGTTTCACCAAATATTCCGTTTGTGCATATTTGAGAAGGTGTTTCAAAATTTGGAGGTGAAATCGTTTAATCCTGAAGAAATGATATATATGACAGTGTCTGAAGTTCGCGCTCGCCCTTACGATCGGGTGTGTATCCTTTATTGGTCTGTTGATGCTGTTGTGTCTAAGAAGACAGGATTTACATGGATTTCACGGAAACCGGTAAGTGCCAGAGAGAGAGAGGGCGAGAGAGTATGGTTTTACGCCGCTTTTAGCAATATTCCAGCAATATAAAGGTCGGGGACACCAGAAATGGGCCTCACACATTGTACCCATGTCGAGAATCGAACCCGGGTCTTCGGCGTGACGAGCCAACGCTTTAACCACTAGGCTACCCCGACCGCCCCGAGAGAGAGAGAGAGAGAGAGAGAGAGAGAGAGAGAGAGAGAGAGAGAGAGAGAGAGAGAGAGAGAGAGACACAATGGCTTATCAGCTGAGAGACAACTCGGATTAAGTGGTTTAGAGAGAACTATGCTATTGCAGGTTATTACGAGGGAGTTTTAGATATCTCGATTTGCTGCATGTTCAGCTTTCATTTAATAAAAAAAACCTGTGTCTCGGCTCAATGGAGTAAACGCTCCAACCTCTAGGCTACCACTACCGCCCATATGTATGCAAGAATTGAAGACTAAGTGAGTATATGGTATGACCTGCTTGTTCGTTGTCTGTCATCTGTTCACAACGATGGTCATATCAAGTTGAAAATCAGAAACGTCAAGTTGGTATGCATGTGAGCACCAATGATGAACTCTATATGGTAAACATTACATGTTCCTTTTCCGGTTTCAAAAATGCCGTATGATTAGTATTTAGATTTTAACCTGACGATCTTTGTAATATGTAAAAACCAGTTTGTATTCTGAACAAACAAATGTGCTGGTTTGCGACATATATTCCTATTTTACAAATGAATATCATGTAGAATATTTGTCGCGGAAATGTTAATGAATATTGTACGAAACACTGAATGTTCTGTACTTATGCTAAGACATACCACGTGGTACCATTTGTAAGGGAGACAAGATCAGAAAATTGATATCAACATCGATAGACTTTGAGATGGACTCTTCTTTAAACATTGTGCTAAAGGCGCGCAAACGTTTTGGAATATTCGATAGAACTGATTCCTCAAGTTAAGTAAGTCAAACACATTAACCCGTTGTTCTTCTAAGCGTGAAGTTCTGTGTAAGCACACGCACTGCACACGACAAATATTCTTTTTTTCAGACAAAATTATGCTTTCGGTATAGGACATGAAGTAAACCTCAGTTTTTCTCAGTATATAATTGCTTGAGCTGGTGTGGCCTCAACACAGTTAAACGCCCATAGATGAATCTTTCATTTGCCTTAATTCGAATCAGCAACACATTTTGCCGAATGTCGGGCTATCAAGGTCTTTGGAACCACATTTTCTTTTTAGCTTTCATCTTTAGCAACGCATTTGATTGTGTAACCGTGTCTCGAGGTGAGTCAAATAGATTTCGTCTGTGATTTTCATGCAAATGAACTCATTTGTTTGTTAAATTTGTGCTGTATTACTAAATCTAATCGTTTGTTCTCTAGTGTTCTGAACGTAGGTAATCATTGCCTGTAGGCTGAATTGCATCAAGTTGAATTTGGAACCGAACGCCTACAGTATGAATCTCCAAAATTCAATGACAAAATATAATTGATTGGTTTTAGTATTGAAATGGTTGGTGTTAGTATTGAAAATGATTGATGTTAGTATTGAAATGATTGGTGTTAGTATTGAAATTGAATAAATCGTAAGTGAAGATACTGAGTCAATTGGCATTGGTTCAGTACATTATCCTGAGGGTTGTTGATCTGAATTAGGGAAAACCTGATACTAACCTTCACTTAAAGTATAGGGCGCTGCTACTCAATATTTGTATACATCATTTATATATTTATCACATCATTTATATATTTATCACAGATATTCAACCGCTCACTGTGTGAACGTCACAGTCGAATATAAACGCACGTCAATTGTCAAGCTCGTTGTTGTCGCTGGAATCTGAAATGGACACTCGTAGTAATTATATTATGTTTTCTTCCTCAAAACGTATTGCCACACAAACCTTATAGTGTAGGATCCACACAAATAGTAGAGCAGTATGTGTTTTAATAATAGGTGTGTGGTGTGATTTGAAACCTCTGAGTCGGGTATTTTCCTTATTCATGGTAGAATCACGTGTTGGGACCCGGGGAAGATAAACAAGAATGTGTCCTCAACACCCAATTGCTGGTCGTAAAAGGCGACCGAATTGGGCAGCCTGTTTGCCGTGGGCTGCGACCCTGTGTCGGCAGAGGAAGGGAGTCTGGTGGTTGAGGGCGACGGAGCCGGCAATAGTCTACTTTGCCTAGACGGGCGGTAGAATGGACCCGATTCTATCAATCGGCTGGTCATGTCATGTCCTGTGCATATAATATTTCGCACAAACTTTTGATAAAACTAAAAATAAATTTATTCTTAATGTCTATTGTAAATGTATATGAATGTATATAAATTTGCTTAGAGCCCTATACCAAGAGGGCAGGGGCTCATGGGCCAATCTGGTGATGCTATCCTCTGAATTATGAACGTCTCCAATTGATTGTCATGGACAAAACCTGACCTTTTATTTGGTGGATAGTTATAGCTTTTCGTGTCAAATTTGCTGGAGTATACCACCCCTTTATCCTCGGTCTTTGCAGCTTGGAGATCCGCTGCAGCATAAGACTGTCCTTGTTGACCCTCCATGGTGGGTGAGGAAAAGGGGTGCAGAATTATTTTCCTTTTGACATGGCTTCCCAGCACCCTGGTTAAAAAAAGACGATAAATGGAGTCTGACAATTCACCCGACGAAAATACCCCCAACCGATCTGACCATTGGCCACGTTTTGTATTATCGAAGCTTGTGACATAAGAACCCATAAAACTGAATACGTTTGCAATCTCCAAAGGTATCGCTGGTATCTGTGGAGAGGTTATAAATGTCTCCAAGCTTCGATCGGGTTCTCTCCTTGAGCAATGTGCACGGAGACATCAATCCTTCAACCTTCTGATACTGATTTTTTGGGGTTAATATCAAGGTTGCTGTCTCTGAACACAGGACACTGAACTCATCCAAGGGAATTGTCCGCGACAGGGCTCGCAGCCTGGCCGGCATGACCGAGGATGAAATCATCAAAGAACATGCCCAACAATCTGTCACAGTTAAATGTAATATTAGGCATCATCGATGGACAGTACATAAACGTAACTAGAATATCACAGATTCGATTCAAAACTAGTTGAGAACATCTTAAAAAATACATTATTAGTAAACAACACAACATAAAAATGGGTTACAGATCACAGCAACTGAAAGTAGATTACCATCCTACGGACCATAGGGACGTACAATGCCTTTGCTACCTGCTTGGACCCCAGCTGGATTTACATATTCGAAATTTATAAAAATAGTATATTCTACGGTTAAAAAAGTAGAAGAAAAAAATCTACTTTGGACGACAGCCACCAACAAAATTTCTAAGAGTCTAAAGACAATTATCGTCTAAAACGATCATATATTACTTACACAACATTACATAAGAAAATTAACGTAATTAAATGAGTAATGATATGGTTAAAAAGATCCTTTCGAGATGAAACTTTGAAATAGTTATCCCTTATGATCGGAAAATGAACACCGTTCAAACGTATTCATGTGTAAAACGTGAATGGCTAATACGATATCGTCTTAATATGGCCTCTTCAAATCTGGACTGACAACCCAAGTAGGTGTAACCAATATTTGGTTTTATTGAATATGATTTATTTATACCTACTTGGGTGTCCCACGTCTTCTGAATGAGATCTATGGTGTAACATCTAATTACAGGCTTATAGTCAAAATATTGGATAAGAATTGGTGTCACAGATTTGTTGGGTGCTGCTTTAGCAGCAGCATCGGCCATTGGGTTACCAATGATTCCAACATGGCTGGGTAACCATTAAAAGACGAGGTCGTATTGGTCGGTACCAATATGATTAAGTTATTCAATGTTGTCAAGTAACATTGGATGCTGAAACTATTTTATTAATACTAAACAACATTACTGATAATTATAGCATGTTTCACAAATGTCTCCTGTCTAACCAACTGGTCAACCGTACTATTTTCCTAAAACCACTTTGAATATGTGTTATTATACAATTATTTGTTTATAAGTACCATATAAGTATTTCATAAGTCACGCAAACTCAGTTCGTAAGTGAGATTGGCCAAAAAGTAGAAGGATCAGTGGGATCACGGCAATATTTTGGTATTAGATTTATGACTGCAATACGCCACAATGAAGGGACATTACCCGTTGTCCAGATATGATCTAATATAGTTAACAATGTTTCTAAACAGGAATGAGATAAATGTTTAAATAACTGATAGTGGATGTTATCAGCATCTGAAGCAGTATCATGAGCTTGCAATTAAGTCGGCAACTCATGAATGGAGATTTCAGTATAGTCCTCGCCATTATCAGAATTAAAATTGTTTTCTCTATACTTCTTCCCCTTCTTTAAATCTCTGAAATTTCGGTAAATAATTCGATGAGTAAGGACTAAGTAAGGATAAGATTTATGGATGAACAACTTCTTTATACGGATAGGAGCGAGGTTTCGGTGTAGGTTCTAACACCATTATCAATAACTGATGGAAAGAGTATGGTTGACAAGTATATATACAGGTAGGAGGCAGTGTCTGTACAGCAGAGAGGATTGGGATGTAGTTGCGCTGGGGTGTACTGGCGTTCATTCTGTTTATACGTAAGAGCTTTAGCATTTAGTATTTTAACTTTATTTGCGTTATAGACAGTCGGGTGATGGCGGAAATATTTATCTGCCTTTTTCTTAACTTTCCAAGCTTGTTTACATTCGGAGTTATAAACCATGGTTTACGTACATATGGATTTGAAAAGGACTTTGGTATATATATCCATCAGCAATTTCAAAGGTCTAAGCTTGTTCCCGGTTAATGTTTAAATAAAGGTCACACTAAATATAGCTAAAAAAAAGCGGTCGCGACGCGTAGTACAATCCGGAGAAGCCGGAACTATGAACAGAAGGTCAACGCCAGAGGATAACCGGTGTTGACAGTCAGATATTCCATTGAAAATACTTAATACTAAATACTACATGAATGACTTAGCTTATCAGTTTGGTATGCGGGGGTGAATCAGAAAACTGCAACTGCAGTGAACATTTCATTCTGGCGTCATCATTGCAAACAAATTTTCTTGATATGTACCTCGTTGGTAATCGTATACAGTTATACTGTAATTGTGAATTTTACATAAATGTATCCCCTAGAGTATGTTTTTGTTTTGTTATATATATTCATCGCCACAGTTGTGTTTTGGCCATGTAAAGGGACACATCTCATGATTTGCAATCCATGTTATTTGTCAGCAACATATAGGTGAAGTAATAAAGAAAGAAACTACAATTTGAATGACTCGTGACAAAACTATCGATGTTTCGAGAAATGGCGTTCCAAAGATGTGCACGCACATCAAATACAAATAGAATAACATCATGGATATTGACACATTTGCATCGAAAATGATAAAGTTCTGACAGCACAATTCGTATCTGAAAACTGTTTTCTTTACAATGTCTAGTTTCAGTGAAATAGGATCTTGAGCATTCATTTTGATTATTCTGAGATTGACATCATACGAGAAAGACATTATTTATTACCCACAAATTGTCCGTCACATTATTATCATTAATTAGAAATAGCGCAATAACCACCTCTGAATTAGCCATTTAAATTTAACGTATTAAATCTCACTCTTCGTGTTCGGTTCCTTATTCAATTTAGCACGGTTAAATCTGTGGTAACACAGCTCTACATTGAAAACACAGAATGTGTATCATATGACAAATTATTAAATCTTCACCAAAGGCTTGCATTGTGCGGTTGTTATGTCTAAACTATGTATTTTACGATGCGGTAACAGCACAAAGCTTAAACTCTCTTTTTGCTTGGCTGCAATTAAAGAAATACAATTAATAATCCTCATCTGCTTATATAAAATCATTTTCGTGTCTCATAATGATGTATGTGTTGTAGAGAGACCTCTTGATATCAGATGCCTTTCAATTTACATTAACAACTTGATTGATGAGTTGAAATGGACATCAGTGGCTGTCATTCAAGAAGACAACGAAGGTAGAATGTCTGAATTTTTTAAATTATTTTATCGATTACATACATGTAGGTAAAGTCATATGATATTAAATACGCAACATTCGGTGTGTAGGTCTCACTCCTCATTCACTCACTTATTCGGTCTTTGACTTATCAAATAATTATTAATGTACTAGGGAGTGATATCAATCAATGACGAACCGAAAGAAGAAACTACTTTTAAAAAGGACAATACATCGATATCGATGCGATGACTACTACCTTGCCTAGTAGGCTATTGCCTCAGGTTCCCAATACGTTTAGATGTGATTCTGCCCTGGACGCAGATCATTAGGCACAACATGACAGAATCTAATTGGGAATTTTAATAACTCTAGCATTGTATTTATATGTTTTTTCGAACGTTGCTCCAGTGAATGAAAATATTTTAAGAATAACATTATCTAATAAAGAGATTGTTACCCTTGTGTGTTTCATTATCGGATATTAAGAACAAAATATATACATCTGTGCAAACGTTCAGCACCACCTATGAATTTATAAATGTGTTATCTTTACAATGACTTACATCGTTTACGCATGCATGAAATAGTACTTAAGCGAGAAGAATATTTTATTTAAACCGAAATTTCTCGTTGTGTCTATTATTAGGTTATTTTCTTGAAATTAAAAGTTTTTCTGTTATTTTGGTTCTATTTTCGTTATTTCAAATATTTTCTCGTTACTTCCATTTTTTGCGAAAATAATCGAAAAGAAATAATTTTAATTGAAACAAATGTTGTTGTTTTTAATTAAACTTGAAATATTCGAAATTAAGAGAAAATAATCGAAGTAACGGAAAAGAAATGAACTTTTAATAACGCGAAAATAATCAAAATTATGCGAAAATAATTGAAATAACGAGAAATTACATCAGCTATTCACACAGAGTGTGTTTGTTAAAATTTTCGGCAACATGTTTTCGATGACAGCAAATAGGATCCAAAACGTTACGCATGGGCCCACCCATACATAAATTTGGTGAAAATGTTAAACGCTCAGTACAATGTGAAATACTGGTATTTAACTTTTTATAGCTACATACTTGAGTAATAGTTGATACATACAACGTAACAGGTTTACAGTCAATGTGAAGATAACACATTCATACAATTATGGGTGGTACTTAACTTTCGCGCAGGTATATATATATAATGCTTGTTAATGGGTCGCTTAATACAAGTTGTATGCCTAAAACAATAGATTTATCATCAGGAAATATTAAGCTCCATAAACCGAATAACAATAAATGAGATGTGAACATACATCTCTGTCAGGAAATGTTCTTGTTTAACTTGATAATCGTTTCTTGATAATGTTAACTAGAACACCCGACAAGAACACATGGTTTTTATAATGTCCATTTTGTCTTCTGAGTTTCAGAATTTCATTTTCCTAACAGTACAAAGCAACAAGTTTACAACATACATGATGTGAACAGTATTTCAATTAAGGACATCTACACGCTGATGTTTCCTTCTATAAATGTAATCATGGCACTGAGTAAAACATTAACTCATCAGTTCTTGATGAAGGTGAGTATGAACTGTGTAATCTATATACAAACGTATCATGACTGTATATAAATTCCATAAGGAGCAAGACTATTAAAGCGACAGAGCAGTAAACTGTTGCCTGCTAATTGTAAACCGATGCTGATGCCGTGTTGGTCCCATGGTGGTTATAGTGAGTGTGAGTGAGTTGGGTTTAACGCCGCTTTTAACAGTATTCCAGTCATATTGCGGCGTGTCAGCTTAATGTGGGTGGAAAGCCCGAAGTGATGCGGGTCTCAGACGTTGACCACTTCGGTGAAACCCACGAGCACGGGTATGGTGCTGACAAACCTAGGAACATAATCGGGGCGAACCGGGATTCGAACCCACAATCATAGGTTTTTGGCGTGCCAAGGGACGCAACTCTGCACAGCGAATCGCGGCGTCTTAGACAGCTGGGCCACCCGTGCCCCCCATGGTGGTTATAGGTGATATCGCGAGGAAGGTTAGCCGCACACTGTCTGTCTTCCATACGGAGTATCACGAGTTTAATTATTGGTGTACATCTGTTAAAGCGACATAACACTGGAACTTTAGTCTGTTGATGCTATTTGGGTCATGTGATATCACCTCGACGATAAATTATAATGCCAGACAATACTTTACATGATTTCGGTGCAAATCTGGTATAGGGAACAATATGAAAATGTAGGCAGTCGTGTCACATAGTTTGACAGAGACATTCATGAACGCAGGTATACTGTAGCATCTGCATTCTGGTTTTGAACTGTGACCACCATTTGCTTTCTGTGTTTCCGAATGACAGAAATTATGAATGTCACACCAAATAAAGTATTTCTTTGGAGATAATACGGTAAACTCTGTAAATGTATTCTGTAATGATTCGTTCCAATCAATTTATTTCAGATAAACAGCTTTGACTAATTCAAAACGTACTACAGATGTTCATGATATCATTCACATTTTATTTCCTTTGTTATGTGGTAACGATTGAGTTTAGTGCAAAGTGTATTCAGTGGTGATTCGTTTTTGTCAATTTATTTCAGATAGACAACTTTGACTCCCATTCAAACCGTACTACAGATTTTCAACATCATTCATATCATGTCATTCTGACAAGGACTCATTCGTTGCTGCATGGTGCGTCAATGATTAACCACCTAGAGAACGTTGCAGTAATAATCCAACACGATGATGAATCCTGTGCAAATTCAGTACGTATGATAACCACTGAACATGCTTGTCGCGCCTCAACGAAATGCTAAATAGTATTGCATGTTAGATAATGATTTCCGTCGTTCCGCTCCAAGGGGAAAGTTGTTACGTGTGTATACGTCGGTGGATGATCGACTAGGGTTATTCTCTGGCGTTGCTGTTTGTATTTACGGGGTCGTATTCAGTTGGTTAGTTGGTTGGTTTGTTGTTCAACGTCGCACTCGGCAATAGTCCAGCCTCATGACGGCGGTCTGTAAATAATCGAGTCTGGAACAGACAATCTAGTGATTAATACATTGTATCTTGAGCATCGCTCCACGCAATAGGGATAGATGACATGCATCAACCAAGTCAGCGAGCCTGACCACCCGATCCCGTTAGTCGCCTCTAACGACAAGCATAGTCACCGGCAAGCATGGATTGCTGAAGACCTATTCTGCCCGCGAATCTTCACGGGTCGGGTCGTATTCAGAGAAGTACTGTCATGATGAATTGAACATCGTCATCGTAATCATCATCTTTGAAGCTGAAGGAGCAATAATGTTGCTGAAACCTGCCCTGTTCGTTTTAAATAAAACTATCTATGTTGCATAAGATGTTATACCCGATCTCCTATATACCCGTCAGGCGCCACTTTGGAAAATAGATCGTTTTGCTACCTGAATAGGGTGTGAGTGGGTTTAAATATTATTCCAAAACGCTGTTTCGTCTGAAATTAAATTGGTTAGATTTGAGTTTAGAATATCAAAACAAATCAGGTGTCAGTGAAAATACATAAAAATGCTTTAAAAACGACTACTCTAAGAGCATCTGTACACTAAAGAAGGAATAAGCAATTATTGGAAACAGAAACAGCTACAGAAAATACTATACGATGGGGATTCCGGTTCCCATCCTATGCTTGATGTTACTATCAACTTAATTGGTCAGGAGGTAACGTCTTTGACATGGTTGATAGCGTTTCAACGACGAGGGACTTTTCTTAGTATCAATCAGTGGCTAGTTTGTGTCCAGACCAGATTATCACAGGACAACTGTACTCTTTCTGAATGTGGCGTTAAACAATACACGAACTATACTATAGATTATAATAACTACATATCAATGTTCCTACCTTTGTACGGACCACTTTTCATTTTCATTGCACATGAACTTCAATGATCATATTGATCATTGGACCTCCGTGTATTGCTTCAGTATTGCTGTCGATGACAAAACATAACCTCTTTTCAGACTTTTAATCCTTCTTTTAGACTGAAACCTGCAAGGAACCACAGATGTACACCCTGCATAATACACCAGACGGGCGGGTATTCGTCCCTGTCTCTGACAAGGGAGCCACAACAGCATCTCCCTTGACAAGGTTCTACCCTAACACCCAGTATGGCTACAACAGCCGGCGACTGTTGGTCAGCACGCTTGAGGTATTGGTATATTCAATGAGATTATGAATATAATATGTCCAGGGCTGTTGTTGATGACATGTCCTAATCAGAAAAGTTGATCTCATTCAGGCCTCTAGCTGCCCAAAAGATAGATCGGGTAGTCAAGCTCTGTAACTTAGGTGATTACGTGTCATCAAACCGCGATGACTTGTGTCGTTGTTCATGCTTTCTGTCACTTGTTTGTATCGCCCAGACTCGAACACTATCCGCCATGGTATAGCTGTAGCTGGAATAGCACTGACTGCGGTTGTACGCCCCACCTCTGATTTATGTATCTTATATTATTATTCCCATATACCCATAAACTGGCAAGACTATTTTCCAACAACATCACTAAACACTTGAGACATTTATGTAAATGTATCTTTAAACTCGTGAATGAGTTCTAAAACCCTTCATCCTGATGTTAAATTAAACATGCCATGTATGTACAGTGTCTTAAATTGTTCTACGTTCATTTATCAAATGCTAACTATATATTGTACTCTTGTTCCACCGTGGGTGGTTTTGAATGAAACAATGAATCTGAATCTGAGACTCAGTTGTATGTTGTTCCCCATTATCTACATGACCCGTGAAGATCCGGGGTAGAATAGGTCTTCAGCAACCCATGCTTTCCGTAAAAGGCGACTGTGCTTTTCGTAAGAGGCGACTAACGGGATTGGGTGCACAGGCTCTCTGACTTGGTTGATGCATTTCATCGGTCCCAATCGCGTGGATCGATGGCCATGACGTCAATCACTGGGTTGTCTGGTCCAGACTCTATTATTTACAGACCGGCGTCAAACAGCGGGAATATTGCTGAGTGCGGCGTTAAACAACAAACAACCAAACCATTATCTACGTTATTCCGTATAAGGTTAGAGTATCTAGTGTATATGTATCTTTGTTGTTTAACGATGTACTCAGCAGTATCCCGGCTCTATATTATCGAGATAGTTGTTGGAATTCCCGTCATTTATCATAACTGTGTTTTACACAGCTTTGCTGCAGATATATATTGCCACTTGCTCTCAATCTCTTAATGTCAATACTATGTCCCCCAAAATATATTATTTTGTGAAATTATGTTATTTTTTTACTTATTTGTCTTAGCAAGTCCATGGTACTGCAATATATATCCCTTCTTCCATTTCTATTTTAGGCGCCTGTGTATGTCTCTAAGCGAGTCACCAACGGTAAAGCAGAATTTACTGGCTTTGTGTTTGATATCTTGGACATAATCTCAACGAAGCTTAATTTCAGGTATACTTTGAATATGCTCAGAATGCGTGTGTGTGTGTGTGTGTGTGTGTGTGTGTGTGTGTGTGTGTGTGTGTGTGTGTGTGTGTGTGTTTTAGCGCCGCACTCACGAATATTCCAGCTGTATGACGGTGGTCTGAAAATAAACGAGTCTGGACCAGACAATCCAGGGATTGACACGCAGCATCGTTTGCGTAGCATCGATCTACGCAATTGAGATACGATGACATGCTCAAACCAAGTCAGCGATCCTGACCACCCGATCCCGTTAGTCGTGTGTATTCATGTACGAGACAAGACAGATCATGATGTTGATCAATGCTAGCCCACGTAGATACTATGCCTCAGTTTGACATCTGCATCTCACTCAGACACAGTATACCATCGTTTAATGACTATTAGTATGAGGAGAGCATAGTGATACAGTGTATGCTATTCATCAGCCGCGACATAACTGTAATACTGTTAAAAGCTGTGCTAAATCCAACTTCCTCACTCACTGACTTTTAAGAGCTATTAAGGACAATCACATACAAAATAATATCCCTCGGGGCTTGATGTTTTACGAGGGACTCCCACCCCGAGTCATATGTTTTAGGTAATATATATCAAAGGTACTTGACATGTGACTGATAATTCTTTTTGTAACAAAAGTATCAGTTTAAGTGAACTTTATAATCACAAATGTTTTCCATGAATAAAGAGTCCGGGATAGAATAGGTCTTCAGCAACCCATGCTTGGCGTAAAAGCTGACTATGCTTGTCGTAAAAGGCGACTAACGGGATCGGGTGGTCAGGCTCGCTGACTTGGTTGATGCATGTCATCAATCCCAATTGCGTGGGTCGATGCTCATGATATTAATCAGACCGCCGTCATATAGTCTGGAATATTGCTGAGTGCGGCGTTAAACAACAAACCAAATCCATGAATAAACACTTCTTTAACCGCAAGAAACGACAGAATTTTTACAAATGTATTAACGGTAAATTATTATAATTATGGGCAAAACCATTTACTTATTAGGTCCCCGGGATATGTTTTCATTTGAGTGCATTTCACATTTTTCTTTAGCTGTTAAAGATTATAGGTTCCATTTTACATCATGACATAACACGATCTGTCATTTTACTTTTCGGTAAAATGAACACTCTGCCTCCACGTGTAAATGCACATAACAGTCGTGTAGAAATTATCAGTTGATCAATCAAAAGTAATCAACCTAAACAGCTTAAGTGCTTTTGTTTTAGAGCTATTAATTCGAGGTGATCACCCCACACAATCAGGAAACATTATCCCCACGCCATGCTGGCTGCGGCAGTTATAAGTGGCAAACTGCAACCTGATCTGATTTGTCGATCATTCTCCCTGTTATCTGTTAGGCACATACACAGAAGTAATAAGCAAGCTTCTACCGCTTTGGTTTACATAACACAGTTATGATGTCACACAGCCAGCAGATGGGAAGTGGGGCGTACTCGAAAATGGTCGATGGAATGGGATCGTCGGTCAACTGAGCAGAAGGGTAAATATATAAAGTATAAGCAGTATTTTTTAAGATGATTGTTTGAGTGAGTAAGCTAAGCGAGTTTGTTTGTACACCGCTTTGGAGAAACGCCAATAAATATGACGGAGAGGTTAGTAATACCAATAATCGGTTGCACAAAAAACACATGTAGGACCGAATATCAATTGAAATTGTATTAATTTCTTCAATTTCCTTCAGGAGGTGGATATTGCAGCTGTCGACTTATCCGTGCAGCATGCACGAGCCCAGGAAATTGACTTCATCTTCCCGTCGTTTAACTATGACAAACTGGACATCATATACAAGAAGGGACCAGATTCTACCGGACATCTTTTCTTCTTTACCAAACCCCTTCAGCCAGGCATTTATCTCATATACTTTGCTGTAACTGTTGGATTGCTAATGTTATTCTTTTTAGTGGAACACCACTGCTTTCCCCTGCATGACCCGACTTGTGCAGTGGCACCAGCTGTTTGCCAGCAGGTTGCAGGCATAGCCTGGGAATTTGCTGGCTCTGTATTCAGACAAGGTAGGCATAGATTTATCACCTATTCTTATCTACAGTTGTCATTAATGGACCGGCATGGCATGTCGCTCTGTGATGCAGAAGCGGAATAGATGCCAAGTACCCGAAGCGTTTGGCAGAAGAACACTAAACTGGGAACTTGGTGTATACCTGTTGAACTGAGCGTCGTCGTACAAATTTGGTTGTAGATGACATTTGAGGCGATATTGCAAAGTTATAATTATGAATGACTTAAATGTCGTCTACAGAGACTGACCTCAAAGGTGATGGACTGGATGTAATATGATTGTCTGGTGTCCAACCTTGTCATATGCTCTGTGAGATTAGGGTAATAATGAACTTATAGGTTCCAAATGATACCAGAATATAATTAAATGTCTCATTTTCATACAAATGGTGGCAGACAAATAAAAATAAGTTTGGAAAAAGTTACGTCATATTTGCTTGTGCGGCCAATATGCCAGAGCCTGGCCTTTTGAGCATTTTTGTAAATTGTGAAATATTTCATGTAATTATATGTTATGTAAATCTCGACAGGATTTCAAACACAACCAAGAAAAAATGCCGCGCGGATACTTCTCGCCTCATCTTGGATATTAACAATCCTCATCTCGACCATGTATTGCGCTAATCTCATGGCTGCCCTCACAGAAGTTACAGATACGTCAGCGATATCCAGCATCAACGACCTTGTCGACAGCAACTACAGCACTAGCATGCTTGATTCCGGTACACCATATGATGTCCTACGGGTAAATCGAAACGTTTGCTTACAATCAAGAAAAAGTTATGTTATCGTTGTTTTGTCCATGCATACATCTAGTCGGTTACCGTAGACGTAAGTTCTTTTACAAAATGAGAATTGGTGTCTTCCGTACATTTAACGTAAATAAAAGCAACATCATTTCGATAACCATAGCAACAAAGGCGACAAAAGATAAAAAACAAAATAGATGTCTGCTAAAAGCAGAGTCCACTGTACGACCATATCGTTAACATGTGTTATGAATCACTGTGAAATTGTGGTGATACGAGGTGTTCGCGAAAAGTGATGGCATAATGTCCGACCGGTGGCACCTGTCACAAATACATGCAAAGGCAAGTTAATTGTTCAACTGAAAGAAACACGGGAACATTACGGTACAAGTCAAAATGGGGAATTGCATCGGACATGTTAATCATTGATGCGTCAAATTTTGAGATGTCCTCATCTCCACCAAAAGCAGAATCGACTCACTATAAATCACATGACAGTTCTTGACCTTGATACAACTCTAGATGCGATGGTGGGTTCGATTCCCGGTTCGCCCCAATTATGTTTCTAGGTTTGTCAGCACCATACCCGTGCTCGTGGGTTTCACCAAAGTGTTAAACGTCGGAGACCTGCATCACTTCGAGCTTTCCTCCCACATTAAGCTGACACGCCGTGATGTAACTGGAATACTGTTAAAAGCGGCGTTAAATCCTACGCACTCACTCACTCACTAGATGCGATGGAAAGATACACAAGAATTATGGGTTTTTTTAAAAAGACGAGGTCACCAGACACTTTTCTGTCACTAAGCCAAAAAATGTGTCAGCATCAACTTTAAAAGCTGGACAACCCTGTACATTTGAAAAATAATGTTTTCTCATTGAACAAAGCCAAAAGTATTGAAGTTTTGTTAATTTCTTTTGCCAACTATAACAAGGTGTACATACACTCATATTCGGAATTATATTTTATTCAAACCTCCTTTCCTAAATATTAAGCTATTATCAAGCTAATCAGTAACCGGCTGTTTGTTTGTTTCCTTTGTTGGTACAGTCGTCAAAGAAAACAGGGATACGGCGGCTTTACGACAAGATGGTAAAATTAAGTGAACAGGATGCTGGTATTTTTAACAACGACGAGGATACCCACATGACGAGAGTCATGGAGGGGAAACATTCTTTTATCATATATAAATCCAGTGCAGAAACATACATGGCTGACGACTGTCTCCTTGCACTTATTGGAGAACCTGTAAGTTGGGAGTATGAAGAGATAACGTTTGGAGTACTGAAAGGATCCCCTCTGAAGTCAGACTTTGAAAAAATGTATGTTTTATTCAGTTCTTGTTTACAAGTTTTGCTGATGAGGTGTCTATGTTGATATTGAAAAAGATCAAACTTGAATGACCCTTTTCATACATTAACATAATTTGTATTTGGCACACAAAACATTTTCTCGAATACCATATATGTTGGTTAATTTATGAAGAATTACTCATATTCTAATGGTAGAAGATTGGTTTGGTGCACACACGAACGTACTGGTATGTTGTGTGAACCGATGCTCATGAACGCATCATATATGACGTCATACATCCATGACACGAGATGCACCATTTGTCTCGTGCAGGATTAGCGTGTAAAGTTGAAAATCACGTGCAGCATATCGTGATGATAATGATAAAGGCACTCTGTGGTAACACTTGACTGATAGTTAGTTTTGTCATTTATGGTACCCATTGGAAAGATCCCTTCTTTACGTACACACTTCTCTATATCTATGTTTCTGTGGTTCGCGTTTCTTATGGCAGTAAGTATATTTGGTTTAAACATATATATTTATTGATTATTTTATAATTCTATTTTATAATTGTTTATGTATTGCGTTTTTCGTTAAAGATTCCTTTGAGCGGAGGTTATATATGTACAGTATTGACATATTTCTAAGATATGTTATTTTGTTTACTTTTACTGTCTTGTACAGGTAAGACTGTGATTCTGGTTTTCAGAATGTACACTCTGAAAGAGAGCGGTATGCTGAATATATTGTGGACGAAGTGGACTACTGGTGGCAAGACCACTGGCCAATGTGGAGTACACAGAAGAGGCAAATCCATCACACTGAGAGAGATTGAAGGAGTCTTGCTTGTGATTGGTGGAGGACTGGGGCTATCATTTTTAGCCCTACTGGTAGAAATGTGTGTACGCCGTCTTCGCAAAACTTCACACTTTTGAATATATTTACATAAATTAAGGAAAATAACGACAAAGGTTTTCCCTCAACATGTTTCATTTGGAGCACTATTTTTTTTATACTGAACACTTGCTATGAGCACTTTCCAATACTCTTTGTGTGTATTTTCCTCTGACGATGTCATAATTGATGGGAATATGTTATAATCTGATCCGTGGCTGTAAATAACGGTAAGTTGGTGCAATCTGCCAATCAGTTTACACGCAATTTCACCAAAAGTAATGAAATTAATAAAATAGGTTGCAAATATAAGTCTAATTATAATAATAACAGAATTGACTTGCGAATGGCTCTTTCAACCTGTTTCTCCAATATAAATCCAGATATACAATTAAGACTTGTGTATAACTAGATAGTGTAATAACAGCATTGACTTGCGAATGGCACTTTCACCCTGTTTCCCCAGTTATTCACCAACTTGCATCATACACGACATCTCAAGCTTGTTAAAGAACCTATTCCCTTGTCTTTGTACAACTCCTGATTTCCGAGCAACAGCATGCTCTACTCACTACAGAATTTCAACAGAGGCTGAACAGACCCTCAACCCCGACAAGGATTGAAATAGACTTTGAGATGGAATTCTCCCATCCAGGGCTGCCTTATCCATTCAGCTGAGCCCTGTTGTGACAAACTCAATATCCTAGACTCATTGTGCTATTTAAGAAAGTGAGTGACTGGATGAGTATGGTTTTACGCGGCTTTTAGCAATATTCCAGCAATATCACGGTGTACCCATGTCGGGAATCGAACCCGGGTCTTCGAGCGAACGATTTAACCACTAGGCTACCTGACCGCCCCTTTAAAAGGAAGACCCACAAGTGAGACAGTTGTTAAGAAGACCTGCTGGTCTGGCACAGGTTCCATAAGACCTTGTCCAAGACACATGGATAGAAACTCGGGCAAACAGCCTGGAAGAGATCGGTTAAGGGACCAAACTTGTGCAGCCGATCTTTGGAGCTGCACCACCCAACCGCTAAAGAGTGTACAGAGATTTGGAAATCTTGAATTAACAGTCAGTTGAGTTGCTTTGCTTTTCACTAACTACGTAATGTGTTGTTTTTTGGCTGTGCTTTCGAGAAGCTACCAAACAACATCATAAGTTTTGTTGTTGTTTAAAGCTACACTCAGCAATATTCCAGCTATGACATGAATCATTGAAGTCACCGATCCTTACCACCCGATCCCGTTAGTCGCCTCTTACGACAAGCATGGTTTGCTGAATATTCATTGCCTACCTACCTCTACACTGCTGTATTTCGGCCATTCACTCTACACAAGAAAATACCGTACTCCTAATGGAATGAACACCGTTTATTAACATTAATTCTACCCAAACAATCGCAAACTGTAGGAGATACAATTGTTTCCAGGTTGGAAGATGATACAACCATATCTGTCGTCGTGTGTAGCAAGTGTGGTCATTCTGGAGGGAGTCATAATGAGATCGCCACTGCAGCGACAATTCCATATTCTGTTGTCAGAGTTTGGTACAAAACCTATTTCTTTCAATTATACCTTCCGACTCTATGTTTTAACAAAGACAAAACAAAATAGAAAATGCTCTCTTTTTTCACGTTTTTGGAAAAAAATCAGTCACCATCTTACAAAACTAGGCCTGAGCAGGTATCGTAACAAACTGTTTTGAAACAGGTGTGTCATGAAATTTGATTGACTGATACGCGAACGTTAACCTTTCTTGTATTTTTTATTCAGTCATTTTCTCACTCATAAGTTTGATCGCAAAAGTAAACAAGACTGAATACCTGATCATGTAGGTTTATTACCTGACACAAAACTTGGCACCTAAAGCATGTGCATAGATACATAAAGATATAATAAATTACGTAAATGTTTCTCATAATTTTTTTATTTAGTGGTCTAAATAGAGTTCATGTTGAATCGCTTCCTCTTTGATCAACTGCAAAAATGGTCGAACAAGGGGAATCAATCAGAGGCCTTTGAAAATGCATTTTAAACCAATAAGAAATAGACGCATTCAGATCCACAGAACTTTTTATATTTTTTGTAATAGATGAGCAGATGTGATGGTGTTTACTATGTAGGGTCTGGAATCGCATGGAACTAAATATTATAGCGCCCGTTTCTTTCCCCTTGAAAATTTAACACATTTGTAAAACATAGTCACATGTGTGGGCTGACCCATTCATCACAACATTTTGAATGTCACACAATGTTATTACGCTGAGAAATTTGTGTTTATTAAAGGCTGACAGGATAGAACCGTGGATAATCATCCACGAATCTGACTGTTTTACTTTCATGTCTGTTCATGTCTGTTTCATGTCTGTTATATTTCAAACAAACCCTTATTTAAACATAATCCTGACATTAGCCTGACTCATTACGACAGCAGAAACGTGCCGAGCTGTGTGTTGTTGCGACGGCAAATCAAATTATTTCAGTCATGTCAACGTTAGATCGATGTAAGATAAGTACATAGCATAAGAAGGGAATAAAAGGCGACTGTTGTGACTACAATAAGGTTATATTTCTCAAATAATTCAGATGTCTCTATTCTTGGATGTAATGGTTTACATTCGGAAAGTGATGCAGCTTTATGTTTACATGTTGTATCCTTTGAAAACATACACACTTCGCTCTCATAATACGGATGCCTTGATATGGCGTAATTTTGTTGATAAGTCTCTGTGGAATGGGAAGCTGGTTCAATATCCTATAAAAAATATATGTTGCCACATCGAGCTCGGTATCAGTCCTTATCAACGATCTAGTCGAGGACCCCATACCAAGGCTATTCGAAACAACATAACATCTTCGCTGGGTAGTGATACGCCCTAAGTGAACACACGAGCTACAAAATGTTCGGAATATATAAATTATTTCAAGCGTTGTATGATGGAAATAAAATTGGTATCTATTCAATTTGTCAATTCATATTTAATAGGATGTGTGTTGACAAACCGTTAGCTTGTTATTGTTGTTGTTGGTTTGTTGTTTAACGCCGCACTCCAGCTATATGACGGCGGTCTGTAAATAATCGAGTCTGGACTAGACAATCCAGTGGTTGATATCATGAGCATCGATCCACGCAATTGGGATCGATGACATGCATAAACGAAGTCAGCGAGCCTGACCACCCGATCCCGTTAGTCGCCTTTTACGACAAGCATAGTCACCTTTTACGGCAAGCATGGGTTGCTGAAGACCTATTCTACCCCGGAATCTTCACGGGTCGTTGGCTTGTTATTGGTTACACTGGTCCTAGAAGAGCTGTAACAGTGATAGGCGTCCAACATCCATCCCGCTGTCAGATTGTAGTTTTCTCTGGTGACTTTCGGCAGTTTCCTGGTCGGAATGGATCCCCCGACCACAATGCTATTTGTCAGAGCCAACTAAAAGAGTTATCGTTCGATTAGGACCTTGATGATTGTATTTAGTTGTCAAATTTCCGCTTCACCAACCATGTGGTTTCACGGGAGAGAGTGAGTGAGTGAGTTACATCGGCAGTATTTAAACGATATCGTGACTAGAATACATTAATTTAATAGAATAGCATAAATTATCAAAATCCGTCAACGACGGACTGTATTACAGCAAGCGATTTGCCAGTTTGGTTTTAAAACTAGTATTGGGGCATTAAAAATTGTGGCTAGCTATTTTTGACATTACAACATATTGCTCACTAGCAACCAACACCAGGCCATCAATACACTCAAGCAGAACATGCTAGACTGTTTTGTTTTCTGTACAAGGAATGCAGAACGGGTTTCAGGGGAGAATTGTTTCCAGACAACGACGGCCGATATTTCGGCTTATAGCCCACATAGGTAAATATAGAAATCATTTATCAATGTGGCTGTAACGGTTATTTTCAAATACCTTGAATGGTAGTTTATGTTTTGTATTCTGCTTCAACAGAAACACTTACATCAGTATCATAAAAACCAACACCGGGTTCTTTGGTCAATATATTCAATACCAGTTGTGTCTTCTGCGTTTGTGTATTTGTTGTTTATCGCTGCACTCGGCTATATCTCGGTAATCTGTAAATAATTGAGTCTGGACTGACAACCATTCATTTACATGTGCATCGGTTTCGATAGCATGCATTGAATCATCAATTTGGAGAATGTCCATTCAGATTGGTCAATCAGAGGTTTCAAATAACAATAACCACCTCTGATTAAAACAGCTGATCTGACGATCGCATCACCGCGGGAGCCAATATTAAAAGACAAGAGCTTCTTTCGCAACCATTGTCCGTTGGCATTTGCAAAAAGTGATATGTACATATTTAGGTTACAAAATGAAGTGTTTTGGTTATTTATGTAACCACAATTATATTCAAAAAGTACGTGTATCTATGCTGCAGACTTTCAATGCGAGTGATGTATGCAACACTGTCTTTCCATAAAACGCGTTTTTACGTTGTTCAAGTCATTAATCGGTGTTTTCCGTTATTTAGATCGAAAATCCAATTAAATCATTGGACTCAGTCCATGCCATTTAACTCCATATCTTCGTGAAAACCAAAGAATTAGCTTCATGGTGCAAAACTTATCAGTTGAAATTCAACGTATGAGTTTAAATTTAATTGCGCGCAGATAATGTGCAGTTAAACCTCGCTCTGCATTGAAAAGACAGTATGTTTATCTCCTAAATCAACCAATTCACCGAGTCTGACCAAACGATACATTTAGTTACCTCTCATGTATATTCTTACCCGGAGTGCCAGCGAGTCAGTTTCTTCTGAGTGAGATTCGAGACGAAAGTTGACTTTATTCACAAGTGCATGCTTAAGGTCATGCTTTAAGAGTGAGTTAAAAGGGTCCTCACAATGCTAGAAAACAATTGGGACTGTGGTGTAGCTCAATTGTTGAAGCGTTCGTTCGTCATAACCAAGGCAAGAGTTCAATATCAATAACACATGGGCCATATGAGTACAATGTGTGAAGCCCATTTCTGAAATTGCTGGAATATTGCTAAAAGCGGCGAAATCTGAACTCACTAACTTAATGAAAACATTTTTACCGCATCAGTTTGAAGGTTACGAAAACAATATTCTCTCAGTTTTCAATTCAAAATGATGAATACATATTTAAACAAAACGTAATTAATTTCCAACAAGAAAAATAACGTTGACACAATCCTCCGCCATTGGGCACATGCGAATTTTGTTTGTTCATATAGTTAGTAGTGAATATGAGCTATAAAAAGAGTCATGTAAAGCCTGAAGAAGAGTGAGTGAGTGAGTTGGGTTTTAACGCCGCTTTTAACAGTATTCCAGTTATATCACGGCGTGTCAGCTTAATGTGGGAGGAAAGTCCGAAGTGATGCAGGTCTAAGACTTTTACCACTTCGGTGAAACCCACGAGCACGGGTATGGTGCTGACAAACCTAGAAACATAATTGGGGTGAACCGGGATTCGAACCCACAATCATATGTTTCTGGCGTGCCCAAGGGACGCAACTCTGCACAAATGATTAAATGTGAAATTGATACACAGGGCCCCTCTTCTGAAAAATATTATTTATGGCACAAATTCTCGAACTCAGTCTTGATGAATATCTCTTAGATAAACTATCTTCAGTAGATTCTGAAAAAACTTGTCCCTATTGGAGACAGTATGTACTATGTAAAATAACATGGATCAAAGGCCGTAACTGTGTATGCTAAAAAAACTAAAAACATGTATATGTAGTACCTCTGGAAAACAAATTTAAGGATCTAAGTTTCGAACGCAGTCTTGAAAAGTATCTCATAGGTAAGCATGCAAAGTTTCTTTCATGTAACGGAGGAAAGTTGTCCCCTTTGCAGACATTATGCAGTAAGTTGAAAAGCACGGAGCAAGGGTCATAACTCAGTACAAACAAAATTACGGCAAACAATTTTCGAACTCAGTCTTGAAAAGTATCTTTTATATAAGCATACAAATTTTCATTCATCTAATTACAGTAGTTTCTGAGAAAACTTGTCCCCATATCAGTCAGTATGAACTAAGTTGAAAAACACGGAGCAAGGGCCATAACCCTGTAAAAAATGAATTTAAGACACCAATTTTCGAACTCATTTAAGATCATGACCAGTCATATCAGTATGTAAAATTTCATTTCTCAACTAAAATGGTTTTTGAAAAAAAATCTTCCCCTTAAAGAAGCCGAGGGACGGACGGACGGAAAACACGGAGGGGTAATAATGTCTATCACAATGGAAATAAAACATTCAAAATGGCACGTGCAGTGGAACACCAATAATATTGATAAAAATATGCAAGAAGTTATTTGGTTAAAAAAAGTTGTGAATACACACCATATACGACTACATATCACGATCCAATGACATACAAAATGCCTACGGACATAAACATTAAACGTGCACTTTCATATTGATCATGAACGAATCTTTCACTCAAAACACGTCAATTGATCATGAAGATACACTGATGTCACAATACAAGCCAACATGATTTGTCAATACTTTTAGGTAACGAAACCACTTAAATTAACACCACCTAATGGATCCACAGATCGATCAGTTTCTTACTCAATGATCAATGGCTCGTCAACGAATACAGAACCCACCAATATCACACTCGATCTCTGTTAATTGGGAGCCATGGGGATTATGCAAACATAGGCCTCAGAGCTCAGACTCCATTGTGTATTACAGTATGTCGATGGTAATGTAATAGTGCTAATATACTCACACGCAAAAGAAATGAAAGTGGTTTTAAGCAAATAGGTAACAAACACGGAACCATAAATTGATACGAGTTTTAGCATGTAGTGAAGCCTGATGGGGTTATCAATATTTTTGATTGATTGATTGAATTTTAGAAAGTGTTATAGGTGTTCGGGCAACTAGGCCCATTTACACCTTGCCCATAATAAAGGTTTGCTAATTACCTAGAAAGGTCATAGAGTAGCGAAACTGTTACACGCTTTAAAAACACCACACACTACTTGAAGATTAGCTGACATATTCAACACAGACCTATGGTCATCATAGATAGCAATAGCCTTATTATAGACATTAAAAATGGAGACAGATTTTTTTTATCCTTCAAATGAATATGGACTTCATTCCCTTGTAATTGGGATGGTGGAACCTTATTTCACTTAACGACAGTGAGTGAGTGAGTTTAGCACTACCACCTGTAAAACCAAACTGACGAACTTTACGTAGGCAGACATAACCTTCCCAACGGAATTGCTGGGTAGGAGTTAAGAATGTCTCCTGAAGACAAAACATCTGGCTTTGGGTCAAGACTGTTAATACAAACTTTAAGTCATGGACCGTTAGCACTTAGTGATCTGGCACCAAGAGAGCCATAAGAAGGATGGATTAAGACTTCCATTATTGACCCTTAACCATGCTCGTCAGATCATCAGGGGACAATTTTAACCCAAAGAGGGACTGGGCAGCTGACGCTATCGTCTGGAGACCACCAGACTTGAATGCGCGAGTAGTGCCAAGATTAGCAACTATACAAATAACAAAGTTGAGAAAATCAACAGGAGAGACATTGTTAAAGAGAGATTTGCAAGATGATTCAGGCATGATGTCAACAACAGGATCAGTCTGACATTCAACTTCCAAAGTTTCAGTCTGAGTACTAGCAGTCACCATGATTGGAGAAGACACAACATCTGAAATTGTAACAACCTGAGGCAGTGGTTTAACTGCAGGAGGTGGTTTAGGGACTGCTGGAACCTGAGCGACATCTAAATCTCCACGCACCTGTCGAACAGCCTGAGAATAAGACAACTTACCCTCGTAAAAGGCGACTAACGGGATCGGGTGGTCAGGTTCGCTGACTTGGTTGATGCAGGTCATCAATCCCAATTGCGTGGATCGACGATCATGATATCAATCACTGAATTGTCTGGTCTAGACTCGATTATTTACAGACCGCCGTCATATAGCTGGAATATTGCTGAGTGCGGCGTTAAACAACCAGCCAACCAACCAACCAATAGCAATATGTACTTTTTGTGCCTTGTTACTCTGTTGACATGGTCGAGTGTACATGTATACTATGATGTGAGCATGTTATCCTAAAAGATGAACAAGGAAACATTCTCTTGTAATGATAATTCCGACTTTCTATCATAAAACATCATAAAGCTCCTTGAAGATATAAAAGGTAAATCATTTGCTATTACATGTTTCGTAAAGACTAAACAGACATATTTATGTCAATGAATTGTAGTGTAAACTGCTGCCATTACTACCTCAACACTAGTAGTAACGGTAGCGACAGCTGACAGCATATTGAATCGATATTGTAAGGGTCAACAAGTAAGGAGTAGCATTGTAGTTGTACTTGCTTTGATTGCTTGATTTTGACTGTTCAGCACGTTGAATTCCAGTGCGCTGATAACCCGGGAGCTGCTTCGGTCCCCTTGCCTCTATGGCACGGGTGACCTCACTCGGATAGCCTTCCGGACATCGCCGATCACCACACACCCCTCCATTTTCAGGACCACTTCGTCTTCTTGGACTTCTTTTACCTCAGAAAGGAATCTGAAACTTTTTCTTTGGCAGATGAGCTTCGTGCACAACTTTCTGCCCACATTTGGTTCCCAAGCATAACCTGGGACATATGGACCTTTGACGATACCTCAGTTCTAAAAGAGGCCTTCTGACAGTCTACTGGACCAGCTTCCCATCACTTCCACTCTATTGGACCCTTCTGTATTCGGTAGATAGCCCTGGCATAAACTGTGGCATAATGCAAGGCTTCTCTAACCTTATTCCGGGAACTTTGCCCTCCACCACCGGACTCCCATCATTCACCGACATTCGACAAACAGGTTGCAAAATTTAGTCGCCTAGCACTGAGGTCCTGAGGACACATTCCACCCGGATCTTCATGGGCTAGGGGTGCAATTTGTGCTTAATCACTAATACTTAATCACAAATGCTTGATTAATATCATATTTGGAAAACGGAAATAGCGTAAAACAGACGACATAACAGGACAGGCGAAATCGTCCTCCAAACGAAAAAATCCGCCACTGATTGGATTTCTCTTGGAATATAACGGTGCCCGGTGTTTGAAGCTTTGCGCAATTTCAACCGATCATGGCGATCAGAACTCCCTGCCTGCCTTCGTCTGCGATTTAATTTACATGTCTTTTTTTCTGGATATTTTGGAATGTTACCAGTACTTGTTATATCTTCACATACCACTTATATTGACTTTCGAAGCATATTATCCCATGTACTGCATTTGATCCCACCAGAGTGAGCACTTCTTCAGATACTGTGAACGTTATATGTTTTAGTGAAACACATTGAGAGCTAATTTGACCTTCAATATCAGTTGCGATTGTTTGAAAGACAATTACAAAATCCAGAAAAAGCCAGTTATGATGGCCAATGGCAGAATTCTGTGTAACTATGAAAATAAGGCTTATGTTTCTCATTGCAAAGGGTCAAAGTGACTCGTTTTCATATGTATGTATTACAAGATTATTACAACTAAATGCATAAGACTTTTCAAATATGTGCAGAAATAAGCATGTTAGTGATAATGGAACACATACTTTAACCATTACCATATCACTTTAACTATTGCCTTGACCTTACACTGAGATCACTCAGGATCTTTTCCAATCCTGCCCTAAAGATGACACATTAAAGAATGTCATTTACACAGCTGGCTTATCAACACAAATAAGTTATCAATTTTATGTATTCATAAATGCATATATCATACATTGAACCATGTTCACATGATGGTTCCTGATGCAAAATGCAAATCCCGCCTAATCTTCAATACTCATAATGGAGTGTGAAAACTTTTCGCTTGAAAGAAACTTTGGATCACGTTCAGAGTTACTTTGCCTTCAATCATCCTTTCCCTTCCATATTGCCAAGGAAAGACAGCAACCATGATGAGGGGAGGCAGGATGGGCCCTATCTCTTTTTCATTGAGTAGGTATAGCTGTGAATTTTCATTTGTTTTCCATTTGGTGTTTGGGTCCAAATTCAAAGACAATAACTCCCATTTACAACAAGGCCAAAGTATGTTTCTTTAGTATGTTCTCCCCGCACGCCCTTGCAGGGTCCCACTCCAGCTTGACGTTCTTTGGTATTCTAACATCAGCTGGACCAAGCCTTTGTGAGTGTATCCAAGTATCTCTTGGCATACAACTTCTCGGTCGGCCTCCATTGAAATAACAGGACCCTTCTCATTGCTGTCTGCTAATCGCCACTGGCATCTGGAGGGGTGAAGACCTCCTCGTCTGGTCCTTACAGACTGTCGACCTAGAATACTTCCGAGTACTCATCATCCAGGGATCTTCAGTTTCTGCAGAATTCTGTATTAAAATTGTAGCGATAAAAAAATGCAGATAGAAGGCAGCAAATTCACTGAAGTTATCGTATATACTTGCTGCACTTGTAACAAGTATATAAACAATGTCATTCAACACTAATTACATCCTTTGAATTGTCACTGCTGGGGTAAAGACAAGAGTTCTACACACTTATGGCATCACTGATCACACCTGCAAGTCCAGACGGACGCCACCCACGTAACACGGTGTCTTTGTTCTTTGCGACTGCATCAAAGGCCGGCACGAGCCAGCGCGCATGTATTGTTTTAGCGGAAGTACTCTCCTCAGCGCTAATAAGCGTTTCTATTTGGTGTGTGATTGGATTAATGTAAGGTTGGGTTAAGCTGGGGATTCTCCTGTATTTTCTTTAGATATAAATCCACTGATGCTTCAGGTAAACTTTCCCGTGTGCGAAATACGCTTCAGTCGGAAAGCGCACGTAAAATCTCCAATTGTAAGTAAGTAAGCTAAACTTTCACTTTTTAAAACTCCCAGAAATAATCTGCCAATTTCCAAATCAGAAATTAAAAGCATAACAAAACAGAAATGTTTTTAAAAAATGGCAAACAAAATACAAACACTCAAATTGTCAGGTAGCAAAAGTACTCAAAACACTCTAACTAAAGCCAACATTCTTCACTCATCCAAAAAAATCGACAGGACCATCACTATATAAAAATCAGGTCACACCATACTAAACAGCTACCTTCAAACACTGCACTCGAAAAGAAACCTCAGAACATGCACTCGTCCTCTGCCCACACCACAAGACACACAGAACAACACTCCAAAACACACTAAACTTAAACTCCGAGTTAACTCTAGAAAAAAATCCTAAACCCACTAAATAACACATCCAACTCTAAAGCCCTAAGCAAATACCTACTAAAAACAGATCTTATTACCCGAAAATAACCCACAAATAATAACAACAAACCAAATTTAAAAAATAAAAATAAAAATTAATAAACAAACCAAACAACTCACTCAGCACTCACACCTCCCTCCCACTTTTTTATTTATTCATTACGCTTTTTTCCCCCAATAGTATAAGTGCAACGCCGTGTGCGAAATACGCTATAGTGTAATTATTTCACACGGAAAGCGCACGTTATATCTCCGAATACTACTACTACTATAATTTCCCCCTCCTGGGTTGCACGAATCCTTTCCTTCGTATTTTGTTTGGCAAATGCATTAAATGGCCTGGTGGGCCCGTGTGCGACATACGCGTGCAGTCGGAAAGCGCACGTAAAATCCCAAACCTGTCCGTCAGACTAACAACACTCCCTTTCAACATCCACCTGAAGAAAGTATCTAATTAAACCAAAGCTATACTTAAAAATAAACAAACCACCATTCCCCCCCAAAATGGAAGGACTGAACATTTTCCAATGGAACGCCAATGGACTAACCTCCCTCGGTCACGAATTAAAAACTAAATATAAAGTTGACAAAGGTCCACACATCGTCTGCCTACAAGAAACTAAATTCTCTGCTAGAACTAAATTTACCCTTCCAGATAAACACGGCAAACTCATCTCAGAATGGATAGAACATAACGACCTAATACTGCTTAATAACAACCAACCCAGTAGATACAAGATGCACCATAACATGTCGGCTATTGACTTAATTATATGCACCCCAGATCTAGCCCAAAGTATACAATGGAAAGTTCACGGAGTATCACTAGTAATACAAAAACTACAAAAATAGGGCTTAAAAGACAAATAATCAACTACATCCAGGATTTTCTAACAAACCGTAAAATTACAGTTGGTATCGACCAAACGCTATCGGACCAATGTCCCCTACAAAACGGCACTCCCCAGAGCAGCATTCTAAGTCCCACACTCTTCAATATAATTATTACTAATCTCTTCGGGGGGCTATCCCTTAAAGTTAACACTTCAAAATTCTCGAATGATGGATCCCTCTGGATCCGCACAAAAGCATTAAAATTGCACAAAACTTACTACAAACATCACTTAATAAAATTCAACAATAGACTGACAAATGGAATTTATCTGGATGCCCGCACATGTAGGAATCGTCGGCAACAAACACGCAGATATAGCAGCCTAATTGTCCCTAAAAATCCCAGACTTAAGCCTTAACCTTCCAATCTCCAAATCAGAAATTAAAAGCGTCGCTAAACAAAAGATCTCCAAAACATGGCAAACAAACAATCAAAATTCAAACTGTCAAATTAGGAAAATCCTCAAAAAACCCTTCACCAAACCAGATATATTACATCCATCCAAAAAGAATCGACAGAATCATAACTAGGCTACAGACAGGTCATACCAAATTAAACAAACACCGAAAAATAGCTAACCTACACGCAACAGGAACATGTCCACATTGCACCCTACAAGACACACCAGAACACGCACTTATCCACTGCACACACTACCAAATACATAGAACAAACAAACCACTCTAAACCTAAATACGGGACTGACACTAGAGTCAATCCTTAACCCATTAAATAACTCACAAAACTTCAAAGCCCTGGGCGTACGTATTTCTAATCAAAACAGACCTAATTAACCGCATCTAAAATTACTACTTATATAGTAAATACTACATAAACCAACAACCATCCACCACACACAGCTCCCTTAGTTCACTTCTCCCCTTGGCATTCATTCTAAATCTCAAAAACTCAAAATTATAATATAAGCAACCCCTAAAACACCCTCCTAGGTTGCACCTCCCCTTTTCGCAAACTTCACTAAATGACCTGGCGGGCCCGTGTGCGACATACCCTTGCAGTCGGAAAGCGCACGTAAAATCTCCAACAGAAGTTAGTGAGAGAGGAGGGGGTGTCGCATTCATATTGAGTCGCATTTTTGGCTAGGGGCCAGTGGTCGCATTCTTTTGGAGACGCATTAATTTCACGATATACAGTATAAGTGTCGTAATACAAAACATTAAAGATACATATTGTTCCATATTGATGAAGTCAAACAAGCATTAACTGACATCTCCTGAAAAGATCTCCAGCAACCTGTGCTTGCCATACAAGTCAACTTCAGGCAGTTATTAGGCTCATTGATCGCTTGTAATCGTACCCCGACGACGTGGGTCTTTGTCCGAAACAGTCATCATCGGTTCGTCTGGTCAGAGTTCATAACATTAATAATAGACCCGTGAAGATTCCTGGGTAGAATAAGTCTTCAGCAACCCATGCTTGCCGTAAAAGGCGACTATGCTTGTCGTAAAAGCGACTAACGGGATCGGGTGGTCAGGCTCGCTGACTTGGTTGATGTATGTCATCGATCCCAATTGCGTGGATCGATGCTCATGATGTCAATCACTGGATTGTCTTGTCCAGACTCGATTATTTACAGACCGCCGTCATATAGCTGGAATATTGCTGAGTACGGCGTTGAAGAACAAACGAACACTAACGGAAATGTCCACACTGTACTTTTGATTCAATTGAAAAAAGCCAAGTTGAGTTTCCCCAATGTAACAACAGAGTATGTGTTGAATAACCTTGACTTTGTTGTCGAAAATGTTTTTTAATACGAGCGGTCTTTTCTGCTTCGGTTACGGAAAGATAACAGATTTTCAGATAACAGTTCACTTGCTGCCATATTGGGATCAGCAGTAAATTTGAAAGTATTAAGAAAAAAAACGTAGGTCGTTGAATGGCATATCTATTTGAATGATGCCAATCGATAAGGCGTAATGTTGCCAATGTGTCAAAGGGGCCTCCCATCGGATGAGATACTCTCTCAGCAGACACGATTCTCAACTCTCGTCAACATTGACCAAATCTTGAGGCCCAGCAGTTGGTGATTTCAAGAAGTGAGAAGCTGAAGACGTGACAGGTTCTTTCATTAGGAGAGGATATTATTGATCAGGTATTAAAGTAATTTACCACCTCTAAGTCACTCATTCTTGACACGTTCACGTTCATGTGTAAGTGTGACTTATGATTATATTTTTATGAGCCTCTCTATCCCATACTGTAAGCCGTTGAAAACGCAATTGCTTGTGATGACAACATCGTGTTAGTTCTGTGACAGTTCGGGTTCGAACCTCAGACCATATCGGAGCAATGAGTCTGAAAGTGAAAACCGCAACTGTGAACACTGCACAGAAACACAACCGCTGTTGCTGGCCACATGCTGCACGTGAAAATCAGATCTCAGGTTCTTTAAGAGCACACACAAAAGTGGTCATCGGTTACTTGTTCAATATGCCAAGACTCGCCCAAGCCAGCAGGAACCAGGCGATGCAAGTTATCGTCGCCAGACGTTTTACCGCCCATCGTAGCATGAAAACTCGACTGTGTCATCGTTTCAACCCAACAGGAACAGCTGCTGATCGTCCGAGATCTGATGCAGCACCTGTGACGACACCTCGCCAAGACCGTCACATCCGTATATTACAATCGGAACAGATTCAAAACACCCGTAGATATAGCCAGGAAAACCTTTGGGACAGTTTCGATTTTAAACTAGTTGAAAACATTTAAAAGAATACATTTTCAATCAACAATACAATATAAAAATTGACAATAGATCACCAGTAACCAAAGTTAGGCCACCTTACTTGGGACCGCGGGGACTTAAAATACTTCTGCTACCTGCACGACTTCCCAGCAGGATTTACACCATCACTTCAGCTGTTGGTGATGATACGCAATTAAGCCAACTGATAAAATATGCAAATATACTACGCTTAAAACTGAGGTAAGAATAATGTACTTTGAATGATGTGTTCTTACATATCCTCTCATAGGGACAATAATTTTACGCTACTTCAACACCCTATGAGGATATAGCCACTAACAATCTAAGTTACAAATTATACCTTGCCAAAATAAAATATAGCTATTTCCACAATTCAAAATGTATCAATAAGTTCAATTTCTTTTTAAAAACCAAGAATTAAATGAGTACTTACCTGATTAAAAAGATCCTTGATCGATGAAACCTGAAAATAATTATCCCTTGTGATGGAAAAATCAATACAATTAAGCAGGACATGCTTGACTGTGATTCTTTCATCACAAGGGACACAGAATGGAGGATCTTCAATTTATTCGTACCTACTTGGGTGTCCCACTTCTTTTGCATAACATCTTTGATATAGCATTAGTAGTATACCCGGCTCATTCAGGACTGGACCTAGCAAATCCCAAAGTGACGTCATGGGTCAACCGGAAGTGACGTCAAAATCGGAAGGGACGTAGCATAAGGATTTGGGGTAAAAGTCAAGACAGGTAGTGACGTCGACGTCATAACCGGGAGTGTGAGTATTCTGGGAATGAAGGTGGAAAGGATGTCATGATAGCATTTCCGATTTAGTGTGTCTACCGGTTTGGTGAAAATGGCGTCTGTTGGCCAGATTTGTGTGAGACGCGAAAATGGCGGACATGGGTATCGAGAAAGTCTCGTTGTAATAGAGACAGACGGCGAACATGTTAAAAATGACAGTCTCGACACATATAGTCGGACATGTATGCTGTATACCTCTTTGCTAAATAAATAATGTAATGACGTGTTTCTTACAAGCAAAATACATCGCATACAGGATAATCAAGACAAATCATCCTGTTTTCAAGCTTTCTTTCGTTTTAGTTGGTTGGTCCTTATAAGGACCTTTGATTTGAAGCGTATATCGGTGTTATACATGTATCGAATAAATGTATCAAACCGATCTTGCATATACTTCATATTGGGTCTGGCAGGCATATCCAACGAGTCAGTGTCTAAATACACCCGACTCGCCTAAAAAGATTTTGACCCGACTCGCCTAAAAGAAATTTGAGCGAACTACGGTCGGTTTTTGTATTTTAGAACAAGTATGTAACTATCAGAAGTACATAGTAAAAGAACAACAGAGACTTGTTTCATATCAATATTGTATTCACAGAGACTGGTTTCTGTATTTTTATATTTTATTTTTTCAATTTCTACATTTTTTCAGATGTGACGCGCTTCACTGTTACAACAGTTTGGCCACTGCAGCTAAGCACTGGAGAGGGGTGATGACTCTCTCCTCATATTTCCACCAGACTTCTGTTAAGTCCTTGTTGAACTTCCTGGTCCTGGAATTTTGGTGAAGACCATCTGGCTCTGGCAGACGAAGGTCCGTGTACTTGGTAGATTTTCGGCTTCCTTGGGAAGGATGGCGACCAGGTTGAAGAAATTAATGTTCCTCTTTGGGGCCCTAATGTTGAGCCGTCTGTGCCATCCTAAAAAAAAGATAGAGAAATATTATATATTCATGTTAGTTCATTACGTTTCTTCAGTAATCGTATTTTAATATTACGTTTCACCAATTTGTGATCGACATCAACATTGTAATTAAAATCGTAAGAAAATATTCACCTTCACACTCGTTGTTGGTGCGGACCATGCACGGGCCAGGTATCACTGCAGACCCACTGATTTGCTTCTTCCTTTAGTTTGAAAAATTCCTCTCTGATGTGGCTTGTGTGTAAGTATGGCAGCGCCATCAGTTCCTTGACAAATCCATAAAACTCGGTCGACTCTGAATATTCCGTCTGGAAAGAAACATACATAATTAAATATATGCGAAATATGTTATAATAAATATTACTATGGTTGGTTACAATAATTTGTATCAATTTTATTACATTAATACGTACCGCAAGACCAAGATTCTGTATTCGCCTGAAGACCGCCTGCTGCCAATGGAAGGCACAGCCACGGACTTGCACCTCGGGAAGGACCCGTCTTAGAGCCTCCCACACCTCCCGCTCAAAATCTGCGACAGTCTTCTGGAGTTTGAAGGTCCCCATCTTGGATAGCAGCGATCAGAATACCTAAAGTAAAGAAGACATAAATTACATAACATATCACAGGTTGACGTCTATTTCTATAGTTTATTGGTTACATATAATTTTTCCTTTAGTTAAGCTGAAATCCAAAGTATGTTACATACCTTCTCATGATCAACACGGGGCGGTCGGGTAGCCTAGTGGTTAAAGCGTTCGCGCGTCACGCCATTTCTGGTGTCCCCCGCCGTGATATTGCTGGAATATTGCTAAAAGCGGCGTAAAACCATACTCACTCACTCACTCACTCACTCATGATCAACACGCCTCCGAGGAGACATGAAGATGAAAGCAGTCGGTACCTGCTCTATCTCCCCTGTCTCGGAAACCAAGAAAACGTGAACTGAGTACAGTTGTACGAAGGGCGCTTTGACCAGGAACCAGGACTTAGCGGTCTTCATGGTCTCCAATTGTTCAGGCGTCGCTAGGATGAGATGCCGGGCTCGTCGGACATGTTATCTTATCACTGGTGTGAAATACTCAGTAAGGGTCCGTCCCAATATCTTATCGTCATCGGATTAAGATACCTGGAGTACATCCACTCTTTCAAAATCTTAAGCCGATTAATATTCAGAATCCCATCGGGTCCTTCCCAGCTTGCTTACATAAATTTAAGATACGCAAATCACATGCACGCTAAGAAATTAAACAAAGGTCTAGTAATCTTAAGTCGAGTAATACTCATAGTATACTGACCACAGAAGCCGTCAATGTCAGCGAACTCGGACAGGCACAAACGATTATACAATTAATCCGCAAAGAACTTGGTGTTCTGCTAATCAACAACCGCGATAATATACAAAACGCTATCCAGTGGCGAATTCTTATCAACACTTTATGGGAAGTTTTACGTACATTCTCTGTGTGTTAACGACTGACGCCACAAATCAATGAAAACATAAAAATAGGTGTTCTGTTCATTTATTTTATTTCAAATTTATATTGTAGTACGTCGTGCCAGCTTAGGCATGTTCAATTTATGAAACATGTTGTCACCCACACACCAACGTTGAGGTGTGGCACTGCCGATTTCAGTGTGGGGAAATGATTTTTTGTCTTTGACACAGTCTATCACAGTGATGTCTTCCATCAATATGGTAGGGTTTCACAGGGCAGTCCATGGTCACCGTACAGCACACATCTCTTTGTGTACACCATCCCGTATTTCTTGTCTGTGCTGACAGACAACAACTGGTTGCCCTGATGGAACCCTGTGCGTACAATGAGGTTAGGGGACTCCACGCTTATTGACTCCTCCTGTTTGCCGCATATGACTTCTTTCACGCTGTCAAAGTTCACTTGCTGGCCTGCACGGTAGTTCAGCGTGAACCCCCTAACCTTGCATACTGTCCTTGTCCCGTCCTTAGTAGGTCGGACCAATTTGTAGGCATAGTTCTTTGGGCCACCTGACACGAACGTTGATATACTGTTGCCATCCAGTTCATCAGTCAGGTCGCCCAAAGTATCATCTAAAGGCAGATTCTACCACTAGCCTGGTGGACGTAAATGATGCTATCCGTGTCAAAGTACAGCACCCTCCGCTCAAGTGTCAAGAAGTAGCTGTGGACAAATTAGAAAGATGACATGCAAATACCTGTATGATTAATTCATATTGAAACCAAATTATTACAAAATTATAATCTAAGTAGCAATTTTGATAAACGACATAGCTTACGTGTATAACTTGAGACGGGCTTGTGCTGTAACCCAGGCAGCGATGACGACATTGGAGGCAGGATGCGAACTGTGGAAGTCTTTCCTTGGTTCAGTGGGGACGAAAAGGATGTTTTCATTGACGATGAGGACATCTTTGACTTCATGCCACTCGTCTCTCAACATGGCAAAGAATAGGTCTGGCTCTGTCACATAGCTGGCTTTTCCAAAACCTAGCCTTTACCCAAACTTGCCCCAGTGGTTATTCAAACATCCTTTTGCCATTGTCCACAGCCCAGAATTCTTCATGATTCGGTTGACATCGAGTGTAACTCCCTCTTTCTGATATATCTGATGGGCGTAATTTTGGGGGTCGGTACATCCTTCAGGGAGGGCGCTGGCTTCTTGTTATATTTTTAAAAAAGTTGTCTACGTATTTTGCAAATAATCCTCCTTGGTGGATACTTCTCCTATATTCGGGAAAATTATCAAAATGCCAGACCTCAAATATGTGTAGAACCCTGTATCCACACTCGCGTAAGGCTGTTTGCAGCTCAGTGGTTATGTAGGTTCCCACCCATCCTTGTTTCTCATCCGTATGACGGCAGTCCCCATCCATCTGACCATCTGCACATGTTCTGCATAGAGGGAACATTAGTTTCCAACCAGCTCTGTAGGGTAATACGGGATGGTACAGTTGTGATGGTGGAAGAATGCAACACCAGATTAGTCCTTCTAGATGATTCAATTGCGACACATGGGGATGATCCACAACCTTGGGGTGGCCTAGGGGGAATTTTCCGTACTGTATGGATACAAGGAACACACATCTACATATTTTATTTCTTCCACTTCTTGGGCGGTATAAAGCAATTTTATGGCGTTGGTTCTTCCTCCAAAGAAGCATCGCGAGGATCTGTCAGGTATTCAAAGGTGGATAGGAATCCTTTCAACTCTGGGTTTGTTTTCTGACTGTTTTGAATTCACATTCCCATATCTGGAAAATTATCTCGACGTCCTTGTGCTGGCTTGGGAAAGCAAGACGATACAATGTTTTTCTTATAAACACTTCTCTCATGGTTGTTCCCAGGGTGGGATGCACTTTGTGCAGCCATGCCAGAAACATCCCATGAATTCAAAGACAGTCTTGCTTTCCCTGTCATAGCCATCAACACTGTAACGAGAATAATCGGAGCAAAGAAACTTTGCTTCCCATCCAATGTGTGCATGCTCTTTTTTGAGATCTTGATCCTCATGCATTTACCATCTTGACCATTGGAGACACTATTGAGTAGCGTCTCTCCGGTCTGTTTCCATGAGGTTTCCTGTATGATGGCAATTGTTTGAGGATCCAGGTAGTATTTTTCTGAATATGAGCATACACGTCAAAGGAAGGGTTGTTGCCTCTAGGAATGGATCCACATTGTTTTGCCCGATGAATACATCTCGGAAAACAGCAGATCCTCTTGTAAGAATATCCACATCACTTTGGCAGTAGGACAGTATATCCTCAGACATGTAGAATATGGCATTGGAGGAAACTTTCTCTACCATTTGATGAAAGTTTTCCGTTCGCCCGAGGACATACTGTCGGGTCCATAGGTGTCCTTGGGTACAATGTGTGAAGCCCATTTCTGGTGTTCCCCACCATGATATTGCTGAAATATTGCTAAAAGCGGCGTAAATCCAAACTCACTCACTCCATAGGTGTCCATGGGAGGATAGGCTCCTACATAATTCTTGTTGACTGTTGTGTTGAAGAAATGAGGGAAGTATCCTTTTGAGAGCCCAAATGTCTTTAGAAATGATTTCAATGGCATGCTGAGAAAGTTCAAAGAATCTTGAAGGCCAATCGTCCCACTTTCATCATCAGTATCTGCTGGCCTTTGAGTACAATCTGTGGAGCAACCACAATGTGTTTGTTGCAATATTGTAACAGCAGATAGCAATCATATCCTCGATAATTGTGAGCTATGACCAATACTTCACCTTCGTCCTCATCCTCATCCAAGACATTAAAGGCTTCCTGTAAAGCCGAGTTTGGAGCATCCCTCTTCTTCTTCTTGTTTCGTTTCTGGTCAACAAGGGTTAGAAGCCACCCTCCTATGTCCTCCAAAGTGTTGTCTCCTCGAAATACTTTCGTTCTTGAAGGCCCCTCATCTTTTTTTCTCCAAGGACACCCCTCACACAGATTGGTAGATTTATCCCCCAAACACCTGCCACAACCATGCTGTACTACACACAAGTTAGGTACATGCACTCCCGTCTCCTGTTGACATTCAAAGTCATAAAATATAAACGTTTGTTTTTCATGGGCAGGATCTGCAGTGTTTGATGTAGTACCATGGTCTTCCTTTATGGGCGTAATGTAGCATAGGTGTTTTGGGGTTAGGGGCTCCTTACAGTTCTTACTAAGGCGCCGTTCAGTACAGGTATGTCCTCTTGATTGCAGCTGGTACTCCGATGTAGGGATTTACAAGTACTGGTTGGAATACCAGCTTTGCTGGTATACATCTCTTGAAGTCGCTGATAACAATAAGTTGTTGGAAACCACCTCTTGCAATCGAGACATGGAATGCCTCCCTTTTTACCTTTACCAGGACGTTTACATTGATGACATCTAAATTCCCTGGTACAGCGATGGTCTTCTTTCGTTATTGAAGCCCATGTTGCAATCTTCACAATATTAACTGTACCCGATCAAAGCTGCCATGGATGTAATCACATCATAGTGGCTATTGTGGTGGTAAAGGTGAATAATCTTAAGAGGGGTTTGCCACTGCACTCTTGTACAAAAGCTTATTGTAGACTTCTTGAGAATATATTTTCAGCTGGTATTCCGGTGCCAGGTAATCGCTGAAAACAGTCCAAGTATCCCTACAGGTGCATGACCCAGGCTCTATACAAATTTCACTAAACAGTCTAACTGCCTCCTGTTTTTTAACACAAGCCCTGTTGGTTCTTGTCAAGGCAGTTCTTCTTGTATCCCATGCTTTACAAATGGGATCCAGCCTTTGAAATGGTGCAGGTCTTTTAGCATAATGGAGAGCAACAGCTATTGCTCTCGCAAAGCATAAATCATCCTGGTTCTAAATTCTTACTATGCACTTTTTCTGTTCCAAAATTGTATCCAGGTTTTTGGGACTCTGCTTTGAATGATGGCATCAATTCTGGCATTGTCATTGCTTTGATGTACCTTTTCAACCATAGCCATAATATCTTCTCCATGCAAATCGTCCAAACGCTGAAATGGAATACGAATGGGCACATTTAATCCTGGATGGTGTAAGTCAAGTCCTATCATGCCGTTATCTTGCCCATTGACATAGAGCTTTAGTTCTTGAATTATATTATCAAACTGCTCCCGAAGTACCTGCGGTAAATCCTCGAGTCTCTGTTGTTGCAACTAGGCAGGGTTATTTGCACATTAAAATTTACGGCATTGGCTCTAAATCGTCGAGCCCTTTGACTGGTCACATGCCTTAAAAAACAAGGTGGAACAGCTCACCCTCCTTGCTGTTCGGGCTGTCGGTCCACATCATCCTTATGATGGATTAATGCCAGGTCCTCCTCAATTTCTTTCAAATGTTCAGACCGCCTCCGTGGTCTTGTGGTAGAGCGTCCACCTGGAGAGTGGATGGTCCGGGGTTCGATCCCCGGACGCGTCATACCAAAAAACGTTAAATGAAAGTACTTGTTGTTACCCTGTCTGGCGCTCGGCATTAAGGGGCTGAAACAAGGACTGGTCTGCTCAGAGTCAGTGTACTGTGTCTGAGTTGGGTATTTATGTTAAACTGCGGCATGGTATCTCAGTGAGCTAGCACTATAAATCAGCATCAGTCCGGACTAGTACAAGCAGACACACACGCAATATCATGTATACAGTGTAACGTAATATACAAAGGGCGCGTCGTAACACACACACACACACACACACACACACACACACACACACACACACACACATGCACGTCGCTATATAAGTGCAATCTTGGACGCGACGTTAAACCCCATTTCACCTCACCTCATCAAAATGTTTAAGTAGAGACATGTCGTCTTTAACTTACTGCTCTTCTTGATCAAAATGTTGCACCATGGATAACTCCTCTTTAACTTCTACCGAATGATTGCCTAAAAGTTCATCTTCTTCCTGTTCGAGTTGCTGTTCTAGTTTCTCAAGATGATCTAGAAGTTGGAATCTCCGTCGTCAAACCTTACAAGCGCCCGGGAATCAAGCTGGATGTGGATCAGAAGCAGCAGCTGTTAATCTGCTTTATCATCATGCCGGACTTTGTGTCTGAACTTTTGAACGTAGTGCCCTGCTACATGCAGAAGGATCACATGAACCAGTTTGGTTATTTTATGTGTCCAGAATGTAACCCAAACGGCCTGTCCGTATGGGAACCTATTCCTGTGTAACCTGTACTTGTGCATAATGTATATAATCTATGTATTATTTTACTAATTGTCGTGTTTCTTTATTATTCATATTTCTATAAAGGTGTATATATGACTAGCGTTTAGCATTAAAGATTAGGTACTTGAAATGGCTGGTCATACTCTTGTGTCCTGGGATACTATTATGTTCAAACCCCCATTTTGTCTAGTCGTTAGTGGATGTAGTGGAGCGGGCGTAACCACTTTTGTATACAACTTATTGCAAAGTTTTGATGGAGATTTTCCTTTGTGCTATAAAACCGGATGTCATAGTATGGGTGTTCAGCGAACGATCAAATATCGAATGTTTGTGCAAGTCACGATGTCGCTATATATTTCGTGCATAGTGTGGAAGAAGCGGAGGGATTCATTCAAAAAAATAGTTGGTTAGTCGTGGATGATTGTCTGGATGATATAAACTCTGAAGAGGAATTAGAACTTCTAAGGTGGTTTGTAAAGAAATCGAGTCATAGAAACGTGGCGTTGATATATTTACAACCAAATTTATTTAATAAAACACGTCATCACAGATCAATCAGTTTGAATTGTACAATAGTTCTCAGGTCGAAACATTAGTGCGTCAAGTATTTCCCACAAAAATACCATATATCCGAGATGCATATTATAAAGCAGCAAGAACACCATATACATATATTCTGCTAGATTTGACTACAACTGTACCGGATGAATTGAGGGTAAGAAGTAATATATTTGACGGATCGTGTGATATATACCTTCCCGTGGTATAAATAAGCGTGGAAACAAGTTGTACATACCATTTACTTCAAGCATGTCAGACAGGGAACAATGCGCGTAAGAAGATGAGTTGCTGTCATGACAACGGGTCAATCACGGACGATAGTGGCGATAGTAACGATCATAGCAGTAGCAGCGATAATTCTTCCAGTTCAGAAGATGAAATGAGTAGTAACGAGACTGACATTAGCGATGAATCTAGCTTTAATGATGATAATACTACTACTACCCATGTTGATTTTGATACCAAAGCAAGTGACCACGTGATAAAAAAGAAGTCCGGGAAATACAGCTCGCGCCTATAACCCCCACAGACTTAAGCTAGTCATTCCACCGTTGAAACCCTGGGAGTCATCATGAATAAAAGTAATGTTCAAAAGAAAGCAGATATTTTACATTTTGTATGTAGAACCACTCCCTGCGTCAGAAATAGTATACTTAGGCAGCTGCCCAAAGAGGTTATAGATGCCCTCAGTGAATTTTCTGTTAATATATTTAAGGGTAACCTCCTTATGACCGGCAGTCAGAGGGAAAAGCTGCTCAGGGACAGATCAAAATTACATCGCTTGAGTCGAAAGTCCGTAACGTTTTAAGAGAAAACAACGTATACTTCAGCAGAAAAGCGGATTTATTGGAGCCTTAGCTTCCGTGTTAGCACCTCTGGCTATTAAAATACTTACGGGAATCGTGTCGTGAGGTCCAAGGACTTTTCTAAACGTATGATATTTATTCCCTATTCTTTGTACGAGCGTTCGACTCAAACGGTGTTCTGAACAAGAATGCATTGTTAACCCAGTCTAGAAAAAAACAATTTACACGATATTCAGGATGTGTTGGGAGAATCCGATAAACGCTATGACCGTATATAAAAGTATAATGATTTGTCAGAAAAGGCGTTGAATATGCAACACATAGCCAGAGCACAGGAGAATGAATCGGGGAAAGCCGCGCCATTGCACGAAGCGTCTACACAAAACGGTCATTTGGACTTTAATGTGGTAACAGACACATTGCAGGCTTTACCAAAATCCTTTAGAAATACTGCTTTAACTATACTGAACAGAGTTACAAAACACCCTCGTTTAGGATGGGACCATATAGGTAGATTACCATTGGACGCACAACCGCTGGAAGGTCACAATGTTGTATATATAGTACGTGACTTATCGAGAACAAAGACAGAAGCTACCCCGCCTAGAGGATGGAACACTGTTTTAAGCTTACTAAAGGAAGAAGGGCTCAGTAGGGAAATGATTGGTAACAAAAAATAGGTGGAGAGAACTTGAAGGTGAAATTAAATACAAACCTAGCGACGACGATTAAGATACATTTACACCAAAATCGAAAAAGAATAAGCGTTCGAAAAACGCCTATAGTGGGAAGCAGCGTAATCTAAGTAAAAGCTGGTTTAAGCGCGTTTGTTACGATAAGAATAATATTGCTAGTTATGGCTCTGTAAGACCACTTATGGCTGCTATAAAGCGTGTGAAAAAAGTAATAAACCTAATACGAGTATGGTACAAGAGTGGCTAGAGGCTCAACAAACCTACACTTTACACAAGGATGTACATAAATCATTTCTTAGAGATACATAGAGATCTTCTATATGCACAGTAGATCAACTATGGCAAATGGACTTAACAATGATGACATCCGATGCTTCTGAAAATGACAGTTATCAATATATTCTCTGCGTTATAGATGTATTCAGTAAAATGGCATGGGTAGAACCCTTGAAACGTAAACAACCGTTACATGTGCTAAATGGGTTTAAACGCATATTAAAACGGTTAAGTCCGCGGACTCCCGAGAGCCTTCAAAGCGACAAAGGAAGTGAATTCAATAACAAACTGTTTAAATCCTTCGTGATTAATGAATTACATTCTTATTACACCAGTCAAGACCCTGACACAAAGTGTGCTGTAGTAGAACGATTTCAGTGAGCTTTGAAAAAACGTATGTGGCGTCTCTTTACTAGAAACGGTTCAAAGAGATTCATAGATATTCTACAGCATTTGTTGCGTGGTTACAACTCGAGTTACACGGGAGCTGTTTTATATAAGTAAAGTCGTTTTGGGTAGGCAGCCAGTTGTATATAAATTGGAGAATTATGCAGGAAACACATTAGATGGTACGTTTTACCGTCAGGAGTTACAACCAGTTCAACAACCGGACATTTACGAGATAGATTATCTCATTAAAATCAGATCTTAGTTCTCGCTATCGCTAAACAAAGATCTGAGGACATCCCATTAGGGGTCACGTCAGGCCGATCTTTCATCCAACCAAACAGAGCGTCGCTTACCAGATCATGAAAGTGACAGTTGGAATGTGTTTTTATCCCCCTGGCATATAATGCGGGGATATAGCGATCGGCCAGTCTGTCTGTTCGTCTGTCCGTCCGTCTGTCCTTCCGCAATCATTTCCTTTCCGGGTCAGAACTCGAAAACATATCAGTGTATTTTAACGAAACTTGGCAAATCTATCAGTCACATGCCTGGTGCCTTTTGCTATTTAGGAATTTAAGAAATTTTTATTTTTTCGTTTCCATGGCAACTAGTTGGAGTTAGGTTCCATAAGGGTGGTGTTCATTTGCGGAGCGTAACTCAAAAACCGTTAAATACCTTCTATCAAAACTTTGCTTGTCTACCAGGCACATCCCGAGCTGGTGCCTTTTGCTATTTAGGAATATATATATATTTTTTATTTTTTTACGTTTACATGGCAACAAGTTGGATTTAAGTTTTAATATAGGTTGGGTTCACTTATGGAGTATAACAAATAAACTGTTAAATATTTCCTTGCATGTCTATATATAAAGCACATACTGAACTGGTGCCATTTGATATTAATGAGTTTTAGCATTTCCATTGCAGCTATTTTGACATGGGCACTCGTGAAGAGCAACCTCCTCGTGGTGAGTGCTGGGTAGCGCTAATAGCTCTTCCCCCGTGTGGAACCGGGGTAGAATATTTCCACAGCCTCCCATTGCTGGTCGTATGAGGCGACCAAAGTGGGCAGCCCGTTTGCCGTGGGTTGCGTCCCTGTGTCGGCGGAGGACGGGAGTCTGGTAGTTGAGGGCACTGGTTCCAGGAACAGTGTTCCTTTGCCCAACACACTACTTCGACCCTTACTTCGCCTAGACGGGTGGTAAGATGGGCCCGGTCTTATCAATCGGCTGGTCACGCCAAGCCCTGTGCATAAAATTGTGTATGCACACACGTGATTTTTATAAATGTATTCTTTTGACTTGGTTGTGTATAACATGCGTGAATTCTCAAACCATTAATGTAACAATTTGCCTAGAGTCTTATGCCTGAAGGCGGTGGCTCATGGGCCAATCTGGTGATTTTGACCTCCAAATTCGGTATGTGTCCAATTTCTTGTCATGGGCCGAGCCAGCCTGGCATTTAATTTGGTATACAAATATTGCTATTTGCGTCATATTTACTGGAGTATAACATCCCTGTATCCCTGGTGTTTGCATCTTGGATATCCGTTGCACTAAAACACCGTTCTTTGTAACACTCCGTGGTGGGTGGGGAGCAGGGGTGCTGAACTACTTTATTTCATCATGTCTAACCAATACCCTGGTTCAAACCGATCAAAACGCAGACATGTGGATCTAGATGACACTGATCAAAATGATAAATTATCTCGTGGACTGGACTCCTGGGCACGATTTATTGTGATCGAGGCAGCTGATAAAGAACCCTTGAAGCTTAATCCTTTCGCTATTTCAAAAGCTGTTTCAGGAATATGCGGAGAGGTTAAAAATGTGACACGGCTTCGTAGTGGCGCTCTACTTGTTGAGTGTTCACGTAGACAACAATCTCTGAATCTGCTATCTTTAACTACGTTTGCTAATATTGAGGTTGCTGTCTCCGTGCACAAAACCTTGAATTCTTGCCGAGGCATTGTTCGAGACAGAGCTCGTTGCCTGTCGGACATGTCGGAGCAAGACATTACAGATGAATTGACAAGTCAAGGGGTAACTGCAGTTAAGCGCTTTACAATGAAATCTAGAGACGGTGGCACCATCCCGTCTAACACATATATGCTAACTTTTGCACTGTCCACCCTACCTACATCTATTAAAGCTGGTTATCTTAACATCGGAGTGGAGGTGTATGTCCCCAATCCACTCCGATGTTTCAAGTGCCAAAAGTTTGGACACGGATCAAAATCTTGTGTTCACTCTGTCGTCTGTCAACGCTGTGGTGACGGCCACGACAACACCGACTGTACAGCTGACATAAAATGTGTAAACTGCAAAGGTCAACATCTGGCTTCATCAAGATTATGTCCTGAATGGCAAAAGCAATCAAAAATCCTGAAACTCAAACATGAAAACAATATCTCGTTTTACGAAGCTAAGAAGCTTATTGAAAATCAATCTCCTCCAACTCCACTGACCAGAACCTATTCTGCTGCTACAGCTATCTCTACTCCTTCAACTCCTCCCACAGTATCAATTTCTATCCAGACTGATTTGACATGGATTACGTCAGATCAACCTGTTAGGATATCTTCTGTCATAACCTCCAATAGTTCTTCGACTCAAACAATAAGCTCATCTGAACCATTGACTGATGAATCTGATGTTGAGTCTGGTCCTAAAGAGCCAGAGGCTGCAGAACCAGCTACTATCAAATCTGCCGTTACTACTCTAACAAGGAAAGAAAGAAAAAAAATAAACAGAAAACAGACTACCATAAAATCCTCGTCTTCAGAGGTTCTTCTCCACAACTCCTTTGGTGCTCTGGACATGGATGTAACCCCATCGTCCCAGAGCAATAGTAGGAGTCCTTCTTCCTCACGTGCCCGTGAGAGATCCCCCATAGAACCACCATGACACATTGTCCTAAATTAATTCAGTGGAATTGCAGAGGACTTAGGAATAATTTTAATGAAGTTCAATTATTAGCACAAGACTATAAACCATCAGCTTTTAGTTTACAAGAGACCTATCTTAAGCATACTGATAAATTTGAATTGCGTCAGTACAATTCTTATCATTCTTTTTCACCTCCGGGTGATAAAGCCACTGGCGGTGCTTCCATTTTGGTGAGGCAGGGCATCATCCACAGTCCTGTTCATCTCAAATGTAACCTTCAGGCTGTTGCTGTCCGTCTTACTCTACAAATAACTTTAACACTTTGTTCCCTATATATTTCTCCATCCTCAAATTTGCAGCAGTCTGACCTTCAGGATTTATTTGACCAACTCCCTAAGCCCTGTATCATCATGGGTGATCTTAATGGGCATAACCCTCTATGGGGAAGTTCCTCTTCAAATAATAAAGGGAAAATCCTTGAGGATTTTATTGCTAACAATAATCTATGCATCTTCAACGACGGCTCGAAAACATATTTACATCCTGCAACAGGTACGTACACTGCATTAGATCTGTCAATCACAGATTCTAACTTATATAATGATTTTGAGTGGTCAGTCCATGATGACCTTTGTGGAAGTGATCATTTTCCGACAGTGCTTACAGCTATAAACCCAACTGATGATCCACCTATAACAAGATGGAATTTTTCTAAGGCAAATTGGCCGTTATTTCAGAATATATGTACTGACAAATTGCAACATGAACTTTTTATGGATGTACATGACCCGATTCAGTTGTTTTCCGATCAACTGAAAGGTATAGCTGATGAAACTATTCCTAAGTCCTCTGTGAATCCACATATTCGTAAACCATGGTTTACTTATGAATGCAAACAAGCTAGGAAGCGTAGGAAGAAGGCCGAGAAATACTTTCGACGCCATCCTACTGTCCATAATTTGAATAATGTAAAAATTAATTATGCCAAGGCTCGCCGAATTTTTAAACTCAATAAACGACAGACCTGGAAGGATTATGTTTCCAAAATAAATTCTCGCACGCCTATGTCAAAGGTGTGGAACATGATCCAAAAAATTAAAGGCAAAGGTTCCAAATCAAGTATTCATCATCTCAAAGATGACAATAATTTATTGACAGACAAGTCAGATATTGCAAACAAACTGGGCGAAACTTTAGCCAAACATTCTTCTTCGTCAAATTATAATCCAAAGTTTCAGAAGTTTCAACAACAGCAAGAAAAGAAAAAAATCAATTTTATTTCTGACAATGGCGAAGATTATAACGAAGTATTTTCACTACATGAGCTACATACTGCTTTAGCACAAGCTCATGATACTGCAACTGGTGCTGATGATATCCATTATCAGCTTCTAAAACACTTGCCTGAATCTTGTCTTACAACACTCCTGAATATTTTTGATGATATTTGGACAACGGGACATTTTCCTCCTTCGTGGAGAAATGCCATCGTTGTACCCATACCAAAGCCTGGCAGGGATCATACAGATCCATCCAATTACCGACCTATTTCATTAACTAGCTGTGTTTGTAAAACCATGGAGCGCATGGTGAATAATCGCTTAGTTTGGTTTTTAGAAACCAACAATTTAATCAGTGATATCCAATGCGGTTTTCGTAAAAACCGAAGTACAATTGATCATTTGGTTCGTTTAGAATCATTCATTAAAAATGCTTTTATAAACAAACAACATGCTGTATCTATCTTTTTCGATCTTGAAAAAGCTTACGATACCACTTGGAAGCATGGTATTTTAAAAGATTTACATGACTTTGGTTTAAGAGGCCGCTTGCCTCAATTTGTATCACAATTTTTAACGGACAGACAATTTCAAGTTCGTGTTGGATCAACCCTGTCTGATCATTACAATCAGGATCAGGGGGTTCCACAAGGCAGTATTTTGTCTGTTACCTTGTTTAGCATCAAAATAAATAGTTTATCTAAAGTATTAAATGACTCAATCGATGGGTCATTGTTTGTGGATGATTTTAATATTTCATGTCGTGGTAAAAATATGCGTACAATTGAAAGACAGTTACAGTTGTGTCTTAATAAAATTCAAAAATGGTGTCTTGAGAATGGATTTAAGTTCTCACAGACAAAGACAAATTGTATACATTTCTGTCGGAAATATAAAACTCATAAAGACCCAGAGCTCTCTTTAGATGGTACTCCAATTAAGGTTGTAAAAGAGGCCAAATTTCTGGGATTGATTTTCGACCACCATTTGACGTTTTTGCCACATATTAAATATTTAAAGACTAAATGCCTGAAGGCCCTCGATTTGTTGAAAGTCGTATCGAATTCTAAGTGGGGAGGGGATCAGACAACCCTCCTTCACCTTTATAGATCATTAATCCGCTCTAAATTAGACTATGGCTCCATTGTGTATGCTGGAGCTTGCAAGAGTAATTTAAAAAAGTTAGATTCAATCCACCATCAGGGACTTAGACTGTGCCTCGGTGCTTTTAGAACTTCTCCTGTTGACAGTCTCTATGTCGAGGCTGATGAACCCTCTTTGAAACTACGCCGTATTAAATTATCCCTTCAATATATCACAAAATTACACTCTAACCCTTCTAATCCTGCATATGCCTCCGTTTTTCATCCTCAATATGAAGAACTGTTTCTGAGGAAACCAAAGCTGGTTCCCCCACTTGGAATTCGGATTAAATCAAATGTTATTGCTGCCCATATAGATTTAGATCTAATCTCTCCTTACCGCCTTTTGTCTTCTCCTCCCTGGCAGTTGGTGAGGCCAGAAGTAGACATTTCCCTCACACGTTTTATAAAATCTGAGACCAATCCACTCATATATCAACAAGCATATTTACAGTTAAGAAATAAATACGACACTCACCGTTCAATCTTTACTGATGGATCCAAGGATGGTGGCCAAGTAGCATCTGCCACCGTCATTGGATCAAAACATTTATCGTCCAGAATACCAGATAATAGCTCTATATTCACTGCTGAGGCCAATGCTATCCTTACAGCCTTGGGATACATTCAAAAACAATCTGTATATAAACGATTTATAATCTTTTCTGATTCTTTATCTTGTCTTCAGGCACTATAAAAAGTCTCTTCAAGTCATCCAATCATTTTAAACATTTTAGAACTTTATAATGATCTTTCAACTGGCCAATACGACATCGTCTTTTGTTGGTTGCCCAGTCATGTGGGCATAAAAGGCAACACAATGGCTGATGCTGCAGCTAAAGCAGCCCTCAACAAATCTGTGACACCACTTCTAATTCCATACAGTGATTATAAACCTGTGATCAGATGTTACATCAGAGATCTTATGCAAATGAAGTGGGACACCCAAGTAGGTATCAATAAATTACATCAAATTAAGCCAACTCTCGGTTACACCTACTTGGGGTGTCAGTCCAGATTTGAAGAGGTCATTTTACGACGATGTCGTATTGGCCATTCAAGATATACACACGAATATCTATTAAAAGGTGAGGATCCTCCGTTTTGTATCCCTTGTGATGAGAGAATCACAGTCAAGCATGTCCTGCTTGACTGTATTGATTTTTCCATTACAAGGGATAAGTATTTCAAAGTTTCGTCCATCAAGGATCTTTTTAGTATCAGTGCTCATTTACTCATCGGTTTTTTAAAAGAAATAGAATTAATAGATAAATTTTGATTATAATATGCATAGTTTATAGAAAGTGATTTTAATTTGGTGAATTGAATTCATGACTTGAATTGTTAGTGGCTGTATCTTCACAGGGGGTTGAAGTATCGTAAAACAATTGTCCCCCTGGGAAGGTACGTAAGTCCGGTATCATTCACAGTATCTTTTCATTTTGCTGTGATTTTAATCGTAGCATTTTTGTTGATTTTAATTGTTTGGCTAATCTTTCTGATCATCGCCAGTAGCCCGAGGGATGGTGTAAATCCTGCTGGGGACCATGTAGGTAGCAGAAGTACCGTAAGTCCCCATGGTCCCTAGTATGGTGGCCTAGCTTTGGTTGCTGGCGATCTACAGCCCGAGTTTATAATGTGTCGTCTGATTTAATTTGATCGTTTTATTGCTCTAAAATTAGTTTTTAAAATTATAATCTGTGATATATTGCTAATTGTTATACTGTCCTTCGGCGACAGGTTTATATATATAATAGAAATGTTTACCTTGTTCAAGTCACGATATGGCTGAAATAGTGCCGATGTGACTTTAAATATTAACTCACTCACTCACTCACTATTTTGACATGGGCTAAGAGAAATGTTGGGTCAGTTACCTGGTTTGGGACCATAACGTGTTAAAATGGGCGGGGGATATAGATGACTTCGTTGACTATACGCTTGTTTAGTTATTGTTTCTTGTAATTTGTCATTTGTTTGTTTTAAAAAATCCCACAGAAACACACTTGTTTTACTTTCCATTGCATATGGATGCGACCATGGTGTCTGTTGTGGGTGAAAAATGTATGCTTAATCAAGAACATTCAACTTTTGACTCATTAGATACAGAATTGCACATTTACTTGTGATTACTTTACAGACAGCTGCCGTTGGGGGGTGGGGTGGGGTTGGGGGGCGGGGGGGGGGGGGGGGGGGGGGGGGGGGGCATATGTCATCTTTCTGATGACTCTTGTCTAATCGAGAATACGTCAAAATATGTTTCGAAGTGTAGTCGCCAGTTTGAAACTAGTGTCGTAAAGCTCGAGAAAGCTGCCTTCTGATTGGCCAATGTCGATTTCTTGTCAGTCATTTCATTGGTCGGTCAAAATTCGCGAAAGGTCGTTCTGACGTGACCCGTAATGGGATGTCCTCAGATCTTTGTTTAGCGGTAGCGAAATCTAAGATCTGATTTTGATGAGATTGCAAGATAGATAACATACTGTCAAGAAGAATTAATCCCGAAACGGGTGTGGCCGAAACATACGTTTCTTGGAAAGGATACCCTAAGATATTTAATCAGTGGTTACCGGAAAATAACATAACAGATGTCTAATAATTAGAACTGTTGGGTATCAACCGTACGCAAGAGTGCGGTGGTATTTGCTGTACAGATTATTGCGATATTTACGGTACTTATAAGCTGCTTAGTTAAACTTATGTTCTTCAAAGTCGAAAAGGATTCCCCCACGCCACAGCTGTGGATAGCTCTCCTGTCGAGCTGTTTGGGTTATTTATTACCTAATCCCACAATCACCCCTGTTCCAAGCCACGTTGCTAGTTCTGATTCGGACAGTCACGACGGGGTCTAGTCATAACGAATTTTACGCAACACTACCTAGCGATACTTCCATGGACAACAGACCCAGCAATAAAGCCAACAGATATACAACTGATCTACCCTATCCCATACAATTCAACAGAAAGGAATGGGAAGGTTGTGTAAGTCAAGTTCACATTCCCGTTACATGGCAAAACGTGAGACACCCTTTCAATTCCTAACAAATTACTTTTGTAGGTAAATCCATGTCCAAAATTGTGGCCGGTAGAAAAGACAGCGAAGTCGAAATATTCTCGCATTCCACGGCGACAGACATTGATTATGGGCACTACATGGGTAATCAGTTGGTTGCCGCCGTGAATCGCTCTCTTCAGAAAGCCATTGCAACAGATCTACAATTACTCAATTCTAGTAGTTCGACAGACTTTTATCACTACCTGGCCGATTGGGAGTTTCTGGTGATTAAAAATAACACAGTGATTTTGAATTTCCACCCATCCCAAACAACGATGTAGACAAATTTAAACATGTTAGACTTAATGGAGTGCTTATAACATTACATCTGTATCAGCTCGTCTGTTTATTTATTACAGCAACTGATGAAAAAAATACCATTTATATACACACGACCGATATATTCAATAAAAGATCACACCTTTCACAACTTATAAATTTACACTGACTTGATAGAAGATCAAATTGTGGGTCACGTACTTGCGCCATAACTAACCCATGTTCCTATCAGCAAAACTATGTTGGATGATTTTGTATACGTAAAAGATTACAACCCTGTGCAATTCGTTCCTTTACGCTACGATAATATTCGGAATATTACAATACATATAAGAGATGACGCAGGTGAACCCGTATCATTTCAAAGCGGTAGATCGGTGGTGATATTACAAAAGAAACGAGCATAATGTTAAGTCAACATCGTAGACGAAGGCGCTCTAGGATACAGATAGGTGGGGACATACCAGTGTATAGAGGCCGATACTACCAAGGAGGGGGTGGTTTGGGTAATATTTTAGGAGCATTGGGGAGAGTGGCCCTTGCCATGCTGTAATCGAAACGTGAAGATCCGGGGTAGAATAGGTCTTCAGCAACCCATACTTGCCGTAAAAGCCGACTATGCTTATCGTAAAAGGCGACTAATGGGATCGGGTGGTTAATGCATGTCATCGATCCCAATTGCGTGGATCGATGTTCATGATGTAAATCACTGGACTGTCTTGTCCAGACTCGATTATTTACAGACCGCCGTCATATAGCTGGGATATTGCTGAATGCGGTGTAAAACAACAAACCAAACCAAAAAAACAACATGCTGAAACCGATAGGTAGACATGCTCTGAAAACATGAGCTAGAAAATTATCTCAAGTGATCCAGGATGTGGTAGAAGATGGTGTTAGCCCCAAAAGAAGTTTAAAAAGGCGAGCAGGGATGTTTTGTCAGAAAGTGCTCAAACTGCCGAGAGAGCAATACAACCTACTCCATGAAAGAGAAAACGAAAGACCAAGAGGCCCTAGAGACTATGATTCGTTCAGAGGCCTACGAATGTACCAAGTCGGAAGTAGATTTATTTTCTGTGCCGGGAGCCGTCACGTCCATGACAGTCAGTGGTTACGATGTAGGTGATGGCCCCATCCGATTCGATATACAAAACCCTGTTAACAGTTACATAGATTTAGCGCGCCATGTTATTTACGAGGGACCTTAAAATAACTAAGGCTGACAGTTCGGATACACACGAAAGAGCCCTGGATCCAATAACGCATCACCCCCAGAATGTGTATTTTACACAGTTTATTCTGCGAAGTAAGAGTTCATATGGGTCAAAACCAAGTTGAAATAACGCCGTCTCTAAGAACCTACCCGGACAGATCTTACATTGAAAACTTACTCTCTTACAATAAAGACTCAATGGGCAGTTTCATGAAATGCGAAGGGTGGTATACCGAGACAGCTAATAAAATGAACGATGTGAACATGACACAGGAGAGATGTAACTCTGGCATGAAACAACGATGGCATCTAACAGTACCTACAAATGATGTGGAATTAGTAGGGCGGCTCCACTGCGATATATGTTTACAACCAAGATATTTGATAGATGGTGTCCCCATAAAATTAGAGCTTGTGAGGAGTTCGAATGCGCTTTGGTTAATGCACCAGGAGGATGGTCGAGCCTGTAGAGAAGAAATATCACGGGCCGAAGTTTACGTCAGACAAGTTGAAATATCACCAGAAATTCGCGAATTACATATACTCACAGGCAATAGAAACGCAAGTGTTTTTAAGCAAATAGGTAACAAACACGGAACCAAAAATTGATACGAGTTTTAGCATGTAGTGAAGCCTTATGGTGTTATCAATATTTTTGGTTGCATTTTGGAAGCCCCGAGTGAAAACGCAACATAAAAAACGAACCGCCATAACGCACCATTTCAATGAATATGTGGGTATCATGCACCCATTTCTCGCGAAATCGAAAATGCACGAACTGTCACGAACTGTAGTGGGTATAAAACTGTGGCCGATTCTTGGACCTACCACTCCTTGGTCAACAATGCCACGCCTAACTCAAATTCAGAGAAACCAGGCCATCGGACGTTTGGAAGCTGGAGAGTCTGTCCAAGATGTTGTCCGTCATTTCAACGTCAACATAACCACAATTTACTGTCTCCTGTATCGATACAATGCTACACAGACCACAGATGACCTTCCTCGGAGCGGTCGTCCTAGGGTCACCACACCGCGACAAGATCGGCAGATTACCCGTCAACACCAGCAACATCCGTTCCTTACTGCAAGTGAAAGTGCTCGACAGACCATAAGAACATATAATCGACACATTAGCCGGGACACTGCGATTCGACGTCTCCGTTCCAACAACTTCAGATGTCGCCGACCAGCACGTCGTCCAGTTCTCCAACCACGGCATTGACAAGCACGACTTCAGTGGGAACAGGGTCATCGCAATTGGCGTCATCGTGAGTGGAGGCGTGTCATCTTCTCTGATGAAAGTCGCTTTTGTGTCTCCCATGCAAACGTAAGAGTCAGAATTTGGCGGCGTCGAGGTGATCGTTTCGTTGACAGAAACGTTGTGGAAAGGGATCCATGGGGTGGACCTAGCGTCATGATATGGGCAGGAATTGGACCTAATGCGAGACTTGGACCCATGTGCTTTCTGAATGTTGGTCAAGGTCGGGGACACGGCTCACTGCTCAGCGGCATATCGACCAAGTGTTCCATTTTTGCACAACATCAACAACACATTTTCCAGCAGGACAACACTCGTCCCCATGTTGCCAGATCTACCATGGCCTTTCTGCAACAACACAATGTCCGTGTTCTACCGTGGCAAGCCCTCAGCCCTGATATGAACCCCATCGAACACTTGTGGGATGAGGTTCAAAGGCGTCTGCACAATGTGCGCCCAGTCCTTACAACTCCCGATGAACTACGCACAGCTGCTCTGGATGTGTGCAGGAGGATCCCTAGGGCCTTCACAAATCGTCTGATCCACTCAATGTGCAGGAGATGTGTGGCAGTCATCAATGCTAATGGTGGTCACACCAGGTATTGACTGACATTTTGAGTATTGACCCGAAACTGTGTAAGCCCTTAACATTTGAAAAAAACAATTATGTCATCTGCCTTTTAATCCATTAAACTGTCTTCAGTCAAATCTTTGTCAATCCTGCCCTATTAGTATTTCTTGTCTTTACTGTTGAAAATAAATAACATGTATACTGCATACTCGACTTGCGTTTCTTTTTTGTGTGAGTATATAAAGGCACTGCAGAAAGGCACTACCGTTACATACCCGATTAGCCGCGTTAAGATAACAGCGCACGACATATCACCCGGTAATAGACAGATTACCGCAGCGAGCATTAAGTAGCTGGTGATTTGCCGAAGCGAATGGTGATTGGACTCGTAGAAAACAGCGCATTCGCCGGTACAGCTAGCAAGAACCCGTATAATTTTGTCAATTTTTATCTGACTTCCTTGCAAGTGAAACTAAACGGTCAGCATGTTCACGGCAAAACACTAGAACTACGGCGCTAACAGCCGTAGACTTTACGAAACCTACTTGGAATTCCGTAACTAGGGTGGGTTATAGCGAAATGCAGGACACAGCATAATACCAGAGCAGTTTAAAGGTGGATTTGCGCTGTATGTTATCGACTTTTCTCACGATTTGGGAGCCGACGAAGGTCACAGTTATTTGAAACAAAGTGGAAAGGTTGCAATTGAGATATTCTTTTCTGAACCCTTAGCGCAGCCACGGACTCTAGTATGTTATCAAGAATACGATAATGTCATAGCAATAGATTCATTCAGGAACGTTATAATGACATAGCTATGTTATATACATCTGATATCAACGAATTTGTGAAGAATGACATGGTTCTTAACAAGGTGTATAAGGGCATGCTACCTAGGGATTACTTGCTAGAAACACATCTTCAAGACTACCAGTCGCTTACATAGTGAACACAGACAACAGCAGTCATTGCGGATTACATTGGCTGGCCTATTACATACCAAGAGCTGGTGTTGTTGAATGTTTCGATTCCTTTTCCTTAGATAATGCTCACCTTTACGAAGAGTTAAAAATGTTCAAGGATTTGTATGCCTATAAAATGTATAGGTATTCGAATAGGCGAATCCAGTGTTACACCAGCACCACGTGCGGATTCTTTTGTCTGTATTATTTGTATCATAGATATAGACATAACAGTATGAAAACTGTTCTTAAACGTTTTCATGCCGATTGTACAATGATTGATGCTATTGTAACATCTTGGTAATGGAATAAAAAACGTTGAACTTGTTTTATTATTTGTTATTTTGATCGTAATGAACAAATGACACACCAGAAATACGACAATGTCATAAACAACGATAACAGTACTTACCTATTGATGAGGGGCGGTCAGGTAGCCTAGTTGTTAAAGCGTTCGCTCGTCACGCCGAAGACCCGGGTTCGATTCCCGACAGGGGCTACAATGTGTGACGCCCATTTCTGGTGTCCCCCGCCGTAATATTGCTGGAATATTGCTAAAAGCAGCGTAAAACCATACTCACTGACTCACAGGACATCTACGTCTCCCATTTCTAGGCAACTTCCTTCTGTTGCGCCCATTAGGATGAGGATAGACATCCATGTCCTCCAAGGTTTGAAACCCATTATAAAATTGAATAGGGTCACGGTGACCCTTCGACACACGATCAGAATTTCTGGAGTTGTCAACTCTTTTGCTGGCATTTGTCCTATTAGGTGATGGATTTGGTGCCGATGCCAATGATGGTGCCGGTGCTGCTGCCATAGGTGGTGATAAAGATGCAGATGCATCTTCTGTTTGAGAAGAAGAACTTGACTGTGCCAAAGAAATGTTGTCGTAGTAACATCCGTCTGGCATTCAACAGAGGTAAATGATTTAGAACCTTTAGGAGGCGTACCGGTGAAAACTGCAGAATATGACACAGCTGCAGTGGGGGTAGTTGACGACATTACTAAACGTTTTGCATCTGAAAAAGAAATATTCTTGTCATGCTTCATTTTTACTATCTGGTGTTGAAGTTGCCAGACAGGACATGATTTGGAAGATGCAACGTGATCACCGGAGCAGTGTGCACATTTGGGATTGTTAGAGCAGTCTAATGTGTCATGAGCAGGTTCTCCACATCGATGGCATTTCTTTTTGTTTCTACATGATGGGGCACCATGCCCAAACTGTTGACATGAGTAACACCGGAGTGGATTCGCTATGTACTTATCCACACCAATATTACAGTTACCTGTTTTAGAATGTGGTGGAACTGGAAGAGATAAGATGAAAAGGTACGTGTTCAACTTTTCAATTTGACCATTCTGCCTCTTTCTAAAACGTTTTAAACCTGTAACACCCTGGTCTTTCAGTTCAGAAGTTATGTCATCTTCAGACATGTCTGAAAGACAACGTTCACGATCCCCGACAATACCTTCTGAACTGTTGAGCGATTTGTGCGGGGAGACAGTGACTGGCACAGAAACGACATGTTTAACAGCCAACAGCGTAGCTAATTGTGATGCAGATTTACATTCGATCAAGATACAGCCAGAACGTATCCTTTTCATTGTCACAACAGCGATACCATAAATTGCTTTAGAAAGAGCAAATGGATTTATTTTCAAAGGGCCATCATCATCTGTTTTGGTGGAATCATGGTATGTTTATAGTGTTTCGCCATCCCAGGTCCCAGGTATACTCAAGCAGAAATACTAATGCAAGACCAATAGATCCACCAGATTGGTCCATGAGCCACCGCCTTCTGGACATTTTTTTACTCTAGGCAATAATTTTTATTCATTAACAGTCGACAGGTACTGAAATACAATATAGCAGTTTGACCAAGACCAAAAATATAAACAATCGAACATAACAACTTTGTGCAAAATGAAATAGAATGCACAGGGCTTTGCATGACCAGCCGATTGATAGAATCAGGCCCATTCTACCACCCGGCAAGGTGAAGTCAGGGCCAAAGTGGTGTATTGGGCAATGGAACGCTATTCCCAGAACCAGTGCCCTCAACCACGAGACTACCTTCCTCCACCGACACAGGGTGCTGTGGACAAATTCTACCCCAGGTCCACACAGAGGCTAGGAAGAGGTATTAGCGTTACCCAGCACTCACCACGGGGAGGTTGCTATTCACGAGTGCCACTTGCTTGGACGGAGGGTTCGAACTCAAAAGCAATCATCACAGACAGTGGCAGTATGTTATGTACCTTTGCCAAACTCAAAATACAGGACAGTATCCCTAACGGTAGACAAGTCCCCAACCCCAAACCGAAAACGGTTCATGCTGTAGTTCCGGTTCGCCTAAATACGAGTTATTTAGAATTGAAATAATTGCTTCCCCGTCAACATTGCAAGTTATATTATAGACATGAACCGAGGAAAAATGAAAAATGCATTAGCACATATTTAATATCCTAATGATCAGCAATGCAATGTATACACAAGCACGATCAAATATGGGACCTAGTGACATTAACCACGCATTGATTTCTGTAGAAAGTCTGTGTTTTCCATTTAGACTGGTCGGCACGATCATATTGTTCATTTGTAAGCTGCGACATTTAAGGTGCATTGTTCTCTCATCCCGTTTTCAAGTATATTTAAGTATCTTCAAGTTGAATGAATATCCAGTGAGGCACAACGCAGGGGAAGTTATCATCATGTCAACCGTTCAGGACCGTTGGATCCAAATCACCTTCTTTGTTCTGATATATTGTAATGAATACCTGGTGTCTGTTCGGGCTCAAGGTAAGTCGGTTCATGCTGAACGTCCAGCTAGATTATCTGATGTACCTGTTAACGCAAGTCTATAGTGCATTTCATGTCCATCAGCAGGGATTAGGAATTGTATTAATTTTAATTTTTTATGTTGCCATGGCAACAAGTTGGTTCCATAGGTTAGAATTCGATTCCGGAGCATAACTCAAAACTCATTCAATACTTTCTAACAAAACTGTGTATGTTTACCAGACACATACATAGCCTTTTGCTATTTAGGAATTCTATAAATTTATATTTTTTTACTTTTCTATGGCAACAAATTGTACTAAGGTTCTATAAGGGTGGTGTTCGTTTCCGGAGCGTAACTCAAAAGCCGGTAAATACTGTCTTACAAAACTCTGCATGTCTGCAAGCCACATACTGAACTGGTGCCTTTAGATATTTACATTTTTTTTACGTTTCCATGGCAACAAGTTGGACTATGAAAACAGTAAGGGTAGGGTTTGATTCCGGATGAAACTTTCCACATCTATTAGACACATGCTGAATTGTTGCCTTTTGCTATTTATGAATTTTAGAAATTTATATTACTGGGCATTATTTAGAGTTTATGTTAACTACTATATGAAGAAACAAACTTCGAATGTGCCCCATGGCGTGGGATAGTGACAACGCTGTTTTCTTGTTCAGTCCAGATAGAGAAGTTGCAGTTTTTTGTCAATTATAAACTGATGGACTGATATTCATCATAACATTGTTGTTCATCATTTTATTTGCACAGATAACAATAACAATAGTAATAAAGTAATTAACAAAGCATCTGATAGAGAGTCGTTTGGCTAATATTGACAAAATACATTTGCACTAGTGCAGTCACGGATAACGCGCATATTCATGCATACCAGCGGAAAAACGTAACTGTCCTTCATATAACGTTGTGGAAATGTTATGTACAGTAATGTTATGCTGCCTCAAAAAGTGCGGGCATTTTCCCGCTTATCGTAAAGTCCCAACATCTTCATAAAGGGTAGAACAAGATCTCGAACGATGTTGGTTGGTTGGTGGTTCATGTCATGAGCATCAATCCAAGCAATTGGGATCGATGACACGCATCAACCAAGTCAGCGAGCCTGACCACCCGATCCCGCAAGGCGCCTCTTACTGCAAGCATAGTCCTCTTTAACAGCAAGCATGGTTTGCTGAAGACCTATTCTACCCCGGATCTTCGTGGGTCTCGAACAGTGTCGTCCTGGTAGGGTACAATTATGTTCTCCCATGATTTTTTATGCCAACCATACACTTACACTTCAGCCAACAAACTGAGTGGCGCAAGTGTCACTAAAACGTTCTCCTGAACACATGTTGACCCTTGCATGATCATAGGAGCTGTCCAGATGAAACCCGGAATCCTGTCTACACCAAGCTAGGTTTTGACGTGGAAGCGAACGTGGGCGTATCGCTGGACGTCCTGGCGTATTTTGTGCTCGCTCGAACGTTTGCGAACAGCTTTGCCTTTCTTTGGTCTCAATCCAGGAATTGACCGAGCCGTTAGTGTTTTGGTATCGATTCCGTAGATGCAACAACCGAATATTGTTTTCTTGTTGATGCGGTTTAACGTCGCGTCCAAGATTGTTGCACTAATATAGCGACGAGCATATACGTGTGTGTGTGGCTGCGTGTGCTACATTGTTGTCCGGACTGATGCCGATTTTTTTAATGTCAGCCCATTACGATACCATGCCACAGATTAACATGAATACCACACTCAGACACAGTATACCGACTCAGAGCCGACCAGGCCTTGTTTTAATTCCTTAATTCCAAGCGCCTAACAAGGGTAACAACAAGTTTTTTAACGTCTTTTTGTATTACGCGGCCGGGTATCGAACCTCAGAACGTTCTCCAGGCGCACGCTCTGCCACTAGGCCACAGAGGCTGTGTTGCTCTGCTGGAGCGTCTCCAAAGAGATAATATTGTGTTTCGATTGTCATTAAATCTCTTGAAACTTCGTTTTGTACCATTCCTGTTTGCAGCATACCCAAGGCGCGTAGACGTTGTTCTTAAGCACGTCGTTTCATTACGTATGCATTGTTTATGATTAAACAAAGGGATTTTATGAGCACCTGAATGCTAAACAATCATTGTGTGCTGTTCCAAAAAGGAGTATCAACAAACACGCAACCATCCAAATTGTACATGACCTTAAACTCGATGTTTATATAAATATGTATTGAAAATTCATCATTTAATTCAGAACAAAAATATTTTTTATTGAACTTTATGTGAAGCACAGTTACCGTTTTCCGTTATTATAATCTTATCAACCGCATTTGAGTATTCGATTAAGAAAGACTTTGAAAACCTGAGGTGAAATGTGACCTATTTGTCTGTTGAAGAGAGCTGTCTGAACATGTCATGCCTGTCATATGCTGTCAACATTCTGATAGATGGTTTGAATTGGACGTCAGTGGCAGTAATCAATGACAACAAGTCGAACGAAGGTACGGGGTAGGATGTTAAGTGTTCGGAGATAAATGTCAACTAATACATACACCTACATTACATTCACAATTATTATTGGGGCGGTCGGGTAGCCTAGTGGTTAAAGCGTTCGCTCGTCACGCCGAAGACCCGGGTTCGATTTCCGACATGGGTACAATGTGTGAAGCCCATTTCTGGTGTCCCCCGCCGTGATATTGCTGGAATATTGCTAAAAGCGGCGTAAAACCATACTCACTCACTCACAATTATTATTGCTGAAATGACATGCTTGTAACATATCATGCAACTCAAGTAAACACACATTCTGGTAGGAATCATTATATTATAGATATTAAAACCACAAAAAATGTATTTCTATGTATGCAACTCGAATCAAAATCTTGAGAATGAGAGGTGTTTATAATATACATGTGCCTCCCGTGAAAACGTGTTAATCGTTTAGAGGAACGTTCCAGGGATCCATATACAACATCGCTCAGTAATCGTGATTCTCTTGCTCTTGATCTTGATTTAAATTAATGTAAAGAACTATTTATTCCAGAAATTCAGCTTACTAGCACCATAAAGCAACAAGTATACAACATAGGTGAAGTAGACAGTCGTGTAATGATCACTGACATCCACAATTTGCTGTTTCCTGATGTCAATGTCATCATTGCCATAAAGCAAACATCAACTCTGCAACTTCTGTCTAAGGTGAGGCTATCATATGACCTTAAATAATAAATACACACGTTTCCTCTCTTTCATCTCTGGCAGTTGTTAGCATGGATCCACAAACTGTTAACACGTTTAAACAAGGTGTGATGGGATGTCTCTGAATCCAACAGTCCTTTGTCTGAAAATGAACTTCTACATGATATGAGAATAATATGAGAATAACATATGCGAATAATCCATTCCAGCTTAATTCCAAAGCTTAATTATTATCCAGATATAGGGAGATATATTGATAGGTCCAGCAAACGTACCACCAACCTCCTCAAAAAACTAAAAACAACCCTGTCGACAATCAGGCAAGGCCTAATAACTTACTGACAGAGAATATATGAGACAATTGGAGCTCATCACATTTGGATGTTGAAAAACTTCAAAACAGTTGAGATTATGAAATCTCAGACAAGTGAGTGAGTGAGTATGGTTTTACGCCGCTTTGAGCAATATTCCAGCGGGGGACACAACAAATGGGCTTCACACATTGTACCCATGTCGGGAATCGAACCCGGGTCTTCGGCGTGACGAGCGAACGCTCTAACCACTAGGCTACCCGACCGCCCCAAATCTCAGACAAGGAAAGAAGTTTAAAAGTTATATAAACCCCCTCTTTTCCCACCTTTATACTCATCACTGTCATTATGAGCTGGAAGAGAAATAAAAAAATGTTCAGCCACAGTTTCGGATATGAAGATTACACACTTTCTTCTTGTATTTAACGATGTCAAGCACCTACTGGAACTTATTATGTCCTTCACAGATTGAAAAGTTTACAATGGATTTCAATGGTCTGTACATGATAACGTTTGACGAGTGATTACTTTTGGCTACTCTCCTAAAAGCTGTGAAAACGTATGATGACATACCTTCATTACGGCGTAGGTCGTCCTCTTAGGAAATATTACGTGTTGAAAAATTTAAACCTTAAAATTTCAGAAATGTACCAGATCCTATTCTGTTGTTTTCGGGTCAACTCAATACAAATGCAAACCAAACGAATTCCTAAGTACTAGTCAAATCTACATATTCATAAGCCATGGTTTAATAATGAATGCAAACAAGCAAGAAAGCGGGAAAATATTTCCAGCAACATCCCCTACAGTTCATGATGTGAATAACATTATAATTGCCAGTACCAAGGCATGATGTGCTTATACACAGGATAAGTGCCAATCCCGAAGGAACTATGTCTCCAAAACGACTACACGCACACCCATGTCCCAGGTGTGGAACATGGTTTAAAATCTGCTGTAAACCATCTTCAAGAAGGTGACAAATTTCTAGCTGATAAAACTGACGTTGCAAATAAACTTCTTCAAATTATGATACTGAGTTTCAGAGATCAACAACTTAAAAAGGAAAAGTTAGTTTTGATTCTGATAACGATGAAGATTATAAAGTATGATTAGAATCCTATGTCAGATGTGATGTACAAATTAAACAACACGTAGTATTAATTGTCTTTGATCATGGCGTATATTTTAACTCACTCATGTAACCAGCATGCTAGTTTTAAAATAAAAATCTGTGATACTCTAGTTAATTTACTGTCCTTCGATGACAGGTTTATATTTGATTTACATATATGTATTAAAAATGTCTAACTTCCCGTCACGATATGGCTGAAATATTGCCGATGTGACGTAAAGCATTAACTCACTCACTCACTCACTCATGTAACCATAGTGAGTGAGTGAGTGAGTTAATATTTAACGTCACATCGGCAGTATTGCAGCCATATCGTGACGAGTGAGTCATGTAACCATAACAAAAGTCTATGGCAAAAGCAGAATTCATTCATTGTACGATTCCGACTGTCATAAGTGTGCATTTATGAGTGAGTGAGTTAAAAGGTACGTACATATTTCAGCTATATCGTGAAGATATACATTAATGATAAATATATTTATTAGACTCATAAAAACCTGCCATCGAAGTACAGTACAATAACAAGGTTATCACAGATTTTATTGAAAACTAGTATGAGAGCATTAAAAAATACATATTAAGAGACAATACAATATGAATACTGGCTATAGATCGACAGCAACACAAGGAAGATCGCCATACCAGTGACCATGGATACTTACCTCTACTACCTCCGTAGTATCCATGCATTTATGTATCACTATCATATAGTGAGGACACGAGGTGCTCGCGAAATGGCGAGCTCATCGTGCCCCAACGGTGGCAACAGTCAAAAACAAGCAAGGGTAGTTCAATTGTTCACCAGAACAAACATGGGAACAAATGTCACGAGTCAAAATAGGGAATTGCTTCAGGCAGATTTTTTGTCAGTGACGGGACTAACTTTGAAATGTCATCCACAGTTCTACCATCAAACCTTTCAAAAACTTTACTAAGACCTTGGGCGGTCGGTTAGGCTAGTAGTTAAAGCGTTCGATCGTCACGCCGAGGACCCTGGTTCGATTCCTGACATGAGTACAATGTGTAAAGCCCATTTCTGGTGTCCCCCGCCGTGATGTTGCTGGAATATTGCTAAAAGTCGTGTAAAACCAAAACTCACCCACTCACTCACTTACTGAGACCTTGAATGCTGCAATTCTGATAAAACAACTTTTGAGCAAGATTAGTACATTGTATGACGTCCTTTTGAAATCTCCTTTTAATGAGCATGATCGATTGCATCTCAATAGTTGTGAAATGTGGACGTTCAAAAACTTGTATGGTCAAAAGGGATTCCATCCTCACATCATTTTAGTCTCCTCTCCTCTTTTCCTCTCCTCATTTCTTTCTTGTATGTGACCTTATACCTTTTCTTAGAAAAGTGACATGCCACGCATTGAAATAATACCTGTTATCACGAACCTCTCTTGTCCAGAGATTCATCACCGCGACGATTACTGAAGGGGTGACAAAGTCCGGATCAACGGCGTTTCACTGAATTTTGCAAAATAATTTTCGTTTTTTTATTATATTATTATAGCTGTTTTGACTCCAGACAAACAACTTTGTTCTACTCAAACAGTTCAACATATATCAGACACCATTCTAAACTTGTTGTTATAATGACGGATGTATCGATGATGAATGATTTGAATATGTTATTTTGCGTTATGTTCATGTCATTTATCATGTCAAACATTGTTGGTTAAATATTAATAGGCTGCGTACTTATTTCATAATCATTGTTCTTATTCCAGATTGACAACTACGATTTTTTTTCAAACCGTACAACAGATTTCAGACACCGTTCTAAGCTTATTATTCTAACAACGAATACATCAATGCTGAACGATATGAACGTAAACCATCTGGAAAATGTTGCGGTTATCATCCATAATGAAGAATCCAGTCAATCAGTACGTTTGAGGATTTAATTTTATTGAATGCAAACATTAAATCAACGGTTAAAGCTTTATAATTGTTTTAAGAGCCATTGGCTACAAATGTGCAACAATATGACACCCACATCATGGTAAGTAACTGCCACCATTACATTCCAAACAGTGGGTTGTGTTTAACTCCTATTTCAACAGTGTTTCGGTTCTATCATGGATTGTAAGCCTAATGTTGGCATGGAGGAAAACTTGTGAGGCAGATATTATACTTCACTTCTTTTTTTAAATCAGGTGCTGCCTAACAAATCATAATCATTGCGAATCTAAGATTCGAACCCACGCACGTATTGTTCTTATAGTGACCTCTCTGCCTTGACTAATAAACCAGAAGTTGTATGATTTCTTATTTACTCTTATTTACTGGTAGAATACCAATCAAACAGTTGCCTGCCTTGACATTAAATTGGAAATGAGCATGTAAACTGTTGGCAGGAGGTGATTTTCTCATAAACAGAAATGACACATATCTATTACATTTTGTTATGTTCCAGACTCAATCCAGAACACAAATGTACACACTTCATAATACACCACAAGGGAGGCTTTTTATCACCATCCCCAGTAATGAAGAAACACTCGCAAGTCCCTTGAAGAGGATCTATCCAAACACACAGTACGGTTACAACAATCGGCGACTGCTGGTCACTACGGTTAAGGTACACGTTATTACGGATGTGACGACTGATCGAGTTATCGATACAACGCAATTGTCCATGGTACATAGGCAATAGATTTATAGCAAGTTAAAATATCAATACCAACCATCGATGCTGCCCCATACAATCGATAGTATTGCCAGCCGTAACAAAATTGAAATATTTTTAATCACTTACTTGTTTGTTGTACCTCAATAGTTTTACCAATATTGAAGTTAACAATACCAATACTATTGCAATAACGAAAATTCACTTTGTCAAATATGCCTTGTAATACATGTACATTGTTATGGAAAAAACATGAGTCTGTTTAACGGGTAAGTCAATGCCAAAGAATAATGAATCTCGGATACCTGCCGATATTCCATAGGCCAAGTAGTGATAACACGCTTATAAATGAATCCGTTAGAGCAGTGACGATACAAAATGTTCGTGAGAAGTGTAAGCAAGGTATAGGTGCCAGTTAGTAAAGAGTGTAAAAGCTCCAAGTAAATCACATAGCATGAGATGGCATCGCTCATCATGTTGACAAGCGACAAGTCATAATTTGTTTAGTCTTCGAAACGTTTAACATATATTTGTAGAATGGTTTATACTTTGACAGTGAAAGCTTTATTGAAAACAAAATGTGAATTCCTCAGAAATTTGAAAAAAATGTACGTGCTCTAAACAAGGACTATACCTGTGACCATGGTTATACCATGGTCAACACGGGTTCACCTGGGTAGCCAGGGATTTGAAATTGAACGGAAGCACTGGTGCCTGAAATGTCCTCCTTATATCTACTATAAAACCTTTGCTTTAAACATATTTTATTGACATAAACGGTCAATGGGATTTGGCAAAGATACCCAATTTAGGTGTCCCTTTCCCAAATACACATGTATAGACATTGATTTTTATTATTTTACACACACACACACACACACACACAGGCAGAGACACACCCTTCTTTATATATATGCAATTTATATACAATGTAATTTAAGTGGTCATAGAGCGATATATTATACATATGATCAAGTGTTACCCACATCTATAGTCGACAATATTAAAATCTTTACAAATTAGTATATATATATTTATATTGTGAAGCGACCCCTAGTGATCCGATCACCTGACATTCCTGCACCCTCATTCTCTTTCTGGAGGGTACAGCCTGGTGTTACTGTGATGGTTGAGGACGTTTAGCCGTCTCGAGGTCCTCCGAGTTCGCCCATAACCGGCGTAACGCTTGTTGAATGGGTCTCATCTTCAACATCAAAACCACATCTACTGTCGAGGCCATGTTGCCTAACATCTGGAGCCATGTACGAGCAGTGTGCCTGTTGGAAAGAAGGACTGTTAAGTTACGCTCCTGACCTTGGCAATGCGGTCTTGAGATAGGGAGACAAACCCGCTCTCTGTGTTGAAATTCGCCCGTAGGAAGACCAGGTTCTGAGCAGGGTTCAGACCTGACTTCTTTAAGTTGACTATCCACCCTAGAGATACCAGAATGTCTAACACCTCTTGCGTAGCAGTCTCACTCATATGATGAGATAGTGCTCGTAGCAGCCAGTTGTGGAGGTACGGATGACAGAACCGACCTTTCGACTTGGCCACTTGGGCAGGAATCAACATCAGCTTGGTGAACACTCTCGGGGCCGTGGAGATCCCGAAGGGTAGAACCCGGAACTGATAACACCTCCCGTCAAAAGAACCTCAGGAATTTCTTGAACTCGGGGTATACAGGTACATGGAGATAGGCGTCCTTGAGGTCTATCGACGTCAGCCACTCCCCCGTCTCAACAGCTGAGATCACTGAGTGCAGTGTCTCCATCCTGAAGGACGGTACCTCTATGAGTTTGTTCAGTTTTCTCCGGTTGAGAATAGGTCTGATCCCTCCGTCTTTTTTGGTGTCAAGAAAATAAGTCGAGTTTTTTTCTTTGTTGCCCTCGCTTTCCTGTCCCTATGGAACCGGTTCGATAGCAGCTTTGTCTAGCAGTGCTACGATCTCGGGACGGAGTATGTCCGCTTTCTCTTGGGTAGCAGGCACCGGTGAAGTTTCCACTGAAATGGCAAATGGCCTTCCCTGAGTGTGGACATGACCCAGGGAATGGATGACACCTTCTCCCATTCCGACAGAAAGAGAGAGAGTCGGCCGCCCATGGGAACTTCCGGCTTCAAGCAATGAACCCCAGCAGTCAGCAGCCCTAGGACTGGTAACTGTGGGGCCACCTGGGACTGAGCAGGACCTATTGGAAGGAAGCCGTTGCTTCCAAGCAGCCTTAGACTTCCGATCCGGCGCATCGGCATAGGAGGAGGCAAGGATGGAGGCCCGCTTGTGAGGTTTTAGAGTCCTTGATGGATAGAGCACAGCGGCCTCCCTAACTACCTGCTGCGCCCCAGGGAAGAGGGTAGAACCCAACCTATACGGGAGCGCAAGTAGTTCCTGGCGTGTGGACGCCGAGTACTTAGACACGGACATCCACAGCCTGTGCATGCACATAACTGCGCACATCATCTGGCAGGCGCAGCTACGAATAGCATCCCTCGCCAGATGGCTATGGACTTCAGTGAGTTGGCCCGCAGACTCCGAAGAGTCGGACTGCCCCTCCCCTACCAGCTCCCACTGCACCGCAGACAGGTACGCCTAGTGGACGGCAATACGATATAGCTCCTCGAAGCAAACATAAGCAGCCTTCAACTCCGCCTCGCACATAGGGAAGGGTGGCAACCGCCGGCCCTGCTTAGCCTTAGCCAAGCTGGAGGTTCAAACACACTCGTCCACGACCGGCATCTCGAAGTCACGGTCCTCTACCAACAGGTACCTCCTATTTAGTTCGGGAAGATCGAACTTCCTACGGGCACCCGAAGCAGGGGACCAATGACGTCGTGTACTAGTGAGGACAGAATGCGTAGCCGCACCTGGGGGGCTTTGCTCAGAGCAAATGCGTCCCCCAGAAGGTGGAACTCAGACGGATCCGACACGGGCATGGGGGCAGCCACCTGAGGCAGTACCTGGACAATTTTTCCCGGACATGCCTCAGCGAGGATACGAAAGAGAAGCTCCCCGAAGCCTCCGAGTCATCCCCTCCCTCCTCCCTCTCCGATCGGATGTCGACCCCCGCCTCCAAGAGACCCATAAAACTGAGGAGATCTGCGTGGCGCCCCTTCCTCGTCTTAGGGGTGAAGTTGCCGCACAAATGGCGCATGATTGGTCATCATGCCCATCTTCTGCTAGGCAACGGAGACATCTGGGGTGAGGATCTTGAGGGGGGATTGTCGCCTCACACCCCGTACAAACTTTGAAAGTCTACAACCAGAACGTTAAAAACTAAACGGAGGGGGAACGGGGAGGGATATGTATCAGTGCGAATTGTATAAATTGCAGAAAAGATACATGCATAAGTACGACACAAACAGATGCAAAGGCGTAACGAAAATGTGACAACGCGATATCATGTATACAGTGTAACGTAATATACAGAGGGAGCGTCGTAACACACACACACACACTCACACACACACACACACCTCGAGCGAAAACCCTAACAGTAACGTGCGCCCGTATGGCACATAAAGTTACAGACGCGTTTGAAAAGGAAACAATGCATCGAAATAATGTTAAGATAAGAAAGCCATGTCGGGTACACGTGCATGGAATGTATCCAGAACAGAATAAGCTACACAGTGGACGCCATTACGTGAAACGAACGTACCACGTGCACATGGCGGCCAAGTTACAACATTAATAAACTATTAAATGCGAGGAATTACGCCTTTGCAAGGAAGAAAAGGGACTATATAACACATACAGTTTGGTCAGCCATGTCGTTCAAGTTCAACGTGTAGGTGGTTGAAAGAATTCTAAGAGCTCTTTGTATGCACGTCTGGTCAGCCAGATGACATAAGGAAAAGTGATTTGAGTGAGAGTTGCTCCCCTTGGCGTGTGTCGCCTGTAGAGCGTGAGGCCCCGTTGGGGTGGTCATATATCATACAAAAACGTTGTTGGTTACAACTATGTCATGTAGATATTCTTGAGCAAGGAAAATGCAAATATGTGCCCCAGGGAGGATTTAATCTGAAAGAGAATATATTTAAGTTGAAGATATTTGGAGTGTTGGTACCTTGTTGTAGTTGTAGCTGTTTTCTGATAAATTCTCTTCAGTCAGGTGAAGGTAAGTTTGTGAAGAAAATAAAACAACTCTAAGGTCATAATGTGATTATGATTTTGAAAACTTTACTGGAGCCTTGAAAGTTGCAACCTTGGTCGAGCGTCTTTTGAGCAAGAGTCATACGGCACTTGTTGAAATCGTTCTTAGAATGATAATGCTCAATTGTACATTAAAAGTGTGAACTGTAGACAACAAAAGCTGGAGTTGCTGCAGTATTGTATGAGAAAGTTGACTCTTGGAAAGTTGAATTCGCCCCTCTTCATTCTTGTGGATAGTTGTCATAATGAATCTTTCGGAAGCGATCTAAATATGCAACAGATGAGGTGGTTTCACTGGTCTTTTATATTATTTGTTCAGTGTGGAAATCAGTGCAAAAATAACTTGGAGATACTTTATTGTCGCTATAAATATGTACGCCCAGACAAAGCAGCATTTCCGCATTCACACAGTAAACATCATTCTTTATTTTCATAACAGTCATCTGTGTACGTGGATAAGAAAACGATCAACGGAAAAGTGACATTTACCGGCTACGTCTTTGAAATCTTGGATGCAATCTCCAAAAAACTTAATTTCAGGTATGTTTTCGCTTACCCAGATGTTTGTATGCCCACAGATTTTGAGGAGATAAATGGCAGCAATATTGTATTTACAACTTAAATTCCTCAACGTCATTGACATCAAACACTAATAAATGTCAAAACACACATATAAAACTACTATGTCATGGTATCAGTCTGAATCAAAATATGTCCCATGCCTTGTAATGCCTTGCAGACGCTGTGCTGAGAGTAGGTATATCAAGAAATTGTTATAGACGCATTTGAACATGTCAAGAATCAAGATGATAATTTAACACTGTTGAGTCGGAACCTAGCCCAGATGCAAGGTTTTCAATTTTTAATAGCAAAAACACAATATTAATTCTGTTTTCTGGTTTAACTGCTGTAGATATTAAGAACAAAATCAGATTGTGTAACATTATTATTCATGTGTAGGTGTTTTATAGGTATGTATTTCCACATGGGTGATAAATGATAATAAACCTTCAGGTCTGTTACAGGTGCTGTAAGGGTAAATACGTTCATGTTTTGGAATATTATTTTGTCTCCTGGTGTCAATTTTCAAGGCACTTGTATGCGAGCTAAATCCCATGTTTAAACGTACTAAGTGACGACTCAATCACACATGTTTGTTCTTCTAAAGCTAGGTGATATATATTGGGCTAGTTGTAATTGTCACGCACTACTGATGCAGTCATGCACTACTGATGCAGTCACACACATATAACCTGATGTGAAAAGAACAGATCTTGGGATAACTTGCAAAATTCATGCATAACCCAAGCCAGACGCAAGAATGTTTGACATTATTCTCTTCTTTACACAGTTATGACATCATAGAACCTGACAATGGTGGCTGGGGTGAACTCGAAAACGGTCAGTGGAATGGCATGGTCGGTCAACTGAGCCGAAGGGTTAAGTACAATGCACATACATTGTAAAATGAAATTGAGTTTCCAGGAACATACACTCAAAACAATAAGTTAAGAACCACCTTTGTTTGTTAATTGATGAATGACCAATTGTCTTCCCGAAGATGCAACAAAACAAAAATTAAACCTTGCAACATTAAACACTGAAAATTTCATTTATTGAAGAAAACAATGTTGGAAATCTGATGGGTTTAAGCAAAAAACTGCAGAGAAGTTATAAATGTACACATTTAAAACAAAAAAAACAAAAAAATGGTTTGCCCATCAGTTACTCAAATGTCAACGCAACTAAATTTATGTTTCCCAGAAATGCCATGCCTAAAGTCAAGAAAGAATGCACACTGAAATTGCTCAGTAATGTGTACAGGTACCATGTGCCAAAGTCACAGATTAGACTTGCTGTCTCATGCTCCGGATCAGACGTTGAATTGCAACTTGCCAACACGCTGGAACTCTTGATGTAAATCATCAAGCATCCAGTTCTGCCACAGTCGTGTTTGCCGCCCAAGAATGTCCCACAGGTGCCCAATGGGGTTAAGATCTGGGCTCCGAGAAGGCCACAGCAAAGTTGTAATGGTTTCCTGGCATAGAAACTCTATCACGGCTCGTGACCTGTGTATCCGCATTATCGTCCATGGGCTTTGTCCTCAATTGATAGTTGTGAAAATTAGGAAACACATGTCCATTTAGGGTACCACGTACAGTAACCAGATCCACTATGGCACCTCATATCATAATGGATCCAGTAACGAATGGAACTGTTTTTGAATGCTTTTTGGCGCATACTACAAGTTTTTTTATGTCTCCAAACTCAGATCCGTCAATACACAACGTGCAGTAACACCCTTCACTCGTCCGGAAAATGAACTTTGCGCCAGGAAGCCAGATTCCAATGTCTTCGTGCTGTACACCACTGAGGGTGTCCTTTGATGTGCTGATCAGTTAATAATTGCCGTTTTTCTCATCTACGAGCGTAAAAAGTTGCCACCTTAGAGACGGTTCCTTACCGAACCTACACATAGCTATCTGAGTGTTGTCCACTGATTTCTAAGGGAACACGCCATTCTTGTCAGAGCAATGCCCTGTGTTTTCTTACTGATGTTACTCTGGAACTTCCTGATCGTGGTCGATCCTGCACACAATTGTTGTGAACATGTTTTGCTGCTAAGCGACTGATAACAGTAGGGTGATACCCTAATCGGCTTTGAGTAAGCCATCTCAGTGTGTATCATGGTCCGTCTCTTACCTACAGATACTCTTCCGCGAGTCATGGGACTATATTGTGCATCAAACAATATGTATTGATAAAGATATGATCTGTATTAAATAACCTGGAGCAAGTTGAATTATGAGCGTGCCTCACTTTGATCACCACGTTCATTGTGCAGCACACACTACGGCTCAAGCTGTCAGACTTTTTCGTCATATCACTTTGTCATTTTCAATTTTACTTTTTAGAAGGCATTATTTGGACTCTGATGGGTAACTTAACTTTTTGTTTCGAATGTTTTTAAAGTGGCCTCAGTACTAAATAAAATTAATTATCATGAACGTGAACGTTGCTAAACTGGGGTATTGCTTTTCTGCAAAGATACATTCATGTATGTCTATTTATGTTTGTTCAAGCCTACCTCAATCCGTTGCACCAAATTGTTCATGTTGGAATCACCGATAGATTAATCTATAATGAGACATTTAAAGAAAGCAAGACATCATAGGGCACACCCTTTAGCATTTTGGTGAGTACTGCTTTGTGAATACAACCATTTTTAAAATCTCAGATAGCGTTATTAACCATTGCTTTTACATTCAGGAAGTAGATCTTGCAGCGGCTGACTTAACTGTTCACTATGGAAGGGCAAAGGTAATGGACTATGTCTATCCCGCCATTAATGTCGAAGGATCGGACGTCATATACAGAAAAAAGACTGATCAATCAAGGTCTCTCTTCCTTGTAGTCAATTCACTACAACCGGGCGTCTACCTTATATTTCTTGGAGTTCTAACTGGAGTGTTAGTTATGTTCATTATAGCAGAAATTCCGCATATTTGTGAGGGAATATCAGTTCTTCGACAACTGTATAGTATGATCTGGGAATTCATTGGATCTGCATTTAGGCAAGGTTAGTGTAGATCTTTCAAATTGTTACATCTTCTAGTAATTTGTCTTTGACATTATCGTACATTTTTAACAAAACATCATTATAGCTTCTAAAAATAAATGTTTTATCACATATTCAAGAACAGTATATGTGATAAAACAACTTTTTACATATGCATGAAAAAGCATATATTTTCAAAATTGATAAAATGTAAGCTGAATAAAGTCATGTATATTAACTGGGACACAAATATGTTTGGCTTATTTACTATTTCGCCATAATATTATATAACTCATGTGTAGTCACTCAAAAGCCAAACCTATTTAATCTGGGAGCAGACAAGATCTCTCTAATAACAAAATACAAGCCAATGTACTAATTTATTCACATTCATATATGTTTCATTAATAATTAGTTATTGCAAGCACGACTTTGACTTTTGAACCTTAATCGTCTCCTATATAATATTAACGTTTTGTCAGGATTTCAAACGGAACCAAAATCAAATGCAGGGAAAATTCTTCTCTCGTCGTACTGGATTTTGGTTATTATCATCTCCTCCGCATTTTGCGGAAATCTGATGGCTGCATTAACTGCGGGTGTTGAGACGTCTAAGTTGTCCAGCATCAATGACCTCATTGACAGTGACTACAGTGTTGGCGTTCCAGCTTCTGGTTTATATCATGAACACCTACAGGTAAAAATTACCGATTTGATTCTTATTTCATTTTAAGCTGCAAAGCTGCGGCGACCTAAACAAATGGGTCACTCGTATCCTCTTCAATTTCTGTTCAAAATGACAATCATGACTGGAAATGTACAGCGTTTTGCAAGTGTTTTTGATTTAGACTGCTACCATAACATGTTTTTCTTATCGATTTAGACATCCCAGCAGTCAGAGATCCGTCGACTATATGCCAAAATGACTGCACTAAGTCAGACTGACCCTGGGATTTTTCTTAACGATGACGAAAGCCATATGAAGAGAGTTAAAGCGGGAACCCACGCGTTCATGTTGTATGCGTCATCTGCACAAAGATACATTGCTGATGACTGCAACCTTACAAGCATTGGAGAAAAAGTGCTTTGGGCCAAAGAATGGATATCATTTGGTTTACCGAAAGGACACCCATTAAAAGACGACTTGGACACAATGTAGGATATATCACTCTCTGGTTTTCTGTTCTATAACCTTATGTTTTCACGTTTATTACCAGTTATTAACACAAGCAGTATAAAAAAGGCTTTGGCAACGTCTTGTTAGGTTTGACGAAAATATCATAGAATGACAACGCGTTAGTCAAGACTCTGCTACCCCGGAAACATGGCTTGCAGAAGATGAATGTCAGGAAAAGTAGAATATGATTCCGCAGTTTTATCGGCTGCATCTTGTCACTGTATATTTCATATTAACGAGAGTTTAATTTATGATGGCACTGTATTTAGAGTGAGTTAAAACCTGCATAACATTTCTTGGTTTCAGAATGTACCAGCTTGAAGAGAGTGGCATACTGGATATTTGGTGGAAGAAGTGGACATATGGAGACAATGCCACGAAATCATGTGACGAAGGCAGACAAGTTCACTCCGTCACACTGGCGAATGTGGGGGGAGTTTTTCTTGTGCTGTGTGGAGGCCTTGGGCTAGCATTTGTAGTGTTGCTTGTGGAGATGTGTCTCAGGTGGAATAATAACAGCAAATGAATGCTGTATCGATATTGTATACGTTTATTTAATAATTAATACCTATCTAATCCGCACTGACCTTACATGCTAAACGACTGCAAACTAGTTAGGAAGGCAATGAAAAAGACCGAACACTTTTTTCATCGTCATCCTGTGGTACATGGTTTTAATACATTTTAGATATAACGTGCTAAAGCATACGTTTAAATAAAATAAACGTCAATCATGGCAAACTTATGCTTCAAAGATAAATCCACGTACGCCCATGTCCAAAATATGGAACATCATCCAAAAGTTCTCAATCCAGTATCCACCATCTTAGATGATGACCGATGACTTGGATCTCGCGAGATCTCTGACAAAAAGCCTTAGCTGTCAATGTTCCGCCAATTAGACGATAAAATCCAAATGTATAACAAATAGTTGTCCACACATGAGTGATACATTAATAAAAATATAACGTGACGAATTTCCTTCAGGTGTACATTTACTTTAATTTAAGAAATGAAGGGCATGTTTTATTTAACCTATCTTTATAAATTTGCCACAATGAATATTTCACAATTCTCCAAAGGAAATATGTATATGCTGCAGTGTGGTACATTCACAAAACATCTTATAGGAAGAATAACACGATGAATGTCAATTTCTGTGATAAAAAAACAGCTGATTATTATGAGTTTCATAAATTCTATGGCATTTTAGATTATATTAGTAACAGTGCTACATACATGTACCCATTTTGCAGCAGTGCAATATTTTACTGGGTGAAAAGATATTGAAGAGATATTCAAATTATAATTGAAGATTGAAACAGTTAACTACTTCATGAACTGAATGCGTTGTGTACTAGTTCACCCGCACCTCAAAGGAAATAACAAATATGTACAACGATGTTGATGTTGACGTATACTAATATGACATCACTACCGGTAACCTCCTGTCATAACGTAGCGAGTTCACTGATAGCAGTACGCGGAATGTTTGGAGCAGGTTTTACCGTGATGCTGGGATCCCATACATACATAAATGAGTCATGTAAGTTAAGTAATCAGAATCAATCTGAAATCAACAAGTTCTGTTTGTTTTTATGTTTCCATTCTCGCCTTGATACTATGTGGAAAGGCAGACCAATACCGTCATCAGTGTGCGTGATTTTGCGTCAATATCATGGCATCATGTGGAACGATTTCTGTTGACTTTTCCAAAAAAGTATCTAGACTCTAATCATTTATTCCTCAATTTTTGCAAGGATTGCATATTCGTAATAATCCGAGCTAATGTAGGCAACAAATTGACGACTAAATCTCTCGGAATAGTAGAAAATGTTAAGTAAAACTAGAAGTTTGCTTTGTTTACATTTTTTTCAATGAGAAGAGCACAGGGTTTGGTTTCACACTTGAATATTGCGGTTGATTTCATTTGGACCGTTTGTATTGGTGACTTAGACAAAATGTCATTTGATTCATAATGGTATGATGAATTCAGGGATGTATGTATCGTAGCTGTGTGTGAAATACATGTGATGTGATAGGCATCTCGTCAAACGCGAAAAGAACCGTGATTTTCCAACGCTATCAACATGGCGGTTCGGTCCAGAGTTTTTGTTTCGAAAACGAATATAGGATTATTGGAGTCTTTTTGGAATGATGATTGGTGTTTTAACAAAGAGCAGAAACCCAATGTTTTTGTAAATGAAATTCTCATGTAGCTATACCTTATTTAAATAAATAAATCACATTTAGAACAGTGAATTGGTAAAATGCGAAAATGGCAATATTTTCGCTGTACACTATTTTCAGATGTCAGATGTCGTTAGTGATACATATGCTATGCCTAACATAGTTGTTAATGGCATCACATAATAGATAATTCCCCTCAGAATCTAAAACTGTGACATTTATTTGTGTGTATGATGTATTTTAAGTTTTAGAAACGTATATGGACCTAATCTCACCTTGGTCTACACTACAGTATACAATCACATAGCCTGTCGTTTCAAATAACACTATAAACAGCTTAACCTGGAGAATTAGACCGATGCAAATGTCAAAATAAAAAATTTGGGACAGTGGTACCTACTTTTCATAGGTCCTTTATTGAGTGGTGACACTTAGGATACCGAAAAGCAGAACTTACCGACGTGAATCGGAGTCGCCATTTTTGTTTACAAAATGACGTGTAAATGTCACGTGATTTTCATACGCGTTTTGATTGGCTGCGTACATACAACTTGTCGCATGAAAATAGAGCATGTCCTATTCCGTACAACTCACGTCCAACAAGTTGCATGCGTCAAAAGTTGGACCGACTTGCCCGTTCACACGATGCAATGTGTTGCATGCAACAAATTGTATACAACTAGTTGTACCGTGTGAATGCCCCTTTATCCACTCCTTAAACATTTGCCGGAATCCCGTTTAGAAACCCTTCTGATATTTGATGATATTTGCACATTCGGTAAATGTCCTTCTTCATGGCGTTTTGCCATTGTTGTTCCCAAACCACAGTCAGGAAAGGATTATGCCATCTCTCCATTTCATTGACCAACTGTGTATGTAAAACTATAGAGCAATGATTAACAATAGATTGGCATGGTACTTGGCATCTATTAACTTAATTTCGGATATCCGATGTAGTTTTCGGAAAAAACGCAGAACCATTGACCTTTCAGTTAGACTGGACTCATTCGTTTAGGATGCCATTATAAACAAGCACCATGCAGCATCTATCTCGTTCGATCGAGAACATGCAGATGACACTTGAGGAAGCACGGTATTTTCAAAAATTACATGACTTTGGATTTGAGGTTGATATAAAAAAGTTAAAACTTGGCAAATGTCGGTCACTATGTCTAAAACTAAAACTATAGTATTCAAATAGTGGATTGTTTCGTTTTGAGAAATGGTTTTATAAAGGCAATGTAGTTGTAGTTATTCCTTGTTACACCTACATGTATGTGGATTTATTTATTAACAGTAGGCTTAATTGGTCAAAAACAACTGACAATACAGTTCTGCAGGCCAAGAAGGCATGGATAAAAAAATTAAAAAATCAAAGCATAAAACAAAAATATAGTATCTTCAGACTCTCTTTCTTGTCTTCAGGCAATTAATGGTGCCATTGGACGAGAGTATTGCCTGTACAATACATAAACAGGAACATAAACTCGACTTTAAGGTTGTATTCACAACTTGCACGTGCATGTTCATGCACGGCGCACAATTTGGATGACCGCGTGTTTTATTGGGAGCATAATGCTCATACACTTGTAATGTGAACAGCACACAATTATTGTTAATCTATCAGGTGCTCATTAATACAGTTTTGTTTGACCGTAAATGCCGCTTACGCAATGCCACGGCTTGTTGAACATAAAATCAACGTCTAGGCACCGTGGGTAATGTGCAACCAGGAATGGTGCTCAACTAAGTCACCAGACATTGTAATGTTCATTGAAACACCGTTACCGTTTTTCAGAAACGGTACAAAACGTTTTGGTCTATCGAACGCAAGGCAGTTATGTCACGGCGTGTCAACTAAACGTGGGATGGATACGCGAAGTGGTGCAGTTTTCAGACTTGTACCACTTTTGTGAAAGCTACGAGCGCGGGTATGGTGTTGACAGACCAAGAAAGATAGCCAGTAGAATCTGGGACTCGAACCTGTGATCAAAGCTGTCTTGCATGTTACCACTTGACGTACTTTTTTAACGAAAACTATTCACGACATTTCCTGATCCCTTCCCATTTGCAGAGTAAAGTCAGTCATTTGACAGACAGACAGGCAGACAGACTTTATTCAGTACCTTCGTCCTTAGGCCCATAATACAAACAAGATAGATAAAATAATTAAATGTACATAAATAAATGGCTGGAGGAAAGTACAATTTATGTTACAGGGATGGGTGATTTCCTTCTTATATTTAGTTCTTGACAAAGGAATTTGATCAAACATTTAATAATATGAATATTTTCGATTGATATAAGTTTTACAAAGGCTTCAGTTATTGATGGATTTATGAAATGGTTAGCGAAACATTCTCTACTCGGTTAGGAATAGCTGTCATACATCAACAATACATGTAATTCATCCTCGACATTATTACAGCCCCAGGCATGGCAGAATAAACAGAAGCGTTCGTCATAAGGAGTCTTTGTATTGCGGCCGCATTCAACAGCAAGTCTGAAGTTATTACACCGAAACATTGAGAGAGAAGATCACAAGATAAATAGGTTTCTACAACTAGTAAAAATTTAAACTGAGAATAATAATTATATTAGAAGCATCGAGGGTTGTTATCATAAATGATGAGCTGCAACCAATGTCTTGAGACAGCCATATAAATCCAAAACCATATCCAAATACCATATGTCTTCTATAAGATGCCCAAGTATTTCTACCATCATCAAGAGTTTTAATCAATGTATATGCTTGGTGGGGAAATCTATGTTGTGGTAACTGGGTCAGTCTGCACCAGTACTTCACTGCACTGTACGTATAATATTATTGCATGGAGACTCTCCCATGACTATATTGTTATAAGTATACTTGTTTACTCTCAGAACTGATTGACAAAATCCCGTGTGCACACTCTCAATGATATTACAGTAAGCGGTTCCCAATACCTCAGATCCATAGCACACAAAAGGTGTGATCATAGCATCAAAAATGTTAAAAAGATCATAATGACTAATATTTCTGATAGTTGTTAATTAAGAAAACTGCTCTTGTCTTCGTCCATAACATTTCGACGAAGGGAACCTCCATTTCTAAATACCACAATTTTAGGTGTTTTTTTAGATTAACTTTCATTCCAGTTTCTGTACAAAAACGTTCCAAAATATCAATTTTCTTTTAAAGCTGAAAAATCTCTGTGTGTGTGTGTGTGTGATTGTACTAGTCCGGACTGATGCCGATATATAGTGCTAGACTCACTGAGATACAATGCCGCAGTTTAACATGAATACCCAACTCAGACACAGTATACAGACTCTGAGCTGACCAGTCCTTGTTTTAGCCCCTTAATTCCCCGCGTCAGACAGGGTAACAACAAGTACCATCATTAACGGCTTTTGGTATGACGCGGCCGGGGATCCAACCCCGGACCTTACGCTCTCCGGGTGGACGCTCTACCCCTAGACAACGGAGGCGGTCGACGAAAATAATGAAGACTTAGGGACTCAGGATACACCCTTGACGGGTACCAATGTTACATGTAAAGAATCAGTTCTCCCACAAGCATACAGTGATGAATACATGTTCACAACAAACTTGAAGAATTTACCTCTTACACCAATCTTTATACTACTTTTCAACAATATTTCATGATTTATGCAATTACAACCTTTAAGAAGTCAGTTAAGATACCTTTCCATTTTTCTTTGATAAATATTTATTGATCATAGCTTGCAATGTAAATACATGGTCTACGGTGGAATAATTATATCGAAATAAAGCTTGTGATTCGATTATTATATTGTTATTATTACACCAACGTTGCAGTCTATTATTTATAACTGCTAGAATCTTGCACATGGAGTTGATCAAACAGGTTCCTCTAAGTTATTTGGACCACGCTTACTGCCAGATTTATGTATAGAGCAAATAATGCAGGGAATATCATACAGTTCATTAAATAACTTGGTTAATACAGGGGCTGTATGGTTCCTTATTGAATTAAAAAATATCACTTGCTAATCCATCTGGACCAGATGATTTGCCACTGTTAATTTTCTCAAACTGGAAAATACTTCTTCCTGTGTGAAAGGTTTGTTAAATTCACCCATATAGTCATTATTGTCTAGTGGTTGATTGGTTGGTTTGTTGTTTAACGCCACACTCAGCAATATTCCAGCTTTATGACGGCGGTCTGTAAATAATCGAGTCTGGACCAGACAATCCAGTGATTAATATCATGAACATCGATGAACGCAATTGGGATTGATGACATGCATCAACCAAGTCAGCGAGCCGACCACCCGATCCCGTTAGTCGCCTTTTACGACAAGCATAGTCACCTTTTACGGCAAGCATGGGTTGCTGAAGACCTATTCTACCCCGGAATCTTCACGGGTCTATTTTCTAGTGGTGAATATACAGGTTGTAAATCCGTAAATCACACGTGTGTCGTACAAGGTTGACCTCATTTTATTCGTTTTGATCGGATAACCGTGACCTCTGTCACACCGGAACTACTTTTTTCATTCATAAAAAATCATGAGACGGCACTACTTGTTGCAACTTGTTGCAGAACTGAAGCAATCTCGTGAAAGCAAAAGAGATTTACAAACACTTTATTAAACCAAACAGAAGGCACTCGCATCAAATTCGCTTTGCGTTCTGTATTAGTAATGCATAGACATTATATAATCGAGCTATATCAATTTGTAATGTAGGACTACCAACAGATCGATGGTCCACATGAGCCTGACGCCCCCTACCAATGAATGAAATGAAGTCAGTTTAAGCTATCCGGAGAGATATCAAGACTTACGTTGGATGCTCCGGTTGTGCCATCAGCGTCCTCTTCGAAGCGTATTTTGTGACATTACTTTTGAAGGTATTTGTTCATGGGAACAAACATTCACCGCTGCACGACTAATCACTCAAAGAGAACAGTTCCGATACAAATTGTTCGAAAACTCCTCGGAAGTGTGTGTCTGACTTCTGTTTTTGGTCGCCCAAAACATCCTACATGTGAACAATAACATTACCTATTGATCTCTAACGTAAAACGCTGTGAGTAGATCACGATGGTCTTTTCTTATTCCGATGGTAGCCTTGCCCTTCGTTCGCAGCTGTCACTGAAATGCATGTAGACTCGAGTTTGATGATTTTCACGTCTTCAGTATAGGGTCGTATAGTTAACATCAACGTATTTGGCGAGAACTCTTGATTTCCCTCTTCAAAAATGGTACGGACAAGATATAATTTCAGCTTGTAGATTAAGGAAACTGAACCATTTTGCCGGGACACAGTCGTTGCGAGTGACCGTGTGTTGGTCCGAGATTCAAAGGGCAGTGCAAATTGACTTTTTACGTTTTCTTAGAGTTGTCAGGTGTACTAACAACAACGGCTTGAATTACCATAAAGTTGAAGAAATTATTTAACAAAATATATTGAGCGTTGGTGCTGTCATGTTGCACAATAACTGTTGTTAATGCATATGCATATAAATGTATACAATGCCCATATTAGGGCATATTTCAATATTCATGAACAAGCAGATTTGCAACCGGTTTGGTTTGTTAACAAACGAGCGTTTGTTATGTATTTTCACTTAAATACATATTGAACGTGGGTAATATATTAAACATCACCTTTATTTCTCGTTTGATACCCCTTTTACGAAACGAGTGGACTCTCGTAAAAAAGGGTATCTAACGAGAATGAGTGTAGTATTCGCTATGTATCACCCCATATCTCATAACAGTAATCATATTTTGAATCACTACTCAAAGGGTTTTCAAAATTGTCATACCATTTCTCCACTGATATACCTGGAGTGACTGTAGAATTTACTCTGCATGATTTTAATACTTTCGGAAATGCTTTTGGATCATACCTTCATTCATGGAGTTTGATGGGGTTTTTTATCTGGTAGATTATAAAAGAATATTTTTATCGTATAAATATTTGCTAATATACTTCATCAGAGATGCATATTTTCTTTGCCTAATTTTTCTTAGTCCTACCAAGGTCGTTGGACTGAGATAACTGAGATCTTCATGGCATATTTGCACACATCTGATGGTTGCCCTAACTGCTTGAGTTGAAACATCTAAGTTTTCAATGATCTTGCTGACAGCCACTACAGTACATAGTTGGACAATCATTTTACGGAACTTTAACCTCCTGGGCAGAAACTTTCATTATCGCTTTTGAAAGGAAGCATCACATCAAAATTAAAACTAAGCAATTAGTTATTCAAATACATAATTAAGGATCCGTTAAGAGCCGGGGAAACACGGGGAAACAGATCTTTCATATTTACTGTTTGGTGATGGGAATCCTTTGCAATTACAAAGTTGATTCACACACACATGCTTATGATCAAAATCGTACAATGAATGTAGTGGAGAATATTTTTTCGCTCTTTTTTTATATGTGTGTCAGTTACTTAGACCCTGTTCATATGCACTCAATTACACTGAGATGCATTTTTACATAGGGAAGTAAAATGTAACAGGTATGTAAATAGTGCATTTGAACGCAATAACATACATGAGTACATATGGTAGGTCTGCAAATAAACACCACGTAAAGAAAGAACGGAAATGTATTTTACAAAAATTATATTTGTGAGCAGTCACACATTGTGGACACTGTCTGACACGGTCGACTTCCCGAGTCGGAAGAGGTTTGCGACTGTTCTGTGCTCTGCTGATCGAAGAATGGAACCAGTATGTTGCTGCTCCAAATTGGTGCTCACCATCCACGGGTAACATACTTGATGCGTCTTCCTACGACACACTTAGAGCTCTCGGCAAAGGTCATTAAATGTTTCTTTCTTCATTTAGAAATGCATTGCTGCTCATCAGATTTATCAACCACAACGTTGTACAACCAAACCTTACTCTTGTTTCTTTACTGTTTTACGAAACTATCTATGTTCCCTTCGACGAAGAGCTACAAAGTTTCCATATTGGTGGTCAAATGTGAAATGGTTATAATTACACATGATATGTCAGTGCATGTGAACGCATTGCAATTATACTGTTTGCATACTGTTTAAGTCAATTTACACCTGTGGGTTGATTACGTCCGTTGGTATTATTGTGAATTTCAACAGGGTCCAACATACGTTTTCTGTCCATGCACTTCAGGCAATATCCAAAAGTATTCCAAGAAACACATTGCCTTCTGTAGGTGTGTGTACGAGCGTATCTGTATGTGAATATTCAAATTCAAATCAGTCAAGGTAGTATATGTACATATTGGGATTCGAGGAAGGCAAAGAGACATCCAACTGTACATACATAATAACGACTATATAAACATGCGGCGAGGAGCAAATATTTCGAACGCCCCTTATGTCAAGTTGCATCACGTGTTCCACAAATGTAATCTAACAGGAAATACTTTCATGACGGTTAAATCCTGAAAGTTCGATTAGTTCTGAAATGTTTACCCATATTCGGAATGACGGTATTTTTGTGTCCATTGCGTTATTCTCATTGTCGTGTATCAGGAGTGTTTTTAACGACACACTGGATGTTAATTGATCGCTAATATGAAATGATGCAGCCGCGAATCATAACGTTTAAGTCAATACAACGTTACATTTAAAACCCATCCCATTTTATGAAATATTGCGCATTACTTTATTGCAAAAGTTAATGTGAGTAGCTGCCTTGTTACGTCGTTGCGTGGAAAAATAGCATTGCACGAATGCCACTTGACGATGAGAGCTGAAAGAATGAAGTTTTTAAACAATGAAACATTTACGAATATCATGTTTTCATACAGATGAAAACACGATATACGTAAGTGTGTTTTAAGATGAGTCCCGTGAAGATCCTGGGTAGAACAGGTCTTTAGCAATCCATGCTTGCCCTAAAGGCAACTATGCTGGTCGTAAAAGCCGAGTAACCGCATCGGGTGGTCAGGCTCGCTGACTTGGTTGAAGCATGTCAGAGTATTCCGGGCGTCGACTGTTATGAACGTCTACACTCGTATATACAAAGTATATAATTCCGAAATTGGATAATCCGGTACATTCCGGATTTACGAGGTTTCACTTTATAATGGCATTGCGGGTAGATCGAATCCCGGTTTGTCAGCACCATACCCGTGCTCGTGGGTTTCACCGAAGTGGTAAACGTCTGAGACCTGCATCACTTCGGGCTTTCCTCCCACATTAAGCTGACACGCCGTGATATAACTGGAATACTGTTAAAAGCGGCGTTAAACCAACCTCACTCACTCACTCATTGCGGGTAGAACGAGTTAATAAGGTTCGTATGTTTCTTCTAAAAGAGTGCTACAAGTAGACGTATTGAGGCAAAGTCTGGGCTGTATAGTTAAATCACCTAACCTACAGCCCAGACTTAGCCCCCAGTGACTATTTCCTGTTCCGGCATATGAAATCTGCCCTACGCGGAAGACGCTTCCAGGATGCCGAGGACATAAAGGCTGCCACAAAGGGCCAATCTGCGGATTTCTATAAAAGTGGTATTAAAAGCTTGAAAGACAAATGGAATAAGTGTATTGAGGTGAATGGAGATTATATTGAAAAGTAAAAGTGCAAAAGATATTCTGCGACTTGATCTTATATTACAGTTGCAAAACTTTTGAACGCCCCTCGTACGTCATCACACGTTAACTTGATTGAGTATCTTGCTCTTGTTTTGCATCATCAAGGCATGGGGCAATTATTGATCCTGTACGGTGTATATATGTTAAGCCAGGCTTTTGTGGCGCCAAGTGAATATTTAAGTAGGTCGTTTCAGACGTCCACCCACTCCCCTCGAGGAAAGACAGTGTAGATATTGCAACTCTAAAGTAATAGAAGACGAAGTCACTTTCTGACAAAATGTCCTTTTTACTCAGATATTCGATATAACCTATGGAAGGAAGCTATATATAAAAAATACTGAACCAAATTAAAAACTTCACAATCCTAACATTTTGACCAGTTATCATTGTGGGCCCTTATTGTGTATTTAAACAGTAATGGCCACGTATTGTCTTCAGATAACACCCGTTTTTGTGCAGGTGAATCGATCAAAATCATGTGCACAGCATGCAGTATAGTGGCAAAAGTTGTTTTTCACGTGCAACTGGTCACGTGGCCATAATACCGCACGTGTTTTCAGCCATACTTGTTAGCAGTCATTAACAAAAAAAGAAAAACACAAGAAAACAAAAGTCTTTGTCATGCAACGCCTTTCAAATGTGCAACGTGAACGTGCCATCGGCATGTTGCAGACGGGAACGTCCGTAGCTGAAGTCGCAAGGACGATGGGATCGAGTGGTCAGGCTCCCGGTCTTGGTTGGTGCATGTCATCGTATCCAAATTACGTAGATCGATGCTCATGACGTCATTACCGCCGTCATTTAGCTGGAATATTGCCGAGTGGGAGTTAAAACAACAAACAAACAAAGTTATCATGAAGATGAAAGTATGAACTCATCATACTTATGATGAGTGAGTGAGTGAGTTTTTACGCCGCTTTTAGCAATATACCAGCAATATCACGGCGGGGGACACCAGAAATGGGCTTCACACATTGTACCCATGTGGGGATCCGAAACCGGGTCTTCGGCGTGACGAGCGAACGCTTTAACCACTAGGCTACCCGATCGCCCCTTACTTATGATGAAATTTAATTATGAACTTTTAACCACTGTGGATGAAATAATAAACGTGTAAACCTATAACACTTGTGGACAGGGCTGTTTTGATGCCCGGCGACGCCATTTTGATGCTGTGCCGTGAGCGAGTACGCGCGTACCGTTCAGGAAGGAGTCATATATCGCCGGGCATCCTGAACACACCTCTGATGCATATGTGTGTATACTTCATATTTACCATTACTGAAATGGATCTCTAAAGAACACAACTAATTGGAAAACGTGCTCTCTAATCGACAGGATGTGTGTTTTCCTGTTGATTCAACATGGCTTCACTGTTGAACGTAATTTGCTTTCATTATGCAGCTATACAGTAGATTTTGAATGTGGAAATAAAATAGCCAAAAAAAGGTATTAGGCAATGTCATGTATGAACGCATGCATTCGGGAATTGAACAATCCATACTGAATGGATTTACGAGATAATATACAGGATGATATAATGGTCGTGGATGCTGTCAACAACACACACGTGTATTTGCTGCCACGCACATTCACTTTACAACAAACATCATTACCTCGCAAGTCTTTCACTGCATTTAATTTCCATTATCGTAAACTGATGAAAAATATATAATTTGGTATGTGTATGCTACCAATGGTCTATGCCAGTAGTCTCAACGCAAAAGTTTAATGCAATGTACTTAATGGAAACGCTGAAATAGTCGACATGCCACTCCACATATTTGAATAAGGTCCAGTCAACTCGTTGGACATGGTGAAATATATCATGAAGAAGCCAGTTCTATTATTTCAGGATAGTGTTAATTGCACTTATCGGATATTATTAAAGGGCAAGGAATGTCAACATAGCACTTTTGCCGATCTTAGTACCTAATCACAAATGCTTGATTAATATTATATTTAATATATTAATAAGCGTAAAACAGACGACAAAACATGACATGCGAAATCGTCCTCCAAACAAAAGAAGAAAACCACACTGTGGGGATTCCTCTTAATGGAGTAAAACGTGTTCCCGGTGTTTGGAGTGTTGCATCATGACAATCGGGCCGACCCCCGGTCCGCCCACATCTTTTGCAATACATAATGGGTTTTTTATGGATATTTTGGAACGGCACCAGTATTTGTTATATCTCACCCGTGAAGATCCGGGATAGAATAGGTCTTCAGCAACCCATTCTTGTCGTAAGAGGCGACGAACGGGATCGAGTGGTCAGGCTGGCTGACTTGGTTGATCCATGTCATCGATCCCCCATTGCGTGGATCGATGCTAATGATATCAATCACTGGATTGTCTCGTCCTAACTCGATTATTTACAGACCGCCGTCATATAGCTGGAATATTGCTGAGTGCGGCTGTGATAAGTCTAGTTGTTTTACTGTCCCTCGTCGACAGGTTTTTACATACGTTTCAATATATGTATTATATTTAACTATTGATCACAGCAAAAAAAGTGTAGGTTTCCGTCTTCCGGAAACCTTCCGGAAACCTTCCGGATACCTTCCCATTTTGGATCCGGCCCGGATACCTTCCGGAAACCTACCGGAAACCTTCCAAAAAAAAATGTCAAAATTTGGGGGGTGCATTTTGTTCACTTAAGTGTGAAACACATAAAAAAATTAACTTGAAAATACTAAGCAATTTGAAGGTTGTTGAAGGCATCTGGAAGGTTTCCGGAAGGTTTCCGGAAGGTTTCCGGAAGGTATCCGGATGCAAATTTTCTTCATGACTTGCTTCTGGTAAATAATGTTAGCCTGTGCATTACAGATACCTGTTGTAATATTCTGTGTTATTTTAATGGTAAATATCCTCCTAAAACATTTTTGGAGAAGAAAATTGTTCAATTTCATATTTTGTCCTTTTTGGATGTTAATGGTATTTAATGAACAAACATCAGTTCTTGTATAATGATATCCTTAAATTTCATGTCCAGACTTCCAGTTTGTACTGAGAAAAAGAAAAAGTTACAGGTACCTGTTGTAATATTCTGTGTTATTTTAATGGTAAATATCCTCCTCAAACTGAGATATGTGGGCATGCATTGTTCACAAGTTGTTTTGCGACATGGGTCCAGTGTGTGAAGCTTATTGCTGGTGTCCGCCACCATGATATTGTTGCAATATTGCTAAAAGTGGCAAAACAGCATTCTCACTCAGAAAAAAATGGAAAGTCATTGGCTATGTGCTTTGGCATTTGCCCCTTGTGAGATTAACAGATTAGTTTGGAACGGTATCAGTACTTGTTATATCGGGACAGTGTAGTTTCATGGGAATATAAAACAGAATACAATTGTCCCAAATTGGTGCATAAGACTAATGGCATCCATAGAAAACACCTAAATAAAGTACAGAAAAAATATCAATGTCATTTGTCTACTATGGTGGAACTACAACTTTTGTTAAGTATTTATAGTAGGAAAACATTCAGGGCATTAGTACATTTCATATTTGTTCAGCACCTATGTTATGGCTGATCAGTATTATATATCTTTATGCTAATGAAGCAAAACAAATCATGTTTTTGGAAAAAAATCTTATTTATTGATTACATGGCATTTCATTGGTACATATCACAAATTGAAATTTTATCAAGCAAGAAGAGGAACTAGCATAAAGTAACCAGTGGTGTTTGCAAGGCCTTACAGAACAGACGCTTCAATGCCATTTTCTAAATAAACAAATTAGTCAAATCTCAGAAGAATTTTATTGAAGAAGAATATCTAAAGTCAATTATGTTTCTGCAGTAAACCACAAAAGTCATTCAGATTTGTATGGTCAGCATCGGTGTACACAACCTGGACATAGTCACAGTGCTTTGGCATAAATTCATTCAGACTTCATTAGTGTCATAATAAAACCACCTACAGTCACATTAGTGGCATTATTCATTCAGAATCATCACTTTCTGAGGTGAATCTGTTGGTTGTTATCAGGAGTACTGTTCATCTTCCGGCGAGTCCCTTGTCTGAATTGTGTGAGCAAGATCTTCTTAAATGTAGCTGGTGTCAGATTGTGAAATCCAGGTACCTGAAACATTTCATAACATCTTTAGAAACTTGTTAGTCAAAAGTTATGAAACACACACATATTTACAAATGTTTAAAGTTGTTTTCCCAAACAGTGAGGTATTGAAAATTTATCTTGCAACTGATATTTAACCAATCTTTGAACATGTAAATAAGCCATTGCAAACAGAAAAGTGTTCAGAAAATACAAAAATGTATGCGGTCTTCGAAAACAATACCACAAGGTTCACCTGAATTTTGCTTGAGTGTTTGCATTACATCAAAATGTAAGGAAGGGTAAACAAGACTATGCAAAACTAAGTTACATAGGTTCTTATACATAAATACATAAATGCAACTATTCATAATTATCAAAACACATGTCATGTAAGTGATCTCAAAATACAACATAATCAGCGAGTGAGTTGGTATAGTTTCATGCAGCTTGTTAGCAATATCCCAGCTATGGGCTTCACACATTGTACCCATGTGGTGAATTGAACCCGGGTTTCAGAGACTGTTTCATCCACTAGGCTACCCTTGCACACCAAATACAAAAGAAAGTATATTAGGAATTCAGACAATAGATATTCTCACCAAATTCATTAATTCATTAATGGAAGCTATATTGAAATCCAAATTTTGACAAATTAGGATGAGACTGTAGAAGTATTTATCTAAGTTATTATGGATATTAAATATCTACCGTTAATTGGTAGTCCATCATAGACAGTGATAAGAAATTCAACTGAAAAGTACAACCTGAACCATCAACTAAAAACTATGTATATTACATTAAAGGGGCCGGTCACGTATTACCGGTATGTTCTCATTCATTTTTGACACAACCCTCACTGAAAGAAAATGCAAAGCACTTTATATTTTATTGTCCATTTTGTCAAAAGTCTCCCCTAGAGACTCTCACATTTTGGGGTGACCCTCCCTGTTTGTTCTGATCTGAATTCAAATATTCTTGACTCATTATCATATTTTATCATTCATCCTATCTTTTTTGAAAATTAACTAAATGAAGATTAACAATAACATGCAAATCTGCCAAAATATTGGCCTGGCAAAGTTTAAATTAATCATAATTACTGTTATAAAGTTTTGGATCCATCGTCTGTTTCTAAATACAGTGAAACCCAACTTTGACTTGTGTGGCATTGTTGAATCATCTACCCAATGTTCTTTATGCATTGATATGCATCTGCACAGAGTGGTCAAAGTCTGTGTCTGACACATAGTGTGCTACAAGGGAGACATCAGTTTGTGTCTAGCCAAACTGTCTGATAATCTCAAGGGCTGCCTTGGTAGCATCAAGGGATGTAGCTAATCATAAATAAACATAAAACAAGTGACATCATCTCTTCTACAGAACACATGATCAAAGCCTGCCCCACCTTTGATGTTTATTACCTTGCTACTCTAAAAACAGCTAATTAGCAAAATGAACTCAATGTCAACTCATTGTGGACTAGGGATTAACAGGGCAATTAGTGTCGGGTGGGTATTAGTACTTGCAATTGTCAGTTAATTACTTAATTGAGTAGTGACGGCTTAGTCAGTTGTGCCTTTACAACTGCTATTCAACTTATCGAGTCAGTTTACTATGTAACATGCTTCTTGGGACAAAGGAAATGTATCTTGCTGGATAACAGTTTTTTTCTAATTTATCAGAGATCAGAAATAATAATAATGACGTTTTTGATGTGCATTTCTTTGTTGTGTTAACTAGGATGATGGTGATGGTGTTTGAATTATTAGACACTATTTATTCCAAAAGAGGAATAGGGTTGGTGAAGAGACAAAGCTTATTTGAACAAAATATATATTGAATAAACAGAAACTGTACAAAAAACAGATTAACTATATCTACAGTTGAAACTATCATGATGCAAATTTTCACTGAATCAAAGTCATATCTTTTCAAGACTCAGATCAGGTTGTAGTGATTGAAGGTCACATTAAACTTGCTAATTTCAAATCATTCATCCCACACTTATGATTTGGTTTGCTGTTTTATGTTGCACTCAAGCAATATTCCGGCTATATGTAAATAATCGAGTCTGGACCAGACAATCCAGTGATTGACATCATGAGCATCGACCCACACAATTGGGATCAATGACATGCATCAACCAAGTCACCGAGCCTGATCGCCACCGGATGGCGTTAGTCAACTCTTTAGACGAGCATTGTCGCCCGTTACGGAAAGTATTGGGTTACAAATATCCCTTGTAAAACCTTTCAACATGTTCAAATGACACATCGAAAGGCCATTGTGAAAAATTGCACCATGTTAGGATTCTTAAATACAGTTTCAGCTTGACATTGAGTACTTTAAACTTTAAAGTGAAAAATACATTCACAACAAGTGAGCTGTGTCTGCCAATCAGAGTCGGTGAGTAAATTGGAGAAGGGGACTAATTTCGAAGGTAAACTTGTTTCAACGTTTAACAACTACATGCATTTGTGTTTGTATGAGACGATGTGTGTTTAATTCCATATATTTTACTTCAAAGCATGTTATCACAATAAATTGAGTCGGGTATAGGATAAGTTGGAGTAGAGGCTAATTTCTATTGTAAACTTGTTTTAACATTTCACAATTATTGGTCTTTGCAAGTTATCAATCCTAGTTTAATTTCATTTATTTTACCAAGGTAAAAAAAATAAATAAGTTGTCATTTTCGTCAAGTAATAATCGCCGTTTTCGCTTTCGGCGAGTATTTCGCCAGTCAGTGCTGTTTTGCTAAGGTGTCGTTTTAGCTATAACCCGCTTATTGCACATTATTAGTTTCAATTTATATTTATAATCATTTTAACCACTGTAATAAGTAAAAAATGAAATAAAAGTATATAGAAAATAAACAAGCACTTGTTATAAAATGTGCATCCACAGGCAATATTTATAAGATAATCCTGCATGTAGCTGTGGCCATCACACTGAAGATGCACTTCACTTCTTTCTCATATGTCCAAATTACAATGATTTAAGACAGAATATGTACTATTATGTTAAGGGATATGATCTAAATTCAATTCTATTAGGTAATCCTGAAAGGACGTCAAAAATAAACTTAGAAATTCTTAAATCAGTAGAAGACTACATTCAGCTATCCAATAGGTTTTGTGATTGTACATAGCATCTTAAATTTATAATACTATTCTTTGCCGTATATTGCAATACACTATTACTACTAAAAATGCGACCTGACAGCGCCGACAACGTAGTTTCTATAATAAGAACATGTATATAATTGTATTCCTTGACTGTACTTTTGTCATATCATATTGTATTCTAATTCTGGAGCGGTATTCAAATAAGTTTTTGCTTGTTTACCCATCCAGTTCACATATAAATGTTTAAAACAATATTTAGTAAACAAATAATTTAAACTCATGCAACAACATAGTGTGTGGAGACGATAGACCACTGAAAAGAGCATATATATGCACATCCAATGACCCCTGACATCACAATGCTTTGTTTTGCCAGTGTGCCAGGCAACAGAATACTACTAATTACATCACAGGATACTGTGACCTGTTTGAAAAGTTAGGTACTGTATTCTAAGCGTAGGCCCAAAATTCTAGACAATCCAGTGATTAATATTGTGAACATCAATCCACACTGTTAGATGGTCACTGTCAGATGCCATGAACCAGGTCACTGAGTCTGATCACCTGATCTATTAGGTTATCTCTTATGGGTGAGGCTAAAACGGCACTTCAGCAAAATGTCACTGATTTCTCCAACGAAAACAGCACCTTGATTTGGCAAAAAAGGCTACTAATTGTTGTCTGTTATCTGGAGAGACATGTTGATTCCTGGCCGAAATATATATAAATGAAATTTCTATAAAATTACTATTTATTTCCTACTTACTAAAATAAACATGACATATATAGTATACCTGTTGTCCTGTTTCTTGACATTTTCGCCAGACTCAGGTTCAGCTTGACATTGAGCTAATCTGAGTAAAGCTACTTAAAACTTCAAAGCATGTGATCTTTCAATGATAAGTTTAGCTGCACCTCCCAATCAGAATCATGAGTAAATTTGAGCAGAGGCTAATTTCTAATGTAAACTATTTTTAGGTGACTAACATTTAACAATTATTTGTGTTTGCAAGTTTAATTGCATTTATTTTACTTCAAAGAAATCAAAGCATATTATATTTTCACAATAAGTTTAGTTGCATCTCCAAATCAGAGTCGGCAAGTTAATGTAAACCTTTTTGAACATTTCTCAGTTATTTGTGTTTACAAGTGACCATGCAAGTTTAATTTCATGTATTCGGGCATATTCAGACCCAAGGTAAAAAAAATAACAAGGTGCTGTTTTCACCAGGCAATAGTAGGCGAGGTACTATTTCCCTGTATAGTATAACCCTCTCTTACAACTAGCATAGGTTGATGGGGACCAATTCCAACCCGGAATCCCCAAATGAGTGGGTATGGTTTTACGCTGTTTTTAGCAATAACACAGGTAGGGACACCTGACATAGACTTCACACATTGTACCCATGACAAGAATCGAACCTTGGTCTTCAGCACTTCAACCACTAGGCTACCCCACCGCCAAAATTCCCAACATGATAAAGTTGTCATCACGGTATTCTTCAACAAGTTCAAGTGAAAATATCCATACCTTTCAAATGTCTTATCTTCCACTTCACAATGTTCACTGTTGCAAAACTCCTGTCATTTAATTTGTTCTTGATTATTCACACCTGCAAAAGTAAGTTTGGTCGATACGGCATGAACTAAAAAAATGAGTCACTATAGAGTATCTAGATAAAGGAATATAAATAAGCAAACATATTTCTACATCATATACATTAGCAAGGATTAACATAAGTTAGGTAGATTGCTTATCCTACAAAAATTAAATCACACATTTACTAACATATATAAAACAGAATAAGTGGCTTACAGAAGATAAATAACTTTAATACGTGATCAATATTATTAACGTACTCCTTACCTGAATCAGAGACCATATAACAGTCTATGTATTATGGTCTCTGTCTGAATATGTCACATCTTCAGCTCCCTGCAATCGAGGTTGTGAAACATTTCTGCTGTAGGAATATTACATCCGCTGGGATATCCCTTGTCACACTGCCTGGCATGGTAGGCAAACGCATATTCCATACACCACACAGGTATACTTCCTAATACACACTGTCGAAATCCCCGCGGCTCCCAATATGGCCTGTATGAACTGTAATCGGCCAACCTCGTCTCTTTCCGTAACTGCTGCAGAAATGACCGCTCGTCATTCGTGACCAACTCGTGTTATTCCGGGACAAGCAAGTCTACCCATAATTCCCTGAATGGCCGAGGGCGCCATTTTGGAACACAATTGTAAACAAACGCTCAAACCTCGTGTAATCGATGTACACCGTGATGCTTGATTGCGATATGCTTACCTCGTGTATCGATACATTGTTCTCAATCACCTCTAACTCGGAAATCCCGGTCGAAATCCACCTGAGCCATCCACAACGAGGACGTCAAGTATTTCGAAAACTCGATTGACAGCCGAAGGAAGGAAGAGCAGCTTGCAGATGCCAGGTACGTAGCAGGGCTTCGAGACATAATGTTCCATGATTTCTATACAGAGATCTTATGGAATGGATTGATTTAGATATTTTCCTGATCTCCATGTTACTACTGTAAACGTCAAGGGCCCTTTTAGTTTTGTTGTTTTCGGAAACCCTTTGTTATTATTATGATCAAGTGTTTGTTGTGACATGGCATTTCTATTTGGGATTGCATATAAGAGCTACAGGTGCAGGACTTTTAAGGGTCGTGTCCTTATTCTCAACATAACGCTGGGATTTGATGATGAGGGTTAGTTACCAAGGGTATAACTCTGGCAAAGTGCATGTCAAACAAAACGTGGCATTCAATTCCAATCATGTGTTGCCACCTGAACCACCTGAAAGTGAGATATGGATTACAATGAATAATGACAGCTTATCAATCTTTAACAAATTCACACTGAAACATTGAAAGGATAAAGACAAGTTAGTTGTTTTCTGTTTCAGCATGTTCAGGGTTTGTGGGGAGGTTCACAGACATCCTCAGGGAGGATACCAAGTATTGATTGAGTATTTTTGTTTGTAATAAATACAAACTACATGTATTCATCATGGTATATTTCAATGTAATGTGAAACATCACACTCACAATAGTCCAGCTCTGTGATGGCAGCCTGTAAATAATTGAACATGGACCAGGCAATCTAGTGATTGTTATTTTCAGCAAAGATCCATGCCCTCAGAGTATGATGACAACCTAGTCTGACCACTCAATTCATTAGTTGATTAGTGTTTGCAGCGGTCTGTAAATAATCGAGTCTGGACCAGACAACCCAGTGATTTATATCATGAGCATCGAGCCACGGAATTTAGATGAATGACATGCATCAACCAAGTCAGAGAGTCTGACCACCCGATCCCGTTAGTCGCCTTTTACGACAAGCATAATGGCCTTTTACGGCAAGCATGGGTTGCTGAAGACCTAGTCTACCCTGGAATCTTCACGGGTCGAGTGTATTTAACTTAAATCATGAATCTTATACTTGTTTCTCTGTGCTTTTACTATGTAACCCAAATTTTCTCTGGAATAATAAAGTATTCTCTTATTTATATCATTTCTGAACAAAGTGTCATATCAAGGTTAGATCTCTGTCAAAACAGTGCCATGGAAAAGCCAAACAAATAGCCTAGAAATAAAAGTAAATACTGCATTGCATTAATCTGCATTTCAAGAAAATGTGGCAATAATTCATGGAATGATATTCACCTCGGTGAGGATCTCTCTGCATTGTCGAACAAGTTATTTCCTATGTAATGTATGTGTTGAATGACCCTGACTTTGTTGTCAAAATATTGTTTTAACATTTGTTAAATATGGGGATAAATGTCATCTCTGAATGTTTGACATGAATTATTATGATTAGGGTAGTTCTAAGTCGGAATCACAACCGGGGTCTTTTCATTTGAATCAAATGTACAACATGTACAGTTTGGACATTTCTGTGATGTGAATGCTACTTATGTTTGTAGAATGTCCGGATGAATAAAAGAGACAGTCATCCGTGCAGCATCAATGCAAAGAAAGACCATAGAAGAGCAACAGTGAGTGGTAAATATTTTGAAATTATTCTGTTTGGTTCATATGGTTATTTTGCAAATATGTCTTCAGTTTGTTCCTTATCGCTGTAGGCACGGATGTCCTATTATCTAAGGCACTACAATTTTCTGTGCAAAGTTGCATCTCTTGGGCTTAGCAGAAACCTATAGTCATGGGTTCAAATCCTGGTTCTCCCCGATTATGTTGCTAGGTTTGTCAGCGTTATACACATACTCGTGGGATTCATCAAAGACCTGCATCACTTAGGACTTTCTTCCCACATCAAACTAACATGCGGTGATATATCTGGAATACTGTTCAAAGCAGTGTTAAAAGCCAAATCATTTATGTAACACTGCATCCAGCAATAGTTTGGCTGTATGACAAGGATTGTGAATATATATTTTTCCATGTTGATGAGTTGAAACAATCACTAAATGACATCTCTTAAAAAGATTCCCAGCATTCCAAGCCTAATTAATAGATAAGGTTGTGATTGAGTAGGCTCATTGATCACATGTAATCATACCACAGTGATGTGGGATATTGTCCATAATAGTTATCATCGGTTTGTCTGGACCGAGTTCATAACATTAGTCACTGGTTTGTCTGGTTGAGATTTGAGATGTGATTATCTTAAATGTTTAGCATATAACAAGACTCACATATGACAACTTAAGTGATTTTGCTGCCTTCTATCTGTAAGTACATGTGGCAACAATTCTTTTTGATTGCTAAAATCCTTTTACATAATGCTGCAGAAACTGATGTCCTGCTTGAGATCCCTGGATGAGTACTCCAGGTTGACAGTCTGGAAGGACCAGACAAGGGAGTCCTAAACAGAGGCTGCACCCCTTCAGATATCAGAGGTGATTTGCAGACAGCGATGATGAGGGTCCTGTTATTTCAATGGAGGCCGACCGAGAAATTGTAAGCCAAATGGTACTGGGACACACAAAGGCTGGTCTGGCTAATGTGAGAAGACCAACCAATGCCAAGCTGGAGTGTAATTCTTCACACTTGCAAGGAATGATAAATGGGACTTATTGTCTTTAAATGTGGACCCAAACACCAAATGGAAAGTTCACAATTCTACTAACACAATGCAGCAGAGATAGAGTCTAACTGTTATCCCCTCATCCTGGTTCCTGTTCATCCATGGCAATATAGAAAGAAAAGAAGGATTGAGGGAAAGTAAGTTATCTGAACTGGTGAAAATAATACGTAGGTACTGTCAAGCGAACAGTTATCACACTCTGTTATGAGTATTGAAGAATAGGATGAAATTGCATACTGCATCAGGAACCATCATGTGAACACTGTTCAATGTGCGATATACTATAAGCATATGAATAAAAGAAATTGATAATTTGATTGTTGCTTATGTTTCATTTACCAGCTGTGTAATTGGGGATGTTTCATGATTTTGCCTCAGTTTAATAGCCACACTTATCTTATGAAACCATGCGTTGCTTGGGCATCTCAAGATAAATAACACATGTTTCCTTTGCTCTGAAAACGTCTGATGACACATTGATCTGTTATGTCAAAGGTTAAAGTCACAACCAGACAAAAAGTTTGTTTGTGGTCTAACTCTTCCTTTGGGCAGGGGTCGAAGTTGGAAAAAGGTCGTGTGTGATCTATATATACTACATTTTCCCTTAAATTGCCTTTTCTACAGAAGTCTTAGTAACTCTTATACATATACTGGTTACATTACTTCCATATTTTGGTCAATGATATGTTGAATTCTACCAACGGACTGCATATTTGGTTTATGTGCTGGATAGCTCTTTGAAATGGTTTTGAAATATTTATCACTGATATTGAAGGTCAAATTCACACTCAAAAGTGATAACTCATGAGGGGTTGAAGTGTAAGATCAAGGCAACAGTGAAGGGGTCATTCATAAAGTATTTCTGCAATTATAACTAAAATGCCTATTTCTGGAGATATTTGTGAAGTATTAAGCACATCGTTGTTATATTATTTGAATACACATATATGTGCAGTGGTTACAACTCCAGTGTCAAATTAACTGTCAATCCCTTTTAATAAAATAATTCACAGTAACTGAGGAAGAGCTTACTGTAGTACCATAAAACTAGGGTGGGTCAAATGTCAATGAAGTTAGTATTTTGGATATAACAAGTACATGTACCGTTGCAAATAGTCTTATTATCATCTCACTAGGACCAAAGGCCCAAGTGAGCACATTGTCAATGACTTTTTCTTTTTCTCAGTACAAACTGGAAGTCTGGACATGAAATTTAAGGATATCATTATACAAGAACTGATGTTTGTTCATTAAATACCATTAACATCCAAAAAGGACAAAATAGGAAATTGAACAATTTTCTTCTCCAAAAATGTTTTAGGAGGATATTTACCATTAAAATAACACAGAATATTACAACAGGTATCTGTAATGCACAGGCTAACATTATTTACCAGAAGCAAGTCATGAAGAAAATTTGCATCCGGATACCTTCCGGAAACCTTCCGGAAACCTTCCAGATGCCTTCAACAACCTTCAAATTGCTTGGTATTTTCAAGTTAATTTTTTTATGTGTTTCACACTTAAGTGAACAAAATGCACCCCCCAAATTTTGACATTTTTTTTGGAAGGTTTCCGGTAGGTTTCCGGAAGGTATCCGGGCCGGATCCAAAATGGGAAGGTATCCGGAAGGTTTCCGGAAGACGGAAACCTACACTTTTTTTGCTGTGGATAGTCACGATATGGCTGAAATACTGCCGATGTGACTTAAAATTTTAACTCACTCACTCACTCATTACTTGCTGTGCTCCGGATATTCCCCGGCATAATGGAGCTGGAGAGCCTGGCCACCGATGTCTGCAGATGTTTCACTATTTGCAGCAACTCAGCGATGTTGAGATCACTATGTGACTATGTTCCTCCCATCGCTGTCGAGGGCGATGAATCGCTGTATTCACATTACAATCGGACGTAAAATCCTCTGAGTTCGCCGTCGTTGGGGCTTGGTCGATAGTGACTATCACTGGGGATGGAGGGCCTGGATGATCGACCTGTTTGTACTTTGTGTAGATGTGTACCAACTGTGCTTTGGTCATGGATTTCGGCAGGTTTCTCAGCCCCGTGTCTTCTGCTATTTGTTTTGTCTAAGTTGTCCAACGTACCAATTTTGTGGGTTAAGTTCTGTCGCCCGTGGGATTGTCGATGCAGAACGACTACGAACGCTAGTCGTTGCTCGCCTGTCACTCGCTTAATTGTCGTTATGGTTAGCCCCATTGTCGTCATGTGTTCTGTCGTTTTTAATCTCCCTGGTGGCTTTCCGTATTCTGCAGGGTGGCATCGTAGACTGAGTAATACGGAACCAAAGCTACGATAAAAATCCTGCTGGTGGCAATATGGCGATTTAACGGAAATTGCTGACAGCGCATGCAGTTGCATCCGGAATTGGATGCGTGCGCATGCTCCTGTCTCAGACTTTTAGCACTTTGTTAAAACCCACAAGCGAGGGTACCCAGTCGTCTAAGCCGCCGCAATTCGCTGTGCAGATTAGCGTCCCTTTGGCATGCCAGAAACCTATTATTGTGGGTTTTAATCCCGGTTCGCCCCGATTATGTTTCTAGGTTTGTCAGCACCATACCCGTACTCGTGGGTTTCACCGAAGTGGTAAACGTTTAAGACCTGCATCACCTCGGGCTTTCCTCCCACATTAAGTTGACACGCCGTGATATAACTAGAATACTGTTAAAAGCGGCGTTAAACATCACCCACTCACTCTGATATTTCTGTTCCATCATGATTGGTATTGTACAGTGTCTTTCCAGCTTAAGTGAATTAGAATGTGATCATAATATGTACAACAGTCAGAGATCCGTCGACTGTACGACAAAATGACTGCACTAAGTCACACTCACTCACTCACTCACTCTATGAAGAAAACCATATGCAGAGAGTAAAAGTGGAAACCCTCGTGTACATCCTGTGTGTGTCCTCTGCAGCTGATGACAGTAACCTTACACGTACTGAAGAACATTTGTCATGGGAAAATGAACGGATCTCATTTGAATTTTAACGAATGAAACACCCATTGAAATCCGACATGGACGCTGTGAAGCGTATTTTTACACCGCGTCAGATAATGCGTGGGGTTTGGGTATATAGTCGACGCCCCGTCTGTCTGTCCTTCTTCCATCGTCCGTCTGTCCGTCCGTAATCATTTTGTTTCCGGGGCGTAGTTCGAAAACCGTTCAATATCTTTTAACACAACTTGACGGATATGTCAAACAAATCCTATTTACGGATTTTTAGCATTTTTAATTTTCTCGATTTCCATTGAAACATTTTGGACTAAATCTCAAAAGGAATGGGGAGGTGTTGTTTCCGGAGCACAACTTCAAATTGTAAAAGACTTTTAATCCAAACCTGGTACATGTATTAACCAAGGGCTGAAGTGGTGCCTGTTTCTATTTAGAAATATTTCAACATTTGATTTTTCCCTGTTTCCATACAAAAAACAAGTTAGACTCAGCTGAAACGGAAGTAGGTGTCGTTTCCGGAGCAGAACTAAAACACTATCCAACATTTTTCACCAAAATTAATCAAGGGTTGAAGTGGTGCCTTTTGCTATTTAGGAATTTAAAAAAATACGTTTGTCCTGTTTCCATGGCAACAAGTTTGACCATGACTCTGCTCATAGTGGTGTGATTGTCCGGACCACATCTCTAAAACGAACGGGCATTCCTTCATGACATTTTGCACATTCAAAGACCAGTTTGTACCTTCTGCTAATTAGTGGTGTTTAGAATTTATATATTTTTCATTTCAATGGCAACCAATTTGACTTTGACGCTGTTCATAATGGTTTGTTTGTCAGGACCTTATCTCTAAAAATGCAATCTCTTGAAACTATGCACACACAATGACAAAGTTGTCAACTGGTGCCTTTTGGTATTCAGGGATTTTTAGAATTTATATGTTTTATTCTGTTTCCATGGCAACAATTGTGATTTTGATTCTGTTCGTAGTGGTGTGTACCTTTCACAGAAATGCAAAGTTCCGAATCCCAATTCCATATAGGCGGTTCAAGATACTGACACGACCTCCTGTGACGAAGACAGACGTGTTTATTCCATCACCCTGAGGAAGTTGGAGGGAGGCTTTCCTGTCGTGTGTGGATGCTTTGGGCTAGCATTTGTATTGTTGAAAGTGGAGATGTGTTTAAGGTGGACGAATAACAGAATGATGGTGTTGATGTTGTGACACATTCTCACTGGTTTATTTGACAGTTATTGACTGTATTGTCTAGGTTTAAAAAGATATATTTTTATCGAAATTACAACATGTATTGTATAATTATATGTTCGCGGTATACTGCGCATAAGTCATCACGCGTTTGATTGAGTGAGTGTCTTGCTCGTATTTTGCATCATCAAGGCCTTCATCTCACCAAGAACATGACTAACATCACAGACAAGATGCACATATGTGTGTACTTCATATGTATCGATGAAATTAATCTCTTAGGGACCCAACACATTATTTGCCGCACTTTTGACGACTTGGCCAACCGTACCCTCTAATATAGATGAAAGGGCTAATCCCTGCAAGTACTATAAATCCAGAATTGTGAAATTCTGTTCAATTTGACAAATGTATTCATTGACCTCTACAGTGTCTTCTTGTTTTGTTCCAATTTATAACGTACAATAATGCAAATATCAGTAAAAGTGATAATGTACGGGATGAGTGTCACCCTGTTGATTCAAGACCGCTTGCTGAACGTACTCTGCCTTCATTATCCTTTTCAAAAGGTCTAAATGCTCCTTTGTCGATGATGAATGTAGAAATGATATAAATTTAAAATCTTTATATTTTATATCCTTTGCTACAGTTTAGATTGTACACAGTGCGTTTTGATTGGTGAGACCATTCAACAGCGATATATTTGTCACTGCATATGGCATACCGGTTACATCATGCATGGTGTTTAAGAGAAGCTGCGCCTTAGAATCATTCTGTATGTGCATCTGAGATGGTTGAAAATGGTCCATTAACTACTTAAGTTTAAAAAACACAATGTACAAGATTTTATAATGTGTTCCAATATGTGCAGTCCACCTCTTTAGAACATTGTCGTTTCAATAGTCAGTAATGTCAATTATTTTATTGACTTACACCCAGAAAAATCGATAAAACATATACTTGCCATGTAATGGAGGGTTAGATAGGCACGATAAAATATATTGTCTGTTTGCAGTGCTGTTATGGGAGGCGCTGAAATTATACACGCATTATCTTTATTCCATTTGAATATTTGGCAATTTTTTAAAATACCATTAAGGCATGAGGCAGGGGAAGATATCACCACAGACATGATCATCATGTCAACCGTTCAGGGTTGTTGGATCCAAATAACCTTCCTTGTTCTGATATTTTGTCATGAATACCGAGTGTCTGTTCAGGCTCAAGGTAAGTTGGAGACCCGTGAAGATTTCGGGGTAGATTAGGTCTTCAGCAACCCATACTTGCCGTAAAAGGCGACTAACGTTTTAACGGGATCGGGTGGTCAGGCTCGCTGACTTGGTTGATACATGTCATCGATCCCAATTGCGTGGATCGATGCTCATGATGTCAATCACTGGATTGTCTGGTCCAGACTCGATTATTTTACAGACCGCCCTCATATAGCTAGAATATTGCTGAGTGCGGCGTTAAAAAAAACAAACCAACAAACCAACAAACCATCCAAGTTAAGTTGGTACATGCTTAACGGCGAATTAGTTTATTTGATGTAGCTACATGTATTAAGTCAGTCTATGGTGCTGTTGTCCTTTCCAGCCTAGATATAGAAGTTGTTGTTAGTGTCAATGCTTTACATTACAAATGGAATTTGGTCACACGTTATGATTGTAGATTAAAGCAACATATACCAATGCTCAATGGTGTGATCTTCAGGGCGAAGAGGTTTCCGTGTCAACAGGAACCGGGCTATCGACGCCTTACTGTTTATATATATCAAACTTCACTTAAATGCAAAAGTTTGCTTACGTTTTCATTAGTATTATCATATACAATATTAATGTATGCTTCAGCACAATCGAGCGAATAACCGATGAATAAATCAACTGATCTGAAACATAAGATCGCTTGCAAATATCAAACAAATCATGTGATGGAACAGAAACTTGGCACACTAACCCTCGCTAGGGTTTGATCTTTGTATTGAACTGTGCTCCATTTTGCCTTTTGCACACAAAGGAATATGTTTCATCGGATAATCGAGACTGGTTATTCTCTGGCATTGACGTTTTCTACTTTATGATATTGAAAGTCTGTAGCATAATACTTGTCTCTCTGAAAGGATAATAATGTAAAACCAAGTCATTCAAGGAAGATGTATACAAACTCCCATTTTGATCTTTTTATCTTTTTTATATTTGTCTAAACTTTCAACAATTGCTTGAAACTAGGGGAAATGTGTAAATCCTCCTTGGGAACCGTGAAGGTAGCAGAGGTTCCGTATGGTGACCCTACCTTTGTTGCTTTTTACCCTTTTTTATTTTGTATCATTGTCTGTTTTATTTTAAGTTGGTACACTTGTATAACTAGTTCAAGTTACAATATGGCTAAAACATTTCTGACATGACTTAAAATGTTACATCACTCACTAATGAACCACTGTAAGGATATGTATGGAAGATTTTTAAATATGTCGGCTATATCTGACAATCTGGGCAATGCAGAAGGCTGCAGCGTTGGGGAGTCTTCACATTCTCCGAAAAGTTCTGGGTGGATTTGACTAGGCAGCGCTTCCTGGGAGAAGTCCCATTCGCTGTCTGGGCTGCGTGTAGAGGGGGCAAGGGCACTGAGCTGATGATGAGCCTAACCAGCCTGACTGTGCCAGGATCACCCAAACCCTCTTTGCTGCATTTTTTATTTTCATCTGTAAATAATAATTATTGCCTTGAAGATGGCGTCACGTCCGGTTTCGGGGAGGCGTGCGGCTCCAAGAGGGCGCCACGTCAGGTACCGAGGGGAGGAGGAAATTAGAAGCGCTCGTAAATTCCTCCACTTCCATTTAAAAAAGGTGGTGGTGGTGGTGGAGGAGAAGGTGTTTTCTTGTTGTTGGTAGGCAAAGAAATTATGAACGTGTTCTTTCGGGAGAGTGGGGTGGCCCTGACCCCCCTACCCAAGAATGGTCATGCCAGAGAGTGAGACTGATGAGAACAACGGGGCGAACCGACGTTCAAAGAAAACTTGCACAGGCAATGTTTCGGCGCCTTGGCATCCATGAAGGCCACTGTCAGGGCCTGGACACCCTAGAACGTATGGGACGTGCCTTGGCCCAAGGGAACTTTTAGCTGAAAGTCTACAGTCAAGATATGTTCAACAGGCTGTTGTACAAGAGTGATGAGGCTCCACCCGGCGCCACCATATTGCATTTATACCATCATCATGACCACTTTGATGTTATCACTGCCATGCCAGCCTTTTGGGGGTCTAACCATTACTGTGAGCACTGCGACCGTGGTTATGACCATCCCGAAAGCCCCCCTGCACCAAGCAATACCGCTGCCATGCATGCTACCACCCCACACCTTGTGGACCCAAGGAAGATCATTGGATGTATTGCTTGTCATACTAAGGATGGTTCCGAAATCAGCGCTGTTACACCCGCCATGTCCAGGCACCCCAAGAGGGAAGACCCAGTGCCTGTCAAGTGATTCACAGGTGTCTGACCTGTTTTCAGCGTGACCATGTCTTGGCGACACCTATGGCCCAACACATGTGCTCAGAAGATTGCCCTCCATGTTAAGTGTGTCAAGAACCGGTGACCCCAGAGCATCGATGCTATGTCACAACCCTCCGTGAAACCTGTGATGATGATGATGATAGTGATGATGATGGATGGAGCAAACAAGCCCAGTTCCTCTTCTATGATTTTGAATGTATGCAAGACACAGGGGTACACGTCACGAAGTTGTGCATGGTGCATTTAGGATGTGGTCGGTGCATGGGTCAAGCGACAAGCGAGTTGTGCCAAGACAGTCCATGGAGACAAGAAGGTCAAGGTCCCAGTCGTGTGAAAGTGTTTCCAGGTCCCACCAGGCTAGACGATATGCTTGCATGGTTGATGACCCTGTCCGAAAAACCCAAGAAGGCACGACCTAAGGTTGATGAAGCATGCAAGGGGTCAGCAGCAGCAGCAGAAGCACACACCCCCCCCCCCCCCGGAGGATGGAGGTGGACACGCCCACCCTGCTTGAGGAGGAGGAGGCGGAGGATCCAATCGAGGCGAACACGCCCGCTTTACCGCCTCATGAGGATGTCGTCATTTATCCAATTGCTCATAACGAGCAGAAGTATGATGGACACTTGATCATGAAGGCCATGCACCCGCATCTGGTGAAAACCCCAGGCGTGATACTGAGAGGGCAACAGACTTTACAGATGACAGTGGGACGCTTGTGTTTCAAAGACCATTTGAATTTCCTGACCATGCCACTGAAAGCATTCCAGAGACCTTTGCACTGGCTGAACTGAAGAAAGAGCCTTGTTTCACTTGCAAGAACAAGTCTTAGCCTACTGTCAGAGCGATGTCGATATTTTGAGGCGTGGATGTGCTTCACTCTGACAGCCCAACATCAAGAAGAACCCAGGACTTCACGCTCTTGGCAAGGCACTGGGGCAAGTTCGGTCAGCACTAGGCTATGGTCAGACAGCATATATCAGCGATCCTGCCAAGTACTTTGCTCTGTTGAGGAGCAAGAAATACACTCGACAATGTCATGGTCATCAACAAGCATATGGTGCTGGTGAACTATACCCCCAAGAAAGAATTCCACACGCCACATCCTAATTCCAATGTCACCGTGGCTGCTTGGGTCACCGCACGAGCGCGTCTCAAGCTGTACAACATCCTCAAACCGTTTGATCACAGGGTCTTGTACTTCGACACGGACAGTGTCATTTACGTCCATCGCCCAGAGGAATGGAATCCACCCCTGGGCGTTGGATGATTTAACCATCAAGACGTTTCTGTCAGAAGGTCCCAAAACCTACGCCTATAAGTTCAATGCACCCAAGACCCAATGGAATGCGCAACACGGCCTGCAAAGGGCGCGGTTTCACCTTGAATTACAGAGCCCGACAACACCTCAACCTGTATCTCACTCAGAACTTGTTTGCCCAATCACTACAACATCGCACTATTCGCCTGAATGCTAATTACATGGTCCTCTTTAAAAATCCGAGAGATGCATCGCAAATCGACAGTCTGGCTCGCCAGGTGTTTCCAGGCAAAGTTCTTTTTCTGCGTGAATCCTATGGAGACGCCACCAAAGAACCTTACACTTGCCTGTTCTTGGACTTGAAACCCATCACGTTGCAAGACCATCGAGTACGTGCCCGCCTGTTTTCCAGATCCGAGTTACCCATCGTGTATGTGCCGATCCTATGAGATGAGGAGAGACTTCATAAAAGCATGCGAACCAACTGACCTTCCTTCAGTAGAGCAACAGCCATCATGGGGCAAAGACAGTCTATGAATGACATGCCATCATCCAAAGATGTCCGCGATACCGGGTGGGTGTCTGAAAAGGTGAGAGAACAAGCGAGATAAACACACTCTTTATGGACGACACATGGCAACTCAGTGACATCCTGGAGGCACGACCTTCTCCTTACACCTTGAGTCATCTTTCTCATCCTGATTATGATTCATTTCAACAACCACTGAGGTCTTTTCAAACGTGGCATAAAGAGATGGCCCAGACCCCAGGCCATGGCTGGCTATTTCTATCATGGTCGAGATGATCGTGTTATCTGTTATTGCTGCCGTGTGACATTGTGCCAATGGGAAGCCACAGACAAACCCTGGAAAGAACATCTGAATCACGCCAAAGTCCCCTGTGAATACTTGTGTGTGTTTTGTCCTGATGGAGAAGTGAACGAAAAATACAGACGTCTGTTGTCCGAAGAAGCATGGAAGAGAAGAGCAGTGACAAGGTTTCCTGTTCACAAAATCACAGGGATGCCCTGTGTTGTCATGTGGGCGGGGAATTATAAAAAAAGGTTAAAAAAATTGGGTTGGGTTGCCTTTAGGATGTGGATCGACATCACACCCGAGGGAAAAAACAGGATCAATCAGAAGCTTGGGTTTTCGACCAACAGAGACCAGAACAGGGCGTGTGCGGGCTCTGATTGGTCGAACAATGGGTTGTGCTTTCTCTCCCATGGAACAGGCCTGTTCCTATGGAAAAGAAACACAAGGGTCGCGTCAGTTTGGAAACCCGAGGCTCAGACCAGACGCCAAAACGGACCAATCAGCGTGCTGCGTGTTCGACCAAACAGGAAGCAGGGTTTCACTGAATGAGAGATCAACCGTGTTGTCTCGATACAGTTGTATGAAGTGCCAGACTGACAGTCACAGTTACCTGTACTGCCCTGAAGTGACATGTACAGAGTGTCTCTCTCAAGGTCACCACCACTTTATCTGTACGAAGACGAAGATAAGCTGTCAAGGTCCATGCTACAACTGCCAAGCCGTTGACCATGTCGCTGGAGATTGCCCAGAACCCCAACGCAAGAAGACTCCTCCAGCGGCGTCCATGTCGACACAAGTGACACAAGTGAGACAAGTGCTCCATCTCATAGAAGACATGCATAACGATGTCCGTGCTCTTAAAGAATGCATCACACAACTCGTCACGCGGACGTCACACCACGCCTAGGCAAAATAAAACATGACAGAAGCCCCTCAAGAAATCTCCCTTCAAAGCGACGGTGACATCATCATTCCGAGGAGGAGGAGGAAGAAGATATATCATCTGAGCAAAGTGACTAACGCATCGCACATGCTGCTCAACTGTTTTTCCAGTATCCAGATTTCCAGTTTTCCAGTTTCGTACTGTTTCCAGTTTCCAGGTTGTTTTCCAACGGCCCTTTCCCGGCCACCCAACTCTCCCAAGGAACGTTTTGATCATTGCCAAACACAAAAAAAAGAGTGACACCACGCCTCTATGTGTGGGTGTGTGTGTGTGTGTGTGTGTGTGTGTGTGTGTGTGTGTGTGTGTGTGTGTGTGTGTGTGTGTGTGTGTGTGTGTGTGTGTGTTTTGGTTTGCTTTGTTGTTTAACGCCGCACTCAGCAATATTCCAGCTACATGACGGCGGTCTGTAAATAATCGAGTCTGGACCAGACAATCCAGTGATTAATATCATGAGCATCGATCCGCGCAGTTGGGATTGATGACATGCATCAACCATGACAGCGAGCCTGACCCCCCGATCCCGTTCGTCGCCTTTTACGACAAGCATAGTCACCTTTTACGGCAAGCATGGGTTGTTAAAGACCTATTCTAACACGGAATCTTCACGGGTCTCTCTCATATGTATGTATGTATGTATGTGTGTGTATGTATGTGTGTGTGTGTGTGTGTGTGTGTGTGTGTGTGTGTGTGTGTGTGTGTGTGTGTGTGTGTGTGTGTATGGGTGTGTGGGTGTGTGTGTGTGTGTGTATGTATGTATGTGTGGGTGTGGGTGTGTGTGGGTGTGTATGTATGTGTATGTTTGTATGTATGTATGTATGTATGTATGTTTGTATGTATGTATGTATGTATGTGTGTGGATGTGTGTGTGGGTGTGTATGTATGTGTATGTATGTATGTATGTATGTATGTATGTATGTATGTATGTGTACATGAGTGTCATCACGTTTGCATGGAGACACGAGTGTCATCACGTTTGCATGGAGACACGAGTGACAGCACGTTTGCATGGAGACACGAGTGACAGCACGCATGTATGCATACACGAGTGCCAACACCTAGGCGTGGATGAGCGAGTGACGTCACCTATGTCTATACCTATATAAAAGTCTGTTTGTAGTCACGAGTGGCACCACGATTGCATGGAGACACGAGTGACAGCATCAATCAGAAGCTTGGGTTTTCGTCCAATCAGAGACCACACACGCCCTGTGCGGGTCTCTGATTGGTCGAACAGCGGGTTGTGCTTTCTCTCCCATGGAAAAAGCCTGTTCCTATGGAAAACAAACACAAGGGTCGGCTAGTTTTGGAAACGGGCCAATCGGTGTGCTGCGTGTTGGAACAATCAGCGTGCAGCGATGTTCGATCCGGTCCCTCTCCTATAAAAAGAGAGCGAACACTCGTGTGGGTTCAGATTCACTTGTGACAAAAAATCATCATCATCATCATCACACCGAGAATGGCAGAAACGAAGAGCTGTACAGATGCTTATGGTGAGGGGACCAGGAATCTTCTGGGGACTGAGGGTGTGGATTCTTGTGGACCCAGGAGTGATAGTACGGATGCTTGCGGGTCCAGATCTGAGTGTACGGATTCTTGTCATGGTAGGTCGCCGCCGCCGTCGCCGCCCAGTAAGCCACTATCAACGCCCTATTTTCTACACTTTGAAAGAAGGCTAGCCTCGTTTGAGGGTTGGCCGACGCAGATGAACCAGACCACTGAAGAGATGGCCCATGCAGGCTTCGTGTACACGCAAAGTCCCGATGGTGTGTACTGCTTTCATTTCGGCGTGCTGCTGAGAAGATGGGCGACCAATGACGATCCTTAGCTGGTACACCTCAAGTGGTCCTCTCACTACGCCTACCTCAAGATGACCGGGGTTGTGAGACACAAGAAGAAAAACTTGGCAGCAGCTGCTACTTACTGGCACTATCTGTGCGAGGAGAATGCGAATGAGGAAGCTTCCCCCGCCTTCCTAGGATGAAGTTTCTGTTCCAGTTGCCGTTCCAGTTCCCGTTCCAGTTCCGGTTCCTGTTCCAGTTCCAGTTCCATTTTCGCTCTGACGGCCCTTATTTTCGCACTCAACATTTCATAATAACCTTTGTACAAGGGACTCGATTTCATCATCAGATCATGCAGTTCTGACTGATGATCAATGATTTTGTAGCGGGCTTCGTGTTATTTCTTCTTCTCCAAACGGCCCTTTTCAGGGCCACCCCACTCTCCCGAAAGAACACTTTCATCATTGCTTTGCCTACAAACAACAACAACAAAAACTCCTCCTCCACCGCCTCCTTTCTTTGCGCTTTTTTTTATGGAGAAGTTGGGGTTTTTACGAGCGCTCCTTTCAATATTGAAATGGAGGATTTTACGAGCGCTTCTTATGTCCCCCTCCCCTGAACCGGATATGGTGCCATCTTGGATGCGCACGCATGACCCAGCATGCCCCTCTTTGTAAATCCAAGATGGTGGCACTTCCGGTAGGGGAGACAACTCCTGCTGGCTTTGTTAGCAGATCGCTGCTATGAACTACTTGCATGTCATCGTATCCCAATTGAGATCGATGCTCATTATGTCAATCACTGGATTGTCTGGTCCAGAATAATTATTTACAGACCTCCGTCATATGGCTGGAATATTGCAGAGTGCGTCGTTAAACAAAGAACAAACAATCATCATATAAAGCGGTGTAAATGCATCGTTTTGGCAGATGTCTCGAGAAATAGCAGACCATGGCACTACAGAATGTTATGCTGCCTCAATAGTCTGTTACAACATGTGCAACGTTTAGGCAGGCATTATTCTGCTTTTGCACAATGGGTGGTGCTTTTGCATGATGTCGTCCAGGTAGCGTACGCCATTCAAATTACCATTAACAATGACGAGTTGTGATGCCACCCCATACCATTACATTTCTATCACCAAACTGACGACGTTGAGTTGTCTAGATGAAACCTGAACTCATCTGTGAACAGTGCACTGTGCACTGTTATGAGCACATAATAGCTAACAACCCTCGTGTGCTGATCACAATATTAAAAAAATTGTTTGAGTATCTTGCTACTAACAAACACGCAAACATCCACATTGTGCACCATGCATTAACATGCACGTGCAAATTGTGATACACGACCATAAAGTCGATATCTCCATGAACATATATTGAAATATGCATTGTTTAATTTCAGAACAAACATAAGTTGTAAAGTAAAGTTACTTTTTTCCGCATGTATATAATATCAAGCACCATCGATTATTCCATTAAGAAAGACTTTGAAAACCTAAGTGACATGTGACGTATTTGCCTGTTGAAGAGAGATGTCAGAAAATGTCATGCCTCTCACATGCTGTCAACACCCTGATGGATGGCTTGAAGTGGACATCAGTGGCGGTAATCAATGATAACAAGTCGAACGAAGGTATGAAGCTTGTTTTCCCAGTCACATGTTAGGTGATAAATGGCAACTTATACAGACGCCTACATCACATTCACAATGTTGCCGGCATTACAAGCTTACAACAGTATGCAACCCTTCGTCAAGGGAACTTATCATAATAGGATGCAAATATAATACACTAGATAATCTTGAATGATATAACTTCTGAACATATATATATCTCGGAATTACCAGTCACAAAGTAGTTCCATGGCACCATTTTATAGTGTCTGTAAATTGATCAAATAAAATAAAATCTATTCCAGAAATTCATCTTACTACCACCATAAAGCAACTGGTATACAACATAGATGAAATTGACAGTCGTCTTATGATGACCGACATCCACAATCTGTTGTTTCCCGATATCAATGTCATCATTGCATTAAGGCAAACTTCAACTCTGCAGCTCTTGTCAAAGGTGAGGCTATATGACCTTTGTATATTCGTATGAGTACATAGGTTTCATCCCTTTCATCACATGCATTTGTAATAACAGATACGCAAACTCTTAACACAAGGAACTTTTATATGAATCCAACATAAAAATCAGTCCAATGTCTGAAAAGAAAATATGTGGCAATCATGAATTAGTTATACATGTGTACGCACTAGTTTAGAATTTCGAAAACATATGAGAATAATATGAATGCATTACACCTTTATACTGGATTCATAAGTGTCATATAAAGAGACACATTGCAGGGTCCACATATTTACCACCAACGTCCTTCTCAAAACAACTACCAAACATTCTGTTACACATTCAAGCAAGGCCTAATTACATACTGTGAGATAACATAGGAAACACAAGATTTACTTGAAGTTTTTCAATCTCAGACCAGTAAAAAGCATTTGATGTTTCCACCCTTTGCACTACTAACCTGTCATGATGAACTTACGAGAAATAACAAAAGGTTCAACCACAGTTTCAGATGAGTACATCACATCACTTTTTAAATAAATGACAGGATAGATTATTGTCTTCACCTCACCTCACCTCACCTCACTTCACCTCAGGATTGGAAATCAAAGCGGTTCAATATGCTGACAGTCTCTGTGCACAGATGTACAAAAGAGAAGATTTCGATTGTCCAATGGTGAATGTTACCCTTCAAGTGGAGCAATATACCTTTTCAAATAAGGTTTCACCATTACAGACATGGAAAAGCCATTCCAGAAAAGTTATGGAGTTACTGGAAATATTCAGTGAAATATGTGTCATCGTTTGTCAACATAATGCACGTTGCCAGTCCATGCTGTGGGCTAAATAAAATTTTCACACCTCCTTTATCACTGGGACTTACTTTTCTAATGACAGTTTTATGAGTATCGGTTGTTATCTGTAGAGTAGGACATGCTTATCCTTTTTCCGCGTCACCACTGGTGTTAAATGATATATTCACATGATTTTCATCATTTTGCCTTTTACGCTATATGGAATCTGTTCTGGTAGATATTCGAGACTCAGTATTATCTGTTGGCGTTTTTAATTAAAACGGAGAGCTTAACCTGCCCCAACGGTGACAACCATCACAAATAGGCAAAGGCATTTCACTTGTTCACATGAACAAACGCGGGATCATATGGCACAAGTCAAAATAGGAAATTGCATGAGGCATAGTTTTTGTCAGTGACGTGTCAAATTTGAAAATGTCATCCACATGTCATCCATAAAACCTTTTGAAAACTAAGATTCTGGTCAAACAACTATTGAGCAAGACGCTCTTTCGAAATCTTCGTGGAAGGAGCATGATCTATTGTATCGGAAATGTAGACATTCAAGAACTGGAATATTGCTCGACAAAAAGGGAAATTTTACTATTCAAAAGTTGAAATCATTCCTCTTGTCATACAGTCTCGTTATATTTGACACAGTTTTGACTAGTTTCGTCTGCAGTGATTCCATCCTCACGTCACATAACCTCACCTTATATCTCTGTATTTCATTTCACCTCATACCTTTCCTTGGAACTACTGATACCAAAACCACCCACCAACATGTACATTGATTACTGCCTGTGACATGCCATGGAATGAAATAATTGGGTCATCACGAATCTTCCATGAGACACCATGACCCAGATGATTACTGAAAGGACGATGTCAGGATTAACGTCGTTTCACTGAATTTGACAAAATAAGTTTAGTTTTTATACTTATTTCATTGTCATTATTCTGATTCCAGATTGACAACTTCGATTTGTATTCAAACCGTACGACGGATTTCAGACATCGTTCTAAGCTTATCATTCTAACGACGAGCTCGTCAATGCTGAATGATGTGAATGTAAACCATCTAGAAAACGTTGCTGTGATCATCAACGATGAAGAATCCAGTCTATCAGTACGTGTTATAATTTAATTTTACTGAATGCAAGTATTACATACACTGTTCAGGGCTTTTGTGCCAAGCATCAGCTACAAATGTACAACAATATGACACCTATATCATGGTATTTAACTGCAACCTAACAGTGAGTTGTGTTTAAAAGTGTTTCTGTTCTATCACGTCCTGTAAGTTTAATGTTGGCTTTAAGGAAAACTTGTGAAGCAGACCTCATACTTCACCACTTTTTATACGAAGCACAGGCATGGTGATGACTAACCACAAATCATAATTAACGCTTATCTAAGATTTTAACCCACACGCGTATTGTTCTTTTAGAGACTAACATCTGTAGATTGTGAATTCTACCATGAATTTGGAATTTAATCGATTCTGATTGGTCAATCAGAGGCTATTAAATCACAATAAACCCCCTCTGATTGAAACAGCTGGTTTGACGGCCGCATCACCGCGGAAGCTAATATTCATAGAATAGTACTATTTTCAGTCAATGTCGGTAGGCATATTTAAATAATTATACCTACAATTACAGGTTACAAAATGCACAGATGCGGTTACTACAATATTCAAAGGATGTGTGGCAATACATTTCGTGCCAAAAAACACGACAGAAATCAACAAAGGGAATGTATTTACGTTTTGGAGACAACAGAGAGCTTGGAATTGTAGCGCTTTTCTATATACGACTGTGACGTCATATCTTTTGCGTCACAATGAGCGATATGACGTCATAATGGTGACATGCGATGTATAGAGCGAAAGCCTTGCAAAGCTTGCTTTGTTTTCTTTAGGAATGCCCACCTCATGTTAGCTTACCAAGTTGCCGTGCTTATATGCTTTCAATGCCTGTCATATGTTCGAGTGAAGTATTACGGTGTAAACAAACTGCTTGAGTATAAACAGCACCATATTTTGTTCGGTGATTCCGTAATTCAGATCGATAACCCACTCAAAACACTGAACTCAACCCTGCAGCTTCACTCAGTATATTTGCTAACACCAAAGAGTTTTATTTAGTCATGGTAGAATGGAGATAAACATACTGTGTTTTCAATGTAGGGCTGTGGAAATGAGCAACAAATATCTACTCCTAACTATTTGCAGGCGGTCATATCTCATCAACAGAAATGCCACATATCTATTATATTTCGTTATGTTCCAGACTCAATCCAGGAACCGAACACACATTTTCACTCTTCATAATACACCACAAGGAAGGCTGTTCATCCCCATCCCCAGTAAGGAACCAACACTCGCAGGTCCCTTGAAGAGGATCTATCCAAACACACAGTACGGTTACAACAATCGGCGACTGCTGGTCACAACGGTTAAGGTACACGTTATTACGGATGTGACGACTGATCGAGTGATCGATACATTGCAATTGACCATGGTTCATAGGCAATAGATTTATAGCAAGTTAATTTATAAAATATCAATACCTACCATCGATGGTAAGTCATTGTGTAATACAGGTATGATTCAAAACATCAACACCAGAGAATAATCAGTCTCGAATATCTGCCGGTATTCCATGGTCGTAAGAAGTTAAGTAGTGATGAAACTTCTATGAATGAATCACTGAATAGCAGTGATGTTACCAAGTGTTCGTGAAAAGGGTAAGCAAGGGAAAGTGCCAGTGAGTCAAGAGGTGTGCATGGGATGGTATTCTGCATCATGGCAACAAGCGATGTGTTGTAAATTGTAAATTCTTCTAAATGTTAACATAATTTTGTGGAATTTCTTGTTCAAATTTTTACATTGAAACCTTCATTGTAAAGGCCATTTGAATGCAAACTGTGTCTTTCTCCTATATTTGAATACAATGCTCATGCTTGAAATAAGGACTACTATTTAAGAGTAAAACTGTGTTACGTTATATGCCTGAATGCATGTCTTTTAGTATCTGAGGTGTCAAAAACTTTGTCCTCTTAATGATCAGAGGATCGTGAGTTCGGATCCCAGATTCGCCCTTTTCATTCTTCGTGTGTGAGCACCGCAGCTATCTATGCCTATATTTGTCAGTTTTACGAAAGAGGTAAACGTGTACGATCTTCATTCCTTAGGATTTTGTTCCGTTAAAACCAATTCACTAACTCAATTAATTTTATACATATTCATGTTTGTCAGAAATGCCGTAATGGACTGCATTATAGTTTGAGGATATTTGGGGTTGTTACGAAATCCATCGAATATTTTTATTCGAAAAATGTTAAAGGTTTTGCGTTTCCAATTATACATCTTGCTGAAGTCATTAAATAAATGAACACACGTGTTTGCAAAACGTGAATATATCAATTAAACATAATGTTCAACCTTTTGTCAGTTACAACAATTATTATCTATTCAAACACCATTGCGAATTAGCTTGTTTTCCCCTGACGTGTTTTTCATGAATATTTAATGCATTAGCATTAGTATCGGAGCTAGGAAACAGGATTTGACATCCGTTTTGTGCTTGGTTATATATAATCAGGCCTCCTTTAATCCCATTGGCGAAAAAAAGCATAAATCATATTCATATCACCAACAAATGCAAAGGTAAACTAGGTCTTCACCCAAACACATCAAAGTCAAAAATGGAATCGCATCGGACATTACTTTGGTCGCTGTTGTGTCAATCGGAAATGTCCACCACATGCCCTCAATGAAGGCCTTGCCTGTTGTAAATATAAATTGTCAATGCAAGAGAATAACCAGCCTAGATTTTGTGCCAATGCAAATTCCACAAGGTGAAAAGGGGAAATAACTGTGGAAAATATAACATAGTAACAAATAGTGACAACACCAATCAAGTAGCCATTGAGCATGGGACGTATGATGCTCCCGTAAATCCAGGCCGAAACGCTCGTCTGTACCTCAATAGTTGTGAAATGTAGACACCATCACCCGTCACAAACACATGCACAGCTAAGTCATTTATTTACCTGAACAAACTCGGGAACATATAGACAAGGGAATTGCACCAGGCATCATTTTGTCTACCATAAAACCTTTTGAAAATTTTACTGGGGCCTTGAACATTGCAACCCATATACGCTCATATGACGCTCTTTGAAATCATTTTTGAAAGATTGAACCTCAAAAAATATTAACTGTAGACAATAAAGGCTGGAGATGTTGGAGTATTGCCATACATGAGGAGGAAGTTGACTATTGGAAACTTTATGTCATCCCTCTTCATTCTTCTGGACATTTGTCTTTCGGAATCTGTATGCATAGATATGAATATGGTTGGTTGTTTGGTTTCTTGTTTAACGCCGCACTCAGCAATATTCCAACTGTATGACGGCGGTCTGTAAATAATCGAGTCTGGACCTTTATGCACAGACAAACTAACATTTCCCCATTCACACAATAAATATCATTCCTTATTTTCATAACAGTCAGGTGTGTACGTGGATAAGAAAACGATCAACGGACAGGTGACATTTTCCGGCTACGCCTTTGAAATCTTGGACACAATCGCCAAGAAACTTAATTTCAGGTATTTGTTGATTTACATGTATGTTTTTGTTTACCCACATGTTTCATTTCATATAAAGTTTCATGTCCATAGATTTTGAGGGGTACATGGTAGCCACATTGTATGTGTAATTTCGATGCCTTGAAACGTGAACATCATTGATGTCCCTCACTAATAAATGTCAAAACATCACAAAGATCAACTATGTAATAGTATCAGTCTGAATCAAGACATACCACATTATAATGTCCTGTCGACATTGTATTGAGAGTAATATAAGAAATAAATGTTGACGCATTTGGACGTGTCACGAATCAAAATGATAATTTGACACTTTAGAGCCGGAACTTAGTCCAAAATAGAAGGCGACCAAGATTTTTTCAAAATTATTTCAATTTCCAATGGCAAAAACAAAACATGAATTTTAGGGTTTTTTTCTGGTTTTAACTGCTGTAGATATTAAGAACAAAATCGGATTGTGTAACATATTGATGTGTAGTTTTTTTATGGGTGTGTATGCGAAACCCATTCATATGCCAAAAAAGAAAATTTATATTAATGTCTCCTTTACACAGTTATGACATCATAGAATCAGATGATGGCGACTGGGGTAACCTCCATAACGGTCAGTGGAATGGCATGGTCGGTCAACTCAGTCGAAGAGTTAAGTACAATGCACATACATTGCGAAAACATTTGGGCTTCCAGGGTCATGTAAGGTTCGGTACTACAAGTAATTATAATGATGATCCGACGACTATCGTGTTAGTTGGTAAACTGGGTTGGTTATCTGTGATGAATGGATACGTACATGTATATTTACGTGCATGTTCAAATTATGTATCAGTTGTATTCAATAGTAAACTGTACTGAACGATGTACAGGTTACGAATAATATAGTTCTCTCTAGGTACTGCTAAACAAAGGTACTTTATTTGAATTGTTGCTATTCCTTCACATGTGTATTCTACGTTTTAATTGTTCAAGGAGCCGCAATCATTTGCATCAAAATGTTCAAATACTCGCCATCATAGGTTCACTGTATAGCGTCTTGGTGAGCTCTAGAATCTCTACAAGAATTTATTTACCATTGCTAATAGATATATTCATGTATATCATCTATGTATCATCGGTATTCCAACAATACTAAACTGTACCGGATAGTATATATTAAATTATAAATAATGAGACCAAAGACACTTAAAGAAAGCGAGCTTTTCAGCATTTTTGAGATTACCAGTTTGTGCATACAACATTTTTTGCAATCTCAAAATATAGTTATTGACCATTCCTTTTTCAATCAGGAGGTAGATCTTGCAGCCGCTGACTTGACTGTACACTATGGAAGGGCACAGGTAATGGACTATGTCTTTCCCGCCATTAATATTGAAGACGTGGACGTCATATACAGAAAAAAGACTGCACCAGCAAGGTCTCTCTTCCTCCTAGTCAATTCCCTGCAACCTGCCATCTACCTTATATTTTTTGGAGTACTAACTGGAGTATTGGTTATGTTCATCATAGTAGAGAATCCACAGATCTGTGAGGGAGAATCTATCATTCTTCTTCGACAATTGTCAAGTATTAGCTGGCAATTCATTGGCTCTGTATTTAGGCAAGGTCAGTATGGATCTTAAAATCATTATATCTTATAGTCAGTTTGCCTTTGTAATGATTCAGATCGTAATTTCGTTAACCCAAAACTATATTATGATTCATAATTCTCGCATATTCAAGGACACTTTATGTGATATGATGAAACAACTTGGATTTTTTATATACACGTACATGAAGTCGTACGAAGTCTCAAAATTGATCAGAAGTAAATTAAATCAAAATGATGTTCCTTTGTTGGGACACAATTATGTTTGGGTTTTTTACCATTTCGCCATAACATTACATTACACACGTGCAGTCATGCAAAGACCAAACTTTCTACTCTGGGAGCAGACAAGTGATTTTTCTTATGCCATATACATCCCAACTTACTAATATACTAATTTTTATGTGTGTGTTATTAATATTAGGTATTTCAAACGCAGATAACATTGGCTTTTGTACTGTTTCCAAAAGAAAATAATTACATGTTTGTCTTGAATATTGTCAGGATTTCAAACGGAACCCAAATCAACTGCAGGGAAAATTCTTCTTTCATCACACTGGATTTTAGTTATCCTCATTTCCTCCGTATATTGCACTAATCTGATGGCTGCCTTAAGTGCGGGTGTTGAGACATTTAAATTATCCAGCATCAGTGATCTCGTTGACAGCGACTATACTGTTGGCGTTCCAAAGTCCAGTTCATTTTTTATAAACATACAGGTACAAATACCCGTTTTCTATCAATTTTATTGATGTTGTCTGTGAGGCTGGTCTTCTTTCTCAGTCGACATTGTTTTGAAGTCGGAATGCTTACGTTTCCTCTGATGGATTAAGAGACAAGTGCCTATTAGTTTCTACTGGTTTTTTTTGTTTTTTTTGTGGTTTTGGTTTTGTTTTGTTTGGGGGTTTTTGTATGGGAGGAGGGGGGTAGGACGCTAGACGATGAGCGAGAATATTAGAAAGGCTCCTTTGCGCCAACATTGTATGTAAAGTGAAAGAGGAAATGTGTTAGATATATTTTGTGCATTGTGAGTTAGTAAATGGGTAAACGCTGCTTTGATTAGTATTTCATTTAAAGCTGCAAAAACAAATGGGCCACACGTACCCCTGATATTTACAACTCTGAATTACAATCATGATTGGTACTGTATTGTGTCTTGCAAGTGATTATGATCTGGAATGTGATACTAATATGTACTTCTGATCCCTACAGGAGTCACAGCAGTCAGAGATGCGTCGTCTGTACGACAAAGTGATCGCTCAAAGTCAGACAGACCCTGAAATTTTACTTAACGATGATGAAAACCATATGAGGAGAGTCAAAGCGGGAACCCATGTTTACTTCTTGTACAAGTCTTCAGCAGAAAGATACATTGCTGATGACTGCAACCTCGCACGTATTGGAATACAAGTGCTTTGGGCGAAAGAATCGATATCATTTGGATTACCGAAAGGACATCCAATAAAAACTGACATGGACACAGTGTAGGATATTTCAGTCGCTAGTTTTCTGTTTCATAACCTTGTTTCCACGTATATTATCAGATAATAGCACAAGCCGTAAAGCAGAAGGAAATATCAGCCAAGGAAACACGTTTAATCTTCTAGATTACTTCACTGTATATTTCATATTAACGAGGTTTCATTTTGTAATGGCATTCGGATGAGTTGACGCTTGCATAAATTTCTTTGTTTCAGAATGCATCAGCTTGAAGATAGTGGTATATTGGAGATTTTGTGGAAGAAGTGGACATATGGAGACAATACCACGACGTCATGTGACGAACTCAGAGGTGTTTACCCCATCACACTGGGAGAGGTCGGGGGAGGCTTTCTTGTCCTGTGTGGAGGCCTGGGCTTAGCATTTGTAGTGTTGCTTGTGGAGATACGTCTCCGGCGGAAGAATAACAGCAAATCGCTGGTGTAACGCGCACAGATATTTTAGTCCTTAATTTGGCCATTGGTAACTATCTATGCCAGGTTTTAAAAAATTTGACTAGCTGCAATTATGAGCGAGTGAGTATGGGTTTACGCCATTTTTAGCAATATTCCAGCAATATCACGGCAGACTCCATATCCATTATTGTAATCAGAATATGTGTTCTGATTATTCAACATGGTCTCATTTTTTAACATGACTTCCTTTCATTGTGCTTCACAAGAAGGTCAAATCGCACCCTCTCTGTGGAGGTTAAGGGGCGTGAGGTAGCCTGGTGGTTAAAGTGTTCTCTCGTCACGCCGAGGACCTGGGTTCGATTCCCGCTATGTGCGCAATGTGTGTAGCCTATTTCTGGTGCCCCCCACCGTGATACTGCTAGAATATTGTTAAAAGTGGCCGAAACCAAACTCACTCACTCACTGTGGAAGTTTACTCATTGATCTCTGCTGTCTGCCCGACAGTCATACAAAGTCGTTAAGAATATGATGTACGAAAAAACGCGTTTGAAGTAACAGAACAATAAATATAGCATATCATCAGAGGTCGTCGATGTTGTCCGCAACATATTGTGTATTTAAAGTCAATTACACTTCCAACCAAGCAAACACCATTATCACATTAACCGTTATAAGTAAATAAAAGCGACAGAAGCCATTCCCACAATCACTACATCACTTCTTTAATTGTTTGATTAAATAATTTGGCGTAAGTGTCATATCAAATAAATGCCACATATTAGGCCTGTATGTAAACTGAGTAAGACAGGTGCCAAAACCACACATCAGTACTGTCACATTTTCACCAAATCCCTGTCTCAAAGATTAACCATAATCGTATAACAACCAAGGAATACTTTCTTTATATCTACTGACATTATTTGAGACAGACAGAATTTGCAATCTCAGAAAAGAACCAAGTTCAATTCTGTTAAAACACTATCCCACATGACAAACTTAATTTGTCATGCAGCATTGGTCAATGAACGCGGTGACCATGGATTTGGTTACATATCCCTTTTCAAATGTTCAGGACAGTTGGTAAAAAATACGGTACAAAACGGTATGACAACGAAGACTTACACTTTCCAATGGTCTACCTTCCCTTGTTGAACAATGCCCCAGCTGCTCCAGCCGTTGGTTCCCATATTTCACAACGTTTGCACAATGGACAATTGCTCATTCAATGAAGCTTCCAAAGAGCATATTTTGCTCAAAAATTGTTTGATCGGGGAAACTGCACTCAAGGTCTCAGTTAACTTTGAAAAACGTTGCGTGAGAGACCTGTGGACATTTCCAATTTGATGCATCAGTTACCAACATGATTTGTTTGTTTTGTTTGTTTGTTGTTTTACGCCGCGCTCGGCAATATTACAGCTATATGACGGCAGTCTGTAAATAATCAAGTCTGGACCAGGCAATCCAGTGATTGACATCCTGAGCATCGAACGCGTTTGAGATACGATGACATGCATCAACCAAGTCAGCATACCTGACGAACCAGTCCCGTTAGGCGCCTCGTACGACAAACATAGTCGCCTTATACGGCAAGCATGGGTTGCTTGAAGGCCTATTCTACCCCATATCATCACGGGTCAGTTACCAAAATGATGTGCGATCCAGTTCCGTATTTTAACTTTGTATCATCCAAGTCAACATATGACGGCGGTCAACCAATGTTTGATCCGGCATGCCTTTGCATCTTTGACTGATGGGAGCCACCGACCCGGTGGGGCAGGAAACGCTTACCATCAGTCTTTGATAGTCATTCATAAAAAGAAAATGAGCGAGTTAAAACGTCGCATCGGCATTATTTCATCCATTAAGTGATGAGAACAAATGTATTGATCTGCAAGCTTGTCATAAATACCATGTGACATTGAAAAGCAAATGTGTCAAACATACTGTAAATCGTGAAATTAATGCATCTCCAAAAGAATGTGAGCGCTGGCCTCTAGCCAAAAATGCGATTCAATATGAATGCGACACACCCCTTCCTCTCAAGCATCAGTGGATTTATATGTAAAGAAAATGTATTTTAGCAGAACAATATAAGTGCTTAATTAAAATGACAAGACCTTTTCAATACTCATAAGAATTTATGATACAGACTAATCCCTTTCAAGTAGCTAAGAGTGAGATGCCCTCTCACGCGGGAAAACATCTTTCAGATTGACTGTTTCATAATGTGCAATTGCAAGTTTCATCAAGACATGCTTATGATACTGCCAAAATCGGACAATGAGGGTTTAAGTGGAGAATGTTTGTAACATTTATTTGCATGTATATCAGCTACTAAGACCTTGTTCATATACACACAATTACACGTATATGTAATTTTACAAAGGTATGGAAGATTTCACAGAATTACACGTATATGTAATTTTACAAAGGTATGGAAGATTTCACAGGATTACACGTATATGTAATTTTACAAAGGTATGGAAGATTTCACAGGATTACACGTATATGTAACTTTACAAAGGTATGGAAGATTTCACAGAATTACACGTATATGTAATTTTACAAAGGTATGGAAGATTTCACAGAATTACACGTATATGTAATTTTACAAAGGTATGGAAGATTTCCCAGGTTTGTAAGTAGTGCATTGGAACGCAGTGTCATACATGAGGAAAAATGGCAGGTGTGCAAATCGACAGCAGTCAAGAGGGAGCGTCAATGTTTTTTGAAGAAATTACATTTGTCAGTAGCTGCATCACACGCACTGAACACAATCTGATATGGTCGACTTCCCGAGTCCGGAGACGTTTGCGACTGTTCTGTACTCTGCGAAGGATATGACCAGTATGCTGCTACTCCAGCTTGGTGTTCATCACCCACGGATGACATACTTGATGTGTCTTTCTACGAAACTCTTAGAGCTCAAGACAAAGGTAACCAAATGTTTCTTTCTTTTTATGGAAATGTTCACTCCACTGTTGATAGTCCATCAAACATATCAACCACATCGTTGCAATTATACTGTGGTGTGATATCTTACGTGGCTATTATTGTGCATATGAACAGAGTTAACATATGTTCTGTCTTTGCACTTCAGGCAATATCCACAAGTATTCCAAATAACACATTGCTTTCTGTAGGTGTGTGTACGAGCGTATCTGTATGGTAGGAGACTCAATTCAACACATTTATGGCATACATAAAAGCAATCATATATATTTAGGACCATTCTGCGGGTATGCATTGCGATTGGTAACAAACAAAAAGGCCACGTCTCAGTGGACCATCTTTGAATATATTTTCTAAAATATTCTTACATTAAATAGAAGTGAGTGAGTGAGTGAGTGAGTGAGTTGGGTTTAACGCCGCTTTTAACAGTATTAGAGTTATATCGCGGCGTGTCAGCTTAATGTGGGAGGAAAGCCCGAAGTGATGCAGGTCTCAGACGTTTACCACTTCGGTAAAACCCACGAGCACGGGTATGGTGCTGACAAACCTAGAAACATAATCGGGGCGAACCGGGATTCGAACCCACAATCATAGGTTTCTGGCGTGCCCTAAATAGAAGTGACCAGTCATTGAGGCATGAAGTGTTTGAAACATAAGCCTTCTTGGAAGTTACCCACACTAATTGACAAACATGTATATTCTGTATCTTTAAGTGGCATTTTAGCTAGCTGTAGTATCAGTGAAGACGGAGTTGACTTCTTTATGCTTCAGTGCGACGTTTCGGTTCATATGCTGGCACCTTTATCACGCAGGTGATCAACCACTGTGTCACCGGGTCGTAAAACCATTCTAGTCACGATCTGGTGACGGTATAAAACTCTTGACGAAACTATGTGCCTTCACCCCCAGGTATCGCTAGATCGTTTGCGGGTCGTCTTGCTACTGGTTTCTTCAGGTTGAAAACTTTGGTTTCGTTAGTAAATAATTATGGGACAGTTTTCTCTCTGGTACTGACTTACTCTGATGATACTGATCTAAACTTATTACCTAGGTTTCCATATTTCGTACCCTGTTTTTCTAGTAATCCATGGATAACCAACTTTCTCCCTATCGAACCTCGTTGAGTTAATTCACTCATTAGAGTGTTGGGTTAATTAACTCTTAGTTGTTAATTGGTCGCAACCGACTTAATTGGCTGTCTGCATCTTGCCAATTATCTTGTCAAAGTGTTGATTTAGCTACTCTCCTTTTTTATTACAGTTATACAGTTCCTTAGCTAATCAGCTTGTATATTTTTTTTCCTTTATGTGGTCGTCTATTGATACAATTAGCGGTTAACTTAACTTACTAGAATGAACTTAGTGTGAAACCAACAAACAACCAACAAATGGTATACAATCAACACGTGTATTACAAAATTCAATAGGTTTACAAATCAAGAAAAGAATTATGCACAGCAATTACAATGGCAGTACACAATAGAGTGGTAGTATAATATTCAATGGCAGTATATAATATGAGAACAGTTGTCAGTATCAATTGAAAAATACAGTGGTGATAGCAAAAGTCTGTGAATAGTAAATACACCCAGCGGTGACAGATGTCAAGCTTCCGAGATGGCCTGGACAGGGAATGAGTGGTGATTAGTGATCTTTACACGAATGCTGGTTTTCATGTAATGAAATGTGTGAGAGAGATGCGAGAGGCACGCTCTTGTCCATTTATATACAGTCTTACTGGCTACTGGAAATTCCCACACAGTGCCCTCACAACAAAGACTGAAATAAAACATGTGGAATATTCTATCTCAATCCCTATTATTACGAAAGTTTACACATGTCACTGACATCTAAATGTAGCAACTTTCTCAAAACTGCTTACATTAAATAGTACTACATTACTGACGACTAATCACTTTTCAAACACAATGCATGGAGCTTATACCGAATCTCAACAGAAACACTGTACCACAGTTACAATCATTGTTCAGCAATAAAATACACTGCCACATAACAAATGACACCTGGTCTCAGGAGTACAGTGACACCGTGAGTATGGCATGGTTACATTGCTGAGAAGACATACAATGTATACACACAGATTAACATAAACAACAAACACACAAGGGTGACGCGAAGACAGGAATGAAGCCTAGGGATGTAAATTCTTTTTACATTAATGGCCACCATTACATGTTCATTTCTGATGATGCATGTATTGTTGTTTAAGTTGGAGGCAAATATGATGGGGCTCGTCCACTATATCTGGTGGCTAGAGTGCAGCTAAAAGTGATATGTGATGCAGATGTTTAGTAAGCTTGAGGTTTCGCAGGATTACTGTACACTATTAGCTCCAGAACAGGAATCTGTATGCACAATGCCAGCATTGTAGCGTTCACAGGCTTGTCGGTATGTAGCTAACAGCTTACTGATGCGACCTCAACTTGTAAGTTATTTATTCACTGTTCAAAAAAGGTACAGACTAATTTACGAGCGTTTCAACTTTGCTTTCCAAATATGCTCCTATGGCGTGTTGCATTTTGTTTTACTAACTTTCAATGATTGATTTAATACAAAACAATATTGACTTAATCTTGTAAGATTACATGTATATAGTGTGCCCCTTCATCTGTTCACTACTGCAAATAAATTCATTTAAGATCATTCTTTGAACTTGTCCGAATATTACTAAAATCGGTGATGATATCGGATTGGATTGTTACTTTTTAGAAAACATTTGAAGCAATTTCTCCATGATATCCGTTATTTCTTGTAAAAAACAGGCAATACCAGTACATTTGATTGGTTTCTTTACTTTGAGCTTTTTCATTTACATTTTCCTGGTTCAAATCCAAGAAGACCCGTGAAGATTCCGGGGTAGAATAGGTCTTCAGCAACCCGTGCTTGCCGTAAAATGCGACTAACGGGATCGGGTGGTCAGGCTCGCTGACTTGGTTGATGCATGTCATCGGTCCCAATTTCGTGGATCGATGCTCATGACATTAATCACTGGATTCTCTGGTCCAGACTCGATTATTTACAGACCTCCGTCATATAGCTTGACCATTGCTAAATGCGGCGTGAAACAACAAACCAACCAACCAACCAATCAAATCCAAGAATGCATGTAAACGTTTGTAAGTGAAACAAATCCACGTCACTATAACGTTGGCTTTGAGTATATTGTTCCGCCTTGATGTAAATGCATAGATATGGAAAATACCTGAATATTTGACAAATACTGTATACACAACGCATACCAGTAGTAATGGTACACATACCTAGATACAAACACGAACTGCAAAACATTTATATAGGAATGCATTGAAAATGCAGTTAGTCGGTAATAACTACCATGAAACATTATATCTGAAACGGGTCGAATGGTGCATCTAAACTTGTTAGAAGACCTATTCTACCCCGGATCTTCACGGGTCAGTTGATGCCTTGTGTGAGATTACGTTGTAATATAAAATAGAGTAAGTATTTAACTTTAATAAATGTCTAAGTTATTGAATGGAATAACGAGTGTACCGCGAGATAGCGATCGAGTAACGCTCATCGAAATATTGAGTGTATGCGAGTAATCCATTCAACAACATGCTTACAGCATGACCCTGTCAATCAAATGTCAGGTCACATCACCACTGCATACGATGGCACGCAGAGTGATTGGGTGAGTTGGGTTTAACGCAGCTTTTACTGGTATTCCAGTCATATCACGACGTGTGAGCTTAATGTTGAAGGAACGCCCGAAGTACTAGTGATGCAAGACGTTAAGCACTTTGGGTAAACCCACAAGCAAGGGTATTGTGCTGACAGACCTTGAAAGATGATCAGAGGAATCCTGGAACAGATCCTACGATCAAAGGTTTCTGGCTGGTCTGAGGGGAGAAAATGCCAACTGTGTGCCCCCACATATTTCTGTTGAAAACTCTAAATTGACAATTTCTGTCGTTTGGGGGGGGGGGGGGGGACAATTTCTGTCGTTTGGGGGGGGGGGGGGGGGGGGGGGGGGGCAGAAAGAAAGGGGGGCTGAGATATGGTCGACGCCCGTCTGTCTGTCCGTCCCCCATGTCTGTTTTGTTTCCAGAGCTTACATCGAAAAAGAAATTCAGTATCTTTCTACACAACTTAGCAGATATGTCAAACAGATCCTGAAGTGGTGCCTTTTGCTGTTTTGGAATTCATTTTATAAAACAATTCCTGTTTCCAGGGCAACAAGTTTGACTTTGACTCTGCTCAAAGTGCTGTGTTTGTCAGGACCATATCTTTAATATCAATAGGCATTCTTTCACGATATTTTGCGCACGCAAAGACCAGTTAATCAAATGGTAGCTTTTTCTACTCAGGGGTGTTTAGAATTTATATATACACCTCGTCATATATATCGCACCACACATTTTAAAGTAAAAGTAGAAAATATAATTTTCGGGTTTTTTAATTACAAGTACATATTTCATATACTACACCATCTGTGAACATAATATCACAAACACACACTGTTCCGAGCTGCACGTGCATGCTTGCGTTGAGCATGCTTGTACCGGGTGTCGGTTTGCTAAAAATGCAGTGTGTACATAGCCTCTTTTGGCGTTTGTTATGTTGGCAGAGACACAGGTAAAATTTGGTTTTAAGCATAAATTAAGCTTTATTTTGACCAACCAGTGAAATGCCCAAGCGTCCAGTGCCTCTGAACCAAAGATGGCAAATTATTGGTATGCACCAGACTGGTATGTCATGTCGTGCTATCAGACCATCAGACGACGCCTGAATTCTGCAGGATTGAGAGCAAAACGATCAATCAGACGTCTACTCCTCACAAATCAGCACCGCCATGCCCGTTTAGCCTGGTGCCAAGCACGTGCTCGCTGGACCCTGAGGACATGGAGAAGGATCCACTGGTCCGATGAAAGCAGATTTTTGCTGCATCATACAGACGGGAGGGCACGAGTTTTGAGGCACAGCATATGATCAGATGAACATTCAAGCTGATGTTCCATTTGGGGGTGGATCCGTCATGGGTTGGGGGTGTTGTTCCTACGATTGTAAACTTGACCTCATCACAGTTCCCGGAACACTGAATGGACAGAAGTACCAGAACTTGATCCTGGACGGTGCTGCTCTTCCTCATTTCGATAACCATGCTCTCGCCACACGCCCAGGCTTCATTGACGATAATGCCAGACCACATCGTACTCGAGCTGTTGTTCAGCATCTCCAACACAACGCCATTGAGACACTACCCTGGCATGCTAGAAATCCAGACATTAATCCTATTGAGCATTTGTGGGACATTTTGGGACATAGGGTGAGAGCAAGGGATCCTCCAGTTGAGAACCGTCAGGAATTGACCCATGCATTGCATGATGAGAGGCAGGAGATCCCCCAACAGAGATTCAGACGTCTGGTGACCAGCATGAGATGGCGTGTAGACATGTTATCCAAGTGCGAGGCGATTACACCAGATGCAGATACTTATTTCACCTTATTTCACGGTCATTTTAGTGAACTTTAGTTTCCTACAAACCCTCAATTAGTGCTCAAATTCGGTCTTGTGTTGTCAATTTTCTGACTGAACGGTCACATGAGGCCATATAAACAGTTTAATGTGCTTTTCTAAGCACCATTTTTATGAGGTTGAAGATCCAGTTTTACTTAGTGAATAAAAGTGGGTGGTGCGATATATATGACGAGGTGTATATTTTACATTTCCATGGCAACAAGTTTGACTTTGACGCTTTTCATAATGGTTTTTTTGTCCGGGCCATATCTCTTAAAATAATAGATACTCTTTCTTGAAACTGTGCACACACAATGACAAAGTTTTCAACGGGTGTCTTTTGCTATTCAGGGATTTTTAGAATTTATATTTTTTCCTGTTTCCATGGTAACAAATTTGATTTTGATTCTGTTCATAGTGGTGTGTACCTGACATAGAAATGCAACGTTTCGAATCCTAATTCCATCATGGTATTGTTTAGATAGCTCAATATCTACTTTTGATATACGGACAGACAGATTAGATAGAAATTCTCTCACCATGTTGGACTTACAGTTACAGTCAGATGATTTTGATGACTCTTGTACTTTCTTTTTTAACATCTTGTTTTCACACTGGTTGTATACATCAGCAAGGTATATGGCAGAAATAATGTTGTGTTTTCAAGTTTGTACCAAATACACAATGTTAAGAACGTTTACGTATGTGCAAAGTATATAATTTGGAAATTTGATAATCCGGATGATTGCACCGTACATTCAGGATAAACGGGTTTCCACTTTATAATGGCATTGAGGGTGAAGGGAGTTACGGCTTGCATAATATCCTTATGTTTAATGTCATTGAAAATACTCAACGCTATTTCGCACGAACTGTACAAGGACTTGATAGAAGATCTCCATCAGAATCCACTATTGCTAATCTTGGGCTTTGGACTATGATCGGCTATATCGAAGTGTAAACTTCAGCTGCTTGGCCGCTTATGTAACTTAAAGTGTAACAATTTTGTTAAACATCTTTTTTGTGCATACATCGCAAATCCAACTAAGCCTAAATCTGTTTGTGGAGATTTATTATCAGTTCTGAACAAGTATAGCCTACGAAACAACCTTTGAACATATGTAAGCTGCAAAGAGAAACTGGAATCAACTGGTTAATAAAACCATTCATGAATATGAAAAAAATTGTGGCGCAGAAAAGTTTCTGTCAATACAGGTCTTTAAAGCGTCATGCTTATACACACAAAGCTTACTCACCATATATTATGGCCACTAGCATATCTGTACCCAGAACAGAGGTCAAGTTTAAAATTTTGTGTTAGAGTTTCATCACAGGGACTGTTTATTGTGTAACAAGCATGCCTTTGATTATGATAATCACATCATATTGCATCCTGAAGCTCTACTGCAGGAAAGAAATGAACTGTTTTCAACTTGTATTGATCTGCTTGATGTTGAAACCTATGTCCAGTTGGAATTACAAGATGAAGAAGATATGTTTTTTTGGTGCTGATACTCACTTTGCACAATGTATTGATATAGTTACATGGGAATCTGTTATACTGATATTTTCTGCTTATGTACTTACACTAAAGCCTTACCTTGATTATGTCATCTGATCTAACCTTTTGTACTGTGTGAATGGCATGACACTGGTGCTACTGTCTTGTATTGTATATATGTACAGGTAATATGGGTTTGTGTGAATACGTTTGATTAATTATGTATAATCATCTTCGGATTAACTTCTGGAGGAAATAAAGAATCTCTCTCTCTCTCTCACTCTCTCTCTCTCTCTCTCTCTCTCTCTCTCTCTCTCTCTCTCTCTCTCATTCATCACCCTGTCATCACCCTGAGGAAGTTGGGGGGAGGCTTTCCTGTCGTGCATGGAGGCTTTGGGCTTGCATTTGTACTGTTGCGAGTGGAGATGTTTTCAAGGTGGAAGAATAACAGAATGTTGGTGTTGGTGTATACCGCGCATAAGTCATCACGCGTTTGATTGAGTGAGTGAGTGAGTGAGTGAGTTAATATTTAACGTCACATTGGCCATATCGTGACGAGAAGATAGACATTAATAATACATATATTTATACTTTATAAAAACCTGTCATCGAAGGACAGTACGATAACTAGCATATCACAGATTAGATTTAAAACTGGTTGAGGCACATTTAAAAGGAGAAAGAATGAGTTGACAACACAGAATAAAAATTGGCTAGAGATCGACAGCAGCTGAAGGTAGATCACCATGATAGGGTCCATGGGGACTTACAGTACTTTTGCTACCTGCATGGACCCCAGCCGGGTTTACATCATCCCTTCAGCGGTTGACGATTATGACAAATTTAGCCAAAGTTAAAGGAACATATATACTACTATTAAAAACGTAGTCGAAATAAATATACTTTGAAAGACGTGGTCTTACATACCCTCTCAGGGGGACAATAATTTTACACTACTTGAACCCCCTTCGAGGATACAGCCACTAACAATCTCAGTCATTGATTTTTGATTGAATGAGTGTCTTGCTCGTATTTTGCATCATCAAGGCCTTCATCTCACCAAGTGAATTACTAACATCACAGACAAGATGCACATATGTGTGTACTTCATATGTATCGATGAAATTAATCTCTTAGGGACCCAACACATTATTTGCCGCACTTTTGACGACTTGGCCAACCGTACCCTCGAATATAGATGAAAGGGATAATCCCTGCAAGTACTATAAATCCAGAATTGTGAAATTCTGTTCAATTTGACAAATGTATTCATTGACCTCTACATTTTTTTCTTGTTTTGTTCCAATTTATAACGTACAATAATGCAAATATCAGTAAAAGTGGTAATGTACGGGATGAGTGTCATCCTGTTGATTCAACACCGCTTGTTGAACGTAATTTGCCTAAATTCACCTTTGTCGATGATGAATGTAGAAATGATAACACATTGATCTCTGTTGTACACCAGTCATGGCAATAGAATGGTGTTTAATGTGTACACGATGGCATTCGGGAAATGAAAAGCAAATACTGGATGGATTTCAGAGATAAAAAACAGAATGCCATCAATGGTCGTGGGTGCTGTCAACAACGCAATGTGTATTTGCTGTCAATTACATTCACATTAAAACAAACACCATTGTCTCGCAAGTCTTTCACTGCAGTAAATTTACCTTATCGTTAACTGCAGTTACATTAATTGGGAATGGGTATGCTTATAATGGTCTATGCCAAAGTCAACATAGACAATTGGGATACGATGACATATATGGCAAGCACAGTCGCCTCTTACGGCAAGCATGTGTTGCTGAAGTTACTCTGTATCTACCCCCTCCCTGATAGCACTCGCTGTTTTACCCAGCGCTTTTGTCATTGGCTGCTGCCACCAACCACTACTACAAATACAAAAACAGTTTCTACTGCCACAAATATTACTTATATATGACAATATATATTCCAGGCTATGCAATATTTCAAAATACCCAAATCTCTTCTGTATTAAACAGGGCTCTAAACTGGGGAACAGATGCTATTTCTACAAGTGAAATGAAATTTTCAATAACAGTCGATGTACACTCCGGCTGACATCTACACTTGCATCAGTTTGTCTGCATTGGGGTCATCAGTCGTTGAAATAGCAGTGATCGAACGTTTCTAAGTTTAGAAAACACAATGTACACGATTTTATAATATGTTCCATTATGTGCAATCCACCTCTTTAGAACATTGCCATTTTAGTAGTCAGTAATGTCAATTAGGTTATTGACCTACACCTAGGAAAATCGATAAAACACATGCTTGCCATGTAACAGAGGTTTAGACAGGCACGATGGAATATATCGTATGTTTGCAGTGCTGTTATGGGACGCGCTGAAATAATACGCGCGTTAATCTTAATTCCATTTTTACATTTGGCAATTTTAATCAATATCCATTGAGGCTTGAGACAGGGGAAGATATCATCACAGTCATGATCATCATGTCAACCGCTCAGGGTCGTTGGATCCAAATCACCTTCTTTGTTCTGATATTTTGTAATGAATACCTGCTGTCTGTTCGGGCTCAAGGTAAGTTGGAACATGCTTAAAGGCGAGATAGAATATTTAATGCAGCTATTAACGTCAGTCTGTGGTGCTGTTGTCCTTTCAAGTCTAGATATAGAAGTCGTTGTTAGTGCCATTCGTGCCAACTATTAACTCCTGGACATCAGAACAATACTTCAGATGACAAAGATGTTTTTAAAGTTTTCACTGAAAGAGGTTCAATCCTTCTTACATTTTAATTGGACCAATCAATGATCAAATAACAAGTCTTTAAAAGTGTGCTTTTCAATGCTTTGAATTGCGGATTGAATTTGGTCACATGTTATGATTGTAGAGCAAAAGCAACATATACCAATGCTCAATGGTGTCATCTTAAGGACCAAGAGGTTTCCGTGTCAACAGGATCCTGACTATTGAAGTCTTCCTGTTTTGATGTATCAAACTTCACGTAAATGCATAAATTTGATTACGTTTTAACGAGTATTATGATATACAATATTAATGTACGATTCAGCACAATCGAGCCAATGAGTAAATCAACTGATTTAAAACATAAGATCGCTTGCAAATATCTGAAACAATCATGTGATGGAACAGAAACTTGGCATACTAACCGTCGGTGGGGTTTGGTCTTTGGTTTCAACTATGCCCTCAAATTCTCTCGTACTTCAGTTTTAATTTTAACTTTGAGGTTGCTAAAGCCATGAATTTTAGCCGCTATTTTGTATTTTACGCTCAAAGGAATCTGTTTCATCGGATAATAGAGATTGGTTATTCTCTGGCGTGAACGTTTTATACTTTATGATAGGGAACGAGCACAATGTATACATATCCCTAACTACAACGTGGCTGAAGTATTGCCGACGTGACTTTAAATGTTACATCACTCACTAATGAACCACTGTAAGGATATGTGTGGAAGATTTTTACCTAACTATGTCGGCCAATTATAACAGATGAGTCATTGCTGTCCTAATTTTGGTATCGGTCAGAAAGTCAGAAATTAATGCCTTGCAGGGAGCTTAGTAATTTGTATATGTATATATGTAAATCAGGTAATGATTAGTTGTTTAGTTGATATGCATCATACAAGTTTATTAAGCACACAAAAATTATTCTTTGATTGACTAGAATGAAACTCGCTGCGACTGCCAAATTGAACGAATCTATATTAGAAGAAGAATATTGCTTCATTCCAAAGTCCATCAAAACAATGCAAGAAACATTAAAAACATTTACTGTTGAGATACCAATAAATATAATAATGATAATAATAATAGATCCGTAAATCCATGGTACGACCAAGAATTTGTAGAGGGCGTCGTGGAAAATGATAAATACAAACTTCTTACGAATAGGCTCGTATACGGTCTCAGACCTATTTAGGCCAACAAACCTGATCTTGTCCTTTTTGACAAATGCAATCATTTATATCACTATATCATTAAATTTTCTGTCGCTTTTGACAGTAATGTGATTCAGGAAAAACAGGGCAAATATGCAGACCTCGCTTTCAAAATGTCACGCTTGCATCCCAAGTACCAAGGTGTCCGGCTCCCGATTGTTCTCGGTACCTTAGGTTTGGTACCGCCCAATCTGCTGACTGACATCGGGAGAGTACCGGGGTTGCTACCAGGAATACAGCAGTGATGGGGAGTCTTCACATTCTCCGAAAAGTTCTGGTTTGGGTGGGTTTGACTTGGCAGCGCTTCCTGGGAGAAGTCCCATTCGCTGTCTGGGCTGCGTGTAGAGGGGGCAAGAGCCCTGAGCTGATGATGAGCCTGACCAGCCTGACCATGCCAGGATCACCCAAACCCTCTTTACTGCATTTTTTATTTTAATCTGTACATGATAATAATAAAACTGTGTTCCTGATAGATAATCGTTTTGCTTACACTGACAACATACTTGTGCACTGGTGCATTCACAGATAACTCCCACATATACTAGCAAACAACGTAACTGTGCTTCATATAACGTGGTTACCCGTGAAGATCCGGGTTAGAATTGGTCTTCAATAACCCATGCTTGTCTTAAGAAGCGACTAACGGGATCGGTCGGTCAGACTCGTTGGTGCATGTCATCGTATCCCGATTGTGTAGATCGATGCTCATTATGTGATTCCCCGATTGTCTGGTCCAGATTGATTAATTACAAACCGCAGTCATATCGCTGGTATATTGCGGCGTTAAACAACAGACAAGCAAACATCACATAACGTGGTGTAAATGTTATATTATTGGAAATAACATAGTATTTGGTCATTCGTCTGATCAGTGCTTTTTTTATAACAAATTCATTGACAAAACCCATATCTGGTTACCTAAAAGAAGGGTGCTGACGTAGACATCGGTTTGGCAGATGCCTGGGTAAATTGCCGACCATGGCAGTACAGAAAGTTATGCTGCCCCAAATAGTCTGTTACAACACGTGCAACGTTGAGGCAGGCATTATCCTCCTACAGCGTGACGCAAAGTCCCTGCATTTGCACAATGGATAGAACATGATCTTGAACGATGTCGTCCCGGTAGCGTCCGCCATTCAAATTACCATTTAAATGACGATATGTGTTCTCCCATGGGATGTGATGCCACCCAATACCATTAAGAAGAAATTAAGCTTCCTTGAGATTTCTTGTGACACACGGAAAATGTCAGTTAGTATGTCCAAGACAAAAGTTGTTGTATTTAAAAATGGTGGTTGTTTGTCACGTTTCGAAAAGTGGTTTTACAAAGGGAAAAGTGTTGAAGTTGTTTGCGGCTATACTTATATGGGTTGGTATTTTGATAATAGGCTTGACTGGTCTAAAACTCATGAAAAGATTGCCCTTTGGGCGAAAAGAGTATGGATATCTATCCTGAGAGGTATCCATTCGCTACAACCTTTTACACTAGATTTCTACTTCCATATTTTCGATGTGAAGATCATGTTAGTGCTTCTGTATGGTGCCGAGGTCTTGGGCTTTGAAACTGTTGAAAAATTGGAAACTGTGCAGTTATATGCTTGTAAACGATTTTTGGGTTAGAAATTATCCTCATCAAACAATGCTGTATTGGACGAGTTCGGGAGATATCCTATTCGTGTATATGCTTTGACCAGATGTGTGAAATATTGGCTGAAGATACTAAAGATGCCAGACTTCCGTTTACCAAGAAAGTGCTACTATATTTGTACCTGTATGATGAACATGTCGTGTCAATTGGGTTACTAAATTAAAGAATTGTCTTTGTAAACTTGGGTTCGGAGATGTATGAAAGTTCCAAATGTATGGAAACCGAAAGGCTTTTCTTAAGATTTTTTACAACGTTTGAAGGACAATTTTCGGCAGATCTGGCATAACCAACCAACTTCTTGCAAGTTCAAACATGTCATATTAAGCTTGTTTTAAAAATAATGTTAGATGTAAACCTTATTTGTCATTCTTAAATCGCAAAATATGAAAACACTCCTTACGGGACACAGACTGAGTTGTCATACTTTGTAATTTGAGAATGGACGTCATTATAAAATCCCACAAAATTTAAGAAAATGTTTGTGTTGGAACCGAATACCACTTCTGCTTTATTCTGTCAAGTTGCGGCAACTATATCTCAAAGCAAAGTTCTATTGTCATCCTTACGTTCATAAATTTAATATGCTTCTGTCATCACCAGTTATATATAATATTACAAATCTAGCAAAATATCTATATTATGCAAATGAAGTAAGACATGCGAAACTGAATGTTTAAAACTTGTCTGTACTCAACTTTTGTACACAAAGGCCTGTGGCCTATATGTATTGGAAATAAAATGATTCATACCATTACATGCATTTCCATCCCCAAACTGACGACGTTGACTAACGCAAGCGTCGCTAAAACGTTCCCTTGGACGCCTGTAGTCCCTTGCAAGACTGTCAGAGTTGTCTAGATGAAACCTTAACTCATCTCTGAACAGTACACTGTACCACTGATATCAGGACATACTAGCTGACAACCATTGTGTGCTGCTCACATTAAAAAAAACGTGTTTGAGTATCTTGCTACCAACAGACATGCAAACATCTACATTGTGCACCGTGCATTAACATGCACGTGCAAATTGTGATGCACAACCTTTAAGTCGATGTCTTCATGAATATATATTGAAAGATGCATTATTTAATTTCAGAACAAACATAAGTTCATTGACCTGCTGTAAAGTAAAGTTACTTTTTTCCGCTCGTATATAATATGAAGCACTGTTGATTATTCCACTTAGAAAAACTTTGAAAACCTAAGTAACATGTGATCTGTTTGGCTGTTGAAGAGAGATGTCAGAAAATGTCATGCCTCTCACATGCTGTCAACACCCTGATGTATGGCTTGAAGTGGACGTCAGTGGCGGTAATCAATGATAACAAGTCGAACGAAGGTACGATCTGGATTTTCCAGTCACATGTTATGTTCTGAATGTCAACTTATACATACACCTATTTTACATTCACTATAAGTTTGGACCCGTGAAGATCCGGGGTAGAATAGGTCTTCAGTAACCCATGCTTGCCGTAAAAGGCGTCTATGCTTGTCGAAGGGGCAACTAACGGGATCGGTGGTCAGGCTCGTTAACTTGGTTGAAGCATGTCATCGATCCGATTGGGTGGATCGATGCTCATGATATCAATCACTTTATTGTCCATAAAACGCCGTCATAAAACTGAATAGTGCTGTGTGCGGCGTAAAACAACAAACAAACAAACCAGACCACTATTTGTTTGGGATGTACAGAATGACAGTTTAATCACAGTATTGACGCACGCTTCAAATATGTTCTACGTTTCTTAAGGTTTAGTCGGTGAAAATATAAATGAGGCTACTCTTTTGGATACATCAGAGTTTCTACAAAATAACATTTGAAGCTTTGCATTGCTGGAAGATGTGCAATAGGATTTTGGAAGACTAGAATTCCAACTAGAACAAAAGGGACATGCCGGCCAGACATGATATTCGGATTCAATATAGGGAATAAAAAAAGACAGAGTCGTTTCGATCTTTGGATTGTCTACATTCTTGCATCTCTAACAGTAAGTTATGACGCAATCTAATAAAAGTATTTTTGTAAATTATAATGTTAATATGTTTGGATAGAAAATTATAGTCAAGCTTATCTTTTATTGTGAAATGAAACTCAACTTTACAATAAGTTTCTATATATCACCATTCCATTCTTGGTAATCAATATCTAAACATCTCTGTTTAAATAGAGATATGAATACATTTTCCCTTCTTACACTTTGTTGCTGACGGGCTTCACTAAAACGATTTATAAAAAGGAGTGAAACAGACTTAACCATTTTCTGCTCTGTGATGCTGACATTTAAACGAATGCTTCAGGATAGCGTTTTCTTCCTGTAATAAAAGCCTAAGCCGAAACTTAATTATCTTAACATAATGAAAAAATCTTATTTCACTCCTGTTTACGAAACCTCTTGCTACTTTATTTGGTGTTGTTCAATTGAGAGATAAGACAAGTTTGCAGAAACGATCATGGATATTTTCCCATATCTGGGGAATCGTGAAATCCCCGTACGTCAGCACCGTAAGTCATAACATTTTTGCATCAATATGTGAAAACAGATATCGTCTGAGAAAGTACATAATTTACCGCATTAGCTCAACAATTTTCCACGCTTATTGTGCGAAAGTACTTTGGGTTACAACCATGATCCTGATGAAGATAATTGCTCTCCCAAATATTTAAAACTTGATACGATCTCAAGGTTCGAGTTATCTATTCAAAATGCTTCATACGTTCTTATCTGAAAGGTATGTCTTCAGTATTAATTGTTACTTTCCACTTATCACAATATGTTCTAAACTAATTGAGGTGCTATCGTAACCTAACATCCATAAGGACAATGTCATCAGCAAATAATTAAATGTAAATTGCTTCCAAAAATCCCTGAGTTATAATTTTAAATGTCTATTACAACACTTATAGAAATGGAAACAATGGTAATAACCTGATTTCTAGTGTAATTGGGACGAATAATTTAACTTAAAAAACGCTGGATCAAGGGAATTTATCTGCGCAATAGATCTATAACTATCTATTCTAGAAATTATGTTTACTATCACCACAAAGCAAAGATATACTTGTTATAATTAGAGGATAAACTAAAGGCTAAAGACATAGAGTAGTTAGGTTATACTGTTAATCAGAAAATGCTACTTTCTCTTAAGTACATCGGCTCAACTTAGCTTTGGCCCCCTTATTGTCGATGTGGATGTGAAAAAACACAAATTGCACACTCGACACTGCTGTATTGTGTAGAGGGGTGCTACATCTTAATATTGGTTACTATAACACCAATTCTTTGTTAACCATTTACCATTGTCAGTTTAAAGAATATAACTTTAAGCTCCTTAAAAAGGCTAATCAATATCAGCACAGTAAAACCGTGAAACTCTCGTTGTTGTCAATGGATGTGCCACGATTTCATTATTTGTATATACAACTTCATCATAGAGACCCAAGTGTATTAAGTCTCTATTCTTGTAAGGAAAAATACCCTTGGCTCATTCGCTACCGTGGCTTCCTTTAGGGAATGGCGTCCTCATTTTCTATTGATAGATTATATGAATTAACTATCTACTCCAGAAATTCAACTGACAAACACCATTAAGCAACAAATATACAACATGGATGAAATAGACAATCGTCGTATGTTCAATGACATCCACGATCAGCTGTTTCCTGATATCAATGTCATCATTGCATTAAGCAAAACATCATCACTGAAGTTCCTGTCAATGGTGAGTCTGTAATAAGACCTTTAATATTATTTGAAATGAATTTTAAACCTTTCGTAACTTCTATTTGTTAGCAAAAATATATAAACTGTCTAGACATGGAACTTGTCACCGGTGTGGCCCAACATAAAGAGTCCATCCTTTGTCTGAACATTTTAAGAGATGGGTTGCCTTTCATTAATATGGATAATCATTGTTACGAGGTTGAATATTTTATTTTGCATAAAGTTTCCTTTTATTTATCATGTCAAACATTACACGGGAAAGCATGTTTAGGTTGTGAATGATTTTATGGTCGTTTCTTTTATTCCAGTTAGACAACTTCGATTTCCATTCAAACCGCACAACAGATTTCAGACATCGTTCCAAGCTGATTATTCTTACGACGAATGCTACGATTCTGAATGATATAAATGTAAACCATCTAGAAAACGTTGCGGTGATCATCCACTGTGAAGAATCCAGTCTATCAGTACGTTTTATAATTTACAGCAATTATTTTCATTGAATGCAAATCTTAAATACACAGTCCAGTCATTTTTATTTTGTGTGAAGCGTATTTTGACACAAGCTACATATGTATGATAATAGGACACCTATATGATGGCATGTAACTGTTGGCATTGCATTCTCAAGGGTGAGTTGTGTTAAACGCCACTTCGAAAAGTGTTTCTGTTCTATCATGACGTGTAAGATACATGTTGGAAGTATACCCGTGAAGCAGATCATATACTTCACCACGATCACAGGCCTGGCGCAGACTAACTACAAATATAACATTCGAACCCACGCACATATTGTTCTTTCAGAGACATACAGCTATTGATTGTGAACTGAATAGCCAAAACGTGAACAGTAACTGTCTGCTTTGACATTAAATTTGTAAAGGTGATTTTCAATTGAGAGATAGGACAATGAAATGCTACATATCGAGTATCTTTCGTTACGTTCCAGACTCATCAATCCAGGAACAGAACACAGATGTACAGTCTTCATAATACACCACAAGGAAGGTTATTCTTCCCCGTCCCCAGTAAGGAAGACACACGCGTACCTCTCTTGAAGAGGATCTATCCTAACACACAGTATGGTTACAACAATCGGCGACTGCTGGTCACTACGCTTGAGGTACATGTAGTTTGTTCGTCTTTTTGTTTGTTTGTTGTTTAACGCAGCACTCAGTAATATCCAAACTATATGACGGCGGTGTGTAAATATTCAAGCATGGACCAGGCAATCCAGTGATTGACATCATGAGCATCGATCCATGCAATCGGGATACGATGACATGCATCAAAACAAGTCAGCTAGCCTTACCAACCGATCCCGCTAATCGCCTCTTATGACAAGCATAGATTGCTGAAGACCCTGATCTTCAGCTTGCAATACATTGATGGCAAGTTAAAATATCAATCCCTACCACCAATGTCGCCCCACACAATTGAAATACCTAGTAAAATATAAACAATGTAAATGTATTATTTTACATCAAAGTTTTTGATTGGCTAGGTTCATATCAGGACAATAAATTCATATATTTAAAGTAATACACTACTTGAGCTCACCCTTGATTAGAAGTAGTGATCTCATATTGCTACAAAATCACTCGACCTGGGTTTCCTGGACGGAACATCTCACCTAAAGCCTTGCTTGTCATAAAAGGCGATATAAAAGGGGATAGGGTGTTACGAATGATCTGGCTGTATCATATCTTACGAGGGGATATCAACAAGTTTTGAGCCTCACACAGTATTCCTGGTCGAATGGTACAATGCGCTACACCTGATGTACATGAATGTCTTATCTACTGATGCTATGTAGAAACATATTGCTGGCTGCAATTATTATGTCACAACACTTCGTGGAAGAGACCTACCCCTAGTGAATTGGCAAAATGGACAAATCTGAGTACAGGGCGGTGATAAAGTTCCTTGTCCAAGAGGGTCAATCTGCCAAACAGGTGGGAGAGTGATTGACTGCAGTTTATGGAGAGTCTTCCCCATCGTCTGCAACTATCAAACGGTGGGTGAAGGAATTTCAGCGTGGCAGAGAGAGCTTAGAAGATGATGACGGTCCGGACGGCCATCAACCAGTACCAGCCCTGAAAACATTGACACTGTACACAAACTAGTGATGGATAACCGCCGTATTACTCTCCATGAGCTAGAAGAAACAACAGGCCTATCATATGGATACATACAGAATATAATCATGGCAAACTCCACATGTCCAAAGCGTGTGCCAGATGGGTCCCGAGAATGCTTATAGATGACATGAAGCTATCAAGGGTCACCATCAGTGGAGCCGATCGGGCATCAGTGACTGGCAAAATAGGTGGAACAAGTGTGTGGAGTGGACCATGTTGAAAAAATAAAGTAGTAACAATCCAATTCTTTTACTTTTTCTGTGTGAGGCTCAACACTTTTTGATATCCCCTCGTATCGAACACAGGTATATATTTCTTGATTATTTACAAATCACTGTGTTATATGTATATCAAAAGCATGTGTCTGTGAATCACCATCAAATTGTGATGACACCAGGTGTTGGCTAAACGTTGAGTGTATCCTACTCACTTGTGGCAAACTGTCACAAACAAACCCAAAGACCAGCTAAGTGTCCACACGAACAACATTGAAACAAATGGCACAAGTCCAAATGGGGAACCGCATCGGACATCACTTTGGTCTTTGCTGCCTTAAACTTGGAAATGTCCCAAACATGTCCGCCACAAAACCGTTTGCTCCACCAGTGCCTTGCCGCCTGTAACCCCGATAAAATAACCTTTCAGCAAACGTTGTATGACGCTCCCCGATTATGAAAGAACATGCTCATGTACCTAAATACCTCGTACATTTTTTGTGAAATGTGGACACCAATGGCTGGATCTGCTGGAGTTTGTGATCGACATAAAGGGAAATATGACTATAGGACAGTTGAAGCCTTCAATCATATCACGGTCTAGGGGAGATTTTTTTGTAATTCTGAATCTTTATGGATAGATCAAAATATGAAACAGATGAGGTGGTTTTACTGGACTATTTTATTACTAGTTGATGAGGGTAAAGGGGTGAAAGGAAATGCCAAATGGATACTTTATTGTTACTCTGAATCATTATATATAAAAACAAATAAATAACATCATTCCTTCTTTTCATTACAGTCCGGTGTGTACGTGTATAAGAAAACGATCAACGGACAGGTGACATTTACCGGCTACGTCTTTGCAATCTTAGATACCATCGCCAAGAAACTTAATTTCAGGTAATTGTATGTGTATGTAAGTTTTCGTTTACCCACAATGTTTTATTTCACCTAAAGTTTCATGCTCATAGATTTTCAGGAAGGAATGGCAGCAATATTGAATTTACGATTTTGATGAGTTGAAATGTGATCTCACAGAGTAATGAATATCAAAATATTAAATAATGATCAATTTCGTATTGTAGTGTCATGCAGACGTTTTATTGATATCAGGCAATTGTTCTCGACGCATGTGAACCTGCAAAGACAATTGACACTGTGAAGCCTAAATTTAGCACAAATCGTTCATCAAACTAACAGTTATAATCTTTATTGCATGAGAGGCCGGTTTATATATAGGCCAGAGACAAGGTTGCCAAAATATATTTGATAATCATTCCAAGTTCAAATAAGACATTTAATCACTCAATCAAATTTGGTTATGTTTCTGGTTACTCATCATGCGAGTCATGGAAAATGACACATTACTTTTGTTGTGTAGGTTTGTTGTAGGAGTACATATCCACCTGTGTGATAAAAATAATGGCAAATAAGAAAACATATTTTAGCCGATAGTAAAACTTATACCGGACAACTTGCAAAACCCACACATGTGCCAAGTCAGACGCGAAAAAGAAGAGGATTTATATTAATGTCTCCTTTACACAGTTATGACATCATAGAACCTGGTGATGGGGGCTGGGGTGAACTCGAAGGCGGTCAGTGGAATGGCATGGTCGGTCAACTCAGCCGAAGAGTTAAGTAAAATGGACATACATTGCAAGAATTTCGGCTTCCAGGGTCATGTAAGGTTCAGTACTACAATTAATTATAATGATGATCCGACGACTATCGTGTTAGCTGGTAAACTGGGTTATCTGTGCTGAAAGGATACGTACATGTATATTTACGTGCATGTTCAATTTATGTATCAGTTGTATTCAATAGTAAACTGTACTGAACGATGTACAGCTTATGAATAATATAGTTCTCTCTAAGTACTGCAAACAAGGGTAGTTTATTTGAAATGTTGCTATTCCATGTGTATTCTACGTTGTAATTGTTCAAGCCAACCGCAATCATTTGCATCAAAGTGTTCAAATACTCGCCATCAAAGGTTAACTGTTTAGCGTTTTTGGTGAGCTCTAGAATCTGTATATGAGTTTATTGACATTGCTCTATATTCAGGAGGTAGACCTTGCAGCCGCTGACTTGTCTGTACACTATGGACGGGCACAGGTAATGGACTATGTCGACCCCGCCTTTAACGTCGATGGAACGGACGTCATATACAGAAAAAAGGATGCCCCCAAAAGGTCTCTCTTCCTTATCATCAATTCACTACAACCGGGCGTCTATCTCATATATCTTGGAATACTAACTGGATCGTTGGTTTTGTTCGTTATCGTAGAAAAACCACACATTTGTGAGGGAACATCAACAGATCTTCGAAAACTGTCAGGTATTAGCTGGGAATTCATTGGCGCTGCATTAAGGCAAGGTCAGTATGGAGCTTTTATATTGTTAATATTATAATTAGTTCTTCCTTATAATTATTGAGATCGTATATTTATTTATTTTTAAAACATACAAATTAACATTGTAGCTTCTTAAAGTACGTATTTTATCGTATATTCAAAACCTATATGTGTGATATGGAAAAACAACTTGGATTTGTTTTTATACATGTATATGAAGTCGCACATATTTTTAAAATTGATAAAATGGTAGATGAATCTCACAATATTCATTTGTTAGGGACACGGAGATGTTTGGTCTATTTCTCATTTTGCCTTAATTCTATATTACTTATGTGTAGTCATGCAAAGACCAAAACATTTCTACTCTGCCAGCCGACAAACGATTTCTCAGATAACAATTACATCCCAACTTACTGATTTACTTACATTCAAATACACCTGTGAAGATCTGGGTTAGAATAGGTCTCAAGCGACCCCAAAGCGACTAACGGGATCTAGTGGTCAGGCTCGCTGACTTGTTTAGGGGAGTGAGCATGTTTTTACGCCGCTTTTAGCAATATGCCAGCAAAATCACTGCGGGAGACACCAGAAATGGGCTTCACACATTGAACCCATGTTGGTAATCGAACACGATTCTTCGACGTGACGAGCTAATGCTTTAACCACTTCGCTACCCGAATGCCCCTGACGTGGTTGATGCATGTCATCGTATCCCAATTGCGTGGACCGAATATGGCTAGATTTACTGCTGTGTGCGGCGTTAAACAAAAACATTCAAACATGCCTCTTCGACTTCTGTACCTTATTTCCAAAGACAGATAATTACATATTCGTCTTTAATGTTATATTATCAAATTGTCAGGATTTCAAACGGAACCAAAATCAACTGCAGGGAAAATCCTTCTCTCGTCGTACTGGATTTTAGTTATCCTCATCTCCTCCGCATATTGCACAAATCTTATGGCTGCCTTAACTGCGGGAGCGGAGACCACTGGGTTATCCAGCATCAATGATCTCGTTAACAGCGACTACAGTGTAGGCGTTAAAGCTCTCAGTTCATGGTATGAAAACCTACAGGTAAGCATATCATATCAAATGTTATTAATGCTGTCTTTAATGTAGTTGGGGTTTTTTTCTAAATCAACACTGTTGTGAAGTCGGATTGCTTCATGCTTCCTCGGATGGATTAAAAGAAAAGTGCGCTTAAATACTTTTTATTTTGGGGTATAGGCTGTAAGAACACAGTACGAACACCAAAGAACATCCTTCTCTCCCAACACTGTATATCGATGGGGGAGGGGGAGATGAGTGAGTGAGTGAAATGTAACGTCACGTAGGCAATATTTCAGCCGTGTCGTTGGGGGGAAATGAAATATATAACTTGTATTTCTGTAGAGTTAGTGAGTGGTATTTTCAATGCTTTAGTTGAAGCTGCATAGCACAAAATCGGTGCCCTCTTATAACTACCCTCTTTTAATTCTGTTGAAAACTCTAAACAATAATTCACGATTGGTATTGTTAGTGTTTAACATACCCGCCTACTCGACAGTCCAAGACGGTCTACTTTGCTGAAGGTCAGTTATTAAATGTTGCCCCCCCCCCTCAATTTTTTTTTTAAAAATTCGAAAGTTAATTGTTATTTTAGAACTAACATGAAACAGTACTATTCTTAGGTTTACCCTTTTGTTACTTTTCTGGTCTGGTAACTTTACAATGTTGCCTATGTTGCCTGTCCGCTTCTCTGACTGACATTTGAGGGAATGTTATGCACTAGTATTGTATAGTGTGCTTCAAGTGTTTATGAATTATCACAACATGTACTTCTGATCCTTTCAGGAGTCACAACAGTCAGAGATCCGTCGACTGTACGACAAAATGACTGCACTAAATCAGACTGACCGTGGGATTTTCCTTACTGATGAAGAAAACCATATAAGGAGAGTCAAAGAGGGGACCCATGCTTACATCATGTATGTGACATCTGCAGAAAGATACATTGCTGGTGACTGCAACCTTGCACGCATTGGAAAACATGCGCTTTGGGCAAATGAACGGATCTCATTTGGATTGCCGAAGGGACACCCACTGAAAGCTGACATGGACGCAGTGTAGGATAATTTAACTCTTCTCGTGTTCTGTTTTATAATGTCATGTTTGCACGTTTATTATCATTTATTAACGCGGGAAGTATACTGCAGAAACGTTGCATCTTCTTTTGGTAGGGCGGTCAGTCAGCCTTGTGGTTAAAGCGTTCGCTCGTCACGCCGAAGACCGGGTTCGATTCTCGACATCGGTACAATAGGTGAAGCCCATTTCTGGAAATTTGATAATCCGGATAACTGTGTACTTTACGATTAATGGGGTTTCACTTTATGATGGCATTGAGTTGACGCTTGCCCCCTTAATGTTGACGCTTGCATAAAAGTTTTATGTTTCAGAATGCATCAACTTCGTGTGAGTGGTGTACTGGAGTTTTGGTGGAAGAAGTGGGCATATGGAGACAATGCAACGACATCATGTGACGAAGACAGACGTGTTTACTCCATCACACTGGAAGAGCTGGGGGGATGTTTCATTGTGCTGTGTGGAGGCCTTGGGCTTGCATGTGTAGTGCTGCTTGTAGAGGTGTGTCTCCGGCGGAAGAATAACAGCAATGCTGTGTCGAGAAAAAAATAGTTTCATGATTTATTGATAATTAGTAACTATCTGGTCCAGTTTGAAAATGTTGACTAGCTGGAATTAAGAACATGTTTTGTTGTGATATATGTACGATATATATACAATCAATAGATGATATGATACTATATACTGCATGTTAAATTGTTGTTTTGTGCGTGTGTTAAGCTTAATGGTTGCATCATCAAAGCAGTATGCATGTAATAGTCTCGCACATGATGCATGTCATCGATCCCAATTGCATGATATCAATCACTGGATTGTCTGGTACAGACTCGATTACTTACAGCTGGAATATTGCTGAGTGCGCCGTAAAACAACAAACAAACAAACAAACGTTGTGGCATTTGTTAAAGTAAAAGATTCAAAGGGGGTTATGGTAGCCCTGTGGAATTCCATAGTTGATGCATCAGTAACCAAAATGATGTTTGATTTAATTACATATTTTGACTTGTATCATATGTTTCCGTGTGTTTCTTCAGGTGAACACTTTCCTTGCCTTTGCATGTGTTTGTGACGGGTATTAGCGTACACCTGGTATCATCACCATGTTTGTTGGCCTGTTTGTTGTTTAACGTCACTCAACAATATTCCAGCTACATGTTTGACCAGACAATACAGTCATTAGCATCGATCTACGCAATTCATTGAGTGAAGGAGTTAAAATGTTGTGCCGCATCGTCATTATTTCAGCCATATAGCGACGAAGAGATGTTGTATATATACGTACAAGCGATTCATGAATACAAAGTTCTATTTAGAAACAAATTTGTCAAACATATTTGGGCATAACAATATAACTGATACAGTATAGAACTATGAGCCACAAGTAATCAATGCAAGGCCACCTCGCTGGGGATCATGGGGACTTACGGTGCATCAGCTTTCATCAAGCTACTGGTGATTGTACACAATACTAGCCAATATTAAAAAATGCTGTGCATTGAGTTGGCTTAAAACATTGGTTGCTGATAGTACATGTACATCGATTATGATAGGAATTACGTGTCACAAGATGCGGGGACGGTGTCATTTTACGGTACTTTAACCTCCTGGGCAGGGCTTGACTAACCTTCGTTCATAAAAGCATCACACCAAATTCAAAACAAGTCATAAATTATGCACATACATATTTTAACTTTATGATAGTAATGATACTGATATTTCATATATGTTGAAAATTAAAATTAAAATTTACTTTTTTCTTTCTCTGTTTTTGTAGCCTCTGAAATTGAAGAACTTGGACATGAGTGTGCGGAAATTTATTTTTGATACATGGCTCCTCCTTGACGTTTATTTTGTTGAAACGTACGTCTCGCTTTGGTTTTTGTTATATTCTGGTTGTGGGCAGTGGGATGTCGACGGAAATAGTTCTAGTTTGTTTACAATCATAATCAAACCATGGATTACGTATGAGGGTTTGCACAGGACTTAGGAATGCTTTCGTCTCCAATAGCATTGAGGTGACTTTTCCTGAAACTGTCAGATGTTAGTTCTTCAGTACATGGTGTTTTGAATCAAGACCAGTTGTCCTTTTTTAAAGCTCCACTTTGTTGAAGGTGGTTCATAGGGATTCAGCTGGATTGATAGTTGTAAGTATTGTTGGAAAATGGTCACTTCCACAAAAGTCATCATTGATCGACCATCCCAATTCGTTTAAAGTATTTGAATCTGTAAGTGAAATATCAAGGGCAGAGTATGTGCCACCGGCAGGATGCACATAAATATTAAATCCATCATTGAAAATGCGTAAGTCATTTTTTTAGATAAAATCTTCAAGGACTTTTTATTTGTATTAGTATACCCCAATAAGGGTTATGGCCTAAACTTGGAGGGTACCGACTTTGTTTTCAAATACAAGTATGCGCATGTTATGTGTTGCTTTTAGTAATAATATATTTAATACGTAATAATATGAACTTAATCTTGTATAATACACGTATATAATGTACCTGCACTCACCTATATATAATGTCTGCAAATATTATCATTGTTATTGTATTATCTATGATACTTTAATTCATGTTCATGTGAAATTCTACATGGGTACAAAAGCAGTACATGTTGCGTGTTTGTTCTATTCAAGTATAAATGACTGTTCAAGCATTCTTTTTTAGTGTTTTTCTTTTCACTAAAATTTCTACTAGAAGTACAACAAAGGCACTCGCCGATCCCATAACGAGAACTGACAGTTTTCCCAGCATATACTCCATTGACACGCTTCGTTTCCTTATCCGTTCACAACTGAGAGGTCTTTTCTTAAATCGGTCCTCTGCATGTTCGATCGTTCCGCTCTCCACAATTCGTCTCAGCCTAAAACAGAGATCTATTTTATACTACCTGACAAGTACCGTGTGACAAACCAGTCATGTATAAGCTGAACAATAATAACAGCTCATAAATATGATCCCATACAACCTCATTTTAATCAGATCTTAGTGCTCGCATCCGCCACAAAAAATCTGAGGACATGCTGTTGCATCGAAAACATTAACAGGAGACATTCAGCACTCCGTTTGCGGGCTGTACGACTCATACTGTCAAAATCATTATCTATCTTGCTTCAATGGGATAGACATTTGAAACAGAAGAGGCTTTCCGTGATGTTCTTTTGTTCAGCTTTTGAATCGTCCAAATATTTTTAAAAGCTAGTCTGGAATGAAAGTCGCCATTTTCAAACCAGCGCCGTAAAACTCGAGAAAGCTATATCGACTTCATTTTTGTCATTTCATTATTCGATCAAAGTTTGCGATAATGTCGTTCTAACGTGACCTGTTATCGGATGTCCTCATTATCTGTGTGTAGAGGTAGCGAGCATTAAGATTTTAATGACATTGGATTCCATAGAAATCAAAATTACGAAATTACGATATTGATGCTCATGACGAAATTATCAATAATTCAAGGGAACAAATGAAAATGAGTTTAGATTGACACATCAATGCAGACATCACGACTTGATGTGGGAGGAAAGTCAAATGTGACGTAGGTCAGAGATGTTTACCACTGTGCATGGTATGGTGCTGAATCTCTAAACGTCATAATCAGGGTGCACAGGGGATCCTTGAATTGCGACCAGAGGGCCATCTATGCCCACTTCGATGAGATGAGCATGGCAGTGGATGTGATGGTTTTGTATCGATTTCCGGATTAGAATGTCTCAAAGCTGACTTTAGTATATCATGGTTTCACCATGCTAGACGAGAAATGATGACCAATTGAAGTTAAGGTGATCCCATTGATGAACATTTTATGTTATAGTGCCCGTATGTAGTTTGTTTAACGCCGCACTCAGCAATATCCCAGCTATATGACAGCGGTCTGTGAATAATCGAGTCTGGACCAGACAATCCAGTAATTGACATCATGAACATCGATCAACGCAATTTGGACACGATGACATGCATCAACCAAGTCAGCGAGCCTGACCACCCGAGTATGGTGTGTGAAATCTACTGCTGTCTCCATATAATGATCCATGGTTGAATATTACTGATGCTGCCTAACATATGTAACACTCACATAACACACAGATGACTCCCCACGTGTGTACGAAAGGGACCGATCGTAACGAACGAGTAGCTTTAGAAATCCCATTTCACATTTGATGTTAATTCTCAGTGTGTTTCAACTATCATTTGCAGACCGCAGTATTATAGCCGACATTATGGTAACTTCATCATAAAACTTTACTCACTACAAACAATATTTTCATGATTGATTTTATATATTAGTGTCATCAGTCCCGACAAACACTAACACACACTGATGCCTTTTTGAATACATTACAGAATGGAACATTTCACAGACACACGTAAATGTTAGAAAGTCCCTCGTCATACTGGCATTTAAATCACGTACAATGTAGTTGTTGTTCATACTTAGTGCACAGGTGCCGGTTTTACTTGGAGTATTACTATTCCTATAAAACATTATTTGTTGGGTGGTTTATTCCAGTATTACACTGCTAAATAAAGTGAACGTCATTTACTCGTCCTCGTAACGGATTACTGAAACACGGGTACAAGTCACAATAGGGAATTCCACTGAACATCATTTTTGTAGCTGATATGTCAAATTTGCAAATGTCCTCCAAATGTATGGTATGCTGGTACCATAAACCGTTATGAACGTTTTACTAAGGTCTTAAATGTCGTAAACCTGAACAAACAAATTGCTTATCGTGCCCAGATTGTGATCTAACTCCTCCAACGCCAAAACATCCATGTCATGCCATGGCCAGCACTCAGTCCTGACCTCCCCTCCCCTTATATAAAAGAAATATATTATCACACTTCTAAAATAGCTTTTTTCTGCAAGTGACTTTCACAGGTAAATATACTCACATTCTCTCTACGTCGTCTCTGTAAGGTGACCCTTTTCGCATCCCAAAAGACATTTGTTGTGTGTTAAGCACCTCCTTTAGAACAGCAAACCTGCAGTCTATGGTCATTGCTCCTTCTGCCAGATCATAGTTTATTATTACTGCATATTTTTCCGTAAGAACTTTCGCCAGTTGCAATTCCAAATCACTGTCCAATACTGAGGGGTCGGTTTTGTTGCTTTGGGTTAACTTGTTCCAAAGACCTTTCAAAACCGTATCCTGGGATTCCTGTAAAACATTTTAGGTAAAACGTAAATGAAACTCAAAGTGACTCGTTATTATTATTTTGTTGTTTAACGCCGCACTCAGCAATATTACCGCTACATGACGGCGGTCTGTAAATAAGCGTGGCTGGACCAGACACTCTTGTGATTAAAATCATTAGTATTGATCCACGTCATTGGGACAGGACGACGAGCAGTCAACCAGCGGATAGAATTGCTCCCAAGAAACCAATGGATCAGGTAGTCAGTCTCGTTGACATTGTTACCACACGGCATATAAATCAAATCATATATAAAAATCAAGTCATGATATTCATAACATGAAAACGATATGCCCATGCTGTACGTGATAATGTTTACCAATCGTGATAATGACACTAATGAAGTCCCTAAACTATTTACACAGTGAAGTGCCTACATCGATAAAACGTGTTTGTTATAAAATCTATACGAGAATTTCGTAAATCCCAACCGAAAACACACACCTTTAACAAGTCATACGCCGAACCGCGTCCTTTCATACCAACTTTGTAGTCATCTCTCTGCAGAAGGCCTTTAATGTCGGTGAAGGGTTGGACGTTGTTGCCGGTTGTGAGACTCGCGGTCAGGTAAGCGCTATAGGAAGCAGCCAGACATATTGAACTCAGCCAAAACGTAGACACAACAGCTCGGGCCGTCCATGAGGCCGGATGTAGAGAACCCCCTGTTGACAAGCAAACGGGGGTTACCTTCTGAAGTTGAGGGGGACGTTTTTGTTTGTTTGTTTGTTGTTCTTTTTGTTGATGTTGTTGTTGTTTTTGTTGTTGTTGTTTAACGCCGCACTCAGCAATATTCCAGCTATTTGACGGCGGTCTAGTAATAATCGAGTTTGGACAAGATAATCCAGTGATTGACATCATGAGCATCGGTCTACGCAATTGGGATACGATGACATGCATCAACCAAGTCAGCGAGCCTGACCACCCGAGCCTGTTACGGCAAGCATGGGTTGCTGAAGACCAATTCTAACCAGGATCTTCACGGGACTGAGGGGACGTACATGGACATCACGCAGTGACTTCTAAAAAGGTTGGAGATTAACATTATGTGTTTACATATTTTCGGGTGTTGCTGAGTATACATTACCCAAGATTTTCATTTTGAGCCACGAGCATAATGCTTTTGGGTTTCTTTGTAATTTCGCCAACACTACATTTAATAATATGAACCGCGAGCTGTGGTGACACCTCCGACAAGCATATGAAGACTTCCTCCTTTAATTTCCTACGTATTGTAATGTCACCAATTCTGATTCAAAAGTAGATTAAGACTATTTCACATATATAGAGGATATTACATGTGTCTAGTGAACTATCATGTTTCTCTTATCGAGTTACTGGGGGAATGGAGATATTTTCACAAGTGGCATAGGAACATGATAGTTCACACGACACATGGAATATACTATTTATTATATCCTTTTTGTGTAGTTGTTTACCAGAAAATTAAATAATTTCATTACAAATGTAAAACTTTGAAACGTAAATTCTCCCTACCTAACACATAGGGACGGTTCACCACCCCTGGTATTTGCGATTTAAAAACAAACGGCAAGAGGTGATATCAACTCCATTAACGACCCCCTGTCATTATTTTGCCTTGTCAATGTGGACCTAACGTAAAAAGAAAGTCAGCAATTTGCGTACGGTCTAGTTACTTACGGCAAAGGGAGACAATTTAAGGGAGGTAATTCTTGTATGACAATAGTTCTGTCAAAGTATTATGTTCACTGCAGTGAGATATCAAGTGTTATGTTCACTGCAATGAAAATTTCACTTTTCTCAACTTCAGAAAACTCAGTCTTTCACATTGAAGTATATAATAAAGTGATTATTTCATCCGTATACATCTGATTGATTACATCAGCAGAAAAACCGGCCATGTCAGCATCAATATACTCAGCGACAAATGAAATGCGATTACCATGCATGTTGGTTTATGTATGAGGCATTAATCATATTCAAGAGGCGTTAGATTGGGTCGATGCCTCAAACGAACATACAGTTGTGTTGTGTGAATCGACGCCCATGAACCCCTTACATTATAGATCTATGACTCGAGATGCACCATGTGTCTGCTGCAGAATTCGCGTGTAAAGTTTGGAAATCACTCGAATACCGTGATGAGAATACAGACACTAACTGATTGTTTTTTTTCATTATGTGGTACACATTGGAAACAACTCTTCTTAACGTACACATTGCTAAATGGTTCACGGTTTTTTTGGTGGTGAGTATATAGCTAAAAGCCACAAAACCCGTTTCATCGTCACAAGGAATCTCTGCTAAAGGCAGAATCGTTTATACGATTCCGACTGTATCGTGAGCATGACTGTCAAACGGGGATGATACCAGGTGTTTGCGAAAGTTGCGACTTATCACATCAAGGTATTAAGAGTCAGCGTATATTACATATGCCTGGAATAAAATTTAACAAAGGCATGTTTCTTCACTCCATCCTCGATTATACAGTGTAATATATCGTTTCAATTATGGACCCGTGAAGATTCCGGGGTAGAATAGGTCTTCAGCAACCCATGCTTGCGGTAAAAGGTTACTATGCTTGTCGTAAAAGGCGACTAACGGGATCGGGTGGTCAGACTCGCTGACTTGGCTGATGCATGTCATCGATCCCAATTGCGTGCATCGATGCTCATGATATCAATCACTGGATTTACAGACCGACGTCATATAGCTGGAACATTGCTGAGTCCGGCGTTAAACAAAAAACCAAACCAAACCTTTCAATTATGATATATACTTTGGATCTATTCGCCACTATAGCTTCCTTTTTGACCCTAGCACAGAATATCTCTCGCTCAGGACATTGCACAGTTTTCTTTTGCGCATACGCTACGAATCGGGACTCAAGGAGACGTTATGGTAGCGAATGGAATCGGGGATGAAGGGCGAAGTACAACACGATTATATGAACAAACAAGACAATGGTTACCTTGCTGAAGAGTCCCTCCAATGAAATAATAGTAAATTTGGGAAATCGGAACCGCACTGCGTCTTTCTTGAATACTTCTTTCAACCCCATAATATAGCATAGGAATGACCAACAGTGAAGCCAAGAGGACGAGGTAGACATGGTATTGGAAGGGATCGAGGAATGAGAAAAGGCTTGTCTCTCTTTCCAGATTTCTCCTGTACAGTATCACAGTGTTAATTGTGCCAAGACCAGGTAAAACAAAGTCCATGATGGAGTTCCTGCTGCTATGAAACGAGACGTCGTCCACTGCTATGTCGGCATCCTAGATACATAAGAAAGGAAGTTAAAAAGTGAATCAGTTAGGTGTAACGCCATTAGCATAGTATTTCAGTTATATAACGATGTGCCGACTTGATGTGGCAGGCAAGCCTGATAACCTTTGACGTTTACCACTTTGTTCACTAATATAGATGGCGGCATGGGTTGCTGTGCAGAGTTGCGTCCTTTGGATACGCCAGAAATCTATGATTGTGAGTTCGAATCCCGGTTCGCCCTGTCAGCACCATACCCGTGCTCGTGGGTTTCACCGATGTGGTACACGTCTGAGACCTGCATCACTTCGGGCTTTCCTCCCACATTAAGCTGACACGCCGTGATATAACTGGAATACTGTTAAAAGCGGTGCTAAAACCCAACTCACTCACTTACTAATCTAGATACATAATCAAGGAAACTCTGTGACCATATGTTTCTGGTCCGACTAAGGGACGCAACTCTGCACGCCATGTGCTGCTTGGGCACCCGTGCACCCATTGAAATATATCTTATACCATATCTTCTTGAACAAGGTTAAATTATTCACTGTCGACTTTGAGTTAAAGTAATAAGCCGTTAATGTGCATACACAAAATAGTATAAACTTGCCCCAAAGGTTATTTACATGATATATTGACATCATGCCCATGAACTAATAACGGACCTAGTTATTAAAAACACCATCTATTTAGTTTCTATCATTTACTGACTGAGATCGTTAAGTTATTATTTCTCATTACCCTAAACTCCTAATTTTGTACTGGATCATTAATATGCAGTGGTTCGATGAGGCGTCGTCCTATTTGTATTCCTCATTAGAGATAACATCAGCTTGAGAGCTTAGCTGTAAATATTTGATCATGAGGTACGATCGTGTCTGTTAATCCTACAAGCCTGTGAAAAGGATACAAGCTAGGTTGTAGAAGATTAATTAATCTGAAAGATTCAAGTCATCATTGTTATTATTACTTTTCCTTTGTAAATAAAATAATTCTCAGAGGCGAAACTAACATTGTAGCAGAAAAACAATTGCGTCCACCTAAAAAGCACATTTTTTACACCAAACAAGGGCACAAGTAAACCTTTATTTACCATCTATTCAGAAAATATATATTTATACTCTTAATGAAAACTCGGTCGAACGTGATATTTATTGTCTAACTTGATAATCGGAATATTTACTACTCACATTTTAGTGGTAGGTGGTTTGTGACGTTAGCAAATCGTGCTCACAGTTATTTTCATTGTTATGATAGCTCGGGTCGCGTTAGAATATGAAAAAAAAATAACCATCACATACATTATCTATTCGTCTTGATGTTCACATTTCATTTGTCATCATAGATTTTTCTTGAATGAAAGTCGAAAATGTGATAGTGAAACACGGAAAAATATATTAATATTACAAATGAAAAAAATCTTTAAAAAATTACCAATATTTGTTACAAATATAATGTAACATTCACGGTCCCAAAATGCAGGAAAAAGCGTTTAAGAGCATCTATTATTATTTTTTGTATGTAATCATGCCCCTAAACCCCACTAGCGGGCCCTCGTAAAATTGCTCACACATAAAATAAGCCTAGCTGAGCCCCTGATTCTTACTTATGAAGTTTGATTACATTTTCCCACACTACTGTCAATCATCTCAACCTTCGACAGACAACGACATTTACATACCCCACGTTGTATCTCGCCCATCATTCCCGTCCAGTGTCCGCCCTCACTGCGTCCCCATCTCGTGTTGTTAGACTGTATTACCTGTACACTTTAGAGAAACAAGGACATCAAATCATCAATCTCAATGACCTTGGAGACTTGTCATTTATTATAGGAGGGGGGGGGGAGGTGGCTGCAAAATGACACAGCGAGAACGGGGGTTGCCAACATTTATCATAACTGTACGTATGTGGGAGATGAAATAATGACAGGGCTTGTTTTCAAGTAATTGTTTAGTTAAATTTCAACATTATTTAGGGACTGGTTATTTGCTAAAGGAAAGTGGTGAGATCATGTAAAAATGTTACATTAAATGTCGGCAATATATGACCAATCCCATGTGCTAAATTACCAGTCCTTTTTAATATGTGGATAGGGTGGATAGTCATCTTTGAACTTTGCTCATCAATCACTAAATTTCTGGTCCACGACTTAGTTATTTACAGGTAGCCCTCTTATAGCTTGCATTGCTGAGTGCGACGTTTGCAAACAGACCAACAATAAAATGATTTGACTTTTCCATGTACAGATGATCGCCGCTAACACTGACCATACCATTTTGGTTTCATCAGCACATGGTCGTTTAAAGTACATGTACTACGTTTAAGCCAAATGCCCAAATTTACGACATATCCTTTGTCAGTTCAGGAAAAGCACACACTCAATGTAGATCACGTCTGTCTGCATCACCACATGTATGATGGGTATGATGTATTCATTCAAATACAGTTTGGCAAAAGTCATAATACCAAGGCAATGAAAAACAAAACAAAGAAGAAGGCCGGGATTTTTTCTAAGAAAATAATCAAGCCCCCGTTTTACTGAAAAAAAGCTGTCTGTCTTGCATTGCAGGAAATAATAATGTGCCTTCTTCCTGCAGACGATAGAGTGTCCTAGGATTACAGTTCGTTATATTCTTTTTTCTAATGCCGAGCTCAAACCAAAATCATCTGAAAATCAAATAGCTTCTCTCTTATATTTTATTTGTTTATTTGTTGTTTAACGCCGCATTCAGTGATATTCCAGCTGTATAAAGGCGGACTGTAAATGATCGAGTCTGGACCAGACAATCCAGTGATTGACATCATGATCATTGACATACATCAACCAAATCAGCTAGCCTCCCCACCCGATCCCGTCGCCTCTTACGGCAAGCATGGGTTGCTGAAGACCTTTTCTTACCGGATCTTCACGGGTACCTCTCTCTTATGAACAACTCATTTATTATACATGTATTAAACTTAGTTTGTTGGTGAATAATAATTGCAGCATGTCGTTTGCTACCGCTATACAGACTACTGGGGTATTGGGTATGGAGACATAGTTGTCACTTCACACAGTGACAGGGAGGAACAAAGTTCAGTAATGCTTATGGCCACCCCTCTGCTGGATGCATTCCCTGTAGCGACGTCGTATCGACCGAACATGTATCCTTAATGTTGCCTGAGGATTGATTGCCCCTCTTGAGTGATGACACTTGATGTGTTATTGACCATACACGGTTGGTGGATGGTTAGCAAGTGTATACGTCAAACAAAAACGTCCCAAAGATAATCGACTGGCGCCGGACCCACAGAGTAAGCTGGACACAACGATCTAATGATGCCATTTAAGTTATTACAATATGTGACGACACGAGCTCGATGCGGCCTGGCATTATCATCTTGGAGTATGGTATCAGGTCCATTAGCATTCAGAGCAGGCATGAGCGGCTGGAAATCCGCATTGTTGCATTGGAGTGAACCATATTTGCATGTCGAAACGAACGCATTCGAAATTGGGCAAATTCAGGCAGGTTTCCAGCCACAAACGCAACCTCAACGGTGTCTGGTCAGCACCGACCTCACTCAGGGGAGTGTTCTGTATTTGATGGGTTGCACAGGGCATTGTGTACCCACGTATTTTCATAGGGTGATGGGCGTCCCCAATTCCTTTTTGAATGAGTATACATGGCCACTAAAGTATGGTAGCCATCGTACAATTCTTGATTGGCTATTCCTTGTTTGCGAATAAGTGAGTTTTCGACACTAAGTTCTGGCCTTGCTAAAATCTGTACACGAAATGGGGTCTTTTATATACTTAACCGCAAAAGAAACGTCACCCCAAGTAACATTGCATGAAAAGTTGTCATTTAAATATCTGGGTAATTTTTGACAAAGTTTCTAAAATGTAACATTACCTTGTCCGGAAAAATGAAATTTGATGATTAAAAAACAAAGCAGATGACAATAAAACCGATCGCCTAAACGCATCACGGCAACGGCCATGGTAACCCGATGCACGTGAGTTCCGTGCAAACGTCAGGATCGTCAGATTGTGCGACATAATCTTCAAGATCGCTTTGTTACTGCTGCGGAAACTGCTCGACAGTCCACCAGCGACAAATTAGTGCAGACACGGTGCGTCGACGATTGACGATAAGACACCTCCACTGTCACAGGCCACACCGAGGACCCATTCTGACACCACGTCATTGCCGGGACCGTCTTCAGTGGGCAACACAGCACCAGCATTAGCGCTACCAGCAGTGGAGAAGAGTCCTCGTCTCACACGAGAGCCTTTACTGTGTCTCAACAGCAGATGGCAGAGAGAGTCTGGCCATCCCGTGGGGAACGTTATTTGGGTGCATGTGTTGTTGAGAGAGACTCTAGGGGTGGTCCGAGCATCATGGTGTGGGGTGGAATTGGTCTTGCACAGAGGGTCGGCCCAGTGTTCTTCCAGAGCATCGGTCCAGGCAATGGTGTCACAGCAGCTCAGTACATTGATCAAGTCTTGAGACCACACGCCATACCTCATTTGGCACGTCGCCGCAACCACGAGTTTCAGCATGATAACGCCCGTGCCCACACTGCGAGATCAACAAGAGACTTCCTCCAGCAGAATGGCATCATAACCATGCAGTGGCCTGCCCTCAGTCCCGATGTAAATACAATTGAGCACTTGTGGTACGAGATTCAATGACGGCTGAATGACGTCCGACCAAGGCCGACACTTTAATTTCAACCTTGATGATACGTTTTGCCAAGTTTCATATTTTTAATATGTCTCAAAGTATGTTTACAGTGTTTGGACAAATAAGGTTTCTCATCCATTGTGACGTTTCTTTTGCGGTTCAGTATATTTTCGATGGTACCAAGAACTTTGAAGTTTCGCTATTCATACTGACTTTTGTAACAATCAATACGCTTCTTTACAGACAAACGACTAATGACGCATTACCTCATATTTAGGGCCTTTGTGATCATGCGGATGATGTCAAAACAGTATCCAGAATAAACGGATCTGTTGTTATGTTCCGTTATAGTTGAACAGATGCCAGACTGAAAATAGACGGATTTTTTATTTAAAAGAATGTTCTTAATACTTCTAAGTACGGATGATATTGAGAACTGTAAAAAGCATAATTATGCAAGGGAAATGAGCTAATATGGTTCTGATGGCCGTCGTCAACCTTGATATCAAAACTGAATTATTTGCGCAAAATATACATATATATGGGGCTGAGCTCATTACATTAAATATATGGTGTAACAACACCGAATTCTTTCCATTGTAGTTAAACATTCAGGATAACCAAGAATGGAAACAATTACTGAAACGAAATGCAACTACAGTCAACTCTTAAAAAATTAACCCAAAACGCCGTTAAACGCAATTTCACATAACAGGTGTGTGCAACGTTCATTAGAACATATTTTTGGTTAGTTTGTCTTCTTAATGTTAACTAAGGTGTGGGCTGGTTGATGAGGCTTAACGTCGCTGTTTACATTGTTTCAATTCACGAGATATCTACGTAATTAGGGTACCAAGACACATGTCGACGATTACCACTCTAGTGAAACGAACACTGCTCTTTATCATAGGGTAAGGGTGGCCCAGGCGTCTAAGGGGCCGCAATTCGCTGTGCAGAGGCACGCCAGAAACCTATGATTGTGGGTTCGAATCCCGGTTCGCCCGTATTATGGTTCTAGGTTTGTCAGCACTATACCCATGCTCGTGGTTTTCACCAAAAACGTCTAAGACCTGCATCATTTCGGGCTTTCCTCCAACAATAAGCTGTGCTATGACTGGAATATTGTTAAAAGCGGCGCTAAACCAAACTCACTCACTCACTCTCTATCAAACCACGGCCAGTGGATCCTGGTAGACTAAGGGACGCAAATCTACACATGAAAATCCAACGCCTTGGATTGGATTGTTGTTTTGTCGGGTAATTAAGATCATACCTCTCTGGTTGTAACTAACAATTTGTGTTGGTTGTAGCCATAGTCCATATTTGGATAAAGGAGACGCATGAACGATCTGAAGTCGTGGATGTTGTGTATAGCATCAAAGCTGAGCCATCGCCACGTCCGTGATGTAGACATCCCGACCGCTGAGTAAATATACTTGTCTTCACACACGACCTTACAGCTAGGCTAAAATGCAAGATATTACATAATTACCATCGTACATGTACATGACGAAACAGCACAAATACACATTTCATCAACAAGTTCGTTCACAAGACAGAATTATTCAAGGTTCCTGGTTATAATTTTATCCTTAAATTACAATTTAAAACACTTCATTGACATAACTTCCTGGCGATGTTTAAATTTAGGTTGCGAATGTTCAACACATTATCCAAATATTTTATGCTAACTAAAGGGATATTAGTTTCTTATTTTCAAAGTAAGTCAGTTAGCAAAAGTAAATATATTATTCACTTACTTCCAGTTAGGTTACAATGCAAAAGTTTTAAATTAGCCCCTACATAATAGATTGGCACGACTAAAAACTGCATTTATATATGCCTTACTCTTGTGATATATTAGATGCGGTTTAAATACGAATTAAGCAAACAATCATGTTTAAGCATACGCATTAATACGTGGACGTAATTTTAGAGAACCGTTTCCATGGTCAAGAGGTAGAACGTCCGGCCGGAGAGCGGAAGGTCCGGGCTTCGATCTCCGGCCGCGTCATACCAAAAGACGTTAAAAGATGGTACTTGTTGTTACCCTGTCTGGCACTCGGCACTCAGGGGCTAAAACAAGGACTGGTCGGCTCGGAGTCAGTATACTGTGTCTGAGTGGGGCATTCATGTTAAACTGCGGCATGGTATCTCAGTGAGCTAACAGTATAAATTGGCATCAGTCCGGACTAGTACAAGCAGCCCGCCCACACACACACGTGCATACACGTCGCTATATAAGTGCAATAATCTTGGACATGACGTTAAGTCCAATTTCACCTCACTTCACCCGTAATTTCAGACACACGGGATACGTATTCATGAACCAGTATTCATCATTTCTATGTTACACCTACATAAAGTGGAATGGTGTCATGTCTGCCATGCTTGTCCCTTCTGACGTCGGAGTATGGAAGTATGGCCACATTCTGTAGCTGAGTTGAAGCCGTCTTTACTGCGCCAAGCCAGGCCTTTCCAGTAACAACCAGCCAGAAGGACTTGTGTGTGTAGTCAAGAAGGCGAGCAGAAGACTTGTCTATTGTGTCAGCCTGTGGAAATATGGATATGATTTACACGGAGTTGTCCTTGTGTGTTACCATCAAACTACCAATATGGCTTCTTTTAACACTTATTCTTACTCTATAGTAGCAGTCAAAAAAATGTGACAAAAACCTTTTCCACACTAAACGAAAAACAGATTCTTTGCATGCAAACTTAGTATTTGAATTTAAAAAAATATATTGTCAACGCCAGAGAATAACAATTCTCGATTATCCGAAGAAACAGATTCCATAGGGCGTAAATGACACATTAGCCATCATAATTATGTGAAGATATCATCAGTGATGGCACCAGGAGAAACGAAAGAATGCGTGTGTGAGTTTGGTTTAACTGTGATCAGTATAAGAGCATGTCAGCTTGGTGTTTGAGTGAGTGAGTAAGTGAGTTTGGTTTAACGCCGCTTTTAACAGTATTCCAGTTATGTCACGGCGCTTCAGCTTGATGTGGGAGGAAAGACCGAAGTGATGCAGATCTCAGACGTTTACCTCTTCAGTGAAACCCACGAGCAAAGGTATGGTGCTGACAAACCTAGAAACATAATCGGGGCGAATCGGGATTCGAACCCACAATCATAGGTTTCTGGCGTGCCCAAGGGACGCAACTCTGCACAGCGAATCGCGGCGCCTTAGACGACTGGGCCACCCGTGCCCCCTTGATGTTTGGAGTAAACAGAAGAATAGCGAGTACTCAACTTGAAGGTGCATGTGTACCTTCTATCCTGGTGATGGTTTGAGCTGAGCAGGTGAATGTTAACACATAGTTTTCTCACACTGTTATATACGTACAATAGATAGTATGTCCACTGTGTTTTTCATATTGCAGAGGAGAAGTAAGTTAATGTGTGGGAAGTACATGTTGTGTACTGTCCATAGGTAGTCCTCCATCTTAATTGACGTCGTGGTCATCTCCAATATGGCCGGGACTTCCTTCATATCTCTGTCTTCTTCCAGCCAAAGGGACATCAATGTCTGGAAGAGGATCTCTGGAAACAAAGTAATGTGTGTTTGTATCGATGTCGGGAGAAGTGTTTCTTGTATCAGCAAGAGACCACCTTTTTCTAAAGGCCAACCAATCCTTTGTTCCTCTTTTACGGTCATGTTATTTTTAAACCCATTATTTCAATGTAGTTTGCTTTATCAATAAACTCGCACTGGTTTTTAAACCAGCTTCGTATTTCATGTAAAATGAAAGAGAAGTTGTTTATAAATATAAATGTTTGTAATTTACAGGCTATATAACAGCAGTCTGTAAATAATCAAATCTTGACCAGACATTCCAGTCATTGATATCATGAGCATCGATCTGCGCAGTTGGGATAAGATGACATGCATCAACTAAGTCAGCGAGCCTGACATCCCAATGCCGTTTGTCGCCCCGTGCGGCAAGCAGGGGTTGCTGAAGATCAATTCTAACCCCATCCTCACGGGTGATACAGCTAGTGTACACAATTACATCTTATCAACGTGACTTTCGTATTGTTGGAATTAAAATGGTCTGTGAGAGAATGACTAATACTCTGTTATCGTGTATATCATACTGGATGTTGACATTTTTAACATGTCATAGCTGTGCTGATTTATACTACTGACGTAAAAATCAACAAGCAGAAAATCAATTAAAAACTGTAACTATTACTTTTTGTGATGTCCAAAGTATTGTTACAATATTACTACAACGAAGGAAACTTTATTTAAGAAATAAACGAGTGGGAGTTGTTAACAATAAAACACTGCAGGGAGAATAATCCATGAAGGGCGCAGTCCCGAGTGGTTTATTCTCCCTGCAGTGTTTTATTGTACGATAAACAACGACCACGAGTCATTTATTTCTTATACGAGATATCAACAATAATGTACAGCCTCTTAAAGGATTATGATACAATCTACAGGGTTTAAAAATATATACCCGTATTTTAATAATGATGATTACCGACCTCGACAATATCAGATGGGTTAAGTTTGGTATTTTCCGCATATTCTAACAATCCTCACGTCGCTCATCTGTACCTTTTCTCCCAATACCGATTGTCATACATCTCCCATTTTGGGAAGCAATCGTTCGGCAACTGTGGTTAGCTGCGTTGCCCAGCTACATCTCAGGGGACCCCACTACTCACTAGACCCCACCCTCTCAAAATTAAAGTCGTCCAATAAACGTCATCTAGTTGCGAGCGCATGTTCGAATCTCCAGAAATGACGTTACGATAGAACAATGTTTTATCGTGAAATAAAACACGCTTCGTTCTTCATTGCTCTTTGCGATTTATCGCGTAGCTATCTTATAATTACTCATTCACTCCAGTTACCTCTTGATCTGTCATATATGATTACGGTAGACCTCCATTCCCACGTGGACATGATATGCGCAATGTCCTCGGCCATGATGGATTGATTCTGCACTGGAAGTTGGAAATATCTGCTTTCGTACAGCCTTCCATTGCATCCAGTCATATTGTCTGTATGTAAAAATGAAAGAAATAAACATGTATCGCCTCAATTATGAATTGGACATCGCTTTTATTATTAATTTAATCTTAACGTCTCTTATTTCTACGTTAAAGGTACTGAATGTAATTTTTATAAATATAAAGAACACTGGGAAGATGTACAAATTATCATACCCGACTTAATAGGGCGGGGTTATACAGTTGTACCAAGGAATCCCGCCCGTCCATCCTTCCGAGGACATTTCTACTACATAGATTGTTTCAAATTTAGTGATGACTTTTTATACCTATAGGAGAGATTCTTTGCGGAGTTTGATTTCAATATTTGGATTTTCTGAAAAAATACATCTTTTTCTCATCTTTTGGCTTGTAAAATGTTTACTTAAACGTTTGTGTGACCTATAACTTGAAAACGACAGCATGACTTCTTTTCAAATTCGGGAAACAGTTTCCATACTAATAGAAGATGTGCAGTGCAAAGTTTGATTTTGATATGTGTATTTTCTGAAAACGATATAATATTTTTTACTTGAGCATTTGTGCGACCTATAACTTAAACACTACTTCATGAATTATTTTCCGATTGCGAATACAGTTTCTATACCAATAGGAGAGGTGCAGTGCAATTTAGATAAGTGGAGTTTCTGAAAAAATACTGATATTTTTCTTCTTTTTTTACCCATAAATGTGTAACTGAAACATGTGTGCGACCTGTAACTAGAAAACTATTGCATTGATTCTTTTCACATTTTTGGGAACTGTTTCGAAATCGGGGGCATGGGTGACCCAGTCGTCTAAGGCGCCTCGGTTTGCTGTGCATAGTTGCGTCCCTTGGGCACGCCAGAAACCTATGATTGTGTGTTCGAATCCCGGTTCGCTCTGATTATGTTTCTAGGTGTTCCTGGATTTCACCGGAGTGGTAAAAGTCTGAGACCTGCATCATTTCTGGCGTTCCTCACACCTTAAGCTGACGCGCCGTGACATATCTCGAATACTGTTAAAAGCGGCGTTAAACCCAACTCAATCAGTCAATCACTGTTTCGAAGTCAGGGATTTTTTTAGCCCTGATAACTTTTTGTCTTGTTATGAGTGTTATTCTATTCTGAGAAACAAAATGAATATTAAAGTTTTCTGTAGGAAATGATTGCGTATTAAATTAAAGTTTTTATTGAAATGTAATTTTAAATGAGGCATCTCATGAGCTGGCTTAACAATGTAATCGTGACGTTAATGCAGCCCTTAATGTCACAACATCGTCAGTGTCACGTGAACAGACGTTAAAAAGTCAGACAGGAGAAGGCATTTATAATGACTTTGGAATTCTGTTATTGAATTATACATTTCAACTAGAAAAACAACTAAGTTAGAACACATCATGTCAGGAAGATTAGGTGACACATATGTTAGCTTCGAACTTTACATGCTAATGTAACCATTATGTTTTTTTGTTGAACATTCACGGAAAACAGACAAAAAGATACAGCAATTCATTATGGTTAGTCATGATTGCATCTCTCTGAAACAGTTAAATAAATGATTAAAAACAAATCAAACACAATAACACAAAATCAATTCATTTGAAATGGCCTTACCTGTAGATCCGATAATAGAATACGATAAGGCTGCCACAATTAATGTCAGTGCAAAAGACATCATCTTTCCACTACATGACCACCTTCAAACTAACTTTCAGACGATGTCCTGTAATCACTGTTCCAAAATATCCAATTTGTCACGTTTTTACGTATATTCGAATAGAATAATAGACAAACAGACATCTTTTTTCACCGTTAATGTAAAATACAACCATATGATGTGGTAATTCTTTTCTACTATCTCAATCAATTGGTCTCCCAAGAACAATAAAATATTTGTCAGTGAATAAACAATGTCAGAAGACGACGTCCGCTAATTTGAGAACTGGCAGATTGTTCACATCGACCACTATCAATTATTCATGTGTTGTCAATAAACCAAATACAACACAAGACGACGTGTGACAAGCATCCGTGGTTATTGTAAATATTGAAAGATATAATTAGTACCCTACATCAGATAATGAAAATATCAACGTTGTCACTACAGAAGGTCGATCAGTTTGTACCGTAAAGCTATGACTTGATAAGTAGTTTGTGATCTCAAGTTGTTTATGAACTAATTTTATGTTTGATTCGGTTATTCAAACAAAACCTTTCTTCAATGCCCGAAATAACTAGAATTGTACTGAACTGTTTACATCAATAATGACAACAATTTAAAAAATTGATCACATTGTTACCTGCCTTTAGTGTAATTTCAAGATGGTTAACAGTTAACTGGAGAATAAAGTATTTTTTTATATTTTTATATTTTATATTTTTATATAACCAAGAAACCATTCAAAACCTCTCTATTACCTGAAAATAATTATTATATTTTGAACGAAATAAGGTGAGGATATTCTTTTCAAACTATTCATCTTGGCACATTTATCATAATCGTTCCATAATCGAATGACGGCTGACACGAGCTTATCGACAGTCCCAGGACTTCATGTCATTGAAATTTCATTGAAGCGATTATATCTTAATAAAGACTATCGATTATAAGTATTAATGATACGCTTCAAGATATTATGCTAAACGGAGTATGCAAAGAGATATTGCTTTATTGACATTTCAATAAACGATTTAATCCCAACGGAATCATTCCTATAGACATTTCCACAGAAACCCTTATCAGGAGAATATCTGTCAAGCCACTTGCATTTATGGGATCTATTCTCATATTTGCACAGGTTGTCAAGAAGCACATGGACATGAGAAATATACCATCAGCTGCCCCGTGGACAATACGTTTGTAGCTCAAAGAATTCAGATCGAGAATTCTCAGCATTATTTATTTTCCAATATATACTCACTAATTCTGTGAACATATTTTGTTATATCGTGTTAACGTTTAGAAAATCAAGAAGTCGTCAAACTTTAAACTTGTTGATACATTATTCCCCAAATGCGTTCCCTTTTTTATATACCACAAATTAAGAATAAATATACACAAATGTATTATTTTGAGATCCTTTAACGAACATTTTACATGTTTACAATGACGTACTTTCATTCGCTGTAGCTACTTCAGAAGCCGCGTATGAATACAATGCTAGAGTTAAAGGTCAATGTCATATTCTGTTTCGTCTTACAACGGTATCAATAACATAACTTATTTCGGTTTTTCTTCATCATAATGAAAAGTCAATGTTTTCAAAATATGGTCATCTACGAATCCTGTGACTTTGTGAACGTGGGTGAGAACCCTTGCAATGTGATTTTCAGCAATTTGAGTTACGTGGACTTTGTAGCAAATTCAGAACTACAGTAACTTCATGGACCTTAACCTACGACTGACGACATCACCGATGCTATTTTATGCAACCATATGCATGTTTGTTTGCAGAAACGCCTGGATATCCTTTACCGTAACTTAGTCGAGTGGGTATGGTTTTACGCCTCTTTTAGATATATTCTGCAATATCATAGCGGAAATGGGCTTTATTGGAAATGGTACTGTGCCCATGAATCGAAAAAAAACCGGCCATTCGGTGTGACGAGCCAAGGCTTTAACCACAAGGCTCCGCCACCGCATCTTAACTTATTGGGAGTGTGAAACTATAGTATGAGCTTAATATGAGTAGGTGCATCAAGGTGTCTACCGGATCTTGACACCAAGGATGTGTATTGAGCCCTATGTTTTTTTCATTTTTTATCAATTACCTATACAATGAAATTTCATTTTCTGGAAAACATTGCATCCAACTATTACCTGACATAATAGAAAATGTTGCTGCTTGCGGATGACGCAATTCTTATGTCAAGTACCATATCAGGATTACATATTACATTAAGGCGCCGCGATTCGCTGTTCAGAGTTGCGTCCCTTGGGCACACAAGAAACCTATGATTGTTTTTTCGAATCCCGGTTCACCCCTATTATGTTTCCAGGTTTATCAGCACCATACCCGTGCTCGTGGGTTTCACCGAAGTGGTACACGTCTGAGACCTGCATCACTTCGGGCTTTCCTCCCACGTTAAGCTGACACGCCACGATTTAACTGGAATACTGTTAAAAGCGGCGTTAAACCCAACTCACTCACTCAGGCAGTTCTAGCATCTGACGCCACAGATTACTCTGGCCAGCCATCATTGTCTGAGAGTCGGTCAGGTCTGGGCCCAGACGGGTCAAGTTTACTATAGGCAATTTACTCCATCATCGACGTTCCTATTGATGAAGAGTATGGGGGATGTGAACTTAATGAGCAATAACACATCGACAATGTGTAACATTCGTAGGGACTATTGTTCGATTAAGATGTGCACAAGGACACCGCTTGAAATTCAGGAGATCTTCAAACGTAGTTGTCAAGGGTTAACGTAAGACGAATCGTCAAACGCATTAGGACTTGAAACGTGATACGTCATACAGCGGGGAAAAGTGTATGAATCGATCGCTAAAAGTCAATGACAACACCAAGTGTTCGCGAAATGGATAAAGAATAGCACCCAAAACGTAAATATTTGCTTGTTGCCTGCTTCGCGGCGGCAATGTCTTCGGACCGCCTTAAAATAACTTTCATCTGTTCAATATATTTGTCATCTGGCTTTACCTGTTTACACGGATATAACGTACAGGATTTGATTTAAGTGCATATCAGGAAGTTATCGCAGTCAGTCATGTCCAATCTCAATTTATCCAGCAGACTCAATGTCTGCATGTCCTGCTCTACCGGGAGAACATGCAATTCGCACAATTTAGTCAGTGTTTGTCGCCTAACGACGCCCCAAGTAATATTCCTGCCATACGACGCGCCCAGTATACTAAATGGAGTCTATACCAGACAATCCAGTCATCCAGTGAGACAAGTTTACTTCATCACACCAACTTCTAAATGACACTCAAAGAAGTAATCCAGTCATCGGTATGATGTTTTGTTTGTACGCTGTTGAATGACGCACTCAGCGATATTCCAGCTCAAGTATGATGTGCAATGATTGCGCGAGTGCGTCCGTGCGTGTGCGTGACGCTTTACCAATGGTGAAGTTGTGATTACCTGGGGCTGACAACCGTGAACGATACGTACGTACATGCATGTGACAAGACGGCCTGGCGTTACAACAACAGATCACTGATACGAGCAGGCAGTTTTGTGTCATTATAAACAAAGTTAATTACATTTATGATAGTTAATCGGAAATCTGAGTAGTATATTGTACTGGTACATTTCCAGATTTCCCTCTGACCTCTGACACTTTCGCAGACCAATACGCGCAATATATGCTGAACACATTGTCTACCATCGTCGTCTGCGACGTCAGGTCATGTGATATCGGGAATGTCATTAATTATCAGGTGTTTCATATACAAATCAAAATTTTGTACTTTTTAACTTTAAAAAAATATTCTAGCAGAACATGTTATGCAACCTTAGCAAACGATGATTAAAATCTGAACAAAAATGAAAAGATAGATACATTTATACAGGGATTGGAACAGGTTCTCAATGTCACAGCAAACTATACGGACACAGATTGTGTGGACAAATAAAGTAAATAATGCACTCACTAACATCTGCCAATTATTTGAAAGTTAAGCATCTGTCCTGAGGTCCGATATCTGGGGGCATACATATGTGGCAATGTCTGTTTATAAGTGTTTTCGACCTGTACATATCTTCAATAGCAGTTATGATATTTCGATCACCCAAACGTCTTATCATGGCATTGCGTGCATGTTTGCGTGATCAATATGTGCACTATTTAGTTACATAATATCGAGAACCTCAAGCAACCATTACATGTTAACACACATAACAAAAAGCTATTATCATCTATTTTTCTGACAAAGTATATGTGATGCAGCGATCCAAGGAGACTTGAGGCAGGTTGATTTTGTATATGAGTGCCAGAGTATTCAGGTTATTTCTGACGTTGATTACATTTTGTTAGCACGAGTCCCGTTCAAGAAAGCGAACTTAGCGCTAAGCTGTTTAACTGTACCTGTTTCACTCAAGATACTGGTTAATACTGTTTACAAACTGAGAAAATTGAAAGGATGAGTTTTGGATGATAAATAGAATCTTAACCTTGAGTGTTTTGACATCAAATATATCAATACTCGTCAATACCAGTTAAAAACTCCTTTTTACGACATTTATTGATATATTTAATATCACATGTCACTCCGGTGAGATTCTCTATTTACTTTAATCTTAATTATTATTTTGGTTTTATACGAATAGATATTATGTTACATAAAGATTATGTTCGCGGTTTCTTGCAAAAGTTGGATAATTGATCCAGATGGTCGCCATAGGAATAAACGCGCCCGAGATACAAACGCGTCCTTGACAAAAATATGCACTTCGAATTTACAAGGTTTGATGCTGCTTTTAGCTGATTATTCGTAACACGACAGAGTAACATCAATAGGGAGCAACGAAACCAATAAACTAATAACAGCCAATCCAGAAGCACCATATATATTTATGTCGGAAATGACATAATATGTGAAGCTGTGAAACGTCACATAAGGGTTATTAAAGCTTTACAGAGTAACATCAATAGCCGACAATGAAACCATGAAAGTAATAACAGCCAATGCTGAAACACAATATATATTTCTGTCGCAAATGACATAATAAGTGAAGCTGTGTAACGTCACATAAGGGTTATTAAAGCTTTACAGAGTAACATCAATAGGCGACAATGAAACCATGAAAGTAATAACAGCCAATGCTGAAACACAAAACATATTTATGTCGGAAATGACATAATATGTGAAGCTGTGTAACGTCACATAAGGGTTATTAAAGCTTTATATTTATGTGGTGGGTAAATACAGGTATGTCACATGCTTAACTGTAATGGTAAACATTCATAGTTACTAAGTATCTCGCGTCTTTGTTTCATGAAATTGACTACATATATCATGCATACTTGGTAAACACATTTCAAAGGTGCAAATCATTATGTGTGTTCAGTGTTCTGCGGCGCATTGAAGACATAAGATGTTTGAAAAGAACCTGGGGGATGTTCCAATTGTCAATCAGAGATCGGCCCAGCTGAACTAGAGTTACCAGTTGGTTCTGGTCCTGTCGTAGGCGTCGCTGCATATCATCCCAGGGGTGGTCTATGAGCCAAAAGTCTGTAGAAACAGCCAGCCATGGCAGTACAGCAACGCTATGCTCCCTCAAAAAGTCTGTTCCAACACGTGTGGGTGGGCATTATTCTGCTGCGAGGGTAGAACATGATCTCGAAAGATGTCGTTCTTTTAGCGTACGCTATTCAAATTGGCATTAACCACGATGAGTTGTGTTCTTCCATAAGCTGTGATGCCATCCCATACCATTACACGCACATCCCCAAAAGTGACGACGTTGAGAAAGGCAAGCGTCGCTAAAACGTTCTCCTGGACGCCTGTAGGCCTGGACTCATCTGTGACTCAACTGTGAACAGTAAACTGTCCCAGTCTTGTCTCCCGAACCTTAGATGCTGTCTACATGAAACCAGACGTGGCTTACGATGACTTCTAAGCACAGTTGGACGTATCGCAGGACATTGCGTCCTGAAATTGTGCTCCCTCAACCGGTTGCGAAAGGTTGTGCTACTAATTGGTTTCAAACCAGGAATTGTTCGAGTTCACTGTCTTGTTAATGTGGCAAGTCATGAGCAAAAGAGATGAAATTGTCTTTCGTTATCCACAATAAAATGTCTGACATCTTCGTTTTGCGCCATTCCTGCAGATTACTCACTGCGCGAAGACGTTAACGTTCGGCGAGCCGTGACATTGTGTAAGCGTTAAAACTGTGTTTTAGGAGCACCTGATAGTTATACAATACTTATTTGCTGTTCATATTCAAAAGCCCTGTGTATGAGTATCATGCTCCCAGCAAATAAGCAAACATCAAAATTGGGCGTCGTGTATGACCAAGCGCGTGATGACCTTGAAGTGAAGGCGCTGTCTTCATGAATATGTATTGAAAGATATTCAGAATAAATTGACTTTTATTGAACTTTATATGAAGCACAGTTACTTGTTTCGGATAGAATAAATTAAGGCCATCGTGGGCGAACAGAAGCTTATTGCAAAACAACATAAAATCATTCAGATGAACAGAAAAATATCGACAGAAATGGAAGTGACAGCAATATGTCTATGATGCAGGGAGAGATGGATCTAGTCCTGAATTTGACACTGGAAAACCTAAGGTGTGTCTCCATTGCAATATGGTTCGTAATAATAAGTCCATGCATCATACTGCCTTAAAATATAGCACAAGCTTGGAACATTTTGGAGATTGATGAATGCAGGTTTGGAAATTTGGAATGCCACTTCTTTGGTGGTCGGGAGTCGGCTAAAGTATGCTGTACTGTGGGCAGTTATGACCTGTAATCGCTATGGGTATTGGCTACGAAGGGTACTGATATGTAATGACGCGATTTAAGAGGAAACCGGCAGGTCACCTGGATGATTACGGATCATTGCACATACTATCAATCACAGGTTTGTCAAGCCCAGATTCCATTACTTACAGGTCGAAATATAGAATATTCATGTATTGCTTCATTCACTCATTGGCAAATTCTTAGTCTCACAAGCATTCTTTGTGATGAAGAAAGAACTTAGTGTTGTTGCAAGATGTAATCTGTATTGAAGTCTGTTATTGATTTAGGAATTGTCGGTTTTAATGTTGGGAACATTTATTGTTTCATAATAGAAAATTATTATATAACTGGTTGTGAATACATTGCAGCAATTCTCTGGGAAATATTCAGTATCGCATCTCTTTCACAAGAAACAAAACAATGAAATGAAATTATGTAAAGAAACAAATTCCTACAACCCTATACATGGTAATCATTGTAAACTGAGAATCATTGCTACAGGTGAAACTGGTCTTCGGTCCACTTATTACTGATGGGTTTTGTATTATACTAAAACAACAATACAAGTCGCTAAAATGTGTAACTATTATAGCATTACATAGGGTAGTTTTAATCACGATCCCTGTACTATACCATAATACATTATACTTGACCTTCTTGGATTATTTTAAACGTTGAGCAATTTCGCACATAAAGACACTTACAAACAAATTAAAGGCTATTAACCTTAAACAAAATATAAATATGTCTCTATAACAAGCGTTTTTCACAAGCCTGCCACCAGTAATGTATTCACCAAATTGCACACTCATCTCATAACCATCCAATGCCGTCATACTTCATCCATATTGCTTAATATGAGACTATTTAATAGGAAACAGTCCCACATTTCAAACTGAGAGATCCTATCGATGTCTTGGTAATGGCGATGATAAAGTAACTACTTCAATGAAAACAAATATATACATAAACTTTAAGTACTAACAACTGTAACAGGCAATGTTTATGTCGTTGCCCAGCCGTCTAAGGCGTAATACATCGCCGTAAAGAGTTGCTTTTGGCTTTCCTCCAAACATAATCTGACACGTTGTTGAACTAAACTAATGTTCAACGCAATCGCTTAGTGATACGTATACTGGGCTCGTTAAAATCGCCTTAATCATCTCTTCAGTTTGGAAATGGGGTTGGGTTTCATGACAGTATTCACCCTCATAAGTATCCTTCGTGCAACAAACTCAGTAGTAAGACTTAGTGTTGCTATCGCAGATCCCAGTACAAGCAACGACAATTTGCCAAGCATATAATTCATGGACACAGTGCGACTTTTCATTCGTTCACACTTAGTTTGGCGATCGGTGGATCCCTCTTCCAAATGTCTAACTGTTCCACTGTCCCACAGGTGCCTCATCCTGAAAAGCAAACATTCCGTTATGTATTGTGTGACTAAACTTGATCATGTTTCATTTTAAGGCATTCATTCCTCTGCGGATGAACCTACCCTAAATATATCATAACTAGAACGTCTCTTTCTTCTCAAACATTGCTTTTGACCCGTTTTAGCTTAACAAATATGTCACCTTGGATTCGGGAATAGGGTAACTGTTCAGTTTTTGGAGAGCAAAACCCAATGTCGAAGACGTTTGCCTCTTTCGTGAGACGGAACAGCGTGGTGAGGTGAGGTGAAATGGGGTTTAACGTCGCGTCCAAGATTATTGCACTTATATAGCGACGTGCATGGACGTGTGTGTATGTGTGGCTGCTTGTACTAGTCCGGACTGATGCCGAGATATAGTGCTAGCTCAATAAATTACCATACCGCAGTTTAACATGAATACCCCACTCAGACACAGTATACTGACCCCAAGCCGACCAGTCCTTGTTTTAGCCCCTTAATGCCGAGCGCCAGACAGGGTAACAACAAGTACCATCTTTTAACGTCTTTTGGTATGATGCGGCCGGGGATCGAACCCCGGACCTTCCGCTCTCTGGGCGGACGCTCTACCACTACACAACGGAGGCGGTCGAATAGCATGGATAAGACCAAGGATCATAATAAGAATCCGAGACTCGAACCTGTGATCAGCGGGTTAGCTGGCACGACTTTCAGACACAGGTCTTCAAAGCAAATTGCATCACCATCGGCAACAGGGCCATCGTGCACATGCACGTGACTCCGGCCATAAGTAATATGTATCGGAAATATCATTTTCAACAGAACATGACAAAACGCCACTAGACTCACTTGTGTTCAAAATCCGTTAGATATGGACTCCCCTTGCTCAGCGCAAACGCAAGGCGTTCCACGTGAAGGACTTCAGGTAGTATAGATAAATCGCAGGTGTTTGAAACCATTTCGGTAGCGTACCTCTCCCTGGTGACAACAGCAAACCTCTCTGTCAAGATCTTCTTTGTGAACCTACGTCGATCTTTATCAAAGACTGTAGGGTCACTGCGGTTACTCTTCAGTATCTTCTGCCATACGTCCATCAGCAGGCCCTTCTTGGCATGCTGCATTCGAAACAAGTACTTTAGAGAGGGGTTTAGAGGAAATACTACAAATAGTATATGTATACTACTCAAAAGAAGTTAAAGAACACCCAATTCTTTCCCATTACTATAGTTCATCTCACATGCCAAGACAGACTAACTATAGTAATATGAAAGAATCGGGTGTTCTTTAACTTCTTTTGAGTAGTATATATAATGTATGTGATAGGAAAGATAGTTGTAAGTCTATTTGTAGTGACTGTCAGTGGCAGTAGTGATTGCAGTGCTGGTGAAATTGTTGAGTGTTGTCTTGGCAACAGACTTGTCAGTGAGCTATGTGGAGTTATCCGCCTCGGTGTACACTCGAACATGACGGCTTGACATTTGGAAAATTTCGGGATGGGACAGTTTCTAGAACGCTGGCTGTGTCTATAAAAGAGCGTGGCGAGGGCAATTTCAAGGCCTTGTACGACCTGACTTCTGTCTTATCTACATGCCAAGTGTGTTTTTTTCTTCAGGTTACAACATTAAAGGCATCAGTAAAGCTTTTAAAAAGTTTCCAAATTTGACGCATCAGTGACAAAAGTGATGTCCGATGCAATTCCTTATCCAAAAACAATGAATTCCTGCCAACACTATTCCGAATTAAAGAATAGAGACATGCCTTCAAGACATTCGACGGTGAACAACTAAGGGCGGTCGTAAGTGCACTTGTACTAACTCTGGGGCCTTTTACTTCATGTATTTATTGCTGCTCACACGTATATTTGTCCCATTGTGTTGCCTTCTTATTGTAAGCCTAATACTGTATTTGTACATAATTTGTTGATGACACATAATGAAAAAATGTGTGTTCATTTACTGACTTCACGATTTAGTTCTCTACGTATCCATTTCTTGTTTAACCATTGCGTTTTTATTTGGAAAACATCTCGTAACAATATGGTGGCCAAATATGCCACTGATAACATGATCGCATGCAGGTTAGGTGAGACAATAAACCATTACACTGTCTTACTTTGCATATTGGTGTAATTGATACTTCCCTCAAGCTGAAAAGAATATGGATTTTAATGAATGTATATAAATAACAAGCGTATATTCGACGAAGTCATCTATATCCCCCGCCCATTATAACACGTTATGGTTCCGAGGTTACAAAATGTTTCAAGTAGGTTAAGCATACATGTGCAGCGTTTTTCCAAATTATTGCTGATAGGGGTGTATGAGCCAGTTCAGTTAATGTGTAAGCTGTTTTCGAATAATTGGTCTTCTGCGTATATAGGAATTGTTTTAGCCACACTGCTACCACATTAAAGTTTTCTTACACTCAAAATCTGAATGTTGTGTCCATGTATTCCAATTTTATAGTCGTCCCTCTGCAGTAGTTCTTTGATACTGGTGAAGGGCTGGATTTCGCTGTTGGTGGTGAGAGAGGCCGTCAGGTAGGCGCTGTAGGACGCCGCCAGGCAGATAGAGCACAGCCAGAAGGTGGATACGACCGCCCTGGCCGTCCAGGACACCGGACGCAGGGAGCCCCCTAAGGAATCAAAGAAATATTTCTTCAAATGTTCTCATTCAATACACAAAGTCAAAAGGAAATATTGACATGATGGAAATGCAAGACAGACGGATGTTAATTCATGATTCACTTTGGAAATTCAAGACAGGCGATGTCAAAGAAATATTTATTTAAATGTTCTCATTCAATCCACAAGATCAAAAGGAAATACTGACATGACGGAAATTCAAGACAGACGGATGTTAATTCATGATTCACTTTGGAAATTCAAGACAGGCGATGTTAATTCATGATACACTTTGGATTAATTTGTAATTTCAAGACATGGGATAATTTAGATATATTGTTTGATATAACAGTATATGTAACTATCATGGGACATTGTGCCATGAAATATCAATTAATATGTTGTCGAGTAAATCAATGAATACGATATGAGACTGAAAATATCTAGCAAGTTTCTTTATAGACACATTGGGCATAAAGATTCAGAGTGACAAAACACTCGCAACAAGACTGTATGACAAGAGGGATGACTTCGACTTTTCGATAGTCAATATTCTCTTTATATCGATCAACATTCCTGCAGCTCCAGTCTTTGGGGTTTACATTTCACACCTTTTGAGGAACTCTCCGGCATGCTCTATCTACATGTATTTCAAAGAGCGTCATACGACTCTTGCTCAGAAGTTGTTTTATCAAGGTTACAACCTTTTATAAGCCTTAGTTTAGCTTTCAAAAAGCTGTGTGGTAGAGCTTTGGACGACATTTTCAAATTTAACGCATGAGTGACAAAAATTATGTCCGCTGCAATTCACATTTTGACTTTCTGGTGTCCCCCGCCGTGATATTGCTGGAATGTTGCTAAAGGCCCATACTCACTCCCACACTATTTCGTCATATCATTTAGATACATACCTTGTTGGAATAATATGCCCATGAAATGGAAGTAAACATCGCGGAGTTGAACTTTATTATTTTCTTCAATTAGGTGTGTCTCAATAATAAAGAAAAACAGTGGCACAGTCAAAAGGATGCCCATTATCAGTAGATACACATTAGTCTTGAATGGATCCAGGAACGATAGTAGACTCAAATCTGTGTCCAAACTTGTACTTCGGTATAGAAAGACAATCTTATATGTACCGATGCCCGGTTCAACGTAATCTATCGCCTTCGATCTCTGCTCTTCGATCCATAAGCTGGTCACCGCCACATCTGCATTCTGTGGCGAAAATAATCCATGTTTGTAAGACAGAGTATAATTATTAATTACATCTTTTACATTTGAAGATAATGTCGATTACATATGGGTAAGGTGGGATGACGTTTAACTTTGCGTTCACTAGTTTGTCACTAACATGCTACCAGCAACGTGCATGCCGTCTTGTCTTTGTTATCCTGACGACCTTTTTTACATCCAGATTGGCTTTAACGTCTTTTGGTATGACGCGGCAGGGGTTCGAACCCCAACCGCTTTCCGTGGGAGGAGGGGGGGTGGGGGTGACGCTGTACCACTAAACCAGGGAGGCGGTCGACAACAGAACAGAAAGGCTTTAACCTTACAGATATATGACTTACCCTTCGCTGAAGTTCTCCTATAATGCCTGACCAGTTTCCACTATCTTTGTACATGTTTCCCCAGTCCAGGCCATTGTATGGAAGTACCCTGTAACTGTTATAGGCATACGATACGATAAAACCGACGAAAATCTGTTCTTAAAGGGGTACAATGCTCCATCGTCCATCCATGGTTAGTCTGTCTTTTTATTGGTGCCATGTCTGGAGACCACGTCCTTGTCTTATGGTGATAATGTTAGAGATGGGTGAACATAATTTGTCAAATATAGAGTGAGTGAGTTTGGTTTAGCATGGCTTTTTTACAGTATTCCAGTTATATCACGGCGTGTCAGCTTAATGTGGGAGGAAAGCCCGAAGTGATGCAGGTTTCAGACGTTTACCACATCGGTGAAACCCACGAGCACGGGTATGGTGCTGCCAGTCCTAGAAACATAATCGGGGCGAACAGGGATTCGAACCCACAGTCATAGGTTTCTGGCGTGCCCAAGGGACGCAATTCTTCATAGCGAATCGCGGCGCCTCAGACGACTGCCCCCTTGACAAATAGAATTGCTACCTATTGACCCTAGCCAATCACTTCCAATCGCTCTATTTCAATGACACATCGCCATGCATGTACGTGAGGAATATACCTCAGACAGTACAGTGTCTTGCTGTAAGAAATTTTCGAGATACTCATATCAAGATACTGTTGCAAAGAACAAATGTTACATGTCGTATCACTTTCGGCGATAGAAGTTGTGTCCAGTTAACGCTTACCAATCATAACCCAAAATAAAAACAATTCATTGCACCCTATTACTAATACAACCCTTCGTATTTTCTCATTCTCAGTGTACAATTGGTTTGCACGCCAGCGGAGATTGACTCACCTGAAATTTAGGGATTTTATCATAAGATGGAAAACGTCGAAACAGAATCCAGAATATATTGTTTCATTAGCATCTGTAGTTCGTTCCGAGTATGGCGGGTCCTGCAAAAGATTTGTATGTTACTATTATATTGTTTGAAAGATACAGTGTTTGCTTTCTGTGTGTTCAGAACCTCTAAAGGGGTGGTGGTGCCATATGCATCTCTGTTACTGTGGCATATATATATATATGGCAAGGCAATTCACTATTTTCAAGAATACCTTGACCCAGCCAAGGATAATGATAATAATAATAAGAAGAAGAAGGAGTGAGCGAGTGAGTGAGTTTGGTTTTAGCACCGCTTTTAACAGTATTCCAGTTATATCACGGCGTGTTAGCTTTAATGTGGGAGGAAAGCCCGAAGTGATGCAGGTCTCAGACGTTTACCACTTCGGTGAAACCCACGAGCACGGGTTTGGTGCTGACAAACCTAGAAACATAATCGGGGCGAACCGGGATTCGAACCCACAATCATAGGTTTCTAGCGTGCCCAAGGAACGCAACTCTGCACAGCGAATCGCGGCGCATTAGGCGACAGGGCCACCCGTGCCCCCGAGGAGAAGAAGAAGAATAGGTGTCCATTACCCCATTGCTTTTGTAAAAAGCGACTAAAAAGGTTTGCATTACCTGCATTGGTTAGACACGTTTCATGCGGCGTGGGTCGCTGCTTGCGTTTACAGTTCCTTTTTTGTTTTGCCTAGATTCGATTATTTGCGCTCATTCACTCTCACTCAAAAATAACTCTCCAAGATTCATACAGGCTTGAAAGGCATTGAATCGTAAGGTCCCTCTTGAAAAGCCTTGGTTATAGCGTCAACCATGAAAGTCACCGACATGAAAAACCTAGAATATGTACAAAATTACATATACTTGTTCAGTTTTAAAATTCATGAAAGATTTCATAAACTATATTTATTGGTTTTGAAAATAAGTCTTGTTGGAAAATATGGAAAATGTGTGTTGTTCTTAAGACTAGTATATAGTATGATGGATTCTAAATAATATTAACAGACAGCGGCTAATAACCCAACTATAAAAACCTTGAAAATGACAGTTGAAAGCCTTAGAAAGGCTTTGAGTTTTAATCTTTCATGTCTTCATTGAATTCTCCCTGTCAGTAATTATTACTGTATTGTATTGTCTTGGTACTTTAAGTTTTCTGGCTCTGTGTATGATGGTCATGTGTAGGGGTGAATAAGAAGAGAATCCAATATATTTAAGTATCTCAGACGTCATTCCACTGCGTAGCTCTCATAAAAGCATTACAATTTATTCAATCTAGTTTCTGTTGTCCTACCACTATAGTTGCGACAAGGAGCTCGTGGCCGTTGTAACCATATGCTGTATTTGGAAAAAGGAGAAGTTCCAGATCATCACTGTTCTTGGATTTGTGCACGTCGTCGTAGCTTCGCCACTTCCAGTGCCTGCTGTGTGTTGTTCCAAACGCCGTGCTGATGTACTGTTCCTCGCATACCACATTGCAGTCCATCTGGTAAAGGCATTGTAAAACAGTTTGTTAGAAAACATTTTGGACATGCCTGGTGCCAACCTTAGGCTCGGCGAAATAAGTATCATTCCTAGAACAAAATCGTTTTGCCTTAAAGAATGCGTTAACATGCACAATAAATTGCCATCGCAATTTGTCTCAAAGAATGAGTGTCAACTTACAAAGATATCCTTTTTGAAAAGTTCATCGGACTTATGGCGTCGACGGCTATCAGTTCGATACGGAAGTACTGCGACATTTTCCAGTTGGGATGAGGCATTCCTAATCGCCTCCAGCCATGATATGCCTGCCACCACCAGCCAGTAGGATCGGTGCTTGTAGTCTAGCAGGCCTCTTGTCCTCTCGCCAATGGCGTTTGCCTTAGTCACATACCGACAAATGTTACATTGAAATGAATACAACAAACCTTTTTGGATTCGTGCTCAACAGGTGTCCCATTACCATCACCACACATATATGAGTAAATAATGTTCTAATACTTAAAAATTAAACTAGCCTTGGGATTAGGTAAAGTGTCAGGTATTGTTTGCCTTATCACAGGTTAGTTATAGCTTAATCAGGAGGTACATGTAGGTCCGTCTTGTAATGTTATATCCCTCTAACTACTGTGCGTCAAAGAAAATGGATACTACAAAACAGTTCCTCTCAACCAGTAGGTATATTAACAAAAATGCATCTAAAACGAATGTTTATAAGATATTTTTATGACCTAAACAAATTCTCAATAATGGCGATCATAAAACAGATCGAGACATCCAGATTGAGGACCTTCCGCTAGATCCCCTGGCCTAGGCAGACCCTGTTGGTCAGCTGACATCCCATCTAATCTAATCAAAATTCAACGCATATATATGAGAGAAAGTGCCATAGATAAGAGGAACAAACCATGGTTATATTTTGAAAATGATAAACTGTTTTGCCGATTTTGTAAAGTGTAGTGGACGTAATGCTTTGGCAGCTGGATCCACAAAGTTCAGAATATGTTCTCTGAGGAGACATGCTGACGCCACTCTTCTTTATCAGCGTAATATCCAAGGCCTGACGCCAACTTACGGTTGAAAGTATGTGTACGCTGTTCTTCAAGCTGCATAGTAGGAGCAGCGGGATCTTTCTGTTGTAGAGTTGGTATATTCCGTGAAGATGGTTCTCCAACTCGTTTGTTGCCATTGTGGACATATTAAATATCAGTGGATAAGACGAGCTATTCCCTTCTTCGGTTGTCAGCTTCGTTAGGAGTTTCTGGTAGAGTGTAACTGCACAGAAAAAAATATTTATTCAATGAACATACTGTTCGATCATGTTGATTCTGAATTGAGATTTACGGACGTTTTTGAGGGGCACAGGTGGCCCAGTTGTCTGAGACGATGCAATTCGCAGTGCACAGTTGAGACCATTAGGTATCCCATAAACATATGATCGTGGGTTTAAATCCCATATTCGCCCTGATGTTTGAGGTTTGTAAGCACCAAACCCGTGGTGTTGCGTTTCACCAAAAGCATGCTATATGGCTAAACAAATGTGTCTGTGTGTGGGGGGGGGTGTGGGGGTGTGGGTGGGTGTGGGTGTGGGTGTGTGTGGGTGTGGGTGTGGGTGTGGGTGTGGGTGTGTGTGTGGGTGTGTTCAGTCACTCAAAGGATTCAGTGGCAATTAGAAAATTGACTAATCACGGAATAAACAACTTTAAACGAGTGAACAATAACCAGGGCTAACGTCACATATAAGACTTTACTAATATCGAGGGGGCGCGTGTGTCTCAGTCTTCTATGGGACCGCAATACATATGATTTTTAATATCACCAAATTAGCCTAGTGGCTAAAGCGTTGGCTCGTCACACCGAAGACCCGGGTTCGATTCCCGACTTTAGTACAATGTGTGAAGCCAATTTCTGGTGTCCCCCGCCGTGATATTGCTGGAATATTGCTAAAAGCGGCGTAAAACCATACTCACTCACTCACTCACTCCGATGTTTCCTTTCATTACCTTTACATAGTAAACAAGACTACCTCTGAAGTTATCAGTGAATATTACAGGTGAAGTCCACTTCTGCCGTGAAATAAGATGAATGACATCATGAACCATGGTTGATTCTTTGTCCTCAGGGATGCCAAAGTAGATGCCATTGAAAAGTCCCGCTCGGCTCTCTGAAAGGACAATATCTGAATATTAGTTATGAGCTAGCGGTGTTTACAAGCACATGTACATGCTTCAAAAAAGCTTCAAGTCGGAAAGCATTACTTACAGATCTTGACCTTAATCACGACAACATCTGAAGATCCAACAATTAGAAGTCTGAATTAAGAACAAGTGCAAATGTTACTGGTAACGGAGGATACATCCATGTTTCATATTAACCTCAAAGATGGCATTTACCTGACTGACATCCACCGTGACTGTGAGGAATAAAAGCTTGCAAATAAGTCTCGTGGCTTTAGGTAACCATGCACCAGGAACTGATGATGATATAACCATGTTTTTAAAAAAAATCTAAATGGCCTTTTACTTTTTTTACCAAAACCTTTTCACAGCATGGCCTCATGCTAAAAAAAAGAATTTACTAATGTTAATTATATATGCATTCATACATTTTGAGCCAAAAACGTTTGGTGATATTTCTTGCGACCTTGACGTTTGACCTCATAAGAATTCCCTTTGGAGGCCATTGTTGGATAGCCCCTTATGTCAATAACCTTTGCGTCATATCTAAGAGACAGTGATCTTCCAGAGGCAAGAGTGTCCACAAGCCTGTGTCAAAGCCAGCCTAGTTTCTCAAGCCTATTTGTCTTGCCTCGGTTGTGGCGCCACACCGTATAGAACACGAGCTGTGTCCCTTGTGATGAAAACGCGATATCCTATCAGATCGCTGTTCTTATTTCGAATAAAGATGACGACAGACGCCCTGGTCGATCAGATAACGAAAATACTTTGTTTGATCTCTGACAGACAAACAAAATGACACATTACCACACCAAGGGTATTTTAGCATTTCGCTCTTTCGCTAACAGAAGAATACAGATTGGATTTGTTAAGAAACATGTAAATATAGTTCCATGTTCCATGACCTTGTTGTGTTGTGAACTTTATGGCCTCGTTGACCTTTTGTGACACGTGCCAAAAGAATGCCCCGAGGCCATCTGGAAGAAGTCTTTGAAAAATGATAGGTCATTCTTGTTTTAGAAGTAGGCTGAAGAATCACATTCTGGGGGATCAGATTCAGACAACATATTAAAGTTGTTTGACGGGGCTGCTGAATGAAATAAATTATTATATTTGGATGATTCTTTAAATGAGTATCACTCTCGCACATTGACACAGTGACTCAATGGTCAGTGAGCTGAGTTGCGTCCCTTAGTTATGCCAGGGTCCGCCAATCGTGGGTTTGAATCCCAGATTCCTCCTGGTTAAGTTTCTTATTTTGACAGCAACATGAATATACTCACTGGCTCCCCCAAAATTGTACAAGTCTACGACCTGTTTCTCTTTAGGCGTTCCAAATGAATAGACGTCTTGAGGGATGTCAATTTAACCATTCACTCTCGCTCTCTTCCTGCTTCTAGACCGCATCTGTGGTCTAGTTGATAGAGCATGTGCCCGGATAGTGGAAGGTCCGTGGTTCGATCCCCGGTCGTGTCATACCAAAAGACGTTAAAAGATGGTACTTGTTGTTACCCTGTCTGACGCTCGGCATTAAGGGGCTAAAACTGGTCGGCTCGGAGTCAGTATACTGTGTCTGAGTGGGGTATTCCCGTCGCTTTATAAGTGCAATAATCCTGAACGCGGCGTTAAATTTAATTTCACCTTACCACTCTCCCTGTTTCTCAGCTTTAGCATGTGTAATTTAATCATGTAATGTTATTGAAAAGGGTTTGGACATACACGTTGTCATCCATGTCATTAAAATATGTCTGACTCAAACTTGCTTTGTACCTGAGTATAAGATTATGAGTTAATGTTGCAGACTTTCTAAGAGGTATGTGCTCAAGTGACCGGATAAGAAGTGTGTTTTTTACATAGTAAGTTTTTCTTGTACCGGAAATGTTTTTCAATTGATTCTAAAAAAAACAATATTGAGCGTGTATATATCAGTGACAAAAGTGATGTCCGATGCAATTCCTTATTTTGACTTGCACCATGTGGTTTTTTTTTCAGGTGAACAATTGACTTGCCTATGCATGTGTTTGTGACGGGTGACACCAGTGCGACAGGATACGTTCAACTTTTCGCGATAACCTGGTATCATTACTATTTGATAGTGATTCATAAACACAAGCTCATGATATAGTCGGAATCGTACAATCGACTCTGCTTTATGCAGAGAGAGTTCTATTGGATATGGAAAGGGGTTTCTCGCTATATATTCAATTCATTTCAGTCTAAAACATGATTCATCAAAATGCGTAAAAATAGATTTAAAACTGTTCGTGCAATTGTGTACAGGAGCGTCCGCGCACTAATAATGTCTAAAGCAGGCGTAAATCATAAATGAAAAACTTACTAGAAACATCGACGTGATAGGCGGAATAACACACATGACAGTTGATACATAAAATAACAATTGATATGTTTTGATATTGTCATGCTTGCATACATAGTGTCGTTAAAGGTTAGCAGTTCACATCACATGTAAATTCAAGTATTGTCCACAATTTATGGCTTAGAGTTCAAAAGGTCTTACTTGTAACGAGCGTTTGAATGATGATTCCAATCATTGCCATCGAAACATGATCTACCATCTTCATCATCATCATCCGAGTATCTCACATTGGTGTCACTACCGAGTATCTCACATTGGTGTCACTGCTAACTGCACACAGCAGACTACAAATCTTGTATATCAATCGGGATATTTTCTCAGGCATATCTATTTAACCATGACCTCAATTATTAAAATATCCATTTATTGACAATATCAGCCATTCGCTTATTTGGTGGTGAGGAGAAGCTCGGGGATATAGTCGATCGATGCTAATGATGAGAATACAAACAGGTTCCTGTACTTCCAAAGATTCCCTGGTAAATAAGTAAACATCTTTGGAATATCATTCAAATAAGAAAAGGCAAATCAATTCGCCTTTAATCTGGCGTTGTTGACGATGACATCGATTCACATCAAACATCAGTTCGGCAAACCGTCTTGAGGGGTGGGTGGAAGCCTGGAAGATTCATGTGTTTACATTCCGGGACTGTTTATTCCAAACTGTGACACGGTGAATGAAGCGTGGTTTTTGTTTGCGGCACCCCCAGCTTTCTTTCTATAGAAACGATGAAGGCTGATCCTGGGATGGCACATTATTAGATCAACGAAGACGGCTATATTTTACGTATTTGCCATACGTATCCACCGACCTAATTTTGTACAAGAGTGCAATAGAAGTAAGATTTTGAAAACTGTGTTTTTAATTAATTAATAATTAAAATGCTTTAATGTAGGAAATAACACATTGGCGTATCATCAATGAAAAGGATGTAATACAGAAATATTTATTAACATTTATTGACCGACTCAAATGATTTTAAGGAAAAACATCCGAAAACCAGGTGATTTAATTAAAGAAATTGCTGGTATGTTATCAATGAACTCACCGTAACAGTACATGTACCATGTGTACCTAATCTTATCTAAAAATTAAATTTGAATGAGTGAGTGAGTGAGTGAGAGTGAAAGTAGTTTGACGACGAAGTCAGGAATATCGCATCGAATTGGAGACTGTTTGCTAATATTCCCCTACCAACCAGGCAAATCACTCACGCCATGAGCTATGATCCAAACCAAAGTCATTATCCCAAATACAACCATTAAGGGACTAGTAACTTATTACAGGGAAGGGGAGGGGTGGTTTTGGCAAAATATGACACAGCCTAACTCCAGTCTCACCGATCCCCACATCCTCTATAATAAATTGACAGCCTCCGTGGTCTAGTGGTAGAGCGTCCGTCCGGAGAGCGGAAGGTCCGGAGTTCGATCCCCGGCCGCGTCATACCAAAAGATGTTAAAATATGGTAGTGTTGTTACCCTGTCTGGTGCTCGGCATTAAGGGGCTAAAACAAGGACTGGTTGGCGCGGAGTCAGTATAATGTGTCTGAGTGGGGTATTCATGTTAAACTGCGGCATGGCATCTCAGTGAGTTAGCACTATAAATCGGCATCAGTCCGGGCTAGTACAAGCAAACACACGTACATGCACGTCGCTATATAAGTGCAATAATCTTGGACGCGACGTTAAACCCCATTTCACCACCACTCTACTAGGTATAAGCGTACTCATCGTACTTCAAGCACGTGAGTCTTCCTTGTTTTGTTGAACTATATTCGCAAGAACCAAAGCTAGAAACGCAGAAAAGCGCCATTGATACATGCACGTACTGAGAACAAATCGGCATATGATAGTTAGGATCATTAGGAAAATTAGTTGAGGTGGTTGCTTGTGCTAGTCTGTACATAACCCGGCTTTATAGTGCTAGCCCACTCAGATACCACATCGCAGATTAACATGGATACCCTATTCAGACACTTATACCAGTCCTGCTGTATCCGTTGACCGGAGGCCAGGCGGGGTGACAACAAGTTAACGTCTTATGGTGTATGACGCGGCCAGGTATTGAACCACCGGCCTTTTCACGCGGTCTGATTTGGAAAACGAAACATAATCAATGCAAGTATATCGCACCATCATCAACACGATCCTTTTATTGAACGCAATTGCAGATTCTATCTACAAACAGAAAAAAAGGGACAGAAAAGAGTTAACCATTACTAGTCAAAGCATCTAGCTGTGTGATTAGCCAGTCATCGTCCTGTGAAAACCAAATCAAGTCGGCTGGCCAGTCCCATGACGACCTAATGTTTGATTTGACGCCGATTGCTTTTTGCTTACTAATTGACCCTGTTCGCACTCCGTGTTGCCGTACCTACAGGCCGATCGCCATTGCAATATAGGGGCGGTCGGGTAGCCTAATGGTTACAGCGTTCGCTCGTCACGCTGAAGACCCGGGTTCGATTCCCGACATGTGTACAATGTGTGAAGCCCATTTCTGGTGCCCCCCGCCGTGATATTGCTGGAATATTGCTAAAAGCGGCGTAAAACCAAACTCACTCTCACTCACTCATCGCAATATAGATCCGAAAGCCACAAACAACCCGCGAGCCGTGAACATCCGGGGTAGAATAGGTCTTCAGCAACCCATTCTTGCCGTAAGAGGCGACTATGCTTGTTGTTAGGGACGGGATCAGAACTCGCTGACTTGGTTGACGCATGTCATCGTATTCCAATTGCCTAGATCGATGCTCAGGACGCAGATCACTGGATTGTCTGGTTCAGACTCGATTATTTACAGAACGCTGTCATACAGCTGGAATATCGCGGAGTGCGTTAAACAACAAACAAACAAACAAGTTACTATTTATAACTTAGTTACAATTCCGTTACATGTGTCAATGGCGGGCAAGTACGTGATGAAAGTTCATTTTCACACGTTGACAATCGGCCTCATAGTATTTTCTATGGATCAAGCAGTTATACCTTTTACCAACTGCGTACGATTGCGGTATCTTTGTTCTTAGCATAGCAACCTTATTTAAAAAAAAGCTATGTTATAAGGTAAACACTGCTCATCTAAATGATGAAATATCGAGTACAGTAAACTACGGTTATAACGAACTCAAAGGGACCACTAATTGTAGTTCGTTATAACCGTAGTTCGTTATAAGCATATATACAGAATATATACAACAAATGGCCGAGACTAAAATATAACTTCGTGATATCAGTCAGTTCGTATAAGCTTGTTCGTTATAACCGTAGTTTACTGTGCATGTACAATAGAGGCCAACCTGTTGATGCATGGTTAATATATAACATTTTTTATTTGCGTTTAAAGAACAACACTTGAAACCTTACACTCTTCGTTGATTGACATGACCTATCTCATTTGAATATGTCTGTGTCCTGATAGTGATTTCATGGAAGTCAAGTCACGTCAAGTGGGAACAGTTATGCTTATGAGAATAATCACACTTTTCACTCGAAATGTCAATACTATCACACCATGCAATTACATTCCACGTCTTCCTTATACTGTTATCAATCGGAATAATGATTTACAGCAATCACCACCATTAAAATTCAGTCAATTTGGTGGATGCCTACAAAAGTGATATGCATATGAAAATTAAGGAACAATTGTGTAAGAGTATTCAATTACATGAGAAGCGTTGCACTTCCTGTGTCCAGAGGCGACAAACGGGATCGGGTGGTCAGGCTCGCTGACTTTGCTGATGCATGTCATCGTATTCCGGATCCAATTGCGTAGATGGATGATCACTGGATTGTCTGGTCCAGACTCGATTATTTACAGACTGCTGCCTCATACCTGGAATATTTCTGAGTGCGGCGTTAACAGACAAACAAAAAACAGACTGCCTCTATAGAGTGTACCTCCCGAAGCTGTTGTATGTTTGGTTTGTTTGTTTGTTGTTTAACGCGGCATTCACCAATATTCCAGGTATATGGCGGCGGTCTGTAAATAATCGAGTCTGAACCAGACAATCCAGTGATTGACATCATGAGCATCGATCCACACAATTAGGATCGATGACATGCATCAACCAAGTCAGCGAGCCTGACCACCCGATCCCGTTAGTCGCCTCTTACGACAAGCATAGTCACCATTTACAGCAAGCATGGGTTGCTGAAGACCTATTCTACCCCGGATCTTCCCGGGTGCTGCTGTATGTAGTTGACATAACATGGTTGTACATCTGATTACAGGAAAACCGGATACTTTCTTTGAGAAATAAGAATCTCAGCCGTAAGACCAGGAATACACTTAGCTCGGCACTGTTCGATCACCATGTTGTATGTTGTGCCAATATTTATTCCTCGGCGTTAGGGATATAGGGGAGATAACGATCAAGGGGAAGCAACTCCAGACGCATCATCATAGTTTATTATTTCATCTAATACATGTAAAAATTTAATCTATAATTACAAGGGCTGGGACGATGCACCAACTGTGCGATCCGATACGTATCAAGATATCTCACGATCCGATATGTATCACGATACTTGCATGTGCTTTTATCTGTGGTGCGTAAGCCATCTTTGTCATAGACATATGGCCAAATATACCTGGCACACTGATGATTTACAGTTGGCAGTGTCAAGTATGGAACAATGGATGAAAATATTTATGTTTTCACAATTGACTTGCACTACTGTTTAATGGAAGAGTTATTAAAAACAAATATTTAAGGTCAGATTCCATATTTTTGTGATCGATACTTGTATCGAGAAGTAAACAATCGCGATGCATCGTGTATCGCCCCACCACTAATATTTACTGACATCAACCATTAATCGGTAGTATACAATTCATGTTTCAGAAATTAAAAGTGTCCTGTTGGGTGTTTAATGCAAATCACGAATCAGATTATTTTCTGTTTTCTTTTCCTTGACCGTATGGTCAAATTGATTTGTACAGTCAAACACCGTTGTTTCGAAGTAAACGCTTGGTGCCTGTGTATTCCTTCTGTATTCCTCAGTTTCGGATGTGTCGAATCTCGGATAACTCAAAGTATTTACGTATGTGCCTTCAAATTCGACCCAACAATGATCTTCACATATTATTTCGAAGATTATCAGTAATGTTGATTTCATACTTCTACAATTATCATATGCAAATCCGTACATTGACCTTTGGGGCAATAAACTGTCACATCAACGGCGTGTATCTAGAGCGTGAGTGTGGTAATATTCAAGCTATATCACGTCAGACACACAGTTTACCCGTGAACTTTGGCGTGACAAGCGAATGCATGCCCACATGGCTAGCCCACCGCGCCTGTATCTTGATGGTTAGAGATACATCATCCGGAATGATTCAGGTCTTTGGGAACAGGGGCGGTGGGGTGGCCTAGTGGTTATTGCGTTCGCTCGTCACGCCGAAGACCCGGGATCGAATCCCCATATGGGTACAATGAGTGAAGCCCATTTCTGGTGTCCCCCACCGTCATATTGCTGGCGTAAAACCATACTCACTCACTCACTCACTCACTCACTCACTCTTTGGGAACACCGTTCTGTCCCATGCGTCTTCTGCATATAGCGTGATGTAGTATTTCCACACAAAGCACTGCCGCGCTGAGAGCTGCTCCAACACCAACAACCATGAACCCCCCTCCAACATGATGTAGTGATATTGGCTCCAGGCGTCGTTTATTTGCACATTTTGTCATGTTTCTCTTTTTCTGTCTTTTCTTCCACCACAGGTCCAGGAGGCCAGTCTCGCGTAGTTGCGACATTCTGTAAAAGGATTAACCCACATCACTTAAACATGTCGGCCCGTGAACATCCGGGGAAGAATAGGTTTTCAGCGACCCATGATTGCCGTAAAAGGCGACTACGCTTGTCGTTAGAAGCGACTAACGGGATCGGGCGGTCAGGCTTGCTGACTTGGTTGATGCATGTCATCGTATCCCAATTGCGTGGATCGATGCTCATGATATCAATCACTGGACTGTCTGTTCCAGACTCGATTATTTACAGACCGCCCTCATATAGCTGAAATATTGCTGAGTGTGGCGTTAAACAACAAACAAACAATCTTCTACATGTCGATTGTCAGAATGTTCATGCAAAATTGGATAACTTGGTGAGAGTGAGTCAGCGAGTTAAAATTTTACATCGTATCGGCAATATTGCAACCATATAACGATGATACTATAATAATAAATACAGTTAACATATAAAATATGTCGACAAGCGACAGTAGAGCAACGAGATCATCACAGTGTTGCATTTAAAACTAGCATGTAAAGGTAAAAAAACTGATTGCACATAATTTATATAGACAAGTTATAGATCACCAGCAACCAAGTTAGGGAACCATACGAGAAACCTTGGGGACTTACGGTACCTTTGCCGCCTGCATGTTACTCCAGCAGGATGTACGCCATCCCTTTAGTTGCTTGCGATCGTTAGAAATGTAAACCAAACATTAAAATGGCAATGATTCTACGTTTAATACAGAGTACAAATAGCCTTGAATGACATGGACCTACGATACGTAATTTTGAGCAGGGAATATGCATGTTTTTGTGTAACGTTGCCAAATACCGTGAAAACGTTTGAAGTGAGTCAGGAGAAATGTTGAATGTTTAAATCCGCAGTCAGCAATATTTCAGATAGTTCACAACAACTTGGAAGAAACGGCGAGGCAGTCGATCCAAACCACAAGGGCACAATTGCAGGCAATTTTGCCAAGTCCGATAACCCGACCCGCTGTTGTCGCCTGTCATGACCAGAAATTAGGTGCTTGGGGCCGTTCCTAACCCAGGTCCCCTGGATTTAATTTGAGAGAATATCGTTTTCGGTTTATATCCATGAAAAGTCGGGTGGGGCGGTATCACGGTCATGAATTAAACCAAATATCTGAGGACTGTGAACTTGCGAATTCGAGGAAACACTGTCATCAAGTTCTGTTTGTTTACTTGTTGTTTAACGCCACGCTCAGAAATATTGCAACTATATAACGGCGGTCTGCAAATATTCGAGGCTGATTCAGATAAACCAGTGGTTGATATAGTGAGCAACGATGACGACACGCAAACAACCAAGCCTACGACCCAAACCACTCGACCTATTGAGTCGCGTCTACCGGGCTCATGTCCATAAACGAAAAAAGACTCCGAAGGACTAAGAATAGCAGATTGCTACAACAGGGGAAAGAGCGATGAGTTGGCCTAAAGGGCTCGTTCATCACGCCGAAGACACGTTTCGATTCAACGCATGGGTACGATGTGTGAAGCCCATTTCTGGTGTCCCCCTCTATGATATTTCTGGAATATTGCTTAAAGCAGCGTAAAACCATACTCACTCACTCTTGAGAACACAGATGTTATGTTCAGGGACAAGACGATATGCTCAATTACCACTTGAATGAACAGCTTAAAGTGAGTGAGTTGGGTTTAACGCCGCTTTTAACAGTATTCCAGTTATATTGCGGCGTGTCAGCTTAATGTGGGAGGAAAGCCCGAAGTGATGCAGGTCTCAGACGTTTACCACTTCGGTGAAACCCACGAGCACAGGTATGGTGCTGACAAACCTAGAAACATAATCGGGGCGAACGGGGTTCGAACCCACAATCATAGGTTTCTGGCGTGCCCAAGGGACGCAATTCTGCACAGCGAATCGCGGCGCCTTAGACGACTGGGCCACCCGTGCCCCCAATAGCTTAAAACCACCATGCTGAAAAGGGATGAAAGGGCTATCCAAAATTTCGTTTATTTCATGATTCTATAGCCAGTGATTATTGAGAAGGCGATTAAACGACAAAAGTCAGCATGGGGGTAGAAATGTTGTTTTAAAATGAGTGAGTTGGGTTTAACGCCGGTTTTAACAGTATTCCAGTTACATCACGGCGTGTCAACTGAATGTGGGAGGAAAGCCCGAAGTGGTGCTGACAAACCTAGAACCATAATTGGAGAGAACCGGGATTCGAACCCACAATCATAAGTTTCTGGTGTGCCCAAGGGAGGCAACTCTGCACAGCGAATAGCGGCGCCTTAGAAGACCGGGCCACCCGTGCCCCATGTTTTAAAATTCATTACCACGACATAACAAACATAGTTCTATAGATGTCAGCTCATCACACCCGTGGGGATTCCTGAGCATAAAAGGTTCCAAAGGCCTATGAAACTATTGCATGGATGCTTACACCCTCTCCATGTCGGGTTTCAGGAACGACTTTCTTGCAACTCCAAAGGACAACTGTTCCCAGGTAATTCTCTCTCCGATAGCTGCCAGTTGACAGTCCTCGGCTAGATACTGGTCCGCCAATACTCGGTACAACAAGAATACATATTTCTTTTGTTTCACTCGTTCTATATGCTGCTCTGTGGAAAGTTTGAGGGTGGCAGGATCATTGGCCAGTATCTTCACCCACAGTTTCTGCTGAATCGTTGAGTGCAAACCTTTCTGAAAAACAAATAATATATATTGAAAGAATGTTTTTTTATACAATTACGTTAAGACAGTGATTTGGGGATTAGAAGACCTCTGCCTCTTTAATACAGCACCATGAAGACCCGAGGTAGAATAGGTCTTCAGAAACCAACTCTTGCCGAAAAAGGCGACAATGCTCGTCGTAAGAGGCGACTAAGGGGATCGGATGGTCAGGATCGCTGACTTGGTCATGTCATGATGCATGTCATCGTATCCCAATTGCGTGGATCGATGCTCATGATGTCAATCACTGGATTGGCTGGTCCAGACTTGATTATTGACAGACCGCCGTCATATAGCTGGAATATTGCTGAGTGCGGCGTTAAAAAAAAGAAGAAGAAAAAAGTACAGCACCAATATATCATCTGCGTATTTCGAGTGTCAACAAACAGGTCGAGATTTACCGGCTGCAAATACAGTGTGTCCATTCACTGGATGATCGACATGCTTCTGTATTATCAGAACAAGGGCGTAGGGGTAGCCTGGTGGTTAAAGCGTTCGCTCGTCACTCCGAAGACTCGGGTTCGATTCCACACATTAGTACAATGCGTGAAGCCCATTTCTGGTGCCCCCGTTGTGATATGGCTGGAATATTGCTAATATTGATACGTAAGGAAACTATTATCTGAAATTAGCTTCCGCAGGGACACGGCCGTCAAATCAGCTGTTTCAATCAGAGGGGGTTTATTGTCATTTGACAACCTCTGATTGACCAGAATCCAGTAATTTCCAAATTCGTGGTACAATGTGGTTTAACTGCACGTAAATCGTTGTTAACCATATGTAACATAGGGCAATTAGCCTGGTGCTAATACTATTACAACGACACGTAATAAGAAAGCCATCTGAAAGAATGAGAGAGTGGTCGAGTTGTGTTTGACACCACGTCCTTCAGCTGAGTGAGTGAGTATGGATTTACGCCGCTTTTAGCACTACAAATGGGCTTCACACATTGAACCCACGTGGGGAATCGAACTCGGTGTGATGGGCAAACGCGTTAACCACAAGGCTTTCCCCACAGCCCCTGTTAAGTGTAAAATGACATAGGGATTTACAATTTGTTTGATACATACAATTGCAGTTACGGTACCAAGCGTTATGGTGCGATTCTGCACGAACTGCAGAACCTTCGTCAGATTGGCCATTCTCTGTGGATGGTACCTTAAGAATGATATGAGATAAGCCGCTTATTCTCATCCCCACAGAGTAGTCACTTGCCACCACATCCTCAAGGCTGGAGAATAGTGAAGACTCGTCATGGATAGACATGGATGCGACAAGGTTAGCACAGTACACTGAAGTCACCACCACAATCAGCATCAACCATGACGAAAACAATACCTTGCCAGACATTGTTTCTGGAATTTTGGTTGTACCTGAAAAACAGAGTTTAAAAACCTTTTTTTTGATTAAAGCACCCTTGGCTCTCCTTCCTATGAGACCAACTAAAAGTTTACAATAAACTACGTTTATAACGAACACGCTTATTACGAACTGACCGACATAACGAACTTATGTTTAGCCACGACCATTTGTTGTATATATGCTGTATGTATGCTTATAACGAACTACGGTTGTTACGAACTAAACTTAGTGGTCCCCTCGAGGTCGTTTTAACCGTAGTTTACTGTATTTACACAACAAATAGTGTTAGGTCAATACTCGCTGGTGAAAACCATGGGAAAACCACCCAAACACCTTTCTACGTTAGAAACAGATCTAAAGCGACAGGTTTCTGGAAGTCTGGCTTCTTCGAGATCATCGATAGCAGCGATGCAACATCAATGAAGCATACTCACTCTGTTTAAACAACGCCCCGATAACCTCCAGTCCTGCTTCCACTGTCTGGTGATATAGATGATGACCACACGTCCATTTTCTCGCGTCGAGGGTGTCGATGTCCGTACTGCCATATCTCCATAGAGTATTTAGACTACTTCCGATCAATACTAACAAAACAGGAATTACAAAAGCGATGCCAAAGAGAACCACATACACCGTACGCTTAAACGGACGAGCGAGAAGAAGTAAAAACGATCTTGGTTCAGGGCCATGAGTCATGTAAACTGCATCTGTGAATTGTGTATTGATGGATGGGTAAATGTAATCCATGTACTTTGCCCTGTCCTCGTCAACTGTTAAGTCACATGCCGCAAGGTCTACTTCCTGAAAATATGAATTTTGTATCATCACAAACTTTTTCGTTCTTTTTTTGATAATTGTATATTTATTCACTCACAAGAAAGGGGTGAAATGGGGTTTAACGTCGCGTAGAGCTGTAGAATGAATGGTGTGGGATAACCCTTGCGTACACGTTTCTGTGGTCTTTCAACATTCGGGGGCACGGGTGGCCCAGTCGTCTAAGGCGCCGCGATTCGCTGTGCAGAGTTGCGTCCATTGGGCTCGCCAGAAACCTATGATTGTGGGTTCGAATCCCGGTTCGCCCCCATTATGTTTCTAGGTTTGTCAGCACCATACCCGTGCTCGTGGGTTTCACCGAAGTGGTAAACGTCTGAGACCTGCATCACTTCGGACTTTCCTCCCACATGAAGCTGACACGCCGTGATATAACTGAAACACTGTTAAAAGCGGCGTTAAACCCAACTCACTCTTTGAACCGTCTCTGAAGTCTGTTCAAGGATATAACGACATAGATTGAGTATATGGGTTGGGTTCAACGTGGTTTCGAACGATATTTCATTTATATCGCCGCGTATGAGTTTAAAATATACATATTATCAGGGCGAACACACCACTGGATTCTGGCAACTCTGCATAGCGAATTATGTCACCTGAGCCGACCGGGCCATCAACGAAAGGGCATATAGGCAGTGGATTAACGGACGTAGTGAGCACTAATTGATCGTGTTGCAACACAACACCCAGTCTCATACATTCAGATAGAAGTTAATCGATTTCTTCTAAGAGTGTTATAATGCGGCACCAACCAATAAACGCGAGAGTTTGCTTGTTTGTGGACAGAGGGTTGTGAACCGGAACAAGTCCTTACCCGTCGATGAAGCATTCCGACTATACCGTTGTAGGTTCCATTCAATGGCAATCCCCACGACCTTTCTGGTGGTTCCACGACACTGTAACTAATCAGATTGTGCCATGGCAATCAGGTGATTGGTCACCGGTTACAGACAATAAATCAGTAATGGTAATTAGTCGAAATACACAATGAGTAATGAGTAATGAGTGTACCTGTTATTGTATCTGTCATTGGGGTACACGGGAATATTTGCCCATTGAGTAACCAATCTCAAACGAGTATCTTAGCGAAATGTAAAACACACTGTGCATGTTTCTTTTGGAGATATTAATTTTCATTTTCAACTGTTTTAGAAAATATTTATATAATTTTGTGTGCACTGTATAGAACATATCATAATTAGCAATTTACACATTACCTGAAATTTAAAATCTTGGCTATTTCCGTCAGTATGTCAAAGGCATAGCCGCTGTACACAGCTTTTCCTTTCGAAAGTTTCTTGTAGACGTATGGAGGGGACTAAAAGAAATTCATGTTAACTATATTCACAATTCTAATGGTACAGTTACATCAAATCCATTCAATGTACAATTATTAACGCAGACATATTATTGAAAATTTTAATTGATATCAATCTCGTTAAAATCAGATCTTTTGTGCTCGCTTCTGCTACTCAAGGATCTTAGGACGTCCCAATACAGGTCACATCAGAACGACCTTTCGCGAACTTGACCGACCAATGAAATGACTAACAAGAAGTCGACATTAGCCAATCAGAAAGCAGCTTTCTCTTGCTTTACAACGCTAGTGTCAAACCAGCGACTTCCATTCCAGACTACGCTTTAAAAAATATCGTTTCAAAATTTGAAATGGAACAAACGAACATTTTTGGAATGTCAAATTGATGGTGAGATTGTATTGAAGTATTTTCGACGGACTATGGAAAGTCTATTCTGTTTGACATGTTTATCCCACTGAAGTGAGAAATAGACAATGTTTTGGGCAGAATCACTCGTACAGCCTGTAATTGTCGTTAGGAATACCCCGTGTTAACCTTTTCGAGGTTGCATAATAAGAAAATACATTCAGACTGTCACTTTCCGATCTGGTAAGCGACACTCTGAATGGTCGGATGAAACGTTGTTCTGACGTGACCCGTAATGGGATGTCATCAGAGCTTTGTTAAGCAGCAGCGAGAACTAAGATCTGATTTTTATGAGATTGGGTTGATATTTACTTATTTGCATGTAAACATACATTGGAAAATATTATACGATTATATTACCGGAAGCATTGCAACCAACAGACGTCTGTTGTTGTACCCATAAGCAGTGTTCGGAAAGTAGCATCGTAAAGCGGTTACTGTGTCACAACCGGCCAGCTGTTCAAACGTTGATTTGGAAGAGCGATGGGTTAGCGTGACGGCCTCGCGAACTACTCCCTGGAAGATAGTCAAACGCAAATATAATAATAAATCATCGAGGAGCCAAAATCAAAGTTGTATATTTAAAAAATCATTCCTATCCAAATGCAGACATATTGTTTAACACTGAATGAATCTCTGTTGCCATCAACGGCACATGTATTTTAACGTCATGAGTCACGAGAATACACACTGTTAAAATGTGTGTAGATCTAAAAACAAACTTAAGCACGTTCCCTGTCCCATAATTTTAACGTGTGTCAAATCTCATTATGTTTAGGTAATAGACATGTTTAGGCGTTAAAAGTAGTGGACAGTGCTGAGATTTGTGTACAGGACCTAAACATATTTTTTTCCAAACCAATATACCAATGAAAATAATAACGGGAAAGAAGCTTAATAGAATACGGAGTCAAGTGCTGAAATTTTACTGAATATCATTGCGCTTGATGCCTTGTTTCTCTAACCACTTGTACTCAGAACGAACGTATCAGAATAAATAATGTTCATTATTAGATTCTCTTGCGAAATACATCAAGGGAAGTATATTGCAACAGGAGATTATTCACACTGAAAGTTTTAAGTCATGTCTTGACATTTCACGTAGTCCTTCTCTACTATCCATGGCTCTTTAAAGTTGCTGTATATATCAAAATAAAATACAAACACATAAATCTTAAGAGATTTTAGATTTTAATGTACATTAGTGGAAGAAGAGTAACTGTGATTCATATAAAGTGGTGTTATTGTTATGTTATCAAACATAACAAGATATTTGGTCATGACATGATACATAAATTCTTTTTTTGTCAAATATGTACTGGAACAAATTATTTGGTTTTTTTAAATACCAGGCGCTCCCAGATTATGAAATGGTTGGTATTTGAAGACATAACGCTCTCAGACACTCCGTTGGTATAAGGTCAGTTGATATTCACAAGTGGAACTTAAACATTGGCTTGGTGCCAGTCTTCCGTCCGCCGCCACGTTGACGTGAACAAACATGAATGGATTATGGCAATGGTTTGTCGATACTTCCTATCAAAGAGCACAACAATCTCGATAACGGCTCAGTGGCCGTATTGGGTATATAATTGGCCCGGGGCTGATTTCTGAAATTCGATAAATATCGATGGATTTGTACCAAACATAATTCATTCAAGACTCTTAAAAGAGTCGCGTTTAGGATGTTAACATTCAAAAATAGAACATGAAGACATTTGCTTCAAAACTTTTAAATAATATATAAAAGCTTAACACGCCTGATATTAGGGGACACCGTGTACCATAGATGATAATGCTCACATATATTATTGACGCTTTTTGACTAAACTCGGACGATACTGTCAATATAAAACGTCAACACGTAAAATAAAACCATCGGTCAAAACAGATTTCATTGGGCGTACAAGCGGGGGAAAGGTGAAACTTATTTAAATGGATCACTGAAAATTAGTGAAGAACAAATCTGAAGGACTATCCACTATTATTTCAAGAGATGTTTAGAAACTACCTGTGAATATCGTATCATGGCAACATTCTCCAGGTTGTCAACAGGGTCCGGATTATTTAGGTTTTCCACCAGGAACAACCATTGTGAATGATGACGAAAGTCTGTCATTCTCTTGGATTTCAAATCAAACTTGTCCGCCTGCAATGTAACATATGAAAGTGAAGGACTGCACAACTCATCGTGCACGTGACATATCGGAAAATTAAATCTGAGACAACAATTATCTTTTTCGATTTGCGTCGCTTAGCTGCTTAGTTCCAATCCCATAATCGCCTTTGAAATTGAATGAATTAATCGTCAATGCCGTCGTATATCTCACTCACCGTCGATAGTAGGTACTGCATCGGCCCCTGGTCCACTGCGGCGATCACGTGGATATCAGGAAACTGTATGTCGTGGATGTCTTGCAAAACAGTGTTGATGTTGGTAGTGTTCAGGTCATAAACACAGACCTGAATACCACGACCCGACGCCCGGTACACTTCAGAGACAAGGTCACCACAACCTGAATACGCCAGTATTATAAAAAAAAAAAAACCTTATAAATTGGGTATACGAAGTAAACAGACACAATCCGTACCAGAATGCCATGTCGAACAGGACAGTTTCGGTAACTGCTAAGCTAATCTACATGAGTTGTGAGTTAAATGACGAAGTGGAGTTTGAATTATAGCAAAAGGGATTTATAAAACCACACCCCACACCCCCACACCCCTGTGTGTTTATCCCCTTTATGCCGAGCGTCAGACAGGGTAACAAGTACCATCTTTTAACGTCTTTACGTATGACGCTTTCCGCACAAACGCTATATCAACTAGACCGAAGCAGTCCAACAGAAAGGACTTTGTATTTAAAATGTTTAAGATGGACGACCCTTTGACAGTTACAGTACTATGGAGCGATCATTTTATCTTCTTCTATGTAATATCTTTTCAGACATAAATAAACAGCCAGGAAGTAAAAACATTATTTTAAAATGATGATGAAAGATGAAAGCAAAGATTTCAATCACATTTTCCGTCAGACGTCGGTACACCAAACAGAGTCAATGATACAACAGTCAACTCTTAAATGGAAAATGATTTTACGGCACAACACACATGCACATACCGTTTCTACAATGTAGCAACATCGCCAAGTTGTTCCATCCGAGTCCCTTAATGAGATCATAAATTCTCCCTCCGTAAAAAGGTGCATGTGCGGAATCTGAATGAAACGTTTATTATTAACAGCGTTCTTACCAGACCCCTCTTGCAATCTTTCTATCGGAACTATCTCTGTATTTCATGCTTGTCGTCAGAAGGTCTAAATGGGGATCGGAACGTCGATCTGTGTATCTTGGTTGATTGCGTGTCATCTAAGGATCATTACTCGTGCTTTCAGTCACTGCATTGTGAGGTGCAGACTTACTTACATGCCCAAATGATATAGCTGGAATACTGCCGTGACGTTAAAACACCATTCACTCACTCACAAAACAAAAGCAGTCAACTGTTATTCTACGTATTCGAACGGCACACCTTCATGTATGGAAATACCGACCTACAACATAGGCAATAACGCAAAGACTTCTTTCCTTGAGGGTTAGACGCAATCAACTCAAAATGGGGACTTTTGTCCTTTTTATATACACTTTGTATGGAAGCGAGCGAGTGAGTGAGTAGTTAATGCTTAACGCCGCATCAGCAATCCTGGTCTAATCTGACCATATGTAAACAAACAATAAAAGTGATGCTGAAAATCACTAAAACCTCAATCAATATGACAATCAGGTGTAAAAAAATCTATAATTTATCACAGAGTTGGAGTTGTTTTAAATATGCCAAAATCAAGTGGTTAGAAACTGTTCTAAAAGGTTCAGTTAAGATATGAACATTATCATAAATGTTCATGTCCGATAAGTGCAAAAATCAATATAGCAAGGTCAAACGTGCTTGATAGTAACTGGGCTAGTGCAGGGGATACGAAATATGTACGTATTTAAAAACTGTGGCCAATGCGCCAGCGCTGTAACACAACTTCATCGCGGCCAAATGGACCGGAATTGGTTTGGTCTCCAACTAGTGGTTCGATGGCATGGGGCTTATTCAAACCCTCGATGTTCCATCTTTATTGCCAATGGATCAGTCACATATTGTCTGATGGAAGGTTTTAGATCAAAATACAGGACGTTTGTGTTTGAAGTTTTTTATTGAGAGCGCCTTTTGCCGAAGCATCTGTTTTACAGTAAAACCATACTCACTCACTGACAATGAGTGGTCATTTCAAATTGCCAAACTTGGCAATTCTTGATGAGGAAATGATTGAACCAGAGCAATGTACACATATTCACATATCTATTCTATCATGATCTTTGCCACCACAACAATAGCAAGCAGCACCATTGTTTGAAGGTTTTCTGTCCATGGCCACATTTCTGGCAATTAAAGCATCTGAGAGGATTTGCAACAAACATGTCACGACTCAAAGAGAAGCATCCTACTTTAATTGTTTGAGGCAACTTTGGAACATCAAACGTAAGGAGTTAAATAGATTCCATCCTTCTTAAAGTTGAAACGCTTTGCCTCAACTACACCCTGCATACGTAATTGATGTCATCAGTGAAGAGATCGGCAATAATCTTGTCTCTGTCTCGGATAATTCCTTTGCTGAAGTTCAGAGATGTAAGTGTCTCTCTTGACACATTCTATAAGAATATCTATAGCCCCAGATATAATTTTATTGACATTCTTTACAGTTCCAGCGATACCTTGAATTGGTTTTTTTTTTCTACTAAAAACGTAGAACAGCTGTTATTCACTAGATTCGGCAATGATGAACCGAGGACAGGTTTCACGTTTCAGTATGGCATGGTCTGGTTATCATATCTTCCTCATCATCAGTTTCATCTGTATGAAACCATGGTTGTTGAGTGCGTGTTTCACCCACCATGGAGTGTCAACAAGGACAAATGTCTGTTAGCCTCCAACAGGTGGCACAAATGATGCCATGAGGGCATGCTCAAACCGAAACATTATATATAACTTACAAGATTGGCCCATGAACCACCGCCTTCTGGGCTTAAGGACTCCAGGCAAATATGACAAATAATTCAACATACAAATATACATATTTACTTTGAGAACAATTTAAGGAAGGACAATTTCCACAATGAGGACGGAATTGTATCAAATCTGGGCTAAACAGAAAACGCACGATACCTTGACATGACCAGCCGATTAATAGGACCAGGCCCATCCGACCCGTCAAGATAAAGCAAGGGTCGAAGTGGTGTATTGGGCACAGGAGCACTATTCCTGGAACCTATGTCCTCAACCACCAGATCTCTGTCCTCCATCGACACAGGGGCGCAACCCAAGGCAAATGGCTTTCCCAATTCGGTCACGACCAATTGGGTGCTTGGGACACATTCTACCCCGGGTCTCCACGGGTTTGGTATTAAAGAATTGTGATCCTGAGTCATGAATGTCAATAACAACGGTATGCTCGGCTACTTCCGCAAAATACAGAATGCTGCTGGTATTTGGATGAGCCATGCAAGTATGCTCCATGCGAGTTACCTGCCCTTGTGTATTAAAACTCCAGGAAGAAAGATCGCATAATTTTCACACATCAAAATGTCGTCCCATACTCAAGCTGTGGGAAGGTTATATCGCTTTTATATAAAGGACTGAGTCATATATTTTAGTCCATAGCTGTTAGGTACTAAAATAGTGTCCCTCAGAGTTTTGTGAGATTTCGTGTCATAAATCTTATGTTGAATTAGTGAGTGAGTTGGGTTTAACGCCGCTTTTAACAGTATTTCAGTTATATCACGCCGTGTCAGCTTAATGTGGCTGGGAAGCCCGAAGTGATGCAGGTCTCTGACGTTAACCACTTCGGTGAAACCCACGAGCACGGGTATGGTGCTGACAAACCTAAAAAAATAATCGGGGCGAACCGGAATTCGAACCCACAATCTTATGTTTCTGTTCTCAATGTTCCTTGCTGCTACTGCAATAGTTGTTGCAAATGATACAGAATTGGAAAAATAACAATACTGACCTGTTACATGTGTAGCAGTGATCAAAGACACTACGAAAATCATGCCGATACCCATTGCCCTTTTGGCACTAACCACAATGCCTTAAAGAGGGTGAGTAGTCTTTACCATGACATCAACAGGACACCGATTTGCTCTTGTCCGAGCATAATGAAGCAGGTCTGGAGAAGAAACTCTACATTTTAATCAATCATTCGCTCATGACTTAGATGTGTACATGGACATTAATGTTAACTGACTATCATTAAAGTAATCCTTTTACACGGCAGTCGTGACAACCAGCTGATGCTCGAGCTCGTACATGTCTTAATTACTCTGTATCTGGGACAGATAAGCAGATATCGCAGATAAGAGCACGATAATGTGTAGGATAATGGGTCCTTCGTAACATGAAACTCTTTTAAGAGTACATTCAACAATTATATACAAAGTGCGAAATCGGTTCAACCGGATGCGCTACTTAACTCGTATATTTAGGATTAAATCAAACACTAAAAGGTTCCATATGAAATTAGAGTTATGGAGTAATATTTCACATTTTGTAAAAGGACGGGACACTGGTTGTTTGTTGGTTGTTTTGTTGTTCAACGCCGCACTCAGCAATATTCCAGCTATATGACGGCGGTCTGTAAATAATCGAGTCTTGACCAGACAATCCAGTGATTGATATCATGAGCATCTATCCACGCAATTGGGATTGATGACATGCATCAACCAAGTCATCGAGTCTGACCACCCGATCCCGTTAGTCGCCTCTTACGACAAGCATAGTCGCCTTTTACGGCAAGCATGGGTTGCTGAAGACCTATTCTACCCCGGATCTTCACGGGTCGACGGGACACTGAGTGTGCAAGATATTTATTATTTACAAACGATGACGTATTCTATACTACCCAACAATAAAAAAGGGAACTAATGATTTGAATGTAGCGATCTTTGAGATCACCACGTACACCACGTGTCTGTGCCTATAGGGAATCTTAAAATATCTAATCCAATTGAGCTAAGCACGAGCTTCAAATGCCTACTAGACAGTATGGGGGCGGTAGTGTCATGGTGTAGAGCGATATCACACATGACAGGCAAACTGATTTTATCAAAGTGAAGGGACATTTTACTGGCCAGCGATATGTTGAAATATTGCGTCCTGTCGTTGTTCCATTCGCTAGAATTATCGGCACATCACAGTGCCAGGCCACATGGTGCCCAGGTTGTCACCGATTATCTCCGACGAGAAGGCATGCGGACACTGACCTGGCCCGCTAAGTCACCTGACATGTCTCCAATAGAGCGTATGTGGGATGTACATTTACAATATCATGGCGTTACATCTTAACGCATCATCTGACATGTCTCCAATAGAGCATATGTGGGATGTACATTTACAATACCATGGCGTTACATCTGAACACAACATCTGAGGTGAGGTGAGGTGAAATGGGGTTTAACGTCGCGTCCAAGGTTATTGCACTTATATAGCGACGTGCATGTACGTGTGTGTGTTTGTGTGGCTGCTTGTACTAGTCCGGACTGATGCCGATTTATAGTGCTAGCCCACTGAGATACCATGCCGCAGTTTAACATGAATACCCCACTCAGACACAGTATACTGACTCCGAGCCGACCAGTCCTTGTTTTAGCCCCTTCATGCCGAGCAGACAGGGTAACAACAAGTACCATCTTTTAACGTCTTTTGGTATGACGCGGTCGGGGATCGAACCCCAGACCTTCCGCTCTCCTGGCGGACGCTCTACCACTAGACCACGGAGGCGGTCACACAACATCTGACATGTCTCCAATAGAGCATATGTAAGATGTACATTTACAATACCATGGCATTACATCTGAACACAACATCTGACATGTCTCCAATAGAGCATATGTTGGATGTACATTTACAATATCATGGCGTTACATCTGAACACAACATCTGACATGTCTCCAATAGAGCATATGTTGGATGTACATTTACAATATCATGGCGTTACATCTGAACACAACATCTGACATGTCTCCAATAGAGCATATGTGGGATGTACATTTACAATATCATGGCGCTACATCTGAACACAACATCTGACATGTCTCCAATAGAGCATATGTTGGATGTACATTTACAATATCATGGCGTTACATCTGAACACAACATCTGACATGTCTCCAATAGAGCATATGTTGGATGTACATTTACAATATCATGGCGTTACATCTGAACACAACATCTGACATGTCTCCAATAGAGCATATGTTGGATGTACATTTACAATACCATGGCGTTACATCTGAACACAACATCTGACATGTCTCCAATAGAGCATATGTTGGATGTACATTTACAATACCATGGCGTTACATCTGAACACAACATCTGACATGTCTCCAATAGAGCATATGTGGGATGTACATTTACAATACCATGGCGTTACATCTGAACACAACATCTGACATGTCTCCAATAGAGCATATGTGGGATGTACATTTACAATACCATGGCGTTACATCTGAACACAACATCTGACATGTCTCCAATAGAGCATATGTGGGATGTACATTTACAATACCATGGCGTTACATCTGAACACAACATCTGACATGTCTCCAATAGAGCATATGTGGGATGTACATTTACAATATCATGGCATTACATCTGAACACAACATATGACATGTCTCCAATAGAGCATATGTGGGATGTACATTTACAATACCATGGCGTTACATCTGAACGCATCATCTGACATGTCTCCAGTAGAAGATATGTGGGATGTACATTTACAATATCATGGCGTTACATCTGAACGCATCATCTGACATGTCTCCAATAGAGCATATGTGGGATGTACATTTACAATACCATGGCGTTACATCTGAACACAACATCTGACATGTCTCCAGTAGAGGATATGTGGGATGTACATTTACAATACCATGGCGTTACATCTGAACACAACATCTGACATGTCTCCAATAGAGCATATGTGGGATGTACATTTACAATACCATGGCGTTACATCTGAACACAACATCTGACATGTCTCCAGTAGAGCATATGTGGGATGTACATTTACAATATCATGGCGTTACATCTGAACGCATCATCTGACATGTCTCCAATAGAGCATATGTGGGATGTACATTTACAATATCATGGTGTTACATCTGAACACAACATCTGACATGTCTCCAGTAGAGGATATGTGGGATGTACATTTACAATATCATGGCGTTACATCTGAACGCAGCATGAACCATCTGCAACATCGTGGCCCATCTTTGGATAGGCGGAATGGCAGGCAAAACCATGGGCAACCATACGCAAGTTAATCTCCAGTAGAGCATATGTGGATGTACATTAACAATACCATGGCGTTACATCTGAACGCAACATCTGACATGTCTCCAATAGAGCAAATGTGCGATGTACATTAACAATACCATGGCGTTACATCTGAACGCAACATCTGACATGTCTCCAATAGAGCATATGTGCGACGTACATTTACAATATCATGGCGTTACATCTGAACACAACATCTGACATGTCTCCAATAGAGCATATGTGGATGTACATTAACAATATCATGGCGTTACATCTGAACACAACATCTGACATGTCTCCAATAGAGCATATGTGCGATGTACATTTACAATATCATGGCGTTACATCTGAACACAACATCTGACATGTCTCGAATAGAGCATATGTGGGATGTACATTTACAATACCATGGCGTTACATCTGAACGCATCATCTGACATGTCTCCAATAGAGCATATGTGGGTTGTACATTTACAATACCATGGCGTTAGATCTGAACACAACATCTGACATGTCTCCAATAGAGCATATGTGGGATGTACATTTACAATACCATGGCGTTACATCTGAACACAACATCTGACATGTCTCCAATAGAGCATATGTGGGATGTACATTTACAATATCATGGCGTTACATCTGAACGCAACATCTGACATGTCTCCAATAGAGCATATGTAGGATGTACATTTACAATACCATGGCGTTACATCTGAACACAACATCTGACATGTCTCCAATAGAGCATATGTAAGATGTACATTTACAATACCATGGCGTTACATCTGAACGCATCATCTGACATGTCTCCAATAGAGCATATGTGGGATGTACATTTACAATACCATGGCGTTACATCTTAACGCATCATCTGACATGTCTCCAATAGAGCATATGTAGGCTGTACATTTACAATACCATGGCGTTACATCTGAACGCAACATCTGACATGTCTTTAATAGAGCATATGTGGGATGTACATTTACAATACCATGGCGTTACATCTGAACACAACATCTGACATGTCTCCAATAGAGCATATGTGGGATGTACATTTACAATACCATGGCGTTACATCTGAACACAACATCTGACATGTCTTTAATAGAGCATATGTGGGATGTACATTTACAATATCATGGCGTTACATCTGAACACAACATCTGACATGTCTCCAATAGAGCATATGTGGGATCTACATTTACAATACCATGGCGTTACATCTGAACACAACATCTGACATGTCTCCAGTAGAAGATATGTGGGATGTACATTTACAATATCATGGCGTTACATCTGAACGCATCATCTGACATGTCTCCAATAGAGCATATGTGGGTTGTACATTTACAATACCATGGCGTTACATCTGAACGCAACATCTGACATGTATTTAATAGAGCATATGTGGGATGTACATTTACAATACCACGGCGTTTCATCTGAACACAACATCTGACATGTCTCCAATAGAGCATATGTGGGATGTACATTTACAATACCACGGCGTTACATCTGAACACAACATCTGACATGTCTCCAGTAGAAGATATGTGGGATGTACATTTACAATATCATGGCGTTACATCTGAACGCATCATCTGACATGTCTCCAATAGAGCATATGTGGGTTGTACATTTACAATACCATGGCGTTACATCTGAACGCAACATCTGACATGTCTTTAATAGAGCATATGTGGGATGTACATTTACAATACCATGGCGTTACATCTGAACACAACATCTGACATGTCTCCAATAGAGCATATGTGGATGTACTTTAACAATATCATGGCGTTACATCTGAACGCAGCATGAACCATCTGCAACATCGTGGCCTATCTTTAGATAAGCGGAATGGCAGGCAAAACCATGGGCAACCATACGCAAGTTAATCAACAATATGCCATCAAGGTGACGTGGATGTATCGTCACACCAGATATTGATCTGCACGCCCGAAATGAATTTTTCCGACATTTGACGTCATGACACCTTCACTATCATTTCATTAGTAGGTACATGTATGTATCAAGAAGTCCTAACATTTAATTGTAGCGTTGCGAAGTTTGAGGGGAGAAACTCAAACATTTTGGTTAATGAGAAGTAGTCCTAATAATGTGTAAATGTAACATAGGCTGTTAGGTGTTTAAGCGCTGTATTAAGCAATATATGCTTGTAATTGACAGGCGACTAAGTGGATCGGGTGCTTAGGATTAGGACCTACCCGACGGCGTGGTACGTTGCTAAAACAAATCCATTGCCGGTTAGTCTGCTACTCGATAATGCACAGGTTGCCTTGATATAGCTAGATGCAATATTGTTGATACGACGTACTACTCTATTGTAATGGGTGAGTATGTTTTAAGGACTGCTTTAAACATAACTTAGTGATATCACAGCTTGTTTGCTAAATGAGGGAGGCAAACTCGAAGTGATACAGGATGTATACCGGTAAAACTCCCGAACTCGGGAAATGTGCTGACAAACCTAAAAACATAATCAGGGGGAACCAGCATCACAGATTTCCTTCGTCTTTTCAAAGCCGACTGAACTTCCATGTCCCCTTGATTTATTGCACGTGGAATTTGTTCATATTCTCCCACTCACTGCCTTATTATTCCCTCTGGTTCATGCATTAAACAGTGATATTGCATTTCAAGTTACCATAGAGCCTGCAAAGCACGCACTACTGACGAAGCACGCACATGTGCTCACGGAGGTTCATGATTTTCTGGTGTTTTGCCGTGGCAGCGTAATTTTTGCGATTGCATGTTTTATTTCACATACTACAAATGGGAAGTGCAACGTCAGTATATTATTGCACCCGCCATGTACTAAAACTCCGGGAAGAGACGTGCTCAGGTCATTTGGGTCACCCATGTCCATTGTTTTCTTTCAGATCACAGAAAGGAACGAGTTGTGCCCAATGCGGCCATATTGCATTTCAGGGTGAAACGTGATGTTTGTTTGTTTGTTTGTTTGATTGTTGTTTAACTCCGCACTGAACAATATTCCAGCTACATGACAGCGGTCTGTAAATAATCGAGTCTGAACCTGACATTCCCTTGATTGATATCATGAGCATCGATCCACGCAATTAGGATACGATGACATGCATCAACCAAGTCAGCGAGCCTTAAAAGCGACAAAACTTACTATTCACGTGTTGATATCAGACGTTACGAGTTTTGTAGCTTGTATGATTAGAACATCATTGGAAGAAACTTGTCTGAAGGACACTTGAATGACCTTGAAAATGACATTGAGATATGATTGAATAATCAAGTACAGAAATTCAGGTTTTTACCCTTCGAGGTGCAATAACGTGCTTTGGGAATTGTATTTAGAAATAAAGAATGCTCCTTTCATTTTGTTTCCTCAAACAAATAATAAATTCTAAACGGGATCCCTAAACTCTTTAATTAACAAATTTGAAAAGAAACGAAAAGATACCAGACTAATACAATATTATTTTGATCAATATTTATCAGAACAACTTTTGTCCATGCTGTCGGCGTCAGTTATGACGGAGGCATTTGACGTCATCTATTGTATTATGCCTTAATAGCATTCCAGCGTGACGTCACAAATCTCCCGAGAGAGTTGGCGTAGGGAAAGAGTGCTGCGGAAAATTACAAATTACTTTTGCATTTTACAGTCCAGTGGGGAAACCTCATACTGGTCGTGATCCGTGAAGATCCGGGGTAGAATAGCTCTTCAGCAACCTATGCTTGCCGTTAAACGCGACTATGCTTGTCGTAGGATGCGACTAACGGGATCGGGTGGTCAGGCCCGCTGACTGGGTTGATGCATATCATCGATCTCAATTGCGTGGATCGATGCTCATGATATTAATCACTGGATTGTCGGGCCCAGAGTGCGGCGTTAAACAAGAAACCAACCAACCAACTAATACTGGTCGTACGACGTGACCAAATAGATCGGGTGTCTTGGCTGATTGCCTGTCAACGCACCCTGACAGCGTCCCAATATGGATCACTGGATGACAGGCCGGCTGGAATATGTCGTAAATAAATACTCCCTCGTGACAAGAAGGCGAGAAATGCACACGTAAAGAATCAGTACACTGGGCATCCTAGAGAAGAGATCAAACGTGTAAAAACTAACAACCAGCACAACTTTAAAATGCAAGCAAAACGTCGCGTTTGTTTTTCATTAATAAGGCATATTGTGCAATAGGATTGGGTTTCTTCAACATATATAATTTATTATTATTATCAACCGTATCACTGAAAATACCAAATGTTCCTCGCCAAATGATTTATTCTTTTTATTGTTCTGTTTTGTCACGACTTAATGAAATATAAATGAGAGGCAGAATCAAGCGTTGGATTCATAACCTTTGCAACATAGACTGTCGGGCAAAAGAAAGTATACACTTGAAAATTCGAATTGACCAAATTTTTACAAACGTCATCTGAACGTTACTAGTATGATCAGTCGCCGAGACATTGCAAACTTCAGGTCCAAAACACAACTATGATACCCGTATCATGACTTTCACCATTGACGGACCATTTCTTGTTTGTTCAATTTTAGCCACCATCAAACATGAGTGTGTATTTCCTTTTGCCCAGTAGTATATTCTGAGATGCAGTGAAATCTCAACCTAGTGAAGATGCATGATTGCCAGTCATGCTGCGAATGACAATGTCGCGATCTACAACTACTACATGCAATAATCAGAAGCAGACCCAATATTGACATTTTCATGGATGAACCAAACCTTCGGAAAAAGAACATCAGAAACATGCATCACGAAATATCTCGATGCCCCTCGCTACTTTGTCGATTGCCAACATGATGCGCGATGCTATTCCATGCAATCTAATTACTATATGGCAAGTACACTTTTAATGAAAATTATGTGGGTGGCGGATGCCACCGGTGCTGCAGGATATGTTTATCCTAGTGGTGAACACCTGGTGTCATAACTGATTTTCAGTGATCCATTCATATCATTTTCATCACTATTTTGCCTTTTACGCCCTATGGCATCTGTTGGCAGGTATTCGAGACTGGTCTCTGGCGATGACGTTTTGAAGTTAATAACAAAGGTTGTCCGTTTAAATTACGTCACGTTTTGACGTTTTTGATATATACGAGCCCTTTGTCCCTAGGTTCGAAAGTAATAAGCATTTCCGGTTTAATGAAATCGCTTCTGGTTTGGGAAACATGTGCATCATGTTGTACTTTGAAACGAAGTCCTTCTTTGACTGTAGCTACTTTAATAACAAAGTCATAAGCACCTTCAGTTTTTTTTTTAAAAATTACTCACGGTTTGCAAAAACATATGCCTAATGCAGAACAACATTGAAACAGAAAATTCCATACCTGTAGCAACCTTATTAACCAAAAGTAGTATTAAGTAATTCTGGTTTTGTGACATACATGCCCAAAGCAGTACAGTTTCAAAACAGTAAGGCTGAAGAGTGAGTGAGTGAGTTGAGTTTATCGCCGCATTTTACAGTATTCCAGGTCAATCATGGCCTGTCAGTTTAATGTCGGAGGAAAACCCGAAGTGATGCAGGTCTCAGACGTGTATCACTTTGATGAAACCCATCTGACGCATCAGTGACAAAGTTATGTCCAATGCAATTCCACACTTTGACTTGTACCACATGTTCTCAAACCTCTTTTCAATTGAGGTTGCAAAGAAATTAACCATTTACCACAGATGGATTCTGTGGAGTATTTATGTCTGATGTTGAGCAAGGCTAATGATACATTTTACTTATGTGCACTACTTACGAACATATATGCATGTTATTCTATTAAACATTAGTGTCACAAAAATATATGTACGTTCAATCCCGTCTACTACAAATAGGGATATCAAACATATTTCGCCATATAGTCCACTACATTAATGCCATTAGATTGGTTGGTTGGTTTGTTGTTTAACGCCGCACTCAGCAATATTCCAGCTATATGACGGCGGTCGGTAAATAATCGAGTCTGGACCAGACAATCCAGTGATTAATATTATGAGCATCGATCCATGCTATTGGGATCGATGACATGTATGAACCAAGTCAGCGAGTCTGACCACCCGATCCCGTTAGTCGCCTTTTACGACAAGCATGGGTTGCTGAAGGAAGGGAACGTTGATTGACTGGAACATTTACATTAATGCACAGCTGCAACTTGTTTGTTTTTTTATAAATTTGGTGTGATGCTATTATCAACTGACATTGTTGAAGGCTCTGTCCAGGAGCTTAAAGTATCGTAAAATTATTGTCACCCTGTGTGACACGTAATCCCATCATAATCGATTTAACTATCATCAACCAGTGTTTTCAAGCCAACTCATTGCCGAGTATTTTTTAATATTGGCTGGTATTGTGCACGATCACCTGTAGCTAAAGTGATGACGTAAATCCTGCTGGGGTATCATGCAGGAAGCCGAGGTACTGTAAGTCCACATGATGCCCAGCGAGGTGGCCTTGCTTTGGTTTCAGGTGGCCTATAGCCTTTATACATGATATTGTTATGCCCAAATATGTTTAATAAATTGTTTTAAAATATAACTTTGTATTCATGAACAAACTATGTATATATCAATTTGGTCTCGACGCTATAATAAAAATGTAGATGCGACGTTAAAGTTTAACTCACCCACTCACTCAGACGTATCTTGTGATCTTATCTGCTAAAATGCCTTTAAAATATACTCTTTTAAAAAAGAAACTTGACACTGACTTTCAAATGTAATATAATGCGATTGTTTCAAAACAGGACACAGAAACCATAATTGAAACACTGTTTGAAGATCAATGTACACAATGTTCAAAACATTAATCGTGTCACCTAGACAGACACACGTACACGATACAGTTAATGTCACAGGGGTACAGACAATGTCAGTATCGGTTGTGCCTACCACGTGCATCAATCACCGCTTGACACCGACCACCCATAGATGCAATCAAGTTGTCCATAACACGCTGTTGGATGTGCTGCCATTCATGCTGAAGTGCAACAAGAAGCGCCGGAAGTGTTTGGGGCGGTGGATTCCTTCTGCGAACGCGTCGATCCAACTCGTCCCACAGATGCTCAATCGGGGACAAATCTGGTGACCGGGCTGGCCAAGGTAATGTCGGGATGTTGTTGTGCTGTAAGAAGTCCTGACAAACACGTGCAATATGCGGTCGAGCGTTATCCTGGTGGAACTGTCCGCCATGAACGTTGACGTGAGGAAGAACGTAAGGCTGTAGGATCAAGTCTCTGTAACGCACACCTGTCAATGCCCCTGCCACATGCACGATGGGCGTCCTACCACCGTGATGAATTTCGACCCATACTGCCGCCAAATGGGAAAACCTGCTGCACACAGTTGGGGGCGTAACATTCACCCCGACGGCTGTAGACATGTGCACGCCCATCAGCACGTGTGAGTAGGAAACGGGACTGGTCAGTAAACCGTTTGATCTGATATTCTGCGTACCCCAGGGATATGTGTGGTTGTAGACGTGGCTGTGGTAGTGCGGTCTCGGAGGTGTCGCAGCCGGATGTATCGATCTTGTGCTTGGGTTGTCACTCTTGGTCTTCCTGACCTTGGTCTGTCGTCAACTCTGTTGGTTTTGTTGTGTCGGGTCCACAGTGCGGAGATTGTCTGTCTGGATACGCCAAAGTGCCTGGCCACTTCTTGCTGAGTTGCTCCAGCTTGTAATCTCATAATGGCGTTATTCCGTTGAGCTGCATTCAGTCTTGGCATTCTGTCACCGCCTCTACTGCCGTTATAAGGACTGTATGAACAGCCGTTGATGTGGATTTTATACCCATTCAGCAGGGGGGCCTGCATGCCTTAATGGAGGATCCTGTGCTGCACGTTTACAGGCGGTTGCGTTTGGAAGAAGCTGTACAATTGATCCCCAAACGCTACGTTTATGTGCTTTGCATGTGTTTTCGCGAACTATAGACACATCATCTTTCTGTTTGACTTATTTGGTTCTCATTAAATGTAATTATTTAAGATATTTGGCAAATAGTGGTTTTACATCTATGTCAAGTTTCTTTTTTTGAAGAGTATATTTATTACAACTAGTCATACTAAAATAATAAATGAACAGAAGTATGCGCCTCGTATTCTGAAGATCACGAACTGAAATCAATCGAGTCAGGTAACATAGGCGAGCTACACACACATACAAGGCTGTCAAGAATATTCCACAAATTTACAATGGCACTCATCACCCTACTCATTGTTCTTGCGTGGACGTTTCACAGTAATAGCAATACAGTGGCTGGAAATGCTGATTCCGCAATGACGTCCGATAGTGGGTTGTCCAGATGTGCAATAGACTGTTCAGCAAAGGAATCATGCTCGTTCTTTGCGGTGACAAGAACGTATCAAGATATTTCAAATCAACGTGAATCATGTGTTTTAATTGATGAGTACAGAGACAGTAACCATGACAAGATGTCTGTGATGTATCGCCTTAAACTGCGGAGCAACGATGAAATGACGGGCATCACCTGTTCTTCATTTGCGAAAATAACAGACACTGAAAAGATAGATATTTTAGCAAAGGAGACACACGACACCAAACCAGCACACACAGCACGTAAAGGATCTGAGAATAAAGAAGATGAAGCAACTGGTGCAACAGAGAAGATGATGAATGAGATAGTGGATCCTAAATGCATATTCCCTTCTGGACATCGTGCATTGACTGATAACATCATGTTCACTACCTCAAGTCGAGAAATTTATGCGTATGACGTGCAAAATAAGAAGAGACTTTCAACGGGACTAAAATACACGGAAAAAACAAACATTAACTTTGTCATAACAGAATGCAAATTGTTTACTCTCAAGAATGGAGTTAGTCTTACAAGTCAAAACATTAATGGAAAAAGTAAGAGGACTGTCATGAAAGGAAGAATTATATCTTTTGCCGTAGATACAACAACAAGACTACTAGTTACCGTCTGGCTCAGTCCGATAAGTTTCTATTTCGTGTCATTTTCAATAGATGGAAAGAATCTGAAATTTATCCCGTATCGGTCCCGTGCGACTTTTGGCTATTTGGCTGCTGCGAACAATCATATATTGTGGACTTCTAGAAAGGGTACCGGGTGGTACACGTTGTATTCGCTTGACTATAATCAGAGTGGAAAAGTTACAGTTCTTTTGAAGGAAAAGGTACCTAAACAGCATGTTTGCGTCAACACAGCGGGCAAAGGGATGTCACAGCGGGAAAATGGTCTGGAGGTTGTAGATCTTCTTACAAAAAGTAAGACATTGTTGCTGTGCCCAAACGCCAGTCACAGTGCTTCTTGTACTATAAACAGGGAGAAGATAGGATTGGTCTGTTTCTTTGAAGAATGGATAGAGATACATAGTTATTCTTGGAATAGAAATTTAATATCAAACGTTACTCTTCCTAAAAATGTTAAACATATTTTCATATCAGTATGAAAAACGTACTTTACAGAAAAAAGGTATTTTGCCATGTTGTTTTATGCCGTGAGAGACAAAAGGGAAACGGTCCAGCCGAGGACTATTTTAGAAAGAAGACGGAACTGTCACACTCTACATAGAAGCACCTGTATTAACCAAGTCTCTTGTGCTCTTCATTCGTTATTCTGGTTTCTTTCATTCTTTCTATTTTCATTTTGCTCTTTTACACAATGCAGATTGACTGAAACAGATGAGAAGCTGTCTCAGTGCTTAACAAAAACAAACAATTACATGTCTATACGTTTTAAACGATAATTAACTTAAAGAGAACTAGGCTCACATTTGAACTTGATGGGCAAGTATGGTAAGGTGAGCTTCTACAGATGAACTAACACACACATGGTGAAACAATTATCAGTTGTACACACCAGAGAAATACTTAAAGGTTAGCATAATATATGCAATGTAACATTGCATTTACATTAATTGCTTGAGGCTTGGTGTGAAATTGTGAAACTGGCTTACCATTAAATTGTTTGATAGGCATTACTTAGAAGTTGTTGGCTTACCATTGTTTTAGACCATAAATCTTGACTTGGCGACTTGGTGTCTTGGACATGTGCCTTCTCAGACCACATGGCTTGAAAACCTGACTCCAAACCATTTACCTCCCCTTGTTATATATTTGGAAGGGTAGCGTTAGACCAGTTAATTCAAATTTTAGAACTTTAAACGAAATGGCAATATTACAAATTGCAAACTTAAAAGGAACGAAAAAGGAATATAGCCTTTTAGATGCTAAATGAAAACGGGTGAAATTTTTACCACTACATCACCGAAAAAGTCTTGTGAGGAGGAAATGTTGCTTTAAGAATCATTGTTAGTCCTGGTTATTTTACTGATGTTGACAACTCCAAGGCAATATTTGTGACACATATTGAACTTTCATCAGTCAAGGAGTCAAATAACTTTTCTTGAAAAAGGACACTTGTGTTTCATTATAATGATATGGAGAGCCAGTGGTCAAACCTTTTTCAATGTGATTTCGATTCTAATTGAGAGGATTTGAACCATCTGAACAAAGACTATTTATTCCTGCTTCAGTCAAGAACTCAAGCAGTTTGGGGGAAATTAAATATTGCGAAAGATTTCTATGGGCTTCACACAACATTAATGTTGAGTTTCCAATCATTTAATGATGACATTTCCAAACATGACGTGATGTTCGATGCAGTTCCATATTTTTACTTATTTTACCATACTGTTATGTTCCCGTATTTGTTCAGTTGGACAATTCACTTGCCTTTGCATGTGTTTGTAACCTGTGCCATCGGTGGGAAAGGATATGCTCCGATGGAGGCGGATTCGAATCCAAAATTATCGTCCTTGATCTGGATCTGTTAACGCGGGGCTTACCAAACAGATAAATGTCTACGACTCTACAGTCCTTCCTCCCACAATATCACGAAATGCACCTATTATTAAAAATTTGGTTCAATATGTTTTCATTATCAAAATGATAGATGTTAATATACTGTTGTTTTATGTGAATTCATTCCTAACCCCATAGGGCCATGGGGATGTTAAATGATATTATATATACACACGGGAATAATATACATTAATACACAAATCAGTAATTCTTTTGTCAGGTAAATCCCATGTATCCCATTATTATAAAAGCTGACTGAAATCGATTTTGTGGTCAGGTTCGGTGACTCGATGGCGTGGATACTAGTGTTGCGTATGCTTTCTGTCGTGGTTTGTCTGGTCAGGACATTAATATTTACAGGCTGTCTTTGTAATAGCCGGCATCTGTGCAGTGTACCAATCATTACCATCTTGGGTAAAAAACTTATCCCGATGGCTGTTTATAACAGCATCGTTCTAACTATGTCCTTGGTCAACGTCCCACATCTTATAAGGTTCCCGTGAAGATCCGGGGTAGAATAGGTCTTCAGCAACCCATGATTGCCGTAAAGGACGACTGTGCTTGTCGTAATAGGCGACTAACGGGATCGGGTGGTCAGGCTCGCTGACTTGGTGATCATCGATCCGAATTGCGTGGATCGATGCTCATGATATCAATCACTGGATTGTCTGGTCCTCGTTTGATTATATAGCTGGACTACTGCTGAGTGCGGCGTGAAACAACAAACAAGCAAACAAACAAACTACAACAAAACAGGAACGGAGTAAGTCTCATTTGATTTCCGTGAGTTCCGTGATTATTTACAGACCGCCGTCATGAAGCTGGAATATTGCTGAGTGCGACATTAAACAAGAAACCAACCAGCCATCATAAGGTTACCATCACAGTCACGATGCTGGCATGGAAATCATATTTTTAAATAGTTTAAACATACTTTGATCCACCTTGGCGTATTTTAATTTCCCAAGCTGGAAGAGGCACTGTGTTTAGCTTTACAGTACTCCACAAGTTTTTCCCCGACAAGAGCTACAGCTGCAAGGCCCACACCAGCTGCCAATAGGGACAGTTCCCCTGTCATATGTGTGAATCCAACCGGGTTTACTTCATCGGTGACATCGCACATGTGGGGAGACTTCGATAACTTGGCCAAATGATGCTGGATGATCCCACTGCTCTTCAGCTGCATCATGCTGAAATAAGAAATAATTTTATTGCTGCAAGGGAATGATTCAGCCTCAACTTTGCAATCAGCAAAGTGTGGATGCTAGATGTCCAGTGGACCACTTACACCAACCCTGAGTGAACCCCAAGCCCCATCCCAATGCAAAGAAGCCTGTATGCATTTTGTTGTCGTGTATGGGTAAATTGTTATTATTTTAAATTTTATATGTAGTCTAAATTAGTTTGTAGTAATATGTAGCTACAAGTATTCAGTTATATATATTCTGTAAGTAATAAAGACAAAATTGGCTTTCAGATTGCAAGTTCTTTTATTCTTGTATTGCAAGGTTTCATTTCGGTAGCGTCATGATGTAGTTTATTTATAAAGCACATGATTGTCTTAATTCATCTTTGTACTACGTGAAGACACTGTAAAAAATTAAACTCGAAATGCCCGTGGCCTCACAAAGAAAATCGCTCAGAATGGACTATATTCACACATTATTTTTCAATATATTCTTACACTTCAAAACGTCTGTGTACCAAGCTGTACGCCAATTGGGGTGATTTCGATTTTCGAATCGCAGATGTCCTCATCATGTCATCAGCTCCAGCTTATGGCATCCACATTTCGCAAGTGTATTTGTACTTCAGAGCAGGTACATGTTGTTCATATGCTTTTCATGCTTTCCAATCCCGGTTTTACCACCAAAATTCGGGTTAAGTCATTCTAGAACTGTTTTGGTAGGCCTTCAAAGGAATTTACTAAATATGACACGCTCCTTTGTCAACATCGGTGACGCAAACACATAATTATCCCCATTGCAGGTTTTACCGCCGCACAGATTCTGTTTCCGTAGATATTCGAGACCGACGTTGACGTACAGAATTCGAACCAGCGACGCTCCAGGTTAATTATATCCCTGTCCTTTGGAAGTTTAAATCTTGACCAGCATCCACTGGACAACCTCAACTTGAGTTTCAGACTGCTGTGGTCATCTGTTGTGCTGCTTTCGCAGACATGAAGTTCAGCATACAATTTCTTAACGGTTAGAAAGAGAAAAAGTCTTTCCCTATCGTGCTTTTCAAATCTTCGTGTTTCATGTCGTGACATACCTTTTTCCCGTTATGCTGGTACTGAATCACTTTCGATTCTCACTTTTTTCCATTTTTCTCTAAAAACCAAATAGTGAGCTATTGTCATTGTTCTGTATGTTACCGACATACAGAAAATTGCAAACGGGTTGTAACTTTGAACTAAATGTTTTACGTACACCCAGTACCATGTTTCACTTCAAAGTAACACCTCGCAAATAACTGCGAACACCTGGTGTCATCACTGATTTTCAATGACCCATTCATGTGAAACGTGAAACGTTTGGTTTTGAACCATATTATTAGTTGAAATTGAATTCCAGACGATTACCACACAGGACAACCGTATATACAGGATTATCCCCAGGCTGTTTTCTGGTCATCACTGGTCTTGATATGTGGCCTGAAATGTACAATATATTAACGTAGACATGTATACAAAGTCCTTCTTTTTAGAATCCGGAGCACTCAATGTAAACGTATCACCACTAATTTAAAATCCATTTCCTACAGCATATTCGTGTTTCTCACACTTGATTGCAGTTTATGTACGTTTATAACGGCTATTAACTCCACGTTCTTATGAAAGTTTGACCATTTAAATATGAGTTACAAAGATAAAAGTTTATATGAGCGCGATACTGAAATTTCCTGCTTTTATTGATAAATGTGGAAAGCTGTATTGTCAAACGATACAGAACAACATCCATCAAGAAACTTACTTACCGCAATGATCTGTAATTTTTAAACAATCGAGAAAAGCATCACCCTCACGTCCTTTTTTGGTACTGAAGACTGGCGTAATCTACGCGCATATAATCCGCTTCTCAGTTCGAAATTACTCCGGTTTTCTGACGGTTGTTTTGTGTCTACCAGCATGTACCTACCACCCTGTACCTCGAGTCATATACCCAGTCGTCTAAGGCGCCGCGATTCGCTGTGCAGAGTTGCGTCCCTTGGGCACGCCAGAGACCTATGATTGTGGGTTCGGTTTGCCCCAATTATGTTTCTAGGTTTGTCAGCTCCATATCCGTGCTCGTGGGTTTCACCGAAGTGGTAAACGTCTGAGACCTGCATCACTTCGGGCTTTCCTCCCACATTAAGCTGACACGCCGTGATATAACTGGAATAATGTTAAAAGCGGCGTTAAACCCAACTCACTCACTCACTCACTCGATTCATATATTTCTTTTAAGAAACGATTAATTTAACCCTATAGCCTACGGACTCATCAAGTTGCCATTGTGAATGCAATAATATTATTTCTCCTATTTAGTACTTGTTCGTGTTCTACTGTGTAATATATTGATATTAATTATTTTCTGATTATATGTAGCTATGAGTATTTTGTTGTAAAATGTAGATGGAAATATTTTGTAGATATAGTATACATGTATACTTGTATTTGGATTTTAAATAATTGCAATAATATGTAGCCATAAATTGTGCTGTAACATGTTTTTGTGAATAAATATATTCTAAATTCCAAATGTTCATTGTGTATTTCAATCAAACAGAACGTTACTACATACACTCCTCGGTAGAGAAACGGCTTATAAATTGGTCCCCAGGAATCTTAGTTGGTCGTGAAAAAAAAATTAATGGACTGAGCTCGGTGACTTGGTTGATTGTGTGACATCACATCGAACGGTGTGGGACAGTCCAGAGAATATTACGGGATGTAAATCTGTTGTAATTAAGCAGCAAGGTGTAAATGGAAAGATTCAAGGTATATTTGGACCAAACGCCGTCGTTTGTTTTTGAAATCAGTTATGTATATCATATATCTCCGGAAGCGTAGTAGGGCCACGGTGAATTTTTTTTTGTCTAAATATCTCCTACGTAGGACTAAGTATCTCCTACGAAGGACTTAGTACCTCCTACGTAGGACTTACTATCTCCTACGTAGGACTTACTATCTCCTACGTAGGACTTCCTATCTCCTACGTAGGACTTATTATCTCCTACGTAGGAGATAGTAATTCTAGGCCATACTAAGTCACCATGGCCCTACTACGCTTCCATATATATCTCCTTTATAGCCTTGGAATTACTTTTTTAAACTACTGTGAAGGGTCAAGGACATGTTGACGGTCATAGCCTGAAGAATCTTGACTAACTGAAGGTCAATTAAAGTTGGTATATGCTATCCTTCGAGCGGAGCAAAGATCGAACAAGGTCAAGGTCACAGTGAAGGTCATTTGTCGAGTACCTGTACTATTCAATCTCATTAAAATCAGATCTTAGTCCTCGCTATCTCCACACAAAGATCTTAGGACATCCCATTAAGGGTCACGCCAGAAATTATTTTATTCGCAGATCACGATCAAGCCAGCAGAGGATACCCAATAAACGCCATTAATTTTGGCAAAAATGATTGAGATAAAACTGGACAGTTCTTAAGCTTACCTATCTCTTTGGTTTGCAACAGGCCTCTGTGTTTTATATATTCTGTTGGGACGTATGAGTTTCTCATGTGATCAAAGAAATTACAACAACGTCAACTGACAACATACACTCAACGTTATTTCTGAGGGGTATATTCATGAAACGTCATATTTTCAACTTCCAAGAGTTGCGTTTCAGTTGCATATGCAATGAACAATTTTATGCCCACATTGACTGTTGCTTGTCATGTGTAGCACGTGCGGGGCTAAAAATAAAACTGGTTGCGTTCAGACGTGTTTTGGGAAGCGTTTTCCTTCACCGTCAGTCTTGTAATTAATAGTTCTAGTTACTTTGAAAGCACTCGGACAGTCATTTTGTTACGAAATGTCAAGTATACACCATGAAGTCGTTCATCCATGTTTCTGTCAGTTATATCAATAATGATCTGCGTTCCCTAAATTATTTTTATTAGTATATTTTCCCAAATCGATAATGATATATGACTTATGTATGACTTGAGGAATGTACTTTACTGGTATGAGTGAGTGAGTATGGTCTTACGCCGCCTCTAGCAATATTCCAGCAATATCACGGCGGGGGACACAACAAATGGACTTCACACATTGTACCCATGTCGGGAATCGAACCCGGGTCTTTGGCGTGACGAGCGAACGCTTTAACTACAAGGCTACCCCAACGTCCCTTCACTCCATAGTGAGTAAATTGGATAAGTGCATGGTTTTAACAAGTTATCACTGATTACTTACACCCGATCGAAGTCTCTTTTCAAATAGGATCCCAAAGGGAGAGCATATGTCATTTGTTGCCAGTGAAGTTTTTCAGTCAAAAGTTTCAACCGACAGTCTTTTCTCGCCATTTCCATCCCCAAAGTCCCCTCAATCACAAGGGCGTAGTTTTCATTTATTACCCTGTTTAACTGCAACTGGGAGTTCAGTGAAAATATAGAAGGGTCAGTCTCATTTAAAGATGAAAGCCTTGACCATATTTCTCTCACTTGACCGGATTTGGTTCTCTGAAAGAAGGAAATGATTCTTTGTCAACTGAAACCTTGGTGCTCGTTCATTCAAATTTAGCTTCGTGCTTATTCAAGCAAAAATATCGAATGGTAAAGTCATGCTCATGATAATATTTACTAAATACAGTAACCCACGTTTATAACGAACATGCTCATACCGAACTGACGGATATTACGAACTGTTTTGGGGCCCCGAACAGTTGCTGTATATAGGCTGTATATGTGCCTGTAATGAGCTACGGTTATAACGAACTAAAATTAGTGGTCCCTTTTAGTTCGTTATAACCGTAGTTTACTTAACGTGTTAACGTTCTGTCTCTACCAAACAACATCATCAGGTGACATCCTAAAGTACATTTCACTGGTTGCCTTTGTTGCCCCTCGGCCCAAGTAGTCGTTCTCTAATTGATACAATAGTATCCAGATATCTCAAAGTGGTTCAGATCACTATAATTAACTACCCGTGAAGATCATGGTGGAATAGGTCTTCAGCAACCCATGCTTGTCTTTAAAGGCAACTATGCTTGTCGTAAGAGGCAACTAATGGTATCAGGTGGTCAGGCTCGCTGACATGGTTGAGGCATGTCATCGTATCCCAACTGCGTGGATCTATGCTCATGATGCCAATCACTGAATTGTCTGGTTCAGACTCGATTTTTTACAGACCGCCATCATATAGCTGGAATATTAATGAGCGCGGCGTTAAACAACAAACACACACAGGTAAGAGTGAGTGAGTGACTTTGGTTTTACGCCGCTTTCAACAGTATTCCAGTTATATCGCGGCGTGACAGCTTCATGTGGGAGGAAAGCCCGAAGTGATGCAGGTCTCAGACGTTTACCACTTCGGTGAAACCAATGGGCACGGGTATGGTGCTGACAAACCTAGAAACATAATCGGTTCGAACCGGGATTCGAACCCACAATCATAGGTTTCTGATTGCCCAAGGGACGCAACTCTGCACAGCGAATCGCGGCGCCTTAGACGACTGGGCCACCCGTGCCCCCCAACACAGTAAGATATATTTGAAAATGAGTTAGTGTTCATTTGCTAGATAAGTCTTTTGACACCAGCCAACAGTTTTCAAGAACATCTAACAACCAGTACTAAGCACTGTACTAAGTACTAAGTACAGTACTAAGTCTTTCACGTGACTTCTTTGTAATTCCAACGCAGAAAAGTGTAATTATGTACTTGGGACTTATATTAAAGAAGAATGCTTGCTCACACTCAGTATTGTCCGTGGTGCTCCACTTGCCAACATTCCTATAGTATAGTCCTGTCTGTCCAGCAACTCTCTGATGTTGGTGAAAGGGGGCGCCTCTGTTTTAACCGCCATGGACGCCGTGAGCATGGCGCTGTACGCAGCTCCCATTATCACACAGAAGATGCAAAAGGTGGCAACAAGAACGCGTCCTGCGCAGGATGAGGGCTGCAGGCGTCCACCTTCGGTATGAAAGGGAGATAATAGTCGCCAGGTCACTTCGGCTGTGTTGTCGAACGTCATAGATACAGTGCAAGCCGCGTTGATAAGTATTTTAGTTATATTCCGGCGTATCAGCCTAATGGTTGTGACCATATTGTGAACCCAAGGGAGTGTGTGAGTGAGTTGGGTTTAACGCCGCTTTTAACAGTATTCCAGTTATGACAAGGCATGTCAGCTTAATGTTGGAGGAAAGCCCGAAGTGATGCAGGTCTCAGACTTTAACCAGTTCGGGGAAACCCACGAGCATGGTATGATGCTGACAAACCTAAAAACATAATCGGGGCGAACCAGGATTCGAACCCACAATCATAGGTTTCTGGCGTACCCAAGGGACGCAACTCGCGGCGCCTTAGACAACTGGGCCACCCGTGCCCCGAACCAAAAGGAGATGGGTATGTTGATAACTGACCAAGGACCACCATTGTGGTGAAACATGACATAGCAACTCCGACAGGCACCTCTACGTAAGTGAATTAAGGCGCCATTGACCATTGGGACACTGGTGTTTAATCTGATGTAAATATTAAACACCAACGTCAACGTCATAACGTTGAGAATAACCAGTCTTAATTATCTGTCGAAATACATGCCTTTGCTTGCCCCGCGTACAAATGACCATACACGACTTAAAGACGTTATTGTTTCCTGGATACAATGGGGTTTTTTATATTCAAAGCCTATCAAAGACTTCTAGAAAGTGCATATTTCCCTTTCGGACAAATGTGTTTTAAAAAATACGATATAGTTAAAAATAAAATATATTTTACACAATATATGATAACGATATCAAATAAAAGATTCAACGTTTAGCCATTGTACAATTGACAATGTAAGTCAATTCAACAATCGTGTGAATAAATAATGTTGTAAAGATTACATCTGAGATATTCAGTTATTTATAAATATAAATCTCCAGTAGTGTCATACCTTGATGCAGAACGCAGCCCATAAAGTAGTGGTATAATTCTCCAATGGGCGTCTTCTCGATGGCCAGCATTGGTCCTACCTTGATGAAATACTGTACGATCAGATACAGTAACGGCATCACCACCAAGGCAACAAGGAAGCACAAGTAGACAGACGTTTGGAATGGACGGAGAAAGTCGAGTAAAGTGTCCTTCTTCAGTTCCCCCTTCCGATACAATATATCAATTGAGTCAATGAGGATTTCAGGGAAGACAAAATCCAAAACACCGAACCTGTCCTCGTGAACAGTCACTTCAGCTGCTGCCACATCAGCCTCCTGGAATATAAGACACGTCAGCTTGATGGAACAAGATATATCAGCATATTAGAATAATTTTGTTAGTTTGCTCCGGTTATAACAAGTTACGGTTGGATCACTTACCACAGAAATAGTGTGAATATCCGACCAAACAAACATTTAATATCATTATGTTTACAACTGATTGGGGGCGGTCGGGCAGCCTAGTGGTTAAAGCGTTCGCTCGTCACGCCGAAGACCCGGGTTCGATTCCCGACATGGGTACAATGTGTGAAGCCCATTTCTGGTGTCCCCCGCCGTGATATTGCTGGAATATTGCTGAAAGCGGCGTAAAACCTTACTCACTCACTCACTACAACTGATTGTTAATTAATTAAACGTCTAGCTAGCTATATCTATCAAGCAATGTCACTACGTAGTAATTATTGTCAGAACAATACGATCTGTGTTCATCATGTGCATTGTAATACAAATGTAACTATGGGACGATGGCATATCGGCCTATTGGAATATAAGACACATCTGCCTATTGGTGAGTGAGTAAGTGAGTGAGTTGGGTTTAACGCCACTTTTAACAGTATTCCAGTTATATCGCGGCGTGTCAGCTTAATGTGGGAGGAAAGCCCAAAGTGATGCAGGTCTCTGACGTTTACCACTTCGGTGAAACCCACGAGCACGGGTATGGTGCTGACAAATCTAGAAACATAATTGGGGCGAACCGGGATTCAAACAATCATAGGTTTCTGGCGTGCCCAAGGGACGCAATCTGCACAGCGAATCGCGGCGCCTTAGACGACTGGGCCACCCGTGCCCCCTAGCCTATTGGAATACACGACATATTAGCATCATATAATAAGACATATCAGCCTATTGGAATATAAAACAAATCAGGCTATTGGAATATACGCCATATCAGCCTATTGGAATCTACGATATATCAGCCTATTGGAAAATACGATATATCAGCCTATTGGAATACACGACATATCAGCATGTTATAATAGGACACATCAGCCTATTGGAATATACGACTATGAGCCTATTGGAATATAATAATAACATAGAGGAAAGGTATATCCCAATAAATGCTTGAAAACAATAAGCATGCCTCGGACTGTTGAAGAAAGGAAACTGTCATCCACAAAAATACATTGTTGCAAGATGGGGGTTATAAAATATATTTCGGCTAGTTTTAATTTTAAAATATCTTGGTTTGCAGCGGTAGCTGATAAAAATATGTAGTCTCCATACAAAATCCCTGAATTTGTTGTGATCCTATGCTTACCCTTCTAGCCATTATTCCCACCAGGCCGCTCCATTGTCCGTCTACCTTGTTTCCCCATTCTCTGTCGGGCGGCGCTATTATCCGGTCGTAGCTGATAACAAATTACTCACACTTAAATATCAACAACCGTGGCATGACGTATCTTTGAAATGTGGTTAGTCACAATATACGTGCAAACATCACGCAATTACGGAGGTTTGTGGTAATATTGGTTTGGTACAATATCGACAATATTTTTTATTTTTTATTTTATTTTTTATTATTATTATTTTTTTTTATTTTTTTTTATTTTTTTTATTTTTTTTTGCTAACGATCATTGGATAGAGGCTTTCATGATTTTGAGGATCTGATAAATTGCGGGGGGTGGTGGCTATGATGTAACTCACCTGAAATTAAGAGCCAGAGATATTTCTCTGAGTATATCGAAGATAGGTCCAGTGGCCACGCTGCCATTATAGTGATGCAGAGCCCCTGACTGAAATGTGAACTTGTGTATCAATATCAAATACTTCAGATTTATTGGCATCATATTGTAACGTATGGATTACTTTCCGATTACTTTCCGGTAGTCGATAGTTCATACTTACCATTGCTGTCCTCCAACACCCGTGAATACATAGAGAATAGTTCACGGGTCGAGTGAAATATCATGTTTCTCTCATCGAGTGACCACGTAGCCACGAGTGAAAATATCTCCATAAATGACCTTCTGTCATTATTTTGCGTTTCAATGTGGAACCAAGGTAAAAAGGAAGTCAACAGTTTTGGACGGACCCGACACTTACGATAAAGGGAGACAATTTGAGGGGAAGTCACTCTTGTACGACAAAATTCCGTCAAAGCGTTATGTTCACAGCAGTGAAATATCAATAGTTATGTTTACTGCAGCGAAATATCATTTATTATGTTCCCAGCAATGAAAATATCCCTTTTCTCATCTTCTGAAAACTCAATCTTTCTCACTTAAGTATATAAGAAATACGACCGCTTTGCGATGACGTGTGTCTATTTTAAGACAGGTCGCGGTAATGAAATGGGTCCATGTGGAAATCAAATTAGACTTTCCCCGTTCCTGTTTTGTTATAGTTTGTTTGTTTGTTTGTTGTTTCACGCCGCACTCAGCAGTATTCCAGCTGAATATTCAAACGAGGACCAGACAATCCAGTGATTGACAATATGAGCATCGATCTACGCAACTGTGATACGATGACATGCATCAACCAAGTCAGCGAGTCTGACCATCAAATCCCGTTAGTCGCCTCTTACGGCAAGCATGGGATGCTGAAGACCAATTATAAACCTGATCTTCAGGAGGACTCCGTTCATAAACTTACGGCGATATTCTACCGTAGTCTAGGGAACGAACCAAAGCATAGAGCAGGCACGTGTTGCATTTGTCGATGTAATCTGAGCTCTCATTGGTCAGACCACTCGGTGGAACCAGGCAGTGGTTTTATTCGATGGTTCAAAATAGCGAATACACCACGAAGCATTCGTATTTATTCACGGGTGGTGGAGGACCGTAGCTGCACAGCGTATACAAATCGATGGCGTATTGGCGATGTGGGTACCAGGACTAGCAAAAAAGCAGATAATATGTTCCGATAACTCCGGACATAACAAATATTGGGCTTCGGCGGAAAGATTATACTGTATGGAGGAGGTATTCATGTTAAACTGCGGCATGGTATCTCAGTGGGTTAGCACTATGAATTGGCATCAGTCCGGACTAGTACAAGCAGCCACACATACAAACATGTGCATATAAGTCGCTATATAAGTGCAATAATCTTGAACATGACGTTAAACCCCATTTCACATTACCTTCAGTCCTTTTTTAATATAGTTATGACACTGACGACATTAATCTAAATAATACCATTTTACCGATGGAATCCGATGTTCTGATGAAAATGAAGAAATTGTTTGCCTTTTGTACTTTGCAGGGTTTTTTTAAAATGACCACGAAAATTATATAATCATGTCATATATATAAATATCATATATACACTGACAGAACTGTATTTACTACAAGATCTCAGTGGCCTTACGTCCAATTTATTGGTAATGTGGACTCAGTAATAACTACATATGCTGCACTATATACACAGTGATTAAGCACTGTACAGTATATGGGATCGAAATATTCCTCTGTATCGTATTAAACCTGAAATACTGTTTATCGGAGAGGCACCAACATTAGGAAGTACTCCTCGTCTTTCAATTCATTTTAACCAATCGAAAAATCCAAACCTTCATGTTATTTTGCCAAATGTATAGACCTAACACCTGACATAAATAAAGTATTTTTGTGAGAATATATTCTCAATAAATCATGTACAATTCTATTTAAGTTGTGTTTATCTAAATACCCCTTTTGTGGCGACAACGAGAGCTCGCTTGTTGTAGCCGTATTTCACGTTGGGAAACAAGTCATCAAGTATATTGCATTTCCTGCAGGAGTCAATGGGTGTACGTGTCCAGTGTTTGGTGCTGCCGATTCCTGTAAGACGGGTCACAGACAGAATAGTACCTGGGGGATCACACTGTAAAATAAACAAAGTATAGTGACTGAATATGGTTATACTGTAGACTCTGCTTTTAGCAGATATTTCTTATGATAATGGACCCATGAAGATCCGGGGCAGAATAGGTCTTCAGCAACCCATGCTTGCCGGAAAAACGACTATACTTGTCGTAAGAGGCGACTAACGGAATCGGAAGGTCAGACTGGCTGTCTTGGTTGATGCATGTCATCGTATCCCAAATGCGTCAATCGATGCTCATGGTGTCAATGTCTGGATTGTCTGGTCCAGACTCGATTATTTACAGACCGCCCTCATATAGCTGGAATATTGCTGAGTGCGGCGTTAAACAACAAACAAACGAACAAATATCATCATCTTATGATTATGGAAATGGCTTTATGACATTTATTTTATGTATGGCACATTCAGTAACATTCGTGTGAACACAAAGCTGTCTAACAAGAATGAACTTCTCTTTCTACCAAGATTTCAAAGAGCGCCATACGACTTGTTCAGAAGTTGTTTGATCAAGGTTACAACATTCAAGGCCTCAGTACAGCTCTCAAAGGTTTTGTGGTAGACGTGGAGGACGTTTTTCAGGTTTGCAATTGACATGTATTTGTGACGGGCATCACCAGTGGGGCAGGATACGCCCAGCTATTTCGAAGACACCTGGTATCATCACTTTTTGATATGATTCATAAACACGTGCTCATGACATAGTCGGAATCGTGCAATCGACACTGCTTTTAACAGAGATTTCTATTGAATATGGAAAGAGTTTGGAGAAACTTAAGATAAGTTGTTATTTTAGTTTAACGACGCACTTAACAATTTTGCAGCTTTATCACTGCGCCTGTAATAATCTAGTCTGGACCAGACAAATCAATGATTGCTATAATGAACAAAGATCCACGATTAATATGATGAGCAAATATTCATGCAATAGACCAAGTGACCCATCCTGACCACTCGACTGAGACAGTCACCTTGTACGACAATCACGTGATGCGTACCTGTCGTGCAAAACTGCTTCATCTATTCAGTACATATTAGTCTTATACAAATTTTCGGATTTATCTCAAACTGGCTCTAAAGTCATATATTCAACAGACACAAACAAAGATATACTTGCATTGGTCTCCCTTGGTGTGGTGAACAAGGCAATATTCTCAAGATACACAATACCGGAAGTCGGGATGACCTCCTGGACGACTGCTAACCAGAAGGAAGAGTGACGGAAGTCTGTAGTTCTATTGGAAGTGGTATCCACAGCGTCAGCCTGTTATGACACAAGATTCAGTAATCATTGCCACCATGCAGCAAGATGAAAGGTTGTCTTTTTATTTACACCGGTTTATGAATACTAAGACGCGGATCCAGAGGCTGAATCATTTGTGGCATACGAAAAAAACAAACATTTAACTATTTATTTTATAAACGCAAAATGTTACTGGAATGGATTGCGTGTAATCATCTGTCTTTTTTTCTACAAAATGCACACACACACAAAATTGTCGTGTCATGGATATATACACATATTAAGTGGTAGAGTAGGTCAGAATTTTGACAGATTTGATGATAATATATAATGCAGTAAACCATTCAGGTTAGCATTTGTGAACAATAAAGAAAGATAAATCGGCATCAGTCCCGATTAGCGCGCGCGCACGCACGCACACACACAGACGCACGCACGCACGCACGCACGCACGCACGCACACATTCTACCCCACCCCCACCCACTCTACCTCGCACACTTTCCAAAAAGCTTTCCCCATCCTTTTCCTGAAAGCAAAATCGGCGCTTGAATTTGCAAACTACAATATCCCAAATAATGAATCAAATTACCCCTTGCACTTTCCGCCATCTGTCTCATGAGAGAACACCTTTATATTAGGTTAAAAAAGAGACATACTCTGACATGTCAATGAAAAATAATCTTCTTCATTTCACCCTAACCGACAATGCTTTTTTAAGGGGCACTTGTGGCTCTGACGTCTAAACAGTCGCAAACGATGTACAGAGTTGTGTTCTTTGGACGTGCAAGAAACCTATGCTCATGGATTCGAATCCCGGATCGCCTGATTATGTTGTCAGGGTTGTCAGCCATACCCGCATTCGTAGGTTTGTACAAAATGGTAAACGTCTGGACTCTGCATAACTTTAGGATGTCCTCCCACATTAAGCTAACACACCGTCAAAGAACCTGAACACTCACTTTAACAGAACACTAAACTAACATGTTTTTGAACCATTTAATTATATTTAAAATCAAAATTGTATTCTATAGAGTATACATCCGAAAAAGTAATTACGAAGGCCTTACGAGAAAATACCTTCGATTCCATTTGGGTTAGTTGGATAAATTCGCAAGCTTTTATAGCATAGTAAAGAAAGCATGATTGACTTCATTCGAAATAGTGTCAGTCCATAGAAAGGGGATAAGGAAGTACTTACTGCAGTTATTAATGCCTGTACAACTGGTTGGTCACAGACTAGGATGAAGTGAAGGTTTGGAAAGACGTGCATGTAAATATCCAGCAGGATGTCCCTGAAATACCCATGTGGCTTCTTGCTGATGTTGAAGTGAAGTACCCGGATGACACTGTGTGGACGCTGCAACTGTTGAGTCAACCCTTCAAGGAACTTGTCTGTAACGAGGTATTGTACACGGTATTCTGGTTTCTTTGATTAACAGATGTACCGGGGTATAGGCATAGCACTTTCAAACAATGAACATAAATATGTTTCTTTGTTCTTTATCAGCGAAGAGGGTTTAACAGAACTATGTCCTGGTCATACACAAAGACAACTATACACCATGAACACAAAATAAACAACGCCGTGTGACATGTTTAAGAAATATGCCAAACCATACATGTTCATCATGGTTAAACAAACACAAATATTACGTCATTGATAGAGATTAAACAAGGCTTAAGATCCATGGTTAAACAAGAAAAACGCTATACGTCATACTAGAAATATAAGCAAGACCATAGATGCTCGTGAAACAAAGACAACTATGTATGATGCTTAACCAAAAAAATGAAAACTGCATCATGCTTTAACAAAACTATGCGTCATATTTACACAATAAACAAAAGTATATGCCATGGTCAAATGAACAAAACTATGTGTCATTATCAAACAACAAACAAAACTACGGTTATTGTCAAATAATACACAAGTACTGTATCCATGTACAAACACAATATGTTTCCTACTCAAACTAACGAAAGCAGAGATCACAGTCAAACAATAGACAAAACTAGTGTCAAACAAAGTATGTATCCTGATTAAACAAACAAAACCATGTCCATGGTTACACAAAACTCAAAACTGTTTGTCCTTGTGCAATAATTAACTAGCTATATATGTACCCTGGTAAAGGAAATAGCATTAAGCTATCATCATGGTAAAACCTTAACAAAGAACTTTGCCTAATCAATGAAAAATAGTTTAACGACACTGTAGCTCACCTGGATATATAGTCATTAAAAATGCAATAATTAACTAGCTATATATGTACCCTGGTAAATCGAATAGCTTCAAGCTATCATCATGGTAAAACATTAACAAAAAACTTTGCCTAATCCATGAAAAATAGTTTTACGACACTGTAGCTCACCTGGATTTATAGTCAACTATTAAAAATGCAATAATTAACTAGCTATATATGTACCCTGGTGAAGCAAAATATCATTAAACTATCATCATGGTAAAACATTAACAAAGAACTTTGCCTAATCCATGAAAAATAGTTTTACGACACTGTAGCTCACCTGGATATATAGTCAACTATTAAAAATGCAACGATTTACTAGCTATATATGTACCCTGGTAAAGTAAATAGCATCAAGCTATCATCACGATAAAACATTAACAAAGAACTTTGAAAATCAATGAAAAATAGTTTTACGACACTATAGCTCGCCTGGATATATAGTCAACTATTAAAAATGTTAACAAGGACGGCCACTTGACATAGTAAACGTTCCTCTCAGGATTTCTATTCTAGATTCTGCATTAATATTGAAGCCAAAAATATGAAACAAGTAGCTAAATTTTAAAATCGACGACAATATGAATGTTTGTTTCAGTGCACAACTACCACATTTACTTTGCCTTTTACATCTTCTGAGGAGAATATGGCATTTTCTAATGCCATACAATTGTTTTCAATTGTTTCACACACAAAAAGTAAACTCCCAACTATTTGAACACAATATGTCATCATGAGGAGAAACACACATACCAAACTTCAGCTTCCTCGTGCAATTTCAGAAATGTGACCAGAACCAAAATGCATTTTGAAGGAATGTAGGAGCACAACTGGCTGAGCAGGGGCCATAAATAAGATTTTCATTATAGCGGCCATATTGAAAATAAGATTCAAACCTCTTGAACAAATTCAGATATCATCATGGCTGGAAACAAGCAGTTAAAGTTTCAGTTTCTGGGGAGATGATGTTTACATGGTGAGAAAATGTATTTTGGGAGAATTTAGGAACATGGTCTGAAGTGCAAAGGCCATTTAAGGTTAAAATTCAAAATACTACGAAAAGCCGATCGTAAGTGTTGTACCCCACTACTAACTTCGCTGATACAAGATTGCATGTTATTTTGAAAAAGAATGGCTGATAAATGGCCATAAGAAGTTTCAACTTTCATGATTCTAATGTTTTGTTTGCTTTTTTTTAACGCCGCATTCAGCAATATTCCAGCTTTTTGACGGTGCTCTGTAAATAATCGAGTCTGGACCAGACTATCCAGTAATTGACATCATGTGAATCGACCCACACAATTACCACCCGATCCCGTCAGTAGCCTCTTACGGCAAGCATAGGTTGCTGAAGACCTATTCTAACCCGGATCTTTACGGGTATATGATTCCAATGAGACTTAGATGAGGTACAAAATTGCATGCTATTTTGAAAAAGAATGGCTGATTAAGCCCAAAGGTCAAATCAAGGCCAAAATATTAAATGGCACCTTTAATTTGGACCCCTACAACCAATAAACACATACTAAATTGCATTATATTTTGAACAATACTGGCCGCGTGATGGCCATGAATTTTGCAATATGATTACCATATTGAAAATATTATTTAAACCTCTTGAACAATTCAGATATCATACTTGGTGGGAACAAGCATATGAAGATTCAGCTTCTTTGGCCCAGTGGTTCCAGTGGTTCCAGTGGCCCAAGATGTTTACTAACGACGACGACGACGACGAGCAGGCCATGACATAAGCTAACTGGAGAGCTAAAACTGGATCACTATTCAAACAATAACTAAACTATGCATCCTGCTTGGCAAAGTAGACACACTTTATGGATAACAACTTCTTTAATTACTGTAAGGGCGACGTTTCGGTATATATCCTTAAACCGATGTCAAGCAAGACAGTCTTGCAAGATGTCAAGCAAGACAAGCCAGACAGTCTTGCTTGACAACGGCATAAGGATCTATACCAGAACATCCTGCTTTGCTTGGTATATACTACTTACCGCTGGACGAATCGCCGATGAGCACAACAGTTTGCCATCCCAGTTGTCTAACGATGTTTGATAATGTCGTTTCCAATAGGGCTTCATTCAGTTTATGTGGTAACGAACCTATGGAATTGTTCAGCCTGTTTTCTTTGTATTTTAGGAAGTATGCAAAAGAACTCGGTGTGCCGTTTTTGGGGAGATATCCGTATGCCACCATGTCTGCCAAAGTGAAATATCATTGGTAATACCGGGAAGGTCATTTAAAAAATGAATTGCAATTGGCATTCAAAACAGATAAAACAATGTCTACAGTGTGTATTCAGAAAATTGCGCATTATCCTCCAGTTACGATACAAACCTGATACATCGAAGACATCGAAGACAAAGTTTGCACTCAAACTGTTTGAAAAATGCACCATGCCTTTTCATAGATAGTTGATATGTCTCCAGATTATGTACATCAACACTGCTATAATTATGTCGTGGTTGTACATGTAACTGTTTGCACAGAGTTTCACCAAATATTTGTTTGTTTGTTTGTTTGTTGTTTAACGCCACACTGAGCAATATTCCAGCTATATGACGGCGGTTTGTAAATAACAGTCCGGACCAGACAATCAAGTGATTGACATCATGAGCATCGATCTAAGTCATTTGGGATACGATGACATGCATCAACCAAGTCACCAAGCCTGACCGCCTCTTACGACAGGTTTGGATTGCTGAAGACCTATTGTAACCTTGATCTTCACGGTTACGAAGTCATCGTGACGTCTGCGTTGACCAGTCACTCTATAAATAAATGTACTCAAACCTTCTTCAGAACAGTCACATCAGCTGGAACACAGACTGAAGACCAAAAAATATCAATTGTAATGTAAGCACGCAAACACATGAACCATCAACTCACAGTGTTGGTATTCAAGTTGACAAACAAACATTGACCTGGTGTTCCGATGAAAGTGTTATGTTTTGCATTCATTAACATTTGTAGCTTTCTTTAATGATATGTATGATGATGATGATGATGATGATGATGATGATGATGATGAGAAGGTTTACTCGGACACATCTGATGGTGGGAGGCCACATGCTATAAGGCAGATAGATCAATTGTCCATGATTCGAATGTTTTGTTGGTTTGTTGTCAAACTCAGCAATATTCCAGCTATATCACGGCGATTTGTAAGTAATCGAGTCGGGACCAGACTATCCAGCCATTGACATCATGAGCATCGATCCACACAATTGGGTTACGATGACATGCATCAACCACGTCAGCGAGCCTTACCACCAGATCCCGCCAATCGCCTCTAACGACAAGCATAGTCGCCTGTTACTGCAAGCATGGATGCTGAAGACCCTTTCTACCCCGGATCTTTACGGGTCCATGATTCTAATGAGACTTAGATTAGGACTGTTACTAGATGATTTAACAAACCAATTTTTATAATTTCAAGTGCAACATGCAGCAGATGGTTTCACTATTTTATATGTTCAGCTCTCTTTGTTGTTGCAGGGGCCATTAAGGGAAAATGTAAATGCAACTACACTCTTCAAAAAAAAGGAAACGCACAGGTAGTATGTAGTTCAGTGGACATAACTACACAAAACATCCGGTATATAAATTGGATATATGTTCTTGGAAAATGTTGGAGGCCTGATATTCGACAAACGGTGTGTCAAAACGCACAGCTGTTTCGACAGGACAACGCTCCATCGCACCCAGCTCGTGTCACGGTAGATTACCTACATAATGCCAACATCAGCGTCTTGCCCTGACCGTAGAGATCTCCAGATCTCAACCCAATCGAACACCTCTGGGATGAAGTCGATCGACATGTACAACAACGCCAGAACACGCCGCAGACACTCACAGAACTGGCCGACGCGTTACAAGCAAAATGGCGCAGGTTTCCGCAGGACAGAATTCGTACATCTATCAAGTCAGTGCAGAGGAGATGCAGAACCGTGATTGCTGCCCGGGGCAGTCACGCGAGAGTTCAGCGCAACCTTGTGGTCTTATGTGACATGACAATGGACAGTTTTCAATGCTTTTGTACAACGACAACATGTGACTATCGAGCTCCAAAATTTCATATTTGTATCTATGATATTAAATTAAATATATCGACTAAATTTACTAAAAATCTTCCTGTGCGTTTCCTTTTTTGAAGAGTGTATTCCAGATTCATTTTGTAGACATATCCTACCAGTAGAGTAGATTTAGATTGCACTGCGATATGGACAGAGGACGTTCACACCTAGCTCACATCAGCTACAGTCACATACATGTATGACATACAAGGCATTGATTAAATTATTCCAGCTGGTGTTGTAACATTCTCTTCGGACTTGTATTGTGATTGACATCAGAGGCAGTGGTCGCGTTGAACTATGTGTGCAAGGCGCTGCTCTTATGACAGGTTGTTTTAATCTCTGATTTAACTACACCTAGAGGTATTGATCTCATTATTCCCCCATTTAAAACAAAAAACATCAGCTGACTCAACATGAGGTGTAATATAACCAAGGAAACTGCCTTTTTGAGGATTCATGTCGAGCGTCAAATGATAGAGTTACAAACTGTCGCATATTACAAGGTACTATTTCCATCACAATGGCTTAACACAAATATTGCATATATGTATGTATTTGACAAATATTCAACCACATCTTGTTCAATAACAATATCTGTTGATACAAATTTGTTAAGGATGTTGCCAAGGACAGAGTAAAATATTTCTTGGAATGTGAGTGGACTTAAAAATAGTGTAAATACTGAGTTTCTGCATTATTTAAGTTTGATTGAGATAGTGGGTCTTTATGAGATAATGGGTCTTTATTGAGACCTTCAGTAGGCATGCAATAGACTTATTACCTGAGTTTGTTCACTTTGGAACCTCCAGGAACTATTCTGGTAAACCTCGGTCAGTGCGTGTTGTTTATTTTTACATAAGAAAATCTACATCATATTTGTTTGAAAGGAGTCATTTTGGTTTAACAATGATCTGGACCAGGAGAACTTTGACATGCTTCTTAAAAATTCTTATAAATAAGTCCTCGATACAAAAGGCATTGAATCCTTGAGGAATGGAGATATCTCACCTCAATACGCGACAAAAGTGTCGTGTCATGGATATATACACATATTCAGTGGTAGAGTAGGTCAGAATTTTGACAAATTTGATGATATTTTGACTGATAATCGTATGCTTGAAAATGTGGATTTGTTATATATAATGCAGTAAACCATTCAGGTTAGCAATTGGGAACAATAAAGAAAGATAAATCGGCATCAGTTCCGATTAGCGCGCGCACACACACACACACACACACACACACACACACACACACACACACACACACACACACACACACACACACACACACACACACACAAACAGACACACACACATAAACAAACACACCCACGGATTGCCAAGGAAAGTCCATAAATGATAACCACATGGTAAATTAAGCTCTAGCTCTTCAGCAGCAATCCATATTTAACCCATGTTGTTGACAATGAGTCTGAACATAGTCATCAGTTCATCAATAAAAAAATGTTGATGATTTATTTGTGTCTTGGTCATCGTGGTAATGTCATGTACATGTTTGATAGCATGACTTGTATAACTGAGCTGCAACGCAGATAATTACTATAAGCTATCAATAAGGATAGCAACACCTGTGTGAGGAAAAACAGAAAAGTGAATGATGTGAACTAAATATATTTTGTATTGATTGTTGAATCAATATTCAATACAATAGGTGAAGCAGTTTCCTTACAAAGAAGATACAGTTATTTGTCTTTTCTTTACGGTAAGTTCATGGTATATGTTTTCACTGTAAATGTAACAGGAAAGTACATGTATCTTGATAGTAATATTCAAACACCTAAATATACAGGATATATAAGTGTTTTACATATGCAATCTGAAAAGCTCAGCTACATTTGAAACCTTGTTAATTATACAGTCCTCTTTTCACTCTTCTTGAGAATAATTCTGATAGGACATTTGGGACAGCATGTCATTCCAGCTTTTTTCTTCAAATCTAATTCTGTCAACAGTCCATTCGTTCAAAGTTCAAACCATGAAACAAGACAAAAGTCTTTCGGTAATAGCCAATTGACCCTGATTTTGATAATAATATCTTTGAGACTGTTCAAGCCGAACACAGCCCTTCTCATCAAGAGAACAAAAGAATCGAGGACCATTTGCATACTCCTTGGACTCCAGTCAAAACGTGCAGGACACTTTATCTCGAGAACACCTCCAGTTTGTCCATCAACACTGTATCACAACATCTGTGCTATCACCAAGGTGTGGGTACTTTGGATGAACAATAAAACCACACTGTTCCACACAAACACAGCTCTTGTTTGCTCTTTGTTAGACCTTGCGTGCTGCAGGTTCATGGCTAGTCTCTCATTTACAATTACTAACATTAGAAATGTCTCTGTCTGAAGCCAAAAATATCTCCAAGAAGATTATCTGACTTTGTGTCATTCCGCATCAACACAACATCTCTAAATTTGGTATAAGTCAGTCTTTCACTTCTGGCATCTAACCATAAGTCCTGTTACAATCTCTAAATGTTAACATCTATCTCTCCAATATGCATACAATCAATTGGTGCCTGCATTTCATCCTGATAATGGAAAATGGGCAACCACATGGGACATGGGCCATGGGACAACCAACCGTCATGGTTAATGACGACAATATCAATGGCGTACGCTTTCGGGACGTCATCGTACGACATCATGTTCTACCCTTTTGTGCAAATACAGACACGTAACGTCACGTTGGAGCAGGATAATGCCCGCCCGTGTGTTGCAACAGACTCTATGAGTCAGACATCTCCCAAATAGAATATGCCAGGTATGAAATGGACTAACTGTTACGACAGGACCAGAACCAGCCGGTTACCCTTGCTCAACTTGGCCAATCTTTGGTTGACATTTGGAGCAGCATCTCCCAGACTGTTTAATCAATCTTTAATGCACCGACGCTGCCTCGCCTGTATCAACGCAAATGGTTGTCACATCCGATATTGACATTGTTCATTGAGCACCATTCCTCTTTTAGGGCGTGTCGCTGTCTCCTGTTACCAGGTATTGGGGTTTTGTCAATGAAATTCTTATGATAAACAAATATTATGTTGTTAGGTTCAATAACATAATACTCACACCACTTAACTTTACCACAATTAGTTTTTCCCGCTGGTAGCACTATGTTGTAAGCTATATGTTAGTCTACCTACAGAATTGAAACATTGGGTATTAACAGAGTAGGGTATTTGAGATTGGTGTATGAGGTTGCGCCCTCTCTTCTGTTACCATGTATGGGTTTTGGCAAGGATTTTGTGATGGTCGTAACTGAGCTAAGGGTCCCATCTCCACCATCTCGTAACTGTGTTTTGGGATACCCAGGAACCCTACAGTAGTTACTTAAGCGCATGGCCATTTTGTGTCGCCATGGTCAGTTTAAGACATCACTCTGCAACTCGTATGGACGTGAGGGTTTCGCTAGGTCACGGAGTGAGGGAAGAGCGATGGTGGTGGGATCTATTGTCTGACATGATACCCTGAAGTTCTTGTTTCGTCCAATCAACAACACCAAAAGAATATGAAAGGACGGTACAGCATAAGTATTTGTGGCTTTTACTTCATTGCGAGCGTTCAGCTCTGAACTCCAGATTTTCTTAAGTCTACTTTTGAACTCTGCCCGATTTTTTTCCTTGATATGGGCATTCTGGAGTTTGTCCCTAATCTGCATCCCTAAGTACGTATAGGCCTGGCCTTCCACGAGATGGTCAATAACTCCTCCTCCAAGTAAACTGACCGATCCTCCCTCTTCTACCTTGCCACGTTTCAGATGAAGAATGTTGCATTTGTCGAGTCCAAATGACATGCCAATATCATCGGAAAATGACTCCACAAGGAGAATCTGTTTTTTTTAGTGTGGATCCTCCATTGGCAATAAGTTCAAGGTCATCCATGTAAAGGAAATGAGTAAGGGGTGTTGGAGATCTGCTGAGGAGGTCCAGGATGATAACCTTCCTCTTTGCTAAGCACAGAAAAGCAAAGGACTGAAAGAATCGCCCTGAAATATTCCTCTTCTAATAGAAATGGGAAATGTTGGTGTATCAGTGTGTCTGTTGGTGTATCAGTGTGTCTGATGGTGTATCAATGTGTCTGTTGGTGTATCAATGTGTCTGTTGGTGTATCAGTGTGTCTGTTGGTGTATCAGTGTGTCTGTTGGTGTATCAGTGTGTCTGTTGGTATATCAGTGTGTCTGTTGCTATATCAGTGTGTCTGTTGGTGTATTATTGTGTCTGATGGTGTATCATTGTGTCTGTCGGTGCATCATTGTGTCTGTTGGTGTATCATTGTGTCTGATGGCGTATCATTTTGCCTGTTGGTATATCAGTGTGTCTGTTGGTGTATTATCGTGTCTGATGGTGTATCAATGTGTCTGTTGGTGTATCAGTGTGTCTGTTGGTGTATCAGTGTGTCTGTTGGTATATCATTGTGTCTGTTGGTGTATCATTTTGCCTGTTGGTATATCAGTGTGTCTGTTGGTATATCAGTGTGTCTGATGGCGTATCATTTTGCCTGTTGGTATATCAGTGTGTCTGTTGGTGTATCAGTGTGTCTGATGGTGTATCAATGTGTCTGTTGGTGTATCAATGTGTCTGTTGGTGTATCAGTGTGTCTGTTGGTGTATCAATGTGTCTGTTGGTGTATCATTTTGCCTGTTGGTATATCAGTGTGTCTGTTGGTGTATCAGTGTGTCTGATGGCGTATCATTTTGCCTGTTGGTATATCAGTGTGTCTGTTGGTGTATTATCGTGTCTGATGGTGTATCATTGTGTTTGTTGGTGTATCAGTGTGTCTGTTGGTGTATCAGTGTGTCTGTTGGTGTATCAGTGTGTCTGTTGGTGTATCAATGTGTCTGTTGGTATATCAGTGTGTCTGTTGGCGTATCATTTTGCCTGTTGGTATATCAGTGTGTCTGTTGGTGTATTATCGTGTCTGATGGTGTATCATTGTGTTTGTTGGTGTATCAGTGTGTCTGTTGGTGTATCAGTGTGTCTGTTGGTGTATCATTGTGTTTGTTGGCGTATCATTTTGACTGTTGGTATATCAGTGTGTCTGTTGGTGTATTATCGTGTCTGATGGTGTATCATTGTGTTTGTTGGTGTATCAGTGTGTTTGTTGGTATATCAGTGTGTCTGTTGGTGTATCAGTGTGTCTGTTGGCGTATCATTTTGCCTGTTGGTATATCAGTGTGTCTGTTGGTGTATTATCGTGTATGATGGTGTATCAATGTGTTTGTTGGTGTATCAGTGTGTCTGTTGGTGTATCAGTGTGTCTGTTGGTGTATCATTGTGTCTGTCGGTATATCATTGTGTCTGTTGGTATATCAGTGTGTCTGTTGGTGTATCAGTGTGTCTGTTGGTGTATTAGTGTGTCTGTTGGTATATCAGTGTGTCTGTTGGTATATCATTGTGTCTGTTGGTATATCAGTGTGTCTGTTGGTATATCATTGTGTCTGTTGGTATATCAGTGTGTCTGTTGGTGTACCAATGTGTCTGTTGGTGTATCATTGTGTCTGTTGGTATATCAGTATGTCTGTCGGTATATCATTGTGTCTGTTGGTATATCAGTGTGTCTGTTGGTGTACCAATGTGTCTGTTGGTGTATCATTGTGTCTGTTGGTGTACCATTGTGTCTGTCGGTATATCATTGTGTCTGTTGGTATATCAGTGTGTCTGTTGGTGTACCAATGTGTCTGTTGGTGTACCAATGTGTCTGTTGGTGTATCATTGTGTCTGTCGGTATATCATTGTGTCTGTTGGTGTATCAGTGTGTTTGTTGGTGTACCATTGTGTCTGATGGCGTATCATTTTGCCTGTTGGTATATCAGTGTGTCTGTTGGTGTATTATTGTGTCTGATGGTGTATCAATGTGTCTGTTGATGTATCAGTGTGTCTGTTGGTGTATCAGTGTGTCTGTTGGTGTATCAATGTGTCTGTTGGTGTATCATTGTGTCTGTTGGTATATCATTGTGTCTGTTGGTATATCATTGTGTCTGTTGGTATATCAGTGTGTCTGTTGGTATATCATTGTGTCTGTTGGTGTATCAGTGTGTCTGTTGGTGTATTATTGTGTCTGATGGTGTATCATTGTGTCTGTTAGTGTATCATTGTGTCTGTCGGTGCATCATTGTGTCTGTTAGTGTATCATTGTGTCTGTTGGTATATCATTGTGTCTGTTGGTATATCAGTGTGTCTGTTGGTGTATCAGTGTGTCTGTTGGTGTGTCGTTGTGTCTGTTGGTGTATCATTGTGTCTGTTAGTGTATCATTGTGTCTTGGTGTATCATTTTGTCTGTAAGTGTAACATTGTGTCTGTTAGTGTACCATTGTGTCTGTTGGTGTATCGTTGTGTCTGTTGGTGTACCATTGTGTCTGTTGGTGTATCATTGTGTAGTACGGTTTTGTACACAGCACAATTTTCCCCAAAGACATCCCAGGCATCTCTTCGCAGTGTTGTCCGACATCAAATCGTGAGACAATTATATTGCATTAAGGATCGTTGTATAAAACCCAGTACTTCTACACTCTATTGTATTACCATCTGGCAATCTCTTACGATTGTGTCAACCATCATTATCATTCCAGCTTATTAAAGACTGCGATAACAATATTTAAAAGTTCAACAATCAAACCGAGATGCCTTTGAAAATAATACTTGGCTGAGGTTGGGGGGGGGGGGGGGGGGGGGGGGGGAACAAACAATACTGAAGAGTATTTACTTTTGGTGTCACTTCCAAATAGAATAATGCAAATATTTTAACGTGATCCGCGTCGTAATATGGAATGTTATCTTCCATTTGATCTTCTAGGTTCTTTGTGCATGCGTCCATGCCTCAGGTTAACTTGAAGACCCCACTTAGACACAGTATACTGACTCCGAACCGACAAGTCCTTGTTTTAGTCCCTTAATGCCGAGCACCAGGTAGGGTGACGACAAGTACTTATCTTTTATCGTCTTTTGGTATGACGCGGCTGGGGATCGAACCCTGACCACTTGACCACGGAGGCGGTCTTTTTTTTATCAGATGATGTATTAAAATAACCGATGGTCTGTCCCAAGTGAATTAACTAAGAAAGTCTTGTGCCTTACGATTGAGTAATTCTATACATTAACCATAATCTTTGATTCTTAGAAAATGAAGAAAGAAGGTGGTTTACCCGTCAAACGTTGCGACATTAGTCCAATAAAACTATTATTGGGACGTCACATAATCCGACTATGACATCATGTCCAGTGACGTACAGCGTCGCGTTGCAACACTTCGTTCAAAGTTTTACAATGGACAATAAGATATACTCGTTTAATGTGAAGGTTACCCAATATACGGCTTTTCCATTGACGCGAAAATGACGTTTATAAGTGTATGAACGACACACTTTGACGGACTACTTTCATAGTCCCAGGGAAACCCCTGGGAATTCCTGGCAGGAATAAATCCAAAAGCGTTGTTTCTGATCATGTTAATCTTTTAATCTTAAGCTTAACTTTTCAGAATGCATTCGGAAAGGTCGGACAGTTTGACTGCATGTCCGTTCACGATACTCGATACGACCGCAGTGAACAAAACGACGAAATGCACATCGCAACAATCCACTCGATCTGTGTTTAGGCTGACAGTGAGAGACTACAGCAATCTATGAATTTACCTCAGTATCTATTTGACGCACCTTCATATTTACCTTCATTAACAATTTCGTAAATCTCTCCCGTCACATGTGAGGCATTTTGACTTCCTGATCTTGATGTAAATGTATAACGACGCTGGTTGATAATATTATTTAAATCCATAGACCCGTGAAGATCCGGGGTAGAATAGGTCTTAGCAACCAATGCTTGCCGTAAAAGGTGACTATGCTTGTCGTAAGAGGCGACTTACGGGATCGGGGGGTCCCTGGTTGATTGGCTACACTGTCTGTGTGCTCATAGCTACACTTTTGCATGCTCATAGCTACACTTCTGTGTGCTCATTAGCTACTGTCTGTGTGCTCATTGCTACACTTCTGTGTGCTCATTGGCTACTGTCTGTATGATCATAGCTACATTTCTGCGTGCTCATAGCTACACTTCTGCGTGCTCATTAGCTACTGTCTGTGCTCATAGCTACATTTCTGCATGCTCATTGGCTACACTGTGATCATAGCTACACTTCTGCGTGCTCATTAGCTACTGTCTGTGTGCTCATAGCTACACGTCTGCATGCTCATTGGCTACACTGTGTGATCATAGCTACACGTCTGTGTGCTCATAGCTACATTTCTGCATGCTCATTGGCTACACTGTGTGCTCATAGCTATACGTCTGCATGCTCATTGGCTACACTGTGTGCTCATAGCTACATTTCTGCATGCTCATTAGCTACACTGTGTGCTCATAGCTACACTTTCTTTGTGTGCGCATTGGCAACTATATAAAGAAGTCGACCAGAAAACAGATGAAGAGGGTTTGAGATGGCTGAAATCAAACTTGCTAGGATTGAGTCGAAATCCTTCCTTTCTTTGGTGTAAATTTACATAAATCTTGGTTAGGACATTGGGCACAATGTGACAATAATCTTACCTGTGAAAAGCATCGACACCCAAACAGGTAAACAAAGCACCCGGAAGAAGAAAAGAAGCATACTGGTATGCAACCTGAGGTATTACAAATCTGTCGTGTGAATAGCTTCATCTGCGTTACATGCTGGTAAAGCTGCACGTTGAGAAACGGTAACACATGATTGGATAGTTGCTGAACTTGAAATTGATTTTTATTCAGTCAATGGCAAGAAGAGAATCAACAATGTGGTTTGTGAGATGGAAACGATGTATGAAAACTCGTTACTATGACAGCAATCCCTTACACGAAACGATTTTGAAAGGATAGAAAATGTCATATTTATATTCGCCATTTTGTTCAATAGGACACCGCTCTCGTTCAATAATATTGTAACCATACCGTGTCTATCTTATTTGTTGTGGAATGCTTGCTTATCGTATTGGAGTATCTCGGGGCGGAAAAGGTCAGACTTTAAGATAGTCAGGTGGTAATTAATGAGTTTGGTTTCAGGCCAATGTGAACAATATTCCAGCTGAAAGTATAATAGCCTTCATACGTCGTGTCATCTTAACGTGAAGTACGTGACGACTACTGGGGTAAAAGGTAGCCATGAAGGAATATAATCTGGAGAACTCTGGGATTTGAACACAGCATCAGCATATCCTGACATGATAAAGGGAAGTAACTCTGTGAGCAGTAAAACATCACTTTATGAAATGCGAGTATTAAACAGTATTAAAGTGGAATTAAATTGTAACGTCCTCCAACAGGATCTCATGAGTCTGTTGAGAATAGGATGATCTCCAGTGTCAAGCCCGTCCTATTGAAAGAACTGATTTTAGGGCAGAACGGTATCCCTCATTAGTGTTATGATGGAACTTGTTATTCTGGCGGAGATCGATAAGGAAATCTGCCAGTTTTGGAATCGTAACAGGTACCACATCCCTGCCTTGTCTTTTGTGCCACTGGCAGAACTTGTTCCATCAGCTGCCAGAGATGGCAGATGAAGATAGTCCCCATGAACGAGTAACTGCTTCCGTACTAAAAATGTAGGTCAATGCAACAAGCGTACTCAAGCATCGGAGACACGACTTCGTCTTCAAAGGATGGCTTTATACGAGGTATAAGGTGACCAAGTTCTTTCGTGAGCGCCAGACAGGGTAACAACAAGTACCATCTTTTAACGTTTTTGGTATGACGCGGTCGGGAATCGAACCCCGGACCTCCGCTCTCCGGGCGGACGCTCTACCTCTAGAACACGGAGGCGGTCCAGCTCTTCTGTGAATACTTGGTGTCATCACCGATTGTCAGTGATCCTTTCATATAATTTTCAGTTATTCTGCCTTTTATGCACTATGGAATCTGTTTCATTGGATAATTGAGCATGGTTACTCTCTGGCGTTGCCGTTCATATTTCATTTAGGTCAGCAAACGATTTGGTTGGTTTGTTGTTTAACGCCGTCTGTAAATAATCGAGTCTGGACCAGACAATCCAGTGATTAATATCATGAGCATCAATCCACGACATTGGGATTGATGACATGCATCAACCAAGTCAGCGGGCCTGACCACCCGATCCCGTTAGTCGCCTTTTACGGCAAGCATGGGTTGCTGAAGACCTATTCTACCCCGGAATCGAGTGGTCCAGGAACAATTTGCCTGTGGTAGGGGTTTCCAGCGTTGCCAAAACATCAATATTGCAACCATTCTGTGCCATCCGGATCCTATACTGGTATAGTAGATAGGTCGTCCGACACCTGTCTCGTCTGGGGCATGTTAGGCACCAGCATGTCCGAATCTGACAGCGTCCAGCTCAGAGCCACGAACGGGGTAAGGTTGACACTGGACATATGTGCTTTGTGTGCAATTTGGAGCACTCATCCGTCCTGTCTCCTGGCTGTCTCGGTCAGTGGGTAAGCGGAGAACGGATCTGGATCTAAGGAGAATCGTACGTCAGCTGCAATGACCGTGTCATTAGCGGGTCTCTTCTTTGACTTCTTCGGTATGGCCAGGTTAACCATTACGCTTCCTGTTACTTTATCCGTGGCAGCTATGGTACTCCTTGAGGTGCTGGTCTTGGGCTGTCTGTCTGTTCCACTCTGTCTGGGTGGATCTTCAGTTTGTTTGTTTGATATCCTCCCCTTACAGTCACCTTACCTGATATCCTCCCACTTACAGTCACCTTACCTGATATCCTCCCACTTACAGTCACTTGGCCTGATAACCTTCCCCCTTACAGTCACCTGGCCTGATATCCTCCCACTTACAGTCACCTTACCTGATATCCTCCCACTTACAGTCACCTTACCTGATATCCTCCCACTTACAGTCACCTTACCTGATATCCTCCCACTTACAGTCAACCTGGCCTGATATCCTTCCCCCTTACAGTCACCTGGCCTGATATCCTGGCCACTTACAGTCACCTTACCTGATATCCCCCCCCCCCCTTTACACTCACCTTAGCTGATATCCTCCCACTTACAGTCACCTTACCTGATATCCTCCCACCTTACAGTCACCTGGCCTGATATCCTCCCACTTACAGTCACCTTACCTGATATCGTCCCACTTAAAGTCACCTTATCTGATATCCTTCCCCCTTACAGTCACCTTACCTGATATCCTCCCACTTACAGTCACCTTACCTGATATCCTCCCCCTTACAGTCACCTGGCCTGATATCCTCCCCTTATAGTCACCTGGCCTGACATCCTCCCCCTTACAGTCACCTGACCTGATATCCTCCACCTCACAGTCACCTGGCCTGATATCCCCCCCCCCCCTCTTACAGTCACCTGGCCTGATATCCTCCCCTTATAGTCACCTGGCCTGACATCCTCCCCCTTACAGTCACCTGACCTGATATCCTCCACCTCACAGTCACCTGGCCTGATATCCCCCCCCCCCCCTCTTACAGTCACCTGGCCTGATATCCTCCCCCTTATAGTCACCTGGCCTGATATCCTCCCAATTACAGTCACCTGACCTGATATTTTCTTCCTGATATCCCCTCCCCAACTTTACACTCACTTTACCTGATATCCTCCCACTTACAGTCACCTTACCTGATATCCTCCCAATTACAGTCACCTGACCTGATATTTTCTTCCTGATATCCCCCCCCCCCTTTACACTCACCTTAGCTGATATCCTCCCACTTACACTCACCTTAGCTGATATCCTCCCACTTACAGTCACCTTACCTGATATCCTCCCACTTACAGTCACCTGACCTGATATCCTCCCACTTACAGTCACCTTACCTGATATCCTCAAACTTACAGTCACCTTACCTGATATCCTTCCCCCTTACAGTCACCTTACCTGATATCCTCCCACTTACAGTCACCTTACCTGATATCCTCCCCTTACAGTCACCTTACATGATATCCTCCCCCTTACAGTCACCTGACCTGATATCCTCCCCTAACAGTCACCTGACCTGATATTCCCTATTTCACAGTTGGACCTGACACCTGATATCTTCCCCTTCAGTCATCTGACCTGATATTCTCTTCTTCACAGTCACCTGACCTGATATCCTCCCCCTTACGGTCACCTGACCTGATGTCCTCCCTCTAACAGTTACCTGACCTAATATTCCCTATTTCACAGTGACCCGACCTGATATCCTCCCCTTACAGTCACCTGACCTGATATTCTCTTCTTCACAGTCACCTGACCTGATAGTCTTTTCTTCACAGTCACCTGACCTGATATCCTCCCCCTAACAGTTACCTGACCTGATCTTCTCCTTTTTGATCTGGTGAACACAGATATATCGATCTGAAGGCCAGGAGCCTGGCAAGACGGGAAACCAAACTAATTAAAACATGCAGACCTGTGCAGGAAATGGCAAGTGACAATGTCTATATTCACATACACAGCCCAACTTCTGTCAACACTTCACATCCGGCACCCAACACATTTCACATCTGCTGCACTACGTATGTCAACACTGCAGCAAAGTGCACAAGGTTCTTATTCAAACATCCAACACATCTAACTCTCTACACGCATTGTGCATGCAAAACTTCTAATTACACCAATATTTGAAATCAAAGTTGCGTTCTTTCTCGGAAAGCTAGTGTTGGTACAGTGGGCAACCACATCCAATTACAAATGGATATTCAAACCCATGACAACATATGTAACACAAAAGCAGCTTTGCACAACCAGAGCCATGCATTGAGGCAATGATGAAGACACACACTTTGTAATTACTTATTTATTGACTAGAAGAACGTCATCCCAGGACTCTGTACAAATGGATACTTGTGAGGTCGGCGTCATCAGCGCCGGGACTGTCTAGGAGCTGGTGCCTGCCCTTCTGGAGAGCTGAGGTCAGATCAATAAACTCCACACACTGCTTCAAATTAATACCAGTCTGAAACAGAGACAAATGAACGTCTATCATCTGTGGTAACACATCATATTTTTCAGGTTTCACATAGCTATGTTACATGGCACCAAGGGATTTCTGAAACCGATTTTTGTATATCCAACAGTACAGCACACATGCGACGCCATGCTGTCAGAGGAGGATGTCTCTTAATCTTTCAGTTGTTTTTTGTAAGTGGAAGGATGATGATAATTTTTTCTGACGTTAGCGACAGACTGGATTTCATTGTCAGGATTGCAGGAAAATAATAGCGGGATCAGGTTAGGTTAACAAAACTATTTCTGATTTGGGCCTCATGTGTGTTGTGACATTGTTGAGAAGACTTGGTGCAAGTCTTATGTAATGCTTAACATTAAGAATGCAATGAGCTTTCTGTGAACTTTCTGTACATCCACCAAAAAAAGAACACATTTCATCACTTAATCAACCTTCCTTTGATAAGTAAAGTAACTTGAAATGGTCAATGTCCGAAATAACTGACTGACTGCCTACCCGTGGCTGTTAACTTTTCAGTCGGGCTGCATGAAATTTTCCACCACCTGCATGACTGTCTGGCAGATAATTTTAAGACAACTTACTTACTCACTTCTATTATACCTCCTCGTAGATTATCAAGTGATTGTTTGCATTATTTCAACTGAATCAAGACGAGATTTGTCTCTTACTTTTTTTGCAATTTTTTCAAAATTTATGATGCCTGAATACAAGCACGTAACTATGAAGATAGGCAGGCAACACTTATGGGTCACTTGCACGACTGTCTCGTTGGGTATTAAAATCATTTCAAACACTGAAAGGGTTACTGTGATATGATCCAGTGTCACTGTCAAATGGTCAAGTGTTACTGTCAAATGGTCCAGTGTTACTGTCAAATGATACAGAGTTACTGTCAAATGGTCCAGTGTTACTGTGAAATGGTCCAGTGTTCCTTTCAAATGGTCCAGTGTTACTGTCAAATGGTCCAAGGCTACTGTCAAATGGTCCAGTGTTACTGTCAAATGGTCCAAGGCTACTGTCAAATGGTCCAGTGTTACTGTCAAATGGTCCAGTGTTACTGTCAAATGATCCAGTGTTACTGTCAAATGGTCAAGTGTTCCTTTCAAATGGTCCAGTGTTACTGTCAAATGGTCCAAGGCTACTGTCAAATGGTCCAGTGTTACTGTCAAATGGTCCAGTGTTACTGTCAAATGATACAGAGTTACTGTCAAATGGTCCAGTGTTAATGTCAAATAGTCCAGTGTTACTGTCAAATGGTCCAGTGTTACTGTCAAATAGTCCAGAGTTACTGTCAAATGATACAGAGTTACTGTCAAATGGTCCAGTGTTACTGTAAAATGGTCCAGGGCTACTGTCAAATGGTCCAGTGTTACAGTCAAATAGTCCAGAGTTATTGTTAAATGATACAGAGTTACTGTCAAATGATCTAGTGTTACTGTCAAATGGTCTAGAGTTACAGTCAAATGGTCCAGTGTTACTGTCAAATGGTCCAGTGTTACTGTTAAATGATCCAGAGTTACAGTCAAATGGTCCAGTGTTACAGTCAAATGGTCCAGTGTTACAGTCAAATGGTCCAGAGTTACAGTCAAATGGTCCAGTGTTACTGTCAAATGGTCCAGAGTTACAGTCAAATGGTCCAGTGTTACTGTCAAATAGTCCAGAGTTACTGTTAAATGATACAGAGTTACTGTCAAATGATCTAGTGTTACTGTCAAATGGTCTAGAGTTACTGTCAAATGGTCCAGTGTTACTGTCAAATGGTCCAGTGTTACTGTGAAATGGTCAAGAGTTACTGTCAAATGATCCAGAGTTACAGTCAAATGGTCCAGAGTTACTGTCAAATGGTCCAGTGTTAGTGTTAAATGGTCCAGTGTTACTGTCAAATGGTCCAGTGTTACTGTCAAATGGTCCAGTGTTACTGTTAAATGGTTCAGTGTTACTGTCAAATGGTCCAGGGTTACTGTCAAATGGTTCAGGGTTACTGTCAAATGGTCCAGTGTTACTGTGAAATGGTCCAGTGTTACAGTCAAATGGTTCAGTGTTACTGTCAAATGGTCCAGTGTTACTGTCAAATGGTCCAGTGTTACTGTCAAATGGTCCAGTGTTACTGTCAAATGGTTCAGTGTTACTGTCAAATGGTTCAGTGTTACTGTCAAATGGTTCAGTGTTACTGTCAAATGGTCCAGGGTTACTGTGAAATGGTCCAGGGTTACTGTGAAATGGTCCAGTGTTACTGTGAAATGATCCAGTGTTACAGTCAAATGGTTCAGTGTTACTGTCAAATGGTCCAGTGTTACTGTCAAATGGTCCAGTGTTACTGTCAAATGGTTCAGTGTTACTGTCAAATGGTTCAGTGTTACTGTCAAATGGTTCAGTGTTACTGTCAAATGGTCCAGGGTTACTGTCAAATGGTCCAGGGTTACTGTCAAATGGTCCAGTGTTACTGTGAAATGGTCCAGTGTTACTGTCAAATGGTTCAGTGTTACTGTCAAATGGTCTAGTGTTACTGTCAAATGGTCCAGAGTTACTGTCAAATGGTTCAGTGTTACTGTCAAATGGTTCAGTGTTACTGTCAAATGGTCCAGTGTTACTGTCAAATGGTCCAGTGTTACTGTCAAATGGTCCAGGGTTACTGTCAAATGATCCAGTGTTACTGTCAAATGATACAGAGTTACTGTCAAATGGTCCAGTGTTACTGTCAAATGGTTCAGTGTTACTGTCAAATGATCCCAAGTTACAGTCAAGTGGTCTAGTGTTACTGTCAAATGGTCCAGTGTTACTGTGAAATGGTCCAGTGTTACAGTCAAATAGTCCAGTGTTACTGTCAAATGATACAGAGTTACTGTCAAATGGTCCAGTGTTACTGTCAAATGGTCCAGTGTTACTGTCAAATGGTCCAGTGTTACTGTCAAATGATCCCGAGTTACAGTCAAATGGTCCAGTGTTACTGTCAAATGATCCAGTGTTACTGTCAAATGGTCCAGTGTTACTGTCAAATGGTCCAGGCTACTGTCAAATGGTCCAGTGTTACTGTCAAATGATCCAGTGTTACTGTCAAATGATACAGAGTTACTGTCAAATGGTTCAGTGTTACTGTCAAATGGTTCAGTGTTACTATCAAATGGTCCAGTGTTACTGTCAAATGGTCCAGAGTTACTGTCAAATAGTCCAGAGTTACTGTCAAATGATACAGAGTTACTGTCAAATGGTCCAGTGTTACTGTAAAATGGTCCAGGGCTACTGTCAAATGGTCCAGTGTTACAGTCAAATAGTCCAGAGTTACTGTTAAATGATACAGAGTTACTGTCAAATGATCTAGTGTTACTGTCAAATGGTCCAGTGTTACTGTCAAATGGTCCAGTGTTACAGTCAAATGGTCCAGAGTTACAGTCAAATGGTCCAGTGTTACTGTCAAATGGTCCAGAGTTACAGTCAAATGGTCCAGTGTTACTGTCAAATAGTCCAGAGTTACTGTTAAATGATACAGAGTTACTGTCAAATGATCTAGTGTTACTGTCAAATGGTCTAGAGTTACTGTCAAATGGTCCAGTGTTACTGTCAAATGGTCCAGTGTTACTGTGAAATGGTCCAGAGTTACTGTCAAATGATCCAGAGTTACAGTCAAATGGTCCAGAGTTACTGTCAAATGGTCCAGTGTTAGTGTTAAATGGTCCAGTGTTACTGTCAAATGGTCCAGTGTTACTGTCAAATGGTCCAGTGTTACTGTCAAATGGTTCAGTGTTACTGTCAAATGGTCCAGGGTTACTGTCAAATGGTTCAGGGTTACTGTCAAATGGTCCAGTGTTACTGTGAAATGGTCCAGTGTTACAGTCAAATGGTTCAGTGTTACTGTCAAATGGTCCAGTGTTACTGTCAAATGGTCCAGTGTTACTGTCAAATGGTCCAGTGTTACTGTCAAATGGTTCAGTGTTACTGTCAAATGGTTCAGTGTTACTGTCAAATGGTTCAGTGTTACTGTCAAATGGTCCAGGGTTACTGTCAAATGGTCCAGGGTTACTGTGAAATGGTCCAGTGTTACTGTGAAATGGTCCAGTGTTACAGTCAAATGGTTCAGTGTTACTGTCAAATGGTCCAGTGTTACTGTCAAATGGTCCAGGGCTACTGTCAAATGGTCCAGTGTTACAGTCAAATAGTCCAGAGTTACTGTTAAATGATACAGAGTTACTGTCAAATGATCTAGTGTTACTGTCAAATGGTCCAGTGTTACTGTCAAATGGTCCAGAGTTACAGTCAAATGGTCCAGTGTTACAGTCAAATGGTCCAGTGTTACAGTCAAATGGTCCAGAGTTACAGTCAAATGGTTCAGTGTTACTGTCAAATGGTCCAGAGTTACAGTCAAATGGTCCAGTGTTACTGTCAAATAGTCCAGAGTTACTGTTAAATGATACAGAGTTACTGTCAAATGATCTAGTGTTACTGTCAAATGGTCTAGAGTTACTGTCAAATGGTCCAGTGTTACTGTCAAATGGTCCAGTGTTACTGTCAAATGGTCCAGAGTTACTGTCAAATGATCCAGAGTTACAGTCAAATGGTCCAGAGTTACTGTCAAATGGTCCAGTGTTAGTGTTAAATGGTCCAGTGTTACTGTCAAATGGTCCAGTGTTACTGTCAAATGGTCCAGTGTTACTGTCAAATGGTTCAGTGTTACTGTCAAATGGTCCAGGGTTACTGTCAAATGGTTCAGGGTTACTGTCAAATGGTCCAGTGTTACTGTGAAATGGTCCAGTGTTACAGTCAAATGGTTCAGTGTTACTGTCAAATGGTCCAGTGTTACTGTCAAATGGTCCAGTGTTACTGTCAAATGGTCCAGTGTTACTGTCAAATGGTTCAGTGTTACTGTCAAATGGTTCAGTGTTACTGTCAAATGGTTCAGTGTTACTGTCAAAAGGTCCAGGGTTACTGTGAAATGGTCCAGGGTTACTGTGAAATGGTCCAGTGTTACTGTGAAATGGTCCAGTGTTACTGTCAAATGGTTCAGTGTTACTGTCAAATGGTCCAGTGTTACTGTCAAATGGTCCAGAGTTACTGTCAAATGATTCAGTGTTACTGTCAAATGGTTCAGTGTTACTGTCAAATGGTCCAGTGTTACTGTCAAATGGTCCAGTGTTACTGTCAAATGGTTCAGTGTTACTGTCAAATGGTCCAGTGTTACTGTCAAATGCTCCAGGGTTACTGTCAAATGGTCCAGGGTTACTGTGAAATGGTCCAGTGTTAATACCTGCAGCTGTTGTAGGGACTCCTCTAAGCTGGGCACAGTCACAAGGATTGTATTGTTCCTTAGAGTTGTAAACAGGTAACTCCACAATCTGCCGGATAAAAAACAATTTGAAAAAGATTGCAAAACTTGTTTACAACTGCGAACAGTTTTGTTTACGGGTTTCTTGAAATAACAATATGATTAATCTGGCAAAATTTACAATCAATAATAATTTCATACTACTTGTACACACAAAGGAACCAGGTCTTTTCCAATGACTTCAGATATATCAGTTCATGATCATAGCATCGAAACTAGTGACAATGTGCTCAGTCGTGGTCAATGTGCTTTAATTAACAGCCCAATGTCAAGACACAGTGAATGTCCTCTATATCTGTCTGATGTGTTTAACCTCACTTTTCCAGAAATTATATAAAATCAGTAAATACTATTTTTTTATTTTACTAATTAATAACAGTGGGACATTAATGTTTAATGCCACACTCAGCTATATTCCAGTCATATGATGGAGGCCTGAAAATAATCAAATCTGGATTACAAAATTCAGCGATTGATATTATGAACAATCCACTCCCTCTGGACAATGACATGCTATAAACCAAGTTAGACCACCTAATCCATTATATCACCTTGTATGACAAGCATAGAATCCTGGAATCTTGGAATCCTCATGGAGATAACCATCTTTTCTGAGCAGTATGAATCTCCTGACGATATACATGTATATCTGATGCCAGGGCAGTTTTTGTCACGAGCAATTGGTCACCTGACCAGGAAGTATGCCTTTCAATAAGAATCATGGTCTAACCATAAAATATTCCATGTCTGAAGATAATAATTAATCACTATTACAATGTGGTACTTACTTTTCCTGTAAATCTTTCGGCACGAAGAACTCAAACACATTGTTCAAGATAACCACATCACCTGCAAATAAAGTCCTTGTTTTTATTCACACAATAGATTATAATGAACAAGCAGCCATGGTCTGTTATAGGTCTGTGTGCACATCCCAGATCAGGTTCTGTCTAAGTCATATGCATGTACTCTCTCCTACCCAGGGTTCCTTGCGGTCAACCTTCGTCACATCTTACACAGTCCATTCAACAAACTACATTGTTTTATCTACCGTAAATCTTGAAAATTATGCAACTCTAAATTAATACGACTGCTGACCCCTAGCCCAAAATGCGACTCAAAATCAATGCAACTCCCCATCCCCCACCCCCCACCCCCCAACCCATCCCTAGTGGAATGATACATATTCTTACCTTATACCAATCAAACAGCGAAAAGTACCGCTTATTAGCACTGAGTAAAAACAAACAATGTTTTCCTGAAAACACCACACAGTTTATATGTTTATTCTGTTGACTGGCATTAAGGAAGCTCAAAGGCAATAAAATTATTGAACCAACAACAGTTCACTGATTGGAGTGGTCAATGATGCCTAGTTTGTGGGTAGAACTCTTGACCTCAGCAGTGATAACTCACCGGATGTGTAATTTCTATTCTTTAATTCACATTGTTATGTACTTGTCATAAATGCTGCTGAATTGAATTATATTCAAGCTGGTATTTCCGTCATCCAAAGTGTGCAGTGAGGCCGTCTTATTGTTGATAGTCATTTTGGAGACATAAATGCGAAGTTTCATTAATGCGAACAAAGACCACACATATTTTTCAATTTCAATTAGCGCTCGCATTAATTTCAAGATTTACAGTATTTTATTTTAAAAGTGTACACATTTAGATATATATAACATGAAATGGTTAACTTAAAATATTCAAAATCATGAAGAACTCTTTCCACGTATTTATTGCATATTTATCCTCCATTTACAACGGCTTTACAATTCTACATGCAGACACCGCCGCTCTACAGATAAATAGCAAGACGGTCAAATTGATGTGTATACAGTGACCCCTCACTACAACGCTACCTCGGGGTCCGAATAATGGATGAGCGTTATAAACAATCAGCTGTATAACCAAGGTGAGTCGTAGGGGGTAGATGTCCAACACGACAGAACATGCACTGCCTACCTACCACGATGTCAATGCACATATCAGAGCTTTAAAAAAGAATAGAAGTTGTTTATGCTTCATTATGTAAACAAATATTTATCGAGTGTTATGGGCTTTAAAAAAACATTGTATCCCAGCAAATTCAAGTGAACGGACAGGTATAACAAACTTGTCAATAAAAATATGAAATTCAATATAAAACATAAATAGACATGATGATTTACCATTATTACATATATTGTCATTCTCCTTACTGTCACAGTTGTCAGCCGGGTGTTATTAAACTTAATGATTATGCAAAACATCTGTAAGTCACACTGAAATGCCACCATTAGGCCGAACTGCTCTCACTTCTGATTAAAAGTGTTTGTTTACAAACAAGAGAAAAGTCAGATCACGTGATATGCTAATCAGCCTGTGTCAGTGGTGTAACACTGCGCTGGAGCAGGATTCATTTAATGAGAAGCTAAGGGACAGACTATTTCATATGCTAAGTGTTTGACATCATTTTCACCCTACATTTGTGAATACATGCTTGAGTATAAAATCGTTATCATTGTTCTCAGATTTCCTTCACTTTGTGCCTTTAACATTTATAGCTAAATTATCACAAAAATACCTCTTGCTTTCAGGATTTGTTTGTTTGTTTGTTTGTTTGTTGTTTAACGCCGCACTCAGGAACATTTCAGCTATATGAAGGCAGTCTGTAAATAATCGAGTCTGGACCAGAAACACCTATCATGAACATCAATAAACAAAATTGGGATCGATGACATGCATGCTTTCAGGTAAGTGTGTCACACATCAATGTCATTCAAATTGTCAGTGTAGCGTAGAAATTTTCTATTAGACAGTAAGGCAGGTAGGACTAAACTTCCCCTCTCCAACAGAAAACGGTACAGCAGGCAGGCATTTCAGACACTGTTCAAAACACGCTAAAATAATTCCAAGAGGAGAAGCCAAAAACATTACTTTTAGGCTAAAAAAATAATAGTCTTGGTTCTCAGGCACCGCCCGCATCATCATAAAGTCTGCTGCACGTTTCGTTTTTATTTCCATTTTCCCCCAAAAAATCCTAATACTTAAAGACAATGCAAGATAGAGCATGCAGTTACCTCCCTTTAAATGCACACTGATTTATGGCACATCTCATGTTATGGTCATGGCGGCAATAGGAGTTTGTATACTTGTTTATGTAGGGAGGCCCTTTCCCAGGTTGATGGTACACAACTGTTATCTGGTGACACTATTTTGAACAACCCTAAACAAAAACACTCCACACCCCACACTATTTGGCTGGGACTGATAACTAGGGTACTTAGGTCAGGTGGGTCCTGAGTAGGACCCCGGTACCCACAGGACTACCCAGACCCATGGTTAGTCACATGATATATTGTTTAATGACAAAAACTCACTGTACCTCGGTGGTTACACTACAAGTCGCTAATGTTTGCATTTCTTTCTGACGATGCACACATTCCTTTTGACTTGTTGATGTTTGAGTAAAGATAAAGCTTCAGTCAACTTCAGTGTGTGCATGATCTGATCATTTGATACATGTATCTAAATATTTTTGGCCATGGCTGAGGTAAAACAATTCCCAATCAGACATTTTGTTCTTAACTCTTGAAACCTGCAGAGAGTACCCAGGTAGGGTCGGGTAATAGGGGGTCGGGTACCCGGGTCGTAAATTGGGACTCGTCCAAGCCCTACGCACTATATTTCAAAAGTCATTGCCTGAGAACCAATTCTTTTATTTTCTTAAGCCTTAGTAAACAAGGTGAGTGACTCATGTTTAATCATGATATTGACTACTTGTATAGATTGGCCAAACAATGCATGAGAAAGCATCCAGACCTATCAACCAAAGCGCTATCTATCACATCAGTGGAGAGAATGTACTTTCATATCCGAAGATACAAACAAACAGAGACGACAAGAAATATATTCATGAAATTGATCCAAATAATATTTGTTGATCTTGATGTTTGCCAGGAACCACTGTACAAAGCATGAAACCCATTTCACCCACACGTGTTCATTCTGACCATCTTATCTCTTTCTTCATCTGGAAGCAGATATCTGCACCTGATGTATGGCTGGGTCAAGGGCATACTTACTGGAAGCTATCAGCGTTCCCTTGTTCTGTATGTCATCATGCATCACCTGCATCAAAATGATAGTCAATATCAAAATCAATATTATAGTCCTGGTCTGTCGCAAACAGTCAGAATACAAGTTGACATTATCGGACAGAGATTGTCACTTGTTTCGCTACAGCTCATGACGATGCACTTAATGAAATCTTTTTTACCCCAAACATGTTTGTTTTGTTTGTTTGTTGTTTAATGCCGCTCTCAGAAACATTCCAGCTAAATATGACGGAAGCCTGTAAATATCAAGTCTAGACAGACAATCCAATGATTGATATAGTGAACAACAATCCACATTGTCGGGGTACGATAACTCACGATCACCAAATCACTGAGTCTGAGCATGTATGTATGTAGCACTTACATATACAATAGTTGTAGGGTATGTAGCACTTATATATACAATAGTTGTAGGCTATGTAGCACTTATATATACAATAGTTGTAGGCTATGTAGCACTTATATATACAATACATGTAGTTGTAGGGTATGTAGCACTTATATATACAATAGTTGTAGGCTATGTAGCACTTACATATACAATAGTTGTAGGCTATGTAGCACTTATATATACAATAGTTGTAGGCTATGTAGCACTTATATATACAATAGTTGTAGGGTATGTAGCACTTATATATACAATAGTTGTAGGCTATGTAGCACTTACATATACAATAGTTGTAGGCTATGTAGCACTTATATATACAATAGTTGTAGGCTATGTAGCACTTATATATACAATAGCTGTAGGCTATGTAACATGTCTATTGATGTAATGAAGGCAGGTACCTGTATTCTGTCCCCCATCTTATACTTGGAGACAGCAGCTGTCTGGAGGCTGGTGAATGTTGAGTCAAGCTCTACCCCCACAATGTGCTTGGCCTTGCTGTACAGGTAGGCCTGGTGGATACACAAACTCATCTCACACATAGTATTATCATATTACCCAAACTTACTACAAAAGAAATATATATACATGTACAGGGCTATATAAAAAATGCACCAGTGCAACTAGCTTTTCACGTCAACATGCACCTGGTGCAAATGAAGCCCTGGGCCTCGATCTCAGCGCTACAATGATCTTAAGCCTATGTTAAAGTATGGGACTTACGATCACCTTAGCGCTAAGATTGCTTTGAGGAACAGGGCCCTGGGCCTACTTGCACAAAGCGATCTTAGGGCTAAGATGATCGTAACTCCCATACTTTAGCATAGGCTTACAAGATCGCTGTGATGATGTAGTTAAAGTTAAGAAATCTATTTTGTCTTCCTCCGTTTCCATTAACAATGTTGTTTATGATAAAAAACTCCACCTGAGATTGATTTGAAGATTAATTTCTTTACTTCACCCTGCTGATATTTGCAGATCATTTTAAATATTTTATGAGATAACCTTAAAATATAAGATAATTGTTTCAGTACTTTTTTCTAATTCTAATTTTGAACATGTGTTTCAAAGAAAATTTTGTTAACCAACTAAAGATTGATCAATTAAAAAAATGAAATTATTATAACTGCTCAATGACAGGAAATCCTTCAAGAGGAACACCAGTATACATTCTCAGTCAGGTAAAAACACATCCCACTTACACTGACATAGTGAGATTAGCACAGGTTGGATCAATTGTTTTAGAAATAAATGATGTGGGATTAGTTTATCATACAATAAAATAACTCAGGGAGAATAAACCATGAGGGGTGCAGCCCAAAGTGGTTTATTCTCACTGCAGTGTTTTATTGAATGAAAAACAACTCCCACTCGTCTTTTATTTCTCATATGAGATATCAACATTATGTACAGCCTCTGTAAGGATGTTTTACTAAAATCCACAAGCTTTACATATTTACCCGTATTTTAATAATGATGACTCCCTCAACAGAACCAACCTAGGCAAAGTCAGACAAGTCCATTTAATGCACAGGGCCCCATTCCTCAAAGCGATCTTAGTGCTACGATGATCGTAAACCTATGTTAAAGTACGGGACTTACGATCACCTTAGTGCTAAGATTGCTTTGTGGAACGGGGCCCAGATGGGTATTTCCCGCATATTCTCACAATCCTCACGTCAGTTACCTGTACCTTTTCTCCCAATACTAATTGCCATATCTCTCACTTTTGGATACGATCATTCGGCCATCTTGTTTAGCTGCGTAGCCCAGCTACATCTCAGTTGAACAACTCACCAGACACTCCCCTCTCAATAAGTAAAATAGTCCAATATACGACGTCACCAAGTTGCGGGCACAACTTCAAATCTCCAGAAATGACGTCATGATAGAACAATGTTTTATCATGAGATAAACCACACTTGGTTCTTCATTGCTCTTTGCGATTTATCAAGTAGGTATTGTATTTATGTAAACAAAAGACTGTACCCCATACAGCACAGCGCCAGTCCGAGACCCAACATCCAGTACCGTCTTCCCACTGAGGTCGGGCAGGGCGTAGTTAAAGATGTACTTCACCTGACTGGCAGATGCCGAGTGTGTGATGAATGCTGCAAACAAACCAGTTATTGTAAAGTTGGGTGAGTGAGTGAGTGAATGCTACCATCACATACTGATCACAGTTCATCAATAAGTCTGGCTCAATAGGCACATGCCTACACTTACATTTGAAATGAAATGTTTTTATAGCTGGAAATCGGTGTACTTGTGAGAATGATCTCCTCTATATGTGGACTGAGACTTTCCTGTGAGTATAGAGGTGTGGTGAGGTGTGGTGAGGTGATGTGTGGTGTGGTAAGGTGAGGTGTGGTGAGGTGTGGTGAGGTGTGGTGAGGTGAGGTGAGGTGTGGTGAGGTGAGGTGTGGTGTGGTGAGGTGAGGTGAGGTGTGGTGTGGTGTGGTGTGGTGTGGTGTGGTGAGGTGAGGTGAGGTGATGTGAGGTGATGTGTGGTGTGGTGTGGTGAGGTGAGGTGAGGTGAGGTGAGGTGTGGTGAGGTGAGGTGCGGTGAGGTGAGGTGTGGTGTGGTGAGGTGAGGTGTGGTGAGGTGTGGTGAGGTGAGGTGTGGTGAGGTGAGGTGAGGTGTGGTGAGGTGTGGTGAGGTGTGGTGAGGTGTGGTGAGGTGAGGTGTGGTGAGGTGAGATGTGGTGTGGTGTGGTAAGGTGAGGTGTGGTGAGGTGAGGTGAGGTGAGGTGTGGTGTGGTGAGGTGAGGTGAGGTGAGGTGAGGTGAAGTGTGGTGGGCTGTGGTGAGGTGAGGTGAGGTGAAGTGAAGTGTGGTGGGCTGTGGTGAGGTGAGGTGAGGCATGTGAGGTGAGGTGTGGTGTGGTGGGCTGTGGTGAGGTGAGGTGTGGCATGGTGAGGTGAGGTGAGGTGAGGTGTGGTGTGGTGTGGTGAGGTGTGGTGAGGTGAGGTGAGGTGAGGTGAAGTGTGGTGGGCTGTGGTGAGGTGAGGTGAGGTGTGGTGGGCTGTGGTGAGGTGAGGTGAGGCATGGTGTGGTGAGGTGAGGTGTGGTGTGGTGAGGTTAGGTGTGGTGAGGTGAGGTGAGGTGATGTGTGGTGTGGTGTGGTGAGGTGATGTGATGTGAGGTGAGGAGTGGTGAGGTGAGGTGAGGTGAGGTGTGGTGTGGTGAGGTGTGGTGAGGTGAGGTGAGGTGTGGTGAGGTGAGGTGTGGTGAGGTGTGGTGAGGTTAGGTGTGGTGAGGTGTGGTGATGTGTGGTGTGGTGAGGTGAGGTGTGGTGAGGTGAGGTGAGGTGTGGTGAGGTGTGGTGAGGTGATGTGTGGTGGGCTGTGGTGAGGTATGGTGAGATGAGGTGAGGTGTGGTGAGGCATGGTGAGGTGAGGTGTGGTGAGCTGTGGTGAGGTGAGGTGAGCTGTGGTGAGGTGAGGTGAGGCATGGTGAGGTGAGGTGTGGTGATGAGGTGAGGTGTGGTGAGGTGAGGTGAGGGGTGGTGAGGTGAGGGGTGAGGTGTGGTGAGGTGAGGTGTGGTGAGGTGAGGTGAAATGGGGTTTAACTTCGTGTCCAAGATTATTGCACTTATACAGCGATGTGCATGTACGTGTGTGTGTGTTTGTGTGGCTGTTTGTACTAGTCCGGACTGATGCCGATTTATAGTGCTAGCTCATTGAGATACCATGCCGCAGTTTAACATGAATACCCCACTCACTCACAGTATACTGACTCTGAGCCAACCAGTCCTTGTTTTAGCCCCTTAATTCCGAGTGCCAGACAGGGTAACAACAAGTACCATCCTTTAACGTCTTTTGGTATGGCGTGGCCTGGGATCGAACCTGGACCTTCCGCTCTCCGTGCGAACGCTTTACCACTAGACCATGGAGGCGGTCGTGAGTACTGAGACAGTCATGGAAGAGTTTACTGGTCTCAAAAAGAGATGCTTCGATCTCACATGAGATGGAGATAGACAATGGAGGATTGCCTATCATGAAATGACCTTTATCTGAGTCTTGAATTAAGACTCTTCAAGACATGACTTTCCCAAGCAGGCAACTCTTCTATGACTCTCACCCGTCATATTTTCCATCTACCCAAATAATTGGCACAAAATTTATCTATAATAGTACTGGTACATAAAGGTTATTCCTAATTTTAGGATTTCTGTTTCTGAACATCAGAATTAACATGAATGAAATAAACGCAGAAAACAGCAATTGCTGTGGCTCAATGATTGAATATTATTAAACGATATGTAAACAAACTGTCACCTACAATAAATGTACAATGAAACATTACTTTTACTGAGCTGAGAATGAAAATCGAGTGCACACAGATGCACTGACTGTAGAACATTGAGCATGCTCAAGGGTGTAGATTTGGCACATTATAAATATGCACATTATCTTTTGTAGTAGTAGTAGTAGTAGTGGTAGTGGTAGTGGTAGTGGTAGTGGAAGTGGAAGAGGTAGTGGTAGTGGTAGTGGAAGTGGTAGTGGTAGTGGAGGTGGTGGTGGTAGTGGTGATGGTGGTGGTGGTAGTGGAGGTGGAGGTGGTGGTAGTGGTAGTGGTAGTGGTAGTGGTAGTGGTAGTAGTAGTAGTAGTAGTAGTAGTGGTAGTGGAGGTGGTGGTGGTGGTAGCAGTAGTAGTAGTGGTGGTAGTGGTAGTGGTAGTAGTGGTAGTGGAGGTGGTGGTGGTGGTAGTGGAGGTGGTGGTAGTGGTAGTGGTAGTAGTGGTAGTAGTAGCAGTAGCAGTAGTAGTAGTAGTAGTAGTAGTAGTAGTAGTAGTGGTGGTAGTGGTAGTGGAGGTGGTGGTAGTGGAGGTGGTGGTAGTGGTAGTGGTAGTAGTGGTAGTAGTAGCAGTAGCAGTAGCAGTAGTAGTAGTAGTAGTAGCAGTAGCAGTAGCAGTAGTAGTAGTAGTAGTAGTAGTATAGTAGTAGTAGTAGTATAGTAGTAGTAGTAGCAGTAGTAGTAGTAGTAGTAGTGGTAGTAGTAGTGGTAGTGGTAGTAGTAGTAGTAGTAGTAGTAGTAGTAGTAGTAGTAGCAGTAGCAGTAGTAGTAGTAGTAGTAGTAGTGGTAGTAGTAGTGGTAGTAGTAGTAGCAGTAGCAGTAGTAGTAGTAGTAGTAGTAGTAGTATAGTAGTAGTAGTAGTAGTAGTATAGTAGTAGTAGTAGTAGCAGTAGCAGTAGTAGTAGTAGTAGTAGTAGTAGTAGTAGTAGTAGTAGTATAGTAGTAGTAGTAGTGGTAGTAGTAGTAGTAGTAGTGGTAGTGGAGGTGGTGGTAGTGGAGGTGGTGGTAGTGGTAGTGGTAGTAGTGGTAGTAGTAGCAGTAGCAGTAGTAGTAGTAGCAGTAGTAGTAGTAGTAGCAGTAGCAGTAGCAGTAGTAGTAGTAGTAGTAGTATAGTAGTAGTAGTAGTATAGTAGTAGTAGTAGCAGTAGCAGTAGTAGTAGTAGTAGTGGTAGTAGTAGTGGTAGTGGTAGTAGTAGTAGTAGTAGTAGTAGTAGTAGTAGTAGCAGTAGCAGTAGTAGTAGTAGTAGTAGTATAGTAGTAGTAGTAGTAGTAGTAGTAGTAGTAGTAGTAGTAGCAGTAGTAGTAGTAGTAGTGGTAGTAGTAGTAGTAGTGGTAGTAGTAGTAGTAGTGGTAGCAGTAGTAGTAGTAGTAGTGGTAGCAGTAGTAGTAGTAGTAGTAGTAGTAGTAGTAGTAGTATAGTAGTAGTAGTAGTAGTAGTAGTAGCAGTAGTAGTAGTAGTAGTGGTAGTAGTAGTAGTAGTGGTAGTAGTAGTAGTAGTGGTAGCAGTAGTAGTAGTAGTAGTAGTGGTAGTAGTAGTAGTAGTAGTAGTAGTAGTAGTAGTGGTAGTTGTAGTAGTAGTAGTAGTAGCAGTAGTAGTAGTAGTAGTAGCAGTAGTAGTAGTAGTAGTAGTAGTAGCAGTAGTGCAGCACTGACTGAGAGGCTGGACATCCCTGGAGCCACAGCCGGTGCAGTAGTTCCTGCTCATCTTGCCCTCCTCGCACAGCTCGTCTACAGCATCCTCGTCATACAGGAAGGCGTCAACGTGTACCGTGGTGCTGGGATCACAGTCAGCATTCTTAACATACAGAGGATGACAACATGAACAGGCACATATTTTTTTTATATTTATTTTTCGTAATCATTTACTTTTATCTTATTCAAACATATACAATAAGAAGAAGAAGACAAACGTTTTTACTGGAATAAGCAAAATCAAAACAAGTGAAATGGCCAAGAAGCTCAACTTAAGCTACAGATATATCAATGATCTGATATCGTTCAATGATGGTCAAACAGCCAATACCATCCCACTGTTATACCCACTTGAGCTATAGAACAGTAAAACCACCTCATCTGGTTCACAACTAGATATATGCATAAAGGTTAAATGTAACAAAATATGTATGACAAGAGGGATAACTTTCCAAAAGTCAATTTACCTTCCAAATCGAAAAATATTCCAGCAGCTCCTGTCCTGTCTAGATTTCTTTTGAGGTACAATCGAACATGTTTTTCAACAAATATTTCAAAGAGTGTCATCCGACTCTTGCTCAAAGGTTATTTGATCAAGGTTACAACATTCAAGGCCTCAGTAAAGCTTTCAAAAAGTTTTATGGAAGACATGTGGAGGACATTTGCAAATGTGTCGCAAAACTGACAAAAATGTTCTTTTTTTCCTCACTTTATTTCTGTTTTTTCTTGGGTACAGATAGGACATATTCCAACATGATCTGAGACCAGCCAAATCAAATTTCTTGTTTTTTTCTGAATTTTTTGGTCTGTCATTATGCAGAGAGGCAGGTGGCAAAATGAAACTAAAATAAAATGTTATCCAGTTGATTTGAATTTTATAACCTAAAACAAATTCTAAGACAAAAGAATTAAACAGCAATACAATAAAAAAATATATTTTCAATAAAACAACATCTCTTGGTTACTTACGCAAAACTAAGTGTAAGCTTGTCCATAAAACAAGAAAGTAGATTGGGTCTGACTAAACTATTAGGTTTATTCAATGATTTTGTCCTTTTCTTCTTCATGGCCAGGTACAACAGTTTCCCTGTGAATACCTGTACAGAACCTTCTAAGCCACTCTATTTTCAATCTGAGCACATTCAAATATTGATGTGCCTTTCTGGTACAAGAAAATGAATAAAAAGTTCGAAACAATGCACCTAACATTTTTAAATTGCATGAATGTAGTATATAGTTTTCTTGCAGTGCTATCATAAAATCTAACGTATTGGATCAAAGTCCTTTTAATATTAGAAACAGAATGTGGTGTCTCATGGAAAATAGCATATAGTTTTGAAGATAATTAAGGTATTGGAATAGGTTGTATTGATACAGGTTAATGATATAGGTTTAACATAGTGAAATCCTGTTAATCCAGACAAAACCATCCTCAGTGAAATTGTCCAGGTTAACAAAGTTCTGGTTCTCTCATGCTCGAAGCTGTCTCGTAGGACTGGGACAGGTAACTCGGGTACTCGGGTCGGGTGGGTACTGAGTAGGACCCGGACTACCCAGACCTGTGGTTAGTCACGTGATATACTGTTTAATGACAATGACAATAAAACATGTTACACTACAATGTTCGCATTTCATTTTGACTATGCATGCATTCCTCTTCACTTTATATCTTCCAGTATAAATAAAACTTCAGTCAACCTCAGTGTATGCATGATCAGATCGTTTTATATGTGTATCTGAACAGTTTTTGCCAGAGCTCTGATAAAATAATTCCTAATCGGACCTTTTGTACCCAAATATTGAAACCAACAGCAGATACCTGAGTAGGATCAGGTAATAGGGGGGTGGGTACTCAGGGAGTATATTTGGACTTGTCCCAGCCCTATTGTCCACATTGCTGGGGTGTCTGTCTAACAGTGTCCAGACTAACTAGGTTTCAGTATACACAACTCACTGGTCCTGTCTTGGGGAAATGGAAGCTCTCCGTGCTTGACACGGCATTGACCGGAAGCTCTGCCCGCAGGTCACTCTGAATGGTCTCCAACATGACATCTTCGTTACTCTTCTCCCTCGTCACATCTCCCCATTCACCTGACATACATTATATCATTCATATTCAGCAGTATAGTACTTGACATGAATCAAGATATACCATATTCGACGTAATAAGCGCCCCGCTCTAATAAGCGCCCACGACGATATTTGCTGATATAATGGCTAGTGAACAATCCCAATTAGCACCCTTCCGATTGATCCAAGTACACAAGACTTAGTTATTCGTGTATAATACGCACTCATGTGGTATATGCACCCTTAATTACTGGCGATTAAGTTCTTGAAAAATATATCTGTCGTGAATAATACGCACAGACTTTGCTTTTGTATCATTTCTGGCTGTCAGCATAAACCACGAAATTTATGATCTTTCAACCCTTTCACAAAAATTATATTCTAATAAGAAAGCGCCCTGGGCGCTTATTACATCGAATACGGTAAGTTCAATTGTCACAGTCTCTCAAAACTTCTACCTATATGTAATAAAATTATTTTCATTTAATTGAACAAAGATGTAAACCACGGTGCCACGGTACAAAAGCTCACCTTGATTCTATTTAAATTGATTAGATTAAAATTAAAGTGAGCTAAAAACTGTTAATAATCCGATAGGTCTAACTGAAAGTCTTTGTAATCATTTTAATAGATTTATATACATGGTTGGGAAAACAAGAACCTCTTCAATCATATCGGCAGTCAGCTGTCGAGCACGTGTAATAACATGCCTGTGTAACCAGCTGATCTGTGAAAGTTGATTCACAGAGATTGTCAAATATTGCACTTCAACAACCTTTCCTGTTTTTCCAATCGAATTTATATTAATACCTGAATTTATTTTATCCTTGATCCAGCTTAGAAAGTGAGACCGGACATCGTCTGTAACATGGTGTAGAACTGCTTCAAATTCACGTTTGACTGTCTCTAAATCTGCCATGTCGATTTCAGGAAGCTGGCGGAGAAATGAAAACAGTCACACGTGTTGATGGTATTTCCGGAAGTAGGGGAATCCTTCAAACGCGCATGCTCCCAGGGAAACCCCTGCTGAAAGAATATTCTGGCGGGGAATTCAAATAATGAGTGAATACTATGCATATTACGTTGTTGTCTGATATCATGCCAGAGAATAATCATTTTACGTTGAATGGTCTGAATTTCACCATAAAGGAACGAGAATCGGGTTTTTTAATGAGCAAGCAAGTAAATAGAGATTATAATACTGTGGCATACTGATCTTTCGAGAAGTGTAAGAATTCTTTTTTTTCCCGACAGAGAGCGAGGGTAATACACTAATTCTTACAATAGTTTCTTAAAATTGGTAATCTTTGTTAGCTCCCCCTTATAAAATGTACTGCTCACGACCTTCGTGTAAGAAAACCTCAATTATCGAATGACGTCAACAACTTTCAGCTCATTCGTCACAACTCGCCTCTTTCCGTAACCTGCATTCGGCTTGTCCCGGAATAACACGAGTTGGTCACGAATGCCTTCAGCTTTAACGTCGTTTCTATTGTGCCGTCATTTCTACCTTACATCACAATAAGACTCGAATTACATCAACAATGCCGTCACTCTCGCTCGGGAAATACCGGAATTTAGGCACGAGTGTCGTAAACCTAGTATACAGGAACACGAATATAATGTTCTATTTATTAACGAAGAAGATGTCTACATACAGATACATTTAAATGTTTTCTCTATAAGGACAGCAAGTCTCCAACAGCAGCGGAACCACAATTTGTCGAATGACGTTAACAATCTTCAGCTATGACGTCGTTTCTAGTGTGACGTCATTCCGACCTCACGTCACAATAGGATTCGAATGACGTCAACAATGCCGTCCGGATGACGGAAACAATACACTGTTGTCTCATGACGTGAAATGATCACCCAAGGGCACATATGATTTTAATGAACCCCGTTATGTTTGCCCTCGTAGGTAGTAAACGACATTTCTAACTCTATGGGTAATGATTAGAGAATACCATCGAGCTACGAGCAATAACGGAGTATCTGTCCCGAGTGAATGAATAGCGAGGCAATGGCGAGGGACTTACATCATTCATTCACGAGGGACAGATAAACCGTTATTCCGAGTAGGTTGTTCTTTTATATTACCCATTAATAATTGGTCAAACACTCGCGTCCTCGTGATCTCGCACTTTTGGCATATTTAGCTCGTTTCCAAAGGTCGAGAGCGGCGTTAAACAACAAACAAACAAAGGTCGAGATCGCGAGAATGCAAGATCCAAAGATTGTCCCTTACAGTATTCCATACATACGATTTTCTAATTTTCTATCTTAAAATGTTAATGAGTAAAATATAGAAAAATATCTACGTATGACATGGCCACACTACACATAAACTTCACTGATGGTAGCCTATTTTTTAGGATGACGTCGCGTTATCAAGACATGAACAATGGTTGATGTTATATCCTATTTTTTCAACACTGAAACAATGTGACGTATTGAGGCTTCAATTCATCAATTAGCATTGAGAATTACCAAAAAATGCATGTGCAAATATAGGAAAGTTATTACCCATGACCATTCTACGCTTATCGGAAATACATCTAGAATACTGTTCAACGCGTACGCGGCGTTAAACCCAACTGTCGGTTATTTGTGGTTATTTATTCCAAATAACAATGGTCCCAACAGATTGCCGTACCTTTTTAACGCCCGAAGGTATGGCGCATTCGTCACCACTCGCCTCATTCCGTAGACGCTATTCGGCTTGTCCCGGAATAACAGGAGTTGGTCGCGAATAGGGTTTGGTGAAGTTGAATTATAGAATTGAGCTGACAAACGAAGTTGGTGAGGTTTTAACACTACTTGATTGCTGCGAACCGTCATTTAGGAATTTTTGGAAGTAAAAAAAACAGGTATAAAATGTTGTTTTCTTTCAGGTCTTTGAAAGGCATTTGAAGGCATTTTGTTTTCTTTGTATTTAAATTTTGCTTACATTTCGGGTTTCCGTGTTTCGTGAAAAGTCGTTGGAGCAGAGCCAGAGGTGTACTCTTGTGTACATCTAGAATTACCTCTGACCTGGTGTTGCCGAAAATCGATGGTGAAAATAAGATGAGCATCAAGTTGCTTTCGTCCGGACATTGTTTGATAAATGTTGTTTTGGTTGTTTTTTTACTTTATTTGCAGCATCGAATCAAAATTTGACATTTACAATGTTATTTTAGTTATGTGATGATTAAGTTCATGATTTATTAAATGTATCGACATTTATCAGAACTGGTTTGGAGATTCAGTAAACAAACTAAGCAATCCGTAGATCTATGAATAATACATGTATTTCTAATGTTATATGGAACCAAAAGATTTGGAATTACGGAAACAATAGCCACGCGTACTACACACCCTTTTTAAATACAGTGATCACATAACTTAGTTAATGCAACACAGATGTAACTCATGTATATAAATACAAAGTAATGATATATTTTTTAAAAACATCACAACAACTAAACACGAATTAATTGCTATGCGATGATTACATGGCCCATGTTTCTGCCACTGGCATAGTTCGCGTTCACGTTAAACACACACTCATCAAATTAACCAGCATGCAGAAGGTGATGGAGGTCCACCATTGGAAGAGTACTTTCTCGTGTTGCTGGGTCTATGCAAATACACGGTGCAGTGTGAAAGTCTAAGCTCTGTAATATTTCAAGTACAGTGTTAATAAAACTTGAAATATTACGGAGATACTGATTGATGGAAGTCGTTATGCATTTATGTTAGTGTTAATGGACCCGTGAAGATTCCGGGATAGAATAGGTCTTCAACAACCCATGCTTTCCGTAAAAGGTGACTATGCTTGTCGTAAAAGGCGACTAACGGGATCGGGTGGTCAGGCTCGCTGCCTAGGTTGATGCATGTCATCGATCCCAATTGCGTGGATCGATGCTCATGCTATTAAGCACTGGATTGTCTGGTCCAGACTCGATTATTTACAGACTGCCGTCATTTAGCTGGAATATTGCGTAGTGCGGCGTTAAACAACAAACCAGCCAACCAACAACAGTGTTAATAGCCGAAACCCCAACCGCTTAAAAGGCTACTCCAGAACACCGACCGGGAAATTAGCTATACATGCTATAGAAGTCAGGTCTTTGAAAGGCAAGAGTTCGTTTGTTTGTTTGTTTGTTTGTTTGTCGTTTGACGCCGCAATCCGTAACATTTTAGCTATATGACGGCGGCCTGTAAATAATCAAGTCTGGACCAGACAACCCTGTGATTAATATTGTGAGCATCGATCGATTTTGTGAAACGATAACATGCATCAACCAAGACAGCGATCCGTATAGTAGCCTCTTACAAGCATAAGGTGCGGTCGGGTAGCATAGTGGTTGAGGCGTTAGCTTGTCAGGCCGAAGACCCGGGTTCGATTCCCGACATTGGTACAATGTTTGAAGCCCTTCTGGTGTCGCCCGCCGTGATATTGCTGGAATATTGCTAAAAGCGGCGTAAAACCATACTCACTCACTCACTCACTCACTCACTCTTACAAGCATAATCGGCTCTTACGACAAGCTTGCTTGAGTTGCTGAAGACCTACTCTAATCCGGATCTCCAGGGGTTTAATACTGTTACTGTTCAACAGAAAGGCTACTAGGTATCTTACAGGCTTGGCGTTTCAATAAGTCTATGTAATAAAAGATACTTATTCTTATAAGGCTGTCAAGGTACGCGGGATTCGGGAATCTATTTAGAGGGCATTCGGGATTCGTCAGTACTGGATGCTAAACGCAAATATAATTGTATTTGGTATGCAGATTCAACATTTAAAAAATAATCCTTTAAATGTTGTGTTTATTTTGGTAAATATTTCACAGATTTAACATCAAATCACACCCTTTTATGACCTATAGGAACGTGTTCTATAGTTTTTCGTCTAATTTCGTTTTTTGCCTTGTAGAATTACTTCCGTCACGCGCTTTTGAAATGTGTGTATTCGGGATTCAGGGATGACCAAATGGGATTCAGAGTGAAAAGTATCATGGTTTTTGGGATGATTTATACAGCGGTGAAATATAGAAACATTGACGGTCGATAGCGTCACGTGACCGTGCTGTACAAATATTGCACGTGCCTTTCAGGATTGCCTACCTTGTTTAGCATTTGCTGGGCCCTGATCGACCATATTGGATATTGGACATATTAGATGTTGGTATCAGTTGTCCGGAGATTGCATTCATGACATGAAGCATATTACTCATAATGGCTTTTTAAATGCAGCAGGGCGTATTGTGTGGGCCTCCGATCGTTTGATCAATTTCAACGGCGTGGGAATCCACAAGAAATATTTGCAGTTACTTACAAAGGTTGCCATCCAATTATTAATCGGTAACGTTAATAATGTCCACACTGATGCCGGCAACAAATTGGTAACTTATAACGTTGATCTGAACAACAATCAGTACGGACAATGGATGGGTGGATGGGTAGACAGTTGCTTGGAAAAGAGACGGGTGCAATTAAATTACAAAAATGCTCTTGTACATAATTCGGTAAATATTTTGCGTTTGGTAGCCAAACAATCGTCAGATATATCTTATCTGTGTGGAAACCATGTCACCTAAAGATTCGACCCGTGAAGATCCTGGGTAGAATAGGTCTACGGTAAGCATGGCAAGCAGGCGATTATGTTTGTCGTAAAAGAGGCGACTAACAGGATCGGGTGGTCAGGTTTGCTGACTTGGTTGATGCATGTCATCGATCCCAATTGCGTGGATTGATGCTCATGATATCAATCACTGGATTGTCTGGTCCAGACTCGATTATTTACAGACCGCCGTCATATAGCTGGAATATTGCTTAGTGCGGCATTAAACAACAAACAAACAAACCCTAATGATTCAGTTATATTGATGTCAACGTGATAGCACAAGGTCGCGTTCCACTGAAAGGCATTAGGAGCTACGATCATCGTGTCCATGCTTTAGTATGCCGTCGGAGGGTGTGGACCGAACGGGGTTCAGGTCATGCATTTTGATCATCCCAATGTTCATTGTATTTGGCTTTTATGGCAAACGCTGATAACTGAGGATTTCTGAGAGTCGCCAGCAATGGGTCGGTTGGACGTTTCATAGACATAAATTTCTCCAGACTGTCAGCTTAAGGTGAGAGGAAAGTACGAAGTTGTGAACGCCCCCTTGATGCTGACACGCCTTTTTGAGATTGTTTGTTGTTTAACGCGGCACAATATTACAGCAACATGACGACGGCCTGCATAAATTCGAGTCTGGACCAGACAATCCAGTGATTGACATTGATTGTGAGCAGCGTACCACACGGTCGGGGTAGTATGACACACAGTCACATAGTCACACAGCCAGACTGATCGCTGGGGACCTGTTCTAACCCAGAATCCCCATAGGTGTCTGTTTTAGAGGTCTTTGATGAAACCAGGTTGAACTGGTATTCAGCAACCCTGTTTGTCATAAGAGGCGACTAAGGGGATCGGGTGGTCAGGCTCGCTGACTTGGTTGATGCATGTCATCGTATCCCCATTGTGTAGTTCAATGCTCATGACATCAATTTGGTCCAGATTTGATTATTTAAAGACCAGCCTTATATTGCTGGGAAATTGCTGAGTGCAGAGTTAAACAACAAACACAAAAAAACACAAGCTTCTTGTCTGGGCGCCACCATTTTGTTTTTAAGCAATGCAAGTTATATGAGAGGTTGAATCTGATTAGTCAGTAGGGGGGAAACTGGACTCTTAAAGTCAGATAACTCTCGTGCCCAGGGAAGATATATTTCAGCTGTATATGTAAATAATTAAGTCTGACCAGACAAACCAGGGATTCATAATGGTGAGCTGCGACCCTGCCATCAACAAAGTCCGGGAGATTAACCAACTGATCCTTAACTCGGAACCTATTCTAAGAGGGTCCTGATTACGTATACTGCTCTATAGCGAATAACAACTCAATTAAACTATCATAAGAAGTGTCGACTTTTTATTGAAAAAAAGTAACGTAAAATGTCCATAGAAAATGCTTTGCATAAATGTAAAGTTACCATTAAATAAGCACAAGCATTATTATCCTGGTCAATAGATCTGTGTGCACTCGATTCTTTCGTTCTATGCACCCTGGGGACAAACAAGTTACCAAATATCACACATTTGAAGGCACCTCTCAAATTTAATCACCAAAATATGACAAGGAAAACCGGTTGAGGACATCTCTACTGACTAAGCCTATTTAAACTAGATACTGACTAAACCCCCACGTTATACTTACAACAGACGTGTGTCACCCCCATCAGGACCCTCTCCTCACCAAGGATCCCCCACAAGGTGAATATGACATTCAAAGTCATTGTTTTTTCTGAGTGAGTGAGTAGGGTTTAACGCCGCTTTTAACAGTATTCCAGTTATATCATGGTGTGTCAGCTTAATGTGGGAGGAAAGCCCGAAGTGGTGCAGGTCTCAGACGTTTACCACTTCGGTGAAACCCACGAGCACGGGTATGGTGCTGACAAACAAAGAAACATAATCGGGGCGAACTGGGATTCGAACCCACAATCATAGGTTTCTTGCGTGCCTAAGGGGCGCAACTCTGCACAGCGAATCGCGGCGCCTTAGACGACAGGGCCACCCGTGCCCCCTTTTGTTTTTATGATAAAACTGATCTAGAACTATATGGTTACACTACAAGTCACTAATGCCCGTATTTCGTTCTGACTATGTATCTATTCCTTCTGACTTTTATGTTTGAATTAAGATAAAACTTCAGTCAACTTCAGCGTATGTATGACCAGATCGTTTTATACATGTATCTAAATACATTATGTCCATGGCTACGGTCAAACTATTCCCGGTCAAACTATTCCCAATCGGACACTGTGTACCTTTCTCTTTATATCTACAGCGGGTACCCGGGTCGGGTAATAGGTCGGTGGGTACCCGGATAGTACATTTGGACTCCAGCCCTACCCCCTGGCATACATAACAAGCTTGCTGTTCTTACATCAAATCTTTTTATTAGCACTAAATGTTATCTTACCTACCAGTCAGCTGGCAACAATTACATGCATGAACATGATGGACTGAGGTGTGTTATTCTTATTTGAAAATTTGCATTGCTCTGTCAGTGTTGAGTAAACTCAAATCAGGACAAGACTACTTGGCTGCAAGTATTGGCTATGTACTGCTTTTGAAAGTCTCTGTGACCAGCCCATAATGGGCAGTGAAAGCAGAGCAGTACAAACCTGTGATTTCGCAGCTTCAGATTTCATTACCAACACATCTCTGAACCTCACTTCACATATTCCAGTTATATCACGGTGTGTCAGCTTAATGTGGGAGGAAAGCCCGAAATGATGCAGGTCTCAGACGTTTACCACTTTGGTGAAACCCACGAGCACGGTATGGTGCTGACAAACCTAGAAACATAATTTGGGCGAACTGGGATTGGAACCCACAATCATAGGTTTCTGGCGTGCCCAAGGGACGCAACTCTGCACAGCGAATCGCAGGGCCTTAGACGACTGGGCCACCCGTATCCCCCACTCCACAAAGCGATCTTACCACCACAACCATAATAACACACGTTTGCTTTAACATGTACATGTATTAGGACAGTTGTAGTCGGCCCTGGACCACAATGCTGGTCTTTCCAAAGCATGTGTTTTTTAGTTAGTTTTTTTTATGAACTGAGAATCCAAAATATTTGAATGTCAATTTTATGGAAAGCTAGTGACAAAGTTGTTGCAGCATAAATATTGATCAGATCAGGTTCTCCATCCAATCCAGTGCCAGTTTCATAGAGCTGTCCACTGTCAGTTTGTGAAAGTAGTGAGTGAGTGAGAATGGTTTTATGCTGCTTTTAGCAATATTCCACCAATTTCACGGCAAGGGACACCAGAAATGGGCATTACACATTGTACCCTTGTGGTGAATCGAACCTTGGTCTTCAGCGTGACGAGCGAACGCTTTAACCACTAGGCCACCCCATTGCCCTTTGTGAAACTGGGTCCACGAAATGAATGGCAACCATTACAAACAACCATCATTTCACAGCCCTACAAACTGTTTGTGGTACAAGTTTCTTTTAGCTGTAAATAGATATGAGAATAATTCTGCCACAATAGTATGCTTTACAATTCAAATAAATATTAATGGTATGTACAGACCTGAGGCAATAAAAGATAGAAGGTAAAAGATTCATCCATTCTCATTCGTTCCACATACTCAGTGATATTAACTCATATACACTCACCGACTTGTGATAACAATTTTTATTTACAAGCACTGACTTTAGGGTAAACTGATCTGCTTGGGGAAATATACACAAATGTGGAATAAATTTTTTACATCGAAGTCGACCCGTGAAGATGCGGAGTAGAATAGGTCTTCATTAACACATGCTTGCCGTAAGAGGCGACTAACGGGATCGGGTGGTCAGGCTAGCTGACTTGGTTGATGCATGTTATCGATGCCAATTGCATGGATCGATGCTCATGATATCAGTCACTGGACTGTCTAGTCCAGACTCGATTATTTACAGACCGCCGTCATATAGCAGGAATATTGCTAAGTGCGGCATAAAACAACAAACCAACCAACAACATAGAAGTCTATTTTCTTCTCACCATACCTGTACCCAAATATAGAAAGGGAGGTAACCCTTTGACTTGTCATTCCCAAAAAACGTTTTTCTTTTCATTCAGGTTTTCATCATTATCGCTTACAACAATACTTTTAAGGGACCACTTAATAAAAGAAAGATATCTTTAATGTTATCCTTATTTCATTTGGACACCAACTCCTATGATTTTGGAAATAAATATGCATCGAATCTGTATATTATTTAATCACTGAAGAAAAAGAAGAAGTCGGAGGAGTATGTGATACTATGATAGACAGTATTACATTTGTTCTTGTGAAACATTGGGAATTACATAATGCATATATGTAACATGATTGTCCATCACTGTGGGCTTTTCTCATGCATCAACCTGAAAAATACTGTTCCAAGTGGCATTGAGGCGAGCAGGTAGCCAAGTGGCTAAAGCGTTTGCTCGTCAACCAAAAGACCCGGGTTTGATTCCCGACATGGGTACAATGTGTGAAGCCCATTTTAGGTGTTCCCCGCATGATATTGTTGGAATATTGCTAAAACCGGTGTTAAACCCAACTCACTCACTCACTCAAAGTGCCATTAAACCCAACTCCTTGACTCCCTGAACAAAGATGAATCACACACACGTTTGTCAATTCACACAAGCCCATACTAGTCTGTATATACTTGGTCATTCAGATAAATCAGAGACCATATCTCTGCATAAATACACAAAACCATTACATACGAATTCTCTTGATTGTAAAACTGGATAACAAAATACCATACAATATAACAAATCATTAGAGAACTTTGAAATTTGTTCATATCAACAAGATACATATAGAGAATCTCACCCTCGTGTCTTTTGATATCAAATATATCAACACAAGTGGAAAAACTCAAAGGCTTGCTGAGGATTTTTTCCACTTTTATCAACGAGTGTTGATATATTTGATATCAAAAGACACGAGGGTGAGATTATACTTATCAACCAACATCAGTTGTCCAACTTTTTCAGTTTGTAGACAGTAATCAGCAGTGTCTTGGTGAAAAAAGTACTGCTTACCGCTTCAGCAGCAGAGCCATTAGTGAAGTCATTGTGATGCAATTTCATTGCAGTAATATCTACAATGTAGATATCGCTTGATCTCACCCAAGCGATATCTCCTTTGGGAGCCAGTTTTGGATGATAAAAAGCCATGACACAATGGCTCCTGAAGAAATATCCAGTGGTTCTGAGGAATAAATGTCTTCAATCTTCAATTCCAAGTCAAGCTGGTTTCCATGGAAACAACAAACGTCCAGGTTTTCAGTTACCTTATTCACAAAAGGCACAGCTTCAATAAAAGCTTAAGTTTATACATGCAAAGTTTTGTGAATAGATATTTCATAGTTTCAGAATATCAACTCTGTACTAGATTCAACACATATAACAAAAATAAATAATCCTAAACACCCTTATAGTACTAGAGTGTGCACACAAATAGAGCTCCACCATCTAGGTTTGGAAGACGGCAGAACAGCTTCTACTGTGCAGTAATCAGCTTGACGATGGTGACGATTATCGTGCTCCCTCGAGGACATGTACACAAGTCCATGTTGGGCATCTTGATGATGGTAGAACAGCTTCTACTGTGTAGTGATCAGCTTGACGATGGTGACGATTATCGTGCTCCCTCGAGGACATGTACACAAGTCCATGTGGGGCATCTTGATGATGGTAGAACAGCTTCTACTGTGTAGTGATCAGCTTGACGATGGTGGCGATTATCGTGCTCCCTCGAGGACATGTACACAGGTCCATGTGGGGCATCTTGTTGATGGTAGAACAGCTTCTACTGTGTAGTGATCAGCTTGACGATGGTGGCGATTATCGTGCTCCCTCGCGGACATGTACACAGGTCCATGTGGGGCATCTTGATCTTGTCAGCCAGCAACTGGTCCAGTTCATTCTTCAGCTCCTTCACAAGCTCCGCAACCTGTGATAAGGAAAAGATGGAGTATATGGCTCTGGTCTAAACCAAACACACACACACACACACACACTGAGAACCACACCATTCCATGGATTCATTATATACACACAATTTTTATTATCATAGACCCACAATTATTTTTGCCAGAGAATCACTCTAAGCAACTCTAGCAGCAAACCAGAGTCAAACCAATCAGGACTGTCCTTTGGAAGTGAAGTGACAGAATCGCAGTGTTATCATCTAACGGTAATTACCAGTTATTTACAGGTAAAGTTAGTCTTGGACTGGTAATTCCTGTGACTGCCAGTCCCTGTGGACCGGCAAATAAAGTACCTTTTAAATCTTTGTTGCTGAACAGAACATCAGCGGTATTCATATAAAGGATATTTTTCGTAAGAAGTCACCTTGTCTGTTACCATCAGAGTTTCCCCCTGTGTAAGGAAGTATTATTTCGCTCTGCTTCAATTCTAAATATATATTTGTAGCAACTTAGTTTTGAAATATGTTTAAAAAAAGAGAAAATTATGACTGAACTTTGAGTGAATGATGTGGAGATCCAACTAAGTTACTTCAGAGATGACCTCATTGCATTGACATGATGTTATAAAGAATTATAACCAGGTAATTCCAGGACTTTTTATTTGTTGAAAGTTGGGACTGACAAATGTTATGGAGTACAGGTAATCTTTAGTCCTTGTGGACTGGCAGTTTCAAAAGCCAGGGGGAACACTGAATTTGTCACCTGTAAAATATGATAGCAGATTTCTGATACCAACACTTATGGTTTACGATGATGACTTACTTGACCTTACGAATAAACTCACCATTCAATACACAGTTAAACAATAAAAAGGCTTAAATTGACGATTACGTCACTTGACAAAAAAATATTTTACAGAGAGCAAATAGAACACCAAAATACACTGGCAGCCAATTATTTACTGTACCTGATGTGAACCAGCCATGAATCGTATCCAGCCGTCATCCACCGAGAGGATGAAGGAACCCTTGCTGAGCTCCACCGAGAGGGTGCCACCCCCAAACAGCAGCAGAGGATACACCGACACCATCGTGCAGTCGCGGATATACACCTGCAACATCGACAACAATCACCTCAGTACACAATGTCAGTATTTTGATAGACAGTAAACTGTGGTTCAACGAACTCAAAAGAACCAATAATTTTAGTTTGTTATGACCATAGCTCAATAACCATTTCGACTGTCAGACATCTTGGATCAAGTCACGCTTCCTTAATCTAGTCATCCCACTTCAAAGGCTATAGTCGTATCACTGTTTTACTATTGTTAATTGAGGGTGTAACTTGAGGAAAATTTTTGCCGTTAATCACTTGCCAAGTATCATGAGAATCAACTGATCCTAACTCTAAAGAAATTCATAATAACTAACATATTGACTTAATAATAACCAGGAAATATGTTACCAACCTTTGACGTTTTCACTTTTTCGTGATACACCAGATATGGGCTGTCGTAGTGACGTACTTGGAAGTTGACAGACGATGGATGGACAGACACCTATGCAAAAAGACATGGTGAAAATCATCATTTAGAGTGAGTGAGTGAGTATGGTTTTACGCCGCTTTTAGCAATATTCCAGCAATATCACGGCGGGGGACACCAGAAATGGGCTTCACACATTGTAGCCATGTCGGGAATCGAACCCGGGTTTTCGGTGTGACGAGCGAACGCTTTAACCACTAGGCTACCCGACCGCCCCTGATCATTAAGAAAAATAATTGAATTTTTCCCTCATGTTCTCATATTTTTATTAGTGGTGGGATGATACATCAATGCATCGATGGATCGCGATATTGAACTTCCCGATACAAGTATCAATCACAGTCGCACACTACATAAACAATATCAATACATACCTTAAATGTTTACTTTTATGGGTATTACACCAAACACTAACTAGTAGTGAAAATTAGTTGTGAAAAAGTAAATATTCTCATCCATTGCACCATACTTGGCACCTCCAACTGTAAATCGTCAGTGTGTCAGGTACTTGACTACCCTGTCTTTGTAAAAGATTGCTTATGCACCACAGACAAGAGCACATGCAAGTATCGTGACACGTATCGGATCGTGAACAAAGTATCGTGACACGTATCGGATCGTGAACAAAGTATCGTGACACGTATCGGATCGTGAACAAAGTATCGTGACACGTATCAGATCGTGAACAAGGTATCATGACACGTATCAGATCGTGAACAAGGTATCGTGATACATGAGATCGCACAGTTGGTGTATCATCCCAGCCCTAATTTTTATACAAACAGCTTCTCCTTGACAGGCAAGACATTTGGGTCGTTGTGTTGCTGTGCATTTGGATCGTTGTGTTGCTGTGCATTTGGGTCGTTGTGTTGCTGTGCATTTGGGTCGTTCGTGTTGCTGTGCATTTGGGTCGTTGTGTTGCTGTGCATTTGGGTCGTTGTGTTGCTGTGCATTTGGGTCGTTGTGTTGCTGTGAATTTGGGTCATTGTGTTGCTGTGCATTTGGGTCGTTTGTGTTGCTGTGCATTTGGGTCGTTGTGTTGCTGTGCATTTGGGTCACACACTTTTGAATCTACCAGCACACACTTGGCCATTGTCATCATCTTCCTAAAGACTCAGACAGGTACAAAGTTTTAGGAAATGCTATGTTTATTATTGTCCACAAACATTATCAGCAGCAGAGATAACTTACATATCCATCCATTTTCGTCTTGAACTTCATCTCCTCGGGTCTCGGGGCTTTCATAATGGCTCCTGGTCAACAAAGTACACAGTCATAAACTTCATGAGGACATGGGACATTTTACATGCTTTCAATAGTGCCAATTTCAGACTCTGGTACAAACGATCAAGTAGTTTCTTACAGGTGATCCTGGAATCTTAGTTCGGAAATATATGGAAAGGTCAAATTTAGTTACTGAGTGAGTGAGGGAGTATGGTTTTATGCCACTTTTAGCAATATTCCAGTAATATCATAGCAGGGGACACCAGAAATACTTAGCATAAAATACCTCTTAGAAACATGTGCAAGAAAACTGCAACAAAAACAGATTGTATTTGAGTCGGGGGCCAGTCCAAACATAAAAGCTGTACAATAGATGCTTGTCTGAAAATTAATGTATTGATTATCTAAGCATCAATCTATACATGGCTTAAAAAATAAAAGAATTGGTTCTCAGGCAATGACTTTTGAAAACATAGTGCGGGCTGGTAGTGTTTTTTCAGGTTTTTTTGTACAATTGTGTACTATCAACCTGGGAAAGGGCCTCCCTACATATTCAAGCATACAAACTCCTATTGCCACCATAACAATGACACGAGATGTAAAGGGAAGTAACTGTTTGTTATATTGTTTTTAAGTGTGAGGAATTTTTTATTTTTTTGAAAATGGAAATATAAACAAAACATATGGCAGACTTTATGATGATGCGGGGGGGCCTGAGGACCAAGCCTATTATTCTTTTTAGCCTATTGTTATGGTTTTTCTTCTACATAATCAGACAATTTGTTCAGAACAATAATCATTCCAACACATCAAGTCTTCAAACAATGACAGCTTTGCAAAATAAAACTACTGTCCTGAAGTGTAAATATCTACTGGAGTGTTTCTATGGTAACTGATGTCGTACCCCCACTGCTCTGGCTGTACCGGGTCTCAGGGACGAGGATCTGGACGACATTTGGGTACAAGGCACCAACCAGCACCGCTGACACCAGCTTCAAGTTCTTTGAGTTGACATTGGCCTGTAACACAAGCACATTCAAGACAATTATATGGTTTGGTTCTATACAGGTACTAATTTTAGAAAGGTTTGGCCAGAATGGTCAGCAACCAGGACCAACTCCTCTTCTCAAAACATGATTTATATGTCAGCAACTATCCTCCTCAGTGTAACCAGTCATCACTCCTTCCTTCACAACCCCTCCATCACTACCTGCCACCCTCTGACACACTCACCTCCTGTCCTGTGGCCTCCAGCACTCCATCCCTCCCTCCTGTCCGGGCTGCTCTCTCCACATCTCTCAGTGTCACTCCTTCCTTCACAACCCCTCCATCACTACCTGCCACCCTCTGACACACTCACCTCCTGTCCTGTGGCCTCCAACACTCCATCCCTCCCTCCTGTCCGGGCTGCTCTCTCCACATCTCTCAGTGTCACTCCTTCCTTCACAACCCCTACCTGCCACCCTCTGACACACTCACCTCCTGTCCTGTGGCCTCCAACACTCCATCCCTCCCTCCTGTCCGGGCTGCCCTCTCCACATCCCTCAGTGTCACTCCTTCCTTCACAAACCCTACATCTCTACCTGCCCTCTGACACACTCACCTCCTGTCCTGTGGCCTCCAACACTCCATCCCTCTCTCCTGTCCGGGCTGCCCTCTCCACATCCCTCAGCATCACTCCTTCCTTCACAAACCCTCCATCACTACCTGCCACCCTCTGACACACTCACCTCCTGTCCTGTGGCCTCCAACACTCCATCCCTCTCTCCTGTCCGGGCTGCCCTCTCCACATCCCTCAGCGTCACTCCTTCCTTCACAAACCCTACATCACTACCTGCCACCCTCTGACACACTCACCTCCTGTCCTGTGGCCTCCAACACTCCATCCCTCTCTCCTGTCCGGGCTGCCCTCTCCACATCCCTCAGCGTCACTCCTTCCTTCACAAACCCTACATCACTACCTGCCACCCTCTGACACACTCACCTCCTGTCCTGTGGCCTCCAACACTCCATCCCTCCCTCCTGTCCGGGCTGCCCTCTCCACATTCCTCAGCGTCACTCCTTCCTTCACAAACCCTACATCACTACCTGCCACCCTCTGACACACTCACCTCCTGTCCTGTGGCCTCCAACACTCCATCCCTCACTCCTGTCCGAGCTGCCCTCTCCACCTCCATCAGTGTCACTCCTTCCTTCACAACCCCTACCTGCCACCCTCTGACACACTCACCTCCTGTCCTGTGGCCTCCAGCACTCCATCCCTCCCTCCTGTCCGTGCCGCCCTCTCCACATCCCTCGGTGTCACTCCTTTCTTCACAACCCCTACATCACTACCTGCCACCCTCTGACACACTCACCTCCTGTCCTGTGGCCTCCAACACTCCATCCCTCCCTCCTGCCCGGGCCGCCCTCTCCCCATCCCTCAGTGTCACTCCTTCCTTCACAACCCCTACCTGCCACCCTCTGACACACTCACCTCCTGTCCTGTGGCCTCCAGCACTCCATCCCTCCCTCCTGTCCGGGCTGCCCTCTCCACATCCCTCAGCGTCACTCCTTCCTTCACAACCCCTCCATCACTACCTGCCACCCTCTGACACACTCACCTCCTGTCCTGTGGCCTCCAGCACTCCATCCCTCCCTCCTGTCCGGGCTGCCCTCTCCACATCTCTCAGCGTCACTCCTTCCTTCACAAACCCAATATCAGACAACAGCTCCACAAACTGCTGCTTTAGACTGCACAGCATCTGCAAATACACCACATGGAGATTTTCATAAATAATCTCACGTAAATACTTCTTAAAAATTTACAAATCTGATAATTAAGAGTGTAATGACATATCACGCTATCGATGTAATGCAATTGTTTGCCCTCGATAGTACTATATTGATAGGAACTTAAAAATGCCACAGTAATTTCAATAGTATGCATAAGAATTAATAGCTTCAAAAGATGCATTTAGTTGTAAACAGAACATAAATTATGCAAATTTCAATCCTGCCTTTGTGTTGGTAAGCAAGGATAATGATAACTTCAGATTAGAGTTACCTCCCTTTGGTTTGAGTAGACAGGAAAATGGCCGACTTTGAGATTGTCAGCAATATTTTATTCATTTCCATTACACTGACTGATATAATTATCAAACAAAATTGGTTTACTGCCTTGGCAATACTTTTGCAAAAGTTGACAACTATCACAACACTATTGCAATAGTGTGGGGTCAATAATGAAAATAGCCCCAATAGTCACTGCTACTGATACTGTTTGATATTGTGTATGACATTGTGTATCTTATCTTATTTGATATTGTGCATTATATCGAGTATCGTATTGTTTCATATGGTGTATCAAATCATGTATCACATTGTGTATTATATCTTGTTTGATATTGTGTGTCATATCGCGTTTCATATGGTGTATCATATCATGTAGGACTATGGTGTATGACATTGTGTATGACATCTTGTGTCATATCGCTTTTCATAGGGTGTATCATGGCATGTAGGACAATGTCTCACACAGTGTATGACATTGTGTATGACATCGTGTATGAAATTGTGTATGACATTGTATATGACATCATGTGTCATATCGTGTGTCATATCGCTTTTCATATGGTGTATCATATCATGTAGGACAATGTTTCATACAGTGTATGACATTGTGTATGACATTGTGTTTCATACTGTTTCATATTGTATATCAAATCATGTCTCACATTGTGTATCATATCATGTATTATGAAACAAAATACTATAGAGATATACTTTTTGCCGTACTTTGAATCTATAGAAAGAGGTCTACTTACTTGCTCAATCAATACAGAAAGAGGTCAACTTACTTGCTCAAACAACACAGAAAAATGTCAACTTCCTTGCTCAAACAACACAGAAAGAGGTCTACTTACTTGCTCAAACAACACAGAAAGAGGTCAACTTACTTGCTCAAACAACATAGAAAGAGAGGTCACCTAACTTGCTCAAACAACACAGAAAGAGAGATCAACTTACTTGCTCAACCAACACAGAAACATGTCAACTTACTTGCTCAACCAACACAGAAAGAGGTCGACTTACTTGCTCAACCAACACAGAAAGAAGTCAACTTACTTGCAGTGACTTTATGGAGAGGAAGTTCTCCCGACAGAAGACATACTGGTTGTGGGAACCCTTTTCCTTTGCCTCAATCCAGCCCTGTGAGAATACAGATGAATACAGTACCAGGCCACACCACACACACTCCAGGCACATGGCCACAGTTCAGTGTATAAAACAGCTGCCTAATAGAGACTGCATATGTAACGCATACATGATGTGTACAACCCTGGTTTCACTGTTGTCCCCTGGCAGTCAAATTTGCAGTTGCACCATCACCCATTTTCAGCACCAGTTCAAAAGTTTGATTTTGGATAAAAATATGAATTCTTTAAGTTTAGGGGCAGGGTCAATGGCCAACCATCCATTTCATATATTTCACGGAGCCAATTTTAATTCATGTGCTGTTATGGGGGTGGTGACAGATTATGTCTCAAAACTTAATGAATTAAGTTTTATATTCAACATCAAACTAATGAACAAGTCTCTAACTTTACCTAATTCGAGTTTTGAGCCGACGTTTTGGTATAAGGCAAAATATGCTTCGGATTATACATTTTCAGAACATGAACAGTTTACCAGGAAAGACTAGGTTATTTGACTTCCATAGTAGAAAAAGAATCTGTAACAGGATAGAAGTTATTGCTGTATATGTAGCTTTGTCTCTTAAAGCAGTAAATAGGATTGATGATTTAACACTTTCTGAAACATCCACATAGATATCATCTTCTCGAGGCAAGGGATTATAAAAAGTCCAGTTTCCACCCTTGCCGAACTAGACTGGAATTTGTGGGATTGATTTTAGTACCACCAGTGGCTATTATGAGTTACGTCCCTTCCATGTCCCTCTACTGACCAATCAGATTCCATCTCTCATATCTCTTGCACTTGCTTCAAACTAAATAGCGATGCCCAGTCAAAGACAATTTCATCAATAATAAAGATCTATATTGTAATAAAACACGTTTTTCATAGTGAAGTGCATCACTTGAGCACCTTGATTAAAAACATGAAAAGATTTGGAAAATATCTGTCGACACACAGTTGACAGTACACATGCTCTGCAAATCCTGCAATTGAATGAATTCGGCACGGCAGTTGCCATGTTGTTTTTTTAACCAGTCCACCCAATTTGTAACTCCATAATTCCAGCCTAGTTCGGCAAGGGTGGAAACTGTCAGTCAGTTAAGTCCCGTGCTTTGGGAAGATTCATAGTTGTAGACAAAGTGGGAGCATGTAGTCTTCCATATACACGACACAACTCACCATGTAGGCATTCAACATGGTCAAGTGGTCAGAATTGCCCACAGCAAACTCCAGCTTCTTCTTGTCTGCTTCATCCCTCTTGTCAAATGGGGAAACCTAAAATAACAGTATTAGTTGAATAGATCTGTACATCCGCCTTCATGTCCTACAGCAATTGTTATTTCCATGGAAAGTATTTGATTTGTTTGTTTGTTTGTTGCTTAATGCTGCACTCAGCAATATTGTAGCTATATGACGGCGGTCTGTAAAGAAATCAAGTCTGGACCAAACAATCCAGTGATTGACATGAGCATCGATTCACGCAATTGGGATACAATGTCATGCATCAATCAAGTCAGCGAGCCTGACCATCCTATCCCAATAGTCGCCTCTTACGACAAGCATAGTCGCTTTTTTCGGCAAGCAGGGGTTTCTGGATCTATTCTACCCTGGATCTTCACAGGTCTCACTCACAAAAGAAGACCAGTCAACTCTTATTCAACGCATTTGGACTGCACGCCTACATATGTGGAAATATTGACACAAAACTAAGGCAATAATGCACATAGTTCCTTCTTTCAATGCAATCGGTCAGAATGTATTTAAGATCGTATTACATACACCATATCAAGTCAAAACTACAGCAGCATATATAAAGTGAGATCACAAAGCTGTGACTTTGGTTTAACCCCATCAGTATCAGCTCAAAATGAACCTCACCTTTCCATATGTTGCACAGCTTTGTCAACTTCTTTCACACACCAACTGAATCAAATACAACTATCGAACTAAACGTGTATTTACAACTGCCTACTCTTCAGTCTACAGAACAAACAAGATTTGCAACGATGAAGTAGACAATGTACACTGAGCATGTGAATGCCATGACATAACCAGCGTAATCCCTACCCCTGTCTCTTCATCCTAACATCTTCAGATGGATAACTGTCAATGTCTACTCACAAATGGTGACTTGGAGCTGAGGGTTGCAGCTATAGTGAGGGCAGCATCCAGACAGCGGAAGATGGCGCCGAACAGCATCAGCTTCCCGATTCTGTCAGCACAAGACAGAGTGAGTGACATAGGTTGTACAGAGGTTCATTTCTATATTGGGTGTCGGCTTTATGTGGGTTCAAACCCCCGATGTGACCTAGGTCATAGATACTGTAAATCCCGAAAGTTTTACAAGCAGGAAAGTACTGTGAAAACTCTGAGTGATACACACTGTTTGTTTGTTAAATGCTGCACTCAGCAATATCCCAGCTAAATGACAGCAGCCTGTAAATAATTAGTCTTGACCAGACAATCCAGTGAGTGATAATGTAGGCAACAATCCAAGTCCTCTAGGTATGATGACACACAATCATCCAAGTCACTAAGCCTGACCACCCAATCCGTTGCTGGGGACCTATTCTAACCCAGAAACCCCATACAGTATTACCCATAGTGATGATATTACCGATTTCCCCGTCACAACATATACAGACAAAGTGACCTACCGAACATCAACTGGCAATGATCCAACATGGTAGCCGAGAGGAGTCAGGTCCTAGAAAATGTATTTCATACTGTCAACTTGCAATCAAACAAATAGAAAGAGCGAGCTAAGAAATATGTTGGTGTTTGAGTTCAAATGCCATTCAACCAGTGGTAATTATGAGTATAGTCATATGATGCAGATAGATCAGCTATACAATGGTACAACTGCTTTGTAGACAAAGTTGGCACTGAAGGACCCTACTGTGTAGTAAGATAGCCTCCATGGTCCAGTAGGTAGAGCATCCAGCCCAAGAGTGAAAGGTTGGGGTTTCTATACCCGGCTGCGTCATACCAAAAGACATTAAAAAGATGGCACTTCTTGTCACCCTGCCTGGTGCTTGGCATTAAAACAAGGACTAGTCGGCTCGGTGTGAGTACACTGTGTCTGAGTGGGGTATTCATGTTAAACTGGGGCATGGTATCTCAATGGGGTGGGTAGCAGCATGAATAAATCAGCATTAGTCCAGACTGGTACAGACAGACACACAGACACAGACACAGACACACGGACAGACAGAAACGCGCGCACACAGACACAGACACAGACACACACACAGACACACACACAGACACACACACACACACACACACTCTGAACGCAATGTTAAACCCTATTTCACCTCACTGTAAAGCAAAATTATCTTACTTTTAGTTGGGTCCCATTTCAATTGAGTCCAAAAAATAAAAAGAGTACATGAAATTGAGGTGAGGCCAAATGTTTGACTAGAAGCATCCCATAATTTCTGTTCAGCAGAAGTTAGGGACAACACTCAAACTGGCTTAACACAATCAACTTCACTAGAAGAGAGTAAATAAGTTATCTACAATTAATCTATTTTTTTCTACAGTGATGAGAAACAAGATCTATTTTTTTTTAGTTGCCTTACCTGTAGGTCATCGAGTGCGCCAAGGTCCTGCAGCCTCTTGATGGCGTTGTGGATGGCATCCCCCTTGGGAGGTTCCAGCAGGCTCTCCAGCACCTCCTGGTAGATAGAAGGAGATCAAGTCATTTCCTGAATGAAGTCACATTTAGACCCTGAGAGATACAATTATGATGAAGGGAGGGACTACCCAATCTATAAAGTTGCCTCTTACGACCAGCATAGGTTGCTGGGGGGCAATTCTAACCTGGAATCCCCATTGGGTACAACCAGCATAGGTTGCTGGGGACTGGTTCTAACCTGGAATCCCCACGGGGTACAACCAGTATAGGTTGCTGGAGACTGGTTCTATCCTGGAATCCCCATGGGGTACAACCAGTATAGGTTGCTGGAGACTGGTTCTATCCTGGAATCCCCATGGGGTACAACCAGTATAGGTTGCTGGAGGACAATTCTAACCTGGAATCCCTATGGGGTACAACCAGTATAGGTTGCTGGGGGACAATTCTAACCTGGAATCCCCATGGGGTACAACCAGCATAGGTTGCTGGGGGACAATTCTAACCTGGAATCCCCATGGGGTACAACCAGTATAGGTTGCTGGGGGACAATTCTAACCTGGTATCCGCATGGGGTACAACCAGTATAGGTTGCTGGGGGACAATTCTAACCTGGAATCCCCATGGGGACTCAGAAGCTTCATGTCAAATATCAATCACCAATATCTTCCTTGCGATTTTATCATTTTCAAAACTGTTGTTCTGATATGGTATGGTGACATAACCATAAAATAGTAACCCAATATGTTACCTGAATTCCATGTTTTTTAAATAAAGGAAGCATCTTGATCCTCAGGACAATCTGTTCCAGAGGTGCTCGTTGTATCTCTGAAAAGAAATGTTTTGACAGTGAGATTCTAAATTCATCTGTCTTCTTGCATGCATTTTTTTCCCTACCAATCCTAGCCCTATCCCTGACCACTCTAGCCCTATCCCTTACCAACCTAGCCCTATCCCTTACTATCCTAGTCCTACCCCTTACCAACCTAGCCCTAGCCCTAACCAACCTAGCCCTATCCCTTACTATCCTAGTCCTACCCCTTACCAACCTAGCCCTAGCCCTTACTATCCTAGTCCTACCCCTTACCAACCTAGCCCTATCCCTAACCAACCTAGCCCTATCCCTTACTATCCTAGTCCTACCCCTTACCAACCTAGCCCTATCCCTAACCAACCTAGCCCTATCCCTTACCAACCTAGCCCTAGCCCTTACCATCCTAGCCCTATTAATTACTAACCTAGCCCTATCAAAAAAGCATCCTAGCCCTATCTCTACCCATCCTGGACTGTACTCTCACTTACTGACCAGGTACATACAGACACTGTACTTTCACTAACTGACCAGGTATATACAGATACATACACACAGACACTGTACTCTCACTAACTGACCAGGTACACACAGGTACATACAGACACTGTACTCTCACTTACTGACCAGGTATATACAGACACTGTACTTTCACTAACTGACCAGGTATATACAGATACATACACACAGACACTGTACTCTCACTAACTGACCAGGGACACACAGATACATACAGACACTGTACTCTCACTAACTGACCAGGGACATACAGACACTGTACACTCACTAACTGACCAGGGACACACAGACACTGTACTCTCACTAACTGACCAGGTACATACAGGTACATACAGACACTGTACTCTCACTAACTGACCAGGGACATACAGATACATACAGACACTGTACTCTCACTAACTGACCAGGGACATACAGATACATACACACAGACACTGTACTCTCACTAACTGACCAGGTACACACAGACACTGTACTCTCACTAACTGACCAGGACATACAGATACATACATACAGACACTGTACTCTCACTAACTGACCAGGGACACACAGATACATACACACAGACACTGTACTTTCACTAACTGACCAGGGACATACAGATACATACAGACACTGTACTCTCACTAACTGACCAGGGACATACAGATACATACACACAGACACTGTACTCTCACTAACTGACCAGGTATATACAGATACATACATACAGACACTGTACTCTCACTAACTGACCAGGGACATACAGACACTGTACTCTCACTAACTGACCAGGGATATACAGACACTGTACTCTCACTAACTGACCAGGGACACACAGATACACACAGACACTGTACTTTCACTAACTGACCAGGGACACACAGACACTGTACTTTCACTAACTGACCAGGGACATACAGATACATACAGACACTGTACTCTCACTAACTGACCAGGTATATACAGATACATACATACAGACACTGTACTCTCACTAACTGACCAGGTATATACAGATACATACATACAGACACTGTACTCTCACTAACTGACCAGGGACACACAGATACATACACACAGACACTGTACTTTCACTAACTGACCAGGGACATACAGATACATACAGACACTGTACTCTCACTAACTGACCAGGGACATACAGATACATACACACAGACACTGTACTTTCACTAACTGACCAGGGACATACAGACACTGTACTTTCACTAACTGACCAGGGACATACAGACACTGTACTTTCACTAACTGACCAGGGACATACAGATACATACACACAGACACTGTACACTCACTAACTGACCAGGGACACACAGACACTGTACTCTCACTAACTGACCAGGTATGGGTTGGGGGCGGAGATGATGTTCAAATCTGTGTTGTGTGAAGAGATGGAAGCAGACACCAGACGCCACACGACCTGCTCGACCTTTCCTCTGCTGCGCGTTGGCCCGAGACACCCACACCATCTCCAGACTCTCCATCCCCTTGCAGGAGTCATACCTGTACCGACAAGACAAGCGTTTCAGTGCTGATGATGAACTCTTAGAATCCGCAGCATTAACCCAATACATCAACATTAATAAGTTCACTATGATATGCCAGAAAATGCCTGACTGTTCATTTCCGCATAATCTTGAGTATAGTGCGCACTTTTTCCCCAAAAAACACAGCTGTGTAGAAGGGGGTGCGCATTATACATGACACAATGAGTTTTGATGGTTATTTTCCCCCAACGCAAAGACATTACTGTGAGTGCAGTAAACTACGGTCAGGACAAACTCAAAGGGACCAGTAATTTTAGTTCATTATAACCGTAGTCCATTGCAAGTATATACACAGGATTATATACAGTAAATGGCTGGGATAAAAAAAAGTTCTTTATATCCGTCTGTTCGTTTTAAGTGTGTTAGTCATTAACATAGTTTTCTGCATTTACTTTCTATACTTAATCAGATAAAGATATTTTTTGCCTGTAAAGGTCATCGAAATGCCTTGTTCTGGATGTTATTGGGAAAATTGTGACATTATCAAAATGTTCCAGTTCTGTGCCACAAACAGATCTCAGGGAAATGACTGTTGTCATAACTCCAGTTATTCGAAATAGAAGTACAATACTCATAGCAGGCCATAATAAATTAATTGCTAGATTATCACCCTATCCCTTTAGTCGCCACTTACGACAAGCATGGTCGCCTTTTAAGGGCAAGCATAGGTTGCTGAGGACCTTTTCTACCCAGGATCTTGGCCTGATGGAATGAGCCCTATATAACAATTTCTGTACTTACCTCTTCTCCTTCATCCTCCCAGCATCAATGACAAACACAACATCATCGATGGTGATAGACGTCTCAGCAATGTTGGTGGATATCACAATCTTAGTGACACCTTCTCGGGGTCGCCTGAAAAATCGACATAGTGTGTCTCATCTACTCTTAATTCATCACACCATATACATGAAAACCATGAGTATGGTGTTGAGAGACCACCAATCTCATTAATATCAGACCTTAGTTCTCGCTACTGCTAAACAAAGATCTGAGGACATCCCATTACCGGTCACGTCCGACCGACCTTGCACAAACTTTGACCAACCGATGGAATGACCAATCAGAAACCAGCTTTCTCGTGCTTAACGGCACAAATTTGAAATTGGCGACTATGCTTCGAAACATATATTGACAAATTCTCGATTACAAATTTGAAACCTGAACAAAAAAACATTCTGGAATGACTAATAGATGGTCTAGAATGTAAGGATTCAGTTGTTAAACCCGTAACTATCGTTCGGAATACCCCATGTTTAAGTTTTCGAGATTGCATGATTAGAAATCACATTCCGAGAGTAACTTTCATAATCTGGTAAGCGACGCACTGATTGGTCGGATGATAGGTCATTCTGACGCGACCCCTAATGGGATGTCTTCAGATCTTTGTTTAGCGGTAGCAAGAACTAGGATCTGATTTTAATGAGATTGAGAGACCACAGAATACACAGAAGTGGATTCAGGGACTTGATCAGCGGCTACTGTCAGCAAGGGGACAGCACACTGCTCAGTGAGTTGCAGCAATTTGAACATTTCAATGATGATTCTACACTCGACTCATCCGAAGAAAATTAAAAACTTAATCAACCTCCCTCTCAATCATTACATGCATGAGTGAGTGAGTATGGTTTAACGCCAATTTTTGCAATATTCCCACAATATCACGAGGGAAAACAGAAACGGGCTTCACACATTGTATCAATGTGGGGAATCGAACCTGGGTCTTTGGCGAGACAAGTGACCGATTCCACTGCTACTTCCCCGCCCCCATTACAATCATTAAGTCTTTTAGAACTCTTACTCACGAAAACACAGCATGCTGATCCTCACTGGATAAAGATGAATGGAGAGGCACGATCTTGTATCTGTAAACAGGAGGTTAGTGGAGCATGGTTTTACACTACTCTCAATAGATTGTATTCAAGAAATTTCAATGATAAAATGTAACAAACAAACAATGAAAAACAGGCTACGAGGCCCAAAGGGATCATTAGAAGTGTTATTAACCTAATAAATATCAATCTCTATATTTTATATAGTTATCACTGGTAATGTCCATTTGCACGTCAGGTTCCATGTTCAGTTTAGCATGGTCACAGGTAACCTAGCTCTACAATTAGTGTGGTACAGATACAGTAGGTTTATATCCACATGAAACAGTTTAGCCTATCACTTGGCAGTAGGGTACAATATGAATCAAATCAAATGCAACAAGAAAAAAGTTTACAGGGCTCACTAATTCCCTGACTTTGACTCCAAACTAATTCTAAGTTCAAAACATGAAAAAAAACAATATTTCTCAGAAAATCTGATTACTGAAATCAGACTTTGCACTGCACCTCTCCTACTGGTATAGATATTGTACCCCCAATTGGAAAAGAATCCATGCAGTAGTTTTCAAGTTATAGGTCGCATAAATGTTTTAGTCAAAAACTTCTAAGTAAAAAAATGAAAATCAAAATATTGAAATCAAACCTCGCACTGCACCTCTCTTATAGGCATAAAAAGTGTTCACAAAGTTTGAAAAGAATCGACATAGCATTTTTCAAGCTATAGGTCACACACAAAAATGTCCTCGGAAGGACAGATGGAAGGACGGATGGAATTCCTTGGAATAACTCCCACTCCCACTCACCTTCCCCTATTCCTGCTCCCAAACTCTTTGCTTGTCATCAGCATGTCATACAAGGTCTGTATCTCAGCAAAACCAGGCATGAAGATTAAAATAGCCCCATCTTTGCGATACTGAAAGCAAAGATTTAATACAAGCATTCTTGATGGATACCTTGTTAACAACACAAACATTGTCTGATAAACCGTCACTGAATGCTTAACAGTATGCACCAGTATTTCAACAACAACAAGGTATTTCAACATTCATATTGCCATTGGGGTCCAAAAACTGTTTTCAAAAGTGGAAGTTTCAAAACTCCACGATGTCTGTTCAGCATGTTCAGTACAAGTGCAAAACAACAACCAGGTACTATTTATTTATCTATCTATTCAACTGTGGAAAAACACTATGCTATACCATGATACCAACATACAGTCTTTATCTTCACTGATCAGTATCAATATATATCACTGTCAATACTGTTCTGCATATGTTTACACATGTGGCGTCTCCTTGGGCAAGTTACTTTGTTCAAATATGGGCACCTGTTCATCCAGCAGTGAATGTGTAACCGGTAGGATGAGATGGCAATGTGGTTGTTAACCTTCTAGAGCCTAACAGGCAGCTTAGGTTGTATACTCCCCAGGGAGCTGGGAATGATTCTTGAATGCACATTGATCCAGTGACCCGGGTAATAACAGCGCTTTGTGCATGGCCCTGAGTGGTGTAGAAATATGCACAATATAAAGAGCCTATTATTATAACTTTAACATATATTTTTTCAGTTTATTTTTCAAGTGGATTACCTCATGTTTCCCACCCACAATCCACTCCAGTATAGCTACAATGAGGTCAAAGTTGATTTTCTCCATGTCCATAATAGCCATAGCCTTGATGGTCGACTTGTGGTATTCTGGAAAATATGGATCCGCAAAGTGAATGCAGTACTCCAGCTGTATATCAGCAACATGACTTGTAACTTATCAAAGTATAGGCTTGGCAGAACAGCCATTCATAGAATCAGTCATGACCCATGCTGGGTGCCATGACACACAATCAGCCATGACTCACACTGGGCACCATGACACACAATCAGCCATGACTCACACTGGGCACCATGACTCACAATCAGCCATGACTCACACTGGGCACCATGACACACAATCAGCCATGACTCACACTGGGCACCATGACACACAATCAGCCATGACTCACACTGGGCACCATGACACACAATCAGCCATGACTCACACTGGGCACCATGACTCACAATCAGCCATGACTCACACTGGGCACCATGACACACAATCAGCCATGACTCACACTGGGCACCATGACACACAATCAGCCATGACTCACACTGGGCACCATGACACACAATCAGCCATGACTCACACTGGGCACCATGACACACAAACAGCCATGACACATACTGGGTGCCATGACACGCAATCAGCCATGACTCACACTGGGCACCATGACACACAATCAGCCATGACACATACTGGGCACCATGACACACATCCAGATATGACCCACGCTGGCCGCCATGACACACAATCAGCCATGACACACATTGAAACCACTGGCTCTCACCAGTCAGAGACAAACATGGCTTACTGGAACCCATGGACAATGGGTAAGAATAAGAATACAAATCACTATTATTAACATAAGATTTATATATATTTTTTTCAAAAATCCCTTATAAATGAGCAATTGAATATGACTACACTTTTATCTCAATACTTGGTCACTGATAATCTCTGCCTGCAATTTGTGATGAGGCTCGACAGATGACCCAGCCATCAGTTGTCAGCCCAGGTAGTCAAGTGAGTTAGTGAGTGAGTGAGTTGTGTTTAACGCCGCTTTTAACAGTATTCCAGTTATATCACGGCATGTCAGCTTAATGTGGGAGGAAAGCCTGAAGTGATGCAGGTCTCAGACGTTTACCACTTTGGTGAAACCCTGGAGGACGGGTATGGTGCTGACAAACCTAGAAACATAATCGGGGCGAACTGGGACTCAAACCCATAGGTTTCTGGCGTTCCCAAGGGACACAACTCTGCAAGGCAAATCTCGCCGCCTAAGACGACTGGGCCACCCGTGCCCCACCCCCAGGTAGTCAAACCTCCAATCCCCATTTCAGTCAGTTAGGCATGCATGGTGCATAGCTCAGCCTGGCTTTGTTTCACAAAACGATCTCCGCACTGTGATTTGTGGTGGGTTTTTGATGCCACACTCTGCAATATTCAAGCTGTACAATACCCGCCTGTAAAAGATAGTCTTTGCCAGACAACCCAGTCATTGATATTATAAGCAATGAGCCAAACCATTGGGGTTCGATGACACATCATCAAACAAGTCATAAAGTTATTTCTTACAATCAGTATAGGATGCTTTTGACATCCATAATCCCCACTGGGTCAATTACTACGAAGGTTACAATGCACCTACAATAAAGTACAAAAGCAAACAGCTCAGGTCAAACACATTTGTCAATGCCGAAACACTGACAGACCTAGGAATCAGATGAACAAAATGGCCACCTTGAGGGACAAGACCTAGTTATTTCTTGATATTCCATAGTACAAAACGTTAGCAATAACTTCCATAAACATGATGAGTGAATATTGTTTTACGCTGTTTTTAGCAACATTCCAGCAACATCACAGTGAGGGACACCAGAAATGGCCTTCACACACATTCTACCCATGTGGGGAATCGGCCCCGGGTCTTCAGCATGATGAGCAGAATTTTTAACCATGAGGCTAACACACTGCCCCATAAACATGATGAATGATTGGTTTATTTAGATTCCTACCACTGTATCTGTAGAAGAGTTGCTTGACAGACAGGTTGTCATCCCTGATGTTGTCTTTGGCTGGCTCCACCATCACAGTGTTCCCTATCTCCTCCAGTTCATCATGGACGTCGTCTGCTGATATACGACCTTGACCTCTCCCTGGCTGGGCACGCATGGCATTGCTTCGCTTGATCGGGCGGGCATAGGCAGAATTCTCTTCCATAACAAATCTGTAATTGTGATCCTTCTTGTAATGCACTGATTTAAGGTAATGGATGCGACATTTAATATGTAATAATCCTCAATGGACTGGTGCTATACAGTTCAGAAGCTGACCACCAACTTCTACTGGAATCCAGTATGAGCTCAGTTAATTCTGAACAGCAGATGCCATGTGTAACCATGGGTTTCTGAATTCTAGGAAGGAATGACATTTTCTTTACGATTCAATCAACAATAAGCAAACACAGAAATTTGAAAAAAAGGATGGTGCCCTCTCTACCCTGTTATTCAAGAGAACAACATCCAACAGTGACACATCAAATGTTGTTTTCTTTGTTGTTTAATGATGCACTCAGTCACATATCTTAAGTTATATGACAGCGGTCTGTAAATAATTGAGTCTGGACCCAGTGTCTGAAATAACTGCCTGCCCCCCTGCCCATAGCTGGTAACTTTTCAGTCGGGCTGCATGAAATTTTCCTCCACCTGCTCGAGTGTCTGGCAGATAATTTTAAGACTACTTACATATTCAGTTTTATTATAATTCTTTGTAGACTCTCAAGTAATTGTTTGTATTATTTCAACTGAATCAAGACGCGGTTTTACAAT